>NW_027131283.1:11567500-12817500 GCF_026122565.2 Emydura macquarii macquarii
GTTTCTTCACCTCCCCAGGTGGGTACTGTAGTTTTAAGAACGTTTTATGGAGATCCTGTAGTTGTTTGTCTCTGTCTGAGGTATCGGAGCAAATCCGGTTGTATCTTAGGACTGAATTGACTTTGTTAGTACTTGCCCTCCCCATTGTTGTTTCTTACCCTTGGATATATATATATATACCTCGTATCTGTGATTTCCAGTTCATGCATCTGACAAAGTGGGTTGCAGCCCATGAAAGCTTATGCCTGCAGGAATTTGTTAGTCTTTAAGGTGCTACAGAACTCTCGTTGTTTTTGCTGTATACAGACTAACACAGCTACTCCTCTGGAACATAGCATTAAAAGAAATCTCCCAGTAAGTTCAACATCATTGCCCATGCTTATGGTAAGCAAATGGGGGCATTAAGATGAAATATTAACTCTTAATAACTGGTTAAAAAAAACTCTCAGGATTATATTTTAAAGCACGGGCAACCAATATGGCATGCTTTATATGTTTGAATGTTATGTTTGACACTGATAGTAGCTTCTAATGCTGATAAAGCAGCAAAACTTTTTAGCTTGCTTTGCTATCACTATATTTCTAAATTTATAGTGAGCTTCAGTCTGAAGAACTCTGTGAGCCATTTGTAAATCACTACACAGTGCCAGTGTTCTTTTCCTCTTTTGGGCTAGAGATAACAGTACAAGTACTTTAGTTTTATAAACTTGATTTTTAAAAACTAACAGGATACTGTATATCATTTCCTGTTATAATTCAAGGCATCATCTAGTGCTTTGTATTGTTAAAAAAGGATTTCACAGCACTGTTTGCTCCCCTCTATATTAATTACATTTCACTGAAAGATAGTGTGACCTAGTGAGTAGGCCAACAGATTGCAACTCAGCAGACCTCGCTTCTGTTGTTGGTTGTCCCTCTGATCTGCCATGTGACTTTGGGCAAGTCACTTCACCTCTGTGTCCTTATTTAGCCCTTCCATCTCCTGTCTCTTTTAGACTGTAAACTCCTCAGGGATGGGATTGTCTCCTACTGTGTGTTTGTATAGTTCCTCGTGCAATGGGGCCCAATGCAAGATGTGGCCTCTAGATGTTACCATAATAAAATAATATAACTGAAGCCCTTCTGTCAGATGGTGTCGGCAGGCCAGGTTCAATATCTATGGGTTCCTCGTAACAATTCAAAACAGAACCAGTTCAAGCCCCCACCCAGTAATCTGGGGAAACTAGACATCGGCCCTAGGCACATGCACTGATTCTCTAGATAAGAAAAGAGAACTTTATTAAAAAGGAAAAGTGAACCCAGTATTAATAATGAAAACACCATGACCCACGATTCAAAAGCATGTAACCATAAGCAAACACCACCCCACAGTACATTGGGCAGCATCCTTTGCTTCAGTTTCATACCGTGCGGTGTGAAAGTCTGATGAATGAATGTCCCTTTAACATGCCACTCTCCTTTCCCTCCACTGCACCTCACCCACAGTTGGTTTTTCCTTGGTCAGCAAAGACCCAGAGTTCAGCAGGGTGTTCACCACCCCAGAAAGGTGGTACAGGGCATCGAGCAATGTCTCTGCTGCCACCACAAACCTCTGCAACTGGCTTATTGCTACTGCTACAGCTGTTTTCTCTGCTACTGCTTGCCACTCACTGCCACTTCTGTGGTGCTGTGTTCTGAGGTCTGACAACTTGGCCAAGCTTTTAGTGATTTCAGCTCGCAGTGATTTCACTGAGTGCAGGGAACCTCACTGCTGGGGACCTTCTGTGTTGTCTTTTACTGCAACACTGTTCCCCCTACTCCTCCCATGTAAGGTGTTGCCTCTAGACTTACTTATCAGTGATTCAGCTCTGGTAATCACTGAATGGAAACAGTGGACACTCAACTGTGTCTAACCAGCTCTGTGTTCAAACACTGGAGCAGAGAGAATCAAATGGTATCTAGGATTCGTTATGCAAAGTCCACACCACCCCTATAGGAACACTTGTCCCCATCCCCTCTCTTTTTCACTGGGATTTAGTATTCCTACCTCTGCTTACAAAGTAAGTTTCAGTTTAGGGCAGGGGTTGTCAATAGGTGAATCACTGGCCAAATTCAGACCACCAGGCACTTTTGAACAGACCCCGTAATCTTTTTATTTACTTATTCTTATCATTATTGTTGTTATTTTTATTATTATTTTCTCTGGAGTCTGGACCTTGACGATACTTTGACTAAGAAATCTGGACCTTTACAAAAAATAATTGACTACCCTGGATTTAGGGTGACATCCTCAATTAGGACAGGCTAGGTACAATTCTGCTGCCCTTTACTCATACAATAAGGATAACAACATTTCATTGCCCCTGCATTCAATACAAAAGTGAATTGTACACCAAAACCAGCCAAAATTGATCACTTTCACAAAGCAGCTTGATCTGCTGAGTACATAGGCAGAGTATGTGTGTCTGTGCAAATATGGTCTGCTCCTGAAGTCTTTTTCCCCCAGTGTCACTAGATGTCAGGGGAGAGCTCATTCAGTCCCTGCTTGTATCATATTAACATAAAAATGTATACTGTAAAGGCAAGCAGCAAGATTGAGTTTGGGCAGAAGCAAGTTATAGAGAGAGTGTTGTTTTATGTTTCAGCCATTTAATTATCTTTACTTTTTGGGAGTGGGTCTCATTGGATTCTTCCATTTTAGTTTTCCACTACCATTCTCAAAGGACCTGAGCTGAAGGTCTTGTCTACTCTGAGGATTTGCCCCAATTCTAGCCATTGGTGATCACCCACTGAGGCAGATGCATCCTACATTTCTTAACATCATTAGTATTAAGTTAAGATATGAAATGTCCTCTACAGAATGTATATATTGATTTAATCAGTCGTTTCCATCCCTAACCACTGTGATCCTATATGTATGGAAAGCAAAAATCAGAATTATGAAAATGGTATTTGGGTCTTATTCCCTAAGCCATAATTAATGATGTTTTCCAACTGAACATATAACCAGGGTTCCAATAAATTATATTGACTTGCTTTTTATTTTGTTTCTAAACTTTGTGATGTAAATATGTATAATACACTCCAAAGTATGTCAAAACTAAAATAGAACATATTCATGTTTATTTTATGTAGTATTTGAGCCAAGAGCTCTCAGAGTTGCATAACCTAATAAAACATGATTAAATACAATAAAAACATCATTAAAACAACCTCCCTAATGCTCAGAGAAACAGATCCATTGGAGCAATGCAAAAGAATGAGGAACGTGGGAAGGGCAATAAAACATGGGGCCAACAGTAAACATACTAAAAACATCTTTGAATTAATATGTTCAGGTATGTTTTAAGTGGGGAGACATTAAGGCCCTGATTTTACAAAGCACTTATGCACATGCTTAATTCCACTGAAGTCAAAGGGAGTTAAGCATGTGCTTAGTTGTTTTGCTGAAGAAAAATGGACATAAATTTGTGTTTAAAATTAATCCCGTGTTTAAGTGCTTTACTGAATTGGGGTCTAAATGAGAAACATGTTATGTGATCAGTTGAAGGAACTACAAGTGTCATCTTTTAATCTCAGGGAGAGATATTCTGTATGACCACTTAATAACCTTTCACAGATCAAATTCCAGGCAGCACTGTTAAGAGGAGTCTATGTTTTGGTTGACCCAGCCCCATACAGAGTGTTATGTATAGATTATCCATGCCAGAGGCAGGAAAAATCTGAATCAGACTGGAGTGTGTGGCATCTGCTCAGGGTGTTTATGTACTCAGTTACTCAGACCACACCCCCTGGACCCTGCCCTGGAATGTCCCAATCACAGAGCACCTGAGGAAGAGCCTGTGAAGTGACATCTTCATAGCCTTTGGTGGAGGTAGAAAGCATAAAACACTTCTGCCTTACAGCAACCCCTCCTTGGTTTTCTACCATATGCATGTGCATAACTGGCAGCTATATTTGGCCCCTTAACATTACTGAATGGGTAGTATTTAAGGTAATGGGTAGTATTTAATGGGTAGTATTTAAGGTCTTAAATTAGTATTATTTTTAAATTTTAGTACAATTAATTTAATTAAATTCTGTAGTTAAATATTTTAACTCTTATTATTATTTATTAATTATGTAGCATCAATAGAGTAAGTGATCTGTTCAAAATTTCAGGAGTGAGGTTGGAGTTTCAGGAGTGAGGTTGGCTATTAGCTAAAATGTTGCTCTACAGAATTTTGTTTCTTTAATGTTATTTGGATTTATTCCAGGACACTGATTATTCAATTTATTCCAGGGTACCAAAAGTAGAATAACATCTGCAAGCAAATAAAAGGATGATAGATCCTTCAAACCCACCTCCATTTGAACTAAACTATTAAGTTCTTTCCTTTTGGATCCTAATCTGAATTGTCCCAGTTCTTCCATTTAAACCAACATCTGTGGGGATTTAGTAGAGTATTTAATCACCCATTGACACATTATTGTATCTGCTGAGATATGCATTAAGAATACTACATATTATGCAGTAAGCTTACTAAAATCCTTGCATAAAGGTGATATGGTAACAGCCCCATAAGGACCAATTCTAATGCAAATCTCTATACAAAAGTACCATTAGAATGTTATTCATGCAGTGTATAATATAGAATGCAATCCATATTCAAAGCATTGTGAAATGCTATAGAACTATTGAGTACATCAAATAGACACATTTCAGACTTTAGAAACTGCCATTTCGACAATATTTTTGTCATAACACCAAAAGGAGTTAGTCTGCTGTATAAAGAGCCGGCAAAGTTTTATTCTTTATAATATAATCTTTTGTTACAGAAGTTAATTAAGGTAAAGAAATGCAAAATAGCATTCCCAAGCACCAATTACACTCTTCCCTTCCTTACATATTGTAAAAAAACCCAGCTGAACTTATGTAAATCAAATTCAATTTAGAACGCACACACAGACCAAAGTTGACTCCAGCCTGACAACTTCTAGAGTATGTTGCAATATGATGTAAATAAATAGCGATAGAATTCCAAGCAGTGCTCAGTATGGATTTGTTGAACAGGGATGGATAGTGCTATATAAAGCAAAATAATACATCATACTGAAACACTAGAATAATTAATTATGAAATCACTACATCAGTAAAGAACTAAGGTACACAGGAGCATATCCTCAGCTGGTGTAAGTTGTCATAAATTCATTGACTTCAACAGAGCTGTGACAATTTACACAAGTTGAGGATCGGGCACATTGTGTGCCTCATGCACAGTTTGGTTGACAGAATCACAAAAGTTCTGCTGAGGATACTTTCAAAAATGTGGCCTGGGTTTGCAAAGAGCTCATTGTCTCCAGACAACTGAGCATCAGTAGTACCACTGGAACTGATCTTGCTGCCACTCAAGGAATGGAAGAACTCCCTTACAATGAGTAGGATCTGTATCAAGCCCATGTAAGTTAATGGGAATTTAAAACACTCAGCATTTCACAGGATTCGGTCTATGGGAGGATGTGATTCTACCACTTCCTGTTATGAGATGGAAATTATATTATAATCACACTTGTTACCCTCCTGTTACCTACCTATTTACTCTGCTTTTCATTGAAGGTTGATTAATTCCCTTATTTCACATTTAAATCTTATTTTAAGTAGTGTATAATTCTTCTGCTGTCCCCCTGCATAAGGATAAATTTCACCCTAACACAGAAGCCATTAGAGTGCTGACCCCTGTCATGTGACAAAGGTATAACCTTTCAAATTCCAGGACCATGTCATGTGTCTGCGGTCAAGAAATATATATTTGTTCTCAAGTTTGCTGGATTTCCAAGTTATGAAACAGTTTGTAGCATCCGGGGTCAAAGGTGAACACTCTTTCCCCTCTCAGTAAAGTGCTTGACAGAACAGTTTTATTCTCACCTCTCTAACCATCACATATAATATTATTCTGTTATGGTTCTGCTTCTATTAATTAGACCACTCTCCCATGTGCTCTGGTGAATCCTCCTGGACACCAGGACTACTTCTGTAAGCAGCCGCATATGTTAAATTCTGAGCCCTCTGCTCTAATATTTCACTCCTTTTAATTTTATCTTTACCTTTTAATGTTAGCTACCGCTCAGCTGGAAATATCTTTGAACACATTTCAGAATTCCTGCCAATCTCTCTTTCCTGATCAAGATAATTTACAACTTCTTCTTAACTTCCTGCAACTAATTGTCTCAAAAGTGTTTCTCTTTGACAAGAGGAACATCCTCAACCCCAGCTCCAGCTCCTCTATCTCTATCTTCTTGTCTGAAACTGCGAGAGTCCTGTGGTACCTTAAAGACTAACAAGTTTATTTGGGCATAAGCTTTCATGGGCAGAAACCCACTTTGTCGGATGCATGAAGCACATTATCTGACTGTAATTTTGGAATGACTCCTGACCAAGAAATTTCCTGTCTACGAATCTGCGTATAATCATCTCCACAATTTTGTCTGTCTACAACAACACTGCCTTGATGTCACTTATGCTGAAACACTCCTTAGTGTCTTCGTTTCTTCTTGACGAGACTATTGCAGCACATATTTCTACTCAAGTCCCGGGTCTCTAGACTCCAGCATGAGTAAAATGATGCTGTCCATTTTTCCCACATACAGAGAAAAGTGTATCAAACACAGTATCAAACAACTCGATGGGCTTCCTATTCATTTCAGGATTCAGTTAAAAATTGCCCTCCTTGTTTATAAACCTTCTATAAATGTGTTCCCCTGTACGTGACGGATAGTTTTTCTCTTCGTTTTCTGTGCATGTCTAGCACAGGCCTCCTCTCTGCCTCCTCTCATGCTCCTTCTCATGATTGTTGAACCTTATCCTTTGCATCTTCTGTCATCTGCAATAATCTTCTAGTATTCCACCACTTCTGCCATATTCAATGATTTTCAAACATCACCTGGAAACATGTCCTGTTGTCTCATTTTCCTTTTCTTTTTAGCATTTTTTAAAAATCTAATTAAATAAATATGCCTCTGAATTTCTCTTTCTGTTTTCTTTTCTTTTCTTAGATTTATATATGTTAAGTCCAGAAGAGACGATTATGATCTACTAGACTGACCTTCTGCACAGCAACACAAGTTGTGAAACCTTACCCAATAATTTCTGCATCAAGTCCATAACTTCTATTTGACCCATAGCATAATTTTTAGAAATACATCCAGTCTTGATTGAAAGATTGCAAACAATAGAGAATCCATCATAAGTAAGTTGTTCCAATGGTTTTTAACATTCTGCCCATGAGTTCAATGGGACCAGGCACATGAGTAAGGATTCCAGAATTTAGCTTTAGATCACTTAATAACAAGAGTGGAATTTGTCCCGCCAATTGAAACTTAGTTAATGATGTAAAAGAAGGAATAGAATCCTGCTTATCCTTTCTTAACTCTGTTGGCTTTACTAATGTAAGTTAAAAGTGGGGAAAACATTTTTTAACACTACATTGAGCAGTTGTCTCAGACTAGACACAGAACAGGTCTCATGTAATGAGATGTTATTTCTCATCTCATCATCATGAAGATGTTATTTCTATAGTCATTTTTCGGAGCAGAATGACATGTAGTGTGTCATATATGAATTAGAATTAAAATTAAAATAGAAACTTCCTTGGTAGGATCATGGATCCCAGAAGTTATAGATAGAAAAGATGTGTCAAGTCAACTAGCTAATTCTCCTATCAGTTCAGAATTGTTCCCTACAGTATATTCCTAAATGAAGTGTCCAGTTTAGTTTTAATTGATCCAATTGATTGGACTTCCACTCATTTTGGGGGGAAACTATTGTATATGCCAATAGACTGCCAATAGACTGAATTCTTTGGAATACTGATTACATTTTAAATGTTCTTTTGTCAATCCAATTAATCCTAGTGATAGCACCTTTATTTCTGATTATATACTCTTAAATGTGTAAACTTAAAACAACTAAATACATTAGCTAAATCTAAGTGCTTAAGAAAGTGAGAGATTGATCATGCAGAATTGAGCCAGGCACAGAACAAACTTAGCAGCACAGCTCAGCCAGTACACTTCTTATATACTTAGCATCACTCTACTCTCCTATCATTTTAATCTGCTGAAGAGAGGGTGCACAGTAGCAAAATGTGTGGTGGTTTTGAGAAGGAGACAGATACTGAAAACACAAGTTCAATTATTTCCCCCGCTGTGTTCTATTGCATTTGAATGTAGGGTTCCATGGTGATAAGGCTAGTTAGTATAGCAACCAGTTTCACCATCTAACCATACTTTCAGTGTCAATAGTTAAACTGAGACAGGAAGGTTTTGGTAGCTGGGAAACAGGTTAGTTGCATGGAGGAGCATGTTTTGTAGCTGGGTCCCTGGAACATATGATCTTCCGGCCCAGTCACATGAGGAATCAGCCATCCATCCCCACTCATTTCTGCCCAGGGAGGGGCTCCTACAGCATGAGAACTTTGCCCAGCACTCACATGTGAGTTGCTTGAGTTTGCTGTCTGCACTTGGGGACTGACTCCTAGAGTGCAGGCTCGTGATGATAAGCCACCTATTATAAAGTTCTGGCTCACCTCTGAAACACAAGGCCAATCACCTTTCTGGGGCACCAGCTTATTTTTGTCTTGCTTTCAATGCAAACACTGGCAGTTGCCATACAGAAGGAAATAAGCATTTGTGAACTGGTTGGCTCCATCAAGTGTCCATCAGACAACACTGCATGGGGAAAATAATTTCAGGAATTCACTTCCTAGGATTCTAAGTTTAAAAATAAAATATGCCCATCCTTCCACGAATAACAAGTTGAGTTACAAGAAACCATGCAATTCTTTTGTTGAGCATAACTGCACTGCTTCGACAGTATATGAATAGTACATGCACACTTTATGATTAAGAAAACCAAACTGAGCAAGCAGCAAGCACCTCTTTTTGTTTTATCCTTTCAAAACTAAACCTGAAATTGTGAAATATGTGAATGGTATTATAGAATGATGATGATTACTATTCAGAGATTCAGTGTGTTCTAATAGTTAAAACATGACATTTGGAGTAAGGAAATCTTTGTTCTATTTCTGCTTTTCCACAAACAAGTTGTGTGGCTTTGGGCAAGTCACATAACCTCTCTGCCTCAGAATCTCTATCTGAAATGTAAGGATAATTCCTACCTCCAGTAGTGTTTTGAGGCTTCATTCATTGAAGAAATTTGAGATCTTATGATGCAAGTCACTCTACAAACATACCTTATGCCACAATACCACCTAATACATATTTATAATAATGCCAATTGATGAGGGCACATTATATGAGTATTAATATTAATAATATTGTGTACTCATTAATTAATTCATTCACATTTGCTCTTGGCTTTTATGCCACAGAAACAGAATCACTGGTATTGGATGTTTTAAAATTCACATAGGAACTAAAACTAAAACTAAGACACTGGGAGTCAGGTTATCCGAATTCTGTTCACACCTCTACCAGAGAAATACTGTGGGTATGTCCACACTGCAATTAGACACCCGTGGCTGGCCTGTGACAACTGACTTGAGCTCACAAGGGTCAGGGTAGCTTAATTATCAAGTAGACTTCCGGGCTCAGACTCCACCTCGCAGTGTCCAAGAGCCGGGGCTCCAGCCTGAACCCGGAAGACTACACTACAATTAAACAGTCCCACAGCCCAAGCCCGGAGAGGCCAAGTCAGCTGGCATGGGCCAGCTGTGGGTTTTTAATTCCAGTGTAGACATACTCTGTGTGGCCTTGGACTACCAAGTCACTTAATTTATCTGTGCCTCAGTTTCTTCATTTGGAAAATGGGGATAATGATATTTATTACCTTGGTAAAGTACTTTGAGATCCCCAAATGAAAGAAACTAATTAAGCGCAACGTATTATCATTGATTATTGTTACTACTGATACATATTACAAGGAACACATTCTTTCCCTTGCACCATGGAGAAGGCAGATTTGGTTTTATGGCTAGAGAGACCAAAGTCAAGATACACACCATTATTCCGATATACCAGCAAGTTAATTAGCCCTATTGTTTTTCAAAACATTGTCTGTTAGGACACGCGTCCTGTTGCTAATCTTATAGTCACAAATAAGCTGCCATTTAAAATGGTTGGGCCAAAAAAATCATTTCCACAATTACAAATTACAGTCATCCAAAAATTTACAGTCATCAAAAAATGCATGCTTATATGCAATATTCACTCAGGTGAGTACTGCTTAGCAGAGCTCCTTTCAGCATCCCATATTCATAACAAATACAAGGCTAGATGAAAAAGCAAGCTATAAATCCTCATGTCAACATGGCATTTTTTTTACCCTTTTCTATCAAAACCATCTAATTATATGCACACCAAGAAACCCGATGACCCAGCGGGCGATTGGAGGGGGTGGGGGGGAAGCCTTTTAGCTGGCCTTGAGCGAGGCACTATCTGTACAGGTACGCTGTGATCCAAGCGTGGAAATCAAAGCATGCACTTTGGAGCGTATAGTAATTGGACACTAAGTGATTTGAATGCCAGTAATTGGCATGTCGTTGCCTAACATAAATAGATGGGAATATATAAATAGGAATAATATGATATTATTTTATATAAATTTTACATACGTTTGGCAGTGAGGCTCCAATTATCTGTCCTGGAATCCTTTAGCTCCCTGTTACATGCATTCCTATTGCCAGTGCTCCAGTTTCTATGCTTTGTGTAAGTAAACATTTCTGTATGTTTCGTGATCCAGCCCTTCATATGGAAACTGCTGCCACCACTGCCCATTCAACCCTGTGTTTAAAGTCAGATTGATAACTACTAAATAACAGCATTTTCTGGGTGCATCACAATTAGAAAACACCTGTGCTTAAATCAGATAATGCTCATTGTGTGTGAATATCCCTCACTATGACTCATTTCTTGCCTCTATTAATGGGAGGTAATCCTAGTGCTTTGGGTTCCAGTATAAAATATAGGACAATTCTGCCACATGGTATAACAGATCAGAAACTCCTTTACTCACTGAAACGTCATAAGCTACATAATTCAGTCCCACTTCATTGAAGTCCATAGTGAATCTGGCCCAGTGTTTCTTTATTTCCATAATTACATTTTATCACATTTTAGGAGTGGCTGGGTATGTTTTTTAATGCACTTTAGTTTTTTATCATTGCACTGCAACTCTGCTAATGATAGAAAACAAATTCAAAACCACCTCCCACAAGGGAACAAAAACATATTGCGTTGCAACTGGGAGACACCCACACTGCAACCAGAAGTATCAACAATAAGCCACAAGCACACATTATGTGAGTGAGTGAAAAAAAATGCCATTGAGAGAATTGTAATGACTGCTTTGTTTTCACAGATGGGTCTTCTTCAGTTAGATGCTTAAACACTGTATCTTAGATTATTTCTTTTAGAGATATTTGAGCATGTTAACATCCATATCTAAAAGAGCACTAAATTGTTGTTGTTGTTATTATTATATATAATAATCATCATAACAACAATTACTATAACAACAATTAGGCAGTTGCAGAACATAAATGTCATGGTTTGCTGACAACATAATAAAATGGTGAACATTGTAAGAATACATGCACTGGGATCATGACTCCCTCTTACTGTGCTTTATGGGTTTTGTGCATATGATGTTCAAAAACCCCAGCAAAATTATTTCCCCTCCTAGTGACTAGAATTCAATGAGAGATTGCACACTATCTATACAAAGAAGCCACAAACAGCCTCCAGCCCATGTTCATTGATTAAAAGCTGATCCAAATCCCAGAAAAGGCAATGTCAATGTTTCCAGTGACTTCAGAAGGCATTGGACTAGGGACTTACGGCCTGATCCAGTGCATATTGTAGCCAGTGGAAAGATTGCCATTGACTTTAGTGGGCAGTGGATCGGGTCCTTAAAGAGAAGGGGGGGGCATTCCATCCCCCTTCTCTTTACAACTCTCCTAAGCAATCATATTATTCTGTTCTCCTTAGCAAGCCTTGGCGCTGATCAGGAATTTGGAATGAGCACAGTGTAAGTCAATGTCACACAAGACTTTATTATGCTTTGTTTCATTTATGCACTTTGATCTATACTTTGGAGAAAAACCCTTTCCCAAGCTCTCTGACATGTCTATACTGGAGCTGGAGGGTGTAAATGCTAGCTTGAGGAGACATACTGGTGTTAGCTCTGATTGAGCTGGCATGCTAAAAACAGAAGTGTAGCTGTGACAGGAGTGGCTAGCCGGTCCAAGTACGTACCCATGGTTTTGGACAGATTTGCACTCAAAATGGCTAGCCCCTCTCTCCATAGATACATTTCTATATTTAGCATGCTAACTCGATTAGCGCTCATGTGGGTATGTCCCCTTGAGTTGGAATTTGTGCCTTCCAGCTCTAGTTCAGACGTACCCATAGACTGCTTGAAAAAAATTGTGTTGCCTTGGTAGCCATGGCAAAGGTACCAAATTCACCATTGTAATGCACTGGTATTGCCACAGGCGCTGAGACAGAGCAGATTAATTTCAGCTGCCCTAATATTATATGATAAACATAATTACATGCAAGTTAAAAAACAGCAACTTTTCTTCCTTCTCCTTGAAAATGACCAGCCAGAGATGATATCAAGTACAAACAATACTCATTCACAAATACTGACCCTCCCTGCCCAAAAGCCTGGGTAAATAGTTGCATCCTGCAGAATGCCCTGAAACTAAGACTTTATCTACACTCTGAGTGAGGGGGGTGATTCCTCTGCTCATGTACACATAAATAGCAGTGTAGCTGCAATAGCACTGGTAACAGCAGGAGAGGCACAGCTCAGTCATGATGAGTACAAACCTATCTGGAATTGGTGGGTATGTATTCTTCACTGCTTAGCCATGCCTCCACTGCTACTGGTAGCTACCAGTGCTACCTCAGCTAAACTACTAGTTAGACTTGCGACAGATATCATCAAACTAGCATGAGTATGTGTAGATGAGCAGGTGAATCACTCTAACCCACCGAGTGGACATAGCCTAAGTCACCATTTTCAGCTACGTCAAACCAAGCAGGGATGAAGTTCCAAAGTTGGGGGTCATTCACAGGAAACACCCTGTTACAAATTCCTTCCTCCTTAAAGTGAGGGGCTTCTGTTCAACTGCCTCCACAGACTGTAGCTGTGGCAGTATCATATGGCAAAAGAGGCCCATCTCTAAGGTAGGCCATTCCCAAGCCTTGTGTAGGGCCAAAGTAACACCTTTCCTCTTAGGAGAAACTGAATAAAGGAGAAGAGAGTGGACACCATAAAAGGCAAATAAACAGAGGCTGAGGAGGTGAAAGGAGTCATGTGTGTTACTAATTGATTCTAATTAAAAATGTGTTTGTGTGTGTGTGAGAGAGAGAGAGAGAGAGAGAGAAAGATGAAAAATATGTATACAGCTTTTCAAGCCACATGCTGAAGGAAGCAGCATGGTAGGGTGGAGCAGCTGCAGAACTAAGAGTCAGAAAAGATGGGTTCTAACCTGGGGCAAGTCATTTCATCTCCCTTTTTTTTTCTCTATTAGGCAGCTGGGGCTCATCCCCACTGAGAGGCAGGCTACCTTGGAGAAGGAAAATTACACTTTCAAACCAAGAACATCAGGCTTAGCCTCTTGCTTTGTAAAAGTTGTGCCAATCACACCTGCTCTATGAGTCTGCACCACTGGAGTGGCTAATAGAACAAGGCAAAGTGAATCTTTAGTCCATGTGCTTGTGTCAGACCTGTTAAGGAGTAGGCAGGTTTCTAATATCCCTAATAGACTTCCAGTTAGTTATATGTTTTTGGTTTTATTGGCTCACCCTTGAAAAGTAAAATGGGTTAAAATGACAGGATGAAAAAGTTTGTAAAACCTCAAACTCCAAGAGGTTCTCCTAGGTCTAGGCACAATGCATAGTCACAAAGCAAAACCATATCTACGTGGCAGAGACTGGATAAGCTAGATCCAGTCTAATTGCAGAGCTGCACCAAACCAGGGGATAAATAAAAGGAGAATATGATTTTTAAGATAATTTATTTCTATTTACTGGTTGTTAACAATCTCACCTCAATTACCAACTTTAAATTCATTTGTACCATTATAGCAGGTAAACAAGATTATAGATTATCTATGCAAATTCTCAATCTCACATCAGATGTTTAAAGCAAATTCTCAATCTCACAACAGATTTTTGAACATCCTCTGCACTCCTCCTGGACATGTAGAAAGAGACATGGAGACTGGCTACTGTTTGAAAAAATGGAAATTTCCTTTTGCAGGCAATGTCCATATTTTCAATTTATTTTTTGCTGTAAATTGGAATTAAAAGTTGAAATATCCAAAATTTTTGCACAGTGAAAACTCCAAATATTTTGAATTGGGAACATCAAAACAGATATTGTTGGCATTTCAACTGAAACTAAGTATATCAACATGAATGTTTCTGCTTAGAATCAATATTTCAGAATGAATTTTTCATGTCATATCATTTTGAAATGATTTTTTGTTTGTTTTGGATAGACATTATTTTTAACTAAAAAAATGTTGTTTACTTTCAAAATTTCACCGTGAAATCAAAATTTTGTTTTGATCCAACCAATTGAGAAATCTAAAAATTTCATTTAAATGAGACCACATTTTCCAATAGGAATGTTTTTCTGTCAAGAACTATTGACCACATCTACTACATATCCACTATTTGACTACTACTGACTAGTTATGATTATTGAATCTCAGACATACTTCCTTCTCAATGAAGACAAGAACTCGGTCTGTGTGAATGGTCTACACATTTTTCTCCATTCGCTAATTAAGAAAAAATGGACCATAAGGAACAATGATGTTTAATATGTTCCCATCTTTCCACCCTAAGATATTTGTCATGGGTCGGCACTGCTCAAACCTGCACATTTCACTCTGGAGAATAGTTCCCAAGACTAACATTGGGTAATGAACGACTCTTTTAATTCCTAATATTACCAGCATTACAGATCTGCCAGCAGTTAATACTGAAACAGGAATCAGAAAGTCACCAAAAAGAAGAGCATTCATCTGGGAGAACATTCTTACTTTGAGAAGCCAAACTAAAGTCACCAGGATAATCTATAACCAGCTCTGCAAACTAATATCTACAGTAGATGAGGAAATGTCATTTATGTTTTCCAAGGGCATCATGAAGGACAGAATACTGCACAGCAAGTTGAAAAATTCTGCCAATATTAAAGAGACAAGCAATAAGCAGCAATCACTTCCCTCAGCATGTTTCTGCTCCCTGTGTTCTGTAGCTGTCTTTGAACATGGAAGCACTTAAGGTGGGACTTTTGAGTGGATATCAAAGATCATGATCAAAAAATAAAACAGCTTTAATTAAACAGTAGTCTAGCTCCAGTGTATGTCTTTCCATATTTTTTTAAATACTGTTCACGGAAATAAAATTCATTATAATGTAATAAAAAATGTGGGTTCTCACAAGTATAATTGAAATGTTCTGAAGACAAGATGCAAAAGGAACTAACTTGCATGTGATTGAGTAGTTATACCCAATTATGAAGACTGTGGGGGAAGAAAGAAAAAAATAGTAGGCAGGAAAATGAAATAGTAAAGTGGGCATAAGAAAAGAAAGATAGATTAAAAAGAAGAAACAATTAAAGGTCTGTAGACAGTAAAAGGACTTTTCACACATTACATAAATTGTGAAATAAAAAGAATGAATGGATAATAAATATTAGAAGCTATATGAATTAGCAACAGCTCTCATTATAAATATAGGGAAGTTTCTATACATAAATGAAAATGTAGCACATGTAAATAATTGTGATTATGCTTTTGATCCTTGTGTTTTCAGGTTGATAAAAAATTAAGTTGGCCAAAATAATGAGATATAAGTGTCAATTTCCTTTACTTTTTGAAGATCCAGGTTCTTAGATATTCTGATCATGATTGTAGCATTTGAATTTATACTAAACTCTGTACTTTATCACAGGCTACATGTGGGAACCTGGTTATGTGATCTGCATGTCTCTAAAATCTTAGTGTCTGTATGCCCACATACCTTATATAGGGTCATATTCTCCCTTCAGTGTTTGCATGAAATTCTATTGACTTCTGTGGATGATCTTTCTCTGCAAAGATCTGTGCACTATACTTCAGCATTTTTATAATGCTGATATATTCCATGCTCTGACTGACCAATTCCAACAGGATTTCCTAGTTATATCTTTATTGAATATAACATAAACCACCACCATATGATACTTATGATGAACCAAATCCTAGTCTCATGGAAGTCAAGAAATTATAGAACCAAACTGCTTATCCAAAATATTCTGATAATAAACACAATGTACATAATATATGCCACAAATATCACATCCTAATTGTGACTCTCAATGTGTGACATGCCTTTTCATTGCACAAAATGTCACAAAACACTACCACATTTTGTGCATACAATTTCTATGTTTTTAATTCTCTTTCAGCCTTGGTGTTCAGCGGGAGTTATAACAAATGAGAAATATTATTAATATTACATCTGCCATAGAGGAAAGATCACTATATTTCATTGTAATCCATTCATTGGTTTCTGGACCCCAAGCCTTGAGGGAGTATCACAAATCCATATAATGCCTCCGAGTGCTAGAATTTGATTTTGGATCTCTGATTTATCTAAGAGATGTGTAGAAAGCCATGTAGTCAGACAGCTTCTTATTAGCTACAACCATGAAGAGATTCAATAGACCACACTAATGCTTCTAAAGTCAATTGTAATTTATATTCACAAAATTGATTCAAGATCTTGTTGTTTCAGATGATAACAGATGTCCATCTATCTTGAACTTTTTGCTGAAGGCATCCATTTTGGTTCAAACTAGGAGCAGTTAGTAAATCACAAAGAGGACTGTTAGATCTGAAGATGTGAATATTCTGCCAAATGACAGAACAATGTCTGGCTGTAATTTAAACACAGAGGCAGCTGTCATCCCCTCACATGCTTAATTAAAGTACATTACAATGGTGTCTGGTGAAAATCTGACGGTGGAATTTGGCCCGAAGGAAGCAATGATTGTAGATAACAGAAAACACAATCTGCAGTTGTTACATGGTTTTAAAGACAATTACTTTTCCATTTACAGTCCAAGGTTTATTTACAAGTACTTCTTGTTTTTATTAAAGCTACCAGCATTCGATACATCAAACTCCATTCATTCCAGATACCCCTTGATAACTTATCTATTCCCAAGTTTCCAGTCTTACTTGCTGGGAAAGTTCTGCCAACTCAGCCTGTTCACTAGCCATCTTTATGAGTCACAACACAGCAGCTCCAGATGGAAGACAGGGCAAACATCTCCCTCCAGAGTTATCCCCTATTCAGTTCCATCAATCAACCAGCAGCTGGGAGTGAAGATTCATTCAGTGATTTGGATGGTTCACTCGTGCCAAAGACTCAGCACATTATATCTGCACTATGTCCAGCATCCACTAGGAAGAAAAAGGCTGAACCCCATCCATGTCTACCCAGCTCAGTACATCCAAGCCTCAGGTCATCATCTGGGTGGGGGATGCTTTGGTTTTATCACTATAATTTGGCATTTTTAATTCAGAAAATGGTGTATCAATCCAGGCACATAAATAGCATGTAAAACCTAGACAATCCTCTGTCCATCCCAAAGAAAATAGTGTGTTCAATTTATTTTTATGAGAATAATAGTGCAATGTTTGCAAGCTCAAGACAAGGCTGAGTTAACACGTGGTGAGCAAGCATAATGAATGCATTTGATTGCTCATGCCCATTACTCTGTAGGTAGTAGAAGGAGCTGGCTTGTGAACTGTGATAATGGCGAGAATCTAGTTTCCGCTTCTGTAAGTACCAGACGTGGCAAGAGGTGGCCGTTCCTTGAGCCAAGATAAAAATTGAGAGTGAACAGTTGGAGCACTTTGGCAACATAGCACTGGCACAGAGCTCAACAGCCAGTGCAGCACACTGCCAGAAAAGGCCTGCTGAGCATTACTGTCTGCCATCACCTGCTTGTGTGTATGGCTGCAGGAGCCAATGCCCGAAAGGATATGAGAGTAACAAAATCAGGTGGAAAACAAATAAGGACCCCAGATAATATCTCGTAATCTGTTACAAACATAAGCAATAAACACCAGAGTACATTTTAAATTGAAGTTCTGCACTGCTACACTAAGCAGATAGTCAGTCATTTCCTTCGTATTAGTAATGCCTTTTAATGTAGCCTTAAGGTTTACCACCATAAGGACAGCCTAGTTATCTGTGGCCTGCCACAATGTGCATTTGCATTGCAACTTTGGTGTGGGTTTACATTCCCGCAGAACAAAATTCAAATGGGACTTCTCTATCCTTTTCTTGCTTTTCTTGATTTCCTACTATGGATGGACCTGGGGGAATCAGACATCAGTTTAGGAGGCAATTCAATTTTTCTTGCATTTCTTAAGGATGAAATCAGACATTTATGATACACAGGTTACTAAAATCATTGGAGAAATGCAGATGCCACACAGCAGTAAAATCATGCACTATGCATTCCATTTATATTTTAAGGGTCTAGCTTTCGTTAATATCCTGTTAGCTATGTAGTTCTGATCTCCTCCTTCAGCTTGTTCCTGACCATGCAATAATATTGTGTTTAGATGAGGGACAATAATTCTTTATCACTGGGAGAGTCACAAAGGGTGGAAGTTCCCTGTGAATGGAAGAGTGGAGGGATAGGACGAGGAGCAAAGGGAGATTCTCATGCATGGTTGGGGGGCGGCTCCAGGCTCAGAAGGGACATCCCAGTAGTTCCTACTGCCATTCCTACTGCCCTTCCTGTGTGGCTGGTGCCCGATGCCCTGTGCTTTCCCATGCCCCTCAGCAGTTGGCTCCCTGTGCATCAATGCCCCCTGTCTGGATGCTGGTGCCCTGTCCTGTTCCCCACTCTGGCAGCTGGTGCACATGCTCCTGTTGCTCCCCCAGTCTGGGTGTCTCCATTGGGACCACATGTCTCCTTTGGTGGCTGGAAGATGGGACCGGGCTGGAATAGGGAGTCCTACCTACTCCCTGGTGGCCACCCAACCTCATGTGCCATGGCAGTCACTCCAGCCTGGGACCTACTCTTGCCGCCGTGAAAGCATTGACAGCAGAAAACATTGGCAGGCCCCAAATGTAGATCTGCCACCGCAATATTTCCATTGCAGGGGCATGAGCCCTCTCCGCCCCCCAAGAAAGACTCCTTCACCAACCCAAGTATCAATGCTTTCACATACTGAAGCCACATCATGCAAACAGAAATAGAAATATTTGCAGCCTACATCTTTGGAACTGGCCACTGGGTTATGGTGCCTCAGAGTCTGCAGAGCCTGTTTAATGTGATTGATTCACAAATGTATTCTTAAGAGTCTGGCACAGACGGGAGCAAACTCATTTTACCTCATTTCAAGCCAGCTTTGACATTTGTGGGTTTAAAAGTTTGACTCAAAGGTTATTGGATTAGTATTCCCCTTAAGAGACATATGAAAAGGAACAGTGGGAGGGCCGAAGAGAAAACTATTCACTGAAAAACAGGGCAAAGTGGACAAAGAGACCACAGCAGAGTGCGGGAATGGAAGAAAGAGAGACATTTGAGTGGGAAACTAAATAGCGATATTTACCCATACCATATAGACTGAATCTACTTTTGCCAGATGACCCTCCTTGGAATTACTTTTATTCCTAGCACCTATTTATCTAGCAGACCTTGCTTTTGCAAGAAAACTCGGCAGGAAAAAAAAAAAAGCCTCAGGGCTAAATTACAGGAACTAAATGTTTGAGAACTAGATCTAAATTTATAAAACCAAAAAGTATTTTTAGCTTTAATTCCATAAAACCTTTAATTCCACAAGGTTCACCCAACTCTGAGTATGGAACAGTGTTCATTAGCAATAGTTCTCTGAGGTGTTTTACTCCCCTGGAAGTCTGGCTCTAGTCTGTCCAATATAATATTTTACTACTAATATACAGGGATGTCTAAGCAACACTGCAAACATTAAATGGAAGGGCATCTGACAAGGCTTGAAAAAACGTGATTATTAGATAAGGGAATCGGGCACCTTTGTACAGTCTGCTGAAGTTAAAAACCAGTCAGATCTTCTTTGCATCTTTTCTTTTTATCAGATGCAAGGAAAACTGAGCAGAGATAACTGAACTGAAGTTCCAAATTGTCAGTCAGAAGCACAAAATAAACAAACTCAAACATCCCTTAGGATGTTTCAGAATTTAACTAGGACAACTGGAGCACTCCCATTTCTAAAAGATGGTAAGGCAGAGAATACAGACTTTGTCCTTATTTTTGTTTGAGCATAGCGCCATTGAACAACTCTGGTTTAATCTACTTACATGGATCTCTTAAATTTTAATGTGTTTTTTAATTCAGTAGCCCTGAAGTCTGCATGCAAATCAGCAATGATGTGTGTTTGTTTAGAGCTGAACACATTTTCTCTGTTCCCACAAAACAGTGTTCTGCTTACTCTTAAGCCTTCTTCTCCCAAGCCACCTGTCACAACTCAGAAATGTCATGTTAATGTTTTATGGGCAGACCCGTCCGGGCTGCTTCTAGAAATTGCAGCATCACTTGAATAATTTACACCAGTATGTTTCTGCTCTACTTTTTCTGGATTCTGTTAAGCATCAACAGAGGGAACAAAAATCAAACAGGATGGACTGGCAACTTGTCTGCCTCAGCACCAAGTGCCTTCTCCATCCCTCCCTCCTCCCTGCCCCCCATCTGGAAAGATGGGAAAACAAATTATTATCTCTGAAATCTTAAAGACAAAGATTGGGTCAAAGACTAGCAGTGCTTTCCCAACAGTGTCTCGAAGAATCCAAGAGGGTAAAACTAGTTTGAGAAAACAACTGTTTGTCAACATTTTGGTGCTTAATATATTATTGAAAAATCAATTCAGTAAACACTAGAATGAGTTCAAGGAGGGAATCTACTGACTAATTCAGGGGATTTGCAGCTAGATCCTGGGTTGTTTTCCTGTCTGTTCTTTGACCTTAATTAAGTCACTTAGGCCTCATGTTTATCCTGCTTGCTAAAAAATAATATGGAACGGAAAAGTTAAATATAAACAACCAAGGCCCATCTCGCCAGAAAGAACCACAAGATTTTCCCATCATTAAAGTGAGGCAAGGGGTATTGCATTTCATTTTGCAGATCCTGGGGATGTGAGAGTATATCAGGTAGGAAACCCCCTGGTTGCTAGGCACGTGCAGAGCAACTTTATCTCACTCACTGTACCGGGCCACCCTATAAAAATGTACACCTCCCTTTTCACATCCTTGGTATGTGTCCGCACCAGCGAGGTCATGCTTCCCCGACTGTGTCAGCCACATCACAGACTTTGACTTCCATCTTAATGCTTCCATTTCAAAATCTGTCTCTTTGTTTAACTTCTTTTAATGCACAAAGACTTTTTTTGCGTACCTGTAGACATTGAAATTGCCATCTCTTTATTGCCCAAGCTTCTGCACTATATAGCATTGCAGGGTAAACCACTGTGTTATATAATTGGGCTTTCAGTCTTAGTGTCATACTCTTGTCATACACAACCCCTGAGATGTTTTTCCAGGCTCCTCCAGCACTCCCCTGTATAGCCCGCACCTCACATTCATGCTCATCGTCTTCTGTAACCCAGTTGCCAAGGTACTTGAACTTGTCAGTCTGATTTAGCTGTACTTCATTAATCTCTATGTCCAGTTTCCCTGTGGCACCTCTACTGACCCACATGACTTCAGTCTTGGTCCCACTGACTTTCATTCCATGCCTGGTTAGCTGGTCATACCACTGCTTTACTACATCCTCCAGGTCTTCTGTTGAGGAAGACCCTTATTACTATGTCATCTGCATATAGCAATTTCTCACCTTTTCCGATTGGGATCTCCCTGCTGACCGAGGCTATCAATATGATGAACAAACTGTTCCAAAATGTGCTGGGTACCACTTGCTTTCCCCTACTCAAAACATGGCTGCATTTTTATTTGTTTTTTTGGTACTCAGGGTAAGTTTCTTGCCTGTGCACCATATAAACATTATTTTGGGGGGCTTCTATGGGCTTCATAGATCTTGTGATGGTCCACTGCACAGGGGTGAAATTTTCCCTGTATATATAAGAACAAATCAAATCCCTGCTGCCCAGGTGGGTTCTGGAGAGACCTATGTGGATAAGGGGATAAGAAATCTTGAAAACCCATAGAACAGCTCCACTAGGTTGCTATGTTCCCCTGTGGAGCTGACTCCATATTGAACAGGAGGTGTAGATCCCTTGCTAGGGCTCCCATATCCTGGCCACACCTCTTCATCTGGACCATACCATTTTTGCTGCAAGGAAGCCTTCATTCCTGCAAAGACAAGAGCAACATGTGCCCCATAGTTTTTAAAGTTCTTCAGAGTCCTGCTGGATGAACATTGTTGTATAAGCTGTAGCCTTATCTATAGTTATAGGTTACTTTAACCAATTACCCATGTCAAGGTGAGAGTTTATATCTACTTTAATCTGTGAGAGTTCAGCCCCCAAGATCAACTACAATAGAGATGTTATCAATAGAAAGTGGACCCCCATGGAGCACAACAGAGACTTCATAGTGCTCTTTCTATAATAATTACTTTTAGTAAGCAATCAACCAGAAATACACACAGTGCAGTCTGATAAAGGAGAGAAAAATCAACACAGAACACATAGTATTTGAATTACTCATACCACGCCTTGTGGAAAACCCAAAGTGTTACACAACATCCTCATTATTATGCTTACCATCATCATTGTCAACACCACCACCACTGGTTGTTATCCAGGTGTTCCCCCCTTCACACATGCAGGCAAGGATACCCTTTTTATAATCATAGAATTATAGAAGATCAAGGATGGAAGGGACCTCAGGAGGTCATCTAGTCCAACCCCTTGCTCAAAGCAGGACTAATCCCAACTAAACCATCCCAGCCAGGGCTTTGTCAACCCAGGCCTTTAAAACCTCTAAGGATGGAGATCCCACCACCTCCCTAGGTAACCCATTCCAGTGCTTCACCACCCTCCTAGTGAAAAACTTTTTCCTAATATCCAACCTAGACCTCTCACACTGCAACTTGAGACCATTGCTCCTTGTTTTGCCATCTGTCACCACTGAAAACAGCCTAGCTCCATCCTCTTTGGAACCCCCCTTCAGGTATTTGAAGGCTGCTATCAAATCCCCCCTCACTCTTCTCTTCTGAAAACTAAATAAACCCAGTTCCCTCAGTCTCTCCTCATAAGTCCTGTGCCCCAACCCCCTAATCAATTTCATTGCCCTCCGCTGGACTCTCTCAATTTGTCCACATCCTTTCTGTAGTGGGGGGCCCAAAACTGGACACAATACTTCAGATGTGGCCTCTCCCCCCAGTGCTGAATAGAGGGGAATAATGTGTTGTGCTGATGCCCACTGGGGTTCCGACGTATTTATGAAGGTTTTAACCCCTTTTCCTTATTTGAACGTCCACACTCCACTACTTTTGAAGTGGCCCATTTTTTCATAGGCTGATTAATTCCCCTGATACTCATTAACATTTACATCACCTTATCATCACAGTGACAGGCAGTTACCTCATTTCACCAGGTTACCAATGGACATCTTGTGATGTTAACTGGTGTCTCATAGACATTATTATCCAAATTCAGCAGTTATTTTCAAAACACCAGCACATCACAAGCATAGACACAAGCTCAGCAGGTTTATTATTAATTGACATGCTAATTTACCTTTATAAGAGCTAAAACTTGTAGCCCCTGTTACATTAATTAATACTTATGTTTCACTTCCATAGCCTTAATATATCTGATATCTTCTATCCTTGACTACAATGTGTAAAATATTATTATGTCACTGAACTCATTGCTGAGCATCTGTCAATTCGTTAGAAGTCAATCACTAAAACGATTGGAGCAGAGCATTCAAAACTGGTGTTTTGAAAAAGCCAGAAACCATTCTGTCAGTGAAGTCTCAATGTGATCAAAGGTCCTGGAAAAGAAAATGTGTCTTTCTATAACCGGCCTTGTATCTGGGGTTTATTTTAGACAACTAATTCTTTTTGCAAATTCAGAAGTGAGGGGACCTAGTCTCCCTTCAAAACCCATTACTGTCAGTGGGAGTTTGGCACCCACAGAGGGCGATCCTAAAAAACGCTGAGGTTAACAAGTGTTACTGGTGTGCAGCAGCACTGTAAGATACTCAGCACCTCACAAAATCAGACTCATATGGAGAACTGAAAAGAGCCCAGGTACCTGAAGGCCACGTTAACCTGTGCCTGGCTCAGAATCTAAAAGGAATGGACAAAGATGCGTTAAAGCTGTGTTTGTGTGTCCTCAAACCTGGGGATATATATTTGAGCAGCTGCTGTGCTGCTGTATCTTATACCAGCAGGAAATAGAGCTTCATAGGCTCTGACACATCCTATCCTATAGCACACAACATCCTACTCCTGGGTATGCTGAACCTACCCCATGCGTAGATTCCTTATGCAAGGGAAACCCTCAGCTGCTGTGTTAAGATTCCTTTCTGTCACCTTTCTGCTGTATTGTTGCTAATCCTATTGTTGTCTGACTCTAGAGCCCTACGCTCTGTTAGGGTTCCCCTGCCCCATCAATCTCAGTTCTCAGACATGTTCGCAGACAGGAAGCAGCAGACCAGAGTCCAAAGTGCAGGCAATGTGATGTTTAATGAGGCTGAAGCATCAAGCACAAAATCATAGCCCTTCACACCAGTCAGGCTTCCTTTCCCATAACCGTAGATCTATATGCCCCTAGAGCTCCCTCTTCCCTTCACCATAGCTCCATACCCCGCTAGAGCTCCCTCTTCACCTCCTTCTTCTTGGTAGGCATATTTCTACCTATAGTGCCCACCTCTGCTACCATCCCTTACAATTTATGGTCATATTCTGTTTTGAAGGGTCTTGAGTCTGGGGGCTTTGGTACCACCTCTTTTGTATCCCTGGGAAGGGTAGGGAGCGAGGTTTTATTTTGGCTACGGTCACTTTATGGCCATTTAGTGTTTCTTTCTCACACCTCCCTTTACCCCCTTGCTCCTCCCAAGAGGTTGCTTGACCTTGCCCTGGCATCTGTCTTGAAGAGGAGTCAGAGCTACCCTTCATTTGTACATTCATATATCAAAGTCCATTATACCTCAAAACATTTTAACTGTAGCCCTTAACTCTTCTCACAGTAATAAAGAAAACCCATCAGGTTGTGGGTAGGCAAAAATAAAACACAACATCTTTGTTCCTTGTTTACATGTGTATCTTGAAGACCTTAGCTTTCACGTGGGCAAGCAGGTCCAAAATTCTATACACAGGCCTTAATACTTATACAAATCTAAATTTTATACTACCATCCCTAATACATGCCTGTAAAAACAGGGGTATCAAAAATCCATTGTTCTCTCTAAACCTAAGGGGAAAAAAACACTTAAAAGATGAAATGTAAAGCCTTGAAGAATAAAAATAAAAGGTAAAATAATAATGTTTTAAAAGTTACTCTAAAAATGTCTTCCACAAGACTATTCAATTGAGGCATTTTTTTCTTCAATTTTGAGAACAAAATGCTGAACATGGTTAACAAGTCATTTAACCCAGAACTAATCAACCTGTTTTCTAAAGTATAGCAAACATACTACCAGGACGAAAACTGCCATTTCATGATTAACAATACCCATCTGAGAGTTGTAGGAAGTTTCCTACGGTGTTTTCATATCCATAGAAATATACTTAGAATGATAGTGTGCAACTGTAAATTTTAATTCTAGAAGGACAGCAGTTTAATTTTACTCATAAAATATAAAAGATAATAAAGTAGAGAGGTCAGCTGTGTTTAGCCTTGAAAAATGCTATTATTATGATTTAAATATCAGTCATAAGTTAACTCAAAATCAATATTTGATGCTTGTACTATATTTAAATTATATTGCTGTAAAGTACATTAAGAAGGCAATGATGAAAACAGTTATTCCACAGACCAAACTAAGGAAGGGCCAATGCAATAAGCAATTTATAGCTTTAATGTATATTTCCTGCTGTAAACTTTCAAAAGCCATTATAAATAAATCTTTTATAATATCTCCTTATAGCTCCTAACCTAACTGCACGGGGGATGAAAGAACTAAATTATGGTTAGTCACTGGGCATTTCAGCTTTGCTCTTCAGAAACATTTTGTATGAGAATTGATTTCTGAAGCCGCATCTCAAGGGAGGTAGCATGAGTAAGAAAAACTACATAAAATGATGTTTAGTGCTTTAGGACCTATGATTAGATGCACAGGTAGATTTACTTTATATGCAATATCCACTGATTTACCACAAGAAGCAGTGAAATCCCTCATAGTTGTACTGGGTAGGAATTAGTAAATACACTTTTTCTTCATAATTGTTATACTGTGCTGGGGGGGCAAGGAAAACTGTATGCTGTGTGTTCCTGAAGTGTAGTGGGTAAACGATTCTCAATAATCAGATTTTGAGGTAATATGGCCAGAAAACAGTGTGATGCCTGAATAGGGAATGATTGCTCTCAGATTCTCTCGAAGAGTTTATGGCACCTTAGGTGCTTCGTTTTAGCATTGAGTTTAGTTACAATCTGTGCCCCCACCTACTGGGGAGTTTGAGAACTGTTAGCATACAAGGAACTGAGCACGCTATATGAACATTTCCACAGTTTGCTCACTCTCTAAATCACAAACAAGACCCATGTCAACCTATGTTAAAATTACCAGCAATGTTCTAGAAAGCATCCTTTCAACCAAGACTCTGGTTAAGATTCCCATGTCTGCTAAAGCCTAAAATCTTTAATATGCTCTTTAATAGCCCCTCAAAGAAAAAGAAATATCTTAAATATGTGCACACAACCTTCAAGACCAAAGCAACTTGTCTTATTGTTGTAACTTTTGTTCTCCATAATTTCTACCCCATCCCTACTGGTCAACTTCTCTCAAGATGTCATGCCTTAATTTAGGGCCCAATCCTGAAAGTAGTTCTGTAAATATAAGGCCTAACCCAATTCCTAATTAAAGTCAATGGGAGCTGAACTGGGCACTAAATCATGCCTGCATGAAGCCCCATAGAAATTAATAGAATGAAACTTAGGCGTAGCTACAAGCATGGAATAAATGTCTGTACCTTAGGGTACACGTACACAACAAGCAAGATGCCATGACCGTGAGTCTCAGAGACCGGCTCTACAGACTTGGGGTTGCACTGTGGCACTAAAAATAGCACTAAAAATAGCTATGTAGCTGTTCGGGCTCAGGCTGGATCTTGGCTCCGAAGCCCAGCCCTCTCCCTGTGCTTCAGAGCACAAATCCCAGCCTGAACAGCTACACAGTTTTTTTAGCGACATAACGTGAGCCCCGTGAACCCGAATCTGTAGACCCGGGCTCTGAAACGCACTGCTGTGGGATCCTGCTTGATGTGCAGGCGTACCCTCAGACAGTCACTTTCTCAGGGCAGGCACATTGTTTCGCTTGTCTGTAGGAGCCATGCACATTTATGGCCCTGTATAAATCAGAAATAAATAAGCCTCTACAAAATATAAAGCCCAACACACTCAGAACAATGGTTTATTTTTCCTTTTGTAGAGTGCCAAACCTAGGTCAAGAACTTCAGGTTCTGCTTTCCACATGCAAGCTTACATTTGTTGTACATCGGGGCTTTAGAAATCCCCTAACTGTCCCTGAAGTTCTTGACCATGATTCTTTATGTGTTCCCTTTTTAAATCAAAGAATGAGGAAGGAATTAAAATCTGTGACTGTTTTACTGTAACTAACAAATCCTACTTAGAAACCATCATTTTCAGAAGATTTTTCCGTCTGTAAAAGCCTAGGTTTCATGTTCCAGACAAAATAAAATATTTTCCTTCTAAAAAAACTTCCATATTCTTGGGCCTTGCCTACCTCTTGGATATAGTCCTAAAAGGTGAAGACGAGAAGTGCAAGACCCCTATGCCACTTAAGTTCTAATTTTTGTGAGCCAATCCTTGTGCACGTATGGAGCCCTATTGTAGTCACCTGGTCTCCCCACAGGTGCAGGGGTCCTCCTGCATGGATACAATTGTAGGATTGGGGCTTTAATGTGTAGCTAGGGTGGAGGATAAATGGAGCAGATATCTTGACCTGGGTGCTATTCACTGGAGTGAATTTCACCCATATTGAATAGTTAAAGAATTAAACCACATCTTTCGCTGTTCATGTCATATCATTTGTAACTTGGTGTATCCTACATTTTTGTTGCTTGTTTATTTTAGCAATAGGCTGATTAAAATAAAATGTGAGCTCAACTAAGAATGCACCATGTGTCTCAATTAGAGCTGGTCAGAAAAATAGGAGGATTACAATTGAAAACATTTCAACCATCCAGTTTTTCCTTAGAATTTGAAATTTTGACAAAAATTGTTGCTAATGTTAGACAACTTTCAACCGGTTC
The DNA here is from genome assembly GCF_026122565.2 of Emydura macquarii macquarii. Classification (NCBI taxonomy): domain Eukaryota; kingdom Metazoa; phylum Chordata; order Testudines; family Chelidae; genus Emydura; species Emydura macquarii. The sequence continues at coordinate 11,595,942 of NW_027131283.1, forward strand.
TACATGGAATCATATAGAAGAGGTAAATATTATAAAGTATCTTTGGTTAGAGCTGGGCAAAAAGCTAAATTTTTACACAAATCATTTTTTCCAATTAACAAAATTTTGCAAAATGCTTATATTTTGCACCTGTGAATTTTTGACCTAGATGAACTCTCTCTGGGGGTTGTAACCAGGGCCCCCAGCTGCTCTTCCTTTCTCTCTTTTTTTAAAGAAACTGGTGGACAAATGTTGGGGAGCTCAACTTCCTCCCAATGCCCAGAAAAAGCACTCAATTTTATTTACAGACTATATTGTTTGTAAAATTCCCTTCAAGCCTTAGCCTGAGTGTGAATAGCAGAAAAAAGATATTAAGAAACCCCCTAAAGTCCATGCTCATTGTCTATATGTAGGAAGAGGCACATTAGCTGTTTTCTCAAGTGGTTAGTCCTGACCTGCTTCCTGTTCATATTTTCAAAGCTCTACCAGCTCTTGTAGGCAGACATTGCAAAGTAAATTTCATAACTCAGATTTGCTTAGTTAGTGGCTAAAATGTCTTCACGCACTACTAGTGCAAAGATTGTCCCTGTCCTCCTCTGAAGTTGTTTATATTTCATTCTGTTTGAGTCAGAAGTTACACAGATCTGCCTCTGAATAGTGACTTGTGAATGATAAAAGCAGTTTTCAATCATGAAGGCTTTTTTTTGTTTCTTCAAACATTTTGGGCAAAAATGTGCAGATTCATTCTGAGTACAGATCTGAGCCCTCATCTTGCAAATGCTTGTCTTACTTGACTCCAGTGGGACCTACTCAAAGTTCATAAGATTAAGCATATGTGTAACAGTAGTATACTGAAGGGGGCGGGGACCATGTCCCCCGAAGCTGGCCAGGGGGGTGCCGACCGGCCCCTCCTTGGAGGAGCCGCCCCGCGTTGTCACAGGCGGCCCAGGTCGGGTGGCCTCTCCAACCCCAGCTCAGGCCTGCTAGGGGCTGAATACAATGAGGGAGCCGCGGGGACCCGAGCCCATCACACACCCCCAGCTGCTGGGCAGCCCAGGGACATCTGCCCCTGTCACTCCCACTCCCACAGTTGGGGGGAGTGGGGGAGAGCGGGAAACAGGCCCCAGACCTCCTCCCCCATGAGATGCTGCCACTGACGGGGGAGGCAGTGGGGGGCCACAAAGGCAAGTATTGGGCCCTAGGCACCAGAGACCCATGGTACATCGCGGATGTGTAAGTCTTTGCAGGGACAGGCCATATTTTGTTCAGTTTTGCTTGTATCATGGTGGCTGACTTCCTTTCATTAGCTTTCCCCTTTCATCGCTTTCTCAAATTTTATTACCTTGTTTCATATTTTAAAACTTGCTCATGTGCAACAGTAAGGGATTTTTGTATTTGTTTTTGGTTTCAACTCAGGAGAAGTGCTGAAACTCAACACCTGCTGAGATGAAAGTACCAGAGCTCAGCTGACGTGAAATGCTGCCTTCAAGCATTGACCTTTATTGTTCAGGGACTGTGTTTAAGTTACCATTAGACTTCCCTGGTTTCAGGAATCAATATATTTCTACTAAAAATTCCTTTCCTGCTGAAATGTGATACACACTTTCTTAGGTATATTCTTAGGTATGTTCTTTCAAAAAAAAAAAAAAAAAGTCAGCTGGTATTATAACAACTCCTGAGGGAGTAAAAAAGTTTTATATTACATTTAAAAAAAAAAAAAGTTATTAAAAAATGTGATGATGCTGTGACTGGACCAATTTCAGCCCATTTGGTGCCAACCAGATACTTGGTGCAACATGAGGCGAAGAGGGATCATTAACGGGGATCTGTAGCTATGCTGTTTGCATCTGATCTGAAGAGCAGATCTACCACTCCAAATTAGATCTGGTATAATGTGTTCATCTTGTACGTGAGATCTGGGATGGAGTTAAGATAGGACTGGTTCTAGTGTATGCATTTGCCCACTGCCTGCTTGAGCTGTTGGAATTTCTTGCTGCAGTGCTGAGGTGCGCCAGCTGATTGTCTGGGTGATTTCATAATGATCTTTCTTCTGAATAAGTTCAAGATGTCCTGCCACCAGGACACAATGGCCTATTCTAGGTGGTAGTTGGCTCAGGTCATACAGTTGGTTATACTTTGGATCCCGTGTTTGGGCTAGGATCAAAGGTTGGAAGGGTGGGAATTGACCTTATCATGGATTAGTCATTAGCACCTGTGGTTTGATTTTGGGGGTCAGCTCTGCTGTTGGGGCAAGAAACCTGTTTTGATGGTCTGCCCTTGAAGTTTATTAGAGCCAGAAGGTTTTCAAAAGCCTCTGAGAGAGAATGTAGTTCCCTTAACAGATTGATGGTTTACTTGAAGTGCATAATGTTATCATAGAATCATAGAAGATTAGGGCTCGAAACAGGACCAACCCCAACTAAATCATCCCAGCAAGGGTTTTGTCAAGCTCAACCTTAAAGACCTCTAAGGATGGAGATTCCACCACCTCCCTAGGTAACCCATTCCAGTGCTTCGCCACCCTCCTGGTGAAAATGTTTTTCCTAATATCCAATCTAGACCTCTCACACTGCAACTTGAGACCATTGATCCTTGTTCTGTCATCTGCCACCACTGAGAACAGCCTAGTTCCATCCTCCCTGGAACCCCCTTTCAGGTAGTTAAAGGCTGCTATCAAATCCCCCCTCATTCTTCTCTTTTGCAAATTAAACAAGCCTAGTTCCTCAGTCTCTCCTCATAAGTCATGTGTTCCAGCCCCCTAATCATTTTTGTTGCCCTCAACTGGACTCTTTCCAATTTGTCCACATCCTTTTTGTAGTGGGGGGCCCAAAACTGGACACAATACTCCAAATGTGGCCTCACCAGGGCCGAATAGAAGGGAATAATCACTTCCCTTGATCTGCTGGCAATGGTCCTACTAATGCTGCCCGGTATGCCATTAGCATTCTTGGCAATAAGGGCACACTGTTGACTCACATCCACCTTCTTGTCCACTGTAACCCCCAGGTCCTTTTCTGCAGAACTGCTGCCTAGCCCGTCGGTCCCCAGACTGTAGCAGTGCATGGGATTCTTCTGTCCTAAGTGCAGGACTGCATTTGTCCTGGTTGAACCTCATCAGATTTCTTTTGGCCCAATTCTCTAATGTGTTTAAGTCACTCTGTATCCTATCCCTGCCCTCCAGCATATCTACCACTCCGTCCAGCTTAGTGTCATCTGCAAACTTTCCGGAAGAACAATCCACCCCATCCTCCAGATCATTAATGAAGGTGTTGAACAAAACCGGCCTCAGCACTGACTCCCGGGGCACTCCGCTTGTTACCAGCTGCCAACTAGACATTGAGCCATTGATCGCCACCCATTAAGCCCAATGATCTTGCCAGCTCTCTATCCACCTTATAGTCCATATAGTTATGGTAGGCATTTTATTGTTTACACCAAGCCAGATGGGATCAGACTTCTCTTTCATATGAAGATCTTGCTACCATCATCTATGCCTTTGTCACTTCAGGTTACACTATTGCTCTACATGGGGCTACACCTTACATCAATCAAAAGCTAGAACTGGTGCACAAGGTGGCCATCTGCTTGGTAAACTGTGCATCCTACATAAAACACATGACAACTGCTTATGTGTAAGCTCACAGACAGAAGTTAAGGGGTTGGTTTGGATCAAAACCAGCCTACCTGAGAGATTGCCTCTCTCCCCACCATACATTGCTACAAATTCCAATCACAGAAGTTACTGATGCTAGATCACCCTTGGGGTAGGGGGCTGCCAAAGTATTCTCAATACAGGCATTAGGATTTTAGAATGTTCTCCTGATCCTGGTCCAAAATAGCTTGGGTTTGACAACTTTCAGGTGTAAGGTGTATTTGTTTCACCTGACCTTTAAAAAGAGATAGTGGGGCTGAAATGCAGCCGAGTGCATAATAGAGCTGATTGAGAAATGGATTTTCTGTTCCAGTGGAAATTCCAACTTTTCAAAGTTTGTTTTTGTTCCATATTGGGACAAAAAGTTGAATTTTCGAAAATTTCTGTGGAATTCAAAAAAACCTATGATTCAGAAACATCTAAATGTTTCATTTCAATAGTGTCAAATAATTTTATTTTGATAAGATAAAATGTTTTATTTCAATAACATTAAAATAGATCATATAAAGTATTGAATATAAATATAAAATATAATATAAATTGGTATTTTGATATATCAAAAGTAAAACCAAAATGAATTAAAAAGTCAAAACAAAATGCTTCAACACTATCAAAATTAAATAATAAATTCAAAATGATTAAGACATTTTTTGCAGGGAAAATTTTGTAAAAATCAATATGTACCATTAAATGTCTGATTTTGACAAAACTGTATTTTCTGACGGGAACCTCTTCCATTCGAACTATGCACTAATGGTGGTCAAAAAAATTTCAACCAGCTCTAGTGCATCATGGGTCTAGTGTCTGATTACATGCTACTGTTTGAGGGAGGAGAGAGTCAAGGATAATGTATGATGGTTTTATAATTATAAACAATTGGCAGGATACTCAAAACCCATATAGGAATGCTTTCTATTTCCACTAAATTGAAAGAAAATAAATAAATAAAATTTTGAGTGAAAGAAGAACCCATGTTTATAAAAACAGGAAACAAAAAAACTAAGAGGAAAAAATATGAATAATAAAACAGATTGAGAACAATAAAAATTAGGTGCTACAATGAAGAGGATGGCATTCATGTCTAGCTGGAGAGACAGACAGAAAATAAATCCATTTTGCCATTTCTATTGTTATACATTTAAATTATATAGTATATTCAGACAAATAAAATATCTGGTATGCACTGTCAACATATTCAGACGCTCATTACGAAGGAATGCCAGGAAAGAAATATACAGTGCAATATGCTTTTCTTTTTTCTGAAAATGTAACCAATTCCACATGGCGCTCCAGTGCTTCTTATGGCATCAGTAATATTTTATTATCTGGCCTAATTTCTCATCCCCATGCGTACTTCCAACAGATGGAAACGTGCTCAATAAAAAGAAATGACAGACTCTTTCATTCTTTTCGTTTCTTTGTTTTCTTTCCCCCTTTCCCTTTTAGACTCATAGACTGTAAGGCCAAAGGGACCATCATGATTACCTAGTCCAGTGGTTCGCAAAATGGGGGGGGCACAAGAGGGATCATGGGGCGAGGGTGCGGAGCAGGGGACAGAGCCAGTCCAGCTCCATGCTCCCCAGAGATGGAAGCAGCCACCACCGCCCACCTCCTGCAGCAGCAGCAGCCCCGGGCTGTGGCCGGGCACGTTCCCCATGCTGCTGCTGCCCTTGCACTGCTGCTGCTGCTCCTGCTTCCTGCGCTGCTGCCGGTGCTCGCTACTCCCCACTGCCGCTGCTCCTCGTGTTGCTGCTGTTGCACTCACCTCTTCCCGCACTGTAGGCCCTGGATTTTTTTCTGAAAGGGGAGGTTTGGGGGAAGGGGGGGAAATGATTGTTAGGGTCTACAGTGTGGGAAGCGCCCCCTAAACAATCACGTCCCCCCTTCCCCCAAACCCCACCTCAGGAAAAAAACTGGGCCTACAGAGCAGAAAAAGCCACCCTTGTTTTTTTTCTGAAAGGGCCCCCCCCCTTTCAGAAGGGGGGAACGGGATGAGATTTAGAGGAAGGGGGGACGAGACTGTTAGACAAAGGTCCACGGGGGGCGGAGGGGGGGCTCCATTTAAAAAGTTTGAGAAGCACTGATCTAGTCTGACCTCCTGCACACTGCAGGCCACAGAACCTCATCCACCCACTCCTTTTGTTTCTGAAAGGGAAGATATTAGGGTCAGTATCCAAGGCCCCACTTTTTTTTTTCTTTACCAAACTCTCTGTTCCTTACTGCAAAACTAAAGGTGTTTCTCAGTTTGATGGACCGCTAGTTCTATTTTAACAATCACAGAAAACTATAGAGACACCAACTGTAATATTGGAGCTGTTCCTTCTCTTCCCACATGTATGCCTATTTTCAGCTATATTTACTGTGTTAGAAGTAATGATGCAACCAAGCCACAATCAGAACTTTTTGAGACTTCCTACATATGCTCTAGAATGCAGGTCATCTGTCCAAAGACTTTTCTATAAGAATCAGAAATAAAGTTCACAGCCTCTATGATATTTAGGGTGGAAAATGTGATTTCATTCCTCCATAGTTTTTTGAGGAATACAGAGCAAAACACAACTAGGGAGTCATCTTACTGGACTGGAAATTTTTAAGCTTATGTCAAAATGAGCTTTTGAATGACTGCATGAAATGATTTAGTTCTTTAAAAAAATCCCTGAATTACATAAATAAAACATTACATAAAAAGGTTCTCAGTACAATTTATGTTATGTGAATTTTACAAGAGCTAGTCTATTGTAGAAAAATTCATCTTATATCTTCCTGATCCCTTTATTCGATCTAAACATAGAAATTTATGTCTGTTTAAAAAAAATCTATTACTGTTTCTCATAACTGAATCCATTATTTTCCCTCTATGACCCATCAGGCAAAAACAAGTGCAATAGATTGGTTTGGCAGAACCTTGAACATAAAAGGCCTCAAGAATCAAGTGCAATAAGTTAACCCCATTTTAGTGTGCACTATAACTGGAAATGCTAACCTTGATGTTCCATTTAAATCAAGTCTCAGAGAAGAACTCTGGATATAATTGGTATCTGTCATATAAATACAAATTATTATGAAATGGATTGGATTAAGGAAGCAATCTGATAGGAGGATTTCAGCCTAGGCCTACACAACAACTAAGCAGGTTTGATCTCTATCAAAGTCTGATCACCACTGTCACACTGGCTGAATAAAGGGGGCCCTTGAGGTGTATTCAGGACCTCTGATTACTCCCTTCTACACCAGTCTCGCGTTGGGGGTGTCATGCTGGCTGGATTGGGGGGGGAGCATTTAGTATATTGTTTGACATCAGTGTGTCAAAATCATAGTAATTCATGTAAGATATGCCAAGTCAGGTACTGTTAGAAAGGCTATAATGTGCTAAGTAAGATGATAATGTTTATGTTCATGTGTTATATGAGTAATGTAAGTTATGGATATATTTGATATATCTGTATTTCAAATTGTGCTGTCTGAAACACCCTAGACAGGGTGGTGGCAGAACAATAGCCTGCTTAATGGCCCATTGAGACATTCACAGGTGCAAGGGACCCAGGGGGAAAAGCCAGAGGTATACCTGATGGGTCACCAGGACTTGCTCATGTAACTCTGAACTCCATTTTGGTTCCCGTAAAATTTCACAAACAGCATGGCAGGGGTCAGAGGATATATAAGGCAGAGGCCTGGGAATCCATTTTGTCTTCAGTGGGGATTCAGCTTCAACTACCAACGGATCAGCTCATCTACAACTGAACTGAAGCTGTGAAACAAAGGACTGAGACCCATCCAAGTACTGGATGTATACCAGAGGGACTGTATAAGCCTGCAAACTCCACAATTCTTCTAGAAACCTGATGTATATGGACTTTCAAATCATTTGTATGTATCTGATTGCTCTAATCCTTTAACATTTCTCTTATTGTTTGTTCCTTTCTTTTTATAATAAACCTTTAGTTTTAGTTACTAAAGGATTGGCTGGTAGTGTGGTATTTTAGGTAAGATTCAAACTTATGTTGATCTGGTACTGTGGCTGACCCTTTGGGGTCAGAAGGAACCTTTTTAGTAAAGAGCATAGAGTTTAAATAACTGGTCTCTTTATTGGACCTGGTGGCTGATTGGAAGCCAGAGACTGAAATGCAGTAAAGGGGGCTGTGTATATTTTTATTTTGGCTTCTTGATAGCCAGTATGGGAAATCAGAAGCACTGTTTGTGGATGATTGGGAAGACTGACTTAAGTGTCACCCACCAGGGCTGGGATAATCTGCTCTCCTTTTACAGACTGCCCTGACCTTAGCATTAACAGTTGGCTACCCTAGGCATGGAAGGGTCACATGTTGATCAGCTACATTAACTGGGCCTACAGAAAAATGGAGAAAAAGAGTAGATAGCAAAGCTTTAATGTTTTAAACTGCTCTATATTTTATTATTTCTTTGGGACCTAATTCTCCATTACCTTTCACTTTCTAAGTAATAGTGAAAAATGGAGCTAAATTAAAATGGTAATGTGTCACAGCCACTTCACACAGGTATAAATGACTACAGAAGGTGCAAGGCTGTGGAGAATCAAGTCATTTATATTCAGTCTTTTTTAGTTGAATAAATGCACATGCTTAGGAGCAGATTCTGCCATCCTTATGTTGAATCCCACCTTATTTCCCAAGTAAGCCCATTGATTTCCATGGAATTTTCATAGACTGGCATACTATTCAACCAGTCTAGTCCTTAAACATTTAGGAAGTTGCACATTATTACATCTCAAAGAAACAAACATATGAGCAGCCTCAACCTTTGAAGTTTGATCCAAAGCCAAATTTTACTTTGTGGCTTCAAACTAAGTGCTCCAATTTCCAGACCCTTGCAACCACAGGACATGGAGTGTCTGAGGAAATGTCTCTGGGCCAAATGAACTGTCACCAACTCAGTGCTCTGGCTGAGGGAAACTTAAGCGCAGACTAGCAAGATGACACAAAATCAAGACTGTTATGGTGTGGCTAGAGCATCATCTCTTCAGAAATGCAGTACAATCCCCATACCTCTTTCCCACCCCCACCCCCAATCAGGAAGAAGGGTTGCTATATATTGAAATGTTCACAGTTTTGCTTTTTCTAAGTTATTATATCCCAGCACATTCAAAATCCTCTGTGACAGGCAGTACAGTAGGGGTGAAGTGCACAATTTCTCTACTAACTGTAAGCTTTAGACAACTACACAAATCTTAGGCCTATAGTGTACTTAAACTAAGTTAAACAAAATCATGGAAAAATATTGATTTTTACTGTTTTAAATAGACATTTCATAAATAAAAACTCTATTTGGGGTGTAATTGTACAGCAGTGACATTCCAGTTTTGGGGTTTTTTGGGTTTTTTTTGTTTTTTTGGGGGGGGGCGGGGGAGAACTGGAGTATGGTGCCAGTAAGATACTCTATAGTGTGCATATCTGGGAAGGGGATGGAAATTACAAGTTTGAGTTCATGGTCCTGTGTTGGTGTAACTACATGATTGCTACATGTAAGTGCTTTTTTTGGACATACTGAGCCGTTAATTGAGGTTTTTAAGGATAGTATGAGAAGTTGTCCATTTCAAGCGAACTACACTGTCTAGCACAGAAGATTTGGACCCATTTGATGATATAACTTTGAATTATGACAATTAATTCCTTGCCTTAGGTTTTCTTCTCTTTGAGAGAGTTTGATGTAATAACTCCCTTGCTATAGAACTTCTGTAATCTTTGTCATTTGCTGTAAAAGTTATCTAATATAGGTGCTTTCTATAGCTAAGATTCCAATAAGTCTTAAATGTCCCATTTGATCTCATCTTGATAACATGAACGTCCTTAGGGGTTAAGACCCTCAAACTATAGGGCCAAGGAAGTCCAAAGCCAAGGACCTCTCTGAATTTTACAACTCTATAAACGTCAAGGGAAAACTCAGCTTTTAATTAAAATGTTTCTAACTTATTTCAGTGTGAAAATCATCCCCAAAATATACCTCCTTGTCAGGATTGAAAGTTTGTCAGAGATGTTTTCTTCCTGAAAAATAATAGGCTACCCAAAGTCAAGTTGTGCATGGCTGGCCTTTGAGACCTGTTAAACTCATGGTTGTAAGGACCATGGACTGACTTTATGGTTAGTGGGACTGTCCCCTGGGCTGATGGTGCTGTGGTCATAACAAGTTCCATCTGGTTGCTGGCCACTAATCAGTAGGTGAGCTTGTTTCACTGTTGAGTAGTAAGTGTGATTTCTTGTTACAAAGAGGGGGGTGGCACATCATCATGAGACTACACTGTATTCCATCCCAGTGCCAACATTGACTTCCAATGTGGTTTTGGCCAAATCACTTAACCTTTTCTTCCTTCTATGGGGATAGCAATACTTTCCAACATCACAGGAATATTATGGCAGTTAATTGGTTAATGTTGTAAAGTACTTTACAAATGTAATTCGTATTAAATAACGGTGGGACAGTGGGGTTAAAAACAAGGAAAGAAAGGAGGATAGAGAGAGAATACAAAAGTAAAAGGGAGAAAGAAAGGAGGAAGTGGGAAAGAAACTATATAATAAAGGAGGGAGTTTGGGATTGACAAAAGAGAATGGGGTACATGTGGAAAAGAAGGAGATGCTGCTCTCCAAGAAAAGAGGAGATGAGACAAAGAGAAGAGAAAGGAGAGTTTAAAAATAGTTTTTTGAAAAAGGCTAAAAGTGGGTGGTAGTGAAATGGAGTAAATAGGCTTGATGTGGAAGAAGAAAATAAAAAGAAGAGAGAATAAGCAATGAAAGACATACAAACTTTAGGTTAGTGAATCTTTTCATTTATTGATATCTGTTTTAGGATTTTCCTGTCAGACATCATATATCTCTGATATTGGGAGAAAATAGTTGGATACCTATTTTGTGCCTATACTATATGTTGCAGAAATATTACAGACTGCAATGGATTCTATATTTCAATAATTGAAAATGGAGGAAAAATTATAGTTCACAATTATGCACAAAAAAGTCTTTGAGGTCTAGGGATTTAGCAGAAGCCATACGCCTGGCTAATTTTCCTAGAACTGTTTTTAATGTTGCTAACAATGCACAGACTCCCGTACGAGCAGCAGTGCTTCACTTTTCCTGCAGCGGAGGAAGCTGGACCTAACGTCAACCTATGCTATATAAAACACATCAGATATCTTTCAAAAAGAGAGAAGGGGGGAAACAATCATTTTGCTGATCATCCTCTGTGCTGTCAAATGAGTCAGCTGAGGCTGGGGATTTCACAGAATCACTACAAAATGTTAAGTTCATTTCGATTTCATTTAAAAAGATCTTTTCAGCTACACGATTCTTAAAATTCATGGATTATAAAGGGGCTCTATGCATTTCAATGGATAAAAAAAATCATCAACTTTGTAATACTATCTGATTCTCAACATTAGTAAACTAATGCTAATTATGATTATTTCATAAGACAGACACTGCACATATACAAAGCATAAAAAGCATACAAAGCATGTTTTGCTATTGCAGAAAAAGAGCTAATTTAATTCTTTTCCCAATATCTGTTTCATTGTCCTCTGTAGCAAAGGAATGTGCACTCCATGTACAATCAAGACATTTAATATGGCTTTGCCAACATTATAGACACAGGATATTTAAAAAAAGAAAAGTCTCAAAGCACAGATCCCGCTGTGCAACAAAGCAATCAAATTCCTTCATAGAAACAAGCTGATGAGCTTCAGCAATCTACGGTATAACAAATAACCATTCTAATAAGTAAACAGTAAAATGCAACAGGTCTTATTGAGCAAGAATCTCACGTTTTCTGCTCTTTCTTTTGGTCTATTTAAATAATAAATAGAAGAGAGCTTATTTCACAAAAAAACAAACAAAAAAGCCCTCTCCTTTCAGTTTTCTTAATCTTGGAAGACAACAGCTGGCATTAAAATCTGTAGTGCCCTGGAGCATCATCACAGCCTTGAAAATGTATAAAATTCTTTAGTTTCATCTAATAATTTAACCTCTCCTCCCTCATATTTTGAGGTTAAATTGATTTCACAGTTACCCTCTATGTCATACTCATTTAATCGATCATTTGATTTTCTTCAGTCTTTGCCACAGGTTCATTTTACAAAAGCATTTGCATCAATATAGGATGTAGGGTCCATGTCATAATCTTCCAATTTCCAGTGCAGTGTTTCAAAAGTGGGCCGTTCTTTGGGCTCTGCGTTCCAGCACTCCAGCATAATGTTATAGAACTTCTCTGGGCAGCTAGCTGGTTGAGGGATTCTGTATCCTTTATCCAGCTTCTGGATTACTTGGTAGCCCATCATACCTGGAATACATTTTAAAAAAAAGAAAGCAAGAGGAAGTTATCAGAAAGTAGCTCAATTTTTGCATACATGACTTTGCATGCACAAATCTCCTGTGAATGCAAAATGATAATGTTTACATACACAAAACCCCAACTGGGTGTAAAAATGGATGTGTATGTGCATGCAAAAGGACAGAGCACAAGACTACCTCATGCAAGTAATTTGTAAGCATAAAACTGCACATGCACAAATGGAAGTCCACATGTGAATTCCTTAAAGACCAAATTTCCAAAAATTCTAAGGATCTGTTTATTTTTTGCAGATGTTTATCTGTTGTGCTCATTAAAATGTGCATGTTTATTCCCAAAATGGCCGAAGTGTGGCTGAGTGACTAGCATGCCGCCTAACACAATCCCTTTCTTTAAAATACAGATGTGGACCATGGAAACTACAACTCCCAGAATCCTGGGCTACTTGGATTAAACATACTACAAATCAGAATTTACTGTCAATATGGACTGAACCTCTGAATTAAAATAAGGGTGGCTACACATGACTCCTTTTGCAAATTAAATGCAGCACTCAGGCTCCTGGAAGTTACCAAATGTGGTTGTGGGGCAGGGAAGAAAATAAGTGCCCCTGGTTTAATTCCTTCCCAATGTATTGCTCAGTGACAATTTATTGCATTCTAACCACACCTTTCTAAAATTGCCATAAGGCCCCCTGCTAAGCAACTAAAATAACAACAGTTATTCCAATGAGAAACTTCTTGTCATAGAAGTTCTCATTTCAGATGTTGTGTTGACACTCCTCATTCAGTATTGTAATGTTTAGTCACTGAGAACCAAGCAATAGAACTGTTTGAGGAGTTGGTGTCATGAGTAGCTGTTGGCTCTGAAGTTTTGATGGAGAGAGCCTAGTCAGAAACTGTAAGAGAAATGTACGTGTGTAGGAGACATGTAAGCTTCTTTGACCTGTGATCAGTTGACTCAAAAGCTAAGCCAGTGGGTAAAGAGATTAGAAAAGGACTGCCACTGAGACCTACTGAATCTCGAACATTGCCTAGCCATTCCATAAGCAATCAGAGCATCTACTGATCTTCATAATAACCTCTTCTCTTGATTGGCTACTGAGGAGATGGTCCTGAAAATGACATCAAGGAAGCAAACAATTGGCACATGGAGTTACATTTTCAAATGTGAAGTTTCACACAGATTATGTTCCAGCTAAGCATAAAGCAGAGAGTGCTTTCAAAAAGCAAAGACGATGGACATTATTTTGCTTTATATTTTCAGCAAGGGGAGTCTTTTCTTTGCTACTTGTTCCACGGAATGAAACCCACCTTTGAGGGATGTCCACCCCACACAAGGCCTGAAGAGGTAAAATAGTACAATTAACCTATAGGCTGCACCTGTAGGAAAGGCAGGAAGCGCTAAGGAATAATTGGCTGATGAAGTCCAGAGGTGGGCCGGGTTCATAAAGCCAGAAAGCTGGCAACAGAAAGGAACTGCAGGGAAGTAGTCTACAATCACTCCCTGGGAAGAAGGGAGGCGTTGGGGCTATAGAGGCAGGTAGCCTATGGTTACTCCATGGGAGGAGGGAATTTGGGCTGACAAGCCCAGAGGAGTGGGGAGAGAGAGAAAAGGCTCGAGGAAAGGTAGCAAGGTGGAACTCAGAGTAGAAGGTATGCCCAGGTTCCCCTACAAGCTGCTAAAGAGATGGCACCTGGACAGTGAATAAAAAAACTGCCTGAGACTGCTGGAGAAAAGAAGCTTTGACTCACTCCCTGAAGGGGAAACCAAATAGTTGGCTGAAGAGCTGAGTCACAAAAAGGAGGGTGCAGTTCCTGGAACAAGAGGGGGGCTGCAGAGAGAGGAAGAGACAAAGTGACGGAGTGCAACTGCTGGAAGGGATGTTGGCTTGGCAGAATGAATCCCCCAAACCACCAGGACTAGTGGGAGGCAGTGCCTTCTAGCCATGAGTAGGCCCTCCTCCCCACATTACATTATCAAAAAAGCTAATAATGACTTTGCAAATGCTCCATGCACAGGGAGTGGCAGTTTTGGATGAGCTGAAATGAAAGTCCTGCTGATTGAAGCAGAGACAAAGCCTGTGCAGGTGTAGGGTGTGTGTTGGGGAAAGATAAACTGGAATTTCCCCTTCCTGGTCCCCTCCTCTGCCTCTTGCCCTCCCCTATGTTCTCCTCATCAAATAACAAATTAAAATAACAGACTATCATTCTAGTAATAGTCACTGTTCCCTGAACGCTACCCACTGTACTGGGGACATGTTCTGCTCTGATATTGTTATATCCACTCTTGGCTAGTGCTCTTTTAGCCCAAATCCTGCCTGTGCTTCTCTTTATGTGGGTTCCCCCCGGCAATAGCCCAGGACTGGGAAAACAACAAAATTCCTCTTCCTCTCTTCATACATTCTTTCTTTGCTGAGCCTATGCAACATTTCATACTGGAACTTCTCCTTCCATGTAATCGTGAAGCATGGGTCCACAAAAGCCTCTCCCATTATCCCTTTCAGCAGTGGACTTGATTGATCTGGTGTCCCAGAGGTATAGCCAATAAGCTAAGCCTGTGAACCACAGATTGGTCATCCAGCAGCTCTGAATGCAGGTCACTTAAGATGTCTTAGTCCATGAATAAGCCTCCAATTCAACAAAGAAAAAAGATTTAAATCAAGAAACCGCATCAAAATATTTTTTTAAATAAAATACTTACCAGAATAAGGCATCTTCCCATAGGTGATTATTTCAAAGAGAAGTATTCCAAATGACCAGACATCAGACTTAATGCTGAATTTATTGGAGTGGATTGCCTCAGGGGCTGTCCATTTCACAGGGAGTTTCGTTTCATGTTTAGCTTCATATACATTTTCATTTTCTAACTATTACATACAAAACAAACAAAGCCAAGTTAGGATTTTATTCAGCAAAAGCACTTAAGCAGATGCTTAACTCAGCCCTGTTCAGTCAAGCACTTGAACTCAATGGGACTAAAGTATGTTCTTACATCTTTGTTGAATAGGGGCCTTATAGATGAGAAACATCTTTGTTAATCAGAAGTTTTTCTAAAGCTGTAATTTCAAGTAATTTGTAATTTCAAGTGAGCACCCAGCATTGAAATGGCTTGTGCTTAATTATAGTCTGCTATTGTGAATTCTGAATCTGGCATGAAAAGATTCCAAAAGTCCGGCAGAAGTAGCAGCACAAGCATCTTGTTGGCACATGGTCAGAATGGCTTTGGGTCTGGTCTTCAGTAAAGATAGGAAGTGATAGCAAGAGCTAATGCATTTAGAAATCTTTGTTTTGTGATTTATTAATGGCATTGAAGAGCTGTTGACTTTGATCATTACCACAACCAGTTTTCAGCCCTGAAAGACAGACTCCAAGTGATTTTATATTAATATATTAGCTCACGGTGGCTTCAATTAGTTTACGTAAAAAGAGTATGACATATACAAAAAATAAATGGAGAATTATTCTCTTTGTAATGGAAGTTCTCTGAGGTTAATCCTTTACTTCCCACAGACTCACATCCATAGCAAAAAAAAAAAAAGGCTAGTATACCTCATTTCCCTTCAGCAAGAAGGAAGCAGGGAGTGGATTGTGACTTTCAGGATCCAGTACTGCCTGTTACCCAGGCTGGAGTATAAGGTTCCAATCCAGTCCTAAATTAATTGATCATTTCATAAGGTATGTCTACACTGCAAAAAAAGGTGTGTTCTTAACTCAAGTTAGCTACCCCAGCCATGTTAACTAACTCAGGTTAACACAGCAGTGAAGACATGGCAACTCAGCTTTTAATTTGGATTAGCATCTTGAGTTAAAGCCTCTGGGGAGGCTGGCTGAACTCAAGCTGCTAACCTGAGTTAAAAGACAAGGTGCCAGGTCTTCACTGCTCTGTTAACATGAGTTAGCTAATCTGAGTGAAGAACACACTCTTTGTTTGCTATATAGACACACCCCTAGTTTTCTGAACCCTTTTCTGCGCAACTGGAGTTCATGGTAATTCTAATACGTAAATGAAGAAAAATCCAAACTCATCAAAACCCACCTTAAAAACTCTTGCAAGTCCAAAATCTGCCACTTTGTAAACACTGTGTTCACCAACAAGGACATTCCTGGCTGCCAAATCCCGGTGGATATAGTTCTGGGATTCCAGGTAAGCCATTCCTGAGGCAACCTGAGCTGCCATGTCTATTTGTTCAGGCAGATGGATCTGTGAACCTGCATCATCTGTATAAAAGAAAAAGAATGTGGAATTATTGTAAATATTATAGTGAGTTCTCAAGTTATTTAAATGTGTCACCTGTTGAAAGGAATGGTCCACATCTCCACTATAAATCAAGAAAATCAAGCTATGGAATAAAGTAGGAGTCCTAAAGAATGGTAGAAGTTAAGCAATCGTCTGTAAAGGCATGAAGTTAGTTTCGTACCACTTGAAATACAATCCCCATTCATCACCCAGTCTGGATCTGAGGATATCTTTGATAGTTGAGATATCTCCCAACAAAGTGGCACCTACCTACTTGTGACAGTGTAGGTATTTCTCTTTCCAACAGGCAAATTACCCATCGTAAAATGTGGTTAACAGTTAATATTTGTACTCACTTCTGGCAACCAAAGATTAATTGAGGGTAAGGCAGGGCCAGATATGAGAACTAGCCCCCATCCCCAGACAAGTCTGACATAGAAATTGACCAACTACTGTCAATTGTAAGAGCCTCATTTTATCTTAAGAATCTACCTGAGTGGTTCTTATTGTTAGCTATGTTACCTAAGAGATCAGGTTCCTTGAGTTGTCCTTCAGCTATGTCTTCTTTCATAGAATCTCCTGCAACAATATCTGTGCCATTTGCACATTTGTAAGAGCCATAGTTTCCTGAAATATTAATTTAGCTCAGTCAGAGATGGTGCTCAAACCAAGTGTTAAAAGACCCCTGACCAGAGCAGGCTGGCTTAATATGTGAGGGAAAGAACCTTACTGGCTTGAATAACTGAGACCGTAAATGGCAAGGCTGGAACCAAAAGACGTCACTGGTGTGTTAGTTACCAATTACGACTCAGATTCAGGCCTTTTGTGGCATATCGGGCCAGATTAGCTGCTGCTGAGAGAGAGAGATGAATTTAGACTCTTCTGCACTCAGGATGATTAACCCTGAAGGAGTGACCAACTCATTGCTATATACATTCACCACCCCATAAGTGAGATTTGAACCCAAGACCCACAGCACCAGAAGCATAAGCGCAAACATTCTAGGTGTTACTGTAATACAAAAAATATCTGCATAGCATTTCGCTTCTCCAAAAACTTTCCAAATTTGAATACTCCAATGAGATGCTGCTACCCCATTCGTGTTTGGCTCTCTTTATATTGGGAGTGTGCATTATCCTTCCTGACTGCCTTGGCATTAAAGAAAAAAATATCAATTTCAATTGGCAGTCTGCTACTGCTAATGATTTCCCACTGATACATAGTGACAGGGGATAGCACTACCTTGAATCACTTTCTTCACTCCTGGCAGTTCATCTGACTGAAATATAGAGCACCTGGCAGTCGCACTTTATGAAGAGTGTTCAGCACTATTGTTTACCACTATACTCTGCAGTCTCTCAACCTTGAATTTCCTGCTCATCCGCATGCTTTGAGCTGAAGAGGTAAAAGGCTGAATTTTAATGATAACATTTGCTCTGCCTATGTACCTTCCTACTTTCTCCTTGAGGTTAAACTCATTGTCATGATAATCCAACATTGAGCTTTTTTTACTTCTATTATTGAATCAGAAACTCTTCTCATCCCCCACACACATGTTTAATAGCAGCCATGACCTTTAAAACAGAGAGAAAAATCAGGCTACATGACAATTTACAGCTTCATGATACAACATCATGAAAATCTGTCATCAGGCTGCAGAATTCTATAACGCAGAGCAGTTCTGCATCTGTGGATAGCAACAGACCCAAACTCTTTGTTCAGTATGTTGGACAAGAAACTAGATCATGCATGGAGTTGATGTTACAGTTTAGGACTACATGATATCTCAAGTGGAGTGAATAAGAGGATGCATGTGTTTTGGAGTTATTCTATGTTATTCTGAGAGTCACAATTCCCTTCCTCGCCGCTTCCAGCTACACAGTGTCCCATAGTTATCACTCATCATAAATTTACAACGTAGCCCTTGTTGATTTAGGTTTGTTATCAAGTGCTTTTGAAAAAAATTAGTCATAGTAATGTGAGACAATACACTCTAAATATAGGCACTGACAAATAAATGTACACAACTGATCTATAACTTATTCTCTACCCTATAAGGAAAATTTGACAGCTCCTTCTGTTCTTTGTTACTAACAATTTTAGACAAAATCATCTCTTTTATAAAGAATTTACTACCAGAAATGAAATATTAGAGAAAGCTCAGGGATGCACCAGGATCTCACTAATCAGTCACAAAGTCTTTTTCAATGGACAAAAAATAGGAGAGATTCTCATGGACAGATGCATTACCAGTGTGAAATTAAATATTAAATATTTTCCCCATTTCAGACTGCAGGACTTGGTAAATCCTCACCAAATATCAAGATTGCTAGAACAGGCCCACTGTACATCACAACTGACACAAACATTCATTTAAGACAATTTAATTCCTATCTGTAATAGGAAAATATTGTTCATTAGTGTACCATTACTCTGCCTGGTGTCAGCTCAATAAATAATAATAATAATACCTTAAATGTATCCAACAGTGTTCATCAGGAAGAATCCCAAAGCACTTTAATAAACTATACATTAGGATCACTTGCCCATCACTATAATACAACCCACTTTGTGGTAAAACATGACAGACCACTGTGCAGGAAACACTGCCCTAAATGTTTGAGGGGTAAGGGAGGGGTTTAAAGCAAAGAAAATTAATACATTTCTAGGAGGGGAAATTTGGCCAGTGACAATGCAATCACCTGATTTGCACTGTGCTCCATTGTGCTATAGTTACAACAGTTTACTGCCAGAAGCAGTAAAACACTAGAAATTACCATTTTTCCTGGCTATCGATGACCCTCTACCATTGTGGTCAACATCATCTCTTAAATGTTCAGGAACAAGGGGCAGAACTCTTTCCTGCACAGGTTATTCCCAAATAGAGGCATGTAAACTCCATGAATTTCAGCCCAGTTTCCTTATTACTTTTCTATCAATGATGGTGAGGTTCCACCTAGAAATATGTGCATATGAGAAGAGGGTTGGGCTTTCACCTATTACACTTGCTTATCTCAGGTTGATTAACTGGAGGCATAGGGCGTCAACATAAAGCACCAGGGCCACTACAAAGTGAGTAAAAAACTGTGAACGTGTATTCTGTCTCCACCTTCTCAAATTACTGTTAGGTCATTTGGCAAGTCAATTTGCACCCCAATCCTAATAAATATTACAGCCTTCATATTAAATCAGAACACCGCACTCTTGCACTTATTTAGCACATTTACTGAACTGCAAGCTACTGTACTATCTGAAATGAGTTTTTTGTCTTTTGCTTACTTTGGAGGTATTCTAGCAGACTTCCATGTCTCATCAGCTCAGTAATAATATAAATTGGATCCTCTAAAGTGCAAACTGCATAAAGCTGTATAAGCTTTGGATGTCTAAGGTTCTTCATTATTTGTGCCTCCCTCAGGAAGTCCTTCGGATCCATTGAACCTAAAGCAAGAACAGAGAAAAAAAATATCAGCTGGTGTTAAAGGCCCAGCAACCTTGTGGGAATCACTAAGATTATCTTCTGTCTCTTTGTAAAGCGCCTCAGCATGACAAACCTTCAGAGTTATCGGAGAAATGAATCGGTGCAGCAGAAAAAAACAATTAGTAAGTGAAACATGTCAGTTGCCTGGGGGCACAGAGCTCATGTGCTATGACCCTAGGTCTATAAACGTGAAGGTTAGTTCTTATGGGGGGAAAAAAGAAAGAAAGACTGACATTTAATTAATAAAATAAGGCACACAGTACACTCCGTCTCAAAGAAATGTTCATGTTAGCGTGCAAAAAGCCAGAGAACTGAATATTTAAATACTCCCACACAGAAAGCACCCAAATACCAAAAGATGACTGGTGGGTTGTGCTATCCCTTTAAGAGACACTCTGGAGCTTACAACCAAGGCCTCCTGAACATAATAAAGGACACCCTGCTCTGCCCTTGTTCTATATGAACAGGAAAAGAAAACTGAGCAAGGTGAGGGAATTACAAGCTGTAGGTTGTGGGCATTAGTTTAACCTGGACTCTAGAGATTTATTTTTCTGATTATATGGTTGGTTGCTCTGACTCAAGGCTCTGAAGTAAGGGCTTTATGAACTGGGTTATGCATCACTTCCCCTAGCCTGATGCCTCAGCAAGAGGGAGAAAGCCTCCTGCCTCCTAGAACTAGGCTAGGATTGGTTTGGAGGCCTTCTTAAAGGACACGTTTTATTATTATTTTTATTTTTTGTCAGTTTGATATTTGACCTCCCCTTTCTTGGATCCTGTACACTGACTCGGGACTAAAATGCCACAACAAAAATTTTGGAAGCAGGCAGAGTTGTCTTAAATTGTCTCTGAAATTCCTTATAAAGGCTCCAGAGTGGTGCGGTGGCCAATTGCTCCTCTTCCCTGATGTCCCACATCTTCCCTGGCAGCCCCATTGGGTTCAGTCTTGTCTCTGCACTTATTCAGTGTTTATAAGAAGCCACTGGGGGTTGGAGAGGTTCCAGGAAGTTTAAATGCCATCAATAAGGGGATGGCAGCCACTTTAACATCTTCTGAACCAATGCAGACAATACAAAAGTCTATTCATCACTTTGCCCATAGGAAGTGGGGTCTTGGATGAACAGTAGCTGTCTCAATCTCAATCTGAGTAAGGCAGAGATGGTTATATCTGTGTGAGGGAACAACCATCTATACCTGCAATCATACCCAACACTGAGGAAATCTGCCTTCTCATGGCTAAATCAGTTCAGTCTTGCAATTTTACTCAACTTGCCACTGCTGCTGGATGCCCAAATATTAGCAATATCTAAAAATACTTGTATCATTGTCAGTTACATATGTGTTTGTACTAGTCCACTTGGATACAGACCTAACACCATTTATTTATCATCTTCAAGTTACACTATTGCAACATGCTATCGCTGGGGCTGGCTATTCAAAAGACTATTCAAAAGCTGCAATTTGTGTAGCATGAGGTATTCTGCCTCTTAAAGTAAATTAAGAGCACGTGACTCTCGTGCTTCACCTTCTGCATCAGCTGCAAATTCAGTTCCAGATCCAATCCAAGATCCTG
The DNA here is from genome assembly GCF_026122565.2 of Emydura macquarii macquarii. NCBI lineage: Eukaryota > Metazoa > Chordata > Testudines > Chelidae > Emydura > Emydura macquarii. The sequence goes on from NW_027131283.1 coordinate 11,617,170, forward strand.
GTCTCCATTTTAAATCCTAAATTGGATTAAGGACCAGCTAATTCAGGGAATGCTAAATTATCCCACTATACAAACGGCACTTCAGAGGGTCACTTTACTACTAGAGAGAAGGCTGCACTGAGTCTTCTCATAGGACAAGACATGATGATTTGCAAAGAAATCTCCTAATTTAACCATGTCATAAAATCACCCCAACTGTTTCAAGCCAGCCAGTGGGATCTAACCAGTTTAAAATAGTAGCTGGAACAGAGATAGGAATGGAGTTCGTCCTCTCAGAGGGATAACCATCTACCTCTTAGATTTGATAGTGTGCCCAGATGCCATGCTGTGTGCCCAGATGCCATGCTGCATTACCTAAACACGGATAGGTCCTGGAGAAGGATTGCTTCGAAAGCTGGTGGAAAATGTCCAGATTTTGACATTTTTTTCTGTGTTTTTTTCTTTTTCATATGTAGCTATAGATAGATATAGATTCTGGAAGAAGCATACATAGTGTCTATTGTTGGTTCGTCTAGATATACTCCTTTTGTTTTCTTTTAAGCCTTACTTTGTATTTTTCAGTGGTAGAAATAACAGCAAACCTTGCTGTTCGATCCCCATAAACTTGTAACTGTTGCATTATAGTTAATCATAATAAGCAGGCAGGGATTTAGCCAAAAACAATCTGTCCTCATTAATACAGTAATCTGAGCTATCTACTATGGCAGGATCAGAGAGATTGCCTGAGGTGCAAGTTTGGGAGTCTGCCACATGGGCTAGCCCCTGAAGAGGTCAGGCACCCAACATACCTGTAACAAGCTCCACTAATGAGAATGAGCAAACTCAGATCCACTTATGGGCCTAAGTAGCTGGGTGACAAGGTGGGTGAGGTAATATCTTTCATTGGACCAACTTCTGTTGGTGAGAGAGACAAGCTTTTGAGCTACACAGAGCTCTTCTTTTGGTCTGGGAAAGGTACTAAGAGTGTCACAGATAAATGCAAGACCGAACAGATAGTTTAGCATAAGTAATTAGCACATATTGTAAGGGGCCATTCATGGCGAAGTGACCCATTAATAATCCTCTGGTCATAGGACAAAAAGGGGGGTTAGTGGGCTACAGATTATTGTAATAAGCCATAAATCCAATGTTTTTATTAGGAGCATGATTTTTAGTATCTACCAAAATTATGAATTTAAGCTCCCAGGTCAGCTTTTGAAAGTGCTGTGCAGGTTTCCTTTGAGGACTAGGACTGAGAGGTCAGATATGGAGTGCTCACTTTGTGAAAAGTGTTCACCCGCACTTGTTTTTGTCTTTTATCATTTTCTTGTGTGAGTTCATTCAAGAGCATAGGGATTGTCTTGTTTCACCCTCATAGTAACTGCTGGGTGGCAGTTAATCGAATAAGGATCATTTGGGCCTAATAAAAGCTTATGAAGGCTCAGTCAGGAAACCCGGAAAAGAAGAAGCTCCTGAGGGAGCTGGGTAGGAAGCTATACCCAGTGGTGTCTTCCTAGAGAACACAGGCTCAAAGAAGAAGGAAGAGGCCCAGAGGGAAAATGTTCCCAGGCAAGGGGCCAAAGTAGCTCAGGGGAATGAACTAGGCATGGGACCTTCTGGGAGCATTAGAGACTGGCTCAACAAAGGGCTATGCATAGTTAGGGACGAACACTCGCATCTGGCCAAACGCCCAGCCGAGGCCCAAACTCCTGGCAGGGAATCCAGCCTGGGAGTGCTTCAGGGGTAGAGGGACTAAACCATAAAAGTGATTATCCCAGGGGCAGAGTTTCTAGTGGAGTAGCTGATTGAAGCTTTCATTTTGTTTCATGTTGTTCTTTCCCGTTAAATAAAGGAAACCCTCTTAAAAGGGTGCTCTTTAATACTGGAAAGCCTTCTTTGACTTATTTATGAGTCGAGGGTGAGGGGAAGCGGAGACGGGCTCACCTGCCGACGACCAGAGTGACCTCCAAAGTCACATAAACAAAGTAAAATTTGCTGTCTAAAAGTAAAAGGAGCTTGTTGCACTCTGTTTTAGCTAGAAGGATCCTGTGGTAAATAAACTGCAATGGATTTCTTTGCGGAATATCATAAAGACTAAATATTATTGATATATTGTGTGTCAAGTAGTTGAGATGAACTGAAGAAGATAAAACAAAAGTATGCCGAGGAAATGGGTAAAAGGCATTTAAGAAGCAGATAATTGTCCATGAGGCAGTAGTGTCATAGGAATGGTTTCAGAGCAGATGGAGGTTGGTAATCCTAGAGGGATTATTATTATTGTTACAGTAATACCTAGAGGACCCGTTGAGCTCAGTGTGATACAGATACATAGTAAGAGAGAATCCCATTCCCAAAACTTTGCAATCTAAAAAGACAAGACAAAGGTTGGGAGGGGAAACAGACAAAGAGAGGTAAAGTGACTTGCTCAAGTTCACACAGCAGGTCAGTGGTAGAGCCGGGAATAGAAAAAACATCTCCTGACTAGTGCCCTACCCACTGGAGTATACTGTGTCTCAGGTACCTGATGGACAGTTGGAATCAATAAGACCAAACTGGAGTGAATGAAGATGGTGTCCTTAACATGAAGAAAAGTGTTTCAATCTGATTACAACCCCATAACTTGAAGACTTACTGCATTCACTGTCACTATTGTATACTGTTGCATTTCTCATAAGAAAGCCTGCTTTGTATCTGTTGTAACTTTCTCCCTATTCATGCCTAAAAAGTAACAGATGTCTTGTTAGGCAGAGGCAAAGATAAGGAAACATATAAGGGAGCCAATAAGGAAATCTCTGAAGAAAAAAAAAATGATGCTACTGTGTTTCTTACAGAGTCATTGTGATTACTGCTTGTTTCAACAAATTCTATAGTTGTAGGCCTCCCGGCCCAGAGGCCAGTTAGCATAGTCAGCATGGCCTGGAAGCAATAATGTCACAAGGGAACCCTTATTTTCCAGCAGTAGTGTCATTCCTGGGCTGACAAAATGCTGAAGACACTCACTGCCAGAAGTTTGAACCGTGCTGTTCTTGGCCTGCATCTTGTAGTCCCTACTGTAACTTTTCCAACACTAAATGGATTATGTTTGTCCACCTGCATGCCCCCGTGGATACTTTGTTTTTCTCTGTACAATGTAAGTAGCTATAAGAAAGTGTAGCTAAAACTTTCATTTGAGGTCTTAAATGACTGTGTTTTCAGCCATGCCCCAATAAACCTTCTTTGTCTTTCTGTCTGTCCAATATACATTGCCTTCTGAGATCAGAGATATTGCATTAAGAACCAGGATTGATGTGGAAAGGGTCAACAAATATTCTCCTGGTGTTTTACTCTTGGGCATTACTATTTTCAGTGAAAGAGGCTAATTTTGGCTAGAACATAGATTTGCCCTCTTATAGGAAAGAAAATTTTAAAAGTCTAGCTAATACCAGGGAGTGGCTGGCCAACACAGCAGAATTGGTGTTAAAGTAGTGTATAAATACTTGTAAAATTAACATACCATGACAGCTGGTGCCGGCAACAAATAACAAAAATTCCAAATATTGATGAATTAATAAAAGATTTTATAGATATTTCACAAGCCTCTATATTACTTTAATCAAAGACTCTAGTTTAAATAGAAATCTTCTGACTCTTTCAGTGAGGCTAATGGAAACCCTGTGTAAAAGTAAAAACTATAGACAAATCATCCTGACATTTTGAAGGGCTCCATAATCCACCATTGGCAGGATCAGAAATCAGTTTCCAAACAATCAGGAAAAACTGACTCAGAATCCATATGGATTCATCTTCTGATCCTCCTAATAGTTCAACACTGCAAGTTCTATTACCATCTTTAACTCCCTTACTACCTTCCCCTCCCCTCCTTTAGGAGACGCTGTCACTGCTTTATCCTTTATTCTACTGATAGTCTTTTCCCCCCCTTCTCTATTACGCATAGACGTGTGATAATTTAGAGAATTTGTCTCTACAATTTATAAATTCTGATTGATGTTATGAGGTTGTAATTATAGAATTATTATATCAGGGAATTCCTCTATATGAAAGTGGAGTTGACCCACCAGACCAGGGACAATGGGTGCTTTTGAAACCTTAACTACTGTAATCTGACAAAACCATAGGTATGCTAAGGACACTAACTGAAGTTAGTTGCTCCAATTTATCTGCAGGATGGGGGAAGTGGAAAGAATGGAAAACTCCGATACAAGACAAAAGGACAGAGGTGACAAAACAGAGGGTTAAAAAGACCTCAGGGGGAATATGGGGAATGGCTTTTTAGAGATAGAGGAAGCTATGGGCAGGAGAGAGGAAGAGAACAGGTATGCTTTCAAAGAAGGGAGCTCTGGTGTAACTGCAGCACCAGGCAAGGTCAGAAAATCTAGCTGCTTTAGGGAAGGCTCTATGATTCTGATGAGAAACCCTGAGCTACAGGGGAAGGATTCCAGATACCCCAGAGGATTGTGTCCAAGCCCAAAGAACTCTCTTGAGTGGTGAGGAAACTGAGGCAGGGAAATGCATACAGGTGTATTTATTATTTTGTCTCAATCTGTATATAGCTTGTACTGTAAATGAAAAAGTAATTGTGTTTTTAGAATCCTGTGCCTAGTTTGTAAGTCTGTATGCTTTCACCATCACGCACCTCTAAAAAGGTAAACTGCAATCCAGAAGGCTCACACCTTTGGTGGCATTCTGTGGAATGTGAAAGAGCCACTGGGGAGGCTTGGGGAACATGGCACTAGTCACAACAGTTAGGCAGTCTGGGCCACAGGAGACCCCACTGCCAAGATAGGTATGAAACACAAGGTCTGTATTGGACTGAGTGCCTAGAGGCTCAAAGCCAGGCACAGCACCTAAACTCTGTCCAGCCACAGCAAGCTAAGGGCACCTGGGATTCAGTGTTTGGATCCGCTCACCATGGTCTGAGTATCCAGCGGGAGGAACTCGATTAGATCTGTGACATGCTATTGCACTCCTATGCCCAACACAGTTTCATTCATACTAGGGAGCCTAGGATAAAATTTTCAAAAGTGATTTAGGAGCCTAAGTCTAACTGTGAATCAGTGGGTGCTTTTGAAACTCTTACCCCAAATTTTCTATGGCATCAGATTTGTATGTGTGTATATGCACAAAATCAAATTCTTATTTATGCATTATATAAAGTGTGTAAGTGCTTTTACAGACATAGAAGATGATACATCCTTCTGAATAATTTACCATGTAAAAAGAGAATTTAGAAAAGAGATAATTTAAAATGTATATATTTGAGTCCATTCCTAATTCTAACTTGTTATTGTTTGTGCATACCATGCTTAATGGCCTTTACTTTCTCTATTTTTACCATTGCCTTTTTGTTCTCATTTTTAAATGTTATATAGACATTAATAAACATTTTAAGGCTTGTCAATTTTTAATATATAGACCTGCGTGTTTAATTCCATGCCTATTTCATTTTAACTCCAAACTAAGGAGTTGCACAATAATTAATTCCATCTCTTGTTTCTTCCTTTGTGTTATATTTCTGACCTGTAAGAAATGATGCATAATGAGGCTTGGCATAAGTTCAGTTTGGTGCTCACTTTTAGTCATCAACTGGTAGTTTACAAGTAACAAGAATAATAATCATTATAACACAAAGATAATAATATCTTACATTTACATATCACCTTTCCTCCAGCATTATTGTACACATTAAATATTCCAAAACCACTTCCTTCATCCTTAAAATCTAGCCCATTTGTGTGGAAGGCAGCAATATTTTAATCATGTATAACAATTGTAGACGACAGTTTGATCGGAAGTGGGGAAGAATGCGGCATCCAACTGAAATGGCAGGGAGAATTTAGGTTGTGATAATCTAACTACTCAATCAATTTAGTACAGGACATTAGTTTTTTACTTTTTTCTCCCCTAAAAACAGGACCTCCAATATCACAGTGTCTCACTGTTATAGAACAATTCTTCTATCTCTATCAGTAAAAAGTACAATTTGTACAACTGCTTCGGTGTGTGATCAAAAGGAGTTAGGCTGGCCCAAGTCTTGTCTTTGAGTTGATGAGAAATAATTATAAAGCCATTAAAAAGCCTTACCAATTCTGTCACCAGGTATGTCAGCTGTCCCCTTCCCCCACCATACTATCTTCAAACTCATGTGTGAACTTTTCTTTCACATTGAACCCCGTGGGAAAAGTATTCTTTTTCATCTTTATTTGCTTTTTGTATATTGCAAATATTATCCTAAATTCAAGAAAGCACTTAAGCGCATGCTTAAATTCACTCCCATTCAGGAAAGCACTTAATCATGTGCTTAACTTCCTCAATGGGACTTTCCTGAATTAGAGCCAGTAATACCTCACAAATGCTTTTTGAATGAAAGAAAATATGTTATGATATCACATTTAAAAAAACATGTTTATATCGCCTATGCTCAGTTTTGTTATCTATGTGATTCATGCCATCTGCTGGTAGATGTGTTACAATGCAAAAGATTAACTTTTAAAATTAATTTTAAAAGTTAAAGAAAAAGTCAAACAAATACCACATTATTCACACAAGTATATACAGTATATAATCAGCAATTAGTAGAGTATGTCAAATATACATGGTGTTATTACATTTCCAATCTCTATTTAGACTAATGTGTTTTACTCTGTATTACTGCTCTGAATAAAAACCTAGAGATTTATACAAACACAAATGCTGTAACACTTCATAGCAGTGTAGCACCTCTCCACCAGAAGGATTTTTGCAGTCTACAGGCTATAGATAAAATGATCACTTCACCTACTGATGAAATGCAGCCACCTCTAGGATGAAACATGTCAGCCATTCTATACCAGCAACATTATATGATTGGAGAGAGGACTTATGGGGGGGAGGGGTGTACAAAGCACCATGGGATCAATCAGGATCTCAAAATGATAACAATCTAAATTTTACATTTGACCCAGAAGATTCAGGTCTTTGAAGATGATTAGGTACCTGATTTTCCAATAAAGAATATTAAAGAATATTTAAAAAACATGAAAAGGTAGTCTTGTCAATGCCTGACAATATTAGCATTTCAGGGTAAAGTGTGACATACCTGGTTTTAATGTTTTGATTGCCACTGGTGTGGTATTATTCCATAGTCCTTCCCACACCTCTCCAAATTGACCAGAACCTAATCTTTTCAACAGTTTCAGAGAATTTCGGTCTATCTCCCACTGATCTGCGGTTTCGTATGACAAATCAAAAGGAGCAGGAACTTCTTTCTGGTGTAAAGAACCAAACACAAACATTAGATCTTTTGCTATTTTTTCAGCAGTATGTGTAATACACCTTTGTTTAAAATATATCAGTTAAAGGTGTAGCTATGAGGAATAAAGTTTCCTTACAGAACACACAGATGATAAAAATAAAACTCAACAGAGAATGTAAAAAGCATCTACAAATCCACATCTTACTGGGCACCTCTTGTTACAAAGAAATTATTTGAGCTTCAGATAAAACTTTGAAATGAAAGAGCATGAAAACTTGATATTATATAAATCTTGAAAATGCTAAAACTAGTCAAATACCCCTGCATATAAAAATAATCAACCTCCCCCCCTGCAAGCTTTTTTGAACAATGAAATGTTTCCAGCATGAACCTCATGGTTCTGTCTAAGTAATATTTAGACATCTAGAGTTACAAACGTGGTGATTTAATCTCAATATACATTTATACGTAGCTATTTATCAATCACAAGTTGGCACTCTTTTCCTCTAGCCACACAATTATTTGTTCAAAATATCAGGGTATTTTATTATGAATACGTCAGCTCCATGAATGAAGCAGTTCTCCTATCCACACAACTTCCTAAAAGAATCCGGTCAGCACCATTTTGCAGCCAGCAGGTTAGTCTGAAAATATATAGTTTGCACAATTTAGAATTAACTTTACCTTTGTACACGGCTTCCCAAGCTTTACACAGAGGCCATCACTGTTATTGGTGTAATGGTCAACAAAAGCATTCAAAGTTTTAAAAGTTTTCTTTTTGCTAAGAAAAAAGCCCTCTCCATCCTCCTGTCGGATCCTGTAGTGTTTCACGATTGCTCCATCAAAGACTAAAAAATAAAAATTGAGATATGAGTTCCCAGCTACTAAATTGTACAGTAGTACAATATAGCTCCTGGCCAACATTTTAAAAACAGAGTAACCAAAGTTAGGTTCCTAAATGTATATTTAAGGAACTAATTTTATGCCTACCACCTATAAGTCCCCCAAGTGCTGAACCTTGAGTTTGAGGACAGGGCGCCCCTCCAGCCCATAGAGACCAGCCTGCCCATGAAGTTGCTAGCACTGGACCATTTGAAGGCAGAGCCACGCCAGAGCAGTGCATCCGACATCTTGACCATAGTGGCTCATTATGCCGTATTCCTGGTCACTGCACACCTCAAGGACATCACAGATGTCTTCTGGCACTACTTTGTCCAGTAGTCTATGGCTACCCCACCACGGTGCTCGCAGACCAAGGCATGCCCTACGAGTCACAGATGTTTAAGGAATTTGCTCTTTATATAACAACCACCCACTACAGACAACAGCCTGCCCCTCTCAATGCAAAGCCCTCTGCAAGAGAGTCAACCAGATGCTGCCAGCAGGGCTTAGAACCCTGTCTGAGATGTGGCAGAGAGACTGGCCTTCCTACTTGCTGGAGCTGACCTAGGCACATAACAACATAGTGCACTCTTCCAAAGTACACCCCCTACTTCCTGATGTTTGGCAGGCATGGCTGGCTGCCAATAGACATGACTCTGGGCATCCAGCTGGGAATCCCAGGGACCCACAGTCTGGAGGCCCCAGATTGGGTCCATGAGTATCACCAACCTCTCTGTGAGGTAAACCAGATCATAGCTGCTAACATGGGCCAAACCCAAGAGAGACAGAAACAGAGCTCTGACAGACATGCTGGTGCCAGGACACTGGTGCTGGGGAACCTGGTCCTACTCAATTAGCAGAAGTGCTTCCTTCGTCTGTGGGATCCCATGCTTCAAATGGCCTGCATATGAGAGCTGAGCAGAGCCATCAGACAGAGTGGAGAAGGTGGTCCATTGCAACATGCTCAGGCCTTGCCACTTTGAGCCTGAGCCACAAATCAGGGTGTAGGGAGGAGACCCTAGTCCTGGTAGCCAGAAGGCAGGGCCGAAAAATGTCACTGGGCCCCCACTACTGGGATGGTTCACATTGGAAGCATCTATCCCTGGACCTGTCTCTGAGGCAGGGGAAGAGCAGAGGGAAGAGGATGAAGGACCCAAGTAGGAGGGACCTGAATCTAGCCCTAAGGCACGAGAAGAGAAGAGCAGGGAGGAGGCACATGAGCAGGGGAGCAGGGGGAAGAGCATAACAAGGCAGGAGCACCCTGAAGTCCTCAAAGATATGGGGGTCCCCCTTCCCAATTGATACAGCAATGCTAAGGGTGGGGCACGGTGTATGCCTGCCACATAAGGACAGGTGTGTTTACATTGTGGTAGGTGTAAGAATGGGCAGAGCCCCTTCTTTTCTCCCTCCTTTCCCCTACCCTCTTACTTTGTGCAAACCTGATTGGCTGGGGGAAGTGCCATTCCAAAACAAGGACACAGAATTAATTACAGATCACCTGAGAGGGCTTGAACCAATGAGCAGATGAGGGCAGCCCTGAGAAGATTTGGAAAGAAAACAAAGAAAGAGGGGTAGAAGAAGAAGTAGCAAGCAATACCACTGAGCTGGGGCAGAGACAACTAGAAGCAGACTGGAGAAGAGCCAGTTGCTGTACTGGTGCTTGCAAAAGGGGACTCTTACAGATGCACAGCCTGGAGCCTTGATGGGACAGCTGAGACCATACAACAACATCACATTTCATGCCAGCAACAGATGGCATGGACAGGTTGGACTGAGCCTAGGGGGAGACTGCATTGGTTTCGGACACAGAGTCTGTATGTATCTAGCCATGAGTTGGGGAGGCAGGGGAGGCGAAGGAGTTTGTGTAGCCTCTGCGAGATATTCTGACCAAATCTACTCCTGGCTTTGCCCGGATTAGATAAAAGTGTTATTCTATTGCTAAATGTGATGCTTGATCCAGGGGTGTGCACGGACGCCTGTGGCTGGGCCCCCTTCCCCAACACTGGGAAACCTTCACTTGATACAAAGGTGCTTACCACCCATAAATCCTCCTCAAAATGAAGCCTCGTATCTTTAGGTTCCTAAATGTGGATTTAGGAACCTAACTTTAGCCACCTGGGTTTGAAAACTTCTGGCCATCTGATCTAACACATAGACATACAAGACATTTTTTCCCTTGATTGCTCATATTTCCCACTTCATGGGACATGAAAGACACATAGATTGTCTAATTCAACAGAGCAATTTCATCTGTTTCTAATATTTAGTTCTCCAGTGTTGGCAATCCAAAGAGCTACTTCCAAATGGCAGACATTTAAAAACAAACACACAATGCATGTAAGCCAGTGATCTGAATGTTTTTTCTCCTATTATCTATTAGATAAACTGGCGGAAAATTCCTCATGAGCAGATCTTATTTGCACAGACACCTCTACTTTGCCTATGTGATCAATTTAAGCTGTTTTTTTAACTTAAGCCTTGAATGAAGGGGTAATGAAATGCTGTTATCTTTATTGTATGATTAAAGGGCAGCAGAACTGCACTTACTATGCCCCAGTTGAGAGATCACTATAACTTGAACCTCACTTGCTAAGCATGGGGTAGCGAGCCAAATCCAAGAGAAGGAGGGGATAGATGCGTGTTTTTATGTGGTAGAGGGGGTTCTGTTTAAGGGTCCTAGAAACTATTTGAGCCTTCTTCTTCTCTACTGTTTAAAGCTAGAGCTTAATAGGCTGTCTTTTATTTGAGAGTCCTTTTTTCTTCTCAGTAACCCTTAGAGGTGAAATCATTGGTGGTTTGGAGGCTGAACTTTAGACCTGGTATGGAGACAGTGTCATGGAAAAACACAGCCCAGAGCAAGCAGCAGCAGCAATGAGATTCCAACTACCCACCGAAGTCACCATACAATTGGGCTAGGTGGTGTGGTTAGAGATGCAGCAGCAAAGAGGCCTCTTCACCCAGCAAACCCTAGAACTGTGATTACTAATAGCCGGGGTAGGTGGGTACGATGCTATGGGACTGGACCAGGCAAAGGGCACAGCTGAGAGTGGAAGCAGTGGCAACAGCAGCACAGAGTGGCAGAGGCAAGAGGTGGTGGAAAGATGTTTTCAGGACCACCTACCAGGTCCACAGGTAACCTTATGAATCTAGCAAAGCAGGCACCCACTGCTTCCTGTAGCAGGCAAAATCACTGCTAAAGACCATTGTTCAGATCCAAGCAACAGGTTTATTTCAGCATAGGTTCAGAGTGCCCCACCCCAGTGATCAACTGAGGCATGTCAGGCCAATGATCTAGCTGAGTAGATACAAACAAGATTGTACATAAACAAAGGCAAAGACTTCAGTCTCCATACACTCTCTTATACCCAAGAAGACACCCTACTTTCTATCAACACCCCTCTTCTCTGATTTGTTACATAACAATGATTAACAGTATCTATGATCAATGATAAGAGTCTGTGTTACACTAGGTTATGTAACATGTTTACTTATTAGCAATCATATCATAGCAATCAAATAAATCTTAATATTTGACAGGGACTTTTGGAACTTTGGAGACTTTCTCTTTTTACCCTGATTATATATGGATCAGCATGACCTTTCATCATATCTTCATCCTTGAACTTCGTTCGTGTCCTCTAGTCAAATCAGGGACATTTCAAGAGTTGAATAACAAAATACATAGTAAGACAGAGATGTTGTTTTCAACTTCTTCCCCAAAATGGGTTAGTCCCTTACCATTTACATGAGGTAAAGCATGGTCTCACTTCCTTATAAGTGACAGTGGTGAGAGGTAGCAATGGCAGAGGCGTTGCTCACCTGCCCTCCCTCCACCCCCTCTCCCAGTCCGGGCTGGAGATGAACCCACCTGACTCTGAACACCCTGGACTTTGGGACTTTGCTGACCTCAGACAACAAACCATGAGTGAGGTGCCACAGAGAGAAGGTGGGAGTGTGGTGTTAAAGGCACATTTGTCCATTGGACTTTCACATAACTTTCCATTGGACTTTCACCCAAGATATAGTGGCGTGGGGGTTTTACTTGTTGTTTTCATACTTTTGAGTCATTGTTGTGTAGTCTTAAATTAATGCTGTGCTCCCTCTCCCCTTAATAAAAAATGTCTTTTTGTTATACACAGACTCAGTGCTTGTGAATGGGGGAAGAACTGCCTATTAGAAGTACCCGATAGGTATTTAGTTTTCCCAGATTTCTGGGCAGGGGCTCAAGCTGGATTTGTTTTGTAATTTTAAGAGGAACCCATAAATATTGAATCTGGCCCTACCTGGCGGAAGAGTTACATGCTATATGGTCTGACATGGTGAGATCCTGAGCACATACAGCTCCCACAGCTTTCAGTAAGATTTGTGAGTGCTCAGCATGTATGAAAATTAGCCCAATAATACCACACAATTTTATTTTTCAGTGATAAATGTTTGCATTACTATTAATAAACACTTTTATTAATCACACTGTGAACAAAGAGCAACATGGGCATTAATATTTTGCCTCGTTGGGGACCCTCCTACAAGGGCTTCATCTACTCCACTCTAGCTTCTCTGTAAATTATGACCATGAGTTCTGAGGGTGGAAGATGATGGTGGTAGTTGTGGTAGGGTCATTGTGGCACTGTCACTCTTTTCCTAGAACCCCACAGCGGACTCTCTGGTGGTTTTGGATCAAAGGAGGTGGTGAGAGGAATGTATAGCCTTTGTTTAGTTCCATGATTGCAGTTCAATTCCAATTTACAGTTCAAGGAAGAACAGGGATCATAGAATCACAAAAGATTAGGGTTGGAAGGGACCTCAGGACATCATCTAGTCCACCCCCTGCTCAAAGCAGGACTAGCCCCAACTAAATCATCCCAGTCAGGGCTTTGTAATACCATTTCTGCTCCTCCCCCTTCCCTGCAATTACATACAGGTTAGGAACTCCCTTTATAAAGGAATGTCAGATTCAGCCATGTCCAAGATTCTAGGGAGTAGAAAGGTTAGTGCGTGCTAGGGACCAACAACTGATGCAGAAGCAAAGGTACTCAACATGGATCTGCATATTTTCCCATGACCGAGACAACTCTCCCTCCACTTCCAAATGAATGATTCAAGATGAACTCCTTAAGGGGGGTAGGGAGAAAGCTGCATTGCTCATTAGGAGCTAATGGGTGTAAGTTCCATCAGTAATATTAGCTATCAGCTACACTGTAGTATAATTGACCTGGCTGCCACTGGAGGACGTCCCTCATTAAATCCTATTTGCCTGTCATCTGCCCTTATCCCTCACTAAAACCCCATCCTACCACAGTGGCAGTGTCCCAGTTTTTCACTTTGAAAATACCATCAGCCTGTGGAGAGTGGTGGGGAGGGGCAGAAACGAGTGAGGTTGTTTCTTGCTACCTGCAGCCCCACCAGTTATTTTGGGCACCTTGTTGCGGAGAGGTGATCTCACACGTTTTCCTCCCCATTAATATCCTCCCTCAGGATGAATCTCAGGGCTAATGGCGGGGAAATCTGTCAGTTGTATGCTCTGCACACTTTTTAGGGACTACAGTGCCAGCAAGTGTATTTAAGTGTTGACGAGTGGAGCCTCTATAATTTTATTTTTGTTTAGCTGGGAAAACAAATTAATATATTTCTCAGTCTCTTTCCCCTCCCCTTCTAATTTGAAGATCTAAATATTGGCAAGTCTCTTATTTCCCTTGCCACACCATCATGTATCCCATGCACTCATAGAACCATAGAAGATTAAGATTGGAAGGGACCTCAGGAGGTCACCTAGTCCAACCCACTGCTCAAAACAGGAACAATCCCAACTCATTATATTATATATACATGCACACTCAGGCATGTGTGTATGTTTAATATATGTTCCTGGAATGTTAGGATAATTCAAAATGTTGTCAATGTTTTGCATTAACTTAATTATCGCAATTACTGTCTTTATAGTATTGGCAATTACAGGACCTCTTCAGGGGCATATTGAGTGTAGCCAAATTCATAGCAAATATTGGTCATGTTAAAATTAAAACGGTTAGTGTATAGTACAGATTTTCCCATCATTAATCCAATTTTAATTGAATAGGATATTCACACATACACACACACACACACCTGCCCCACACTTCCTTAAACAGGAATACATATTTGTATTGTAACATGCGATTGCCTATCATGGACACCAGGGGGCGCATAGGTGCCATTTAAAAAAGGGGATTTTCTAAATGCCATAGGAAATATTAAGGAGCTTGGTGATTTTACCTATAACGCTGAATAAATGTCAGAAATAAGAGCCAGAGGTAGGTATATTTCCAGATCATAACAATAATTAGATTGAATGAGCCTCAAAAGTTGTTTCTTTCTAATATAGCATTTAAATGCTGAGTACATTTTGATGATGCATGATTTGGGATGAGGTTGAACGGAAGAACTGAGATTAATTCAGTAACAAAACATACAAAGAGGAAAAAGATGCATTGGCATCTTCAGAATCCACTATAAACCAGGTTATGGAAGGTTCCCACTTTTCAGAACACTGTGGTAACTATCATCATTCACAACGCTAGGACGAGATTGCAGTGAGGAAATAAATGTGAAATACTAATTTCATGGGACCGGATTTATATGTCATATTTCAGAAAAGTATTATCATTCCTACTTTTATGGTACCATTTCTCTGCTTCAGGGGGTCGAGAGAATGCTTTCTTGCACTGGGAAGCAAGACAATATTTTTGCCCATCCAGTTATTTTAATTGGCTTCCTAGTATCCGTGTGTGAAATTTGCTTTCATGTGGAGGACTTGTATAAGGTCTATGCACCATGTAAGCCCCTCTTTGTTTGTGGGAGGGATCAGCATTACAGGGGGATATTAGATGGATGTTTGAGGAGTTATTGATTTGTATTCCGGTAGCACCTTAAAGGCCCCAGCCAGGGTGCTAGGCTCTGTACAGACATAGAAGAGAAAGGGAGAGCCTGCCCCAAAGACCTGAAGAACAGCTCTTTGTAATCTCAAAAGCCTGTTTCTCTCACCAAAAGAAGTTGGTCCAAAAAAAGACATTAACCTCAATCACCTTGTTTTTCTAATTTAAACCAAGACAGCCTCACAAATATAGACGAACAACAACAAAAGGCAACTTGGCAAAAGGACAGATCTCAAAAACTACAGTGCAGTTTCTTCCCAGCTTTCCCTTTGTATAACAATTCTCTTCCCCATGAGCCTCTATTGTGTGCAGCAGCCTATCACACCCCTTCTTCATACCCCTTGCCTAGCCTAAATGTCATCCTCCTCTTCTCCCCCACCCTCACAAGAAACTACACAGCCTTGTTCTGGGAATACAAAAAGGACATGTGGGGCAGGGACTACCAAATGTATCTTGAGTGCTTCCACTCCCAGCACTGGGAAGGTCAGGGACGTCCCATGTTCATCCCTAGGAAAGCGGGGGCAGGCAGCCCACATGTCCCAAGTCTGAAGGCAAGCAACAAACTCAGATTCAGCACCTTCATGCAATTTACTGAGTATAAGTATAGTTGCCTTCTGTGATCTAAGGTTTAAAAGAAGGGTGCAACAGGTATGTTTGAGTTTTAAATGTATTAATAGACGTATAGAAGGTACCTAAATGTATTGTCATTTAATGCAATAAATCTTGCAGATGTCATTATTTAAGAACAAGAGAGAAGCCTCTTGCTGTTATTGACAGTGACTCTCAATTAAGCTGAGCACATCTAAATTATGGCCTTTAAAAAAAGGCAATCCCTACGTTGGCACCAGCACTTTTAAAAATGGATGCCTTTTACACCAGATACTAGAATCATCAACATAGAAGTTCCTTCTGCAACATGTGTATTTTTAAAATTTAAAAAAAGACATTACAAACATCAAGCAGTTAGGATGATAACAGATCTTCATGGCCTATTTAAAGTTCGATGTGGTCTCAGTTTAACTATTTGTGGCACACAAAAATCTCTCTTTAAAATTAAAAATTGAAGTTTGGTTCCAACGGTCGTGTTTGCCTTCTAAATCATTTATGAAATGTGAGGTTTTTTTTTACAATGACACGTTAGAAATGAAATGTGTTCATTTTAAAGAAAGACAGGTTTTTTCCCCACCGACCTAAATAAATTTTGCCTATTAATCTCTCCCTCATATATCTTTGGCTCATTCCATATTAGTGTGAACCTCATAGATTCCTGGTTACAGAGGCTTGGGCAAAAATCTTTTTCTCAGTTTTGACCTTCACAGAGTCAGACCTCTGTGTTTTTGCTTTGAGCTTCAAGTACAAATTAAACTCCAAACCAAAATCAAACTCAGCTGAAAACATTAGGAGTTTCACATGGTTTCCACTCAATAAAAATATATTTGTTCCAGGTAATTCAAAACTATGTCTAAGCTGACACCTCTACCCCCTGCAATAGTCAAATCCCACTTTGTAGAAGTACTGTTGGTACAGTAAGGAAGTGTTGTTGTGCAATACTTAACTATCACACAATTAATAGAAGTGGGTCAGAACCATAAACTTCTGAACCAGACCCAAACTTTTTCAAAGTGTGGTGGTTTTCAGATCCTAGACTTTGGCTCTCTTACAATTCACTGGTTACATATTATATGAATATAATTATGTATGTGTGTAATTATACATCTTTATAAGATAAGGGTGCAGTTTTCTCTGGTTTTACAATGATCTCGGTGTGTGAGTAACCACAATGAAATGGAAAATATCACTAGGAAATACTAGCTGGAGTTGCAGTATTTTGTTGCCTTTGTCAGGCTTGACAGGGATACTTTTTGACTGTGCTTTAACACCTAAGCTGTCTCCAGGTGATATACCACAGCCAGACTGTATGTGGATGACAAACTGGATCACTTTCCTAGCCTGCTGACACACGCCTCAAAATACTGCAACTTCTACTGGATTCCATTCCAGTAACAGCAAAATGCTTTACTGGACTAATGTAATTGATTGTGTGGAACGGTCTTAATTCAATGCAAGTGCTGAAGGGTCACTAGACTACTCTGTGAACAAAGACTTTGAAAGCTTCTTCCAGTACATCTCTAGGTATCCAACGTTATATCCCCACCAAGTGTCTTCTACTGTTATTCTTTTGGCTTATGTTTGTATCATAGGTTTGGAGAATGGTGTCCAAGAACATCCATCATGCTATAAGAGTTCATATGACCCATCAGGACTAGTGTTCTTCAGCACAGAAAGAAGTTAGGATGACTGATGTAAGTAAATTCATGCTTTTCCCTATTTGTTAGGCAATCAGTCTATTTTCAGGTAAGAATTTTACCAGGAAGCCCATCACATCTCTTGAAGCCAGAATGAGGGACCTTGAATAAATAAAAAAATTAAACCTGCCACCATAGATACAACTAACTTTTCTATGAAGTTTGATCATGTGTTTCTGAAGTGCAGTTTTGCAAACCCATCCCACAAAAAGACCAGTATAAATCTAAGGATATAGTCTAGCAGAGATTCTACTGTTTGCATATCCTGGATAGATCTGCCCTGTGTTTAATTTCCACTCTGTGAACCGGTAGGTGAATTGATGTACAAATCTAATGTATTTGTGGCTTTTAATTATGAAACCAGTTCCCATTTCAAGGCAACTGGAACAATGAAAAGCAATAAACACAGAAAGTTCATTTGAATTTTGAGCATATTAATAAAGAGCTATAAAATAAAAGGTAGTAAAGACCTATTGGCTCTTGCCAACTTTTATGTATCTTTGGTAATGAGAGATTATTATGGATTTTAATTTCATTCTCATACATGCAGTTTATTACTCTAGAAAATTTGAAAAAAAAAAAAAACCAGGCTGAATAAGAAACTCCTTAAAATATTTCTCAAGATAAAATTTGTGATACCTGAAAGAGAGAATTCGCCTTTTTGACTTTCACTTTCTCGGATTAGGAAGGCTCCTGCCTGATTTCCAGGGCACAACAGTTGTTTCTCTCCATCTGCTCGTGAGACCGGGCCAAAAAACCATCTAAACAAGGAAAGAAAATTCTAGCATTAATTTTAGCAGTCAGTAATAATGACCAGAAAAGATTGTTACGCTGTGTCTACTTAGCATATAGCATATAACAAAGCATACATTCTTTTTGCAAACAAGCAAAGGGGAATTTTGATATAACTTGTATTTCAAAGACTGTCTCAAGATATCCTTGAGGCATTTCAATATTGACCCAGAGTTTTGGAAAGACCTCACTCAGGATCGTTCTACCTAGCAAAGTCTCATCCATACTGGAGCCACACAGCCTCTGAGCAGAAGAGAACTACTGAGGCAGAGCAGAAGCGCCAGCAGCATACATCTCTTAACAGCAGCATGTCTGCTGTTAATCACGTAAACCATAGCGGCATCTCTTGTTCAGTGTGCCACAGACCGTTCAAAGCCCAAATTGGCCTGATCAGCCAGTCATATGTTCACAGAAACCAAACCAATCAGTGATGTCATGGTCATCTTCAAATTCAAAGGACAAACAACAACATTAGAATATTGAGGGGGAGGGGGAACAGGACAACACATGCTATTAGAAGATACTATTTAAATATCTGAAGTAAAATCCTGACTATGGAAGTCAATGCCAAAACTCCTATTGATTTCAATGATACTAGAATTTAAGCCTGATAGAGAGTCCTTACTATAAAAGAGACTCACCATGGCTATCTTTAAATAGCCTTTTGAACAGAATTGATGCCAAGTCCCATTTGAACTACAGGAGAATATATGTTTTTATGATGAATCTTGATTTGTAATTTATTAATGCTATCTGCACTAAATGAAATAAATTCATTTAAATTAACTAAATTATGCTGAACAGATTCTTCGCAATTCCAGTTCCTTGCTGATTTATGAAGTGACTAACTGGCAGTCATGGCAGGCTGCTGCTGTGAGATAGATGAGCAAAAACAATGCCCACCTCATGTCACAGAAAATACTTGAACAGCTGACTATGGGCTGTGAAAATTAGCTCATTTAAGAGCGGTTGTATAGCACTCCAGACACACATAACACATCTGATTTTCAAAACCTATTCAAATAGCATTTCAGCTGAAATGTTGAAAATGAAATTTAGCTAATTTTATTGGGTTGTTTGACAAGAATGTACCTGATGAAAAAAATGAGATAACTGCTCATCAATTTCAACTGGGATTATTGAGCTCCTGGCAAACAAAACAACCTCTCTCTAAGACTACCGCTCTCTCTCCTCCTCCCCCCCTTCTTTGATTTAAAAGATGACAGAGAGTTATCAAAAAGTGGATTGTGTATTCTTTTGTGTCAATGTACAGAAAATTTCCTCTTAAATAAAATATTGATAAACATGCCTCCAGAAGAAATCAATTTATCATACTATACATAATTAGCCTATTCAACAAAAATACCTTATCTGCAAGTTACCAGTAAAAAGATCAGAAAGAGTCATCAACAAATTATGTTAGCACCTGGAATGCTTAAAGTTATTCATTGGGATTAAGGAAATAAATAAGAACATGTGGTGAAGGCTTCAGAATAATAGCATTCTGCTTGCTTGATCAAACATTTATGGTGTGAGTAATGTTTCTATCACGAAGGAAGATGAACTTAAAAAAGGACAAATCCAGACTGGCCAGTCCTGATCCCATAATAAACTGCATATTTGCTTTGGTTAATTATATATTGTTTTATATAATGTTATAATTAATCAGTGTTATAAATAACAACTCTCTGATCGCATTTTAACCACCTTCTTGACTATGTCATCATCAGAGCCATGATTGTACTGATGTCTATATTACATGAGCCATGAGAGATACAGATGTCTGCTGGACAGACAATCGGTCAGTCAGATCAATCACAAAAATGCAGCTTGAACCATAACACGATAAAGAACTGAAAGGAATTCGGAAGAGATTTAACATCAAGGTACTTCAAAATCACACTAGTCATGAGACTCTTCAACAACGCCTCATTGAGAGGCTCTCTGACCTACCTGACAACATCAATGACATCCAAACGTATTGGAAGGAGTTCAAAACCATTATTCACAAGGCATGTGCTAAATTCATTGGATATTCCACTCACCACCATCAAGATTGGTTTGATGAGAACAATGAAGAAATCCTAGCACTTACTCACCAGAACAGAAGCACATTTTGCACTTGGCAAAATGAATCCTCTAGCCAGCAAAAATGAGAGACCTATCATCAGCTTGAAGCTGTAGTTCAAAGGAGGCTGCATGACATCAAGAATCAGTGGTGGCAAGCAAAGGCCATAGAGATCCACAGGTTTGCTGATCAGCATGATATGAGAAGCTTTTTTCAAGCAACAAAAACCATCTATGGGCCAAATTCAAATGGTATAACCCCTTTGTGATCCCAGGATAACTCCAACTTCTTAAGGATAACGTAGCCCTTAAGCAATGTTGGAAGGAGCACTTCAAGACTCTATTGAACTGTGAATCTGAAGTCTCCACTGCCAAAATCAAGTCCATTCCTCAGCATCCAGTAGTAGAACCTCTTGCCGACCCCCCATCTTCTGAGGAAGTTTGGCGTGCCATCACTCAGAATAGAAACAACAAAGTGCCAGGCCCAGATGTTATCCATGTGGGGGTCTTCAAAGGTCTTCAAAACTTCATCAACTACTTGTTAGAATTTGGGTTAATGAGGAAATTCCACCTGACATAAAAATGCCAATATTGTGACCATTTTTAAGAAAGGGAACAAGTAAATGTGTGGGAATTACAGAGGTATTGCTCTCTTCTCCATTGCCAGGAAGATCCTTGCTCGCATCCTTTTGAACCGTGTCTTCCCTCTTGCTGAAGATGTCCTTCTGGAATCCCAATGTGGTTTTAGACCATCTTGGGGCACCACCAACATGATTTTTGTTGCATGACAGATCCAAGAGAAGTGTAGTGAACAATACCAGACATTGTTTATGGCATTTGTTGACCTAACTAAGGCCTTTGATTCTATTCAATCATGAAGCATTATGGAAAGTGCTGTCTAGGTTTCGTTGTCCACTGAGGATCACTCGTGGTCTCAGGCTACTTCATGATAGAATGAATGGGTTAGAAACAGACCCATTCATCATCCGTACTTGTGTTAAGCAGGACTGTGTTATTGCCTCAACCCCTCTCTATCTATCTTGCTGTAATCTTGATTCTTATTCATGACTGTCTTTCCAATGCAATTGGGATTGAGTATTACATGGACCACCATCTTTTCAATCTGTGGCATCTTCATTTTAAAACTAAGATCACTGGGACTGTTATTACTGACCTTCAGCATACTGATAATTGTGCTATCCTTGTACACACCAAGACTGACTTGCAATCCACCCTAGATCTCCTCTCAGGCACCTATTTTAGCCCAGGACTTCTCCCTCAACATTGAAAAGACTTCAGATCTAGGTGGTTGGAGAGCAGTGGCTGCTGGCTGGGAGCCCAGAGGTGCTGGGGCTATGAACTGCCAAGCCTGGAAATGCCAGAGCTCAGCCCCAGCATGCTCCAGCACAAATTAAGGACTGGGTTGAGTCCATCAACCTTAGTTATGTCCAAGGTCCCTTACCAGCAAGGTATTCATGACCCAGAACTCTCTTCTAGAGCCAGGGACTCTTGGCACTGGCTGAGGAAAGGATCTCTCCTCTTGAGTTAAGGTCCTCCCATGGAGACCAAACCAGAAGGACCCTTCCTCAGGACAGCAAACAATTCCTCTAATCTATGGTATCTGCTGTTGACTAGTGAAATCTTTCATCGGAGCCAGGTTTCTCTGAGACTTAGCATTCATAGTCCCTGCCTTCTGGAAATTTTCCCACCCAGGAGCATTCTCTCTGCATTTCCTCACTGGTGACCCCCAAGTTCTCCCCACTACCCAAACCTTTTCGGTAAGAGCTTTCACTTCCTGCAGACTGGGACTCTTCCTCTCCCAAGGATCTTCTTTTCACCTAACACCCTTCTGCACTGGAAGCAGGGTCTCTTTCACCATGCCTAGGTTCTTCCCTACCCAATTAACTGCTTTCCAAATATTCAGTGATTAATTAGTCCCAGGTGAACCTGAATTGCCTCATTCCTCTTTGTGGAGCCTGTGAGAAGTAGACTGAGACCCTGACCCTTCAGAGGGCCAGGTACCCTCTGACAAGAAGCCTTAGCAACAATGATGTACACTCCAACGTATTGGAAAGACCAAGACCGCTCTCTCTGTACGCCACCTCTGGGCTGCAGATGTCCCTTTGGCAGCAGAACCTGTATACTTCCATTCTGTGAAGTGAGAGAAGAATTGAATTTATTCAGGCTGGACTCCTGTGGACATGGAGCCCATCTCGACAGAGATGCCTTGCGCAGCAGCATGGCTGGGAGTGGATTTTTATGTTTACATACAACACACATCTATATTTTAAATGTTCTATGAGCATACAGGAGGGAGGCAAGGAGGAAAGGTGAGAGGAATGAGTTGACAGGCATGGACAGTGACACTGAGAAAGAGAGTTAGGAAGTGGGGGAGAAGATAGGCAAGAAGAGGTTGAGGGAAGATTGCAGAGGATTATATAGGAGGGAAAAGCAGTGAGAGTGGGAATGAAAAGCCTGTGAGGGAAGGGGCAGGAGAAGATCAGAGCTAATAGCCAATAGGAGGAAGGGAAAGACTGCTGTACTTGCTGGGGGAATCTTTGCCCTGTGCCTAGGAAGTACCACTTGCAGCAGGGATTTCACAGCCACCCTGGGGGAATGATTTCATAGCATTGATTTCATTAGCAGGAAGCTTTCCTCTTCTTCACTCTTTCTCTTTTTTAATTTCCTCCCACTGCACTTAACTATACCCCCTTGGACTTTCCTAGATAATTCTCTATTCCTCTTGTTTACACTCTCCAGATATTTGTAGACTTAAACTCCCTACTAGCTCCACCATCCAAAGCTCTGCCTACTGTAGCACAACTAGCTACCAGTTGTCAGCAAAAGGTAGAGAGAAACTGGTTCTGACTATGGTTAAAGTAGAAATATAGACAAGGACAGCCTTCTACATCATTTCAGAAACTGTCATTAAAACTTGCTCAGAACATTAAAGAAAATGTTTAATGTAGATAAAACTTGAGAAAAGGGTTAATTTAAAGCACACAAACAAGCCATACAGATCTCCACTGATCACTTAATTCCCATAATCAGAAACTATTTTTCCTGAATGGAACAAGAAATACAGGTTTTCCAGATAGCTGTTCAGAGCAGCATAATTCAACCTTAGCTAAACACAATGCACTTGGGAGGGAAAGTTCTGAGTCATGCTTGTTGCTCGGATTCGTGCTGATGAATAATTAAATTATTATGATACCATATGAGAAGTATTGTTATGCTTAATGTGTGGGACCTAGAGACTCAGTCACTGACATCCACTGGATCTCCTGGCCAAAGGAAGGTTATTTTAGTCACAAGGTGAGGAAACAGAAACTATGATGTAGTTTCATAGTTCATTATTTTTCTCCCTGAACCCAATTTACATCAGGTGAGGATCTGACCCTCTGTTTACATATTTGATAGTGAATGGGGTTATCACTTAGCCATGTACTGCAGTTCTTCTCATGAGGCTTTCACATTTTGATACCATGATTGAGGTTTTTATTTAAACAATTATGAGGGGGATAATTGTTAGGGATACGGCAAATTCCTTTTTTCCTGGATACTTGGATCCTGGATATCCATTATTAGTATCCATTGGGTACCAGATACAGATCAAGACACCCTTTTATCTTTCCCCTACCCACTGTGACTTCTCTCTCACTGCCCTATGTACCCCCCTGAAGTTCCCCATTATGACCTACTCGTTGTGGAAAGGAGTGTAGGTAGAAGTGAGAAGGGGAGATAGAAGATGTCCTCCCAGAATAGATTGTGGTTCCAGACACTCCTTTTCTCTCTGGTTAGAGGGTAAGCACTGATAAGCCCCAGGCTTATTTTAGCTATCTGAATGTGGTTTAAATTTTGTATCGGAGTTTGTACAAAGTTGAATTTAGCAGTTTCCCAGATTCTTGTAAAAATAGTTTATGAAGAATCAGCGATGTGAATGGTCATAAGGCCTTGTGTGGGTCCTCTGCTTGGAGCAGTCAGTTTCAGCCTACAACCATACCACAGCCTTCTAATCACTACTTTGTCGGGAGGGATGTGTCATACACATGTTTACACAACAGTGGTTTGTAAACCAAAGAACCATATCACAGGTAATTCAGCCAGATAATCTTCTGGGACTGAACATGTAATATGTCCTCCACCCATTTCTGACTAATTTCTGTGCAGATCTTTGATATTGTTTCCTTTTTGCATGGAAAAGTAGTGCTCATAGCTGGAAAAAGATTCTACCCCAGAGGTGGAGGTCCAGATTTTGCCATACTTATAATGTGCAGTTCTTTTCTGAACACGTAGTCCTATTAATTCCACTACTTATTTAGACCTAGATCCTCAAAGATATTTAGGCCCCCAGCTTCCACTGATTTGAAGGGAAGTTAGGAGCCTAAGTAACTTTTGAGGATCTGGGCCTTAGAGCATGATTCTAATACCCTTTTACTGAGTAGCATCTTATTCTTATTAGCACTCCTTTGTGTCAGTGATGTTGGGATAAATGGAGTGGATATAATACAACTTACATTAGATAAACAGTGAATGGACCTTTTATGAGAAAGAGGGGCATGGGGAAGACACATAATGAGACTCCAGACTTTTTCTAAAAAACAAAGAAAGGTTTCTCTGTAGCACAGTCGCTCACATTGCTTGATTTTTTGAGTCATTAAAATTAACTCTACAGCTGGGCAGTATTTGTTGTCCATAATAATTTTCACCATGTCGTTTCCTTGTTTAGTTAAAACACCTGGTGCTAATGAAACAAAAGCAGGTGAATTTGTGTTACTATGGTTCCTGTTTACAGTGTAGAAAAATAGTCAACACAGCACAAAAGAGAGAGAGAGAAAAAAAACATACTTTTTATTGGGGACATTTATATATTTTAGTTCAGCTTTCTGTTCTTCCATCTTGAAAGCTTAATCTTAAAATTGCTCTGTTTTCTTCTGCCCAATTGACATCCTGCTTAAAGTAGAACCTGCTTTTTAAAAAGAAAGAATAGATCTCTGGGCTGCTTTGTTTGTTTGTTTTTTAATCTAATGTTTTATTTCTTGAACCCAAAAAGAGTAACATTCAGGGTATAGACTTTGATCAGATAGAGCAGAGAAGCAACTTCTCTCCAGTACATTCCCACTGGAAATATGAAACCTTGGCTAGATCATTGTTTTGAGTATAGACTGTGATGCACACAGAATTAAAATACTGAAGGACTTATCCCAGCACTTCAGCTGGTGACTTGTCATTAGAGAGCATGCTCTACCTTGTGGTACAAAGTATGCTCAAGCAGAGTGAAATCCAGACTTTATAAAACTCCACTTTGGAAAGTCATCTAGCCTCCTAATCAGAAATGGACTAATGATCAAATAAACAACCAACCAAACAATTGCCCAGATCAACCTAAACTGTAAGGGCCTGAGTGGGAGGAGGCAGGAAAAAAGGGAAGCAACTGCATGCTCTAAACCTTGTATCCCTTCAGGTCACAGGCCCAGAGTAGCTGATCAACTCTTCATTGGGCACTGCTTAGAATTTCTCAGCATTTGTTGAAATTTGATGTTTGAAGACTTTTGCTCATCTCCTATTAATGGGCATCAGATAGCTAGAATACTTTACCATTGTGATATGGAGGGGAAATTGCACTGTGCTTGCCCCCAAACACAAACAAATTCATGGGTCCGTATTCTCTTTGTCCTGGTGGCCTCGCAAAGGTGGCCACACAAGCTGCCAGTGTCCGCCCTTGAAAATTGTTTGTTGCACTGATTGTTTTGTGACTCTCCAGCCAAACAGAACATTGGAGGATTTCATATCTTTTTACAAAAACAGGTGTTTTTAATAAAAATCAAGTTACAACCCAAAGAAAACAAATTTAGCACCAGAAACACACACCTGTATGCTAGAGGCACAGAACCTAGCAGAAATGTTGACAAAATATCTCTATCTGTGATGGGGTGGCCCCCCACACTCACCTGGAAAGGGTTAATGGAGGCCAGATGAGCCAATTAACCTATTGGGCTAAAGGCTGAGAGGAAAGCCCTAATTAAGGGAATCTCACTTGTGCAGGAACAGGTGGGGTTTCTATAAAGCCAGGGATCTGAGAGCAGGAAAGGGGCTGCCAATGGGAAAGGGAAGTCACTCCCTGGGAAGATAATTTGGGAGCTTGTACTCCCAAGGAAAGGAGCAGTGAGGACTGGGAAAGGATACCCAGAGGTGCTGGGCTGAGGGTCCCTGGACTGGAACCCAGGGTAGAGGGTGGGCTTGGGTTCGGGTTCCCCTACCAGCCACTGAGGGCATGGCATGGCATAGCATTGTGTAGAGTAGAGGGGTGCTGAACAGGAAGACTGCCTGGGTCACTGTCGGAGTGACAGAGAATTGAAGGACTGTACCGTGGAAGGGAGGAACATTGAGTGACTTGGCCAGAGAGTTGAGCCATGAAGATGATGCTGCAGTGCCTGAAGTGAGAGAGGGGTCACAGC
The DNA here is from genome assembly GCF_026122565.2 of Emydura macquarii macquarii. NCBI lineage: Eukaryota > Metazoa > Chordata > Testudines > Chelidae > Emydura > Emydura macquarii. Next base: position 11,643,796 of record NW_027131283.1, read on the forward strand.
CCTAAGAAACAGACAGATGGCGTGCAAATGGCAGAAGGAGGAATTGACCTTGAGAGCTAATCCCCAGAGTGACCAGGAGGAAGCTCCAGACAAGCAGTGAGTGGAGCACCCCCTGACACTAACCCACACTAACATCATAAATCCCTATGTTTTGTTAATCATAATATGACCATACCAGCCCAGCCTCCTAGCCCTGGAGGTTTCTCCAGCTAAAGGAGCTAGTGCATTCTTCCTGCAGAAGGAGGTAAAGAGACTATTTGTGGAGAGTAAGGATGCATACACCTTTCACAGTGCAGAGCTCAGCTCCTTAGAGCTGAGGACAGAGGGTCAGCCACTGTTTGGATCCTCCCCAGGTGAAGAAGGAGCGTATTGGAGCTTCAAAAGGATGTTTTAGCCCTTTCCCCACCACTTCTCCTGCTATTTAGGCAGTGTTCCTGGACTTGGCCTAATACAGAGAGAGCTTTGGTGGAATATTTTTACACTGCTACATAATTAACGCCTCATGAAGTGAGATAACATAACTTATTGTGCTACCAGCAGTATATAGGTCATGTGCAATTGATATTTAAAGGCATTTGTTTATCTTTAACTACCTGATTAGTACCAAGCATTCCAGGTACACCCTAGTAGAACACACCTGTGTCTGAACATACCAGGTACACCCTAAGATTCCATAGACAGCAACAGTAAAGAGGTCACTGAGTATAAAATGTCAGGGCCCTAGCCTTTCGCTCTATTTCTGGTACTTATATGGCCCATATTACTATAGTATATAGTGTGTATATGTATGTGTGTGTATATATATAGTCTATATATATACAATATAGTATAGTACAATCTTCAGTGTATTTCAGCTCACGAAATACAGAGTCACACAGGAAGACTGTGTGGTAGGACTTCAACACAGGTCTCCTAAGTCCAAGGCTAGTGCACTAATCACTGAACCATCCTCCTTGTCTGCCAAGGGTGAGATTTCCTGGGGACTACCCACACTGTAAGGTACCACTCAGCATGAATACAGGTGGCAAAGTCAGTCTTTAAATTACTGTTTGTTTAAAAAAAAAAGGATTGTAGTGAAACATTAGTCATCCATTTAGCATTTGACATGTAGTTTGGGGGTGGTGATCGTGAGATGGTCAGGGAGAGTAGATGCTACAAAAACAGAGAATTCAATAATAATGGGGGCTTTCAATTATCCCTGTATTAACTAGAAATATGTCATATCAGGATGGGATGTACAGATAAAATTTCTAGACACCATTAATGATTGCTTCTTAGAGCAGCTACTCCTGGAACTCACAAGGGGAGAGACAATTCTTGATTTAATCCTAAGTAGAGCACAGGATCTGGTCCAAGACTCATAGACTCTAAGGTCAGAAGGAACCAATATGATAATCTAGTCAGACCTCCTGCACAATGCAGGCCACAGAACTTCACCCACCCACTCCTGAAATAAACCTCTAACCTATGACTGAGTTATTAAAGTCCTGAAATCATGGTTTAAAGATTTTAAGGTACAGAGAATCCACCAGCAAGTGAGCCGTGCCCCATGCTACAGAGGAAGGCGAAAAAAAAAAAAAACCCCAGAGGCTTTGCCAATCTGCCCTGGGGGAAAATTCCTTACCAACCCCAAATATGGCGATCAGTTAAACCCTGAGCATGTGGGCAAGACTCACCAGCTGGACACCCAAGAAAGAATTCTCTGTAATAACACAGAGCCCACCCCATCAAACATCCCTTCACAGGCCATTGGCATATCTACCACCAGTAGTCAGAGATCTGTCAAGTGTCAAACTAGGCTGCCCCATCATACCATCCCCTCCATAAAGTTATCAAGCTTTGTTCTGAAGCCAGCTAGGACTTTTGCCCCTACTGCTCCCCTTGGAATACTATCCCAGAACTTCACTCCTCTGATGGTTAGAAACCTGCATCTAATTTCAAGTCTAAACTTCACCAAGAGGTGAATATATCAGAATTGCTCAGGAATAGTGACCATAATGTAATTAAATGTAACATTCTCATAAGGGGGGAAATTCCAAAGAAAACCACCACAGTAGCATTTAACTTCATAAAGGGGAACTACACAAAAATGAGGAGGCTAGTTAAATGGAAATTAAAAGGAATAATCACAAGAGTGAAATGCCTGCAGCCTGAATGGAAACTATTTAAAAATCCATAATAGTTGCTCAAACAAAATGTCAGAGAAATGCCACCCTAGCTAAACAGCAGAGTAAAAGAGGTGGTTTGAGGCAAAAAGGCATCCTTTACAAAAAATTCCACTGAGCAAAAAAGAAAGGAGCATACCTTTGGCAAGTCAAGTATTAAAGTATAATTAGGGAGGCCAAAAAAGAATTTGGAGAGCAACTACTAAAAGATACAAAACATAACAGCATATTTTTTTAAAGTACATCAGAAGTAGGAATCCTGTCAAACAATCATTGGGCCTACTGAACAGTCAAGATGCTAAAGGAGCACTCAAGGAAGACAAGGCCAATGCAGAGAACCTAAATGATTCTTTTTATAGGTCTTCACTGCAGAGAGTGTGAGCAAGATTGCCACACCTGAGCCATTCTTTTTAGGTGGCAAATCTGAGGAACTATCTCAGACTGAGGTGTCAATAGAGAAAGTTTTGGTATAAATTGATGAATTAAACAGTAATAAGTCACCAGAACCAGATGGTATTCACCCAAGAGTTCTGAAGGAACTCAAATATGAAATTGTAGAACTACTAATTTTGGTATGTAACCTGTTGCTTCTGGTCAGCCTCTGTACCAGATGACTGGTGGATAGCTAATGTAACACCAATTTTTTAGAAAAGGCTCCAGAAGTGATCCTGGCAGATACAGGTTTGTAAGCCTAACTTCAGTATAAGGCAAATTGGTTGAAACCATAGTAAAGAACTGAATTATCAGACACATAGATGAACCTGATATTTTGAGGAAGAGTCAATATGGCTTTTTTAGAGGGAAATCATGCCTCACCAATCTGTTAGAATTCTTTTGATGGTGTCAACAAGCATGTGGACAAGGGTGATCCAGTTGATATTGTACTTGGACTTCAGAAAGCCTTTGACAAGGTCCCACACCAAAGGCTCTTAAACAAAATAAGCAGTCATGGGATAAGAGGGAAGAACCTTTCATGGATCAATAACTGTTTGAAAGATATGAAACAGTGTAGAAATAAAAGGCCAGTTTTCACAGTGGAGAGATTTAAATAGAAAGGTCCCCTAAGGCTCTGTACTGGGACTTGTGCTGTTCAACATTCATAAATGAGCTGGAAAAGGGGGGTAAAACAGTGAGGTGACAAAGTTTGCAGATGATACAAAATTTCTCAAGACAGTTAAGTCCAAAACTGACTGTAAAGAGTTACAAAAAGATCTCACAAAACTGGGTAATTGGGCTAAAAAAAAAAAAAAAAAAAAAAAAAAGGCAGATTAAAGTCCATGTTGATAAGTGCAAAATAATACAGATTCATTTTCCTGGCCGTGAAGAGAGGCTTTTGAATATGACTGAGGAAGTGCTGTCTGACTGAATATAATGGATAGTAACAGTGGGCTAGATCCTGGACACTACTGTCTCCAGGGTACTACGAGGGACCCTAAACCTGCTCTGACTGGTCACTTGAGGATTCTCCGAACATGAAAGAACCCTCAGCTGGTACAAAGCTGGCATAGCAAACTCTATGTCAGTTGCCTCTGGCCCCAGCCAATGGTTGGGAGAGCATGTTTCAGGGGCAACGAGGATTTAGCCCAATAGCTGTAACATTGTTCCTCTGAACAGTGAAGTATATTTCTGGGTGCTATTAAAAAAAAAAAAAAAGATGTTGACTGTCCCTACTCATCCAGCTAGAAAGTTACTGTTGGAACCTAACAATGTCAGTGTTACTAGCTAGTTCACTGATGATCGTTTTATTAGAAACATGCATCTATTCTGGGATTGTAGTCAGAGCTGTCTTAGCAAACCTTTTACCCAACTGCAATGCACATGTGTGGCTCCACGCTCCACTTCAAATCAGATTCCTTATGAAATAGTCTACTCCCATTAGATTCCCAATCTAACTTTACAGGTTTAACAGGCTCAGATAAATTTTGCACAAGGATCCCAACATTTGGGTGCACAGCTAAACAGCTTTAACAAAAGTATGTTACTTTGCTACAGCTACTCATTCATCCTTTTACTTTACCATAGTCTGACTCAGATTCTGAGCTCTACAGGGCAGAGATTTGTTTACACAGCACCATGCATTGCGTCAGTGATGAGGTACAAACAAACACAGATATCATAGAAATTCACCCATCATTAGTAACAAAACATGTGAGGGTATGTTTCCTGTTTCCTGGCCTTTTAAGTAATTTAGTGAGGTTGCAATTATTTATTTAAACTGCAAGCTCTTTGGGGGCAAAAACCTCATCTTCTTACTCTTTGGAAAGCACCTAACATACTTTTACTGCTCTATAAATAATCATAATAATTACCTGTACCAGCTGTGACTTACTAATATTCCCACATACTTTGTAAGGAGGTGATCAGGGCGTGTGCGGAAGGGAAGTGAAACTTGCACTAAAACAAACATCTGCCTGATTTTATTTATTTGGGGCCAGACTGGGATCTCCTTAGTCATGTTAAATAGTGCTTTGCACCACTGAACTTTTTGTGGCGTAAAGTACTATTCAGTGTGAGAAAGGGTATCACAATCTGGTCTTTGTGTTAAGACAAGAGGACTGCGACGATTGGCACATATGATGTGTGTGTTACTTACGGTTCAGCCTCGATGCTCTGATCTGGAGCTACATAGTTAGCAGGGATGTAGCCTTGGAGCTTCTGGCCAGGCCGGGTTGACCCACTGTCCAGGAGGAGCCTAGCATACCACCAACCTTCCTGAGATGCATTCAGTACCTCGAGTTTATCTCCGGCTCGGAAGCTCAAATCCTCGTTAGTGCGGCCCTGGTAATCATACAGCGCCACAAAGCTGTGGTTCTTCTTGGGCTTCTGCTCATGCAGTGAAGACGAAGGTCCAGAAGGCTCAACTTTGTTTGATGCTGCCCCAGAGGTGTCTGGTAACTGTAAGTCATCTCTCATCGCGCCTGGGTTGGGTATGACTAAGTCCGTCTTGGATTTGTCCCCCGGTCTGCAATGACTCTCTTGGAAGAGCCAAGGGGTACACCGCTCCATACAAGTGCAGTGCTTTCGGCAAAAGTTCCCCATGCTGCTCCTCTGTCTCTTTGTGGCTTCTTCTCTCCTCCTTATCTCTCTTTTGTTTTCCAAGTGGCAATACCTTTATACTTTCTTTTGCACTGTCATCCTTTTAACTCTTTGCAGGAAATTTTTTCTCCCTTTGGCACAAAATGAAATAAATTTTGCTGTACCTGGAAACTTTTCTCTCCAAAGCCCCACGGTGAGCTCGTTGCAGGCAGCTTCAGACATAGGAGTGATACCTGAGCATTCAAATGCAACATCACATGTGGGGGAATTGTTCACTTCCTCATCTGATCAGGAAAACAAAAAAAGGACAGTGTCTGGGCAAAACTCTGAGAGCAACAGAAAATCATTGATCTTTTTGTCCTTCCAAAAAATAAGTAAAAATAATTAGAAATTCTTAGTGTTGACTCATCTCAAGTTTTACTGCTTCTGATGATTCTTTTCTTGTCCCATAAGGGCTCCTGCTCTATGATCAGCACTGAGCCTCTCTGCACATTCTAGCTCTTGGTAATGAATAACTAACCTGGCCAGCCTGTTGTCGTCACAGCCTGAGACGTGGGCTGCCTGAATATTTTTATTTGCTTCCTGGTTTGCTTTGGTTTCTCTTCTCAGTGGGAATCCTACTTGCATACCTGTGTCACTCTAGCGTCCTCACCTGGGAGCACACCTGCTGCTGCCGCTTTCCACATGCAAGCTTACACTTGTTGTATGTCAGGGCTTTAGAAATCCCCTTACTGTCCCTGAAGTTCTTGACCTAGGTTTGTCACTCTACAAAAGGAAAAATAAATATTTGTTAGTTATAGAAAAACAGTCACAGATTTTAATTCCTTCCTCATTCTTTGATTTAAAAAGAGAACACATAAAGAATCATGGTACATTGTTAAATTGTACCAGCCTTATAGAATAAATAACTTGTGTGTCTCATATTCTGGGACCAACACACCTACCACAACACTGCTACTATAGCAGTCAAATTCCAAGGAAACAGAAAGCTGTTCTCCCAGTTTATCTGCATTTATAAAACAGCCATCACCACAATATCGAGGCATTATATGGTATTTGGGTCAAAGAAGCACCGAAGTCCAGATTCAACATTGTACACTTTGTGCTAGCAAAGCCTTAGAACTTCACCCGGTTGCAGGGAATCCCTGGGTTGTTTCTACAGAGAATACAGGTATTCCTGGATGGGGAAGAGGCGGACTGGGCATAGCTGAGGTAAACCTGCACCCCAGGGTGACCATTAGACTAGGGGCACTGCTTGCAGCAGCCCTAGTCTGTGGTGCAGCCACCCGAGTCCCGATTGCCCCTGAATGGCAGAGGTGCAAGACGGCTCCTATCAGGCCCTGGGCCAGAATTAATAGGGCTCATACATATTTCTCACATTTACCTCTGTTCCACACAGAATGACTGATGTCTGATGCTGTAATTTATTCCCATTAAAAATGGTGAATAATGAACTGACAAAAAATGAGAGAGACAAGGCGGGTGAGGCAATATCCTTTGTGCCCAAAAACATGGAAACTGTGGCTGCTTGTTTATTGAATCCCATGAGCTATTTATTAAATTTCTCAAACCAAGTGCACATATAAAGAAAGCAAAAATCAATTTTAAAGTTCACAAGAGACATGTTGTAGAATGATTTTTCTTATGACATCCTCTAGATTTGTTACAAAATTCTCTTGATATATTGTTTGAGGTGCCCTTGCCAAATTTACTGGCTGTGGTCAGAAATGTGAGTTTGTCCTCAAATCTGGGTATTTCCCACGTCCATACCCAGTATATTTGGTACAATGTGAAGTTTCCTTCTAGTAAACCTTTTGTCTTGGAGAGTTTACATTAGTGACTGCAGTGTTTTCCTCCTGTCTTCTGTTCATTTGCATTTTCTTATATAATTGCTCTCTGATTCCACAGCTAAGATAATATATCTAATTATATAACTGTCAAATTAATAATGAAGAATGTATGGTACTTTGATCTTAAATACCATGGTAAAGGATAACATGCAATGTCACTCTGTCAGATAAAATCTACAAGGGCAATCAATCCTCATGTTTGTTTTTTATTTATTATTTTTATTATCAGAGCAGCTAGTAGCCCCAGTCATGGATTGGAACCGCATTGTGCTAGGTACTAAACAAATACAGAACAAAAAGAGAAATCCTGACCCAAGAACTTACAAAGACAACAGGTGGATACAAATGCACTGACAGGGAGTACAAGGAAACAATGACGATATTGATCAGCATGATAGACTGAAGTCTCAGTGCACCTGCAGCTTTGCCATTATCAAGGTTTTTGTAGGCCTCATGACAAAGAGTTTTAAGGAGGGATTTAAAGGAGGATAAAGAGTAGTTTTACAGATGTTTATGGAACTTCTCCCAGGTGTTAGAGGCATAAAACAATCACCAGCTGAAAACACTGTGCTATCTCAGACACCATTGTGAGGGAAGAGTTCATAATGGTGACTTTTAAAGGGCCACCTGATTAGATGTATTATCTAGGAAAGGAGAACACACATTATATCTTCCTCTGAATCACTGAGTATTGGATTGGGACTACTGGTCTTATCCAGCATGGCAGCTCCTAGGTTCTTACATCTGTCGTGGCAGAACTATAAAGAAATGTTACATAAATTCCAATGAACGGATTCTTGTCAGAGACAGGATCCTGGACTAGATGAACCATAGGCTGAACCAGTATGGCAACTCCTATATTCCTATGTAAATTAATCAGATTTTTTTCACTCTGTTTGTGGTGGTAAGGGAATTATTTTCTTTATTTGTTAATAATTAGAAGACACAATATTGCTCATGTGTGATGGAATGCACCCGTTTTCACACCCTACACACTCTTGTAGTAATCTTTGTACAAAATATGCCTTTTGAGGTATCATCTGAAAACTACTAACTCACTGGTCAATAATATCATGATAAAATGTGTGCAGTAACATATATGTGAACTTGTAAACATAAACTGAAATTATGACTAAAGTGTGTTTACCATACAAGTCTGGGGAGTGGGTAAACCCATTTCTCAAAGACTAAGGGTTGGTCTACACTACACAATTGTCCTTTTGCTGGTTAGTCGGGAGGGTGGGGAGGCGACACAAAGAATCTACAAGATGTTAAAAAAAATTTACTGGCCAGGGATACAGAATGATGTGAATTATTGCAGATCTTGGAAAGGAAAAGGAAAAGACCAGCGGGTCTCTTGAAAGTTCCCATATACCCCTTACCTGTGATGCAATAGGCATTTTATCAGGTAGCAATGGACATTTTGGGTCCTATGCCACATCCCACTCAAAGGGGAAAGAAATATATCCTGGTGGTGGTGGAATTTGCCACTAGATATCCTGAAGCAGTCACTTTGACTAGCATAGAGGCTGATTCTGTGGCAAAAGCCCTTTTAATTTTTATTAGCAGTGTAGGTTTCCCTGGGATGATATAGCTGAGGTTAGTCCTGCTTTGAGCAGGGGGTTGGACTAGATGACCTCCTGAGGTCCCTTCCAACTCTAATATTCCATGATTCTATGATTCTATGATTCTAAAGAAGTTTATCTGACAATGGATAAATTTCATGTCTCAGCCATACAGTGAGTTATGGAAGTTGTGTGGGGAGAAACAACAAACAGCTGCCTCATATCACCCAGAGACAAATGGTCTGGTGGAAAGGTTCAGTGGAACTCTAAAATATGTGCTGGGAATGTATGCAAATAAGAGAGTTCAAGACTGGGACAAAATGTCACCATATTTGCTTATAGGGAGGTGCCTCAAGAATCTACCTGATTTTAGCTACCAAGTTCTACCTGATTTTATCTTCTATATGGAAGGAAAGTGAAGGGATCTCTAGATCTCATCAGAGACTCCTGGGAAGGCAATAATGAGGCAGAGGGAGAGCCAGGAACTGAATATTTGCAAAGGTTCAGAAAAGAGTTAAAAGACATGATGGGTATTGTTCAAACTAAACCTCAAAAACAATCAATAGCATGATATGACCAACCTACTTGTAAACAAGCTTTTGAAACTGAGGATTTGGTGTTAGTGTTAAGTCTTATGGAAAAAATACAAAATTCTTCAGGGACTTTGAGGTGATAGAAGAGGTGAATGAAGATACATATGTTAAAAAGCCTCATGGTAATGCTGTACCACAGCTGGAACATGTCAACAGACTGAAAGTTCATCACAGCAGGGAAGTCATGGTAAACATGATTTGTTGTGTAGAAGGGGAAACTGAGGCATACTGCCTCATTGAGTTGATGGTGGAATGCCAAACGGACTTATTGCTGGAAAGCATCAATATCTGCAGTAGGATAACACCAGCCGAAAGGTGTTATCTGTGCTGCAAGAACACAAAGAAATATTTTCTAGCAAGCCAAGGAAGACTCACTTGCTGACTCATAAAATCATTACTGTAGGACCACAGCCACCTCCCAGCAGAGATCACTGTATCACTGGCAAGATACAAGAGCAAATTTGAACAGAAGTACAAAGCATGCTGGACCTAGGGGTATACACATACTGATGGCGGCAAAGCAGATCTATCCAGATCGATTGAGCAGCAGTGAAGACCCGCTCAATCAATCCAGAAGTCAATTCAATTAAACCACCTCCTCAAAAGACGTAGCGCTGCATTGACAGGAACGCATTTCCCGTTGATGCAGTGCAGTGGAGACAGTGCACTAAAGGGAAGTTAGGAAATCAACAGGACTGACGCCAAATTTCCCGGTAAGTGTGTACTAAGCCTGGAAGTTCTTGGGCATTAAAGAAGTCTGCAGCTCTTGGTCTTTAGCCCTAAGAAAGTCAACTCTGAAAGGGTTTGTGTTGATTACAGGAAACTCAATGCCAGATCTTTACTCTATGCCTAGAATTGATGATATGCTGGATATTTTAAGAGCTGAAATATTTAGTTTTGCTTTTGACTTAGTTAAGGAGTACTGGCAGATTCCTTTAGATGATGATGCATGGAAAAAATCTGCTTTTTTGACTGATATATGACAGTATGAGTTCACAATGTTACCATTTAGGTTAATTAATACAGGAGCCATTTTTCAGAGGCTGGTCAACCAAGAAAGGGTTACAGGACTTCACAAAGGCCTATATCATCAATAGAGTGGGGTTCAACAATTCTTGGTCTGATCACAAGAAACACTTGGGAATTGTGCTATCAAAGCTCAAAGGAGCAGGCCAGTCTATAAAAGTCTCTAAATGTAAAACTGGAGCAGCAAGAGTTCCTTATTTGAGACACTGGGTAGAGGGATATGGAAACTGTACATGTAAAGAGAAAAAAAAACATGGTGGCAGATGCCCTGTCCAGGAAAGAGGTCTCTGACCTGCTGCTTCTGAGTCAGCCAGTGGTCATCCCTTCTGTGGCTTTGTAAGAGAAGAGAAGTCAAAGTGTGACTGTATGGCTGGCAGCCTGCCAGCTATGCACAGACACTCAAGGTGTAACCTGCATGAGGTTTGGCTGTTTGTGAGCAGCCCAGGTAGAAGCAACAGCAGCAAAGCAGTGAGAGGCACCCCAGGTTGTAGGATAAGGGTGACACAGTCCCTCACTGGTTTGGATTGAACCCCGGAATGTCATACCATGACCCACGTCAACTCCCACCGATCAAATGAAGTTAACTAGGAGAAGGTACTAGAGCTCCATTCTGTATTGCCTTTTCCTATGAGCGTCAGGAGAGAGATGTCTAGGTGTAACCACTCTCAGGGAATGGATATTGGACCCATGTTCCCAGGAAGGCACAGTGTGGGGTTCTAGAGTCACTGTTGATAACTCTGGCCTCTCAGGAGGTTCCAGGGAACTGCTGGGGCCTGGAGATCATTTCACAAGGGGGCAAATCCTGCTTACCTCATGGAATAATTTGGAGACATTCTGAAAGGATGTCCCTGCATGTCAGAAACCCTGATGGAGCCATGGCAATTGGGCCTAGTGGCCAGAACCAGAATCAGGCATCCAGAGCATGGTTGGAGCAAGGGTGGAGGTGGTCTTGGAATGGGGTGGGAGCAAGAACAATGCTGGAGAAGGCTAAGATTTAGGGAGTCTGTTGCCACTGTCAGGCAGGAGAAAGTTCCAAGCCCTGGAATTACATTGAGCACACTGAGCTGCTGTTCCTCCTGTGAAGCTTATATACCTGGCCTAAGAGTCACTGGACCAGTTCCTGGCTTTGGGATTGGCTGGAGCCTAGCACAGGAATGACTCATCACCTTACACTGCACACTTTACCTGGAATATGCCCCTCTCTTGTAGGAATTTCCATGGGAGAAGCATGCTTCAAGGCCAGGTGGAGGAATCTAAGGTATTACCCTAAAAACACTCACATGCCATTGATTTCAAGTGGAATTATTGATGCTCAACATTTCTAAGAACTCCAGTCTTCATTTTTAATGGTTTTGTACAGATCTATGAAATTTAATACTGCATATGAAAAAATGAATGAACACCCTGTCTATGAAGAAGAAAATCTCATTGTTTACTGCAAAAGCAAAACACAAAGTAAATTAAGTTCCATTTTAATATCTTGCATGCTCATATTTGGCATAAACTAGAAAAAGCACTTCGTTTTCATTTATGAACTACTGAATATATTATCAAAGACTAGGTGGATCTTCATTATATATATATTCCAATAGACTGAACTCTGTGCACATTTCTTGTTTTAGTTTATTTGCTTTGCCTTGTGTCTCACACCTTTTTCCCCTCCCCTCCCAAAAACTTTGTACTTTCCAGTACAATTCCTTGGACTGCTGTCTTATTTAATTAAACCAGATGACCTCAATATCTGAAACCATCCAAATAAACAAGTTATTGGTTGTAGACTGACTACAGAGGACTTAATAGTTGGTTATATTTCTGGGCTTTATTACCAGCAGTCCTAGTCCCTGCACTGGGAAGGACACAAACTTTAGTAAAAACATTTATTTTTTTCTGTGATCCTCTCACCCACAACCTTATCACCGACACTGGCTAGAAAGGATAATGCATTTGTTATGGACAGAGAGAGGCTGTTTTCAATATGGAGGCTAAAATTTAGTAAACTGGACTTTATTAGTATTAAAGGGAGAGGTTAATATTACAGGATAGTTATTTGAAAAATGAACTACCTGGAAACAAATAAAATGATCCTGGACAATGTGTCAAACAGAATCTTATAAAGTTAGACGTTAGAAAAATAAACTACCCTACAGAGCAATTTGTCCATTTCCTTTTCCAGGCATGTTATTCTCAATTGCTGTTAAAGTTGATTTCCGTTTGCTATGTTAAAAAATTACATTATCAATGTCATCCATTCAGAAGATGGCAAAACTTCAAAGTGTCTTTTAACATACATTCAGTACTGTGCTACTATACTCACCTTACAAAGAAGGCTCTGTGTTATAACAAACCTTTTCTCTGATGAAAAGCTAATTTCCATTTCCCCTAATTCCATTAAACCAAATTCTAATTAAACTAATATCTAGCATTCTCTAGGCCTATTACAAAACAACTCTGTTTAAACACAGTTGTGAAACACACTTGTTTTTTGTTTCCTGAGCGGACAGGGGGAAAAATCATATTGGAACCATATTAGGCTTTAATATTTTAATCTTGGTACATATCTAGACTAAAATATTGATTTCAGTGGGACAACTCAGGGAATAAAGTACTATTTAGCATGAGTATAGCTATCAGAATCTGGCTTATATTACATTTTGGTGCACAAATAGGACTTTAGTTTATAATCTTTTAATTGTCTGAGTCTGGCTGATTTGTGTATTTGCTTTACCTTCTTCCTTGATTGATTCAGGCTGTTAAGTTACTCAAATCTCTGAACCTCATGTATCCTTTGAACCGATTATCACTGAAGTTTAACTAAGGAATTCTTATTAGTACTTTGGTACATTTATTGAACTTAATGTAGTGTGTTCATTGAGCACCTATTCCTTTTATGTAAGCATATGGGGAGTAGTTGCTGAGGCAACAGGTCATTCTCCATTTTAGCAAATGGACTCTAGACTACAGGAACAAGGGAGTGAGCAGCAGGCTCTGGTTGCTGCGTTATATGGTATTTAAATACAAGTTTTCCATGCCTGCCCGAGAAGAACACCATAGTCTGCATTGCAACCCTTTATGGGGGGAAATCAATATTCCAAAAGAATATCAGCTAATATTTCTGCATGTTTAGAAATACGAGTCAGCCAGAATGGGAACTCGTCAAAGAATGTGTTTGTTTTATCTTATTAATGAGGATGAGATCACAAAGGAAATAAATTTCTTCTGGAATCAAAGATAAGAATTGTTTTCTGTTTCACATAAGGAAAAACCTCCATCTGGGATGGAAACTTTCTGATATTAAAAATTAAGAGTCTTACGAGTTATTATCATTGAATAATGTGTGAAACTACTACAAAATTACCAATAATACCACTTTGCTCTATTTACATTGGACAATCTTCTCTAAAGCAATCAGAGCCACCATTTATATAGTTATAATAAACGTAATAGGTCATTTAAATATCCTGATGCAATATGCCTCTCTCTGAAAACCTCAGTGATACATTAGGATAGTGGAATTCAAAGAGAATTTTTAAGTGTGTGAGAAGGGCTTTAGTCAAATAAAACATTCAAGCAGCTTGCTCTTTAAAGGAAGGGAAAAGATCAGAAAATTTATATGTCTCAATCTTGTGTCTGAATTATCGCGTTAGACAGTTTAATCTATTAAACTATGTTGGCTTTTTTTTTTGGAAATAATAAATAGAAAGTAGTGCGGTCTCATTTTTTCTTTACAATTGTCTCTCCAATAATATTAACTTTTGTCTGCACTTCAGAATGGAATACATTATCAGCACTTTGTATTTGTGCTGTTTTATCATCCCTTTAACTAGCACTGGCACTTTGTTCCTGTAATTTGCATATTGCCATACTAAATTACACATGTAATTTTACCCTGGACAAGCAAAGTAGTTTTGTCTTTACTGGTAAATTGTTGTCACGGCAAATCTGCTTTTGTCTGATAGTCTGAAATGATAATCTCATCAAAATGTAATATATCTGATTTAGTATTTTCTAACCTCAAAACCGTTGAGTAAATTTTCAACAAGAAAAATCTGACCACTTGTATCCTTAAGCCATGATTCAGTAGTTAAGTGATGTGCTGACTAGGGTTGGATTTAAGCATGTGCTTAAAAGGCTTTTCTGTATTAGGGTCTAAATATGTCTGACAGCATATTAACACAGAGAAATTAGGCTCCGTCAAGGAATGCGCAAATTTATGTGATTCTTTTTCCACCTATTTTTTCAGCTTGGATCAAATCCTATTCTGATTAAATTTAATGTGAGTTTGCTGCTATTTTCAATGGGATCAGGATTGGGCCCTGTTTTCCATTTTATGGTATGCTATTCTCACTGATATACTGTATACAGTATTAAACTCTGTATTCTCAATGACAGAAATTGAGCAACTACAAAGCTGCCAGACTGGATAGAGCAATATCATCAGTATTGTTGTTCTCTAAGGCATGACAAATACTTTTAATCAAACCCATCTCCAGGTGGTGTAGATCTGATGAGTGGGTGGTGAGACCATCTTGAGTGAACATCACCCTATCATTATTTTTTGTAAACATTCTCTGGGCCTGATTCTGCTGTGTTGCTTTTATTTATCTGTGAGGGACTGGGGTTGAGACTGGAGAAGCCATGATGAGTTAAATTCAACCATGGTATAACTCCATTCGCTTCTATGAAGTTACGCAAGAGACTAATTTGGTCCAGTATCTTTATCTCCACCATTTGGAATTTGATTTAAGAGAGGCACAGTCTTCCAGAGGGTAACAGATAAAACAGAGAATGAGGTAGAAGTAGAGGAAGAAATATTGCATCAAGAAAAGGAATAGTTTTAGCTGTGCATGAAAACAGCATTTTTCCACAGAATGGAAAATAATCATCTACCCAGGACTTTTGGGCATAGGGAAGGCAGAATTTCGCAAGGAACTAATAAATAGGCTAAATGACAATTTGAAAGTTTTGAGATATTGTATTTAAGAAGATTTCCTGCAAGTTATTAAAATCAACTCCAAAATAGGTGAGACAAAGCCCCTCACCTCTAATTACCAACTAGGAAGAAACCAAATATTCATTCTTTTCTTATTCTTCCTCTGAGGTAAACTGTACTGTTGTAAATCACTTTGCACTAGTGTAAATTGTGTGTACACTAGGGTGTCACATAACTGGCTAAAACCTCATTGTAGACCAAGCCACCTCTGTTTTAGGAACTGTAATAGAATTACCCATATTCTGGAGCACAATTAGGACCTGAGGCTTAATACATATTAATATTTATATGATAAACTTCTACATGTTACACAAAATTAAAATATCTTAAAATTACTTTTTTATTCATAAAGCCAAATCTGACCTCCATTGTAATCAGTGGCAAAAGTCCCATGGACTTAAGTTAGAGAACGATTTCATCCTTAACCCCTAATTCATGTATCAACCAATTTTATTTTTTGATGCTGGTAAATCAAGTGTGAACTCTGGCCACGGCCATAGGCATTAGGTAAGAAATGACATGACATATTCATAGCTGGAAGCCAAACCAGTTCACCTGTATTTTAGTTTTGTTCAAAATAGGCATTAGTCTTATAAGAATGTTAGTTGAATAGATCGTAACTCTCTCACATTGATGTGCATGCGCCTCTCCTCCCTCAACCAGGCCCCCTGTGTGCCGAGGTTGGCGCTGATATGGGCCCCCATCCTAAGTCCGAGGCATCCAATACCAGAGTGACCGAGGGGACTAGCTCTTCAAACAGCACACCCCTCAACACTGCCCGGGGGCTTCACCACCAGTCTAGTGGGGCCAGGATCTGGGGGAGAATTGTGACCACCCAGTCCAGGGAATGTCTGCTTGGGGCATAAACCAAGGCCAGCCACAAATGAAGTGGTCTGAGTCTTAGGCAAGCCAGTCTCACCACATAAGTGCAGGCCTGGCTGTTGTCATCGGGCAGAGGTGCAAGTGAGCAATGATGGCAGACATTACCTCGAAGCGTTGCTCGGGTAGGAAAGCTCTGGCTTGGGTTGTATCTAGGACCACCCTAATGAACTCTATCCACTGCACTGGGGTTAATGTGGACTTCTGCTTGTTTATTAGCAGGCCCAGCTGGCAACAGGTGGCGCATGTCAGATCTACACTGCTATGGACCTGGGCCCTGGACCTGCCCCTGATCTAGATCCAGGGAGGGGATGATGGAGGCAAGGGAGACCATACGAAATTGAAGCCTCTTGAGATATTTGTTGAAACGATGCAGGTCTAGTATAGGTCTTAGACCCCCTTTCACTTTGGGGATGGGGAAGTACCTCGAGTAAAACCCCTTTCCCCTCATGTCCAGTGGAACCCCTTCTATGGCCCCCAGGATGAGAAGGGTCTCTATCTCTTGCATGAGGAGTTGCTCGTGAGAGGGGTCCCTGAAGAGGGACGCAGAGGAAGGGTTGTTGGGAGGGGTAGAAGCAAACTGGAGGGCATAGCCTGCTGAAACTATGCCAAGGGTGGATGGTGCAGGGGAGCGTCCCTGCTCTGCACTGCTTTTGCTGCTTCTTCCTCCTCAGATGCCACACTCGGTACTGAAGCAGAACGGGTTGGTTTGGAGACCGGTCTGAGTGCTGCCTCCATTAGTAAGGCTTTCAACCAGATCTCTCTGTCTTTTTGGGTCCAAGGTCTGAATGCCTTACAAATTTTGCATTTGTCCTTACGATGAGCTTCCCTCAGGTACTTTAGGCAACTATCATGGGGGTTGCTCAGCGGAAAGGCCTTCCCACAGGAGGCACACGGTAACCGGGGCATGTCCCACTCCTGGCAAAGGCCCAGCCGGGACTATCCTAAGTGACTAACTACCACTATTAACAATACTTAAGGTCTAATCTACCTAACTAAGACAAACAGGAAACTATTAAGGGAGAACAAAAGGGATTGAGCATTTGCAATGCAAGCCGAAGCAGTGTCAGCAACCATCACAGGCGGAAAGAAGGAACTGAGGGGGTGTAGGGCCGGCAGCGCCTCATATACCGCAGCATGTGTGTGGGGCTCCAAGGGGCGCCGAAGCTGGCCCTACGGGTACTGCTAAAGGGAAAAAAGTTCTGGTAACACCTACAATGGAATGGACATGAGCAAGCATTCAAAGAAGAACTATAGCTAGCCAACCAAAGATAAGTTATGTGGGCCTGGTGGTTGTCAGCAAACAGGTTAAAGTGAAAACCCTGAATCATTATCAACCCTGAATATTCTTTGAAACATCTTAAAGTAGACCTTCAAATAGACGTCCACAAAATAGAATCCCTATGTGAATCATATACTAGGACCTGGAGAAGGGGATGGTAAAATTGGCTAAGGTCCCTAATGATCCAGGAGAGGTCGCCTTGAACAAAACGAGATACTTTGGGAACAGTATTAGGAGGTATTGGATCTGGGCTAGGGATGTTAAATGTAATAGACCAAGAAGTAATAGCTTCCAAGCTAGGACTCCTGGGAAGGGATTTGTATTCCCTATCACAGTCCTTAACCTCCTCATTCACACAATTGGCAGGCATTCAGGTAAAGGTAACTGGGATCTTACTTGAGTGGTTTAGGCTACACTTACAGGACAACTTGCGCATAATAGGTGCTTTGGACACCTTACAGAGGAACCTTTCAGTTGCCTTGGCCTCTATGCAGGCGCAAAATTGGGCACAGTCAACTGATCAGTTAATTATTAGAACGGGTATGGAAGGAATGATACCGCCTGAGTTAAGGGAGATAATTGTTCATGAGATGAGCAATCCATTTGAACAGGCCCACCAACCCTGGTGGCATCTTGTTAATTTCACAGTTGACCCCATAGATGATAAAGTAGAAATATATGTCTTAACCATAACAAAGGTGACCCAATCTTGGATTTATCCTGTGATTTCCCTGGGTCTACACACCGATGGATCACTCTTATGGCTCACAGATTTTCTGCGCTGTGTCCATGAAATGCAGGGCCAGTGGAAGGTGGTGGATATAAGTGCTTGTATCAGGGAACCAAAGTTAGGATACACTTGCGCGTCAGGATTTATAAAGACAGAGCATGCATGTTTTAATCCTAACGGTTGCAAATGTCAGTATCAGTTGATGAATGTTAATGTATGTAGGTCGGCAATTGTAATTGTTAATGCATCTTGTATATATAATAGAACTATGTGTCGTATGTTGGTTGTTAACAGATTTTACAATGTAGTGCCTAATGTGGGTGAGAACTTATGTGTATGCAAGGTATACACTATAAGGGATTGTGATATCAACTTTGAACTGCCCTGTGTAAAAATTGAAGATGTGCATAGACATTATATGTTGTATCAGGAAATACAGCCAGGACATCTAAGTACGAATTTAACAATACTGAAACAGATTCTGCAGCACCCCAATTTTGCTTTGAGATTGGAAAAGTTGGCAAACAAAAGTAAAGATATCATCCTCACTATTCATCACTCAGTCCAGAAAATAGAGCAAGTGTTAAGAAGGGTAAAACAGGAGACCACTCATAATTGGTGGAAAGACCTATTCTAGCCAGGAATCTCCACAGTTGCCTACTAGCAGTACATGATACATCCATTAGTAATTATGTTTGTTGTGCAGTTGATTCGTATTGTATATTTTGTATCATTAGTAGTTTGGGTAAAGAAAAGAATGACCAACATCAGAGTGTAGCACTATTGTTTACCCTTGGAGCATTGAAGTTCAATAATGGCAAGGGTTTGGTTAACGGACACCAGATTGGGAAAAATGCTATTCAGGCTTCTGCGTATTAAGTGCTAGCAAGGGTTGAGCTGGGCTCATGTCGAGGTATGATGGGCCGTTGCACCATCCCCATCGAGGAGGGGGACCATAACCTGAAACCTCTCTGAGAAGCCTGACTAGTCAAAAATCTGTAAAGATTGGCTTAGTGTTGTTTGGTTGTCAGAGTTTAAGTTGACCTCTGAGCGAACTCCTGTAGCCCAATGGTGCCATGTGCAGCATTCAGCGTGTCGGGTGCAGAAGTCTAACGTACCGTGCACAAAATTTGTACTGTTATGTGCAGCACTAGTTGCGGGTGGTGCGTAAAATGGCAGGAAAGTAGATTAGAAATATCCTGCTCAACCAAGTACTTGTGCTGTCTGTCAAAGTGGCAGGCTGTGCGCGCATCCTGTTTATTGTTCCTGTCATTGGAGTGAAGACTGAAGAAAGAAGTTAGACTTACCTGACAACTGGAGTTCGTGATATCCATTTGAATCCCAGTTCCTGTTCCTGGTGTGTGTGTGTTCCCCATCTCTGATCTTGTTCTCATTCATCATCATGGTTCCTCTGGTGTTGGTCCCTGTCCGTGAGTGTAACCCCAGTATTTGTTAGCCCATGGTTATTATGTGGGATTAGGCTTCAAGCCAAAGTACTTAAATATTGTTGGTTCTATTATGCTTTGTAAATAAACCCTTTCCTATTCAATCTTAAATCTTGTCTGGATTCTCTGGACGAGCAGTTGATAGATGCTGTAGGCTTTGGGATGAACTGAAGGGTCCAGCTAAAATATAATTTTAAGCTGTTTGAATTACCTTGGGTTTCTTGGCCCATTGGCATGGGTCTGGGGTTTGAGGTTTTGGTCTCAACCAACCCTCGGGACTTCTGGTAACATTCCCACTATGACTTTATGATTTGCATCTCTGAACTCTTTCAGAGTCTCCCTGGTCACTTCTTTCAAATGACAGGCCTTCACCTGCACTCCCCTCAGAATAGAACCCTGTGGTTCACCCCACTTCTAGCCAGGATCAGCAGGCTATTGTATCCCCTATTTACCCACTGTATTTAGCTCCTGCAGCTCCAACTGGGTTTGGCCCCTACTGTGATATCCTCTCCAGAAGCTGTGACCAGCTATAAATGCAGGGACAGGAAACAGCTTGTTCAATGATTACTAAATAATGTATTTATCCATAGGACCATTACAAGCAAAGAGATGAGCGTTAAAGTAACAAAAGCTAAAAGTATCTCAATGTGGCATTTCCTTCTCAGTTTCAGTAGATTTTGCTTAACCCAGGCACCCCTTATCCCCTCACCATTAGGTGTTTCATACAGACTGCCCCCCCTACAACTGCTGCCTGCTGCTCAGAGCCCAGGTTGCCTTACTATCCATTACAAGTTCCTTTGTCTGCTCTGGCACCCTGAACCTGGTCCAAACTGGTTTTTGGCCCCGGGGGGGGGGGGGGGGGGGTTTGGCCTTCCAAGGTGTAGGCTCTCTGCTTTGTCTTTTAATTACTGGTGAAAGGGTGATGATTAAAGGTGTTATTCTGCTCTTTCTTTCCATGTGCCTGTTAGCCTGGTGGAATTTACCCCCTGTGATCACATAACCCCAATCACAACAGCAAATAAACATGGACATATAATGTTCATAAATATAATCAAGATAGCTCCCAGGATCCTCCCAGACTTAGAAATATACCATTACTACGCTTTGGGGTGTGGGTGAGGATGAATGAAGGGATATTATTAAAAGTCCTTTCCAGGACCGAAAGCCATAAGAAGTCTTTTGCATTTGCAGAACTGAAGAAAACATAATTAAAAGAAGCCCCAAAGGGACAATGATGAAAATAAAGAACTTAGTCGAGGCAGGTTATTATTATTATTCCATATAAATATAACAGTAGCACACAGAAAAGCAAGTTAAGATAGAAACCCCATTGCTAGGTACTGCGCAAATATATAATAGAAAGAAGTCCATGCTGCAAAGAGCTTATAGTCTATGGCCCCATTCCCAAAAGCATTTACATATAAACGTGCTTAACTTCACTCCAGGCACAACAGCATGCCAGGCTAGCAGATATAAGAAAGACTCACTTTTTTCCAAAATGGAATCTCTCAGGACTGGACTATAGGATGCTATAATAGAAATTGCTCAGAAGCATAATTTTAAAGATATTCTCCAGGTTGAATAATTAAACACCTAAACGCTCCCTCTGAGGCTAAACTAAAAGAAAGAATCAACACAATAATCTAAACAAGAATTAATGCTCAGGGGTAATGAAAACAAATAAAAATTAAATTAAGTTCCTCCAGAAGAAAGCAAACCTTAAGGTATTTCCCTGCAAAAACATGAATTCAATTAACTTCCTTTTGTAGAACATATAAAAATTAAAGATTTTTAAGGGTTTCATCACCAGAATTTCCCACTTGAGGCCTCAACTTTTAAAGTATTATTTAAAGTATTATTATTTGACACTCTTGTTTACTCTCTTTTTATTTTCTCTTAGGTTCCTAGTACAATTTTATGTGCTTTGAAATGAATAATATATAATAGGAGACCATGAGATGTGCTGGAAGTAGCCAGTGGAGGAGAGAGGAGTGTCAGTACAATGAGAAATAAAATAGAAATAATACTTTGCATCTTAAAAAAAAAAACCTTCCTCCCAAGAATTTCAAATTTATTTGTAAGTATTAATGAACACATGCTCAAAACTTGCAAACACTTACACACATGCTATAAGTACTCACATGGGTAGTCCCGTGTGACTTCACAGTCCATTCACTTTGATTCCATTTAAATGGACGCCTAACTACCTTAGGCTCCTTTAAAAGCCCTAGACTAAATTCACTGGTCAAAGATGGAGTTTTAAATAAAGGACTCCTAAAGATCAAGGGATATTTATCTTAAGCTCACTGAATGAATAAACTTTAAATGGTCAAATTATAATGACATTGAGATCCAACATCAAATGCAAGAACTTATTGCGAATATAGGGAAAATTACCTTTCCAGTTATATAGAGCACAACTTGTAAAGTCTAAGGGGCTGAAAGCATAATCATTCATCTGGAATTACAGGTTCAATATAAAATTATTGGAACTTACTCTATAGAGGAAAGGACAAGCAAATCTTTCTGTGAGAGCTATGCTGTGCCATAAAAAGCATTATGTACCATATGAACTGATAGGCTGAAACTTTTCTCTGGCAGGATAAGTGCTATATGAGTTTAATCATATTAACCAAAGGCTTAAATGTCACACACTCAGAAGAGTAATTAGTATCTATAATCAAAGAGAGAACTGCAGTCTAACAAATTAGGGCCCTGATCCTCCAAGGAGCTTCATGTGGATGGACCTTTGTATCTGTGTAGAACTCATTGTGTGATTGAGGCCTAAGACCAGAAGTTACACCGAGGGAACATTGTTCCCATAGCTAACATTTTTATATAAACAAATGAATTTAATTTCATATAGAGAGGCCACAAATAAAAGGGAACCCTTTTGGCAAAAATGTCCCATTTGAGCCCTGTACAAACTCAGGACCCATCTCAGAAGAACAGACCACATGGTGAGATAAAATTTCAAGACCTAACATAAGGAGAAATAAACTTTGGGGAAAGAGAAGTTCTGAGTTGTCAGCTAAGACTAAGGAACTGCTTCGAGGATTGCCTATTACCAGGTTAATGATGTGAATTCTGATAACCCAGGTGAATAATCTGCAGCCGACTTTTTACCTCTCGCATTACTGAAAATGGACTTCCACCACCTAGACCATGCCCTAGAGATACATTTTCCTTGTTTCTAATTCACTCACAGTTCCATATACCTGAAGTTTTAACTTGTTGAATTCATTTTTTCCTTTTGTTCTTAAATATCACAACAACTAAGGTTAAGATCCTGTCACGGGTATTTTTAGTAAAAGTCAGGGACAGATCACAGGCAATAAACAAAAATTCAGAAAAGCCCATGACCTGTCCCTGACTTTTACTAAACATACCCTGGGGATGGGAGACAAACAGAGCACTCCTGCAGCAGGGGCTCGACCGTTGCTGCTCCAAACCCAGGAGGGCAGACCCAACCTTGGCCTCCGCTCAGGTGGGCCTGGGGCTGGCCACAGGTCAGCTATTTGGCAACCAAGAGCTAGTCGCCGATCAGCTGTTCGGGAGCTCCAGGGATGGCCACTGATCTGCTGTTCCGACAGTCACTGCTCCACGGCCCCAGGGCTGGCCGCCGATCAGCTGTTTTAGCAGCTACTGCTCTGGTAGCCCTGGGACTAACAGCTGCTCCAGACCTGCCCCAGAAGAAGTCCCGGAAAGTCACAGAATCCATGACCTCTGTGACAGAATTGTATCCTTAACAATAACCAACTTTTAAAAATCTAATGAAATAAAAGACTCAAGTGCTTTGTTTTATATTCTGCAAGTACATGTATTTACCCTTTCTATAGTCATACAATAACTCGTGAGACCTAGGGATATCAAGGAATATATATTTTTGATATGCAATTGTTCCAATATTGCAGTGTGATGAATCTGCTTCTTGGTAAGGTTTTACTATGGACTTGTGTACACAGAAGAGTTACACTGGTATGAGGTAAGTTATGAATTTAAATTGGTATAATTTGTACAGCACTGGAAACAGTTTAATATAACCTGGAAAATGCTATTCTTATTCTGAAATAAGAATGTCTACACAGGGATTAATACCAGTATAACTATAGTGGTTTAGCTGTACTTGTGCAATTACACTGATGTAACTTCCAGTGTAGACAAGCCCTGACATGAGCAGCAGTTGTATGATGAGGTTTGGGATGAAACAGGTACTGTGAGTGAAATCTTGGCCCACAAAGTCAATGGTGTTTTGCCATTGATTGCAATGATAGGATTTGACACTGTATCTTTGGTAAGAAACTTTGGGAGGAAGGATGGTATTGTGGTTAAGTCATAAGACTGGGACAGTCGAACTCTATCTTGACACTTGTCACATTTCCTGTGTGACCTTGAGCAAACTACTTTACTTCTCTTTACTCGTGTTCCACTTCTGTTAACTGGGGTTAATAATACTTACCTACTTCACAAGGTGGTTGAAGGCTAGGTATATTAACATTTCTGAAGCATGCTGAAATCCATTGATGGAGGGAGTTATAATGTATTCCAAGGTAATATTATGTACTCCCATGAAAAGACTGTCTCTTCCACTCCATTATCTAAGCAACTCAAATTGCACTGGGCCTCCAACAGTTTCCTCTTCCTGAACACTAGATATAGTTTCCTCAAACTCTCTAGTCCATGTAGTCCAAAATATCTAGGACTTACAAGCTTATTTTATTGTTGAAATTTGGTTTTTAAAGTCAGCATGTTAGTCAGGGCTTACAAAAACCAAACCAAAACTCTGATTTAGTGCTAATGTGCAAAGTTCTTCTCACTCACTTGCTTAGGCCAAGTAACATTTTTTGACTTGCAAATAAAATATAACTAGTCTTTGTTCAGATCCTCAATCATTGTGGTAAAGGACAAGCTAAGCTTGTATCTGGGCTGGTAAATTTTCATAGCAGTATATTTTAATATACCTTTATATTATATCCTATTGCACTTATTTCAAAATGTCTTTGCTTAACTGCAGAATACAATGGAACCAAAATTATTCTTTTTCCTGTGCATGGCTTTGCAATATCGTCAGTTAAAAACAAAAAAATATTTTCTGGCCATTCAGAACTCTTCATTTGGGCCCTGTTTTTGCAAACATTCCCTCACATGCATAACACTTAGAGCTATAAGGAGGATGGAAATTCCATTTCACAAAGGATTTAGAGTTTGCAATCTGGCTTTATTCCAAATCGGAACAAACCTTTGTTTATATATAATACAAAACAATTTTTAAAAAAGTCATTTCAAAATGAAAAATCAAAATGTTTCATTCCAAAAATGTTCAAATGGAAGGTTTCAACTTTGTCTGAATTTTTTATTCTGGTTTTTCTCCAAAACAAAATTTCAGTGAAATCAACATGATTTTGTGAAGTGTTTTGATTTTGATGGAACTGTATTCCCACACAGAAAGTGGTCTTGTCAAAGTTTTTCCAACCAGCTCTAGTAACTTACATATACATAAAGTGAAGTATGTCCATAACTCTTTGCAGGATCAAGGCTGTAGAAATTCTGATTATTCTGTGGTACTTAAAATATTAATTTTTGTTTTTTAATCTCATTTTTCATTGTTTTTGCCAGCACTTAAGCACATCAATGTCAGTTACTAATAGGATTAGAAAAACCCAGGGTGCCATGATCCAAGCCACTAAATGAACATACTGTATAAACAACCCTGAACAAGCAAAAAATGAATGACCTTTTCTGTTTATTATTTCTATAGAGTATTAAACATTGATTCAGACACTTTCTTTGTATTTCTTTTCCCATCCAAAGTGGTAACTCTTGCTCTGATTTTTGAAATCTTCTGGTCATAAGCAAAGAAATGTTACCAAGGTGAATGGAGAGGATATGTATAAAGTATTGTCATCAACAAGCACTAAAAAAATCACTAGTCAGGCCTCAGAAAATCAGGACTGGGTTCAGTGTTCAAGCATAAAAAGAGAGTCAAAACTGTGCAACTTTCAGGCTTTCCTTCTTCCTCCACATATGCTTTCTCTCTCCAGTGCTTCTGGACAAAAGGGTTCTCTAAATACCTATACATAATATACTAGCCTCTGTTGGGAAGCTATGTACTGTAACATCCCTTTTGTCACATTTACTGGAAACAGTAAAAGTAGACATTAATATCATAACCTGCTTACATATATAACATTCTATTATAATGCCATCATCATATAATTCAACACCAACTTCTTATAAAAATATTAGCTAACTCTTATTGTGCTTGGCTACTAAGGTAATTTCCTCTAGGTTTAGGAGAGTTGTTCTTTCATGCTTTGTTATTGTACAAAGTCTTGTGTATACCCTGTGGGAAGTATGATGTTGGAGCATGTGTGAGTCTTTCTTATGATGATTGGCACTTGATTCTTTGGATGGGGTGATGTTTTGAGAGTCTGTTCTGATATCAGTTGCTGGTCAGCCTGTACATATTCAATGTCCTGCTGATGAAGAGTCCATGGTCTATTTCACCATCCTCCACCTCTGTGTTTTTGTCTTGTATTCGTAGGGAAAATGTAGTTTTGCAGTTTTGGTGAAATATGTATTTATTCACTGCTAAGTTATAGGAACAAAGATTTATCTGTTCCATGTATGTAGCATGTTGCATGATTTGTCCTAGGAAATAGTTTAATCTTGACTTAAAAATCATGAGATTTTTTAAAACGAATAAAGCTTGGCTCACTTTATTTGCCTTCTGGTTTCTGAATGTTTGAGGTTGCATTTAGATGCCAGTTTCAAGCCTTTGCCTGCAACTGTCAGCACTAGAAGCTTCCTTTAAAATAAAATAAAATAAAATAAAAAAATAAAAAGCTCAGATTCTCATCTAACCCCATGACTCCAGCAGCTGGGGCTTTAATAATAATAATAAAAAAAGCAACCACTGAATGTTGCAAGATTCATGCTAAAAATCACAGGCCTTAGCAACACTATTATTCAGTCTCGGTTCTGGACCAGTACTGTTTGGGGTGAGGAGTACCTTTCACTACCTGGGAGCAGGAAGACCATCACCCGGGATGGAGCAGAAGATTAAACTCTCCCGCACAGTGCAGTACTAGCCAGGCGGCTAGTGGGCCTCACCTTAATGGCAAGCGGTCTCTAATCTCCAATTAGCGCCTGGGACCTCACGCCCCTTTGTAAAGTCCCCATGAGCCCCACCCTCCTTCTCTGAGCGGCGGGGGGCCAGGCCGGGTGGGTCTCCACCTGCATGGCCAGGAGCAGGTGAGAGCCCCAGAGAAGAGGGAGGGGGGCGGGGAAAGGCGCAGCCGGAGCGGGTGCTGTCGGGGCAGCCGCGGCCTGCCCGGCAGCAGCGAGCGAGACCCGCAGGAAGCCGCCGCCGCTTCCTTTCCCCGCGCCGGGAGCTGCTGCTGCCGCTGCCTGTGCAAGAATGAGCCGGCCCTTCTGCCTGGCCGAGTGCGAGGCCGTCGGTTTCGATCTGGACCACACGCTGTGCCGCTACAACCTGCCGCAGAGCGCCCGGGTGAGTGCCGGGGGCCGGCCTCCAGCTGCCGGAGCAGGGCGGCGGAGCGAGCCCTCACTCCGCTCTACTGCAGCCGTTCTCAGCTTCCCTGCCGCCGGCGTCACTTCGCTTGTCAGCCTGCGGCAAGCCCGCTCGGCCCCCCGCGACCGGGGAACCTGCCTGGGACCCTCCTCGGCCCGCCCAACCCGGGCACGGGCGAGAGCTGTGGGGGGCCCGACTGACTCAAAAACCAGAGCGCTCCGAGGCGGTCGTGGGTCGGGGCCGGGCTTCCCTGAGCCAGCCCAGCCGCGTTCAGCGTAGTTGCGGCTACTTCTCTCTATAAATGGGGTAGAGAAGGGAGGCCCGCCCATTCATTCTTCTGCAGAACTTCCCGCTCACACAGCTGGCTGCAAAAATCCACATACTCTGGGTGTCCTGGAAGCTGGCAGAGTGGCTCGGGATGCTGAAGACATCTGCAGAAATCAACAGAATAATAGCTTCTATGAGAAGAGCCCTAAGGAGAAAAGGGGCATCTATTTGGTTCAGTGCTTTATTAGTGAGGAATTAAGATGGATTTTTAAATATTGCAGCATTTCACATTAAAACTACTGGTCCATCCTGGCAATCGCCCTGCATTTTAAATTGTGACCAGCTAAGCGAAAATTAGACCGTCTACTGGTAAAGTGAAGGGATATGTTCTGAAGGCGTAGTAGTGACCCATCAGTAGGTAGATTGTGCTTTGGGACCATGTTTAGATTAAATTTGCCATATGTATGTAGTTTATACTGTTTTGAAAACTTTAAACTACCTATTTTGGGCCCTGTCTTGTTCTAAGTCAATGGAAATTTTTTGCCCAAGCAAGAGAATGGAATCAGGCCTATGCTAAAAAGTTAGGTAGACTCAGCTATGTTGTTCAGGGATGTGAAAAATCCACACCCTAAGCAAAGTAGTTAATTTGACCCAACCCCTGGTGTAAACAGTGGTAGGTTAACAGAAGAATTTTTCTGCCTCTTGGGGAGGTGAATTACCTATAGCAACAGGAGAACTCTTCCCAGGGTAGATAACTTCTGCATTGAAGTGCTACAGCAGCACAGCTGCAGCATTTCAAGTGTAGACAGATCCTCAGTCTTAGGGTCTTCTGCCGGGCCAATGTTGGATGTTTTAGGTCTTGTAGCTGTAACAGAGCTGAACAATATATACTCATAGGGCTGGATTTTTATATATGTTGAATGCGACTGCAGCTCCTGTTGAAGGAAGTGAGAGTTGTAAGTGCTTCACATCTTTGAAATCTAGGAATTACTTATCTGCTTATTTATTGGTGAATTCTTAGGGCTTAAAATAAAATGTTTAGCATCTCAGCATGCCACATTTTTTAGATTTTAGCTTCAAAAGCCATTGTTCTTGCTTACTGGGAGGGGTGGGTGGGTGGGAGGAGCTATTTATTTTCATCTGTGTGTCACATTGCCTCAACTCACAAAAATGTTTTGAGAGTGAGTGATATGTGCTGGAAACACTTGTTGCAAAACTCAGGGCTTATCTACACTACAAAATTAGGTTGACAGGTTTGGTCGACCTACAGCCACTGCAGTAATTAAATCAGTTGGTGGTGCCCAAACTACCTTCCTTCTGCCGGTGGTGTGGGTTCTCACCAGGAGCACTTACACTGACTGAAGTGGGGCATTGTGGGGCACTGGTAGTCATACAGGGCTCACTGCTGGAGTCTCTCCCCAGTATCCCCTCCACCCCTGCATAGGGGCTGACTGCAGGAGGGTTAGCCAGCCCTGGGGCTCAATTTCACAGCAGGAAGCCTACCAGCAGAAAAATTAACAATCTTGTCAGTTTCGTGGCTGCTATTATTTCATATTTCCTCTCCAGGCCTGTCAGCCTGGCCAGGCTCCTAGCTGGAGGCCTCTGCCCCGCCCTGGGGCTGACAGCCTGAGGTCATTACATCAGCCTAACTCTGTAGCATAGACTAGCCTTAATCTAGGATGGCCACCTCTTGGCTTCTAACATGTGCCCCACACAGGTCACCTTGATGCTTTCCCATGTTCTTTCACCGACTCTTGTTTCTCCAGTAAATATCAGCTGGCTGCAGGTTTACATTCTAGATGTTATGCAAGGCTTGCATATGCCCAGTCCTCTTTCCTTATCTCTCTTCCTTCCACCTATAATGTCTGTATTGTTTCCTATTTCATCTACAAAATGTTTCAGGATGAGTTTCAGTAATTAACATTTGTGATGACTCCTGTTGTTACTGGTAAGCCAGCTATGATAGCTACAGTTCATTACATTCTGATTTAGAAATATCCAGTCCTTCAAGCAGTTATTGCTTCTGGCTTCAGTTTTATACTGGCACTTTTTTATTAAAACTGAAAAAACATTCTTGTGAAATAATTGACCATTATTGCTATTATCCCTGCTGGAAATTAATGCAATGTTTGCCTGTGTGACACATGAACCAAGGAGATTGCTTCAATGTGTACCAATATTAAAATTTCTGTCTTATCCTGTGTAGCACATCTTATGGAGGCAAAGCTCTGAACCCATGTAAATCTGTGCCTGATTAACCTCTGCTGACTAGGATAAAGAAGTGTGAATAGTACTATTTAAATGACATGAGAATCTTTTTAAGTATTGGTTAGGTACAAAAAAGTTGGCAAGAACTAACTAGGGTTACAGCTCTTCCTGCTACCCTGGCCTTTCAACTCTTGAAGTGAATAGCTTCTGAATAACTATGGCGAAAATCTATGCCAGGATGGGCTAGTAGTTTTAATGTGAAATACTGTAATGTTTAAAAATTCATCTTAATTCCTCACTAATAAAGCATTGAACCAAATAGTTTTTATGAGAAGAGCCCTAAGGAGAAAAGGGGCATCTATTAGTCTGTTGATTTTTATATTACTTTTTAAATAAACAAAACAGTACCTTATTATCTAAAATCAGAACTTTCTGCAAAACTTCCCTTGCAATTATGTTTTAAAAATAGTTGGCCATGGTTCTAGACTCTGGCACTAGGAGTATCATAGGCACCAATACAGCCATATGTTTCAGTCTTAAAGTTTTCTAGGCTTATTGAAATGTAGGTCTGGAAGGAACCTTGTAAGGCCATGAAGTTCATTCTTCCCCCACTCAGGCAGTATTAAATATACATAGACTATTCCAAACTGGTGTTTGTCTAACCTGTTCTTAAAACTCTCTAGTGATGGGGATTCCTCAGCCTTGCTTTGTAATTTATTCCAATACTTAATTATTCTGTATGGTTAGAAAGCTTTTCCTAAGATCTAACCTAAATCTTCCTTGCTGCAAACTAAGCCCATTACTTTTTGTCCTTCCCTTTGTGGACATGAAAGACAATTGATCACCATCCTCTTTATAACAGCCCTTAATATATCTAAAAACTATCAGGTACCCCCCTTGACCCTCTCTTTAGACCAGAGTGTGGTACATGAGCTTGCTGGAAGAGGTGTGATATATCAGGATGGTCTGTCCTCTTTGAAGGATAGTGGGGTCTGGGTCCAGCCAGCTCCTCTTCCATTACATGCCCCCTGTAAGGAAACGGGTATTAAAGGAAGCAGCTGACTACCAGAAGAAGGTAGCTACTTCCTTAACACAATACACTCCTCGCTCCATCCCCCTCCACCCCCTGCCTGTTAGGTGATTTCCAGGAAGATTAAGAAGGAGAAGGTGGACAGCCTGAACAGCAGAATGGCAGAGGAGCATTGAGTCAAACCGGAGGAGAGACTGGGGGGCTGCGAAAGCCTGATTGAATCACAGTCCAGCCCCAAAGAGGGCTGGGGGGCCAGGAACTGAGAGGGTGAAATCTAAGGTATGTCTACACTGCAATTAAAAACCTGCGGATGGCCCATGCCAGGTGACTCTGGCTAAGGGGCTGTTTAACTGCAGCGTAGCTGTTTGGGCTGAGGCTGGAGTTCCAGCTTTAGGACCCTGTGAGGTGGGAAGGTCCCAGAGCTTGAGCTGCAGCCCCAGTCTGAGCATCTACACTGCAGTTAAACAGCCCCTTGACCCGAACCCCATGAGCCTGATTCAGCGGCACAGGCCAGCCAGAGGGTTTCGGTTGCAATGTAGACATACCCAATAAGTTGTGCTCTTCCTACATTTCTGTCCATTTTACTTATTGGACTGCTTGTGTGGGTGAGGTAAGTCTCTCTTACTTGAGGTGATAAAGCTTTTTCTTTTCCTCATTTGCAGCTTATATACGATAGTTTTGCCCGCTACCTGGTAACTGAGAAGGGTTATGATAAAGAATTGCTGACTGTAACTCCAGAAAGCTGGGATTTTTGGTAAGTGCTTTTTAAAAAAACATCTTGCTTCCTTGCTGCCACAATTTTTATGGGACTGGGAAAATAATTTGTCTGATTGAAGAGACAGTCTCATGATTGTGAGACCCATCAAAGAACCTATCCTAAATTCTTAAATCACACTTTTTAAAAAATCAAATGATATTGAAACAGTCTTCCAAAATAAGAAATGGCAGAAGTGGTTGAAATTTGCTTAACTTCAAGCTTTCAAAATATTTTTGTCAACTGTTTTTTTTTTTTTTTTTTTTTTTTTCCAATTAGAATTCCCTCTTCTGGAAAATGTTGAGGTTCTTTAACCAGCTCTAATAAATTCCTAGCACTTACATATAGATTTGCATTCACAGATCCCGAAGTATTTTATAAAGGTTGGTTAATATCATTATCCTCATTTTATGGTGAGGTGAAACTAAATTGCATAGAAGTTAAGTGACTTTCTTGCATGCTGGAATGAGTTGTTTTGTCAGTGTCATCACATGAGCATGTCATAAATTCCTTCCGCTGTAACATTTTTCATTTATGAACAGGCAAGATATTGACTTCTATAAAAACCTTGTTCTCTGAGCATTATATTTGCCATTTCAAACCCATTCCATTCCGAAGATGGTAGTGTACTAGGGATGTGCATATTGGTGAATCAGAACAATAGCTAATACAGTAATTTCATTTTAGGCCTAAAAGCCTTTATAGTGTCTTCAGTGTGACCTTTTTTTTTTTTTTTTTAAATACAATCCTATTTTAGCTAAAATTCTGTTTAGTTGGTTTATTCATCTACAGGGTTAGCAATTGGAGTGAAACATCTATATTTGGAATGGGATTGTCATCCCGGAAGTTAAAGAGAGGTCCCAATTTGATAGTCTGGCAACTTTTTAGATGCTAAAACCAAATCTCAAATTACTTTCATATACTGAAACATCACAATATGAATATACAAATATCGTCTATAAGAGAGGGCTGGGTTTGTTGGGCCCCCAGTACAATTTCAACATATACTCTACAAGCAGTGTATTTATACCAAACTGGTACTTCTCATGCCTTACAAGTCATCTGAGGCATAAAGATATCTGGTACGACCACATGCCGTGGCCTCAATTATGTAATCTGTTTGGTGAAGGCTGATCCCTGCACCTTCATGGAGACCAGCTGGCGTCAGTGGGGCTTTGTGTAGACACGGGTCAACCTCATGGAGTGGGGCCATCAGGAGAAGGGCCTTTGTTTGTGTGTGTGTTACCTTGCATAGTTCTAACATATAATATATAATCAAGGCTCAGAACTCATTGCAGCCCTCACCTGGATCATTCCATCATTGCGCTGGGTTTCGGATGATAAAGCTTGAAAATATGACTGTTCGGTTTTTAAAAAAAAACTTCTATAACACCATTCTATCTGTTAGGCTCTAAAAATCCCAGAGTTCATTCTGTGTGACTGCAGTTATTTGTCCCGTCTCACTGGAATTATAGGTGTTTTCCATTCCTTGCTTCTCCAAGCAATGTAAATCATTACTCCATTTTTTAACTTAATTATGTGACCCCCTCCCCCAATTTATTCAAGTATGTCTGAAATGTTTCAAATAAATGAGGTTGCACTGCAGTTTCACCTTTGTATTAAACAACAATTAATGTTTGGGTTGATAGGACTTATTAAAAACTGGCTAAAATGCACACACCCTGGCTGTAGAAACTTAGGCCCTGCTCCTTGGAACACTTACAGTAAGTGTATTCCTGTGAGTAATGCCACAGAACTTGGAATAATCCTGGCCTCAGTGAGATCAGTAGGAGTGTTGCTATTGACTTCAGTGTGGCTAGGATTTCACCTCATATGTTTACTTTCATATATAAAGTTATTTACATTTGGAAGACCAGGGCCTCTCTTCTTTTGGGTGGCAAAGTTGCATCTCATAGAACTGCATTTCATTTGGACAATCTGATAATCAAGCATGTATCAGTCAGATATAATTTCCTCTCATCTAATGACTACTTTTCTTATTTCTTTTTTTAAATAAAATGAATTTTAGCTGTAAAGGCTTGGCATTGGATCTGGAAGATGGAAACTTCCTTAAGCTTGCTGGAGATGGAACAATTTTGAGGTAATGCTGATTAATTTTATTGCTAGAAAGATAAAAAGTATTTTTTTAAAGGCCAGCATTTGATAATTAGGACAGCTATTAAATATTTAGAACACTAATCACCATATGTATTTATTTTTTACATTTGAAGCTAAGTGCAACAGGCGTAACTTTGTGCACAATCTGTTTTAAATGTATATATGTAACTTTTTGGTGACCTGTTCATTTTATAAATAGTGGCACAATAAATGTTGCTTTTAGTTGCTTGTTTGGACAGTTCTCTCTTTCTTAATAACTGCTTAATGCTTTTGGTACTTTTCCTTCATGATTTTCATGATATTAGTTGATGCTGTCTCTGGAAATTGATATAGTACTTGTTTTTCCACACTGGACTTTTAGAGTGGGTACAGTTTTGAAACTAATTTTGCTTTGTTCACCAGCTGTTTCAAGCTATTGTATTCATAAGCCCTGATCCCATACTTAACTTTTTTGCACTGGAAATATTGTCATTCACTTCAATAAGACTAATCACAGTGCACAAAGTGAAGTGCATGCTTATTTCTTTGCAGGAGTGTGACCTAAAAAACAATAGCATTAGGTAGCTGGTAGACAAAGACATTTGTCAAGATTAGCAATACAAGACATAGGAAAGTTTGTAAATTGAGGTGGCAAAAAATAAAAATGTTGCAAAATTCTACTGCTTTCCAAATTCAAAATTCTGAAATTTGCAAAATTTCTGCCAGCTCTACTTATAATTTATGTAAACGGTGAAAATACCAAAAATAACTTTAATTGCAAATTTGAGAGCTGTGTGAATATCTACAAATAAGGTATCTTATTTAATGGTAAGCTCTCTACTCACATGCACACACGCACACAAAGTAATAGAATTCAGATAATTTAAAGTTTAAGACGGATACTATAAGAACATAAAAATGGCCATACTGGGTCAGATCAATGGTCATCTAGCCCAGTATCCTTTCTTCTGACAGTGGCCAATGCCAGATGCTTCAGAGGGAATCAACAGAATGATCAATTTTGAGTGATCCATCCCCTGTCTCTGGTCCCAGCTTTTAGCAATTGGAGGTTTAGGGACACTCGAAGCATGGAGTTGTGTCCCTGATCATCTTGGCTAATACCATTGATGGACCTATCCTCCAAGGAATTATCTAATTCTTTTTTGAACCCAGATATATTTTTGGCCTTTACAACATCCCCTGGCAATGAGTTCCACAGGTTGACTGTGTGTGTTGTGCGAAGTACTTCCTTCTGTTTGTTTTTAAACCTGCTGCCTATTCATTTCATTGGGTGACCCCCTAGTTCTTGTGTTATGTGAAGGGATAAATAACACTTCCCTGTTCTTTCTCCACACCATTCATGATTGATATATCCCTTGCTCCATTGTGCCTAAATAGTTCAGTGCCTGAGGAGTGTATGCTAAATAAGTGAAGGGAGGAATTTAAGTCGTGATTTTTAGTAAAAGTCAAGACAAAGACATTTTAAAAAAGACTGTCATACGGGAGCATGGTTCTTCTGGCACTATGGGGAGAGAATAAGCCTGGAGATGCTAGGAAAGACATAGGAATGTTTGAGATTACAACAAAAAGAAGTGATTTTTTTTCTGAGTGCACCTGAGCTTCTCTAGGGGGAAAAAATGAGGTTTTTCATAAGTTGATAATCAGAACAAATGTTTTACATACAACTGATGATGATCAGAAACTGATTGTAAAGAAGCAGTACTCCTGCAATGAACTCTATGTGGGTATAGGGACCTTCCCGTGAAGAGCTCTTAACTGGATCAGTGTCCACAATGGCAAAGCACACAGTTCTGTCCAGAAAAAAAAATGCTCACATGCTGCAGAAGGAAGAAATTACATATTTTTTTTCACAGATATGTTAATTGGACACACACATACAGGTTCTTGGCATTCCTGAAAATAATTTGACTGGATCTATTATATGTGGATATCTTCTATGTTTGAAATTAATATAAAATATTGTTCTTTTGACCAAGGGCTACAGGAGTATTCAGTGCAGATAAGAACTCTTACAAGGAAAAGACTAGTGGTTACAATATTGGTTTTGAGGGGCGTACTACTTGCTGCAAAATATACTGATGCTGATGGCAGAAAAATATAAAGTTTCCCAGATCTTATTACTTTTAGTCAGACCAGAGGAAGATAATTTGTACCATTAAAGAAAATTTCCCTAGATGGAAGGGTAGAATTGGTGATCTTATTTCCAGCAAAACACTATTGATTTATCAGAGAAATTCTATGTCTTCTGGGTCATGAGAGGATCAAGCCTGTCATTCAAGAGACATCTCCCCTTTCCCCAAGAATAAATTACTGAGTGGAGAGGAAATGGGAAAGGGATCAATCACATAGTCCAGCTCAATGTTTGATTATTTATTACACACTTTTGTGCACTGTAAGAAATTTGAATGATTTGAATATTTTAACCTCTAACACAATATATCAATTAGGGCAAGCCATGGTACAAAGAGTATGACTCCTGAGGAGATCTTGGAAACTTATGGAAGGAGGGAATGGAAACACTTTAAAACATTCAGTGGAATGGTCTCCCGCTCAGGTAAATATCTATTTATCTATCTAATATATATTTCTTTACCTTAGATTTCATGATCTTGGAGTCTGTTTTAGATACTGCAATACTTGCTGCTGTTACACAGTTTTTCCTTTAAACACTTAAAAGATTTTTAAATTAGGACAATGTAGGGGACTGGGTGTGTTGGGGATTGGTAAAGGGATATGTAGCGTTTCATCTTCAATTCTCAGGCTCCTACTGAATCCTTGTCAGCAATGAACAGAAGTTGTTAAGATTGACTGCTGTTGGCCCCATGTGAAACAAGTTGGTGGTCTTAGTCTAGTTTTCGTTGTAAAGCTTTGCTTTGGGATGGGTATGGTATTCCCTGGAGAAATGCCCTGAAGGTATGTCTATGCTAGAAACGTAAGTCAACCTATATTAGATCAATTTACAGCCACCGCAGCAATTACTGCTGGTAGCCCAGCTGCCCATCAGGCTCCTGGGCTCCCAGTGAGTTGCTCCCCCACTCTCTGTTCCCTGCCAGGAGTAGGATCTGGCTGCCCGGGGCATCTTGCCCCCGGGGAGCGGGGGTAGCTAAGCTCTAGCTGCCTTGCTTTCTTGTCAATTTTGCAGCTCCTCCTATTCTGTGAATAAAGAAGGGACTTTGGTCTTTACAGTCATCTATAATGTACACAGAGGTTTGATGCTTGGAAGCATTTGTTATTAACTAAAAAATAAAATAAACTTGGTCTCCTTCAGGAGCACTGATTTCAGACAAAATGTATAGGATTTTAAAATGCTTAAGTCAATAAAATATGAGGGTTTTGAGGATGAAGGCCATGAGCACATCCATCCATAGCTTTACTCCTGAGTAGTTCCATTGAAATATACAGATAACTACCCAGGTTGGATAGGCCTATGTCTGCAGGAGTGGAGTCCTGGGGTGGGAGTCTGTGCTGCTCCTCTATGAGGCACAGCCCACAACTCTCAGCCCAGAAATGTGTCTTCAAGCCACTTTTACATCTTGTATATTCTGGGCAGCTCTGAGGGCTGGAGGGGCGGGGCCCCCAGTATACTTTAGTCCCAAAGGCCTGTCTGGTTACAGCAGGCTGACCTATGGGCCACAGTGCCATCTGAAATCTCCAAAGCACTGTGTCCTACAACCCTGCCCCCAACGCACCCCTCCTGCTCCACATCAGGACTTGTGAGGATGTTGACAAAAGGCAGCCTTGTAACTCTCTGCCTCGGTTCTACACTGCAGGAATCTTCCTCCTGCTGGACCCATCAATATTTTTAGATCCCTGTTACACGACTCTGGCTGTCTTTGCCTGAGCTGGTGGGGATCTCATCCAGGGCCTTCATATTTATTTTTATAATTTCAATAATTTGCTGTATAGTAGCAATTTTCTCACCGGTAGAATGATGGCCAGAAAGAGAATCTGACAAAAATGTTACGTGATAGTAGATTTGCCAGTGGCCAATATCTGTTCCCAGTAAAAACACGAGAACTTTAAAATTAACAATTTAAACACAGCCTTCCCCCCTCCCCAATTAAAATATATAGCATAGTTGAAAACAATTTTTCTTTTTATTTCTTTTGCAGCTAAATATTATTTCTATGATAATTATTTTGACCTGCCAGGAGCCCTTCTTTGTGCAAGGATTGTGGATTGTTTAGACCAGGTAAGAACTACATAATATCCAGCACAATTAATAGAAAAGAAAAATATTGTAACCTGTTTTATTCTTTTCCTTTCTCCGCTCGTCGTCTCTCTTTCCCCTCCCAGTCCTAAATGCACAAAGTACCGTTTTGGGTAATGCATTGTTTTGACACTTAGGCTAAGAAGTGAAATACAAGTTGGGTTGGAGTTTTCTATTCCAGTTCTACATTGTATCTAAGCCTTGTACTAAAACAATCAGGATAAATGGTGTGGTCAAAGTATACTCTGCCTCCACCAGAGGGCGCAAATACTGTATGAGAATAGTTAAGTGCTTGTCTGCCTTAGTCGTTCTTACACTCAGAATGGTATTCTCAAAAACGAATTGGAAATTAAAATATATTATAGTGTAACTCTTACAAGTGACTTGTTAATGAAGGTAGATAGGTAAGTGGGTTCAGAAAAGTAAATCTTCAAATGGAAAACTTTCAGTGCACATATTATCTGTAGCATGTAGAATTATGTGTACAGCTGGGAATACACCTCTAGATATGGAATCATTTTTTAAGTGTGCAGGTGCTAAACATAACCACTGGTTAAATTCTAGATGACAGTATCTCTAGTGCAGTCACATGAATATCTAGAGCTTTTTACTCAGACAAGAGTATAAGATACTATATCTTAAATTCTTCCTGAAGGAAATGCCTTCAGATTTCATTTGCATTGAAGACCACATGGAAGTTGAAACTTGTAGAATGTTTTTAATGAAGTACAGATTCTTTCAATAGCACAGCACTGAGATATCCCTCTATTGCAATAGTTTAAGTCTCTATGCTGGTTAATGACACTGCAATATTTAATCTCTTCTGAGCTTTAGCTCTATTTAAAGGAAAAGTACCTGTTATCAGACTGTCTGTCATAGTATCTGAGCACCTCACAGTCTTTAATCCAGTTACCCTCACAACACCCCTGTGAAGTAGGGAAGTACTGAATCACAGAGAATAAATGACTTGCCCTAGGTCACACAGGGAGTCTGTGGCAGACCAGGTAATTGAACTCAGATCTTGCATTCGCAGGTAGCGCCTTAACTACTGGAACATTCTTCCTCTCATTATATGTGTTTTCTGTATTCCAGGGAACCTACGTATAATTGCGTTGGTGGTGCTTATTGAGAATTTGTAATTGTAACTTGATTACTATATCATGTTTTCATATCGTACATCATTATCAGGTCAACTTTTCTAAAAAAAAAAGTCAATAAAATTCAAGTTAAAAAACCACAACGCTGAAACTTCCCAATCCCTGAAATACAAAGCCAGTGTAGCATAATGAACACCCTACAGCAGCACTGCTCAGCTGCTGGTATATGACCTGGAAGTGATGCATGAGGGATACCCTGATAGGTTGCTACTCACTGGCTGTCAAAGCAAAAAAAGAAATTCCTTCATCCCCCAAGATTCAGCAGCAGACCATATATAAGGCACTCCTGCAAATCCATGTTTGGAGTAGTAGACGTTACATTTGTCTTATTGCTGTAGTATTGATTCTTTTTCTAGCTCCATACAGCCCCTGTAGCATTAATGAATGGTCTTTATTCCCATCTGAACCCACACATTTTGGGTGGCAGGTATAGATCTCAAAGGCAATCCCATGAAATCATGTTAACCATTGCATCAAAAGTTATTCTAACAAAAGGGTTGTGAGGTTCAAACAGTGCTACAAAATTTAATTACAATTACATTACATATGAAAAGTTAGTTTTATTTTTTTAAGCTAGCAAATAAAGTCTATTTCAGACTATATTACCTTCATGCTGCTGCCACTTACCTTCTGTGACTGGTCATTACTTTACTCTGTGGTGTGTACTGTCTGCTTGTTTGCTTCTGGGTGTAATACAAGAGACTAATTACGATCTCAAATGCTTTGGGATTCAGATGCTTAGGGAGAGAAGCAGTTTCCCCATCTCCTGACATAGCAACTGAGATCAGCAGAGATACTTCTGCTGTCAGTTCCTCGGGCAGATCCTTCTAGGAAGGGAGAGAGTGTATGCTTCATTGGGGGCTCCTGGCTGTAGAATTGCTTTCCTCTGTCATTTTGCCAGAGCCAGAGTTTAACAGGCTTCAGAGTGCGATGTAAAGCATTTGTGCTTAGCTAGGCTTTCGGCTAAATGTTTTATCTGGCATTGGGGAGGAGTTATTGGCAGGACCACTAAGTCCTGGTGGATGTTTTTGCCAGTTTTAATGGCAGAATATGGGGCACCCATAAATCCACTAAAATTGCCATGAAAATGACTATCTAGAGGTAAACCATATCAACCTGCCAATTAAGGACAAAATGTATGTCTTCAAGAACTGAATTTCACACATCAGTAATCCAGTTATCCACAGTTATTACTCTTAGAAAAATAAAAACCAGCTGGATCTTATTTAGGGGGAGAAGGCAATACGCCACGTTTATTGTGAATACAGAAGCAATTCTCCCCCCGCCCCCACATACACACAAATGTTCTGCAAGCAGAGTATAATGACCAGCCTATGAGTTGCTCGAGCCAAGTGTTCTGAACACAAGGATGGAGCTGGGCTCTGTCAGTCGCAAATCTGATGCTTCTGGATGTTTGCAGAACAAACCCAAAGTCCTCATCTTTTCACCTCATCTTTATAGTAGTCAGTTTCCATTTGAGTCTATGAATCTTGCTGTGTCATGCTGCATCCACATCCTGGTGTGATTTATCAGTCACCCACAATGTTGCAAGCGTGACATCTGTTCTGTTCGTTTCCTTGTTTCTGTTTTACACTTTGCCTTGTTCCTGTCCTTGAGGTGGACTCCTCTGGACCTGGGGTTATCTTCATCCGCATTCTTCGGACATCTGGATCATAAAAGTTGTTACAACAAAGGCTTGCTTTACTCCCTTTTGTTATCGGGGAGACTTAAAGTTACCACCTTTTTACTTCATTGTCACTCACATACCATTCATTCCTCAGTCATGCTAACTAATGTCTACTTCAACGAAAAACAAACTCAAAACAAAAAGTACAACTTCCAATTAAAACTACATTCCAACTAAATGATACATACATTCAGAAAAAGAGGAGAGTAAAAGTTACTACAAGCCTAAAAATGCTGAAGTGGAATTCGCCATCAATATGGATTATTCCACTGACACAGAATAACAAAGCACATTCACACTAAACATTCTTAGATATTGGCCAGACAGTTGCTTGTGTAACAAAAGGCCTCAAAATATTTCTAAACAGCAGACTGAACTGAAATATTACAGGCAAAATGCAAACAGAACTGCAAGATGTTACAAGCAGAATGTTCCCAAACACATGTAAACATAATTATAGCAATAGACTCCCAGGATGTTAGGATTACTTCTGCCTCCTGAATATGGGTAACGAGGCAAAATAGTTGCTCTTGGCCTACACAGTTGTTGTTCTAAGTATTTATATGGCCCTCTTCATCCTATTTCCAAGCACATTGCAAACATTTCATAGTTTTTTTTTTCCTCCCCTATCCTTGTGAGAGAGGGAAGCATCCTTGGTGGTAGATGTGGAACAGATGCATTGGGAGATTAAGGCCCAGATTTTTAAAGGCATTTAGGCATTGCACTGCTCAGAATTGTGATGCCTAACAGACTTAGTTTCATTAACTTTCATTGACTCCTAAGTGCCTAAACCACTTCTCAAAATAACTCAGGCTCCTAAGGGCAAGTCTACTCTTAAAACTCTGCGTTGGCGCAGCTGCACTGATGTACCTGTGCTGCGGTAGCGTTTTAATGAAGACTCCTGTTGGCATAGTTAATCCACCTGCCCGAGAAGTGGTAGCTATGTCAGTGGGAGAAGCTCTCCCGCTGACATAGCGCTCTCTACATAGAGGGTTAGGTCAGTATAACTACATTGCTCAAGGGTGGATGTTTCACACCGCTGTGCGATGTGGTTGTACGATACAGGTCTGTTGTGTACACCAGACCTCATTTAGATAAGGAGGATGCTGAGTGATGCCTAAAGGCTAGTCTACAATTACAGCTGTGCCGCTATAAGAGCGCTTGTGTAGCCACATTATCGTGATGGGAGAGAGCTCTCCCCCCGACATAATAAAACCACCGAAGCAAGCGGTGGTAGCTGTTTCGGCAGGAGAGTGTTTCCTGTTGATGCAGCGCTGTCCACACAAGCACATAAGCTGGCAAAACTTATGTCGATCAGAGGGGTGTTTTATTCACATCCCTGAGCGACAAAAGTTTTGCCGGCATAAGTGCTAGTGTAGACAAGGCCTAAATATCTTTAAAAATCTGGACCTGAGTGACTTGTCTTAGAGGACACACAGCCTGTGGCAGAGCCATGTACTGATCTCATGTGTCCCAGGCCATAATACTTTGCTTTCAAATAATCATTATTATTTATTAATGACATTCACTTTATTTTCTCATGTAAAAACTCAGAATAACTGATACCTGATATGCTCACTGGGTTTTTATTTCTTTATTTTTACTTGTACAGTGTGGCAGACAGCCAAAATACAACTTTTGGAAGGATGTGATTGCTGCTATACAGCATAACTATAAAACCTCAGCTTTTAAAGGTAGGTGAGTTAAATTAAGACATGCTTACTATAGTAGGCTGAAAATATATGTAGGCTTGGCAGAATTCAATTTGTATGTTTTTAATAATTTCAAGAGATAATATCAATGTTTATTTTTAAGAATTTTTAAAAATTTTGATCTTAATTTTCACAGTTGCGCAAAATTATGGGTTTTAAGCATTTTTTTATTCACATCTACTTAAATGTTCATAGTTTCAGGAAACTATGGGGTATCAGATAATAATTATTTAATGACCGTAGGTGTTGAAATTCAAAAGTTAAAACTTTATAACCGTTAAATCACAAATTGTCAACATCACATGTAAAAATATACAAAGTAAATAGTAGTCAATCAGTCTGTACTTTCTCAAGCAGCATTTTACTTACTTTGCCTGTCTGTACATTTTGATTATCATCAATGGAAATATTTTTTCGTAGGTTTGTGTCTGTTTGGGGAAATCAATG
This sequence comes from Emydura macquarii macquarii, assembly GCF_026122565.2. Taxonomy (NCBI): domain Eukaryota; kingdom Metazoa; phylum Chordata; order Testudines; family Chelidae; genus Emydura; species Emydura macquarii. The sequence continues at coordinate 11,686,481 of NW_027131283.1, forward strand.
TTTCCTGACATTTACCAATAAAAATTGAATCCATCCAAGCCTAATTATATATTTACTGAAGCAGAAACTTATAAATTTGCTTTGTTACTCAAATCGATCTTCATTAGAAATATAAATGTATTCTGTGCATGTTTACTCTGAAGTGGTTACTCTGAACTCTCTCTACCTGCCTTCAGTTTAAGCATTTTGATGGATTTCATAACGCTTGTGGGGTGCTATCTTAATAAATTACTGTAACTTAACAGAAGAAAATCATTAACTCTCATGATTGGAAGAGTTGGGGTGAAAGAGTGGATGTAATTTATGCATGGACACTGTGTACAGAGATATTCGTGCATTAACTATTATTTTTAGCAAGACCAAAAAAAATTACAAAATATTAAGGGAGTATTCAGCAAATCAAGTTATGTCATTGATTGAACATTGCACATTCCTGCCCTTGTAATTTTGCCTAGAATTACTTGTATAGTGGTGCTGTTTCTCTGAAAGATTATTCTATTACAACTTTTTTAATAAGGGGTGGAGAAGATGGTTTTTATTATTAATTACAAACGCTATAACACTGTGGTTCATATTTATTGGGAATTGGAAGATATGTTGGTCCACAGTAGACAGCTTGAGTTGTGAAATGAGGTTGATAGTTTTTCTACTGACTTTCTATTAATGTGTATAAGACTATATCTGATAAAACTACATTTCTTGGGTCTGTTGAATGGGTACATATAGTTAAGTAGCAATATTTTGGCTTAATGTAACTTTTTTTAAGGATTGTGTAAAATTAAATTATACATTAAAAACATAATTGTTTTGCTTCTTTGTTGATATAATTTGACAATGAACTACTTATGTTACTTCAGTATTTGCTTGGTAGAGATGTGGCTTAGTGTTTGAGAGCATATATGGGTTTATTAGAGAGCTTATGGGTTGGTAAACTGATATGTAATGTGTATATTAAAAGGTTTATTGGTTTATTATACATGTCTGCATGTGCAAATACCTATTTGTATATGTAAGTAGAGGGTCTGTGTACAAACAGATAAATGTATGTAAATTTTTGACTGAAAGCTTAATAATCTTATCAGTGGCAGTGTTTATTTTAGTACACGCATACTTATCTTTTAGAAAAGTCCAAGGGGGCTGTTGTGTTAATTTAGTTTAAATAAATGGGCTGAAGGTATTAACATAACCCAATCACTGTCTAACATTAAGTAATGTTAAACAAGGCCCAGGGCTTGCTATACAGAGACCTCAGCCTGCTTAATACCATAGCAAATACACCACTTAAATATTTTAAATTTTGTTAAGGAGATATTGTAGAAGGAAAAACAGTTAAAGTATTTGAAATTGTTTGAATTTAGTTGAAATTATTAAATAAAGTGTTTGTTTTAACAACATATCTTGTTCCCTTTTGCTTTACCAGGAGACTTTTTAGAGGGGAAACCCCCCTTGTTTGACAGTCTTTTAGATGTATCAAAGATGGTAATAGCTGGGGGGTTTGGGGTAGAAGAGAAGAGGTTAGTTGAAACGAGCTGGAGTTACTGCTGCTGTTAAAGTCTGATCTTGTTTAATTTCAGGGGGTGTTTGGGATTTAGCTGGAGCTGATGGGGTGATGATGTCATCTGGATGCCTTTTGGGCCCAGACTGATCTGAGTATCCCTCAGGATTAGAATGAAGAAGGTCCAGGGTCCCAAGAAGTGGTGGGTCTGGCAGCCATGATGGTGAAGCTTGCTTCCGTAGCCTTAGTATCTTCTTTTCTTTCCCCACCCTCCCGAAAAAGTCTTTTTAAGGACCCACAAAGGGAAGGATGGGTGGAAAAGCTCATCCCATTATTGTTTTGTCCACAAACTAGGCCTAATATCTGACACACCAACTTGGTTCATTAATTTCCAGTTCCACATTTTCTATTTTTTACCAAGCATGATTTTAACATAGTCCTTGAATCATATCAGTAGGCCCTTTGTGTTTAAATGAATTCAGTTTTTTCCGTCTCCTTTTTGTACCTGTTCACAACATTCTTTATTAAAAATAACATGATCTACTTTCCATGGTTAATTCCCAAGCAGGCAAAAAGTTGCAGGTTATTGTGACATCTTACAAACTTTCACATACGTTTTGGAATTGAGTGTACAATTACAATCAAATTGTAGGCCTAATGATTGCAACAGGGCATACATCTTTTATAAAATAACTGGCTGCAAAACCTGCAAGTATTTTGGATAAGAGTTTTGTAAAATTAGAACTTGTAAAACAATAATCATATATTTTATAAAATTAAGAGCTGCAAAAGCCATTAAAAAGCAATATGTGGTTTTAGAGTTCATCAAAATGATCTTATGCTGCTTAAACAGCATGGTCTAGTGTATAGGGCACAGTACTGGGAAGAAGAAGAATTTTAATTTTAATTCTACTACTCATCTGCTTCATGCCCCTAGGCAAAACACTTTGCCTCTCTGCAGTCTCACTTTCCCCCTTTGTAAAATGGGGATAATCTCTGAGAAAAAGGACTATTTGAGGGCTAAGTATTATTAATTGATACAGGGACATTATCATTTTCAAAATGGTAAATTTTTGATTGTTACCCAGCAGCACCTGAAATAATTCCTTTTAAAATTACTTTATAGAATATGTTTAATAGTGTGTTATGTAAAAATCAATGTTATAAAACTCATGACTAGTTTAAAAATATTTCAGGGCCATTTTGCTAGTTCATGGTCATTAAGATTAATTTGTGGGATATTTAGGGGGAAATTATTAATTATATTTCTCACCCTGTAGAAGTGAGCAAATAAAAAAGTTAAAACAAATTTTATTTTAACATGTTTTCTTAAGCTTAAGGCAGGAAATTGTGAACATGTACACAGTGTGGACTAGAGATAGTTGAAAACAAAATGAAAAAAATCATATTTTTTTCTAAATTTTCCCATGGTAATTTTTTATTTTGACCAAAATCCAAAATATTTCAATTCAGAAATGCTATCATGATGCCTCGTAGTTTAGGTGCTCATATCCCATTGTCTTCTATAGGCCAGGCTCCCTTATAGGAAGGACTACAATCTGCCATGATGCACCATGGCTCCTGTTCTGGAAAGAGGAGGAGGTGTATCACAGGAATCCCTGACCATTGTGTATCATGGGAGATGTAGTCTGGCAGGGGAACCTAGCTGAAAGAGGAGAATGGGGACATAAGACATTTGAACTACAACTCCCATGAGGCATCATGGCAGTATTTACAGCATTTCAGTTTTCAGCTTTTTTGAAAAAGTAAATATTTCTGTGGAAAACAGATGTTTTGTGAATTATTTGTTTAACTGAAAACCTACTTTTGATAGAAAACTTTCCACTAGCTCTAGTGTGGACCACAATTTAATTCAGAGTGCGCCTTGAGGACTGATTTCCATCCCATTCACCCTTCCCAGACACTCCCTTTCCCATTTGCATTCCATTTATGTTTCTGCAGTAATGAAAGCAATTGGGCATATAGAAAATTGATATGTATGTACAGTATTTTTAGCTGTCCAGGCTAGTCCACTGGAGATAAGGAGAGTGTGCACCAACTCGCTACGTGTTACCAGTAAGCACTCTATGGCCCATAGTTTCAGGACCTGAGGTTTAAATGATACAACTTTAATTTTTTCGGTCCTGATTACTTTTTTAAGTATTTTAAGAAACACCACCAGTCATGTTGCTATTTAATTCAATAGCCATATTCAAAAGCTTCAGATTTTCCTTTCTATTTTTCTATTATAGTGTAATTGATAGCAATTCTTAATCACGTGTCATTCTTTATGTATACTAAACATCAACACTTCAGAAAGGAAGACTATCTGAAACTAGAAAACTTTCTGTAATTTTATTTTCCTGCTCACAGCTGCTGGCCGTTACTGTATTTCTACTGCCAAAAGAGGACTAGACCTCTGGGTACTTTACACTGTTGTTTTAATTATATATATTTTCTTTTCTCTGTGGGTAGGCGCAAATTACTTGTTTTGTTTATAGAGTATTTTTAAAATATGGTCGATTGTTTTTTAAAATGGTGAAAAAATGGTTGTGAAAGAAAATGAATCTTGTATTTAGTTCTGATATTGGTGAGAAGGATGTTGAGCAGATGTATTTGCTGCATCTGATTTTTCTCCTCTTTCTCCCCCTCCCTACATCCTGTATCCTGGGCTCTCCAGCTAGTATGGTGTGTCCATTTGTGGTTCATCGAGCGTATGAGGGCTCCTGGATTACTACTGAACTTTCTGTATCTCCGGACACTTGATGCAACATTTAGAGCTGATAAATGGAGTTTCTCTTCACTGTGGCCAGTTCTCATGCTTTTATCATAAATCTCATGACATCTGACATTTTTTGTTCATTTAAAGCCCCTGCTCTTGGAATCATGGGATCTCGAGAGAATCTGTTTTTTATTTTTAATAAAAAAAGTAAATTCCTAACCTTCATGGTGATGGAGAAAAGCTTCAAAAGCCAGAAGGCATATAAAAAGAACTGAAACATTATTTTAAAAAAAAATCTCATGGTTTTAAAGCTAACCTCATGATCTTTTGATGGGTCTGGCTCCTGATTTTTGTATGCTTGAGATTGGCCTTTGACACACACTGCTGCTAGTTTTGTTGCATTACCTCATTCTGGGCTCAGCATCTGTAACTTTTTGTTGTGATTTTTCCTTACTTCTTTTTTCTGACTACATTTAATTCACTTCTGATTTGACATTTTTCCATGAATTGCATTCCTATGTCTGCTGTTTCTTGGAAGTCCAATAACCTTTGTAGTACGTGCCTAAGAAGATTTGGGGTCTGTCACTGTTTTCTGTAGAAGTAGATTATGAATCCAAAATTAAAAGCAGGATAGTTTGCAGGCTGGACTTTGAAAATTAAAACAGGATGATTGAATCCAAATTTACCACCAAAATCCATCTCTAGGCATTCTTATACTCATGGCTGGACAGACTCTGATATGACTATGTGATAAGATCATTAATGAAGTTAGTGTCAAAGACCTCAGGTGTTTAACTTTTACTGTTTTTGTTTAAACTCCTATAAAGCAAGCCTAAGTGTTTATGTTCATTAGATGAATGAAAAGGTAAGTGAGACAAGTTATTAGTCTCTTACAGATGTCTATTCTAACATTGATGAATATTAAGATTTCATAAAATGTACTCTCAAGACTACTAGTTAATACTCTTCTCCCCCTCACTCAAAAAAACCCCAACAACTAATTATATTTTGTTTCTTAGTAACTAAATTGCATAGCATGTCTGGAGATAACATCTTAAGCAAGTTTATTTGTAGTGATCACTTTCACTTTATATACTATTGGGCAAATGATAGTCATTCATTTCACTAGAGAGACAAGGTGGTTGAGGTAATACCTTTTACTGGACCAGCTTCTGTTGGTGAGACAGACAAGCTTTCGAGCTACACAGAGCTCTTCTTCAGGTCTGGGAAAGATACTCTAAAGATATGTACACTGTCAGTGCTTAATTTCAGCACATGTTTTGGACTGTCTTCCACGTAAAGTAATTGTGGAAACATTTTCAGATGATCAGTAGTACTTGCCAATGGAAAGTTTCCCATATCCACTACCCAGCTGGAAATGCCAAATAACTTGAATATATTGGCAGCAAAGAATATCATCTTGAGATACTGGAAAGATGCTTTGCGCTGTCAAACAGATTAATGATCTCTCGCAAATGATTGCATACTGAAGTCATTTTTTGTACAAAAGATTGGTAATCCTAATAGAAATTTATTCCTGAATTATATTGGGATATGGGAGAGAAAGCCCAGGCTGATAATCAAACAGGCCAAAGTGCCTAGAATCTTCAATTTGGCTCAAGAAGAAGGAGAATTTATGTGGTGTTTTGGTATTGTGTTTAGTGCCTATTCTGTTGCCATTCAGCCTTGCAAAAATTATCATGAAAATTTACGGACCCACTCACTAAATCTATTTGGCTGCTGTAGCATAAATCTTCTTTTACTCTCCCAGAAAGCATTGTTCATTGTAGGCAAAAGAAGTACTAGAATTTTGCAAAGCTGTTGCATATAATAATTTATTACAATTTCTAAAATAATACATATTGACTTAATAAAAGACCAATTTAAAGATGAACTTCATTTTTTATTAGCACCAAAGTTTTATAAAATTTGGAAAACAAAGTAGAAGTGTTTAGAAAAGAAAAAATAATGCTGGTTTCCAATTAATACAGTCATAAAGAAATAGCATAATCAAAAATGGTAAAACATGGATTTTTTGTGCTTTTAGTAAGAGTGACACTGACAGAGAAAATGACTGATAAAGCATCAATGTAAAACCAATTTTCAGCTTAACATAAACAATAAAATCAGGTTTTCAGGTTTATATGACAAGCCTCTGATGTATTCTTCTCTGAAAGCCATGCATGGTCTGGTGAATCTTATTTGAACAAAAGCCTGATTAAATTGTTAAATGAATATTTTGTGCATTCAACCAAAATAACAATATTTTTAAATTATATTTTTATTTTTAATTGATTTGCTCATCTATGTACCACTAATTTCAGTGCTGAGTATTGTATAATTAGATGAATGCTGTATCCAACCAATTAATGAAACATTAAATATATGTATAAACAGTAAATATAAACAGTAAAGAGTGATCTGTTGGCTGATTAAATTTGCTGTGCTAGGAACGCGTCAGATATGTTGTTGAATAATGCATATTCCCAGTTTTCATTAACTGGGAACTAATAAACCTAATTAAAATATATGCTTTTTAAAGAAATAAACTTACTGGGCATGAAAAACTGTGTGGATAAGAGAATGCCTCTAATGATTTTAGCTGATATACTCCAAATTTATAACAGCTTTATCAGTATATTCATAAATGTCTGTGTTTTGCTGTAGAGATATACTGTCAGTTTCTGAATTTACTGATTAAAAACAGTTTGTGCATTACTGTAACATTTACCCAGAACATTAGTCTATAGCACCTTCATTTAAAATTTGCTTTCAAAATATTGCATTAGTGTGTTGCTGCAGATTATAAAATCACATTTCTAAAAAGTCATTGCATTGCATAGATTTCTAGATGCACAATTTGCATATTCATCTTTAGCCTTAAATGCTTGGCTCTTCAGACATAGTTGTTGTTTTTTTTTTTTAAATAAATCCTCCAGAGGATCACCCTTATCCAAAATAGACATTTTAATTTATTTACTGTAGTAGAAAAAACTTGCTTCCAAAGTCCTCCTCCACTTTCTGTCCATCCCTGTAAACTTTCCCCTTCACCTCCTTGTTGAAGGGAACCCTTAAATGTGCAACACCCCTTTTCTTCCAGAAAGCCAAACAAATGAGTTTCCTATTCTTCAGACTATTTGATGAACTAGTTTTAAGAGAAGCCTCCAGTGAAATCAGTACCTTAGAAAGACAAAGTCTTTTGTTATGCCTAAAATCTTTGGAAACATCTTTTTTTTAAAGTTGGTGAAATTTCATAAACAAGTCTCTTGTTATAGAGACCTCACAAAGTAAATTAGCATTCCCTTTTTCTAAAAGAAATCTCTTGAACATTGTTATGAACGCACAAAATCTCTGTGACTGATGAATTTAAAATGTAATCTTTGTTTCAGTGAGTTAAATATGTAGTAGTCTGGATTTATTACTTTATAAAGGCTGAAGAGCACATTTATAATATAAAATCAATTTAGAAATACTGATTAAGAAAATGTAAAACCAAGAAGAGCTGCATCATATATTATCATGATATTTAGTGTTGTATTCAGTGAGACAGTAGACTTGCCCTTACTACAAAGATTTTGCAAATAAATCTCTGGCAAACGTCTAAAAGCACACAAAAAAAAAATTACTTTCATGCTTTAGTTTCGAAACAAACTTCCCTACCCTACCATCCTCATTTTCCCTTTGTTGCAAATAGTTTGAATGACCAGTCATAGATGTCAGATCACTGCCCAATTAAAATTGTCTGAAGGAGACTATAGTTGGATGGCTAAGGTGGGATACTATCACATATGAGCAAACAAGAATCCTGAGAAAGAGGAGTGCACATAATTAGAGGAATACAAGCCATTAGATTCTGCATTGGGCAATTGCAGCCAGACTTGATCGTTTTCCATGAGGTCAATGACCGCGCTTCCAGAAGCTTGGTCAAGGTATCCTTTCTTGTACTCATCAAAGGTGTACATGATTGGTGAACCATTTTTGTATAGTGCCACCCAAACATTTGTTCCTTTTACATGTACATGGTAAGAAAAATAGTAAAGTCCTGGGATCCTACATGTGAAGATTCCTGTTCTAGGGTCATAGTGTTGCTGTCTGTTGTACAAGATTTTGTCAAATTTGATGGGGACTGTGGCCCCTGGGTAGGCTTTGGAGAGAATGACAGAGAAAGCTGATACTGGCATTCCAGTTAGACCTTGGTTTACTCCTGCTTTCATAAAAGGTATTCCTGAGAGGCCTTGACCCTCACCTGCTTTGATATAATCGTCTGGCATCTGTGGGAGTATTGCTTGTCCAGGAGGACCAGGTGGACCTGGAGGGCCTGGTAAACCAGGTTCTCCATTGTTGCCTCTTGGGCCTGGGAGCCCAGGTGGCCCCATGGGTCCATTTAAACCTTTTGTAGCAATGCCAGCTGGACCTGGTAATCCTGGTGCCCCTGGTTCCCCTTTAGAGCCTGGAAAACCTGGAATGCCTGGTGGCCCAATTGGACCTCTTATACCAGGTATTCCAGAAAGGCCTCTTGAGCCTGGATCACCATTAAATCCTGGTGCTCCTTTAAGTCCTGGTGCACCCATTGGACCAGGTAGGCCAGGTGGCCCTGCAGGGCCATTGTCCCCTTTTGGACCTGATAAACCTGGAGGTCCTTTAGGACCAGCAAGACCCTGCTCCCCTGGATATCCTGGTTTTCCCTCTAATCCTGGTAGGCCTCTGTCACCTTTAGCTCCTGGGTATCCTGCAAGACCTGCAGGTCCTGCTTCACCTTTTGGCCCAGGCAGGCCGTTTTCACCTGGTATTCCTCTAAGTCCTTGAGGACCCATATTTCCAGGTGGTCCAGAAGGCCCTGGTTCTCCTGGAACTCCAGCTGGGCCTTGATCCCCTTTGATTCCTGGAACACCGGGAAGGCCTTCAGGTCCTCTGTGTCCTTTCATCCCCGGCAAACCTGGCTTTCCAAATCCTGGAAGACCTGGGGATCCAGGCATGCCTGGGGGTCCAGGCAGACCTTTTGCTCCAGGAATCCCTGGCAATCCTGGTGACCCATTTGCTCCAGGCTTTCCGATTCCCACTGTTCCAGGTTCCCCAGGAAGACCTTGGGAGCCTGGGATGCCAGCTGGTCCTGGGGCACCTGGTAAACCCCGATCACCTTTCACACCTGGCTGACCTGGAAACCCATTTTCACCAGGCTTCCCTATCCCAGCAAGTCCAGGGGCCCCTGGCGGCCCCTGCGGGCCTGGAAGCCCTCTGTCACCTGGGCGGCCTGGAACTCCAAATCCATTTTCTCCCTTTAGTCCATTCATACCAGGAATACCTGGCTCACCCTTTTCTCCAGGGACACCCTGTGGCCCTTGTGCTCCTGGTGGCCCTTGTTCCCCTGTCTTTCCAGCAACAGAGATTCCAGCAGGACCAGGGATTCCAGGAGGCCCTGATGGCCCTCTTGGTCCTGGGAGACCAGCAGGTCCAATATCTCCTTTTTCACCATTTAATCCTCTGTCCCCCGGTTTTCCTGGTAAACCTGGTAAGCCTGGCTTGCCAACAGCAGAAAATCCAGGTGGGCCTGGGGGGCCTGGTGGGCCTTGAGAACCTGGACTTGCATAGCCTGGTGGCCCTGCTGGGCCTGGTTGTCCTCTTGGGCCAGCAGGACCTGGTGGACCGGGGGGTCCTTGTTCTCCCCTTCCCTGTAAACCTAAGACACACAGTAAAATCATTAGTGCTGTGGTAGAGGGTTCACAATTGGCCAGTATTCTGTCTGACAGTTAGAAAGAGGAAACAAAATAAAAATGAAAAAATTGAATTACTGCAGGTTCCAGTGGTTCAAGCAGAGGATTCTATCCCCTCCAGAACCAATGATTTGATGTGAATCTGGGCCAGTCACTTAATGTCTCTGTGCTTCAATTGATCCATTGATAAAAGAAGCATAAAAATACCTGATGCAATGGGGTGTTTGAATCTGGTTAAATATTTACATAACATTCCCATCTCTCCCCCTCCCCCAGTTATCACTAAAATGATCAGCATTGAAATAGTTAATATATCGTTCCTTCCCTCTCTGGAGTGCTCGCTCATTAGGCATGACAGCTAACACTGCAGTGAGGTGAATGGGAGGAAGGCATGTGGGAGTTCACTGCTGACTCTTTGTTTCAGCCTATCTATTTGCAGACTCATGAAGACCGTTACACATTGTTTTACATTTGGAAGGTTATCTCCCCAGCTGGGTGGGCTAAGAGTGTGTTAATTAATTCATTGTTTTAAATGAAAGCTTAGATTCTGCAGAATTTGAATGTCACGTGATTGCTATAAAAATATTGAGCAATCTGGATTGAATGTGTGGGCTGGGTGTTTGACAACACTGACAAAACTTGTGAGCTCTGATTTCCAGCAGAGAGGTAATTTCTATAACTAGTGAATGAGACCTGTTTAAAAAGACATTGTTACTAGTCTGTTTCATGTAAAATAACTTTCTTTCCTGTGGTAGCTTGCTGAGAAGTGTGCAGCTAACTGTTCTTATTCTGTGCCACGTATCTGGAGCCAATTGGAAACTCTTCTCTCTCCACTGAGAGATGAGTCATGAAAAGTTTTCCAGCAATAGATCCTTTACGGTGATCTTCTGACCTTAAGAATTAGTAGTTTGGGCAAGTGATGAAATGCATAATGAGTTTAGAATTTAAAGCACATTGAAGTCAATGGACAGACCCCCTATTGATTTCACTGGGCTCTGGATCAGGCCCTTAATGATTTAGAGAGATGGAAGCGGGTACCTAAACCTGCTGAGCACATAACTTGGAGAAATGGAAAGTAAATATGTTACAGAAAGTACTATTCTCAGTGATAGCAGCAGCAACAATACTTCTGGAAATCTTTTTTAAAAGAAGTATTGGGTGGGTTTCAGTAGGATTTGAATGGAGCTGTGCAAGTAGATTGTGAAGTCTTTAGGAGAGTAGAAAGGTACATTGTTGGTTGTCTCTGGCTATGTTTACACTGGCGGCGGCAAAATCGCCGCCGCCAGATCGATCTTTCGTGATCAATTGAGCAGTCAGTGAGACCCGCTCAATCGATGAAGGAGTCGACTTAATAAGTCCACCTCCTCAACTAGTGTAGTGCTGAGCTGACGGGGCTCAGCGCAATGTGAACAGCGCGCAGAAGCAGTCGATGGGAGTTACGCAAAATACTCTGCGTAGTTTGCATAACTCCCGTCGACTGCCGCCAAATTTCTGGGTGAGTGTGAACAAGCCCTCTGTGTCGTACAGAAAGCAGTGTGGTGGTGGAATGAATGGGAACCAACAGTGTTAAGAAGATATAAATGGCATATGAAAGCTGAGTTTGCTCTTCGCAAGGATCTTCATATCCTATGGAAAAAAAATTCCCTTTCTTTAAAGATTTTGATAGTTTCCAATTAACAAAATCAGGTAGAGCTAGGAGGGGTGAATATTTGGATTTTTACAATATTGCAAATATGTATTTTAATAAAATCACTGTCTTGCTTTTGAGCAATCCTTATGTAAAATCCGAGTTCTCTGAATGAGATGAAACTCAGATGAGAAGTAAGTAGTGGACTTATTGCTATGCAGTTCTTGATTTCATTCAAACCATAGACAATCTTTTCCTAAAACAGTCTACAGAACTTTAATGTCAAAGGCATTCGTTTGAAATTTTGAAATTTGTAGCATTAGGTCATGATACCATGACAGAAAAATCTCCAGTGAATTCAATAAGGTACTGGTGTCTGTTGAATCCTCCTACTTGAAAATGTGCAAAGCCAAACAAGCTCCCTAATGCCTGAACCGCTGTTGTATCAATTATTTTACTAAAACTCCTCCTTGATGCTGCATCTAACTATTGACACTTCAGCCTTTCCCTCCTCCTTCCCCTGCAAGGCTGACTCACGGTTTTGTTTCTTAGTAACTAAATTGCATAGCATGTCTGGAGATCACTACAAATAAACTTGCTTAAGATGTTATCCCTTTCACTTTATATACTATTGGGCAAATGATAGTCATTCATTTCACTAGAGAGACAAGGTGGGTGAGGTAATACCTTTTACTGGACTACTGTCGGTGAAAGGGACAAGCTTTCGAGCTACACAGAGCTCTTCTTCAGGTCTGGGAAAGGTACTCTAAAGGTATGCACACTGTCAGTGCTTAATACTTCGTAATGAAATACGTGCTGGGGCTCAAGCAATTTTTTAACTTTCATAGATGACAGGCAAGCCCTGAGCTGCCAGGGCTATGAATTTGCCAAGCGTAGAGGTGCTGGGGCTCAGTTCTGGCAGCCCTTGCACAAATTAAGCACTGTACACTGTAATGAAATGCTTGAGCCTGGCAGTTTCCTAGCCCCACAAGCTCAAGTTAGCTAACCTGGGCCAGCTTTGGGTGTTTAATTGCAGTGTCCACATACCCAGAGTGTCACAGGTGGAACAGATTGTTTATCATAAGTAGTTAACACATATTCCAAGAGATCATTGAAGTGAATTGACCTATTAACACCTCTTCAGTCAAAAAAGGGAGATTGGTGGGTTACAAATTGTTGTAAAAAGCCATAAATCCAGGGTCTTTATTGAGACCATGATTTTTAGTGTCTAGCAAAGTTGTGAATTTAAGCTCCCAGGCTTATATTTTGAAGGTGTTGGGCAGCTTAACTTTGAGAACGAGGACTGAGAGGTCAGATTGTGGAGTGATCATTTTGAGTGAAGTGTTCGCCCAGGGTGATGTGATATGGTGTTCTTTTTCTTTTATCATTTTGCTGTGTGAATTCATCCAAGAGCACGGTGACTATCTCGTTTCTGCCACATAGTTGTTATGGGGGCATTTAGTGCACTGGGTGAGGTACACTGCATGTTGTGACAGGCATGTGTAGGACCAATGGATCTAGAAAGGTTTGTTGGAGATGGTGGTGATCACCATAGCAATGGAAATGTGTCTGCAGGTTTTGTATCTTGTTCTGGCAGGGTCTGGTACTGGCTTCAGTTGGTGTGCTCTGGTTTGTGGGGAACTTGCTTCTGTTGATGAGCATGGTGAGGTTCGGGGGGTAGCTTGAAGAAAAAAACACCCCTCCAACCACACACCCCTTGTTGCCACCTGCCACCCCCCACTGGAATCCATATGAGGTATCCTTAAACAGTTACAACCCCAACTCGATGGGGACCACATCCTGAAAGAAATCTTTCCCAAACCTCCTTTTCTGGCCTTCAAACAATAAAAGATATTACTTCGTCCATCTTGTCTCTCTAATATCCTGGACCAATACAGCTACAACAACCCTGCAAATGTTAATTTCACTGCACTGTCATTCATAACATAGCATGACTTTTCTGTATTTTAGTTCTTTAGTATTGTGCTTTTCTACAGAAAATGGTTTGGTGTTTAAAAATAAAGCAGCAGATGGAGCCACTCAACCATGTGTCAGATATAAATACAGAAATAAAGAGCTCTGTGCTTAAGTGTTGACTCTCCAAGGTACTTTTATTTGGGAACTTGCAGAATCCTATGGTTTGGATGCTGATTTTTGTGGAATATCTATAATACTAGAAATATAAATGTCAGGAGGATACTGCAATGTGAAACCCCACAGTTTGCATGAATATGCCATGCTCTTCAGCTAATGGAGCTGTAGATTAAGAATTCTCCTCTACAGCTAAAGTTGCTATGAATATTTAAAAAAGGTGTGCAAGTAGAATAGTAAAGTCCACTGAGGGGAAAAGGACTTAACCTTGGTGAGAACTTTAATATTTGATTTAGAAAATGCTGTTGGATGGTAAGAAGTCTGAGTTCCACTGTGAATCGAAATACTTTCTATTTGACGATTGTGATTGCATGATAGCTATAAATCAAATACAGTTTAAATTTCAGCCTCTTAAGTGTGTCTGTGTGTAAATTTACTTGCAACGTGTGTGATGCTGTAGTATTGCAGCCTCCTAGAATAAACAGCTGCACAAATGGTACACATTATAAGTTTGTCTGGGATAAAGAGTATCCAGTGTCAGTGAAAAGACTAGAGAAGTTAATATATAGTTTAAAACTTTGTGCCAAGAATCAAGATGGAATGGGAAATGGGAGAGGAAAGCAGTTCACTGTATAGAAGATATTTTGTGCTAGTTTGTGTATAAATGTTTCCTCTTATTTAGTAATGCAAAGTGAAGGCGTTCAGCAGTGCTTAGTTTTCTTTAAAAATTCATCATTCCAGTGAGGAACTGGGACATCTAAGAAATTTAGATGGCAAAGTATGAATCTTGTAGGCAGAACAATATAACAGGATGTTGCTAGTGATTGAATAACCAGATAGTTACCCTATTTATTTTACAACTAAGCGGTATACTTTTTTCCAAGAATTTTGCCAGCAACTTCCATTGACATAAATGAAAGTCACATAGCCATAGCCTGCAGAGCTCTTTTAACGTTTACTCATAACTTTGCAGTTGAATTGTGATTGGCTGTTGGGGCTTCTTTGCTGATGTTGCTCATCTGTACATCTATGATGTAATCATGAGTGACATCAACAAACTTATGACAGATCTCATTCATACAATATGCATCTGCATAACTGTAGTTGTGGACTGAGAAAAGGTTAAGAAGCCTTGATTCTGCAAAGTTATCAGCACCTTGCTAGAGCTGCTTAGCAACTTTCAAAAATTATTCTGACTCTCTTTACTATTCCTAATGATGTTATTTCAAGTGTATACAACAGGTTTTTGCCTATTTTCTTTCATCCCTTCACTTGATGCTAAAGCCAGAAATGTATTTTTTGTTGGCTCTTATCTTGACAAATTGTTGCCCTTCTACATGTGAAGGCTCCTTCTCCAATCAGGATAGAATATGTAGTCCTTAGAAGTCATGTTGTAACATGGATCACTTGCATCATTGGATGTTGTGTACCTCTAGTGTAACTGTTTTGCCAGCTGCTTGATGTATTAAATGTGACTCCTAATTAGTGGCAGATATTTTTTTCATTTCCAAATTTGAGTTTCACCAAGGCTTCCTTCCCATCCACTTACTAATTATGTTGAACCTTTAGATCTCTTGCATAACACTCTCTTAACCAGAAAGTATAGACAAATAATTCAGTTTTTCTTCTCTAAAATATATATGGCTGTACTTATTTGTAAGAGTCATGTTGGGAGAAAGAAAAATCTGGTCCATGTACAGTGTTTTGGTATTCACTGGGATTTGCTTTCATGTGCTGCCAAGAAAATGGTTGTTAGCTGCCAAATATAAAAGTGCAATTTTTGCTTCTACATAATTACAGTGTAGCCCTGAAAAGGTCACCTTAATTTGCCCATGCTACCACCTCGTCATCTATTAACTTAATTAAAATAAGGCTAATGTCTTAAATCCTACAAATAGAAAGCAATCTCTTTACTGCATGCACCAGGGATTTTGTAAAGTGAAAAGTTTGGTGTCTCCAATGGGATGAGGTACTATGGAGCCTGCGACTGTGGCAGCAAAGTGGAGTGTACCTCTTAACTGCACGGTGCAGCTGTAGCATGCTGCTGATGCTCTCGGGATTGATTACTACTAAACTATGATATCACAGTAAGGTATAGTAATAACTTTGTGTTTTGGAGCTGCTAAAAATGATAACTGAAGAAGCCATTCTAAGAAGAACTACATGACATGGAAAAATCAGGAAGATTCGAGCCCTACAAGAATAAGAAATAACCTTTAATGTAAGTTAAGTATGTGGTTCATTTTTAGACTTTTACATCTTTTTTCAATCATGGGTTAAACACAGATGGGACCAGTGGATGCAGCATACTGACTTAGTTAACATGAAGTCGGCACATCAAAAGTAGTACCCATGAGTTCCATTAGAGTAATTAAATCCTGTATTAGGAAAGAACATGTAATACAAATGTAATATAAAACGTGGTCTTTCTTTTTTACAGTACAGAAGACTGCTATGAAAAATTGCAGTAGTCCACCTGGCAAAATTTTTTTAATTATCCCAAAAATATTTCTTATATTATTGAGAAATAAGATTTTTTCCGAGCCTGTTCATATCACAGTCTTAGTTAGTTAGTTAGTTCTGTCGTCTTTTGTCTATTATTTTATTTTTTAATTTTAAAATAGGTGAGTGGCTTGAGAGATTAGTAGAGAGATTAGCTACAGCACCTTTCAGTTACGGGTCCTTCGTACCAACTCAGGCCAGATTCCTAACTAATGGCTGGCTGTTCAGTGGCCTATATGATGATTGTGGATATAGTCTAGCTTCTTGTGGCTATGTCCACATTGAAAACACACTTGCCTTGTTAAGCAATAGCCTCTACAGAGGGGATATGGAGAGTGAATTAGCTGTTCACCTATAAAGATCATCCTTCAAGTGTAAGGTTTGGGGTACATTGGTGGGACAGAAAGGGGGAAGCTCACCCTGCTGCTGCCCATGCTCTGTGTTCTATGAATGAGCTTATCAACCTATCACCCTTCAAGAGTAGTAAATTAATTAAAAACCTATGAGAGGTTGTTTGGGATTTTTTTAAGTAACCATAGAAATTGAAGGATATAATATTTATTGATATTTTAAGTTAATATTTACATTACTTTTGGTTTGGGGACTCTATAATTGGAGCCATTTAAGATTTTTGCATGACAAACTGGCAGCTAGAACACATCTTAAATTCTCTAAAACAGAGCAAGTAGAGTAAGATTGAGCATCAGAAGTTTAATTTGGAACTTCAGATTCTTTGTTTGATGCAGAAGCATCTCACCTCCTTTGTAAGCAGTGTAACTGCAAGGGACACACAGGTTGTTGTCTTTGCTTCTTTCCTCCCATACTTTCAAACTCATATATCCTGCTGTCTTCCTTTCATGTGTTCAGTGCACAAACCTTGCTGTGACTGTAGCTTCTAACAGTGGCTTCTGGTGCACAGAATTTGGCACACAGAATTTGCATAGTAATTCCATCAGGACCCTTTAGAATTATGCAAATTATTCATAACCAGATGATGGAAAAACTGAGGCCAAAGAATAAAATAGGAACTGTTGTTAGTATGGGAGTTTTATTCAGTTACCTAGAGTGCCAAAGCAGAATACCTGAGGCACAGCAACATACACCGTTTAAAATATTGCTGTTGAAGTTAAAATATTTCAAACAAAGTTTTAATACAAATAATTGAAATTTTCTTAAAGTGATATATATGGTGTTCAAATTACTGTTTTGCAACCATAGGGGGAGAATTAGAAGTAAGCTTCCCCACTAACTACGGGAATTCTACTTTTAAATGTTTTAGAATCCAAAAAAAGTAAATAAGGTATATAAAGAGGGCAGTTTGGCAAAGTGGACTATGTGACTCTGGCCAAGTTTGTTCTCCAAATGACTCTGTAATTCAAGGAAGCTCAGTGCAGGCCCACCAGGTGAAAAGTATACTCTAGGTTAAGAGCCAAATGAACTTAATTCCCTTAAAGGGTCAGTACTCAGTTTACTGAGCTATGCTTTCATACCATGAAATCACTTTAGTTCTGTCCTAATTCTCCTTTATTTGCATAGTTAGATGCAATAGACTCTTGTCTTCATATAACACTTGGAGCTGGTTCTTCATGTCCCTTAGTGCAGTGTTACTTGGTTTGCTGATGTGAATCAGAATATATGATTTTTCCACCACCCACTCCTCCAGAGGGCCATGTAAGGCAATAGTTTACATGGGAGCTTTGCCATTCCCAGTAACAAGTTCAGGTCAGTAAGTTCTATGCAAATTCTTAGGAATGATAGACGTATCTAAATCAGATAAGTGCATCGTCTAGTGACAGGCATGGGATTCACCTTCCTTAGCCACTTGGTGCTGCCTAAGAACAAAGTATTTAAAAAAAAAAAAGATCATTTTGCCAGCAGATACTACACAAATATCTCACTTCCCCTACTCCAGGTATAGTATAGGAGAAAAGCTAGGAGAACTGTATGGCATCTATTGGCAATTGACTTTTGAATGGTGACCAAAATACATTTCCAGTGATGCTCTGCACACTTAGTACATCACCAGTGCAATATTGACTACAACTGGTTGGAAAATGGCAACATTTGGCTCTCGTGTAGACTTGCCAATAGAATGCTAACACCTCACAGAATGTAGTAGCAAATGGCAATGAAATGGTTAAAGGCAGGGCCGTATTATCCATTAGGCATGATAGGCACAGTGCCTAGGGCCTACGAAACTTTCAGGGACTACGAAAAAAAAATGTATATATAATTTTTTATTTTTATTTAAAAAACTATTTATTAATAGCTTAAAATCAAATTAGTTATTTTGGTTCGGGGGGCCTACGAAGGCAAGTGTGCCTAGGGCCTACAAAGGTCTTAAAACGGCCCTGGTTAAAGGAGGTATATTTGTGGACCTAAGAAGGTTGATATTTCCTTTACACTAGAGATTTAGAAGGGTAGAGAAAATCCTATCCCACTAAGAACCTAAAAGGAAACTGCATGTGCAGTTACTTCACTCATTTACGCTTGTTTGGATGTAATATATTACCATCTCCTTGCTTTTTGTGTTTGAACCATGTAACATTGCCAAGCCAGGATCTCTTCTTAAATCTAATTTCCAAGATAATATGTCTATTTAAAAATCCCAGTCCTTCTGTTTTGTATAGGGAGGGTATATTAAACCATGGTAGAGCAGGACAGGTGAGAAGATTACGGAAAGTAATGGCTTTTTAACCAGGATAACTGAAGTGTTGGTTGGCTACTTTTATATATATATATTTCTTGGCATGTATTTTCTAACACACAAAGTGGTCTATGTGCTCTGAGTCTAGCCAGACCTTATTTACATATTGAGTTCAGTGTGCGGAGTTAGCACAACCAGCAAGATTGAGATTTTTTTTTTCCAGAATTGGTTGTGTGGTTGTCCTCTCCCAGGAATTTTGCAGACTTCAAACAGTGCACTAAAGTACTGTAAATAGTATCATAATATAGTTAGCAAATGATAATGCTACACACACACAAGTGGAGAAAAATATGTTATCTGGCTGGGAAGTTGTTATGGGTGGGATTTGGAAAAGAACATATAACATGGTGTAACTCTGCTTCTGTTGAAATCTATAGTGAAACTTCCATTGACTTCAGTGGGACAAGAGTTATGCCAACACGGAGTGCTTTTTCAGAATCCCACCCATCATTATGAGAATCAACTACTAAAATAAAATTATGGAGAAAAATAGTAATTTGTCACCAGTGAGCAGATCATCATGCCAACCACTTAACAGCCTTCACTGACCTTTAGGTCTAGTGAAGGAGAGCCCCAGCTGTGGATTTAAAAAAAAATAAGACTGGGAAATATAAATTAAGATTAACAGAGTACTAGGAAAGAAAGGAAGAAGCATTCTTCCTGCTTCTATCTCTTAGAAGTTGGGAGGACCTAAACATCTGCCCACTCCTTTCCCAACTTGTACCTTCTCCAATAATTTCTAATGTAAATTAATAGGTAAAGTTTGGGGTGTTTCAGACCATATCTCAGGTTTGCTCAAAATCCTGAGGTTGACTCTCTGCATAGTGATGTGAAAACGTGGACAGGAATAATTCAAGTTTGCAGGTAGGGAAGATAGGGAAAGATAGGGAAGATGTCATGCACAGTTGCTGATGCCTTGTTCCACTCCTTTTTGCCCTGGGACTCTCCCCACCCTATTACTCCATCCCCTAACCAAATCCCATGGATCCCTGACTCCATGGGTTATAGAAGCAGCTCTCTCTGCCCATCATGACAGATCTGTTAGAATGAGTGCCCTTCACCTGAAGTAGTGAGGAAGATGGTCTTGTCCTGTGTTTTATCAGTCTTGCTGTTACAAAGGAGACTCTAAAGATCACAGACTTGAGAGTTTCTGCTATTGGACAGCTACTAGGATGAGTTAAAATGGAAGTGTATCTCACGTTCTGTAAAGTTCCCAACAAGGGTAACTAGCAAGACTCTCTGTTCATGAAACAAAACAGCAAATTGAATGATAGATTGTTATTTTCTTTTCTTGAGAATGTTGTTATTTGGTACATAAATTCTAGGGAAAACCCTACAAGAAGTCAGTGAAAATCTGGACTGCAAACATAGCACAGTGGGTGTGTCTGTTAGTGAAAGTTAAATCAGCAGCTGTCTGTCTATTCATTACAAGAATTTCAAGGTCATGAGCTACATTTTTTTTTTTTTGGTCATGAGGCAAACAGCTTGGTGTGTTTTGCATTTAAATTATTTTTAAAATGAACATTTAAAAAAACATAAAATGTGTAAAACATCTAGGAAAAATACCAAAACCAAGTCAATGCTCAGACTGTGGGCACAATAGCAGACAGGACACCAGTCAGCACTCATGCCAAAGACACAGACTCTTAAGACAACTTTTCTACTGGTAGGAGGAAGGATTTAGGATCGAGTTTACTTTCCTGATCTCAAAACAACTCTATTTGCAACTGCCACGTTCCTGCACAAGTACACAGCTAAATGTAGGTGAGCTATAACAAAGATAAAAACTACTCTGAATGTCTCCTTTGATACCTTAGGAAAGAAAAAAATGGTCACTTCTATCTTTTGGGACATTTTCTGGCAGCAGAATTGAATTAAGGGCCAGATCCAGCAAGGTAACCAGTGCTTTGACAGGAGGTGTTCAGTACCTTCAATGTGCATTGAAAGCAATGAGATTTGACTTGAGGATACTGAACAGGACTGGGTCCTAAATGGTCATGTTGATGTAAGTAAACTACTCTTTTTATGAGTTAATTTTTAGCAAAAAATTTCCACTGAGGATAAAATAGAAGGGTGTAATATGTAGAATCAATTATAAAACTTGATTTATTGGATTCAGATGATCCATTGTGTTTTTTAAATATCATACTCATTTTAGTCTTAGTCTTCAAAACTAGTTGTATGTTGCATATGCAGCTAGCGCGCACAACATTTTGGCATAGGTTATTTTAAAAGTACTGGGTCTCATGGCTCCCAGCTGTATTTGTATTGATTGAACTTGCTATTTTGTATAAAACATGCACCTGTAGTAACAGTAGCACACCCGGATGTATTAATGGTATTCAGTGCAGTGCACTCATCATTTCATTTAACCAGTTCTGCTCTCTACCTAGTTATCTAAGGTGAAATTTGTCAATGATTTGGAGAGCATTAGGAGATAACTCAAGAGTGTCATTTTGCTTGTTAAGCTGAAATAAGCATTCAATGCTAACCAACCGTTTAGAATAGGTATGTGAAATCCCTCTTTTTATAATGATTTTAATATATATATTATCTATAATCACATACTTTATACACAGGAGAGAGGGAAATACATATAATAATCCCCACACAGTATGTCTGAAATGAGTTCAGAAAGATGACTTTTTTCACTTCAAAAGAAATATTTTTATAGAGCAAATATATTTAAGTGTGTTTCAGAAGCTTCTTCATAACACCAATTTATATTTCAGGTGTTTAATCTCTTTTAGTAAAGAGTTGTATTATTCTGTAGCAATTCTGTTATAGATAATTTTCTTATCTCACTTCTATCACTGTAACTCAAATTTTTTCAGTGAACTTACTCTGGATTTACAAATTTGGTCCATATGTACTGGATATTCAGTTAATTAATATTCAGCATTGCAAACTTTTATCATAGTTGAATTTTAAGTAAGGAAACTAATGTAACAGCAGAATATGATTGGGCATTTACATTTTTGTCTGTATATTATAGCCAGCTGATTTACTAGTAAAATTTCCAGCTACTTTTTATTGATATATCTGGTTTGATTGCTTTTTTTTTTTTTTTTTTTTTTTTTTTTTTTTTTTTTAAATAGTCATTTTCCAGGTCAAGAGCCTTGATGATATTAGCATGTCCTTATATACAATATATATGCTTCAGGAGTATTTCAAACGGTAATGACAAAACTCAAAATCACTACTGTTTGCATGCCCTCTCTTCCTCTTCTTATTTAGTTGCACTATAAACTGGGAGTTTCCCTCTTCTTCTCAGCCAAGAGAGTAGCATCTTCTCTCTCTGTAGACATTACTGTCAAGATCTGTCCCATTTCTGTCTGCAGTGATAATCTTGGTCAATACTGTGTACCCATTCATAAAACTAAACTGTTATTAGTGATGGTGAACAACAACAATCAAACAGCAAGAGAAATTATGTTTACTGTAATGAGGACGTTAGAATAATGGCTTATAATATTTTTAAAAAGATGTTTAACTTACCTTGGCTTTTTACGTTAAATGGTAGGAAATGTGGTCCCTTCACGCTGGCTTGTTTTTGGTATCGTTCAGAAAAAAACCCATCACCACCATGGACAATGTTCAGAGAAAGCAGCAGAAGAAAGGATATTTGTATCTGCATATTCCCCAATCTGTTCTGCATTAAAGAGAAAAAATACGTATGCAAATGATTGTTCTTTTTTAAAAATAAATTGGTCAATTCAGGTTTCCCAGCAATGAACAAATAAGTCATAATTAAAATAGGTAACATTACATGTTCAGTACTGCTTTATACAAAACTGCTCCCAATTCTAGTCTATGCATTTCTAGTGGATTTCTTAAAGTATACAGATTTTAGTCAGAGAAAGTGTTTAAATGCTTTAAATAAGTGTTTTAAAATCTGTGATCTTTCCAGATCAAACTCTGTCCCATACTCTTCCAGTAACAGTTCTTTAATTTTTCATTGAATATAATCAGCATATTAAAATCTGTACTAATTTAAATTCTTATTAGAAAAAAATGACTGTTTTGCTGTTATGTTCTATAATGCTATGGGCATGTCAGCCTCTTGAGACTTTCAAAACTAGGTTTGGGAGCAGTATAGCTGGAAATCCTCTAGAATCGGGAAAAGTCTCTTTCATACACATTGCAGCATGGCAGGATTGCCTCCTTTTAATTAACACTATATCAATAAAGGGTAAAATCCTAGCCCCCTTGAATTCAATAATGAAATGCCTATTGACTCCATTGGGACCAAGATTTCACCCTTAGCCTTTGGAAGTAATTTCCCTTGTGGCAGCAGGGATACGGTCACTTGCCCTTAAAGAACCCCAGGAAACTTCTCTCCTGTATAAGTAGGCTTGGAAAGATTAGATTTTCATTGTTATATGTTGATTTTGCCACACATACACAAACCGATGAAAACCTATTTCCATTGATAATCAAAATGTACAGATAGGCAAGATAAGAAAAATGCTGCTTGAAAACTTACCAGATATTCACTTTGTACACTTAGATATGTGATGTTGACAATTTTTGTTTTAATAGTTATAAAGCTTTAACTTTTTGAATCTCAACATCTGCCATTAAAGTATTTTCTCACTCCTCAATATCTTACACCCTCCATAATATCTTGCAACTATGAAAATTTAAATCAATACAAATAGGAAAAAAATCTTTAAAATAAACATAGATATTATCTGTCAAAATTACAGGGGAAAATTAAAATCAAATTCTGCCAAGCCTATGTATAAGTTAAATTGGAAGCCAAATGAAATTGAATGAAACCATAGCATACCGGAATATTGTAGAGTTCCAGTTATGTAGTAGTGCTGCACTTAGTCTTTCAGTAGCTTACTGAGGTGCTCTTCTGCCACAGGTGTGCAGAACAGAAGCTGTTATTTCAAGTATCCTCCTGAGGTATTTATACTGTTTGTTCCCTTGTTAAATGAAGTTGCACTGTGTTTAAGCTCCTCCCTAAAAGTCATAAGCACTCATTATGGGGAGGGAGTTATCTTGGGTAGGCATGCTAAAGCAGATTGGAGTTTTTCTTACTATACTGTATACTTTTTGGTGAAACCATACTCAATGTGATGAACAATTTCTTAAATTATTTTATATCCCTTTTGTTTGATTTAGAGAGGTAGCATTGGAAAAAGCTTAAACTTGTAAGTGGGGTAGATGATGTGTTTGCTTTTTTAAAATGGATTTTCTGCATACATTTGTAAGGAAATAAAGTAGTTTTGTAGTGACTGTGAAGTTCTTACTATCTTTGGCAAGTGGTTACTTTCAGGAGTTGTCCCCATTGAAGTCAATGGAGACCACATGAATCAGTAACTGCTCACTAGTATGTGATGTAAGGGGCATACAGTATGTCCCCTCGGTGTTAATTAGGGATTTGTACTTTTTGGAGTCATCTGAACCATTTATTGTGCTCATACATAAAAATGAAATTGAAGAAGAAAATTAGTGAGAAAGTTATCTATAAGTGTATTGTATTAGTGAGAAACTGTCTACAGGGGTCTTTCTGTTATGTTGTTGTGCTAGAGATATAATACATCAAATAAGTAGTCTACATATTGGTGGTGTTTATGTGCAGTTAATTATTAGTTCTTAAATATACTTGAGTTATACAATGTAATACCACTATTTCTTTTTTTGTTACATTCAGCCTTATTAATTTATTGAAATAACTGACTTTATTGCACATGGAAAATCAGACAAATGTCATACAAGCTTACATTTACTTTTTCAGAATTTTTCTTTATGCAGAAAATGACTTGTTTCTGATTCAACATAATGTTGTTTATGGTTCTATTTAATGGCTTTGTCTTACTATATTTAAACCACCATTAATTTAATGTATTGGGTCAAATTGTTGCAGTTTACTCCACACTTAGCAAATCTTTCTGTTTATTCAGTGTGTTGATTTGCCTTGGCCATACTAAGAGTCCATTTAAATAAATTTTCACCATATTGACTATTTCTGCATGTTATGATTTGTCAGTTTGATAAACAATGAGAGAAAGTCTCACAATATTTCAGCCCCACTGTCATCATTAATCAATATCCGATTTCAGGCAGTAACTTTCAGTTCCTGAATCATTCATCGTCCTGGTTCTAAAACATGACATAAAAGCAGAAATAATACAGACATTAAGAAAATGACCTTCTGAATTTAGTGTGAACCTACAAAGCTAAATTTAGCATGCATGCTGCTTTTTAAAAGCGTTCTCAGTGAAAGTGAACTATGGACATTTCTAAAAGATCTATACGTTTATAAATGATCAGTTTTTTGCATTATATTACAGTGTTGATTCATCCTGATGTTAATGCAAATGTAAGTACGCAGTAGAGTCACGGATTCAAGGCTTGATTCATGGGTATGCCAGGCACTATTTATATTTCTATGGAATGTAGCCCTCTAAAACTGGGAAGGTTATTGAAAAACAAATACAAATGAAAGGAACTGCTTGATTGCTAACTGGAGCTAAACATCCTGTATCTGCATTGGCACCTTCTCCATGCTGGCATGGACGAGTGTTCTATGCTGATGATATGATATAAATGACGTTCTGTTCTATGCTTATGATTTAGTATTAATACTAATAATGAACAGATTCAGTGAACAGGGATCTCATACCAGGTGGGCACAGAAGGGCTGCAGCCACCATCCCAAAGATTGGGTGAAGTGTCTGTGAAACATAATTTGTCGTACTGAAAAAAAAACAACAGTGGAGCCTCAAGTCTGGTATCCTGCTTTGAATACATACTGCTGCTGTGAATAAAGGTCATGATTGGTGCAGTAAGTTATCTCACGTAGTATTGTGCGGTATTCTCCTTTTTCATTCTTCTTCAGAGCCTCCGTCAGATAATTTTCTATTCCAGGTTCATAAGGAAACTCCACTCTGGAATATGTCCTTCAGACTTATTCTTGTATTCCATATTAAGCTTGTGTGTATAACTAGGTTAGTGATTTTTAGAGAAGGCTTACATAGATGAGATGACACTTCCTTTGAGAGTCCTTATTTTAAGTTGCTTATAATTTTAAGAAAAAACTAAATTTTGGACTGAAGTTGACCATTTAAGTTTCTTATGCTGCTTATTTTAGAAATTAGTGTCCTTGTAAATTCCAATGAGAATCCATTCAGCTGTTGTTTGAGTTACACACCCAAAGTACAACCATAAAGAATTTATTTTTCTGATGTTAAAAATGAGCAAAAACGGAAAATCTTTTTTGGTTCAGGTAATTCCCAAAATAGTTTTGTTTTAAAATTTCTGCTGTAATAAGTAGATCGTGCTCAATGGAAAATGTTGCCAATTTGACAATATTGGATTAAGAAATAAAGTTGGGACCATCTTTCAATATTCCTGTACACATAAAACTTCTTACTTTCCTTACTAATTTCTAGACCAATGCTTAATGGACAATTGTCAGGTCAGGAGGCATATGCACACAAGTCTGTTGACTTTAGATTTATACCAGACTACATCCTGGAATGCTGCTTCTTGGGGTTTCTTGTTTAAGATTTGGTTTTGTTTTTTGTGGTGGTGGGAAGCTGAGGTGGGTTTGTGGTTTTCTTCTTCCTCATGTTCGCCCCTTCTGTTCTGGGCTTTCTCTGGGTGCACTATCATGCCAGGATTTAGCCATAAGCATACATGTGAAGTGTGGGCTTCCATATATATGCACACACTTGTGTATGTCTATATACAGTAACAGCACATTAAATAAACACACCTGTGTTTATTTGAATACCTCATCATGGGGACTGGCCACTTAAATACACTTAGTATGTATTTTAAAATTTGCATTCAAATACAGATGCCTTTTCATTAATAAAGAAGTATTTAAAATAGCAATTGATAAGTTTGAAAAGTAAATAATTTTATTGCAATATAATATGCCCCATTGTAAATAAGAATAAAATTTTAATTTCCCTGGATACAAGAAGTAATTATTGGAAAATTGCAGTTTCTTTTTAACTAGGTATATACACATTGTTATAGTTACATGACCTTTGTTTCCTGAATGAATAGCATTATTCATAACTAACCGCGCATGTTTTATCTAAAGAAATGACTTTTGTGGAGTCCCCTCACCCTAAATAAACCTACGCCCATGTGTAAGTTTTGACAGGATCAGAGCCATAGCTAGAAAAGTGGCTTTGACCTTAATCCTGCAAGTTACTCTGTGAAGGACCCAGTGCCCGTTAGTTTGAATGCAGTTCCACGAGGACATGGTTTATGTGTGTGTTCAACTTCTGCAGCATCACTTACAGTTTTTGCGCCACTGGCTGATTATAGGGAAGAAATGTAAAATTTTCATTCTGTACACTTGAGTGACATATGGAAGACCAGATTATGGTTTATTGTTATGATTTGGTGCTCATCTACTCGGGGAAAGCTATTGTGCAATAAGCTAGGTTGTGAATTTGATGCTCAATAACCATTACTCAGTAACTCCACATGTGGACACTCTTATTCCACACTGAGTGCCTTTCTGAGATTTAGCTCAATCCACTTCCAAAATAGACCAATGTAAACCGAGCAAAACGATCCTTAGTGTGGGATAAGAGTGTTCACACACACACGGAGCTATTTTCCAGTTGCTATTCTGGGCTGTTTTCTTATGTAGACAAGTTCTTAGAGTATGATCTTGAATGTGTAGTGTGTAAGCTCAACAGTGCGGGCTTGAAACTTTAGTATGTAACCACAACAATATTGACACTCAGAAAAAGAATTTCAGCCTTAGCCCTGAATTTCTTTATCTGAAGGTTTCAGTGTTCAAGTCTTCATCTGATTATTGAAACATTTGCATCTTTGTGGTTTGAATGCTCTTTTTGACCAAATAATTTTACTGTACAGTCAGTGTGGAGATAGTTAAGAAAAATTTTCTGAGCCTTGTTGAGAAAACCCTTCTCTATGGAGTAAAAATACAACCCAGAGTAAACTTTCAAAAAGTTACAAGAATTCTACCTTTGAGTTATTTTATGTATTTTAATGTAACAAATACTGAAATAAATCAGCGAGAGTCCTGTGGCACCTTAAAGACTAACAAATTTATTTTCGAATTCGACGAAGTGGGTTTCTGCCCACGAAAGTTTATGCCCAAATAAACTTGTTAGTCTTTAAGGTGCCATAGGATTCTTGCTGTTTTGCTAAAAACAGACTAACACAGCTACCCCCCTGAAATAAATCAGTGTCTAAAAATCAGAGAAATTTTTAGAGGTGACATATTCACTTAAATCCATGGAATAGTCACAAACGTTTTGCTTTTGGTCCTGTGAAATGTGGTTGAATAGATACAGCTATTGTTTTGCTAGTATTGCAGTTCTACTCCAAACTTCACCTTTAAAGTCTCCACTATAGTCTTTGGTAAGCACTCATCAGTTAAAACACAAATATCTAAAACCTGTGATGGGTTGTGATTGCTCAAGAGGCATTTGTATAGAATGCAGCACCAGCTTCAGTGAAGATAGTCTTACAGAAGACTGAAATCAGTGAAGTGGTGGAGGAGATTCTTGGCAGCTTCCAAGACAGTTGTTAAAAGTTAGCTATAAAATTAAAGGAGTTGTTGGGTTGATTTCCCACTTTGTGGTGCATTTTTGAGCCTTTCTGGATACTAAATTATCTCAGGCTCATAGATAAAAGTAATCCTTTGTTGCACATGAATACTTCCGGTACCTGGATAATATGATGTTGAAGTCGATAGAAGTACTTATGTAGAGATGCAGAAGAGCACAACTTTTTTCCTGTTGGAATGGGCCAAATTTCATCAAATGTCAGGCATTTGTTAAAAATAAATAAATACATTTCTTTGGGGTAGGCTATTGTATGACCCCTCGGGTAAAGTCTTCACCTTATCTCCCTACTTAAAATTTTACATTACAAGTTGAACATTACTTTAGACCCAAGGTCGTCAGTTATTTTTTTTGTCAAGGTCCACATTTCTTTGTCGAGGTATAGTCAAGGTCCAGATTCCAGAGAAAATAATAGAAAAATAATAACAGTCATGATAATAATAAGTAAATAAAAAGATTTCGGGGTCCATTCAAAAGCACCTGGCAGTCCAGATTTGGCCCACGGTCCACCTATTCACTACCCTTGTGCTAGCCTGTCCATATATTCAGTATTTTTTAACTAACGAAATATAAATATTTTCAGCCAAGGGCTCTTTTTGTCACGAAGTGTTGAATCAAATTTCTAGATTCCTCAGTCACTCGCTCTTCCTGTCTGTAAGGTGGGATAGAGTTTACCGTAAGTGAAGGGGAAGAAATTGTGGAAGTTTCTTGTTAAAATAATGGCAGGACGTTACTGGCCACAACTTGAGGGAATGCTTAGGCCATTCAGATGGCATGAAATAACCATGGATAAG
Source organism: Emydura macquarii macquarii (assembly GCF_026122565.2). Lineage (NCBI taxonomy): Eukaryota > Metazoa > Chordata > Testudines > Chelidae > Emydura > Emydura macquarii. The sequence continues at coordinate 11,715,705 of NW_027131283.1, forward strand.
TTAAGGACTTGAAGTAAGGACTTTTTTAGCACTGCTTCTCCTACTTAGAGCATATCAGACCTGCTAATTTAAAATACAGACTAGCCACTTGGAAAGTGTGTATGTACATAAATTCTCCTGGGGAAGAACTTATTTACCTAGCTAATTGTAAAGTACATACGATTTTTTTCAGTTGTTGAATATGTTCATTCTTTTGCAGACTTGTAATTAATGGATGCTTGGTTAAGTTAATCTTGCAGGGCTATAATGTCTCATCCATTTTTAAAGCAAAACTCACCCTGGAATACCAGAGAGAGTCTGTTTAAAAAATTATGTGACTATATTACCATATTGGTATTTGTCATTTTTTAGATACTTGTCACTTATACTTTTAACAGCTGTCATGGTGGCGGAATAAATGTCCTGCATTCAAGCTCATATGGAAGGGTGGGCTGTGTTTGTTTTGGCACTGGAGACTTGGCTAGTGGTCAGTTATTTGGTCATGTAAGGTAACTTTTGACCATAACATTCCTTTTTAGCATAAGATTATTTTTAAACAGGCACCACCCAATTATATATTTATAACAGTATTTCTACTAAGTCTGTTTGCCTTTAGTGGTGCCAAACAACCAGTTTGCAGCTTTAGGAAATACTTTTCCACATATGATAGTCCTATAAACTTAACTCCGTGACCTGAGTGTACTGATCTCTATGACACTGAGGAGGATTACATTATTTTTAATAGTTAGTATTGTAACAGTGACCTGAGCCTACTGTGAAGTTTGCAGCCACATTGTGCTGGAGTTTGCACAGACACAAGTGACAGTTACCATCCCTAAAGAGTTTATAATAATAAAATAGGTAAAATGCAGCAAGTGGGTCACTTTTGAAATGGGAACTTACACTCCTTAGTCACTTAGGTGCATTTGAAAATATTAGACAACATCTGCCCCCTCTGAGATTCAGAGACTTGCTGTCAATTTACCAATCCAGCATCACCAATTTGATCAGTATTATCAGAAATAAAATCCTCTTGTGAGCATCAAGATGTGAAAAGATATTAGGAAAACATGTTCCTGCATTTTAGGTTTCTTTACTCTCCAATTTTCCCCAAGAGAATCAGAGATTGTTTGTCATTCCTCTCTGGCTGTTAGGCTTAGTTCTTACGTTCATTTCCCATGCTCCAGTGAGTTCTGAAAGTGGAAGAGATGCTGCAAGAGGGACAATATCTAACCTACTCACCTACAGGTGAAAAAAGTTCAAGCTACTTTCTTATGCACCATATAATTAGGGGATTCTTTCACACCAGTTGTCTGAAAACTTGGTAGCTAAAAATGAACTATTTTGTAAAGTGAACCTATCAGAGCAGGTAGCAAGCCTGCTGAATAGTTACATTCATTGGACTTGTTACCTGCTGTGGGTTTTGTCAACTGGAACAAATCTGAGGAGAGCTCCATTTAAAAACAGGTGCTGAAGTAAAAATATTTTGGGTTCAAGACTTTCTTTTAGGGCCAGAACAAATAAATGTCTGAGTTTATTTTAAAAATAGAGTTTTTTAAAACAGAAAAGTCGGACATTTTTAATACTGGTTTATTTTCTTATGTACATTAAAGTATTTTGAAGAACTTCATTTTATATTTTTGTTTTTGTGCAGTTTTCTGTATTCTCTGTTCCTAATTTATTATGAGTTCTATATTCTCTGTTTCTTATACATTATGGAATTTACGCCTGCAAAATTCTCCACTAAGTTTAATGGGAGTCTTGTAACTTTACATCTCCAGTGTTGGTCCTGTGTATGTATTCTATTTTGTAATAGAAGTGTGACAAATAAACAAAAACATCTCTCTCAGCATTGCTGACTCCAAGTAGTCGAAAACCCTGAGATGAGCCACAAAAAGCGTGAGGCTGCCTTAAAAATCATGAGATTTCAAAAACATATTTGGAAATCCTTTCTTTTGCCTTCCAACTTTTGCACCTGTATGGGGTTGTCAAGCATTTGTCTGACTATGAAGGCTAAAAACATGGGGAAGGAGGGGGTTTAAATGAAAGCTGAGGTTCTGTTTTATTCACATGATTCTAGAACTTTAAGAAAAACACCAAAATAGAATTAGACTCCCAATAAAATCATAAGAGTTGGAGGCACTTTACACTGCACAAACCAATCTCCCTTGGGGAGAGGATGAGAAAGAGAACAAACCACAGGTGACAGATGTAAGTGATGTCACTTACTGCACTACGGGAGCTATGATGAGGGTAGTATAAAAACCTATAAAAAATGGAATAGAATTACACAAAATCCCATCATTATGAAGTACTTTCCTGTCCACAGTGCCAATGAGGTGAAGTTTGGTGTGGTTTGGTTTATGCCTAGACTTTTTCTGTTAGACCATCATCTAGAATCACTGTCAGTAAATTGTTAGGATGAGTCATTTGTGTTTTTTGCTTGATCTTTTCAGTTGTTGTTTGAGAAAATAGTATTTGAGTCAGATTCATTTCAGACTCTTCTGCCTACAGCTCCTTGCTTTTGCTTATTTATACAGTAGATGTATGTGTGTTACAAGAATCTGCTTACAGATATTTGACAAATGTAACGTAATGTTTTTTCTGAAGCCCACTCAGTGCTTTACACAATGATTGCCAGTTCCCATTCCAGCCTGAGGGGATCAGGTGGTTTCATTTGTTCAGCAGTTTACTTCTGATGCCATGTAATCAGACTATAAAACATTTGAGAGCTTGTAAGAGACAGGTCTTTATTTCCTGATTCCGGACACATGATATGCAGCAGGAATACAAAAAGTTAGGCCCTTATCGTGTGGCGAGATGAATATTCACCGACTCCAGTGGCTACTCTGATAAGCATTCAAGAAGAATAATTGTTTTAGATAATGTGTGTCTGTTATACCTCTCAATTCACTCCATGATCTCATATGGTCTCCATGGTCTCTCTAAACGAGTTCCTTACCCTTTCACTTGCAACTCTTGAGATAGTCAACTTCTGTGTACTTTTTGAAGATGGAGAGCAATTCGTTTTATTCATGAAGGGACCAGGAATTAGGAGTGTTCCCCTCCTTAATCTGCAGTGACAAAGTACATTGGTGATATTTCCTGAGCAAGGTTAAGAACTGTTTAGTTTGCCTTGTGGGGGAATATGATTTATTGTTGGGGACATACCTCTCAAATAGTCCAGGCTCAAATATGTTAAGCAATGCATAACAATGACCCAAAATGAGGAAGGTGGAATTTATTTGGTAAACGTGATACTCCATGGGATTAATTCTTTTAGTGTAAACTCCTACGTTTTATGATTCTTTATGTCTGATATCAATCATTTTCAATGATAAAGTAAAGAGCATAGGAAATAAGTGTGGAATTTTTGGGACTAAAATAAATAACATTATTTGAAATGAACAATCTGTATTGGGCGCCTGACTTGTTGATGGATTTTATTTATGCTGGTTTCAGTATCAGTTTTGTGATTAAACTATGATTCTGTTAAGAAATTATGGATTTAATTATATATCATTAAAACATATTAGATATATATATATATATATATTACATAGTTTATTCTGCAGAATAAAAATAGTTTATCTTTGATGTTGTAATTACTATTAATTTTAAGTGTAGTGTGTGTAGTTGTGCTTGTGAGCAGTGGAACAAACTGGAGCACTGATAAGAAAAGTAGAGCTGCCATACTAACAGGGGCTTTAGTTTAATGTATTTGGAACCCTAGACCATCAGGTACCCTAAAAGAACTCATGTTAAGAAAACAGAACTTTTCTCTTTTCTACATTCTCATTTTACAGCTTTTTCCGTTCTCAAAATGCATTACTAAGAGATAAGGTACGCTTTGCTAATTCAGCAGTTGTGTAGAGAGATGGATCAGCTGTTCTGTCCTTGGCAATAACAGGCACACAGTCTTGGCCATACAAACTGGCTCAGAAAAGGAATGATGGGCAGTTATCTTACACAATTTTTTCCCTTTCTGAAACTGCCATGGGATCTTAAACTTGCATATGGACATCTTTCAGAGATGGACAGAGTGAACTTCACTGTAAAGCTTCGTTCTTCTGTAACAATGTAGTCCATGCTGCCTAAAGAGATACTTCATTGCAGAGAGAGCAGTGGATATGAATCCCAGCTTTAGGGCTCTGTGGACTTCGGGTCTGTTAATTTCTGCCAATGAAAACCCAGGATGCTGGTTCCTGGTGGTGGAAAGTACACCTGAAGAAGGTTCCAGTGATGCAAGATTCTTGGAACCCCAGCTCTGCCATGGGGCTTGAGCTGTCTAGAGTAGTTGCAAAACTTAGGTGGCATTATCCAGGCAAGGGGCAAGACCAAAGTGTCTCGAAGATCAGTTGATTCAATGCATTTTGTGGGTAACATCTTACAAGCACACCTGCAAAACTCAGGCTATGTATTTTAAAGCTACCCTTGCCCTTCTGTAGCAGAACCCACTGTGTGGTATGACAGTGCAAACACGACTGCTTTCTGCTTGGGTTAATCATCACCTTTGAGCGCACATTGAAAATCCTTGTGCCAACAGGGGTGAATCAAGGCCGTGATGTGGATTTTCAAGCTTGAGACATTCTGACTCAACGGTGACATTGCTATTTTTGGAGCCATTTTGACATACTAGTCATCAGTTGAACCTGTACTCTTTGCCTCTGAGTTAATAATATATAAAAGTAAAAATACATAATACATAAAATATTAATACATAAAACTAAAAAAGCTGCTGACAATAAAAACACTTCTGCACTGTGTGCTTGTAGTTTTATCACCCATGTCTCAAAGAATTTATTGAAACAAACAGTCTCTTGACTTCAGTGAAAGTTAGGTGTAGGTAAGGATTGTAGAATCTGAGTCAGTGGATAAACAACTCTTTCAGTGTATGATAAGTGTGACGCAATTAATTTGTGTGCTGTACTGTCAGCTTAAATGTAAAATAGCTCAGTTGAAGTCAGATTTGTTGCACTGATTTACACTAGCAAAGAATCTGACCCAGAATGTTCAGGATTTAATGAACCTCTTTGTCTAAAAGGACATTAGAGCTGCAAAGACAAGTACTCAAAAGTTACTCTGGGGATGAATCGGGATTATGTAATGAATGAAGCTGTTCTCTGTAGAATCCCTACCTTATCTGTTGCAGAAGCTGGCAGATGTGCAGTGAATGAAGCAGGGGACTGTGGGAAGAGAAAAGATGGTCTCGTGGTTAAAGAAGTTGAATGTTGCCCCTGGAGAATTAGATTCTGTCCCTACCTCTGCTACAGAATTCTTGTGTGATGCTGGGCAAGTAGCTTCAACCAAACTTCTCACGGATGTCTGCTAATTGTGTGTTCCTCAGTTTCTGGGTGTCTGACTTTGAGACTCCTGGGTCTGATTTGCAGAAGTTGTGAGCACTAACTGCAGTTTGTCAGTGTCAGAGCTCTGCTCTGTACGTATAAAGTGCTATATAGTGCTATGTACTGTGCAAAATCAGGCCCTGAGCATCTCAAACTGCACCCTCAAAATTAGTCGGCACTTTTGACCTTAATCTCTGTGTGCCTAATTTTCCTATGGGTATAATAATATCACCTCCCCTCACTGCAGCATTGGGAAAATAAATCAACTAAAGTTTGTGGAATACAGTAGATCCTCAGGAATGGAGGTTGTTCATAACTCTGAAATGTTTAAACAAAACATTATGGTTGTTCACTGAACATTGACTTAATACAGCTTTGAACCTTTACTATGCAGAAGAAAAATGTTGCTTTTAACCACCTTAATTTAAATGAAACAAACACAGAAACAGTTTGCTTATCTTATCAAATCTTTTTTTAAACTTTCCCTAATTTTTTTTAGTAGTTTATGTTTAACACAGTACTTTACTATATTTTTTTTGGTCTGTTGCTGCCTGATTGTGTACTTGCGGTTCCAAATGAGGTGTGTGACTGACCAGTTAGTTCATAATTCCGGTGTTCGGAACTCTGAGGTTCTACTGTACTCAGATTATACAGTGATGAGCACCATAGAAAAGCTCATGAGGAAATTAATAATTCTTTCTTTCTTTTGAGCATGGTTTGAATAGTGTACAGTAAATAAGGCTTCAGGCCACGCATTGAACAGTGAGGAGAAAACAAAATATTGAATAACTGCTCATTCAGTGAGCACTAAGGCAGGTCCATCCAATGTACTGAATGAGGCAGTGATCCCATGGAAAAAATAGTATGTAACCATGTAATTTAAGACTGTATCACAATGGGTAAACACAAGGGAGGGGGCGGGTTAATTACGGTTGCACAAGCAACTTTAATTCTGGCATTTCTTAACTTTTGAGTGCTTGCCTTTGCAACCTTAATAACTATTGTCAGACGGTTCCTTGGGGAAAAGGCACACTGTCAATTTCTCTTTATTGATGGAAATATTTTGCTTTTTATTTTGTGTTCAGCAAGAAAACTTGGAATAAACTGTTGCTGAGATGATACAATGTGTGGCTGATTCCTTAGGGAAACATTTGTATACAAGATTGGTGGGAACCTTCTTTCTTTTGGACTCCATTCAGGGCCAGTTCAGAGAAACCTACAAACCCATAGCTGTATGATTTCTCATACACACGCACAGGCAGCCACTCTTTCTGACCAGCCAAGGAGGCCCCATCAGTGGTAGTGTAATATTTAATGTTCACTCCAGTGCTGTATGTTCCTGATTTATGTGCAGCTTCGAGCTGGCTGTGAGCGCTGTGGTTATCACTTGATACTCCTGAAAAATGAGCATGTCTCCCCTTTTGTGGCAGCCTTTCCTTCTAACTTCTTCCATAAATGAGTATGCAGCAGTTCTATAACAGTTCTTGTCTGCCCATCTCGAGAACTGAAATAACCCCAGATCTTCCACAGCTGGCCTGCCAGAAGCATTTGAGGCAGGTCACAGAATGAATGTTGGGCCTTGTATCTAGGTGCTCCTCATCAAATGGATGGGTATGACAGATAAATGTAGGCATTACAAGATCTTGAAAATATTGCCATTCTACTGATAAGCACTGAAATGCTTAAGCTGTCATGGTTGGTATCCAATTATACTGCAGTTATTAGAATACATTCACTTTGTAGCCTATGGTTTGCTCTAAATTACATATATGGAGCCCAAGAACAACATGGATTTGAGAATAAGCATGCAGGAAGCACTGGAATTTAATCTTTTTAAAATTATACATCTTGCACCTTTTCAAGTACCTCACATACCATGATGAGGGATATGTTGTAAGACTAAGCTGCCTATAAAGATTCTGAGTTTTATTAAAAAATCTTGGTTTTTTTCCTGCTCTATGAGTTTGTGGTGAGAGAGAATCCCACAGTCTCTAAAGCCTCTTCTAAAATTTGGTCTGGCTCTTAAATTGCTAATGGTTTGCAATGTTTAAAACAGCCAAACTCCACTTTAGCTGACTTGACTAGTCCCCAATACTTCTCATAATATGAAATTATTAAAAAAAAAAAAAAAGAAAGAAAGAAAGAAAAGCTTTCTGAAGCTTTCTGTGCACACACCAGAACTCCTCTACAATTTCAAAACGGTTCATGGGGTTTTAGTACTTGATTCTCAATTACTGTAATGGAAGTATCTCAGCTAAAATCCCATGCTTATGGCACCTTTATGATAGTTTATTCTGTAATACAAGCATTTGCTTAGGATTTTATGTAATATGAGTAAAGAGAGCACAAAAAGGTGATAAAGTGTGTTATAAGGGGTTGTGTATAACAAGACAGAGCCTTGGAGCTCCATCACATATATATACCATCCAGTATTCTATAGATTTTTGCGTAGATAAGTGATATGTTTTTTTCATCTTAAAATGCTAAATTTTATTGTATTAATTTCAGTATTAATGTTGAAATAACTTTTTAATCATGGACTACTCAGCATACTGTTTATGATTGGAAGTGTTCAATAATTGGAGAACAAATATAGTCTCAGTGGAAGAATTCTATTTTTTTCCCAAAAATTCCTTTTAAGATTCCTAGATTCTATGAGAAATTTGTAATGTGATTTAAACATTTTCGTCAGATACTATCTGGTTTCCTGTAGGTTTCCAAAGACTTCAGAACGTTGTATCACACATGTACTGATTCATGAACATGATAACTTAGGAATTAGAAATTTTGTTGGACAAATAAAATAGTAACATGAATATATAATATGAAAAAGAAAAAAATATTTGTATAGCTTTATTTATATTTTCTCAGTTACATCACCAAGAATAGGACTTTTTAAAATTAAATAAGAAGCCTTGGGAACATAAAAATGATTTAATTAAAAAAACAAAAACAAAAAAACAAAAATAGATTTGTTGGGTAAGTCCTCAGAAAAAAGGCATCTTGAATTGTTTAAGAGTAGATGTATTAAAGAGCTGGATAATTCAGTAAACAGATAACACATTCTTAGCTTTGCGAGTTATGTTGGTGTGCCATGTCTGCCATTAAGGTATGTCAAGAGCAGCCAAGCTCTAAAACAGTCCTCTGAAACTGTTCACATAACTGTTCAAATCATCATCTGTCAAGTCCCCCTATTTTACTGCTTAATTGATCGATTAGAAACATCTGGTGCCATTGTATTAGAATGTGTTATTTTTCTTATCAATCACCATGCATAGCTTTGTGAGAAATACCACAGAGATAGAAAGAAACTCAGCTCTGAAGTTCATTAGTTCTTTCTTTATGCTGCAATTGCCTTGCTTTAGCAAATGTTGGAGAATGCAATATATGAATTCTCCCCAATATTTGCTCTGTGAGTTTCAAGTATATTTATATTTTTAAATTGCCTACATAACTCAAAAAAACAGACACAAAAGTAAATAAACTGAAATATTGAAGAGTTGAACAAGGCTTGTAACCTCTCGTTGTCTTATGCTCAGCCAACAGTACCATTCTCATTGTCTGTAAGTCCACTGCTTGAGAAATTCCCTCTGCTTGAGCAAGAAAGCAAGCACCTGCACACCTGCATGCTTTCTACTGACCCTTGTATAGGCAATACCCTCCCCAAATAAATGTATAAAGCCACTCCTTTGTTTTCCTTCAGATCCCTCATTAAGACCCATTTTTATGATGTTGCCTATGGTAAACAGCCAATAGCTAGATATGTGACCAATGAGGATTATTATTATCATTAATAGTGTTTGTTAGTTTATAACTTAGACTCAGCCTACTAATTTTGCAGTCTTTGTAATCGTATGTTCTTGTCACTGTTACTCTGATCCTCCCTCCTGCACTCCCTCTTTTTTTATTTATGTCCACTTGTTTCACCTTAGATTATAAGATTCTCAGGGCAGGGGCAGTCACTTACTAGATGTTTCTACTATGGGGCTTAGATCCTGAATGAGGCTTTTGGGTGCTATGGTATTAAAAATAATAGTAATGAAACGTTTATGAAAGTGGTGTTCTGGAAAATAATGATGGATTTGAAGGGAGTTGAACTTTTGTTGTAGCATAAGCTCCAAAAAAGAAGATACTTTACTGAAGGAATCAGTTTCAGAATGTTCAGGTAAATTTAGAATATTGTGACCCTTAAACTGCCTTCTCTAGTCTCGACTTTATGGGGAGCTGCATATTGTCTCTTATGAGTACTCTGAAACTTTCATTCTGCACTTGTAGCTCAGATGTTTTTACTAGTACATTTTTCCACCGAAAAAAGTGTTATTTCTCCACTGCCTTGACTTCGGCAGGGTGCCTAGGAACAAGCTTAAGTTTGTTAGTGGGACTATTTGTGCTTTCTTAAATTTAAGCATGTGCTTAGGTATCTTTCTGAATCAGGGCTTAAATATTTAAGATTGAAATATTGAAATAATATAAATTTGATTCCCAGTCTATGGCTGTGTGTGGGCAAACTCCACTACTTTTAGAAATAGTTTTAATTCAGGTCTGACAGGGGGATGATGATTTTTTTATGATGATTAATTTATAGGATGTATGGCCCACTTGAAGTACATTTAATTCAAATCTGGCCCACTGTAGCAAATGAGTTTGACACTCCTGCTTTACAGAAACTGTACACTTTTAAACACCCATAGGTAAGAATGCCTAGAAATGTTCCCTGTTGCCACATAATTTCTGAACTCTCCTGACTTGAACTGCCCACCCATCCTTAATGTCGCTCTCTAAATTTGCAAAGGTCAAAATAACAAATTGTGATGTAATCATAAAATCCCATTTTCTATCCAAGATTATTCCATCACCAGTAGCTTGTTAAAGCAAGGCTCCCTTCCTGGAGATTTTATAGGATGGTGAAAGAGTGAAGTGAGGGGGGAAGGAAGGGACGGTCTTTATACTCAGGAAGTTCAAGCACTTAGTTTCATATGTAGAAAATTTGAAGCATTGAACTCTAAACATGGATGAAGTGTTTTTCTTTCACTACTCCTTTCAGTGAACTGCCCCTGGTCGTCTGCATCTCCTTTATCTCCTTCTCCATTATGCCCTGCCACATTCTCTGTCCCTCCATGTACTCCTTCCTCCCTCAGAATCTTTTATTCCATGACCATGTAGCATAGCTCTATGCCACATAGTGCAGGCAAAGAATTTATCTGTGCAAAATTTGGGGGTTGGACTAGATGACCCCTGAAGTCCCTTCCAACCCTAGTATTCTATGATTCTAAAACACATTTCATGTTGTGCACTATTAGAATTTGTCAGCTGCATGTGCAGATGTTAATACTGATGAATGTATCTGCAGTAGTTCCCCAAAACAAAGGTGAATGTATATGAAAAGAGTCCATCTTCTGAAAATCAGTCTCAGTAAGAGAATGAAAATAAAGATGAGCCATTTGGATATTCTTATGTGAAGTGATGTGTAAATAGTTGTGTTACATGCTTCATTCTCACTATAAAATGCCTGACAACAGTTAATATTCCTACCTAATTTGAGAACTAACCTGTTAAAGAGAAAAAGTTTAAATACAATTAATTTAGAATATTTAAATAGAATAGAATAAGATCTTTTAAAAATGCTACAGCCAGCAAAATAAATCAACATTTTAGTGTTAAACCACAGAACCTGTTGGACTGTCTATTGACTTAAGTTAGAATGAGCTCCTATAAAAAGGCTGATCGAGGAAAAAGGCAAACAATCCTCAAACTTCAGGCAGAGCCAACATCTAATGTGACTGCAAGCTTTGTGTTTTCTAATTTTATCTTATTACTGTAACATTCCTCCCCTACTCTCTGGGAATTCAGTGTCTCAGCAGAGACTCAGCATTCTTAGTCTGTGTAATAACACTTTGCCAACTCAGAGGTGTTGCAGCTCATCTTTCAGCTTGCATTTTAATCCTGACATCTTTGATAAAAATAGGGTTTTTAATATTCTTTATATTTGTCACTCTTTTCACTTTTCATACAAAAAATGTCTACTCCTTGGACTTTAACTCTGTCATTTTCACAGTTGCCATGTGACTCAGGATTGTTATGAAATGACTCCGCAGGGCTGAAAGCCCAAGAATGTGTGTGCTCTGATAAGGTCGTCATTGAAATTCTGATTTACCACATCAGGAATCAGGGAAATTTTATTTAATTTAATCTCTTGAATCCTAGGCAGTTTCTTCCCTCAGACCCAAAATACAGATCTTTTATGATCTGCTGCCAATTTCAAACTTGTCTGCAGTTGGTCAGTCACTTGAATTCTTCAACTAGGTTTGAATTCAGTGGGACTGAAGTTATTTTTTTTTTTACCGTTTGATAAACTAATACCAGATTTCCAATTGACCCCAAAACACTTTATACGTGCCTGCAAGTTACGCATCCTTGAATAGTTCATAGATTCAAGATTGATAATTTTTAAGGCCTGAAGGGACCAGTCTGATTATTTAATCTGACTTGCATGACACAGGCCAAAAGGAAGCAATTTCTGCTTCAACCCCATAACTTCAGTTTGAGCTATAGCATATATTTTAAAAAGATAATGAGTCTTGATTTAAAGATTGCAAGTGATCCATCACATATCTAGGTAAATTACATTGGTTTTTTAGCTGTATTTAGTAAAGTGCTGCTCTGACAGCTCAACTCTGCAGTTATGACTTCCAGAATTATTCTTAAAGGAAGTGCCCATAGATCGTTCCACACAGAGGAGGAGATCCCATAAAACAATTTGCTGTTGCAGATGACATCTTTCTCTTGTTTGGCAGCAGTTTATTTTCTTAGCCAGATTCTGCACTTACACATCATGCAATAGCATTTCAATTGTTTCTTTGGATGAGGTGCTAAGAGGATATAATTGTACCAACATGTCCTGCCTTGTTTGATTTAAACATCTGCAATCTGTCAAAATGCTATAAATCTGAAATGTAGAGCTTAATTTAAAAAGTCACCCAATCATCACCCACTCCAAACACCAGTGAAAAGGAGGGGGCATAGGAGGACAAGAGATTAATTAGAATTTTTGACCCAACACAACTATGTACAGAACAGAGCAATAAGAGAGTTATCACCCTTCCATTCCCTTCTTACAGGTAATAACTTGAAAGAAATAGAAAGAAGGATGAAATATTCACCATGTGGGAAGGAAGGGAGTAATGTATGGGGAGAAAGGAGTGCACTTCTTCCTGACACCCCCTTTTATGGGCAGCATGCCTACAAGGAAGGGTTGCCAATTGGCTTTAGGTACTGTGATGACACTCTGTCCTCCACCTTCCAATCCAGCACTGACTGTGGTTTTATTCCTTAGTAATTTACCATTTTGTTGTCACACACATGCAAAGTATTGCAACAATTTTAGACTGCCAGAATTAGACTTTAATTATTAAAATATCTATATTGAGGAAAAACAGTGAACAAGGGAGCACACTGTTAGTTGTCTAAATTTATAAAAGAACGTATCATACTCCAGCAGTTTAGGAAGCTCTGATTTAGGAAGAAAGTAGCAAAGCTCAAAGCACATATCAGTGATGGATTTCTTTTATGGATAACCCCTGAGTCTTTCTCCGTCAAGATTTTAAAACATTCTAATTCTACATTCTACATTCTTGTCCAGTTTCTCATAATCTGTTTCTTCCTTTGATCCTAAAGTGTGTCTTAGAAATTGCATTTGATGACTAAAAAGGTAACTACCTTAAGTAAAAAATGGAGACACTGGGCCAAATCCATTCTTTTTGTAACTGGACAAAAACTCCATTGCATTATATGGATCTTACTGCAAGGCTGAATAAAAGCCAATTTATCTGTTATTTGTGTAACAGGTCCATTAAAGCCCTGATTATCTGCCACTAAAATAAAAATAGAGACTGTAATAGGAAGTATTAACACATTCTTCTGAAATTAATGAGCGTTGAGGGCACTCAGCTCCTTGCAGGAATCGGGTTTATATTGGTAGGAATTGTTTGTCTGGTAATGCAAGTATATTACTATAATTTTAAATCCCAAAGGTCCAAGTTCTGCCCTGAGTTCTTTGGGCTTCTAGAACAGTAATTGAGGGCAGAATTTGGCCCCATGTTCTTTCAATTTTTATTAACTTGAACAAGGTGGTACAGCTGATTTTCCAGTGTGGACGTGCAAGTTCAAAGCAATGCAAGCCTTATAATCTCCATTTCTTCCATGATAACATTTTGAAGTACAAAATTTTATGATTCTGACCTTAAGCATCACTAGAGTTTACTATTATGATTCTCATAACTTTTTTGAGTATGTACATGCTTAGACTAAAGTGTTTGATTTACACAATCTGAGAAATATATATATTAAGGAATGGCGTCCAAGTGGTAGTGACAAATAGCAAACTTATTAGGTGTCAGAAAATGTCTATAACAGAAAGCAGTGAGAGAATCTTAAAAAATCCTAACTCGGCTGATTTACAGGGGATTTTTGGCTTTTCATTTTTCATTATTTATTGATTTTGCTATAGCTTGTTAAATTTCTAGTATGTTTAATTGCTGTATGATGGACAGCTAGGAGGTCTTTGTCATGTATATTACTTGCAAGATATTTTGCAGAGAATGGTTTTTCTTTCAATTTGAGTTTATCTACCAATTTTGTTAACTTGCTCTTGCATTTTGGATTCTTTCTGAATATGAATTGACATTTATACAGTCAAAAGTTTAATCACATCTTCTGAATAACTTATTTAGGAAGGATTGAATGGGAAAAGGGGCAGGTAGAATGGCACCGTGTCAAAAATGGCATTACTTGTTTCTGAGTCACTAATAACTCAGAAGAAAATGATCCTGAATGTTTAGGGATCAGTCTCCTGACATTTAAAGTACAAGATGGGGTACTAGGTGATGTCTGCTACAGACCAGCAAATCACACTAGGGCATAGGATGACTGCTTCCTTACACATTCTTGGACTTTCTAGATATAATAGACAGTTTTGACTCAAAAAGTGTTGTAGCAAACATGGGGTAATTCTTTATTAGATCTTGCCCTAATAAAGAGGAACTGATCACAGAGCTAACCATTAATAGCAGCTTAGTTATGAATGAAAATGACTTGATCACATTTATAACGTGCAAGTAAAATGAAGTCCAGACCAGTAATATATGCATTTGGTGCTTTAATAGGCCAAGTTACATGAAACTGAAAACAATTATGAGCCAAAGCAGCTGGGAGGAAGAATTTAATCAGAAAAATCTGAATGATAACTGAGAATCTTCTAAGGACACCATACTAGATGCCCAAAAAAACCCACAGTCCCACAGTTGAGGAAGAAGGCCATGCTGGTCAAAAAACCCACCTGGTTTAGAAGGGAAGTGAGGTCCCACAGGGACTGGTTCTTGATCCTACTGTATTCAATATTTTTATCAATGACTTGGAAGAAAACATATAATCATCACTGATAAAGTTTGCACATGACACACAAATTGGGGGAGTGGTCAATAGGACAGGTCACTGACAGGGAGATATCTAGATCTCTTGGTAAACTGGGTGCAAGCAAATAATATGCCTTTTAATATATCTAAATTTAAATGCATACATCTAGGAACAAAGAATGTAGGCCATACTTATGGCATGAGATACTATATTTTAGGAGGAAGTGACTCTGAAAATGATTTGGGGTTCTGAGGGATAATCTGTTCAATATGCGCTCCCAGTGTGATACTGTGGTCAAAAGAGCTGCATGAACAGGGGAATCTTGAGTAGGACTAGAGAGGGTATTTTACCTGGCACTGGTGTGACTGCAGCTGGAATACTATGTCCGGTTTTGGTGTCCACAATTTAAGAAGGATGTTGATAAATTGGAAAGGGATCAGGGAAGAGCCAGGAAAATTATTAAAAGATTAGAAAACATGCCTCATAGCAATAGATTGAAAGAGCTCAGTCTATTTAATTTAACAAAGAAGAAGGTTAAGGGGTGATCTGAGTATAGTCTATTAGTATCTACATGGGAAACAAATATTTGATAATGGACTCTTCAGTCTAGCAGAGTGAAATGTATAATGGCTGGAAGTTGAAGCTACATAAATTCGGATTGGGAATAAGGCATAAAATTTGCCATTGAGGACAAATAATCATTGGAACAATTTAACATGGGTTGTGGTGGATTCACCATCACGGACAATTTTTAAATCAAGATGGGATGTTTTTCTAAAAGATGTAATCTAGGAATTATTTTGGGGGAAATTCTCTGGCCTGTGTTATACAGGAGGTCAGAATAGATGATCACAATGGTTCCTGCTGGCCTTGGAATGTATGAATATGTGAAGTGCATTGCTACACACCACCATTTAAAGGTTAACAGATTAGCGTATATTGTGTGGTAAAAACATAGGCTTTTCTTCAAATCCATTTTTGACAAAGGGTACAAATATAAAAATACAGTGGATGAAATCCTGACTCTAAAGACATTGGTGTGTGTTTTGCCATTGACTTCAAGGGGGCCAGTATTTCACTCAGTTTGTGTTGAAAAATTGGGTGTCCTTTGTATTACACACCATTCAGATGTGCAGTTCTTTGGTATATGATAGAGTGGGTGTTGCCTGTCTAAGAGAAAAAAAGTTAAATAAGAACAACAAAATATTTTCTTGTTTTACCAATATGTAATTTGACAGCATCCTTCTTTTCCATTCCCTGAAAACCTGTCTTTTGAAATACTGAGGAAGTATTGTCATTTCTTGTTCTTATTTAACTTTTTTTCCCTTGGGCTGGTAGCATCCTAGGCCATCGGATTCTATCGGAGATACAAAAGGATTGTATGTTGGAAATGCAAAGGAAGGGCCTGCAGATTGCTGCATTTTTCATCGCACAATTGTGGTTTGGGGAAAAAACAGTGTGATTCTTTATTAACCATAACATACCAGATTCAGAAAATCATATTTTTTTCACATTCTTATACACTGCATGCTACCCCAATGATCAGACATGTTTAACTTACTGTGATTGTGTTTGGGGGGAATAAAGTGCAAAGACCTGTTTCTTCTGTATGCAACACACACACACTATTAAACAAGTCACAGCTTCCATGTAATCTTTCATTACATGACCAGTAATTGATGATACTATAAATATGCAGAAGGGCTGAACTTCTAGGATGAAAAGTGTTAAATTATTTTTGAAATGTACCCCCTTTCGTCTCTTCTTCTTTCTACCCATTAATAATCCTCCAGAGTTTGTATTTAATCATTGGTATTTCACACTGGTTAATTCATTAATTTTTTCTCTCTCACACTATGCTTACCGTATTTACTGACAATGTTCAGCTAGACAACCATTTTGTAAGAAGCCAATTTCAAGTTGGCGTGGTCTTAAATGGAGCATTTAAAATGGAAACTTAAGTCATCAGTTACTTGTCTCTTTGGATAACAACTCTTCTTTGTAGCTGAGTATTTCTTGTTCTTGCATGTTTAAGTAATGGTAATCAAAATGTACAATATGTGAATACAAATGATTGAACATGCTATTCATTTTAAAATAATCTCTATACAAGCAAACCACACGATATAATTCATTTGCGCCAAAATTTACAGGATGTTAGCCATCTCTTTATTCAGTGCTTAGGCTCACATTTAAATTGAACTAAATGTCAGGAAGTTAAAGGACCACCATCAATGTCAAAATCACATTTTTCTGTGAAGATTTTATACCTGCTTGTGTTATATGTAATCACCAAGATGATTATACTGAAAGATTAGAGAGAGCATACTTTTCTCATTTTTTTCAGTTTAATGTTGCAAATTTGATTTGGGACTGTGTATTATCAGTTTCACTGATTGGTGGATCATATAGGCCCAGTGCTTAATTTGTATCAGGGCTGAGCCCCAGCACCTCTAAGCTTGGCTGTTCATAGTCCCAGCACCGCTGGGCTTGCTGCATCAGTTATGAATGTAAAAAATTTGCTTGAGCCCCAGCAACTCTTTCATTACAATTTAAGAACTGTATAGGTCCTTCTCTAGAGTCTGAATGAGGGTATTTATCAGTTAAGGAAGCTACAATGCTCAAAGTAAAAGTGAAACTTAAGAGGTACCTGGAAGGACTGTATGGAGAGAAAGGGGATGTGAAAAAGAGGGATGGTCATGAACATATTTCTGTTCTTCCTCTTGAGCCTGCCAATGACCATTCTAAATATCACTGGGAAGGAAGGGGGAGGCTAATGCTGAAAATTTGTCCAATCAATTGAAAGGACACTTTAGCAGAAAAATAATTTTCTAAATAGCTATACATCCAGTTAGAATTGTCCCTTTTAAGGATCTGAAACTTAACTCTGGCCTCTTGTGCATGAATTAGCATAAAATATTTCATTATGTAACTATGCAAAAAATGCAGTAATACAAAATGCTATAAATGTTCATCTAAAATAATAGAAAAAGCTAAATATGTAAATATAAGTCATTAAGGTAAAATGTAAAACCAAGGTTTTGCCCACTTGTGGTTACTAAAAAACCCATGTAAGGATAAGATGAACCTCACTGAACTGGCCTACTTCATATTTGGGTAATTATATTCTGCCTATCAAAATTCTCCCTACACTTTCAGTTGGGAAAGCAATTCATTTTGTGTCTACTGCTGTGCTGCTATGAAAAATTTAAATAACAGCTGTGTTCTGCAATTTCAGTCTCAGAAGTGTTTGTACTTCGCTGGTGGATTGAAGTGAACCTTGGTAAAATTTATGACCCATATCTTCAAAATTGAACTTTATAAGTTAGACACCTAAATCCTTCTTTATGCACTTCCGTGTAAATAATGGCTTGATTTTCAGAAGTGGTGAGCATCTGCATTTGTTTCCAATAAGGCGTTAGGAGCTGTGACTGCTTGCCATCACTGGAAATCAGGCCATTTCTTTGAAAGTTTTGGCCTATGTGTTCAGTTTTGTAGAGTGCTTTGGGATCCTTTAGAATGAAAGCTGCCATAGAAATGTGAAGTCACTATCATCATTTGTAAAACAGAATGATAAAAGAAAAAATGTGGTTTCTTCCTGTTATATTATTTTTCAGACGGAGTGTCAAATGGTCCAGCATCTGCCACTATGTAATGAAAGATGCTTTTCTAGTACATCCTCTCACCTACAACATCCTCCATAAGCTTGCCCATCTATCTCTTTTTCCCCCAGTCGTCTTTTCCTAGTCCTTTCTCTTTAGTCCTCCATTCATTTATTCTTAGCATCTTGCTGCCAACTATGCCTGGTACAATTTCCTTGTGCACATCCACCAAGCAACCTCCTTCTCTTTCTTATTGTTAAAGTCCTTTCTCATAGCTAAGGCTCTGAGCCGCAGCAGTTCCCAGCTGCCATGGGGGCCTCCACAGCTCTCAGCCAACTGTGTCTGGAGGGGGGACCCAGCACCTCCCTGCCACCGCTGGTAGCAGAGGGAGGCCGGGGCTCTGAGCCACGGTGGGGGCCCCGTGCAGCTCTGAGCGGCCCCAGTTGGCAGGGATAGGGTGATCATATTTCCCAAAGGGAAAACAGGACACTGGAGGGCTAGCTTGAGCCCTCTATCCTCCTTCCCACGCGGGGCTGGCCCAAGCTACTCACCTGAGTCATGCACCCCACCCCCTCGCTCGTGCAGGGCTGGTTGCTTGCTTGTGCCCTGCCTGCCCCCCGCCTGAGCCCTGCTCGCTCACCCCCTCACACGTTCCTCTACACCCCACTTTTTTGACAAAAGTGGGCATTTTGTCCCATTTGCTTTTGCCAAGAGCAAAGGGGTCAGTGCCCACTTTTGTCAAAAAAGTTGGGGTGGCCGGGACAGGGCTTAAAATAGGGACTGCCCCAGCGAAAACAGTTATGGTCACCCTAACCCGGGGGACCACAGGCAACGGGGGGACCCCAGAGCTCTGAGATGCCAGCCACAGAGCTCCGATCTGCTGCAGCTCACTGCCACCATGGTTGGCGGGCACAGCCCAGAGCTTCAAGCCAGGTCCCTGCAGATCCCAGGCAGCGGGGTCCCCCAACTCTGAGCTGCTGCAGGTGGCAGGGGACTCCATAGCTCAAAGCCCCCAGCCTCCTCTACTCCCACCCCCCTTTACTGCTGCAGCAGGGCTCGGACTCTAGTCCCCTGTCAAACCCATTTTGTCATCATGGTTACTTTTAGTGAAAGAAAGGGACAGGTCACAGGCTTCCATGAATTTTTGGTGATTGCCATGACTTTTACTAAAAATAACTAGGACTAAATCTTAGCCTTACTTATAACCTCTCTCTTTTTCTTCATATTGTTAATAAAATCCCTCACCCTTCCCCTCCTGCTGTGATGACATCCTTTTTATTTTTATTTTTTAATTTCTTTTGTTTTATTAGAGTGCAAGCTCTTTAGTCATGGAATATGTCTTTATGTATGTTTTTAATGAGATATGCAAATGAATAGTGTTATGTGGATATTTTGTAATATTGGATATATTGAGTTTTCAGTGGTGGTGCCTCTGAGTGAAAATGCACAGCATCAGCAATTTCCCAGGTGGGGGAGAGAGAGAGAGATGATACAGGCTGATACTGATTATAGACAATATGGGTGGGACGTTCATAATTGCTCAGCATTCAATCTGAGATTCATCATTGACTTTAATAGTAGTAGAGTTAACCCAGCCCTGAGCCCTTTAGAAAATTCTACACTATGACTTATCCATTGTGCTATAAGATATCTATTTTATATCTTCAGACACATTCACTAGAAAACAATTCTCTCTGAAGCATGTAGTAGGATAATTACTTTATTTTTTAGTTTGGTATTTTTAAATAAATCCTCTGTACATAAAGTTGTAAATTCTGGGTTTTTATTGTGAAATGTCCATCACTTTTAGAGAAGTGATATAACATGAAGTGTTAGAATTCAGTTGAATTTCTGGGAGACTGGCATAACTAGAAAGTATATGTGCATTCATCTTCATTTAATGACTTCATTAGTCCCTGCACAAGACTTAAACTTCTCTTGGAGTAATTTACACTTCTGAAACATTGAAAAGAAAGGTATAATTGAAAGCATAGTTGAATGATTTACTTAAATTATTTATCTTCAAAAAGCAAACTAAATTGGTCTGCCGCACTCACTGAAAAATAACCTGTACATGTCTGCTTGGGAAGAAAGGAATATTATTTTTATGCTGTTTGTGAGACTTTACTTTTAGACTCCTTCAAATCTTTGCATTTTCAAATATTTTCTTGCTCTTTTTTGTTTTGTTTTTTGTTTTGTTTTGGTTTGGGTCTTTTTTGTTTAGAAGGAAAGCAAATAATCTCTGATGGATAACCAGAACTGCACAACAAACCAAAACAGTTCTCAAAATATATCTTCCCTGGCAGAACATCTTGTTTTAATTACATATTTGGTTCAGAGCTTGAAAACAAAGAAAAACATTTTTAGCCAATATAAAAAGTTCTAAAAAATGTTTTTTAAAAAAGAATAAATTATATTCTTTTAAAATATATAGTCTCAGTTATTCCATTAGTTATGCCCCTAAACAGGATTTTCCAGAAAGAAGAAAAGTTGTTTCAGAATTATTCCAGACTATTTTCAAATACATATCCATCTCCCCCCTCATCCCCCCCTCCTCCCCCCCCCCCGGCCCCCGCCGCACACACACACACACCTGACAGGAAATAATATGGCAGACACCCTGTGCTTTCCACCACACAGAATGTCTAGACTGGCCTTTACGTTTGAGAGTATGGTTTACTTAATAATTATTCTGCCCTTATTGACAAAATCCTTTCCATAATTAAAGGTTTCTTGTTTAAATAAAAAAGCTAAAAGAGTCTAAAGTGTATTTTTCAAACTGGAAAGTGAATTTATATAGTAAAGTCTATGGCAGAAATAAAACTGTGGTAACAAAAATGACCTATTAAAGGGCCACTGTCAAGATGACTAGGCCTAAAACTTGACCTGCATTAGGTGTCACATGGTATTTCTATTCACAGTCTTGATTGATGCTGCAATTGGCAAATTTTTCTGAAAGCACCAAAAACCATTTTTTCAAAAGTGGAAATAAAACCTTTTCTGTGGGTGGCCAACATATACACAAACAAATCCAAATGCAGGTTCTGTTTGTGATTGTGGTAGCATGTAGTACTTCCCTACCCACACTCGTGTGCAACTTTTCATAAACTTTTCATTGCATTGCTTGCAACTGTAATTTCCAGTGGACTTCCTGGTCTGTTGCAATTTCATTGCAGTTATTGTGAGACCATTTTGTTCTCTGGTAATTGCCACATCGCAGTAACAATGTTCTTCTGGACATTTCCTATACCCTGGTCGTGTGTCCTTCTCACTAAATCCCGCCATCTAATGTTGCTAATATTCTGCAGATTATGTAGAACTGGAAATGGACAGCCGCAGGACCCTAAGAGTGCTGGTGATTTTTAAAAAATCAAATCACAGGAAAAAAATTATACTTTTGAATATGAGGAAAATGCAAAACTGGTTTTTTATCTATATGATAGATATAAAACCATATAACATGTTTTGCACCAAAATGGCAACAGATGGAAACTTGAAAATTGAAAGAGAAATACCCTTTGCTGAGAAGCACCTTTGAGCGTCTAGGTGAAAATGAGTTTGGATTTGGCTGGTAGGAGACTGCAACTCATATTTTTCATGTGCACAGTAGATTTTCAACAGAAGAGTCTTACGTAAAATTTGGGAGGAAGGTATTTTATGGTGAAAAAAGTTAACTTTGTAATGGGCATGCATATCTTATGATGCATTTATGCAGTGAGACAGAGGACACCCTGGATATCACCTTCAGGAATCCATTGTATTGGGATCATACATCTTCAGACCCATGTCATTGGACTAGGTGAAAGAATAAAAGATAAACCTCTCTGAAGCCATTGCAACAGTAGATTTTCCTGTCTATGAAAGGACATCCTGTATACCCTGTGGTCAGTCTTAAACATTTCTGGCAGAACCAGTTACTGCAGCTTTTACAGACATGAAAGGCGGAAGAAAGTGAGGGAGCTCATACAAGAACATACTTGCCCTTCACTGTGGAGTTTTAGTGCTGCCTCTGAGTTGACAGTGGCTTGCCCATAATCCCTATCATTTAGGAAAATCTTGTTTTATGCTGTTAAACCGAGAGTTTAGAGGTCCAACATTTGTAAAACCAAGAGTTTAATCTGTGCCTGTTTTTAATTCCTTATTTTTGAAAGCTTTAGCTTATGTTAGCGTTCTTGAAACATGGGCATGCTGAAAGTCCTGAAAGAGGCTTGAAATATGGGCATGCTGAGAGACTGAATTTCTCTCTATGTAAAACACCATGAACAGTGACAGTTAGAGTGTCATCCACACTGGGCAAGTGTTGTGCCGCTCTGGTGGCTGGCCCTGGTAATTGGACAACAGACTACTAAAGCTGCCAGTTAAAGGAGTTACTCCTTTACCTCATGTGGTAGAGGCTCGTGCTTTTAGATTCAGCAAAACACCTAATCAGACGTTTGAATTGGAGCATGTGAGTAGCCCCAGTTAAGTCAGTGGAGCAACTTGCAAGATCAAGAGACAAAGAAAAACCAAACCAAACAAACCCGGAAACCCTCTACATTAATACAGTCTTCAGGTTTCACAGTTTAAAAAAAAAAAAAAAGGAAAGACAGAAGATGTATTTTGAACTGTTTTTAAAATATGAATGGTACTATATCAGTACATTTGACGAAGATAAACAGGAATAAAATATTACAAATGTGTCTTTTTGTCTAAGTGCTGATTAGGGATCTAGTGTCTCAGGATCAGGGGGGTTGCTACATTTGTGTTTTGTATAAGGCGTGATTCAGAGCCCACTGATTTCAGTGGATTTTGCATCAGGCCCATATTAGGGCTGAATAAAGCTATATGAAGAAAAAGTCCCCAAATCACTCATTGCCACTATAATTTAACATAGTGTCTGCTACCCAGGTACACCAGTGTTTCTGAATCTTGATTTTTATTATAAATGTTCCTTCATTTCTTGTACATCAATCTGTAACTCTTGTGGTATCAGCGAATGGCTGCAGTTTCCAGAATAGTGTAATGGAGATGCAGAAAACATCATTTATACTAATAGTAAAGCTAGTGTGTATTATATGCCTTTTGTAGCATAACAATGGCAATTGCTTCTGAAGTTTTCAAAAACAGACTTATTAAATGTCAAGGAGTATAAAAATAAATCTCTCTTAATTGGAGCTGGTAGGAGAACTGTAATATTTTCCTCAAAATAAAAAAAAATTAAAAGAAACCACCATTTTTTTTCTTTTTCATTGAAATACTGGACAGCTTCCAATGAAATTAGACTTGTGAAACATTTCATTTTGGGATAAAGGCTTTTTCTCCATGATTTGTTTTTTCATTGTTTTACTTTGATGGAAAAATGTCAACCATGTCTATTGTCAGTGAAGCCCTTTGACTTCCAAGAAACGTTGTGAAAGCCCAAGAAGCTTTTGGCGTTGTGTAGTTACTATCATTCTTATATTGACTGCTACCTGCTTTTTTCCTACTCAAATCAGATGCCAATTTTAAAAAACAACAACAAAACCTGCCCTTCAACCTAGGAAGAATTATAAATATTTTCCCATAGCTAATATCACTTTTATTTAGTTATATTTAGAAAACTAGTAAATTTTCCTTTCCAACTGACCTTTGCTTATGAAATATAACATATTTATTTTGGCTGCAGGAGCTTTAAAAGGATCTGGTATATAGATAGATTGTGCCAAAGTAGCTGAATATATTTATTAAACTATTAATTCTGTCTTTACCGGGGGAGTTAAAAAGAAAAGAAAAGTGCTGCTTATGTTTTTTTAAATTAGAAATATTACATTTTGGTAATGTTTCTTGTGATAATACAGAGAAGGTACATGACTCTTATACTTATCTGATGATATTAAGAGCACCACTGGAGAAGGATGTCAGTTTGTATCATGTATTCATTCAGTCCCCCATCCTGCGAACACTTATGCGTGCGTTTAACTTTTTGTGCACCTCAGCAGTCTGACTTCAATGAGATTACTCAGAGGTGTAAAGTTCAGCATATGCCTGTGTTTTCAGGATCAGTGCCTAGGATTCCTGCTCTATTTAACATAAAGAAAATACTCAACACCAAACAGAATAATTTAAATTTATCATCTTCTTTAATTTATTTCTCTTTACTTTTAGTTCATTTCTTAATTGGTAAAGTAGAGTAGTAATATTGGTATGAATATTACAGATGGACAAACTGGCTTAAAACAAAGAAAAATCCTAAAAACCCAGGTTAGGCTCAAACCTAACCTGAGCTGACATTTTTATTTCTGAGCTTTGCAAGAAATTAATTTACGTTTTCTTTACTGTTCTTTTTCATAAACCTTTCGGTTCTTTTGAGATTAAAAAAATGTATGATGAAATACTGAGAGATTTATCTACATAAGCCACCTGACACATGAAAGTAGACTGTGTACTATTAATTAACAAAAAATTAGTGGCACATTGTTCCTTACATCTTTCCTCCCATTTCACAGTTCTGTCACTGTTGTGCATTTTCACTTTCCCACAATCCATTCACTAACTTCCTCAGTGTTCAGATTGGAATGTCAGCAATCCATTTCTTGCGCCGTATTGCCCTCCTTTTCTGACAGATGTTTGCATTTATTTTTGTGCATGTAATAATATTTACATACCTACCTATACTGACATATATATATATATATATCATAGATATATATTATGTATGTAAAAGTTATATATAGAAGCATGCATACTTCTGCTAGGCGGTATGGGTTCAGTTATTTGGAACTGAATGGAAATACTCCTTCTTAAGTAGGTAACTGGTTTCCATTTGAGAGTTGGTTGATCAGACGCATGCTTGAATGATAGTTTCATATAAGGGGAGAAAGCGCCTGCTTCCTTTGCAACAAATAAAAGACTTGTGCAAATCTTGTTACATGTTTTGCATTTTATTTAAAGAAGAGGTTCTCAATCTACTTTTGCTGGGCCCCCTTTGAAAATATTTCAGGCTGTGATGACCCTTCCCTCCAAAAGAGTGATAGCAAAGTACTGTCCGTACTCATAGGAGCATATTTATGGTATTGCCACCTTTACTTCTGCACTGATGGCGGCCGAGCTGCCTTCAGAGCTGGGCAGCAGGAGAATGGCGACTGCTATATCCCCTCTTCCCTCTCCAGCTCACTCTCCCCCTCGCAATATTTTTTGTGGTCTTGCACCCCTCCTCTATAATTGCCTTATGACTCCCTTTTAGGTCAGGACCCCCCCAGCTTGAGAAATGCTGATTTATAGGCATCTCCCATTAGTCTGTAGTAAGTTTAACCCATGTCAAAGCCTGGGGGAACTGCCTCAACATTTTGCTCCTGCGCTACTTAATGCTGAAACCTCTGATCATCTGTCAGTGGCACAACATGCTTTTGGGCAGTGTGTGGTCGAAGGGTGCTCACAGGATCTTCACTTGGGAAGGTGAGGAAAATCTATTTTTGGTACTCAGAATAAAACTATTTGCACACTAAATATGATCACTAAACATCAGGCCTGTTATTTGTATGTTGGCTAGTATTATATTTGGTTGGGGATTTTTGCTTGGAATTTATATCCAAATGCAAATATTTCCTCTAGAATTTGTTTGGGAATGGTGCCTTTCTGTTGCTCCTTAGTTGTCTGCAAGATTGCTGATGAATAGTGTTTCTTTTACCCACCCTCGCTATTCTCCAGATTTGCATGTGCTATTTACGCAGGTTACGCTAGCACTTGCTGGCCCAGAGATCAAGACAGTTAGATTAGAAATGGAAAAACCCCTGGCAATGTAAAGCACTGCTACAGGGCCTTTTGTGTTGTCTCTTTCTCTTAAATCTCTGTTCCAACATATTATGGACATTCAGACCCAACCTCAGCATTTTGAGTGTACCTGTGAAACAATTCACCCCTGCCCCTTGTCCTCCATTATCCACAGGATCAGGCTTAAATTTTGGGAAGGGTTATTGAGATGATTCTTTGCTTCTCCTCTTCCCCTTCCTTTCCCTTTCACCCTCCAAACATATGCACCATCATCAGCTTCCTCTGCCACAGGAGAACTAAAACCCAGCTGGAATGTGTACATAGTTGTCAGCATTTATGATGTGTTCCTTGAAATATTTTTGGGGGCTAATCTTCATATAAGCTTGGGGATCACTAAGGTCCCCATTCACCAAAGGGTGTTAGAGTGCATTCTGATGAATGTTATTATTTTTCTCCAGTTATTTAATTGGTGGATCCTGAGTAGCCAATTAATGTAACAGAAATGTTCAAAACCTCTCCCTGTGACACAATATAATGAGCCTGCAGCACACTTCCTGGGATACCCAGAGCTGTGGGTCATTGTGTTGCTTCTCTGCCTCAGCAAGAGTGAGTTTTGTCTCCGTTCCCTGCCACTCCAGACTGTTTTCCTCACCAGCAAGCTCCTCAAGGCTCTCCCAGCCCAGTCAGTGAACTCCAGTCCCTAAGCTCATCAGAGAAGTTTCTCTGCAATGCACAGACCCTGCCACTATGCATTCACAGAAGATATTAAATTTGTTGCTCTGTTAAAAAATCAGTACAGCACAGCTTATTAATTTAACTGGGCTAAATACATTCCTTCCTTCAAACACATCACTGAATTGGTTTATAGCAAAAGCAAAACAAGTTTATTAATATAAGAGCATGGAGCCCAATAAAAAAGGTAGAGATGGTTACTAGAAAATAAAATGAAAACAAGTATCTGAAAGTCTAAAATTTAATCTAGCAAGATACAGTCTTTGTTCAGGATGGTTTCTTATGTCCACAGGTTCCTTTCCAGTTTTTTAGGACCCATCACAGAGATTGAATTGTTTGGTTTCTTTTTCTCCTGAAGAGAAGGATAAAGATGGCGACACTATCTGTTTCTTATATCCCTACAAGTCAGGAAGGCCTCCTGGGAACTCAGTCTCCTGTGTCATGCTAGGGTGCAGGTACAGGTTAGCCTGCTAGTTTTTCTAGATAGCTTTGTTTATTGCTAATATGTAAACTGAGGTAAACTCACATTCCTTTGTGTAGAACAGATCTGTTTATTACCTTTACCTATACTAGGCTGTCTTGTCTTAAACATTGTACTGAAGGAATTCTTAATCACATATGGGGTCAACACATGCATTTTACAATGATATTAATAACCAGCATGTTTTTAGGGTCACATAGCTGTAGGATTTCCTTAAGAAAATATAATAAAATAAAGTAGTATTAATAAAGTAAATGAAATTCACAAATCTAAATGTTGTGTTTTCTCTTGCTTAATTTCTTTTCCCATTTCTTTTCCCTTTTTCTCTCTTGCCATTCTTAGATATTCTGTCTCCCCACCTGTTCTTTTCTTTGTATTCATGTTTGTGTATCATTGTTTATTATTTTTTCTTCTTATAATTCAGATCAGTTTTTCCATTTTTTTCCCTCTTTCATAACTGTATTTACACCCAGGTCTGGTCAACACACAAAGTTGCACAAATGTAATTAAATTGGTTTTAACATCACGCCTTTAATGAAACTGGGACAACTTCAGAATGGACATCAACCCCATGCACTGTTGTCCACCCGTTCCTCTTTTTCTCATGTTACATTCTTTTCTCTCTTGCTTCCCTTCTCAATTCTGTGTTCCTTTTTGCTTCCAACATTTACATCTGTTTCTCTTGTTCCCCCCTGTATTCAAATATCTCTCTCTTTCATGTGAACACACAGCACTTGCAGTACTCTACTAACATGACCCAATAACACCACTGTGAGGCAGGTAAGCATTATCCCCTTTATAACAAAATAAAGAGACACTTGTCTTTATATTTCCAGCTGCAGGTATAAAGACTGATTAATATAATAGGCAGTATTTATTAACAAATCATCTATTGGTTCACATAACCTGTCTCTAGAAGACAGAAGATATACCACGAAGGGGGAAAGCAGTATGCTGTCACACTACATTAGCTTTTCCTGCTGTGTTTATGAGTGTTGTATGTGAAATTTTTGTTTAATACAAAGGTATTTAAGATTGAATTTTGACCTTGAGATGATCACACACAAGTTGGGCTGCTTCTCATTAAAGGTGAGAAAATCAAAAAGCAAAGAAAACAAAGTGTTTATTTCATTTTTTTAATCTAATAATTGTTGGGATTTCACTGATAGTTTTTGAGCATTTGGGACTGTTGCTAAGTCTAGCTATCTTTGTTACCTTTTTCTTTAGTAACCTGAAATTTGAATCTGACCTTTTCATGATCTGTATTGCTCTTTGTTTGGAAAATCTAGTTAAGATAAAATGGAGATAACTTTTAAGAAGTCAATTAAATGTCTGAGCAAAAACTAAATAAGTGATTCTTGAAAAACTGATTAAAAGAATTAGCATTTTTCTCATGAAAAGAAATCCAGAATGCCTTGGTGCTGACAGAAAAACCATTTGTCATCTTCAAATATTTTTCCTGAGTCTCATCAATGGAAAATATGGATGATCTTAACTTTCTTCCAGCTAATCAACTTCAGTTCAGAAGGAAAAATAAAGTATTATGAGTGAGCTTTCCTGGATAGTTTTTGAAAGAAACCAGGTACAACTTCGTCAGCAATATACAATAATGGTCAGCTAATATGTAACCAGGAAAACTTGGCAAATCCCATTCTAGTTAGCTCAGAATAATCAAATTAAAATAGAAAATATTTATTAACTCATTCAGCCATTACACTGGGGAGCATGTGTTCCTTCACTTCCTACTATAGTGTATTGGTAGGGCAGGATTCCTAAGTAATGCTCACATTAAAAACGGGGGCAATCTAGCACTGTAATCATGCAGCATGACCCCAAGAGTGCATGTTCTGCAAGTTAGCATGTATTGCATGGCTCTCAGCCCAGTAACACCTATCATGCCAGATTAATAAGATTATTTCGTAAAATTATCCCTGCAGATTAACAAGAATGAAATCAGTGTGTCCAGGACAATAAAGTACCAAGTACCAAGCTTCTTTTACATGTAACATGAAGTTATTAAGACTATAACTAGTGAATACTTTACTGTATCAGAAACAATAAACTATCTGTTAGGACAGGCTAAAATAGAAATACTTCAAGTTCCTTTTGGCTTTCAGACTGGTACAGACTACTTTGGAGTTAGCACTTAGCCAGCACATACTGTATTATGCTAAATGACTCATTTTTTCCCTGTTTCCCCCGAGGCAGATGTTTCCAAGATTCACAAGTTTTTTCTGCATCTTTTTTTTTTTAATCACAACTACTTTACTGGGAAATACAAAGCACCAATATTCAATCTATTGGTGTGCCCTTTCTTCTAGATGGCCGCCCAAACACTAAGACTTCTAGTTTGAGGCCTGAGCAGATAATTTCTTTCTTGAATAGGACATGCAGGTGACGGAATGACAGAAATAAGTCTCAACTTTATTTAGTGTTGGGTGGATACCCTGCCTCCCACTTTCTCATACCAGGCCTCTTTAGTTTCCAGGATGCTGTTCAGGACTCACACTGTAAAACTAATAACTTAGGCCAGCATATAGAACTCAGCTCATTTCAGAATCCTCTCCACCTCCCCCTCTTGGGAAGCGGAGAAGAGGTTCTCAAGGGAGGACCTCAGTCCATGAATACTTTAGGTCTCCTCTTTTCCCATAAGCAAAAAAACCACCAGCACAAACCCGTGTCTCATATACCTCTGGCATCTTTTCCCATTTATCTGCAATGGATGCCAGCTGCAAGTTGTGACAAGCTAAAATGGTTTTATTTTTCCAAACATTATGCCTTTTTAAGTCTTAATGCTATAATCTAGCGTCCATGATGCTGCGAGAAAGTTGGGAAAATAAAACCACCAGACTTGGCAATTTTATCCAATGGGGAAAAATTCCTTCCTGAGCTTGAAATGGGTGATTGGTCGCATCCACAGTGTCATAAATAGCACAGCATGGATTGTATATTAAGGGGAGAGACGAGGTAGCTGTCCAGAGCATTCCTCCACCTTCTGAAAATGGGAACGTGGCAGATACAAAAGTGCTCTCTCTCTGTCTTGTCCGCCACCTGGGTGCTGCGTGTGGTCACCCCCAAGTTCCTCCCCAGTTGATTATGGGAAAAGGGCATTTGTCTTTTTTAGTGCAAGCCTGGAATTGGTCTTTTGCAACAACTATTGAGTGAGTTTTCCCAATACAGTTGCATTTGCTTCTTTATGGCAGCCACTCAATTCTTCTTGAGTTTTACTTTTGCTTTTTTGATAATTTCTGTTAAGATCAGTGGTTGTTTAAAACCTGATCAATGAGAATATTGAATCTACTGCTCTTAGCACATTTTGTACCTCATCAATTTCATAGAATTTTATTATTGTGACTGCCATATATGTAAATCTATTTGTATAGGTATAACTAGATACGACTTTTGTCTATTGTACCTGAATGGTAAAACTTTTGTCCCCTCTGGAAACTTTCGAACATCTTGTCCATCATCTGTGATGCAAAATTTATAAGAATTGTCACCGAATATTTTTGTACTCAGTGTTGCTGTGTCGGTTCCAGGATATGAGAGAGGCAAGGTGGGTGAGGTAATATGTTTTATTGGACCAATTTCTGTTGGTGAGAGAGGCAAGCTTTTGAACTACATGGAGCTCTTCCTCAGGTCTGGGGAAAATGCTCAGAGTGTCACAGCTATACACAAGGTCGAACAGATAGTTCAGCATAAGTAGTTAACACACATTCTAAGGGACCATTCAAGGTGAAGAGGCCCATTAGGCCCCCTGTAGTCATAGGACAAAAAGTGGGTTACACATTGTTGTAATAAGCGATAAATCCAGAGTCTTATGAGCATTATTTTTAGCGTCTAGCAAAGTTATGAATTTTAACTCCCAGGCTTGTTTTTTTTTAAATGTTGGGCAGGTGTCCTTTGAGGATGAGGACTGATGGGTTAGATCTAGAGTGATCGTTTGTGAAAAGTATTCACCCACAGGTGATATGATGCATTGTCTTTTATCATTTTTACAACAGTCTGTAACCCACTAACCTCCCTTTTTGCCCTATGAATATAGGGGGAACTAATGGGCCACTTCACTTTAAAGGGGCCCTTAGAATATATGCTAATTACTTATGCTAAATTATTTTTTTGGCCTTGTATTTAGCTGTGACACTTTGAGTATCTTTCTCACACCTGAGGAAGAGCTCCATGTAGCTCAAAAGCTTGTCTCTCTCACTAACAGAAGTTGGTCCAATAAAAGATATCTCACCCACTGAATATTTTTGGCATTTTGGAGTGAATATAACTTTTTCTGTTTGACTAATGTACAGTGGCTGATAATGATAATTCATATGTATTTAAGACAATTATGTGGTTGGGTTTTTGTCCTTGAGGCTTGGAAGCTTTTCTGCTTAATTAATTTTACTAATTGGTTATTGAATTCCTGCCTTTGCAGTGTCAACGCTTAATATCATAGTTGGAAACTTAAACATTTTTTACATAAGATTAACAAGCACATTTAGTTTTGGAGACTGTAGCTTCTTATATTTACCTTTCAGATGTCACTGAAGTGTGTGTGTTGATTAGTAAAAATATGGAAGCTGCCAACATAGAACTAAAATGTTTTCTTTTCATTAAAATCCATAAGACAACCGCTATTTTCAAAATATCTCTATTTCTTTGGAAAATGAAATTGGTGTCCATAACACAACTCTTGGTTTAAAAAATAATCAGTAGTGAGATGTACAGTAAAAGTGATACAAATTTAGTTCTACCATTGTTATATAACTGAATTATGAAAGCCCGAGTTAGAATTGCATGTAGACTTGAACCTGACTCTGAGCCTGAGCAGTGTAGCCATAACCTCAGTGTCTACAATCTCTTACAAAATAATAACCATGACTCTTGGTAGAACAATACCAAAAATTACAAAAGTGAAAGCTCAACAAGTCAACCTAAATCTGTATACTGAAAAACAGAAAAGCAATAATTAACAAAATATTACATGCTTAATCAGATCCGAATTCAGCGATTGAAGTAACTCAAATATATCAACTATTAATAGCCTTAGAGGAAAAGTTTGAAGGATATTTGTGTTTCACCAAACGTAGACTAAAATAATACTTTATTTTAAATCTAGATCCCTTCCCTTTCCACAATGGAAATTCAGCATTTGGGGTCCTAAATATGATAGAAAATGAAATAATCACGAAGAATCATGAGGCATCACCAACAGAGTAAACAACCAGAAGATCAGTATGGGGCCACTGGAAAGGGGTCAAAACTAGGAAATCAAAGCCTGGAGGTCTTGAAATGACCAGTAGCTATACAAACATTCTAAAACCTGTAAGGGAGGGTGAGAGCTAGTTAGGATACTAAAAGCCAATGAACTGATTCTCCACCATGCCTGAGTTGCCCATAGAAAGGAGTTGCAGCTTCCTGATCCCAAACTTTCTGGCTCTGTTATAAGTGGTCCTCAGCAGCTTTCTAACTTATGTCACCAGCAAAAGGTTCTCAGTGATCTCACGAGTGGTGGGTCAAGTGTATATACCCCCTTGCCGTTTCTGATCAGGTTAAGTTCACTTGGCACTGCTTGATTAGTGCAAGGTGTATTTAGCAGAGTGGAGAATTCAGCTCAGGGTGTTAAACAGGAGAATTGATGAGTTGACTAAAATTCCCAAAAAGCAGCCAGTTGACTGATAAAATGACTTGTAAATTTTGATAATTTTGCTTCATTCATTCGTTTGTTTCTGTGTTTGGCTGATATAAACATAGGGCAACAACTATAATTTTACATTCAAGATGGTTAAGACAGATAATTGCATCTGGAGTAGAAAAGTATATTGCTGTGATGCCTTCTTTGAATTTGTGAATTGGGCATTGAGTTGTTATATGTTCCATGGTTTGTTCTGGGTGATGACAGTCGGACACTGGAAAGTCTTTAATTTTCCATTTGTGCAGCAAGTATCCGCATCTGCCATGGTTTGTGCAGATGCGGTTTAGGGTTGCTTATGAGCTTCATGGGAGATTAAAGACAGGGATCTTCTGCATTGGATCTTTTACTAAGTGTTTATTTGTAACATCTTGTAAACTCCATTCAACTTTCCAAACTTTCATCAGGGTTGAAGTTGCATTGTTATAGGTTAAATGTGTGGATCCAAAAGGGCTTACACAACTTCAAGTAGTGGTGAGGGATGTTAAGGCCCTGGTGGATGGGAAGACGTTCCTTTTCCGTGATCCTCTGGCATTCCCAAAGGGTTGCAGCGAATGGATGGGGGAGCAATGTGCGACAGTACTGGCTGCCAAGGTGTTGGTGTTGACTTGAGGGTTCCAGTTATGCATCGCATTGCAGGGTTCAGTTGGACATCAACAAGTTGAGTATGACTACTTCTGCTCCATGCCGGTGCACAGTGCTCAGTTACAGAGAACACAAGGACCATCACTGGTGTCCATAACACTGATGCTGATGCCCTCCAGCTTTTACTTGCCAGTTTCTGGACCAAGTTGACCCTTGTCTTCATCTTAGCAGCTACGTTATTCAGATGGTCATGGAAGGTTAGCATGTGATCCCAGTTCACACCGAGATAGATCAAAGTGCAGTCATGTCACACAGTGTCACTTTCAGGGTGCCCTTAGCATTCCTGTTATCAAGATGGAATACAGCGACTATTGTTTTGTGAGGATTTGGATTGAGTCTCCATTTCTGGAAATATTCCTCTATGGTGTTTAGGTCCCCATTCTAGGTGGACTCAATGTCGCTGAAGATGGCTGCTTGTGTTGCCAGGGCAAGATCATCTGCATATACAAATTTGCATGACTTCTTTGGAGGCATGTCCCTTGTATAAACATTGAAAAGTGTTGGTGTGAGTACCGAGCCTTGTGGCAGTCCATTGTTGAGGAAGTGGGTTGAACTGACTTTGTTACCCAAGTGGACATGTAACTGCCTATTGCTCAGCATCATTCATAGCAGACAGTGTTTTGCAGCTGGGGATGATCCTTGCAAGCTTCAGCATTAAACCTTTAATCCAGACCATGCCATAGGGTGATGACAGGTCTACAAAGGCTGTGCCAGTCTTAGATTTCCTCTGGAATCCCACCTCAATGTGTGTTACAAAGGTCAGAACTTGGTTGCAACAACAGCTTTGAGGCCAGAATCCTGCTTGTTCTTCAGGGATAACTGACTTGATAAGAGGACTGATTTTCCGGGGGATGATACTTTGCAGGAGTTTGTAGGTAGTTCACAGGAGAGATATCAGCCTATAACTTCCAGGGTCGGTCAGCTTGCCTGGTTTGAATATGGCAATAACTATCGCCTCCTGTCAGGCTTTTGGAATGCATCCAGATTCTGTGGTTTTGGTGTACAGTTTCACCAGCCATTGGAGTCCCCTGGGACCTAGTTGATGAAGAACTTTCGGGGGGGATACCATCTCCGCCAGCCATCTTCCCTTTTTTCATTGTGGCTAAACCCTCTTTCACTTCATCTGTACTGATGGCAACGGGATCTTGTGGAAGGTCATTGTCCAATGTAGTTGATGATGGATCTCTTCTTTGGTGTTTTTGTCAGTTTGTGTTTTTGTGCAGTCCACCAGGTATGGAGGCTATGGAGTTGGGCATGACTTTTGAGGATTAGCAGCTCTGAGTTATCGTAGTAAGGCCCAGGCATGGTGACTAGAGTGTGTGAAGATCAGACCTTGAACATACTCAGTCCTCCATTGGTGTCTGACTGAGTCTAGGGACTCTAACAGGGCGTTCGCAACTATGGGCTGCCCAACTGGTTGTACTGCCGGTGTAAGTCTTGGTCTCTTTTGTCCATCCAGGAGTATATTCTTCCTGCAAGCCCCATGGAATACTCTTGGCAGTGGCAATAAGGAGGCCAATGATCTGGTGATAACATTCTGGTGTCGCGGGGATTCAGATTACCACTTTTTCGATGGCTTCCCTATAACAGTTGTAGTCAGCTTTTGCCAGGTTCCAGCATGGGAATCGTTTCAATTTCGACGCCGACATGGATGGTGATGTTGGGAAGTATTTTGCGGGATGCAAGAAGCGTACTCCCGCTTTGATCTTTGGAAACAATAGTGCGGTCCAATTTGTAATCGCATTGCCAGCAAGCAGAGTGGAAAGTTGCTCACTGTTTGGGATCGAAGACCAGTTGCAGATCTTCCGCTGATGTCCAGTCCATGAAGTCTTCACCACTGTCTTCATTTAAGTCATAGCCCCACATAGTGTGGTGGCTGTTATAGTCACCAATGTTTAGGGCCAGGATGGTGCACTTGGAAGTGCTGGCTTTAGCTATTTTGAATTAGGGGTTTTATACATGTTTGTAGTGTGCAGCTCCCCTATCCTAATGTCGGTGGTATAGGTGACTTCTTCAGTTGGGGAGAAGAAGTCAAAATCCATGATAGTGTTCTTCAGGCCATGTTTCAATTTGTAATGGCTAGTTGTGAGTTTGTAATCATGGATATGGTAACGGCTAGCCTGTTCATCATTGGAGATGTGGGTTTCTTGGAGCATAAGGACATCAATATTACGTGTCTTCAACATGTTTGTGAGATACTCACACTTCACCCAGGAAAGTCCCTAAATGTTAGGTTCTGGATCAAAGATCCTCCAACTTATCTGGTATGTTATTTGGCTTTAAAGAGGGCCATTGTGGTGGCTTGAGTTGCTGCTCTGAAGACCAGGAGATTGTTGATGGATGTTCAGTCGCCGGGTTGATGGCATTAGTCATGATTTCCGTTAATTTAATGTTATTAACTTCATTAAGGGATACAGCACTGGAAAATTATTTGCAATCTCTAGAAATTTCACTGATGCAGTAACCTTAGATGTGGAATGGGAAGTATAAAAAAAAAGACATTGAAATGGTCTATATCCTACAGAAAATACGTTGTTAGCAAATAAAATATTTGTTGATGGAAAATTCTGTTATGTGAATAGTTGCTCAAAGTTGAACAATGATTTGACATATTATGATCACAATTTACAAATGCTTCTTGGACGTGGGTCTATACAAGATGGAACTGTAATATCTCTTAATATGTTTTTATAAATATCCAAGGTATAATGAGTGTCTCATATGACTTTGAATGAAAATTGTCATATGACTTTAAATATGTGCAGGTGACAGTGTACATCAAAGAAGACCTCATGAGCTGGACAAGAAAAGGCATATTTATCTCTATTTTGATATGAGGGCCAGTACCTTTGAGAAGTGTATTAGGTTGCAGATACAGGATAAACTGAAATTTAGGGCTTCTGTGTTCACTTACGTGCTTTTACCGAAAATTAAGTTATAGGAGTGGCAATTGTGTATATAAGAAACAAATATATATAGTTTCCATGTGGTGCGTCTCCCTCTCAAGCCCCCATCTTACACTATTTTATTTCTGTGCATTATTTTAAAATATGACAAAGCTCACTGCAGAAGAAGAACCATCAACTTTGCATGACAAGCCATGCTAAACTACTTTACCAACCACAAAGTCTTGAGGCTTTGAATGTAAGAAGGCTGCACCCATATCAATGAGAAATTGCTGGCATATCCTATTTAAAATGAAAGAAGGCGATTCTGGCCTTCCTGACAAGCTGGCTGGGACTGCGTGTTTGTTTTCAGTGTTCTTACACAAGTAAAAACTGTCTGCTAAAGATTACAGTGTGCTAGTTTCCTTATTACATATTTAAGTGATTTGCTGAATTGGGACTGTAGCATCTCCATCTTTATTAGAGAGTGTTTCTGTCTTTACATTTTCTTATAGATTATCTTTTTTATTTTATTATGGAGTCATGTGTTGCAGTTTTGAATTTTTGGCGTCTAGTTTTAAGATCACTATTCTTGGTGCGGGTCTCCATCTATCTATTTAGAGACCTATATTATGCCCATCACTATGGTGGGTTGAGCATTTCTGGAATTCTCTGTTTCATAGATTCTCTTCTCTTAGTCTTTGACACTTCTTTGTGACAAAGGAAGAACAGATGACACTTCCTCCAGATCCTGTTAATGTTAAGGGATTAGCTAGGATGGGTCATCTGATGGGTCCCTATCTTAAGACAAGGGTCAGACCATATAAACAGAAATCCTATTGCAATGATCGAATCAGTGTAATAACACTAAGAGTGAAGTGTAGTGTTTTGGATCATTACAGGATTACCTTTTTTAAATAGGAGACAAAACCCAGGGCTGAAATTAGGGCTCCATTTCAACAAGGTACTTAACCTAACTGTGCCTAACTTTAAGCATGTAAATTGTCCTATTGAAATCATTGAGACTACTGAGATTTTTTTAAATTAGGTGTGTGCTTAAGTACATGGCTGAACTGGGCCCTAGGATCTCCCTTGTGGGAGCACAACTCACTGCCTCTAAGTTCCTAGGCCATCTTGATTTGTGTGTGTTTCAATTTATTTACATTCTCTATCATCATATTGGTCACTTTTACTGTGTTAGTGGGTGATTTGATTACTTGATTTGAATCCAGTACATTTAAAAACAAATGTCAAACAACTTTAAGATCCCGATGCTCCAGCTAAAAGAAACCAAGTTGTGGTTCTTGTGCCTTTCTCTGGCCCATTTATATGGCAGCATATTCATGTATGTATTATACGGAAATGCAATGGAGTATAGTTGAGAGCTGTAACTGTCATAGCTGTTTTATTTGATTTTTAATGTATATAAATGCTCTGCAAATTCTACTTAATTACTCTGCTTTTTGGTTTTGTTTCCAGGCATCTCCATTTACAGTACGTGTCTCAACACTTCAGAGTCAGTGTATTAAACCCCGACACATCTTGAAAGCCCTGTAGCAAGGATTGAAATAGAGATGCCTCAAAACAATATATATTTTTTTTTAAAAAGCAACATATAGACATGACAGTATAAAGAATCCATTTCTATGAGCTGTTCAGTCTGTAGGGTGATGTAGTGTGGTTGTTCATATCAAACATTCTCATAAGTTCTTCAAAGCTGTCACAGTAAAATGTTTTATTCCAGAGGTACAGACTATTCACCAAAATGTGGCCTACAATACCACACATGACTACTAACTATCTCACTTTTTAAAGATAAGGCCTTTGGACAAC
The DNA here is from genome assembly GCF_026122565.2 of Emydura macquarii macquarii. Taxonomy (NCBI): domain Eukaryota; kingdom Metazoa; phylum Chordata; order Testudines; family Chelidae; genus Emydura; species Emydura macquarii. The sequence continues at coordinate 11,754,029 of NW_027131283.1, forward strand.
AGGTCCCTGAGTGCAGCGCTCCACTTGATTGCTCCCTGAGAGAAGGGAACGTGTTCTGACCTGTAGGATTCCATTAGTTGCATCGCTCTATTAAGGATAAGGACAGCTATAGTCTGCTTGACTTAATGCAAGTTAAATCTGGCCTTCACACTCTGTGCAAATTGCAAGCATAGACTCATAGGCTATAAGATTAGAAGGAACCATTATGATCATCTGGTCTGACCTCCTGTACAACACAGGCCACAAAATTTCACCCACCCACTCCTTTAATAGACCCCCTAACCTAAGACTGAGTTATTGAAGTCTTCAAATAATGATTTAAAGAAAAACAGAGAATCCACCAGCAAGTGACCCATGCCCCGTGCTGCAGAGGAAGGCGAACCCCCCCCCAGGGGCTATGCTAATCTGCATCTCATGCAGTGCAAAGTTTAAGCCCTCCGGTGGTAGTACATATTATGAAGATACAGTTAAGATGATTTTGGGGTGAGTTGTGATGACTCCCTTGGTCAGAAATGTTATAATTTCAGTCCCTACTGTAGAGTTGTAACAGGGTTATTATGAAGGTGATCTGGAATCTGCATTGAAAATGTGTTTTTTCTGTTCATGAGCCAGTTTTCAAATCTTAAAACTCAACTGATTTTCAAATGGAATGGGGGGGGGGACCCCTAAATCAGTGATTGAAAAGGCACCACTCCAAAGTAAGGATTAAGTGGTATATAAAATTAAGAGTTGTTTTTTTAAAGTTACTGTTTTTCAGTAGAGCATGACGAAAAAAGAATCTGAAACCACAGAAAATTCCTCCCTCCCACTATTTTGCATCTTGTATCAAAAAACAACCAAAGTGATGAAGAAGAAAATTTGAAGGGGGGAGCGAGGGAGAGGGAGAAGCTTATATACCAATTGTAAGTTCAAACCATTTTTTAAGATAAAATAATAAACCCATTATAAAGGGAGTTTGTAATTCATGGCAGATATATCCTTAACTTTAGCGCCATAACTGGTGCAGCTTTTTCTAAAGACTTTTGTCTATTCAGTTTTACCCCTTTTGGAATATTAGCATTTTCGAAGCTTTTGAATGAAATGACTTGCAAATGTATTGAAACAGATAAAGGAAATTGAATAATATGTTTTCAATTAAACCTTTCAATGTAGCAAGCTCATCCCTCATTTTTTTAACAGCATTGTACAAAAACCTTTATGTAACAAGCATCACTCTGGAATATTTTGAACCTAATTCTTTTGAATTCACAGGAATTACCATATTGTTAATAATTCATCAAATTATTAGGCTATTGAAAATCTAGCCAGTGATTAATCTGAAAGGAAAGTAGCAATGCTTTCAAATGGTCTAATAACTAGGTCATAACCCCGTATCAATTTGAAATTAATCCCATTGCAAACATGAGGGGATTACAGCAGAAATAGGGTTTTTTCTTTCTGTGTGTGTACGTCACATGAAGAAATATTAAAGGCATATGAAGGCTCAGTAAATCCTTTTGCTATTCAGACACTGAATTTCAGATAAGTGGAATATTTGGTGGTATTTTTACATTTTGTATCATATTCCGAGACTTGAAAAGAATGGAATGTCTTTTTCCTACTTGCAGTAACGTTTAATGCTTCCTATTCAGTGCTTGCTAGTAAAGATAATAAAATGTGAGCATAAAGCAGCCTATTTTAAGAGACACCTTGTTTTATATAATAAACTTAGATCAGATATTTTTTCTTTTAAAATCTATTATGCTATTTTACATCTTTCATCTGAAAACACCACAATTGCATCTTTTTTTGTAACTGCTATGGATTTTAGTCATTTTTTTGGCATCTTTCTGGATGTCTGACTACATGAATACATTCTCATCCTACCTTTTAGCTGAGTGAAAGATGTCTTTAGATAGAGGGGAATGCCTGCTTGCTGGATGTCACTGAAAGTCACCACTTTCTCATTGCAGGGATGCTCCTCTCGCAGCAGTCATGATTCACAGAGTTTTTCAGCAGGCATTTCAGGAGGGCTAAAGTGAGGCAGCCTACTAATTCAAGAGCCCTTTTTTGGTAGCTTTTGGACTTTTTAACTTTGTATGCAAAGCTAAGATGAATCATATGCTGGCTACTGAATGACGGATCTGCCTTCTGATTCAGTTCCAGGAGAGAATAATTTTCTGTTTCCCAGCAGCTAAATGGCTCTGTATGAGAAGTGGAAGGGGATTGGGGATTTTGATTCATCTGATCCCATGTGTTAATTTAAAGAGTCTGACATTTATTTGGCATTTATCTCTATGCTGGCTTGGGATTAGTATGACTTGGAAAGCAAAATATTTAGTGTTTCAAATTAATCAAAATTATTTGTATACTTTAGGAAAAAAATCCCACTTTGTCGTTTTATGATATCTTCCTATGTTTATTTCTCTATTCGTGTTACAGTATCAAAGTTCAGATTTCAGAATTGTTTGGGTAATTCCTGGGAGGTCTTATTGCTGATTCTACATCTGTCTTCCATATTTCTGCTACTATGAGTATTAGTACAGTATTACCTGTACTTATCAGCCAGATTTAGGATGTGCAGGAGTTTGCCTGAGTAAGGAGTGATGAATAGGATCCTAAGAGAATTGACTATAGGTTTTAGGAAGGGGCCTATAAGAATAATCTCCTCTCAAGCCCGTGTTGTCACTCTTCCCCATTTGTGCTGGCCTTTTTGGAAGCCCGGGGATCTCCATTTGTTATACACTTCTCGGAAGCCCAGGTCACAGCTGATAGTTTTCTTGTCAATTGTAAATCCATCACTTTTGCTCCTTAATTAGCTAGAGAATGCATAGTCATATAACACAAGGCACTTCTTTATCATCAGAGGAAGAGAGCTTTGCCTCTGGAATATTTGCAAGCTGTGATCATAGGAGAAAGAATAGGACCAGAAAATTCAAACTTAAATCTCGTGAATGGCAGTGCACTGGAGTGCATTAGCTGGGGATCACTGCACTAGTTCAGAAGTCTTTTTCTTAAAGTTACTATTTAACTTTCACATTTTAATAGTTTGATGAAGTGGGCCTCATGAAATACTTCATCGTTAAGTCAGTGTTGATAGAAAAATTAACCAAACACCATTGTGGTTGCTTTTCTGTAGTATTACAAATGTATAATAGAAATTACAGATGAAAGATACCCGTTAGTTTATGTAGACCATTCTTCTGCCAGTGCAGAATACTCCCTACAGTATATTTTTTAGAGATGGGCCAAAACTGGAACTTGAGATCAGAATACTTTGGAATTTCAGGTTGATCTGGATTCAAATTCCTAAATTCAAACCTGTCCCTATGGTTTTGGTTTTATGTTGGATCCAAAATGGGAAGCGATTCACTTTCCATTTCTGGTTCACGTTTAGTCAAAATTTTGTGAGAATAATTCTGTAGAATGTTTTGTCCTAAACTGGAAGAAATTTTTAAAGAGCTGTTCATCTGCCTGATTCCCTCTTCAGTATGGTACTGTCTACTTTGAACCCAAACGTTAGCCCCAATTCTGACTAGAGCTTGAGCTCTATCTTAAATGCTTTTCTACCCACCTTCATTTGAGTTTCCTTGTAAAATTATTCCAATTCCATACAGATAAATGTAAGTGGGATTGTCAGTTTTTAACAAGACTATTTTGAAGACAATGGATGCAATCCTGGTTCCATTGAAGTTTATGGAAGTTTTGCCATACAACCTTATTTCAGCCCCCTTTTGCATATGCATGGTGGTAAAGCCTTTAATCATTTGATCGCATGCTATTTTTATCCTCAGTCTGGGCATAGGAAGGATGGTGCTCAGGGAATGAATCAGCATTGGTTAGTGAATGAGGCTGGTATCTACAGGACCCTTGCCTCATTTGTTGAAGAAACTGGAAGGTTTGTAGTAAATGGTGCAGAGGGTTGAAGGAAGTGGTTAAGGCAGATAAAGGCCACCCTGAAGAATTGGATTCTGTCCCTGTTTCTGTCACATAATTCCTATACAGAACAAAACTTCACTCATGCTCCTCTTGAACTCAGTGGCAAAACTCTCAGTAACTTTAATGGCACAGACTCAGGCTCTAAATCATTTAAATCAAACATGTTGCAGGTGGCAGCTAATTGTATGTTCCTCATTTTCTAAGTGCTCCATATTGAGACAGATAGGGCCTGAGTTGCAGAAGCACTGAGCACTCACAACTGCAATTGAAGTAAGTGGGAACTCTGCTCTGAACCTATAAAGTGCCATAAAATGCTAAGTATTCTGAAAAAAAGTTCCTAGGCATCTTCAAATGGTCACCCAAAATGAGTGGACACTTCTGACCCTAATGTCTCTGTGCCTAAGTTCTTGACCTTATAAAATGGAGATAATACCTCAGAGGAGTGTGGTGCCGCTAAATTCATTTAATGTTTGCCAGGCACTCATATATTACAGTAATTAAGGCCATAGAAAAGCTAATGAGTAAATTAATAATTCTGTATTCAGAGCGAAGTGTAAAGGGTATACAGAAAAAAGACACTGGTGAACATACTGAATGATGAGGATAAAATGAAATATTGAATAGTTACCCATTTGGTGAGCACCATCTATACACTGAATGAGGCAGGGGTCCTGTGAAAAAAATGGTGTGTGATGAGGTAATTAAAGTCTGTATCATAATGCAAATGCACAAGGGACTAATTAAGATTGCTCAGGCAACCTTAATACTGACATTTCGTAACTTTTGAGTGCTTGACTTTGGAACCTTAATGTTCTTTTAACGTAAGTTTCTTCTCTTTTCTTCTTTAATTCATTTACTAAACTTTGTAAAAAGCAAACTGAAAAGATAAAAATTCCATCCTGTAGGAACACATTGATTCCCACATTGTGTTATCAGCGGGGCTGGAACTTTTAGATCCATAGCACAGATCTCTGGAGTTAATAGAGCATCTGATTGTCATTGTGTACATGGACCAGCCATAAATGGAGATGAACGTTCTTTTTGCCAGTGGGATTCATAGATATTTGCTGACAGCAAAGGAATGTTGAGACTTGGGAATCCTGGTTTCAGTTCTCAGTTCTGGTAGTTACAGACCCCTCTCTTCTCATCCCCAATCCTGGCTCCTTCTAGTCTGCTCCCTCCAGCATGTCTCCATCCTCTTCCTCCCCTCACGTGGCTCTTGTCTGAGTCCTCCCCTGGCTTTTCTCAGATCACATTCCTCCCATGCCTCCTTCCCTTCCATGTGTCTCCTCATTCCACTGCATTCCAGATTATTTTCTTCTCCTCCAGGTTGACTGGGTGCCAGCAATTAGACAATTGAGAGCATATGAAAGATAATTTGTCTCAGTTCTGGTGCCTCATGCCTTGAAAGCCACTGAGAAGGAGAAATTTCAGGGAAAGTTCTGTTCAGCCCTGGAGCCTTGGGATAGAATAGGCAGAGTTGCATATGCAGTGGTGATTTCAAATGTTGTAGCCTGGTTGGTACATTGGACCTTTGTGAGACTGGAATATGCTCATTACAGATGAAAGCTTTGGCAAATTTAACTGCTGAACCCTAAGAAGCCTCTACTGCACATGTGCAAACGGCAAATTTCAGAGTCTTATAACTTGGCTAAATTAGGACAGATTGTCACTGGAATATCAAAAGGGAAATTCTTCTGATTAGGGCATTGCCTCTGCCAAATTTCAAGTCCCTCTCCAAAAGCATAGCAGTGCTAGAGCTTCCCACTGAAATGGCTTTTAACAACCAAGAGTCCAAAGCGGATTGTTTGAATGGACAGAAGAGTGACCATAAGTGGAGGTCATGAGGTCTTCAGGAGCCTACCAAAAACTTCAGTCATCTTAGCTAGTTTGCATGCAAACACAACAGGAAAACATATATATATATATATATACACACTTCTTTAGGAGGAGAAACACACTTATCCCTAACAGCCTTCTCATTATTGTCCTGCACCATTCAGAAGTTCTAGCAAGACACTGCAATAGTGATCATAGTGACTCCTCCTTGGGACACATGATTTTCTGACTTAACAAGAAGCCAGTGCCTACTATGTTTCTTCCTCACCAGGGCCTGTTGCTCCATCATGAACCTGAGAGACTGAACCTTTCTGCCTGATTTTTGACAGGAAACACTCTGAAGAACTGTTCAATCAGAGTAATCAAGACTTTACTCGTTTCCAGAAAGTATCTTTCTCAAAATTTTCAAAAATGACTGTTGACTTTTGGACCTCAAGTTTTGTGTATCCAACTTGAAAAACTTTAAAAGGACCTAATTTTTAGAAAGTGCTTAACACCCCTTTTTGAAATTCTAGTCTCTTTAAGGTATCTCAAATTGGGCACCCAATGTCACTGCTAATTTTGAAAATCTTGGTCCAAATCTGAATAGAATTATAAAATTGATAAGGCAAAAGTCTTTCAACTTTTCCTTGTGTTTATATCAAAACATTAGTTTTGTCCTTTGTAAAGAATTTATTTTCATGGTATTGTTGGAAGCAACCATATGCTCAGTACCAGTCAGATTTTTATTTTGAATAAATCATAACCAAAAAGTAACATATATTTACAATAATATGTGTGCAGTTTGTCAGATGAGCTGAACAGAGAACAACACAGTGAAGGGTGAGAAGTAGTAGCATGAAGAAGATGTGCCAATAAAAACACTTTGTTTCATGGGATCACTTACACAATCATGTGCTACCCAGTTGTTTTACAAAAAAGAGCCTTCATTTCCTAATGGATAGCAAACCACAAAAATCTACATAAAAGTAACATTAAAAGGTACATTTTCAGGGTGTTGCCTGTCTAGTTCCACTGTACTGAAAACTATTGCTGGGCCTAACCCTGGAGTCATGGAACAAACAAAACTCCCATTGATTGTCAGTGGGCATTTTGTTCATATAACAGTTCAACGTTGCACTGTAAGGATATAACTTTAACTTGTACAGGCAGAGCAATTCAAAATTAAGGCTGAAATGCTTTCTTTGGTCGCTTTGCTGTGCTTAAGTTACTGTTATTGAAGATCTTACCTACAATATGTCTTACACATCATGCTGAGTTAAGAATTTGTTTATAGCTTCCAGTCTTATTTCCTTTTGTTGTTTTATATTGGGTCTTCAATGTTACATTGACACAGATATTTTTTGAAGTTTAATTTTCTTTAAAAACAGTAATCATTTGTGGATTTCTAAGATTTTGTATTCATTAATTTTCAGTGAGCTTTAATAATTATTGATGTGCATTAACATTAGAAAACATTAGACCTGCTGATTATTTATGTCTATAAAAAGGCTGCTCCTGGTAAAAAGATCTAATAGAATATATCCATATATAGGCACCATTTGTAAGAACTGAACTTCATTAGATTATTAGATTGTCTGTGACTGAAACTTACACTTTGCTAAATATTGAAAGTATCAGAGTACATTCCTGTGCTGTATTCAGGAGCTTTTCTCCTGACAATTCAATACTAGATTCCCCCTCCCCCGCTCCCATTTAAACAAGACTAAAGACCGGTAGAGAAAATACCATTACAAAATAATATGAGTCTTAATTCAGACGATAACATTAATGTCAGATGGTAGCTTTGGCTTCTCCAAGATTTTCTTCAAACATTGATTGACAGCTGCAGATAGCCTAAACATAATCCTGTAGAGCCACAAGTCTCTAAATTCCAAGGCTACTGTTGAATATCCCTCAAAAATGCAAGCACTAATATCCACATGTATTATCTGCTTTGTTGAAACGCTCAAAAAACCTATTTGGCAATAGGATACATGTTAACATGACTTTCCATTTTAGGTTATGGTCCATCATACTTTTGTAGCATTCATGGACTCGTTCTTTCCCAGTGTAGTGCAAATAGTGGTGCTTACTTTGAAGTATATTCTAAATCTTTAAAACAAATCAATAGCACCCTATAAGAAGTGGAGATAAAATGTATCTTGACATTTTTTCCAAAAAATTATTATAGAACTGTATGTGTGGGAGCATGTGGATAAATGCTCCTGTAACTCCCATCTTACGTACAATGAGTACTTTGACAGGATTTTTGCCATTGTCAGAATGGATGGACATCTTTTCTACAAGTTAGAAATCTATCCTACTTACAGATTCTTTAGCCTCCTCAGCTGATAACAATAAAGAGGCTGATCAGCCATTTTGTTAGAACGTATTATCTGTCTATTCTCAGCTCTTATTTCACTGATCCATATATAATTTAGTCTAATTTTCCTGCAGTGTCCATCACCATGGTATCTATGCAGCTCCAAGGTAAACTAGGTTGGCAAGGTGTGGTTCCTAATAGGCTTCAGGAGTTTTGGGGTTTTTTTTTTTTTTTTGTTCTTCTCACTTCTGTGATGGCTCAGCTTGAGATCTTTCTTTTTCTTTTTTCCTCTCTGTCACATCTCCCTCATTAATTTGGCTAGAGCGGAAAAATTTTGTCAAAAGGAACATTTTTGCAGTAGGCCCTGAAAGTGGTCAGACTGGATTAGTCTGACCTCTGGAAACTTGTTCCCAGAACTGAGCACTCTTTGCTGATACTGATTTGACCCTGACTGGTCCATGGTCTATCATCTGTATCCTCTAGAACCACTCTACATTGAGGGCCACCTCCTTTATTTTCAATAGTATTGAAGGCTCACTACCTCTGCCAGTAGGTAAACTTGATTGTTAGCCCTTTCCTTCACCTCAAATTTTGTTTTTCTTTTCACCTTCCAGAGAAGGGGGACGATATACTAGAGTGCAATATGTCCTGGCCAAGCATTCCATGACATCCATTACTTCAGATCAGTGATTTTTGGACACCTTCTCTATTCCATTGTAAAGAAGTGGCCTTGGGGTTGTGGGGATCTCTCCTCGCTACTGTAATACAAATAATTTAGCCATGGTAGTGATACAGGTCTACTGTATATTCTCCTCCCGATACATGCATGTAGCTTTACTTCCATTTACTCTGATAGTACTTACTTGTACATGTTTTGTGTCCCGTACTCTTAAAGCAGTCATTTATATTCTGAGTCATTGTGGTTAGATGACAGTGCTTGTACTATGCGGTACTTGGAAAATTGTCTTTCTCTGGATATATGGGCCTGTCTCCTCAGCCTTGCTGCCATGCTTTTTGCACTGCTCCAGTTTTCCTAAGGGGACTTAAAGCTACCTCAAATAGGCAGCAGAGGATTCCCAGTTGGCTTTATTCCTCCTGTTTTCCACCTCTCCACTTCTTCAAGCACAGGGAGTGGGGAGGAAGCCAGCTAAGGATAGAAAGAGCAGGTCTAGAGCCAGTGCACAGCACTCTGGCAGATTCTTGGCTGTGGGACTTTTCTGGCCAGCATAACTTAGAAAAGACTAAGTGCTGGATGCTGTTTTATTCCCTAGTGGCACCAGAAAGGGAGGAATGGAAAGGTGAATTAGAACCACTTTCTCCCACAATCATCCCAGCTGTGCCAAACATACATTTGATGCAGCTAAAGATCTATCCTGATGTACATAATAGGTCCTTATTTTCTAGTAGAAGATATATATGTCCAGTGGGGCCATGCACTATTTTTTACACGTTTGATTTAGATTAAGATAGTCTTGGGCATTAAATATTGAGCCAAAATATTCCATTTACATTTGGAGAAACACTGCTCATTTTCAGTTGATTGGGTTAGGCTGATCCAAGGCTTTAGACTGGTTTAATCTGCTTTCAGGCTTTACACCACAAAACACTGCAAACAAAGTCTGAAAAATATGAGTCGAGCAGGGGCTCAGTAGGATATCAGGAGGTTGTAGAAGGATGTAGATTGAAGCAGCAACATGTGGCTGCTTAACATGAGTTAAGCAAATTAAAATCAATTAATTCTTAGTTTAATGGGAACATCTCTTCGCTTTCAGTTTGGAAATGACAGAATTAAAAAAAAAAAGTGGGAAAGTTTATTCAGGAAGTGTGAACATACAAAATGTTTCCAAATGTTTAAAATCCTTTGTTGAAACAGTACATTAGTAACATGGGAATCTTTTTCTTGTATTCTTACAAGTAGGAAAGTTTATTCACATGAGAGAGTTTTTCTTCAGTACTTTAAGGATAGTAAGAATTTTCCATTCTAAACCTTTCTGCCTGTTAGAAAATTCCTGCCAAAATATACCATGTGAATTAGCTTGGGTCTACAGTCTGTTCACTTGTCGGATTTCTTATGTTTCATGACTGCAGTTTCTCCCTTTTATTTTTTTTTTAACGAAAAGCATTTAAATAGCATCAAAAAATTGTAATAAGGAAAAGAGAAATGATCAAATCTAATTCTTTTGATTTAATTAATTGTAAGGTCCTGGGCGAATCAAGGACAAGAAGCACGAGGGAGCCAAAGAGTACAAGTAATCACATGTTTATTCACAGAATTCTAATCACTAGAAAGCAAGTGCGGCGGGACCCGCAACGGATAGTGGACATTCCCAACAGGTGTTACCTGCCAACCCCCAGTGTCCTAGGTTGCGAGAATCAATTCCACGGATGATCCGTTCTTGTCCGTGATGGCTCGGCTTGGTCTGGATGCTTTGCCCTTTTATAGACCTTGTCCCCTGCTAGAACTTTCTGTCACCTTGTCAGTGTTTTTCCACTGCCATTGAGGTGGAGGGGGTTTCCTGCCATTGAGGTGGCGGGGGAAACTAACATAGGCCCAGTGCTCAGAGTTGATAAATAGGATGTCAAGATCTGGCCTCTGCCGGCTCTTGACTTCCTCTATGACAGTGTTTCTTAACATTTTAAGCAGCAAATACCCCCTAACTTCTGAAAATTTTAATAAGTACCCCAACACTCTCAATTTTCCATGGGATTTTATATTTACAGACTAATGTGAGCCATATGTTGGAAGAAGGGCTGAGTATATAAAGCCATGATATGACAGATGTCAGATCTAGTGTGGGTAGGGTTACCACTTTTACACCAGGGGTGCACAACACAAGTATGTACCTGGGCTAGAGGTGATGTTGGCCAAAGGTAGGAGGCTTTGAGTGGCATACCAATCCTGGGGAATATAAAGTGCTGCGCAATGCACAGCACGCCAATTTTTTTGCCATAGATTTGAGAGGAGGAAGGGGTGAGAGAGAGACAGGGAAGGAGGGTGAGAGAGAGAAAGGAAAAGAGAGAGAGAGACTGGAAAGAAGGACAAGAGGGAAGATTGTGGTTGCTCTTTTTCTAAAAGGGTATGTCTTCAGGAGTACTGTGGTGGCAGTGGATGAAGGGAGTGTTTGGACCTGTAGTTCAGAGATAAAAAGACACAAGGACATAGTCAGACACATGCAGCAACATGCTGAGACACATGCACATGCAGGGCAGACATAGAGGCACACACACACACACACACACATAAATAGGCATACAATAATTCAGAATGTAAGATTTATTCTTTTTTATTGAATTTTACAACAGTTTTTGAAACAAAATATCACCTGAATCATAAAAATTATAGAACAGTAAAAACAAAATAACAAACATTTATATTAATAAAACTCTCTAAACATAGGTATCATTGTGACTGGAACTGATACTCCCCCTCTAGAATTGTTCTACAAATGTGGGACTGGACTGGACTTTTTGCTAGTTTTAACAAAATAACATAAAAATGAGTTCTTGTAAGAGCTGGATTTAATGAGAAACTTAGGCCTGTTTGGATGACATGAGCATTCCAAATCTCGGTTTTAAACTACTTATTGCTACTATCAGATCATTTTCCAGGCACAAACTGTTTCTTATTTTACATTTTAGCCCAGTCAAGTGCGAGAAATTGGTCTCCCACAAATATGTTGAGGCAAACGGGAGAAGCTCTGTGAGAGCCGTGTTTCTCAGCTGTAGGTATTCCCATTTCACTTTCTGCCAAAATGCAGGAATGTCACCCAGTCCCATGCTCTGTATCCTCTGCAATGTACTGTCTGTGCAAAGCTCAAAAAGTTTTTCCTTCATGCTTTCTGGAATCCCTACTTGTTCAGTAGGGCTGTCATTAAATGGATTCAAAATCCACAGTTTCTCTGGATCTTCATGCTCTTCAACATTAGGGAAATAACGTTCAAAGTTTGACTCCAGATTTGCCAAGTGTTCTTTAATATTTTCTTTCCCACCTTCATTCAGAGTGATTTCGTTTTCTTCACAGAATTCTGAGAGCTATGAAAATGAAACAAAATTTCCACATAAAGCTCAATTTTTCCAGATTTTCCCCCTTTTTTCTAAAAGCTCTTTGTCATGCAAGATAAATATATTTGTGTTGTATCCCTGAAGCTGAAGGTTCAAGTTATTGATTTTATCAAAAATGTCACAGAAAGGCTAATTTGCAAATCCATACTTCATCTTCAAAATGCTGTAAGTATTCAGATTTCATATCTCTGAGAAAGACAGTAACTTTTCATATCTCAACTTGAACAGGCGATTCAACAACCTTCCATGTGACAACCACCAAACATCAGTGTGAAGTACAGTAATATGTTCAGATCCCATGTCATGGCATAGCAATCAGAAAAGACGTGAATTCAGAGCCGGCGCTTTTATGAAGTTTTCACAGCTGTTCCTAGCATGCTGTTTAAATCTTCATTCAGTTGCTTTGCAGCCAATGCCTATCTATGGATAATACAATGGTTCCACTTGATTGAAGGATTTATAGTTTTTAAGCAAGCAACAAAATCACTTCGTAGACCTACCACTGCTGCTGCTCCATCTGTGCATACAGACACACACCATTCCCATGATAATCCATTTTTTACAATGTGCTCATTTAAGATCTTAGAAATGTCTTCTCCTGTTGTTCTTGTGTCCAATTCTTTGCAGCCATATATTTGTTCCTGTATTCCTTGCTCGTCTTCATCATCAATGTATCTGACAAACATCATCAGTTGTGCATAGTTGGATACATCCGTAGATTCATCAATCTGTAAAGCAAACTGTTTTTTCTGGATGATTTTTTCTGAAATTTGTTTAATTATGTCTTCTGCCATGTCATCAATTCTTCTTGTCATGGTGTCATTTGAATGTGGGATGGTTTTAATTTTATCTACTTCTGTTTTGCCAAACATGATTTCAGCAATTCTGATAGTAGCAGGAGTTACAAGGTTCTCAGGAATGGTCTGTGGTTTCTTCGTTTTTCTTCGTGTGCGATTTCAAACAAAGCTTGTACAGCTTGTTTAGGGATCACAAAGTACAATTTCATAGCAGCACTTGATTTTGTCAAACTTTCACATTTTCTTGTGAAAAAATCTATTGATTTGTCCTTCAGATCAGGATGTTTCATTTGAAGGTGCCTTTTCAAAAGGGAAGGCTTCATACAGTGATTAGACAATGTCTCACTGCAGATCACACAAAGTGGTAATGGAGGTATACCTCTATTTGTTGTAAACCCGAAAGCCAGATAACTGGGATCGTAGCTACGTACTTTATGAATTTGTGAAGATTTTGTACTTTCACGACTGATGCTTTTTTTTTCCGAAACATGATCCTCTGGATCCAACACTTGTTCCACATTTGTATGGGAACTACTTTCTTCTAAATCTGAAGTCGATCCATTTTAATACTCTCACAATCAGTAAAATTAAAACAGTAACACAAGCCCAGTTACATTCAAACACTAAAAGTGTAAACTACAGCAAACTGGCACATGCTTAAACTCTGAGAAACAGTCTTTTTCCCCTTTGCTCTTGGACGACTGTATTTCTCATAAAGCAGGAGAGTTCTGAGTTCTGCAGTGCTGTGTGGCTGTGGCAGATCACAAAACCCCCTGCTCTCTCTCCCCTCCTTCCTTCTCCCCTTCCTCTATACTAGAAGCAAAGGTCAACGCCAGCCAATCTCTATGGCCTGATGGCAGGGGTCACGTGGTGTTCTCCTCACACAGGTGTGAACTGTTGAGGTATGAGCAGGCACTAGCAGCCCAGAGTGGATAGCAGCGCTCCCCATGGCTGTTCCTGGGGGAGTGCAGGCCTGGGGCAAATCACACTGTGTGGGCCCCTCTTAACATTTTTAAAATGGTAAAATCTGGGACTGTCATAGCTGTCAATTTCACTGCTCAGTTAGAGCAGTGCATTGACAAGTTTTCTGGGCACTGGGCTTTGATCCAGGGAGGAGGGCTGCCAACTGGGCAGGTTGCAGGCAGCTGCTGCCTGGCTGCCAGCCTGGGAGGTGGGCAGAGGACGCTTCCGCGCCAGCTGCGACCCAGGGATGTGGGCAGGCGGCTGCTGCCCATCTTCAAGTCGGGGCACTGGAGGCTGTCCCTCGGCTCGGAGCTGGGCACGGGTGGCTGCCACCCAGCTGCGAGCCCAGCTCCCGAGACGCAGGAGGCTGCCAACAGGCTCCCACCTGGGAGATGGAACTCGATGGGACGTGGGCAGCTGCCGCCTGCCTCCCTCAGAAGCTAGCTGCTGCCGCCTGCCTCCCAGCTGGGATCTGTGACCTGGCAGGAAGTGGGTGGCTGCCGCGCGCCTTCCCGAAAAGCCGGCGACTGTCGCCTGCCTCAGAGCTGGGACCGGGCTGGAAGCGGGACTGTAGCGGCTGCTGCCTGCCTCCTAGCTGGGAGCTGTGACGGCAGGAAGTGGGCAGCTGCAGCTGGGAGCTGTGACTGGGTGGGAAGTGGGGGGGCTGCCGCCCGCCTTCCCCAGAAGCCAGGGGCTGAGTGGGCTTCCCCAGAAGTCGGCAGCTGCTGCCCGCCTCCCCTTCTCTCTGTTTTTCCTGAGTACCCCCTGCCTGTGTCTCACGTATGTGATCCGTCCATGTCTAGGGCAGCCACCTGAAAATGCCAAGGTTAGGGCAGGCTGTAAAAGGAGAGCAGATTCTCCCAACACTGATGGGTGACACTGAAGTCAGACTTCCCAACCAGACACAAACAGTGCTTCTGATTCCCCACCCTGGTTATCAAGAAGCCAAAATAAAAATATACACAGCCCCCTTTACTGCATTTCAGTCTCTGGCTCCCAATCAGCCACTAGGTCCAGTAAAGAGACCAGTTATTTAAAACTCTGTGCTCTTTACCAAAAAGGTTCCCCCTGACCCCAAAGGGTCAGCCACAGTACCAGATCAATGTAAGTTTAGATCTTACCCAAAATACCACGCTGCCAGCCAATCCTTTAGTAACTAAATCTAAAGGTTTATTATAAAAAGAAGGAAACAAACCATAAGAGAAATGTTAAAGGCTTAAAGTAATCAGACAAGTACAATTGATTTGAAAGTCCATATATATCAGGTTTCTAGTATAATTGTGGAGTTTGCAGGCTTGTATAGTCCCTCTGGTGTACATCCAGTACCTGGATGGGTCTTAGTCTTTGTTTCACAGCTTCAGTTCAGCTATAGATGAGCTGATTCAGAGGTAGGTGAAGACTGAAGATAAAGACAGACTAAAGACAAAATGGATCTCAGGCAGCTGTCTTTTATGTCCTTTGGTCTTTGCCATGCTGCTTGTGGAATTTTTCAGGAATAAGATGGAGTCCAGGGTCACATGAGTGACTGGTGACTCATCAGGTATATCCCTGGCTTCTCCCCCTGATCGCCCTGTACCTGTGAATTTCTTAATGGGTCATTAAGAAGGTTAGTGCTGCAGCCATCCTGTCTGGGGTGTCGCCCAAACACAGCACAATTTGAAATACAGATATATCAACGATATCCATAACTTCCATTACACATATAACACATGAACATAAACATCATCATCTTACTTAGCACATTATAGCCTTTCCAACAGTACCTGACATGGCATATCTCATATGAATTATTATGATTTTGACATACTGATGTTAAATAATATAATAAATGCCCCCCCCCCCCCCAATCCAGCCAGCGTGACACCCCGAACACAAGATTGGTGTAGAAGGGAGTAATCAGAGCTCCTGAATACACCTCAAGGACCCCTTAATCCAGCCAGCGTCACAGGTACCCCCAGGGGTACGCGTACCACAGGTTGAGAAACTATGCTGTACGAGACAAGCTAGCTGTCTGCGGTTATGCATCCGGCTATGGGCCCCACATTAATCAAGCTATTGCATAGTACCAAGACATTACAAAACAAAAAGCACATGGCAGTATGAACTCCTGTTCATGCCACATAAGTATAACCATACTAGGTCAAACCAATAGTTCATCTAGCCCAGTATCCTGTCTCTAAAAGTGGCCAGTGCCAGATGCTTCAGAGGAAATGAACAGAACAGGGTAATTTTGAGTGATCCATCCCCTGTCATCCAGTCAGAGCTTCTAGCAGTTGGAGGTTTAGGGGCACCCAGTGCATGGTCCCTGATCATCTTAACTAATAGCCATTGATGGACCTATCCTCCATCAGCTCAGGCCAGCTGAAGGCAGGGGCAAAGGGGGCAATTTCCAGGGTCCTGACAATTTAATTGCCCACAGTCCCACCCACACTCCACCTCCCCTCCACCCCAGGCCCTGCTGCTTGCCCCATCACTCCTCCCCCATCCCCCTACACCTTCCCGCTGTCACTCGTTGCTTGCATCCCTCCCCTGCTCGACCCCCTGCCATTTCTCATTGCATCCCTTCCTCTTCTCCTCTCTCCCTCTACCCCGTTCCCCCCCCCCCCCCCCAGCACCCCTGACTGTCACTTGCCACCTGAGGGAAGAGGGAGTGTGAAAGAAAGGAGGGGGATCCAGCAGGAGTGGGGGAGGGGCACAGCATGGAGCAGGGACAGTGGGTGGGGTCTGGCGTGGAGTTGGGGTGGGCTGTTGGCAGGGCTGCAGGAGGAAGAGGGGTTCTGCCCTGGGGCCTCGAATTGCTGTTGGTCGGCCTCCATGAACTTATCTAAGTCTTTTTTTAACCGTTATACTTTTGGCCTTCACAACATCCCCTGCCAATGAGTTCCACAGGTTGACTTTGGGTGGTATGAAGAATACTTCCTTTTGTTTGTTTTAAATCTGCTGCCTACTCAGGTGTCCCTAGTTGTTGTGTTATGTGAAGGGGCAAATAACACTTCCTTTTTCTCCATACTATTCATGATTTTATATCCTGATTCATGATTTTATATTATCCTATGGTGTTTATACAGTTGTCTGTTTACCTTTCTGTATGTTTCTGCTAAAAAAAAAAAAAAAATCTGGAAACAATATCTACCATTTTGATTGTATTATAACAATCCTCTTGTAGTGTAATGGTTTATCAGTCATTATTCACTATCTTTCTTCTATTGAGATCATATTAATTATGAAAGACAAGTATGTTTTCCTTAATTTATAACTTGTTTAATTGAAAATTATTTTATGGTTCATTTATAAACAAATTGAAACTGCAATATACATTTTTCAACATACAGTAAGAGTTCTATCTGTATTACATGTGCTGTGTTTTAAGATTCTCCAATCATACAAGATAATTATTTACACCATAATGATTATGGCTGTAAAACCAAGATTTGTGGTGAAGTCTGGAGAGGTGTCTCTGTCTAGGTTTTTATAAGTCTGCTATCATCATGATATCTCAGTGCCTTACACCCAGAGTAAACACAAAGCTTAAGCTTATTGAATTTTTTTATTTTGCCAAATGACACTATGCTGTAGAACAGCTTGCTAAAATAATGAATTTCAAGGTGTACATGTAAACCAATCTCAAAATTATTCTTTACAACGTGTTCATGCTAATCATTCAGAATCTAAGTGCACATTTCGAGCATTTGATTGAAATCAAAACAAGTTTTAATACCCAGCTTAAAACTGTAATAAATACACTTAGGCTGAGATTCTTAAAGCTGCCGAGGAAATTGGATACCCAATTTGCATTTATTTTAAAGGGAATTGAGCATCTAATGGCCATTAGACAGCTTTGCAAACCCCATCTTCAGTCAATATACCAAACATTAATGCTTTTAATAATTTTTTTAAGTTACTGACATGTCCTTAAATGGGTGCTCAGTTGAGTGATGAAACCTATTGTAAAAAAAAAAGTGGCTGTTTTAATTGAAGCTAACAGAATATTAGGTAACATTAGTAAAAGGGATAAGATAATAAGATAGAAAATATAATGCCACTATATAAATTCATGGTATTCCCAGAATACCAGTTCCCTTGAATACTCTATGCAATTCAGGTCGCCCCATATTAGAATTGGAAAAGATACAGAGAAGGGACACAAAAATAATTAGGAGTATGGAACTGCTTCCATACAAGGAGAGATTAAAAAGGCTAGGACAGTTCATCTTAGAAAAGAGATGGCTAAGGAAGGATATGATAGAGATCTATAAAATCATGACTGGTGTGGAGAAAATGAGTAAGAAAGTCCTATTTACCCCTTCACATAACACAAGAACCAGGGGTCATCCAATGAAATTAATAGGCAGTAGGTTTAAAACAAACATAAAGAGGTACTTCTTCACAGATCACACAGTCAACCTATAAAACTTGTTGCCATGGGATGTTGTGAAGGCCAAAAGTATAACTGGACTCAAAAAAGAGCTAGTCAAATTAATGGAAAATAGGTCTATCAATGGCTATTAGCTAAGATGGACAGGGATCATGCTCTGGGTGTCCCTTAACCTCTGACTGCCAGAAACTAGGACTAGATGACAGGGTGGAGCACTCAATAATTACCTTGTTCCGTTCGTTCCTTCTGAAGCATCTGGCAATGGCCATTTTGGAAGACAGGATACTCAGCTAGATGGACCCTGGCTCTGACCCATTATGGCCATTCTTATGTTCTAAAGTAGCGGTTCTAAACCGGTGGTAGTACGCGGAAGACGGCTGGGTGGTACACGATCCGAACCTTGCCGCTGAATCCGCCGCCGAAATCCCTCCCTCCCCCCGCCGCCCTTTTTGCCCCCCCCCTGCCGGCCACGAAACATTTTTACCGCCGAAATCCTCCCCTCCCGGCCGCAAGTCCCACCCACCCCCGCGAAACCCTGCTGCCGAAATGGAGGCAAATGGTGGCAGAGTTTCGGCGGAGGGCATTGTTCCCCCATTGCCACCGAAATTTCCCCCCCCCCTTTTATTCCCAGTACCAGTCGGGTCAGGTACAGTTAGGTCAAGTGGTACCTGACCTGACTGTACCTGACCTGACTGGTACTTGGGGAAAAAAAGGTTGAGAACCGCTGTTCTAAAGTGTTGTGACTAAGGCACAGAACTGGCATCAAAAGACACCCAGGTTCTAGTTTTGACTTTCCAATCAATTTCAGTGCTACCTTAGCCAGGTCACGTAACTTTTCTGTTCCTCAATGTTCTTATCTGTAAAATGGTGATAACACTTGGTTGTCTTGATGGGGTTTTGCAGGAATAAAATAAGTAAAAGATTCTGTATAGGTGCAATGAATAGTCAATAAATTTTACATTAACTACCTTCTTTTGCCCAGTGAAGTAGCAATCCTTATTATGGACCATTATCTGTAATTTTTTTTTTGTAGGAGCATGAAGAAGTATGTTCAACCACAAATCTTCCATTTTGTTTTTATCCCTGTGACTTTCAAATGACCAAATACTAAAAGGAAATAAGTGTATGTACATAAACTTATTCTCTTGTTTTAAAACTGTTTGCCAATGGATCAGCATGTCACAGCCAACATATAACCCTGTGGAAAGATGCATTCATAATGGGAACATAGACACAACAACCTGCTAACTTCTATAGCCAGTAGGTGCCACTATAATTCTGAATGGTATATGGTAAAATGTCATTAGTGGGATTTGATGTTCTAGAGGGAAAAATAAAATTTGATTATGTATAATTGTCAATTCTTAACTTACATTGAATTGACTTAAACTGGACATGCTACATAATTATTTGGCACTTATGTTGGGTTATTGGGAGTTTAATTTAATCCTTGGCTGAAACTCATTAAATTGAGCCTCAAGTTTAAATAAGGACATCAGAAGTAAGTATTTGTCTCATGATTAGTTTAAAAACTTTTATTTCATGTTTAATTGTAAAATGATGGCTATTTTCTGAAACATACATGAAAGTGTAGGTTCCAGTATTTATTTTAATCATGAAATTCAGGACTCAGTGTTGCAACAGTTTATTAAAAACATCCAGCAATATGAATGTGCCAGTAAAGCTTGCAAAAAAACCCAAACAAACTGTTAATAAATGGGGAAAATACCATGGATTTGATCGCTCCAAAATGAGAAGTGAGTAAAGAAATAAGACATCTGATCATAGTTCAGAGGAACAATAGTATATTTTGAAATGTTATTTTTTAAAGTCTCACTTTTTGTAAAAATAGAAGCAAAATAAGAAAAGAGAATCAAATATTGGATTTGCTTAGATTAACATCTCCCCTATAAGGAAAAACAGTACCTGGGCCTCATATTCCTGATTCTGCTACTTTCATATTTCATAAATATCATATTTGACAAATCTGCTCTTTCTGACAGAAAATCTGTACACATAACATTATATATCTTGGGGAAGTATGTTTGAAATATGTGTTAGAGATGTGATTTTTTTTTTTTTTTTTAAATGGAGGGTAAAATTTTCCAAAGTGCTTAAGACTTTCCAAAAGACACTTAGAGACAAATTTTTAAAGGTATTTTGGCCTCTAGTGGGATTGTCAAAAGCGCCTAGGCACCTAACACCCATTGAAATCAATGACGTTTAGGCACCTAGTGCTTTTGAAAATCCCGCTAGGTGCCTAAATACCTTTAAAAATCTGTCCCTTAGGCATTTAGGATCCTAAGTGTAATGAGACATGGGCCCCTAAGTACTTAAATCATTTTTGGACATGGGATTTAGCCTCCTAAGTAATTTAGGAACATTGGGAAATTTGATCTATGGTCTAAGCCTAGTATACAGTAGTTATAAATGTTATCTAAGATAATACATTGATTTCTTTACCTATGTGTTATATTTCCTAGAGGACTAATATTTTAAAATATGTATATAGGGTGATCTAGCAATTTTAATGGGTGCCCTTCTTTTAAACTGAAATTTAGTTAACTAACTAAAAGTGGGTAGCTGTTTCTGTTAAACAATAGATGGTGCTCTGCAGTAAAATTTAAAAGCTTGTAGTGCTGGTGACATATCCTAGGCCTAGTCAAAGCCTAGTTTCTATCAACCCTTCTACTAGGTTGATTAGTAATGTAATGTAACAAAACACCTCTCTTGTCCTTGGATGTTTATTCCCTCAAGCAGTTTTTTCCATTTTTAGTAAGTAAGGGGGAAACCAATTGACTAATTTCTTGATTACAAATGGGTTACTTAGAATAACAGAGTTTTCAAAATTGCAAAAATATCTGCACACAAATTTTAGAAAGGAAAGATTAAGAATGCTTGGTTTAGTGATTTTGAATTCTGGATTTCCTGATGCCAAAAGGGTGGGAGGGAGGAAGGAAGAAAGAACTGGGGCCTTTGTTCCTGTCTGAAGCAGCACTCAAATGGTTTTTTTTTGGTACAGATTTCATTCATGTAAAAAGGGTTTATTGTCAGTAACTGGAGCTTTTTCTACATTACCGGGGATGCTAGTGATTTTCTTTTCAAGTCTAAACCCAAGAAATCTGTCAATAGTATTTCATGTATGTGTTTCCAGGATATTTTCCAGGCCCCAAATGAAATCCTGAGGGTAACCACAGTTCTTGGCAACCATCATGCTTCATGTTAAGGCTGATCTGGACAGAATTTACTTCAGTGCCACTTGTAAGTTGTCCAGTGACCAGGATTTCTGTGGAAACAGTCACTCTTCCTGCCTCTTTTCTAGGGGTCTGAGTGTCTCAGCACAATCATTCCATCCTAGTCATTGCCAGCTAATGGAGGACAATTCTTACCAGATCTGGAAAAGGAAAATTGAAGGGTCTGGTTTATATGCCAGCATCTCATTTTTGACCTCATGAACTGAAAGATTTCTGCTACTCTTGAGTGATTCCTGTTAGTGAATGCTTCAGGACTTCTGGGGATAGAGCAGATGATCTCAGAGATCTGCCTTTCTCTCCAGTTTCTTAGATTCTCTCTCTCTTCAGTCTGCAGGATATTTGTCTAATCTGCACAGAAACAGTAGCTGCCAATAAAATATTGATATTTGTCATTAAAGAGTAATTAGCATTACTTTGATATTCTCTATATAGTCTTAGCTCGACAGGGCAAAATTGCTAAGAATCCTCATGAATTATTTTATGAAAGAGTTGGATGTAAACCACATTTTTAGATTAAAATTTTATGAATCCTAAATTAAGCCATTATTTTTTCTTGCATTAATGTAACTTGAAACTGCTTTATTTTGGTAAGAAAAAAACTATAATAGTAGTTAAACAGTATTGAAATAAAACAGGATATGGGGAACTTGAGGCAGCAGTCTTTATCTCTTTTTTTTCAACGTGCCAGCTGCTGTATTACTCTAGTTGTATTTCAAAGTAAAAGGATCAACTCTTGTTTCATACTGTTCACTCTCAGAAAAATTGAGAGGTCATGGAAGACAAAAAGGATCTCAGTGTTATATGTAGGATCTAAACGTTTTAGGAATGCATTCTTTTTTAATTTTTTTAAATTTGGAATATTTGTGATGAAAATGATTAATTTCCTGACAGGTTGATGTCCCCGCTTGTCACTGTAATAGGAATTTAATCATTTGCTTTATGGATAGTAATAATTGTAAAAAAAAAAATCTGTGGTAAAGCCAGATCAGTAATGTTATAAAAAGAATATCAAGCTGATAACTCGTATCAGGCTTTAGAAAATTATTTGAACTGGTAAATTTGGAAACAGCATTAAATAAGTCCTTTGGGACCTGGGATGCATCTTGTTTCCAGAATGAAAGCCAATAAATAGCATTAATGCCTATTCCAGAGGGAAATGGTAACTTCCAAACAGCTAAAGATAACATCCATCACATGGAGGGAAAGAAGGTAAACAAAAACAAAGAGGAAGGGGAGAACATCAATGCCGAAATCCTTTAAGTCGCCTGTGTCTTTGCACAAACTATTTGCTCTATTGGGTTTTGAATAAAACTAAACAGGAAAGATCTTAGACCTGTGAAGCTGCCAAAAATTCAGTGGTCTCTGGGAGTTTGTCAGTTGAACTGCTAGACCTATCTGGTATGTGAAACTGCTGGAAAGAATTGTTCCACTAAGGAGCCAGTGACGGCACTGCTGGATCTGAACAGTGTGTGCAGGTTCCAGAGAGTCTGTTCTTAAAGTTTGAAAAGAGCACATGAAGTGATCTGATATCTCATAAGTTGATCCAATGAGGTCAGGTAAAGTACGAGCTTCTTTATTACAATGACCTCGGAGCGGTTAATGCTAGAAAAAATGTCACAGAGTTTATGAAATCAGGATGGCATTTCTTCCATTTAGGCATATATTGCCAGATCCACTTTTCCTGCAAAGACCCATACTACCTCGTTTGAGTGGAATTAAACTAGTCCTGGAGGATAGACCATGACATCATGTCTTGAGCTATAAGGCAGAAGAGAACATCTGAGACCTTTTCAGTTACATTTATTGTACAATAAACAAACAGGCGGTAGTGCCATGTTATGCATTTCTGCCATGTGGAAAGCATTTGGGGAGAGGGTTGAGTGGACTGAGAATGCTGAATCATAGAATCATAGAATATTAGAGTTGGAAGGGACCTCAGGAGGTCATCTAGTCCAACCCCCTGCTCAAAGCAGGACTAACCTCTGCTATATCATCCCAACCAGGGCTTTGTCAAGCCGCAGCTTAAAAACCTCTAAGGATGGAGATTCCACCACCTCCCTAGGTAACCCATTCCAGTGCTTCACCACCCTCCTAGTAAAAAACTTTTTCCTAATGTCCAACCTAGACCTCCCTCCCTGCAACTTGAGACCGTTGCTCCTTGTTCTGTCATCTGCCACCACCGAGAACAGCCTAGCCCCATCCTCCCTAGAACCCCCTTTCAGGTAGTTAAAGGCCGCTATCAAATCCCCCCTCACTCTTCTCTTTTGCAGACTAAACAAGCCCAGTTCCCTCAGCCTCTCCTCATAAGTCCTGTGCTCCAGCCCCTAATCATTTTTGTTGCCCTCCGCTGGACTCTCTCCAACTTGTCCACATCCTTTTTGTATTGGGGGGCCCAAAACTGGACACAATATTCTAAATGCGGCCTCACCAATGCCGAATAGAGGGGAATAATCACTTCCCGTGACCTGCTAGCAATGCCCCTCCTAATGCAGCCCAATATGCCATTGGCCTTCTTGCCAACCAGGGCACACTGCTGACTCATATCCAGCTTTTTATCCACTGTTACCCCCAGGTCCTTTTCTGCAGAGCTGCTGCCCAGCTCGTCGGTCCCCAGTCTATAGCTGTGCATGGGATTCTTTCTTCCTAAGTGGAGGACTCTGCACTTTTCTTTGTTGAACCTCATTAGATTTCTTTTGGCCCAATCCTCCAGTTTGTTTAGGTCACTCTGTATCCTATCCCTACCTTGCAGGGTATCTACCACTCCCCCCAGCTTAGTGTCGTCCGCAAACTTGCTGAGGGTGCAATCTACCCCATCCTCCAGATCATTAATAAAGATGTTGAACAAAACCGGCCCCAGGACCGACCCCTGGGGAACTCCGCTTGTGACCGGTTGCCAGCTAGACATGGAGCCATTGATCACTACTCGTTGAGCCCTATGCTCTAGCCAGTTCACTATCCATTTTATAGTCCATTCATCCAACCCATACTTCTTTAACTTGCTGATAAGAATACTGTGAGAAACCGTATCAAAAGCTTTGCTAAAGTCAAGGTATATCACATCCACCGCCTTCCCCACATCCACAGAGCCAGTCACCTCATCATAGAAAGCAATCAGGTTGGTCAGGCATGACTTTCCCTTGGTGAATCCGTGTTGACTGTTCCTGATCACCTTCCTCTCTTCCAAGTGCCTTAAAATGGATTCCTTAAGGACCTGCTCCATGATCTTTCCAGGGATTGAGGTGAGGCTGACCGGTCTGTAGATCCCTGGATCCTCTTTCCTCCCTTTTTTGAAGATGGGCACTATATTTGCTTTTTTCCAGTCCTCAGGGACCTCCCCCTGTTGCCACGAGCTTTCAAAGATAATAGCCAATGGCTCTGAAATCACCTCAGCCAACTCCCTCAGCACCCTCGGGTGCATTGCATCCGGCCCCATGGACTTGTGAATGTCCAATCCTTCTAAATAGTCTTGAACCTGTTTCTTCAGCACTGCGGGATGTTTGCCTCCTTCCCATTCTGTGCCACCCAGTACAGCAGTCTGGGAGCTGATCTTGTCTGTGAAGACAGAGGCAAAAAAGGCATTGAGTACCTCAGCTTTCTCCACATCCTCCGTCACTAGGTCGCCTCCCTCTTTCTTTAAGGGGCCTACACTTTCCCGAATCTTCCTCTTGTTGGCAACATGCCTGTAGAAACCC
Source organism: Emydura macquarii macquarii (assembly GCF_026122565.2). NCBI lineage: Eukaryota > Metazoa > Chordata > Testudines > Chelidae > Emydura > Emydura macquarii. Next base: position 11,779,234 of record NW_027131283.1, read on the forward strand.
TTTTTGTTCCCCTTCACGTCCCTTGCTAGCTGCAACTCCAATTGCGCTTTGGCCTTCCTCATTTCATTCCTGCACGTTCGAGCAGTGTTTATATAATCCTCCCTAGTCATCTGACCAAGCTTCCACTTCTTGTAAGCTTCTTTTTTGCGTTTAAGTTCGCCAAAGACTTCTTTGTTAAGCCAAGCTGGACGCCTACCATATTTGCTATTCTTTCTGCACATCGGGATGGTTTGCTCTTGTGCCCTCAATAAGGTCTCCTTAAAATACAGCCAGCTCTCTTGGGTTCCTTTCCCCCTCATATTAGCCTCCCAGGGAATCCTGCCCATCAGTTCCCTGAGGGAATCAAAGTCCGCTTTTCTGAAGTCCATGGTCCGTATCCTGCTGTTCCCCTTTCTTCCTTTCATCAGGATCCTGAACTCGACCATCTCATGGTCACTGCTGCCTAGGTTGCCACCCACTTCTACTTCCCCTACCAAATCTTCCCTGTTTGTGAGCAGCAGGTCAAGAGAAGCACGGCCCCTAGTTGGTTGCTCCAGCACTTGCACCAGGAAATTGTCAGCGACACTCTCCAAAAACTTCCTGGATTGTTTGTGCTCTGCTGTATTGCTCTTCCAGCAGATGTCAGGGTGATTGAAGTATCCCATGAGAATCAGGCCCTGTGAACTGGAAACTTTCCCCAGTTGAGTAAAGAAAGCCTCATCTAAGCACTTCTAAGAGAGTAAACCTCTAGTTTAGTAAATCTTTGAAAGATGAGTCCACAGTTTGAAGAGCTAATGTAAGACAATTTAAATATTCAAGATTTAAAGGAAAAGGAAATCTTACTAATTGATTTCCCTTCTAGGTAATTCCCTCCAAACTTATTTGTTAGGATAATCTGTCAAATCAGTGCATGCTTGAGAGTATGTCCCAGTAGTTGGCTGAGAAAAAGAGGGGTAAATAGAAAACTGATATCTAGGTACTGCTGAATAAGTCAGGGGGCTGGACAGAAAATAGAGCATAAAGACCAAAGGAGAGTAATCGTTCCATTTAGGGCAGTTGAGACATTGTCACTATTGAATCCGTAACAAGCATCTTGAATTTAGAGCTGTGTTCCCATGACTTGCATGCAGTGAAGTGAAGAGCAGTTTCTCAAGCTAATACAAATGTGCCTGATAAGGCCAAATGCAACTGAAAAAATGTCAGTCTGCAATAACATAGCATGACCCCAACAATGGTCTTAGAGACCACTTACATCATGGAACCTTGTCCTCTTCCCTCATTATTTCTGTTTGTTTCTTACACTTGTAGTGCTTCTCATCTTAGATTTGATAAAAAACTCTTTGGGGCAGAGACTGTCTTTTTACTATAAATTCAAGACAGTGGATATCAAAGCCATGCTATGATTCTAATAGGGTCCTCTGTGTGCTACTATATTATAAATAATACTGCTAATCAGTTGCTTCTGTTTGGAACTCTGTTAAATCTCCCTCATTTCCACTACTGTACATTACATATTGTACAGTACTTTTTATGGATGTGGTTGGCCTGCGTTCAATTTTGATCAGACATTACAAACAGGCTAGAGCACAAGTAGTACAGATGGTGTGCAGTGTAATTCTTCTATCCTTTGTCATAAGTATTCATTGATATTAACAGTATAAAGGCATCTGAATGAATTTCCCTCCACTTGGTTTTGCTGGTGTTTGACTTTCTGGCAAATTAGATAAAGAAAAGTATAACTCCACTCTAACAAGACGCAGACAGATAAATCTTGCTTTAAGATTTTGGGAGGAAGAACAGAGACCAACAGTGGACAGATAAGTTTTATTCTTAAACTGTTTTTATAAAGTTATAAACTGTTATAAAGTGTGCAGTACATCACAGAGTCTACGAGAGTATATGTTTTGACACTTTTCAGTGACTTAATATGTTGGTAATATGAGATTTTTAGCTGTCAAGCACAGGACATCTGTGTAACCCATTTATTAAATGTACTGAACCCTCTTCTAGCCAACTCTTTTAGAATTTATAATTGTAAGCCAACAGTTAAACCTAAAGTTCTGGAACTCAAGTTTGAGGCCACCAAAGACGTTATATTTTTCACTATGCAGTACTCAGTGAACCACTCAGAATTTCATCTAACTTACTTATCTAGGTAATCGTAATGTGCCCATCAGAGAGCTAATCAAAAAAAGGGAGGGTTTAATGAAAAGTGTTTTGAAAGAATTTTTTTTTTCATTTTACTTGAAACTTCTACTTTTTCAGCAAGATATTTTGAAACATTTTTTAATTTTTTTCCAAATTTCAATTTGGTGGGAAAAATCCTACTCTCTCACTTTATTTTTATTTTTTCCTACTGGAGAGAAGAAAGGGGCAGTGGAGTATGTAGAAATATAGGCACACATTGGACTGAGTGAATTATGGTTTTAAATTTAGTTCGGATATTAGCATGAGCAATAGGCCATCTAAACTCTGTTTTAAAAAAAATAACTTCACTTACATGATTGGCATTGGAGCACATCTTAACTTATTCTAGAGCAGCAGGGTTTCTCATTTAAGGATTTCTTTATACCTTTCATACTGTAGGGACTCATGTCATTGGACTATCCCAAGTGGTTTCAGATTTGACACATACAATTTGGGTCTGAACTCTCACCTTGGACTAAAGAAGATAAAATTCTATTAGTAAGTAGGGCATGTTTTCAGTAGAAGTGTTCTTTCTGCTGTGGAACTTGCCTCCCTCTGGTGGTTCATCAGACCAGAGTTTGACAGACTTCAGGGCTCAAGGCAAAAGACACTGGTTGTGGTAAAATTTTAATCCAAGGTTTGAACGAAATCTTTATATGGCAGTGAGGCAGCTCCTTGTTTGTAAGTAGTGTACCATTTGCATGCAAAATTGTGTGGTTTGATCACTCCATGCAATCAGTAGTATTTTAATTGCCATCGTAATGGGCAAAGTAAATCACATACTTTGTATTAAAAGGTCTTAGTTCCGCAGATCACTCAGAATTCATCCGGATTCCAGAAAGCATTTCCGCATTTCCTGTGACTAAACTCCACTCTTGTTACCCCCTGAGTTTTCAATGTCTTATGCTTATAGAATCAAACAAGAATTACCACATTTATTCCTGTAGTATGGTGACCATTAACAGAATCTTATTTTGGAATATTTACTGTCACCTGTCTGTGTCTAGTGCAGCCCACCTGAACATGCAAAGCAGATTCTCCCAGATTGGTGGCTAACACTGCAGTTAGATTCTCCACCCAGTTACAAACAGAACTTCTGATTCCCCACAACCGAGCTAGCAAGAAGCTAAAACAAAAATATTACACAGCCCCCTTTACTGCGTTTCAGTCTCTGGCTCCCAGTCAGCAACGAGGTCCAGTAAAGAGATAAGGTATTTAAAACTCTATTCCCTTTACCAGAATGTTCTCCTGACCCCAAAGGGTGAGCCACATTGCCAGATCAATGTAAGTTTGGATCTTACCCAAAATACTATGTTGCCCAGTCAATCTTTTAGTAACTAAAACTAAAGGTTTATTATAAAATGAAAGAAACAAATGAGAAGAGAAATGTTAAATGGTCAAACAATCAGATACATACAAATAGTTTAATGTCCATATATATCAGATTCTCAGCAGGATTGTGGAATTTGTACAGTTCCTCTGGTGTACATCCAGTACCTGGATGGATCCCAGTACTTCGTTTCACAGCTTCAGTTCTGGATGAGTTGATACAGAGGTAGGAAAAAGAAATGAAGACAAGATAGGGATGGTGCAGCTGCCTTTTATGTCGCTTTGTCATGTGGCTTGTTCCAAACACAGCCACACAGCACATGGCATGGAAAAGCCTCAGTCCCCTGTCCCTAAGCATGTTCTTACATGTCGTGGTGGCTCATAAGGTCTGGCTCCTGGGTTCTTTCACTAGATTCATTGTACCTGCGAGTTCCCTTGATGGGCCATTAAGCAGGCTTAGTGCTGCTACCATCCTGTCTGGGATGTCACCCAGAAACTACGGTGACCAGATATCCCAATTTTATAGGGACAGTCTTGATATTCGGTGCTTTTTCTTATTGCCCTCCATCCCAATTTTTCCACTTGCTATCTGGTCACCCTACCCAGAAACACAGCACAAGTTGAAATACAAATGAGCCATACATATTTAGAACTTATCATACAAAATCGACACAGACATATAACTGTGCTTATCGAACTTAACGAATTATAACCTTTCCAACAGTACCTGCCATGGCATATCTCGTACAAATTATTGAAATTTTCAATATTGATATCAATAACATTATAAATGGTCACTCTAATCCAGACCGTGTCACACTTAGAATCTGTCCATCTCCTTTCATAACAAGGGAAGCTATTAGCAGGTGAAGCAGAGGAATTCGCAGAATTGAAGATCAACCTACCTTCACATCCTTCATATTCATACATTTTTTTAAAAGTAAGTTATTCAGACTAACTCCAGAATATATAATTTAGGATCATATGATGCTTTCGATATCAATGGAAGTTATACTTGAAGTTCCAAGGCAGCGGGTGATCTTGCAGATGTAACAGTTTTCCACTTAAATCTGGCATGGAGCAGATCTATCTATCTTTAAATGCATTCCAGTCTAGGAGCTGATCCTGCTCCCAGTGAAATCAATGGCAGAGCTGCTATTCAGACTCACAGGATCAGGGCTGGGCCCTTACTGAACAACTACTGCATCCTGTAATACGTGATATAAGATGAAAAGACAGATGGTTCAAATGAACATGTCCCTATTTGAATTACTCTTCTGTTAAGATGCACATCCCCAATTACAGATTCCTTAGAAAGATAGAGAGAAGCTATCAATACAGAAATCTTAAAAGGAAATAAATCTTTCCCTCACAACTTGATGCAAAATTGTCAGAAACATGGCTATAAATACAATTTCAACAGAAAGTCTTGAAGTTGTATTCTAGACTTCAGTTGTCTGTCATCCAGGTAAGGAAAGCTGGCCCTATTAATAGCATTATGAGCAACCAACTTTACATTTCTACTTAACTTCCATTGTTACTAAAAATGAATAATAACCTGATTGTCAGCTCACAGAAGGTGTTTATGTAAACAGGTACTCCTGCTTGAACTTTTCAGCACAAGATGCAATGTTACTTAATTACCTCCTGAGAGACAAGGGGGGGTCAGACAAGGGGGGTCTTTTATTGGTGTTTATTGGTATTTATTTCAGTTGGTGAGAGAGACAAGCTTCCGAGCTACAAAGAGCTCTTCTTCCGGTCTGGGAAAGGTACTAAGAGTGTCACAGCTAAATGCAGGATCAAACAGATAGTTTAGCATAAGTAGTTAGCACGTATTCTAAGGGACCATTCAAGGTGAAGGGACCCATTAACGTGCCTCCAATCATAGGACATAAAGGGGGGTTAAGTGGGTTACAGATTGTTGTAATATGCCATAAATCCAGTGTCTTTATTACGAGCATGATATTTAATGTCTAGTAAAATTATGAATTTTTAGCTCCCAGGATTGTCTTTTCAAAGTGTTGTGTGGGTTTCCTTTGAGTATAAGAACTGAGAGGTCAGATATAGAATTGTCTGGTTTCACCCACATAGCTATTATTGGGATGATATTAGAACACGATCTCAGAACACACACTAAACTTTTAGTTTATGAAGGGTAGGGGGGTAATCCCAACTCTCCTCTACAGCTGTGAGACTTGGGCGACTTACAGAAAACACCTGAAAAACCTGGAATGCCAGCACCAACACTTTCTCTGAAAGATCCTGAGAATAACGTGGGAGGATCACCATACTAATGTCAATGTCCTCACGAAGGCTAACATCTTCAGTGTTGAGGCCCTGATTATCCAGCACCAGCTAAAATGGAGCAGCATTGCATGCACAGGCCTGATGCACACCTACCAAAACAATTCCTGTACACCCAGCTCACCAAAGGAAAAAGGAAATGGGGAGACCAAAAGAAACATTTCAAAGACACCCTCAAGACAAACATTAAGAAATGTGGCATCGACATCACACACTGGGAGACAGTAGCCCAAGATAGGCCTAACTGGTAAAGAATTGCAGAGAAGGAACGACCATTTTTGAGGAAAATTGTCTTGCCCTGATTGCAGAAAAACACCAGAAAAGAAAGGATAGACAACTGTCATGCAGTAATTGTGCCCCAACCGTGCCTTCCAACACCATGTACAACATCTATCAACGAGTCTGCAGCTCAAGGATCAGACTCCTCAGTCACCAAAGGACCCATATAAAATAAAACCTGTGAAAGAGATCATCCTCAACTTGAGGGATCTCCGACAATGATGAGGTATAACGTGGTGGTAGGCCTGAGTAGGACCCATGGATCTTGAAAGGTGTGTTATGGAAGATGTTGATCATTGACACATTGGAGATATGTCTGCCGGTTTTGCATCTGTTCTGGCAGGTCTGGTACCACTTGAGCTGGTGTTTCCTGCTCTGTGTGTAGCTTGCTTCTAATGATGATACAAAACAATTATAATTTCAAACATACTGAATTGTTTGCGTTAAAGCCATGCTGCTAGCTTTGCCTCGCCAAGAAAGTTGCCTGATACCTTTTAAGAGTGAAGCTTGGCTCTGCTCACTCCCTATTCACATGTTCTCAGTTGAGAGTATCGGGTATGTAGCCTCCGTTTCCCTCCTGTATGCAGAGAAGCAATCCAGGCAGCTTAATATAGCTACGAGGCAGAGCCCTTCCTCATCCCCATTGTCCTGTATGCCTCGTTAGGGCTAGGGCCAGTCTATCTCAATATTACATGAATCAACACATTTATACTCTTTGCCCCTCCCTGATGTTACACTGTGGGTGTGTGTGAGGATGTTACTAATTTTATTTTAAAAAGTTGTGGGAAGGCTATAACAAAGAGAAGAGTTCTACATATCACAATGAACATGGGCAAGGCTACCTGATTTCTGATGGAAAGGAATTCCACTTCAGTGGGGCTACCTTTGAGACCTCCCAGACTCCCCTTTGAAAAAAATCCTGTAGACTTTAATACTGAATAATAAACAGTCTGTGTAATGTTATGTCTATAGAATGCTGTTAGTTTCAATACTATTAAATTCACCACCCTACACCCTGATGAATTCAGCTGTTGTGGAAAGCCTCAGAGAGCCTTGGGATAGCCAGGGCTCATCACATCCCGATGAATTTTGCTCTCGCTTAGATGATTACATTTCCTCAGTTTTTCCTGGTGAATTTTATATACTGCTCACTAGGTGGCACTAACGCCACATTGCAGAAAAAAGAGGAGATTCTGAAATAATACTCACTTTCAAATAGCTTGGGAAATTGTTTGGGAAATTAACCGTCCCATTTCCAATAATACATCACAAGATTGGGTCAGCAGCAGACAAAACTTTGCATATGTATAATCCTCTTGGTGTTAAATGTTTTATAATCACACACACACACTGTGCAATGATGTAAGAATCTACACAGAAGAAATAGTAGATGATGCTAAAGGAGACATGACTATAACTTATATGGACAGAGACCGAGAATATTCAACTTTGATATAAATATTTATGAATACATGTTTTTGGTTGGTACCAGTTTTGCATCTGATGGACTTCTTAGCTGAGCACTAACAACTGAAGATAAATACACTAGATATTGGGAGATTTAAATATCGCACTAGGAAATTTCACTCTTAAACTGCTGTGCTAGCATTTGAAAAGGCAAATCATTTTTCATTTTCCTTCTACATGGCAGGTAAAAAACATCCTGCAGGACTTGTTAATTTGGCACTAACAATGAGGGATTTTGGGGAATTTTCAAATTGTTCTAACAATTTTGCCTTCCCAGAATTACTGCTGGCCATAAAGCCAAATAGCGAAACTTAGTTAAAACATGTCTGGCATGTTCTGCCCATGCTGAGTAATATCAAAGACAGTGTAGCAGCTGTATTGGTAGAATTTTTCTTTAATGGAGAAGAAGGGGTGAGGCTAAGGACAACGCTGATTAAACAAAATATTTGGCAAATGATTTAAAGGCTTTTATATCAGGAAAAGTGCATAAAGCTGATACACTAAATATCCTGAACATTCAAGCTCATTGTAAAAGCAGGAGATGGATGATCTATTGCAAATTCCCCTTTATTGTTGAACTCTTCTGTATGTTTCATATGTTTAGTAGTGTTCATTTTTTGTTTCATTTTTATGAAGAACTTGCAAATGCCTCTTTCTTTTATTTCTTCCCTTTGTGATAAATATTTTTCAACACATTATTATGGCTCTCATGGATTGTAGTTTTCTACTGCTCATCCTTTCACCATCCAAGGGTGGACATGGCCTATGTTCAACAAATTTAGGTAACAGCTGCAAAACTTGAAGTTTCATAGAGAACATGGTGCATCTATGTATCTTAAGAGAAGATTATAATTGCAATACCCAGGGGCTGTGCTGAACAAACATTGCCATTGTTAAAATGAAAGTCCTTGGGAATGAGACAAAAATATTCCACCTCATTAGGAAAGTATATGTTTTCTTTATGGAAGCTGAGGTAAATGTCACTTTTTCTTCCAATAAAAATATTTAGAAAAAATATAATTACATTCTTATGTAGTGAGTGCTTTGAAGCACTAGCTGCAGTTAGAGCTGCAGAAACGGGATTTCAGATCAGAATTTTGGTTTGCACCCACCTCTGTTTAGAAAGGGAATAACATGCAATAAACTGACATACTACTTCAGGGTGGGGGAAAGATGGGTTTTTTTAAAGTAGTTTATTCAGATTTATCAGCAAACAAACGCCATCTTATGCTCAGAATATCCTGCTATAATTTTCATAATTAATATTGAATAGAGTGCTGACAGCAAAGTAAGCCGTCATGAGATAAGAGGGAATGTCCTCTCCTGGATCAGTAACTGGTTAAAATATAGGAAACAAAGGGTAGGAATCAATGGTCAGTTTTCAGAATGGAGAGAGGTAAATAGTGGTGTCCCCTAGGGATCTGTACTGGGACCAGTACTGTTCAACATATTCATAAATGATCTGGAAAAACGGGTAAACAGTGAAGTGGCAAAATTTGCAGATGATACAAAACTACTCAAGATAGTTAGGTCCAAAACAGACTGTGAAGAGTTACAAAGGAATCTCACAAAACTGAGTTACTGGGCAACAAATAGGCAGATGAAATTCAATGCTGATAAATGCAAAGTAATGCACATTGAAAAACATCATCTCAACTATACATATAAAATGATGTGGTCTAAATTAGCTGTTACCAAAAAGAGATCTTGGAGTTATTGTGGATAGTTCTCTGAAAACATCCACTGAATGTGCATCAGCAGTCAAAAAAGCTAACAGAACATTGGGAATCATTAGGAAAGGGATAGATAATAAGACAGAAAATATCATATTGCCTCTATAAATCCATGGTACGCCCACATCTTGAATACTGCATGCAGATCTGGTTGCCCTATCTCAAAAAAGATATATTGGAATTGGAAAAAGCACAGAAAAGGGCAACTAAAATAATTAGGGGTATGGAACAGCTTCCGTATGAGGAGAGATTAATAAGACTGGGACTTTTCAGCTTGGAAAAGAGATAATTGGGAGGGATATGACAGAGGTCTATAAAATCATGACTGGTGTGGAGAAAGTAAATAAGGAAGTGTTGTTTACTCCTCATAACACAAGAACTAGGAGGTTACCAAATTAAATTAGTAGGCAGCGGATTTAAAACGAACAGAAGGAAGTATTTCTTCACGCAACACACAGTCAACCCATGGAACTATTTGCCAGAGGATGTTGTGAAAGCCAAGACTAACAGGGTTCAAAAGAGAACTGGATAGGTTCATCAATGGCTATTAGCCAGGATGGGCTGTTTGCCAAAAGCATGGTATGACTCCAATATGTAGTGCCAGTAAGTGGTTTTTATGTTCTACATTCCTTTGCTGGATGTATTAAAACTGTGTTGTTTCCTTCTCAGCCATTGTTCGGTAATCTTCCCACCTTATGAAAATAAAATGTGGCATGTGACAACTGGTAACGTGAACATTTGGAATAAACTTTTACGTTCCTAAACTTTGAGTTGCTCAAGTTTATTCTTAGGGAGTGGCAGACAGAAAAAGCTAACATTTTTATTTGTTTGTAAGATGTGTCCAGTGAGCAGTCTATCTCTCTTCCTTAGAACTGGCTAATAGCCTAGGATAATGGGTGTGATTCTCAGCTTTTATTTTATTTAGATTTTGAGTGAAATTGTATATGGGTTAGGATTTTTTTTTTTTATGATATTGAGCCTATACTGCTGTGTGTCTCTCTTGTACATGGTAATATATCTTCTCCAGAAGCTATGGGAATTAATTTAAACTCTACTTTTCCTGGGCCATTTCGTCCTAATGATAGTGTTCCATCTGAGCCACTCTCTCATGAGGTTCTCTAAGTGTACCTGTGACTGATGAAGCTAATAGTCCAGGGGCAGACTTCAGATCTCAGTGATGGGATCTGATTCATTGCCCCCTGGAATTAACAAATGATGTTAAAGATCTGGTTGAAACATTAAAAATAATTCTGTTTCTGCTACTATACTGATGTGACGGTCCTCAGGGGTACCCAGGATGGTGAGGCACCTTGCCACTACCTGCCTTTAGCATGAAGGTGTCTTGTTTGTTCCTGCCATGGCTCAACTCCGTGAATCCAACAGCTTATTGCAGCACAAGCACTACCTTCCAGGCCTCGCTCCCTGGATTAGTGAATGGCACCTACCATCCCCGAGCCCTCCCTGAGCAGCCCCTTAGCCACTGAACACTCTCAGAAATACCAGGCCTGCTGTTCCCAGAGAAACAGCACACACGAACTTGTAAGGCTCAGCTCATGACCAGCTCTTTGCTTACTGCACAATACTTGGATATATTTGTAGCGAAAACAAGAATTTGTTAGCAAAGCCTAGATATTCCAGAGATAGTGAGTAAAGATATGGGAAACAAATGGTTGCATTTAAAATAAAATCATAACGTTTTCTGAAGACTAAATTTAACAGGTTAACCTCCTGTTTAAAGAAGTTGATATCACCCAAAGTCCTTGTCAACATTTTCAGCCAAGGCTGGCTCAGATCCCATTTTCATGAATGCAAATGCACTGTCCATTTATTTTCTAGATGCAGGATGTCTTCATTGCCTTCTAAGAATACTCCCATTTATTGTGTTAGCTTACAGTGCTTAATTTACATCCCGACAGATAGAGGTGAATAAACATCTCCTGTCTAACAGAAAACCTGTTTTTCACTTCTGCTGGTATCTTGATATGGACACTAAGAACATGTCTCCAATATATATACATAATGCTTTACATAGTACCTCTATATACATTTCACAGTGATATTAACAACTATTTTGAGACTGGCTTTCATTTCAGACCTCCCATAACATTCTTTGGTGAACCGAAATGTACATATTGGAATCAGGAGATACCCCTATGGCAGTTGGCATTAAGAATTTTTGAGTCACAGCTGAATCCAGTGTTGATGAAACTTTCAATTTCAGAGGTAGTCATGAGACTAAATACAGTGGTCTATAAAGGATTTGTCATGTAGTAACTACGTATTAGAGTACAGTGAAAAAGAGTGTCACATTTAAACACCCACAGTCTCTCTTTTTCATCACCGTATATTTCTGACATAGAAGCAAGGAATTTCTTTTTCTTACTAGCAGCCTAGTAGCAAATCTACAGATTTAACTACACATCTCAGAATTGTCCTCAGAAGACAAAAGAGGGTCTGGTAAGGGATGAGAAAATATGTGCCAAATGTGTGATAAAACAGACCTATTTACCTTATGGTGAGAAGTAATAAACTACTGTTCATATAGGACACCTGCCCTGCCTCTCTGTCAAAAGATTGAGCCAGTAGGGGGCCAAAATGTCATGCAAGCAATTCTCTTGGGCCCCCATCAATTCTTGCATTATGATGCTTTCTAAATAAAAATGGAGGGGGAGGACAGCTGAGCTGTCCTATAGAGCACAGCATTTGGTACTTATTACTAATGAACTTCCAGAAAAATTACTTCATCTTCTGCAACAGAAACCTCAAGTTTCTTGTTCCCAACAGCATCCACGCTAAATGAAAGAAACATTCCTTGGTAAAACTGCTTTGCTTCATCCAAAAATCATTGGTCTTGGCTAATTCTCAAAACAAATGTTGCATAGGCCCATAAGGCTGACTGCTGGAATGTACTCATAGACGTATGGCAAAACCCATTGCGCTTTCTGACCTAGATTCCATGGAGAAGTGGAGGGGTAACCTAGTTATGACTTTTTTCTAAGAGGTTTTCCTTAGTAGTAATAATCTACTTTTGGAATGAAAAGCAATCCATATCATGCTACTGTACTGAATTAAGTTTCTCTGTCTCTTCTCCATTTGCTGTGTCAGCTAAACCTAATCCTAATCTGTTGTTTAAAAAAAAAAAAAAAAAAAAAGTCTGTAGAAGGTTTGGATACCTAGCAATTATGAAATAGTTTTATATTTAATATTTGGCTTTATTTGTTACTACTGTTTTAAGTATACATGTTTCCTCTCTCATTAAAAGCTCAAGTTCAAATGGCTTATATCTTTTTTTCTTTTTCTTTAAACAAAAGAATAGCATTACTCACATACTGCAAGGCTAAATAGTGTCTGGGATTTATTAAATCATTCAGTGAAGTTGACAACAGATAATTCCATATAGAACAAAATGCTGGATGAAAAAATATTCTTGTATTGTTGATGATTCCCTAAGACATACAAACTGTGCATTAAACTTCGTCTCATGCTTGCCTTTCTCTCTTAGAAAACTAGCTTTGGGATTTTTTGGTAATAGCTTGTGCCTGCAGTGCATGACCATATAGGAAATATATCGTTTTAGGAAACAATAAATCAGGTTAATGATAATGGTGAATTGACATAGTAAGGCAGTTATGAAGTATACCAAGAGAAATCTTTATCAGTCAGTCACATTAATGAATGGCCTAACTCTTATTAACTTATTAGTGTTATTCTTCAGAGTTCAGTATGCTGTTAGAGGCATATGCTCTAAAGGATATGTTTGCCTGTAATGGCCAAATTCTGTCTGCACTGCACCAGTAAAATGAGCATTAATGGCTCTGCTGAGAGCAGAAGTTGGGTTTTGTTTGTTTTACACCTATCTGTACGCAGTACATCAGCTGAGTAGCTCTCTCTAGACTGGGACTCGGGACCTGGGTTCTATTCCTAATTTTGCCACTGACCTTCTGGGTAATCTTGGACAAGTCACTTCATCGCCCTGTGCTTCAGTTTCCCCATTTGTAAAATGAGGATAATGATACTCTCTTAGTAAAATGCTATAAGAATTAGTTGGTGTTATTATTATTATTTATTACATCAATCTTTATCAGATAAAACATCATGTACATTTAAAAAAAACTGATCTTGGAAATAATGTCACTGATATAGGAATGCTGCGACAGATCAGTTGGTGTTGACCTAAAGTTTGAAAAGTAACTGTTGATTTTGGGTGCTTCAATTTTTTGATCTCCAAACTGAGACATCTTAAAGACTTCCTGATTTTCAGGAGGCAGGTGCTTAGCACTTTCTGGAGACCAGGCCCATTTAAGTAGTCACAAGTTGAGTATCCAAAAACTAAGGTACTCAGAATCAATAAAGTGATATGTCATACACAAAACCCTATAGTGCTTTTCAGGACAATAATTTATGATTTAAAATATTCTGGAAAAACAACAAATAAGAAAGGCAATAGCTGTGAAATATATGTAATACTGGATAGAAATCATTACAAACATTTTTCTGTACAACTTTGAAGATTTCTCTGCTTTTTTGATATATTAACAGTCTTTTACATTTTATTTTATTATCTTTCATATTTTTATTTATTTACTTTTGTCTGTGGAGTGCAGGAAAATGTGTTGTGTTTATAGCATGGTTTGCAAAAACGATTAGCTGCTAGAAGATAATTACATTTTTATTTTTCAGAGAACTGTGGGACATATTTTCCAGAAGTGAAAAATGATCCAGCCAAATATTTACAACGCTGCCCTGAGTCTGTAAAAAAGTGGCTAAGGCAACTGAAAAATGCTGGGAAAGTTCTGCTATTAATTACCAGCTCTCATAGTGACTATTGCAGACTCCTGTGTGAACACATCCTTGGGTAAGTGTACTGTTGATCTCAGTTCATTTCAGATTAGACCTCCCAGAGATCAGTAACTTTGGTTAAAATTAGAGAGATGGCCCTGAGCAGCAAGGATAGAGGTTTGAACTTTCTCAGATGTCAGGGAGTATTTGGATGTGGGGTTTTGGTTTGGGTCTGTTTCAAGTTAGTGTATTACATTACTTTAGAATAGGGAGAGCAGTAGTTATAGGCTATCATTAAGACTATAATTTTTATAAGTAATATTTCACATTTAATAACCAGTTTTTCAGAAGATAGGCCTTGTAAGGAGCAGAAGGATGACCTAGTGGCTAAGGCACTGGCCTGGATGGGAGAAGGTTTTTTCTTTATTAATTGTATTATGAATGGCCCTAGGGGCCCAGATCTAGATTATGTTATACTAGGCACTGTACAAACATATGGTGAGAGGCAATTCCTGCCCTGAAGCTCTTACGCTATAAATAGACAAGATAGACAAAGGGAAGCGAGGGGGGAAAGAGATGCAGAAAGATGTGAAGCAACTTGCCCAAGGTCACACAGCAGGTCAATGGCACAGGTATGTACTGGGTGAGATGAGTGCATAGGCACTTTAGGGCCATGCCTGGAGCCCCTGTCTGCTGACGTCGTGTGATTGTATCGCAATCTAAACTTCCATTTTTTAAATAAAAAGGAAGTTTCTAGCCTTTGCAGTTGTGAAGAAAGGCTTGAAAATGTGACTGAGGATTAACAGGTGCAATGATGTCTGCATGACAGCTTAGAAATGTAGTCCTGAGAAGCGTGAATGACCCCATGCATCTCAATATCATCTAAAACCCTTGGCTTTTGTAGGCCCTATCAACCCTACCCCAGCAGTGGACTCTGTGTGGGGCAGGAGAAATAGATTGCAATGGGCCTGGGCCTGGGCCAGCCCACCCTCCCAAGCAAATATTCCCCAGTTGTTGAGGTATGTAGCAAGGCCACCCCCTGCTACCTCCTCTGCCTCTCTGGGAGGGATCCCTGCTGCTCCTGAGGAGAAAAGTTCCCTTGTTGCCACTTTTGAAAGTGAGAAGGGGATCTCTTGCCACTCCCCTGCCTCTCTGGGAGTGGTCGGATTGGACCGTTTGTCATCACCACTCCATATGGAGAGCAGCGCCATAGCATTGGGATGAGGCCACAGAGAGGGCCTCATATCATGGTGTATTTAGAGTCTAAGATTGCTTTACTCCTGTCCTGGCTAAGAATAGAACCCAAGTCTCCTGACTCCCAGTCCACTGTCCTATCCAGTTCTCAGATCCACCGGCAACTTCCAGAGCTACCGTACTAATTCACTCAATCTCTGTGCCTCCAATTCCCTATGTATAAATTATAATAATACTTCTTACATTTATCAACACAACAATCCTGTAAGATATGTGAGATGCTCAGATACTCTATAATAATCCTTACAGAAGAGCCTATAAATAATTTATCACCACTGCTCATGCATGGTTGCCAAATAGATAATTGTGTACAGAAAACATATGTTTACAGTACTTAGGCAGAGTAGATAATTTTATGCACAAAGGGATTGCTGATATTAATTTGAGATATTAATCGAGATATACAGCTGCCAGTGATGGCACCCGTTTGTATCCACAGATTTTTTCAAGCTTGTAATATTAAGAATTTGGCTGGATGAGCCAAATACAACCCAAAGTTCTGGGGCTTAACTCCCACTAAAGTCTCTGGGACAAATCCATGAATGTAGTAAATAATGGTGAAGGTTACACAATGTGTGTATTGTTATTCATAAAACAGGTTTAGGTGGCAGAATATTGTAACATGAACTATTCTGCTGTCAGTGGGTGTGCCTAGTGAATGTATTACATATAGTAATCGGGTAGAAAAGGGATGGTGCAGCAGGAGAAGCACAGCTGGTATAAAAGTGTAAGACCCAGCTGCGTCCCAACAGCAGTACAACTCATGCCATGCCATTCCCAGTGCTCCCAGGACTAAACAGAATCCTGGCATCAGCAGCTACAACTCTACTATATTGAGACTTGCACCTGCTTCCACAAGGGTGGAATCTGTTTCTTCCCTCCATGCTTGCAAAAGAAAAAAAAAATAATGCTCAAGTGAGTAGTAAAGCTAAGGACTGATTCTCTATTGCCATGCACTTTCTGTTGTCATTTATATCAGCACTCCCGTTCATGTATTGGTTCCTGTGCATCCTTTTAATTGAGTGTGTAATGCTCTAATAGTTCTCTACTGGTGTGCAAGCCATCTTAAAGACAGTAAGGTGACATGCCACAGTGAAAGCCTGCTATGTCCATACTGCTGTATATAGATACATGTGACAGTGAAAGGCTCTAGCAGGGGGGAGCCAGCAGGGAAAGCTTCAGTAGATTCCCCTGGAGTTTTTCCCTGCAGCAGATGAAGGCTACAACAACTGAGAGCTGTTGGAGCCTTTCTCTGCTGCCTCCCCTCTGCCTGAGTATTTCCCCTCTGCTGGAGTCTTTTCCTGGGGATGGGAAAGGCTCCGGCAGCAGGATGCTATGCTGCTGAAAGTAGCAGTGTAGATGGGGAATCATGGGTTGGGTGAGTAGAGATCTGTGAAAAACTTGGGTACAAATACTCACCCTTCAGGCATGTCTTTACTCACCTAAACCACACCTCACCAGCTCCAATTCTACTTGTACCCCTGCCAGCAGAAGCTACACATGTACCTACTCTACACAACACCAAAAGATGCTAAAGTTGAAGTTAAAAACTGACACAGTCCTTTCTGCTCTCTTACTTCCATTACATTGTCAATAGGGACGATTTCCCTTCCTTGTTAAGCACAGCTCTCTTGAAAAGGTAGAGATTAGAAACAGTAGAAACGTAGTAGATCATCTTGTCCATTTCCATGCCGATGCAGGATTATGGCCTTCATTGTTTAGTGCAGTCCTGTTGTAAATGACTCAGGTAATGTGGCTTCCACCACTTCCCTTGAGAGTCTGCCTCCATAGTCTACTTGATGTCACAGTTAGAATTTTTTCCTCATGTTCATGTCCTCATGTTCACTGTTACTTGTACTGTTGAAATAAAGTATTTACAGTTACCATGTCACACCCTTAGTTATGATTTGACCAAGTTAAACATATTTTATTCTTAGCATCTGTTCTTGTTGGTTGGTCTTCCTCTTATTTCTCTTCCTTTTCTCGGACTTCCCTTCATTTTATCAATACTTTTCTAGTATTCAGGTATCCAGAACTGTGTGTACTATATATCCTGTGAGAGCCTTAGTACACAGTGAACTTGATCTTGAGAGCAACCTCAGCTTAGTCTCCCTCTTTTGCACTCACTACTTGACAGGTGCACTAATGTCGTTTAGACATCTACCAGTAAGTACTATAGTGAAGTATAGTGACTTCAAGTGAAATTTCTTTCATTTTAAGAGATATTGCTAGTTCTACCAGCATTCCCCATTTTAAGTTTAGATAACATATCTCCAACCAGTAGAATCTTTGAAAATAGAAGAAAAAATTTAAATGTATCCATTGTGCTATGTGATATTGAACTGAACTCACAAAAAGAGAGGTTAAAAGGTTTTATAGAGACAATCACAAGTTAAAGATGAAGGATTTTTACCAGTGGCAGTATTTCCTGCAAGAGGTTTTGCCTCCTGGGCAGGCAATAAGCAAGTTATTGGATGATTGTTTTGAATGTTGGAAATGGAGAAGAAACAAAAGCTTAATAAACACTTCTGGTGGAACTGAGGTGTTTAACCTCTATATTTTAATTAGGCTAGATCAGTTTGATGGGAAACTAAAGAGTATTTGAAAACCGATTTTGCTATTGCAAATACATTATTATTTTATCAGTAGTGTTCACTATAGTTTGAGTCTTCTGGTTGAGTATAGATAATAGGTTCTGTTCTTCTTCGAGTGCTTGCTCATGTCCATTCCATTATAGGTGTGTGCGTGCTTCCGTGCATGGTTACCGGAACTTTTTTCCCCTTAGCAGACCCCCTGGAGCCCCACGCACATGCCGCGGTACATGAGGCACTGCCGACCCTACAACCCCTCAGTTTGTTCTTTCTGCCTGTGATGGTTGCTGGAACTGCCTTTGCTTGCATCGCAAGTGCTCAATTCCCCTTGTTTTCAACTTTAATTATTTGTTGTTTGTGTTAATTAGGTAGATAGGTTAAGTAACTGTTGATAGTGGTAGTTAGGCACTTAGGGTAGTCCTGGCTGGGACTTTGCCGTGAGCAGGGTATGCCCCAGTCACCAGGCTTCAAACCGTGTGCCTACTTCAGGAAGGCTTTCCCACTAAGTGATCCCCACGATAGTTGCCTGAAGTACCTGGGGGAAGCCCATCGTAAGGAGAAGTGCAAAATCTGCAATGCTTTCAGACCTCGGACACAGAAAGACAGAGAAATCTGCCTGAAAGCTTGCTCATGGAGGCAGCGCTTTGACTGGCCTCTGAGCCAGCCAGCTCTGCCTCAGTACCAAGCGTGGCATCGGTGCAGAGTGCACCATCAGTACCGGCCCCGCCTCGGCACCGGGCCACATCTCCAGTCCAGAAGAAGAGGCGGAAGCAGCACTCGGAGCGTGGACACTCCCCCTCACCATCTAAGCAGGCAGGGTTGAGCACTGAACTGCCAGGAGCTGCTCAAAAGTGTGCTCACACCAGGAGCTGCTCAAAAGTGTGGCCTTCAACTTGGGGTTGGAGGTGGAAGAACTAAAAGAAGCATCAGACAGTTGTTTAATGTCCTAGCAGTGGCCGCCCCAGCTTGGGTGGCCCTCCCTGTCCATGAAGGGGTTCTGAAGATAGGGAAGGCCTAGTGGCAGACCCCTTCATCAGTGGCCCTGACATCTAAAGGGGCCGAGAAAAAATATTATGTCCCAGCCAAGGGGTTTGAGTACCTGGTAGACACAGCCAACCAGAGGGATAGACATGGGCAGTGCAGTTCTACACCGAAAAATAAGGACAATGAAAAGCTAGACCTGTTCGGGAGGAAGATTTATTCAATGGCAAGCCTATAGTTTAGGATTGCCAATCAGCAGGCTCTGCTGGGCAGGTACAATTTTAATCTCTGGGACTCACTGAAGTGCTTGGGGGACACTCTGCCCCAGGACCAGGCGCTGGACTTTAACACCATTGTGGAAGAGGGTACCACGGTGGCTAGAGCAGCACTCCAGGCGTCCTCAGACGCGGCTGATTCAGCGTGCAGAGCCATAGCTTCTGCCATCTGCATGCTTAGGTGCTTGTGGCTTCAATCCTCGGGGCTGTCTCAGGAGATCCAACAGTCCATCCAGGACCGTCCCTTTTGTCAGACCAGACAGATGCAAAGTTGCATGGTCTGAAGGACTCGGGCCACGCTCCGCTCCCTGGGTCTTTACACGCCACAGACATTTAAGCATCAGTCACGTCCTCAGGGCCAGCAACAGCAGAGGTATCAGCCATGGCCGTTCATGCCCTATAGACAGAGGGATATAAACAGGGGGTCTAGGAGATGCTATATACCCCCAAATTCCTCCTCAGCCCCACAGCTGGTGGTCAGGCAACCAAAGGAGGCCATTTTGATGGTGCACCCGAGGGTGGCATCCCAGTCTGTTTCCTGGATCCCTCCCGCCCCTTTTCAAATCGCCTAGCCCCCTTCCAGTCTGAATGGGACAAAATTACCTTGGACTGCTGGGTCCTTGGCATTGTCTCAGTGGGTTATGCCCTCCAGTTCATATCTACTCCTCCCAACAACCCTCCTTCCCCATCCCTCTTCAGGGACCCCTCTCAAAAGCAACTCCTCATTCAAGAGGTAGAGACCCTCCTCGGCCTGGGGGCAATGGAAAAGGTCCCACTGGACATGATGGGAAGAGGGTTTTACTCGAGGTACTTCATCATTCCCAAAGCAAAAGGTGATATACGGCCCATATCAGACCTGCTTTGTTTCAACAAATATCTCAAGAGACTCAAGTTTTGCATGGTCTCCCTAGCTTCCTTAATCCTGTCCCTGGATCCAGCAGACTGGTATGCTGCCCTTGACCTCAAGGACGCATACTTTCACATCTCTATTCTCCCCAGCCACAGACACTTATTCGCTTCATGGTGGCTGGCTGCCACTACCAGTTTACAGCTTTGCCCCTTGGCCTGTCCTCGGCCCCAAGGGTGTTTACAAAATGCATGGTGGTGGTGACAGCGCACCTGAGGTGCAAAGGGGTCCAAATTTTCCCCTACCTGGACGATTGCCTAATCAGAGCCAGATCCATGTCCTAGCTCCAGGACAGTGTGAACCTGACATATGCTGCCTGCTGCCGGCTGGGCCTGCTGATAAACAAGCAGAAGTCCACGTTAACTCCCGTGCAGCGGATAGAGTTCATCGGTGCAATCCTGGAAGCTTCCCAAGCCAGAGCCTTCCTGCCCCAGCCATGCTTCGAGGCAATGTCCTCTATCATTGCTCACCTGTATTGATGTCCTACGACAACAGCCAGACACTGCCTCTGGCTGTTAGGCCACATGGCGGCCTGCACCTACGTGGTAAGGCTGGATCGCCTGAAAATCAGGCCGCTTCAATCATGGCTGACCTCAGTTTACATTCCGAGCAGGCACCCTCTGGATCGGGTGGTCACAGTCCCCCCCAGGTCCTAGCCTTCCTAGACTGGTGGAGGACCCCCTGGGCAGTGTTAAGGGGTGTACCATTTGAAGAACTAGGCCCCTCAGTTACCCTGATATCCGATACCTCAGACCTAGGGTGGGGGGCCCATATCAGCGGCGACCTTGGCACACAAGGGGTCTGGTTGTGGGAAGAGAGGTGCTTATACATCAATGTGAAAGAACTGCAGGCTCTTCGCCTGGCATGCAAAGTGTTCCTCCACTTTATTGTGGACAAGGTGGTACAGGTGCTGACAGACAATACGGCAGCCATGTACTAATCAACAGGCAGGGGGGAGCCCATTCTTCAGCCCTCTGAAGGAAAGCTATTTGTTTGTGGGACTTTGCGGTGAGGCACGATTTTCACATGATAGCCTCTCACCTCCTGGGGGTGAGGAATGATGAGGTGGACCACCTCAGCAGGTATTTCTTACCCCACCATGATTGTTGCTACATCCAGAGGTGGTGTCCATGATCTTCTGGAAGTGGGGCTCTCCCCAGGTGGACCTGTTCGCATCAGCGTGGAACAAGAAATGCCCACAGTTCTGCTCTCTGTGGTCAAGAGGCCGGGTCAATCTCCGACGCCTTCCTCCTGCACTGGTCGGGGAATTTCATGTACGCATTCCCGCCCATTCCCTTCCTGCACAGAGTCCTGCTGTAAATCAAGAGGGACAAGGCAGACGTTATCTTGATCACACCGACTTGGCCACGTCAGCACTGGTTCAGCATGCTACTGGACATCTTCATCGCCTCTCTGGAACTTCCGAGATGGCACGATCTCCTGTCCCAGGATCATGGTAGCCTGCTGCACCTGGACCTGAACTCTGTGCAGCTCACGGTGCGGAGGCTTTGTGGCTGAGCATAGACAAGCAAGCCTGTTCGGCGCAAGTCCAGCAAGTCCTGCTGGGTAGCAGGAAGCCTTCCACGCACGTCGCGTATTGGGCTAAATGGAAGCGGTTTACCTGATGGGCAGAGTCCTGGGGTACCCTGCCTAATCTCTCGCCAATATACGCGATCCTGGAGTACCTGCTACAGCTAAAGCTCTAGGGCCTGGCTGTGCTCACCCTGAAGGTCCACCTAGCGGCTATATCGGCTTTCCATCAGCCTTTGGAGGGAAGATCACTTTTCTCCCACCCAATGATGATTAGATTCCTGAAAGAGGTGGAGAGGCTCTATCCACAGGTCATGACCCAATGCCTCCCTGGGACCTCAAGCCAGTTCTCTCATGACTCACGGGGGGTTCCCCTTTGAACCCATGGCTTCATGCCCTCTGCTCCTGCTTTCTTGGAATGTGGCCTTCCTGGTGGTCATTACCTCGACAAGAAGGGTCTCTGAGATTAGGGCGCTGACCTCGGAACCCCACCAATATTGATTTCTACAAAGATAAAGTTCAGTTGAGGCCACACCCGGCGTGGTTTCCCAATTTCATTATAACCAAGATATTTTTCTCCCTGTGTTTTTTCCCAAACCGCACAGTTCGGAGGAGGAGAGAAAGTGGCACTCGCTAGACATAAGATGGGCCCTGGCTTTCTACATCGAGCACATGAGACGGTTCCAGAGAGAAAGGCTCACCTGTCTCTGCCCAGTGCATCTCCTACATCTTCCTGCATGAGATTATGCTACGAGCAGGTGAAGGTGCTGCTTCCGGGAACCATCACAGCACACTCAACCAGAGCTCAAGTCTTGTCTACAGCCTTCCTAGCGAGAGTGCCCGTGCAGGACATCTGCAGAGCCGCCACCTGGTCATCAGTACATACCTTCACATCCGACTATGCCACCATCCAGCAGGCATGGGAAGACGTGAGCTTTGGCAGAGCGGTTCCGTAGGCAGCTCGTTTGTAACTCTGGTCCACCTCCAAGGTATTGCTTGTGAGTCACCTATAATGAATGGACATGAGCAAGCACTCGAAGAAGAAAAGAAGGTTACTTAACTTGTAACTGCTGTTCTTCAAGATGTGTTGCTCATGTCCATTCCAGGACCCACCCCATCCCTGCTGCCGGAGTTGGTGGAAAGAAGGAACTGAGGGGGCGTAAGGCCAGCAGCGCCTCATATACTGTGGCATGTGCATGGGACTCCAGAGAGTGTTGGAGCCAGCCCTACGGGGTCGGCTAAGGGGAAAAAAGTTCCGTTAATTGTGCACGGAGGCGTGCACACACCTATAATGGAATGGACATGAGCAACACATCTCGAAGAACAGCAGTTACAAGGTAAGTAACCTTTTTTTTTAGTGTGTCAAACAATAGAAAAATGGAAAGAGATTATCAGTGTTACTTTTGTCATTTCTACAACAAACTGACTTAGTCAAAACTTTAGTTTCTGTTCTCCCTTTTTTTTTTAAACCTTTGAGTTATATTCAAAACAGTGGTTCTCCCTAAATTCATTCCAGATGTCTTCCTTCCTCTTCTACACTTGATCACATGTGTCTGACACACTACATTGTCATGTTTGTTAATAAGATGACCTTGCATGAAAATCAGAGAGCGGAAAGGACTGTGTCAGTTTTTAACTTTAAAAGAAACCTTTAAATACTTCTGTTGCATCTCTCTACAATCATTTGATCAAATCCAAACATTTATCTAATAAACTCCACTGATCGTTAATAATCTAACGCATGTGTCTCATAACTATTGGAATGCAAATTTACTTTTGGAAAGCCTCTTTTAGTACATGTCAAAGGTCAGGATTGCATATTTTTATTCAGCTCTGGACATCTGGAATACAATCTGATTTTGCTTTTATATTTATTAGTGTTTCAGCTCATTTATACCCTGGCTTGTACTTGCTACTTACGATTCTCCTTCTTCATTCCAGAATAAGGCTATCCAAGAATTTTACTGGATGGTCCCAGTTAGTGCAAGCACTACAGCACATAAGCGCCTCAAAGAATCACTAATAAAAATACATAGCATGAATATACAATTGTTATATTTGCTAATATCCTCCAGTATTAAAATATAACTAGTTTAGCAACATTTTTCCACTTATGTACTACTTCAAACTAATTGATATTTTAATAACCTCCTTCAGAGACTTAGAGAGAAAAAATGTTTGGCCCCATTTTACAGCTGGAGATCATTTTTAGGGAGTGAGGTGAAGCAATTTGCTCAAGGTTGTAGAGGGAGCAATGGCTGGAGTTGGGAGTATTTACTCAGAAATATAGACTACATTCTCCTTTCGTCATTTTCACCTTGAAATAAAGGTGATGATAAATCATAATAATGTAATAAATGCCATAAGTATGGAACCAATAGAGCTAATAGCAAATAGTGAGTTTTGCATGAAGGTGGTATAAGTATTTTCATCCAGGTAAGTAGCTAGAAATAGCAGATGTATCATTTAATATTATACCTGTCCTAATTGGGGAAAAAACAAATCAGAGAGGGGGAAACGTGCATACTAAGGACCAGATTTTCAAATGTATTAAGTTGCAGATAAAGATGCAGATAGGCACCTAGGGGGATTTTCAAAAGCACTTAGTGACATCAATGCTTTGACAACCCCACTGTGTGCCTAGCACAATGGAGTCCTAGTCATGAGCCAGGAGTCTGAGGTGCTCTGGTAATACAAATTAATAATAATAGTAATAATAATCATTAGAGGGCTTCAGTCTCATGGGCTGTATATCCAACATGCTTTCACCAGTGATAAATTAACTTGGAAGAAAGTGGGTATGGGGAAATAGAAAGCATTAAAAAATCTCAAAGTACAAGTGGCATGAAAAATGTTTTCTAGAAAACTGTTTTGACTGTCTGTCTTATCTATATGGTTTTATTTCATTATTTTAAAAAAAAAGGCATTTCACGGTTATTTGACTTATTTTGTTGTTATTTTAGGAATGATTTTGCAGAGTTTTTTGACATTGTGATCACAAACGCTTTGAAACCTGGTTTCTTCTCTCAGACGCCAAACCAAAGACCTTTCCGATCCCTTGGTAAGACTCAATAATGTATAAATCTGTTTCTTACTCACTTAGATCTAAGAAACGGGAGATCCAGTCTACTAGTCCTGCAGGTTGAAACTCTGTGAGATTCAGATTCAAGCATTCAGATAATAAGTGGAAGTGATACGAGATTGTAGACAGGTAGATTAGTTCAATTTCCCAGGCAGACTACTTGGAAAGAATATTGAGGGAGTGGAGGAAAATAGAAGTTGTAATGCTGGAAGTGACCACAAATATAATGAAAACGAAGTAAGCTTTTGGTGCAAAACGGGGGGGGGGGAGTCAATATAATTTTGGGCTACATATATTGTGGTATTGCATGATTGAGCAGAATGGTGATAGTCCTTTCTCTGTGTAGGTAGTGCTGGCAAAGTCATACATAGAATATTGCATACAGTTCTGGGAAAATCCATTCCAGAAAGATTTAAACAAATTAGAGGGAATTAAGAAAACAGGAACAAATACACTTACAAGGCTGGATAAAATTATTTATGAGAAAAGTTTAAAAGTATCAAATGTTTATAATTTGGCTAAATAATGACTCAGAATCAGCATAACATTCACTTAAAAAAAATTAAAACAATCCCAAAGTTTGTTGCAATGTAGTGAATTAGGTAATTAAATCAAGGCATTATGGAATGGAGTGTACATAAAAGGAAGTGCTTGTTCATCAACAAATGTGAATAGAAATGTACAAGTCAAACGGTTTTGACTGCTTTTCATAAACATCCTCATGATTAAGTAACCTTCTGAAAATTAAGCTTACATGAAAAATAGCAGGTTCGCCCAACTTCTAATGTAGGGCAAATCCAAAAAAAAAAAAAAAAGGCATATAGAACTGTATTTTAGCATCTGGTTTTGGAAAAGACTGTCATTCCTTCCTGAAGGAAATGTTGCCTTTTGAACTCTTAAATTAAAAACTGTAATGAAGGAGTGTAATACATGGAAAATACTTTCTAATGGCATATTTATTTACATAGAAGAATAAAAAAAAGTATCTTAAATATATTTTGTAAAATAATTCTGTCAAATAGGAAACTGTCAAATTGATAGTCTGATGTAGAGTAACACAGACAGGAAGTCAAATAAAATATGAATGAAAAAGCAAAGATTTTAAAAGTGATAAGCTGTCAAGTTTAAAAGCATTTTTGCTAATTTATCATGATGGAAACTAAAAATAAAGTATAACTCACTTCAAATGCTTTTGAAATCATCAGTCTTCTCATGCTTTCAAATGGGGGTTTCATTCCCTGAGTCTTGGGTGTTGTTGTTGTTTATTTATGTTATAGTAGTGCCAGCCAGCTCCAGTCAGGATCTGGGCCTCATGGCAGTAGGCATTATACTAACACACAATAAGAGATGGCTCATGTTCTGAAGTGCCCAAACTACAGAAGTTACTAGCTAGACTTTCTCCAGCTTTTGTTTGCTTTGCTTTGCTTTGCTTTGCTTTGCTGGTATTTTTTTTTTCATTTGACTTGATCTCAATAAGAGCAAAATGGCCTCATCTTCTGAAAGACGAGTCAGAGTATTGAGGATACTGTAACATGGACAAACTTTTCCAAAAAAGACTGGACATTTTTATAAAGCATATTCTGATGTAGTAAATTGTTAACTATTTAAGATACTCTATAGTTTTACTTGAAGCACCTGAATAATGAGCAGAAAAAATTATGTGGGCATCATCTTATTTATACGTTTCTTTTTGTGGAAAATTTTGACTTTTTGTTGAAAAAAATAAAATGTGGAAATGTTTGGGTTCTGGCCAAAAATGTTATGTTTTTGGTTTTCTGATTAAAAAGTCAAAATTTTCTGCAAAGAAAAAGAAACCTTTCTGAGAAGTTCTAGTGGAAGTCTGTTGGGCCTTACCAATCTCTTTCCTTCTGCCTGTGCTCCTTGGATGGGCTGCATGAGGTCAGGTGGCTTCTGCCCAACAGCTTGTTCCTGGAATAGAAAGAACATGGGTTTATCAGTGCCCCTCCTTAAATTTGGTAATCTAGATAACTTGCCTGTCTACCCTACCTGCTGTTTCAATAGGGGTGAATTTCAATTACATTTCTCTATCCATCAGTAAGTCTAAATTTGCCCCAGTTTCCTAATATTGCTGAGTCAGTAAGGTTCTCCTGTTTCAGTGGATTTCCCTCCAAGGTGGGCTCACATTTAAAATGAGGATCTTGTTCTTGATTTCAACCCCACCCCAAAATTCCTGGGTGTTGATTGGGTTCTGGATTGAACCAATTGAGTCATTTATAGGTGGTGCTGGTAGTACTAATTTTTGCTTCAAACTTTGAAGGAAAATCTTTAAAGATTACTTAAGAGAAGTTTAAAATCACTAAGTCTCTCATTTCAGAAGGACCACTGTGTTCTGTAAATACTTCTAGGAAGAGAACATGACAAAGAAGTTATTTTCAGCAGTAATATGATACTGTGTAACTGAGCTGCAGGAATGAATTTTCAGTAGAAAGTAGTTTGGGAACTAATCCTTGAAAGTTCATTTTGATTGTGCAATTAAACACACATCATTACCTCATTTCTGAGAGTTTCAAAACATGTATCAATCAAGGAAACCAGAACACTGAATGCAGCTTTGTAAGTTTTACATAATCTTTTTTGTTAGAACCAAGGCACTAATTTTTATAATAACAATACATTTTTGTTTATATAGTGCTTCTTCAATGAACTGTGCTATAAATACAATAAATATAAATTAATATTTAAATTTAAAAATCATATTAATGGAATTTTCTTATGAAAATTAAAATCTTTTAAACAATTCTCTTCAGAGATCTCACATACCTCTGACTCAGACATCTGTGTTCCTTTAGATAGAGAAATTCCTTGAATGGTATATGAAATTCATAAATGTTGACATTAATCTTATAAATGAGGTCAGATCCTCAATTGGTGTAAATTGACATAGCTTCATTAAATCATTATAAGTACCTTGATTTACACCATCTAAGGATTTGTCCCAAGGTGTTCATGTCATGCAATGTCTGCCATGTCAACGTGCCAGTATCTTGAAAATGAGATATAAGAGCTTTTCATATTTTTGAAGTCAATTATGATCAGTTTTTTTTTTTTTAAAGATGTTGTAGTTCCATGAATTGAAGAGAAATCATGGAGCTGCTCATAGTTCTGTCTCACCTGGTAATTTCTGATATCATACTACTTCTATAACATTGAACCACAAATTTATAAGCATACATTGCCAATTAATATGTATCTAGAACTCATTGTTGAACACATGTGCATGAGCCCAACAAATTCTTTATTTTTTAAATTATTTTTCTCTTAAATTAAAAATTTCAGAGATAACTCTGACCTCTCTGACTGACTTCTGTAAGTTTGTGCTAGTGGGCATCTCATTCATATCTCATCACCTTGGCTAGTCGAGGGAGAGGAAAAATACAACAAATAATAGAAACCTTTCAAAGGTGCCTAAACTAGCCCTTTCTGTGCTCAATAATGTCTTGATTTGAAGATCTACTATCCCATAATATACTAGTGCTAGGATCAAGTTCTGTATCCAGTTGGAAAGCACTGTATCCCATGCTGTATAGGGATATGGTACTTGTTTCCATTCCCAGTGGCTCATGGAGATTTGTTTCTGCCACTCTCTCTAATACAGCATGGCATTTTGCTCACCTTGCGTCTCATAGCAGCACAATTTTTGGAGAAAGGGGGAACCTTTTTGTAGTTTGTTGGGTTGTTGGTGGGAAGAGGCGTTTTAATGGTGGCTGTTGCACAGAGGCTTGGAATGTTGGAGGTGGCTCCAGAGAGATTGAAGGATGAGAGCGCAAGTGAGGTGACTAACACTGAGTGATAGATGCTGTTTATCATATAGCCACGTATTCTCTGTCTATCTGATCTATGCGGTATTTGTTATTGAAACCAAAAAGAAGCTTTATGGAGATGCTTCATAAAGACAAGCTTTTTAAGCTCACAGGCTCCTTTTGGTACTATGGTGATGTTCCAAAAACCGTTCCAAGTTTTATATTTTCTGACATACAGTAGGCCAGGAAGGGCTGAATTTGGGTCTTGTATGCAGTCTATATTGAACTCATTACATGATAGTATTTGTTTTTGTGGACTGACTCATCATATGCAATTAAAAATTCAGAAGAGGCTAACAAAATCTAGCATGTCAGGCTCTCTGGCAGTTTGGTTTTTTTTCCCTCCCTTAGTTTTAACTGAGATGAGCAATAAACTATTCCATTCACCATATTGCAGCTGCCTAGAGAACTCAGTGTTATCCACAACAGCCTACCATGCTTTACATGGCATGTAAACAGATTACTCAAGGACTTCTAGTTCCTGAAAAAAGACAAATTGTACATACTCTAGACAAACAGTAAAAAGACAGGATGTATATTGCCTAATGATTGAGGACATTTACCCAAGAAATACTTGTTTAAACTTGCTTGATGTTACGGGATTACAAAGTTGTGGAAATCAACAGATATTTGGGAAATGAGAACTGGATAAACATCTTTCCCACTATATGTTCCCATGAAATGATGGTCAGTGAGTGCATTCTTGCAAATGACCATGGGAATTGGTGAGAAGGGAGGGTGCACTGTCAATTAAAGTTAAATCCTTATGTTCCGTTTCTTGTCAGATTAAAAATTGCCTTATTTACAGTATTACTCTACTTTGAAGTCTGTTTATACATATACAGTGTAAGCATTTAAAACATTTACAACAGGGTGAAATAGAGGTGGATTGGCATGTCCTCGCATTCTTGTATAGAATTGTTTGCTAAAATAGTAGACAGAAACAACCTAGTTTTTAAGAGAAGGTGTTAGAAGAAAGTTTTTCTTGTGTGCCCTGAAGCTCAAGTTGTTTGAACAAATGAACTAAAACTTGGGTGTCATACATGATCGTCATACATCTTGGTTGGTGGCCCTGGTTTATAAAAATAAAAAAAGTACATATTGAATACTTTGTTTCCATTGTGGAGATAACATTACTGGTTAGTGGAAATGGAGGAGAGGAGAGGATGAAAGAAACAAGATACTTCTATGAATATAAAGAGTAACTCTACTAAATTAAGCTAGATCTTTGGTTCTCAACTGGCCTGCAAGGTCTTTCAGAGAGACCCGTGGCTCCCCTCCCAATGGCTGCAGAAGAGAGCCACTGCCTAAGTACCCAGGCGGAGTGCATTGCTGGGGTAGGCCCCTTGCTGCAGCCAAGCGGATGGGAGATCAGCGCTCCCCTCCCTTGGCTGTAGCAGGGAGCACAGCAAAGAGCTCGGGTGGGTCCCAGGGGGAGGGAGCATTGATCTCCCTGGCTGCAGAAGGGACCCAGGTGACTGCCTAGGGACCCAGGTGAAGTGCACAGTTTCCCTGCTGCAGCCAAGGGGGCGGGAGATCCTCCTCGCTGAACTCCTTCCCTCTGGCTGCAATGGGGGGGGGGAGGAAGTGGACTGCTGGCAGAGACTGGTGGCCCTTCAGGGTTGTAAAAATTGTATTTGTGGCCCTCAAGCAAAAAAGGTTGGGAACCACTGAGCTAGATCAATATAAGCCAGTTGTAAAATAAGAGTTTCCATACAGGGCTTTTGCATCAAAGTAAATCAATTTTAAAACTAGTTTTAGTTAAACTGGTGCAAGTCTTGTATGTAGGCAAGACCTAATAGTTACATTGTAGGGAGACCTTCTATCACCATTTGTACTAATTGGCACTCCTATGGCCATCTCAGCAGAGATACCAATGCACATTGAAATACCTCTGACATATTTCTTCTTGAAAGGGATAGAGGAACACTGATTCAGCAGAATTGGAAGGTTGGACTCTCACTGCCTCTATTCTACCTATTCTCTGGATAACCAGATCCATTTAGTTTCCAGTGCTGTCACTCTGACATATTATACATACTAAATTCAATTTTTAAAAAGTCACTATTTTTTTTAAATTGAAAAACTCCCAGTGTTTTTAATAGAAAATGTACAGTGTTTGAAAAATAGATGTCATATTTTAGTGTTTAGTTGTCAGTATCAAAATTGATATTATGAACTGACTGATAGATCATTCTCCAATGCTTATTCTTCTGTAGAAGAGAAAATTCAAGTAAATGTGCCAAGCCAAGTGTTCTGTATTTTTGTATAGTGTTCAAAATGTCCGTGAGGATAAGTTTCTTCATCCAAAAACCCAAGCAGTGAAAAATAGTACAGTGTTTTTGCATAAAGACAGCAGGAGTTGCTCCAGCTGATTACCTTTGATATTAAATACTGCATTTGGCACTAAAATGATAAGAAAACTATACAAGCCTGATTTCAAAGAAAACCTAAACTGCTGCTTTCAAAGGCTAGATAGACACAATATTCCTTTTGTTAAGGCTGGAAAACATTTTTAGCAGAGTAATGAATTTAAGCTTCCTAGTTCATTTTAGACACATCTAGGAAAATGTAGATCACATTTATAAGGAGGACTGTATCCTGAAAAGCTGTGACTCTAAAAAGAACTTGGGTCTCAGGTTAGGTAACTAATAGAACATGAGCTCCCAGTGTAGTGCTGTAATCAAGAGGGAAAATGCAGTTCTTGGCTGTATAAGCAGGAGCGTATCAAATACGAGTAGAGAAGTAGCACTGTCTCTATCTATGTCGTTCGTAAGACCATTACTGGAATTGTGTGTCCAGTTCTGGGTTCCACACTTCAGAAAGAATGTTGAGAAATTGGAAGGGGCTCAGAAAAGAACTACAAGAATGATTTGAGAGCTAAAAACCTGCCTTATAGTGACAGACTTGGGAAACTCAATCTATTTGGTTTATGAAAGAGAAAAAGTAGTCTTGATGCAGAAATTATTGTGTGAGGTTCTTTGGCCTATGTTACACAGGAAGTCAAAGTAGGTGGTCAGAGTGGTCCCTTCTGGCTGAAAAAAATCTATGAATCTGTTAAAATTTCTATTGATGGACATCGCTTTTCATTATTTTTTCTATTTCCAAAAACACCCAATAGAGGAGGAAGTAGGAAAGGAAAAGTAAGCTTGAGAACCATATGGGACAAAGCGCCTTACCCATTAGGAAAAACAACCTAACTTCAGGTTAGTTTTTTATATTCAGAGCATATGCACATTTTCATTGATCCATATTAGATGCATTTATTTTGATAAATAGTATGTTTAAAAAATAATTGGGAAGAAAAGGGCATATCTTATTTTTCATTGGAATGTTAGTAACTGTTGTAGTGGTAGTTAGAGACTTTGAGATAGTCTAGCTGAAGCTTTACCAGGATCAGGTATGCTCCAGTGTCATGGCTTCAAGCCTCCAAAAAAAAAGGCTTTCCTGCTAAGTGACCCCAACTGCCTGAAGTGTCGGGGGGAAGCCCTTTGTAAGGAGAAGAACAGATTGATAAGGCTTTCAGACCTCCAGAATATCCACCTGAAAGCCTGGCTCATGGAGCCCCAGATCCGGCTTCGAGCCAACCCACTCTGCTGTGGTACCCAGCATGCAGAGGGCACTGTCGGCACTGACCCGACTCAGCATCACGAATAGACGGAACCAGCACTCGGAGCGTGGATACTCCCCTGCACCGTCGAAGCAGGCAGGGTGGAGCACCAATCCGTACTGAGGTCGGATCACGGAGAACCTGCTGCCTGAGCCAGCGTCTCTAGCCAGGGAGCCTCCCCTGACTCAGGGGAGTGGGGGAGCCCCTTGGCACCTACCAGCACCATCGACTTCGGTGGCCAACAGGTGGCAAGAGCCTTGCTGGCCTTGCATACGCCACTACCGCCCATATCTCCACGAGAGAGAAGGGGCTGGCATTACAGGGGAAGCCTGTGTTGGGATCCTCTGAATGGCTCAGGAGATCCCTGGTATAGGGAGGAAGATCTCCTGCAGACCGGTTTCCTAGGGTAGAGCAGGAATGATCCCCTAGAAGTTATCGAGGTCGCGGTTGCCGGACCGACCTGCATTGAGGTGGAGAGCGAAGTCACCCACCCGACACTGGTCTCAACCCCCTGGCACCGGGTGAGGTCCATCCCACTGCTCCGGCAATGAAGAGTTCGGCTGCAAGGACATGGCGCTGATCCCAGTCACCAGAGACAGTCTTGGTACTGGGGAATTCACCAGGCGGTGCTGAACCCGGATGCTAGAGACGGAATTGGCACTGAGGAGTTCACCCCTGCACCGAGGCTGCACCAAACTCGGTGGCCATAGAGAGACTCGGCACCAAGGTGTTCGCCCTGCATCGAGGCCGGGCAGAGCCCGGTCGCTGGAGTTTGACTCGGCGCCGAGATGCATGCAGAGCACAAAGTCCTCGGTACCAGGATGACGCTCGGGTCAGCCCAGCTTGCTGGAGCATTGTCCCTACGCCTGCTCCAGCCGCGGCACCCACGACAAACCTGGTAGTCAAGGTCGTCGATGTCGAGGGGACGCTCTCTGGAGCGACAGTACTGTACAGTGAGAGCCCTTGGGGCAGCCCCAGCCGTGGTCTTTGACGGTGTATCAGTGTCCCTTTGGGAATGTAGTACCTGGGGGAGCCACCACCAACGAAAGGTGCCAGAGCTCCAGGCAGATGGCCTCAGAGGCAATAGTCACCCCAATGGCTGAATGGAGGCCTAGGTGGTTTCCCGGGGGGGGGGGGGAGACGGGATCACGGTCTATCAACCCCTTGGGTATGCAGTCAGTGCCTCAGGTACAGGGAAAGGGCCACCATTCGCCCTCGGACGATGACTCGGCCCTACGGGCAGGGACTCCTGTGTGGACCATCTGTTGGCGGGAAGAGGTGCTGCGGCCTGCAGAGCCCTTCCTCCACCCACCTCCCCACCAGATGAAGCATGCTCCCGAGCCCTGGTTGCTTCTAGGGCACATTGGGAACTACTCAAGAGGTGGCCTCCACCTTGGGGCTAGAGGCAAAGGAGCAAAAAGGGCGTCAGGCAATCTTTAATGTGCTACCAGTGGGCTCCACAGTGTGGTAGCCCTCCTGGTCTACAAAGGGGCGCTCAACACAGTGAGGGTCTCGTGGCAAACCCCCTGCTCCATAGCCCGATGTGTAAATGAGCCAAGAAGAGTATTACACCCCAGACAAGGGGTTTGAATATTATTCAACACCCTGCCCCCAACCACAGGGATAGGCAGGGCAACCAGGCTCTACTCCAGAGAACTAGGGCGTTTGCAGGCCAGACTTTTTTGGAGAAAAATTTTGTTCAACAGCACTACCAGTAAGTGGAAGGTGAGCCCTCGGGGGACTCAGTGAGCTACTGAAGCAGGCGCTGAACCTGTATACCATTGTAGAAGAGGGTACCCACGGGAGCTAGAGCAGCGCTCCAGGCATCCTCAGTTGCTACTGATTCGGTGGGCAGAGCCATACCCCCCGCCATCGGCATGCCCAGAGGTTAGTGGCTGCAATCCCGGGCTGTCCCAAAAGGTCCAGCAGCCCATCCAGGGCCCTTCCTTGGCCTTCTCTTTGGTTCGGATAGAGGTGAAACTGCATGGTCTCAAGGATTTCAAGACCACGCTCTGTCCCCTGAGCCGCTACACGCCACAGACCTTTAGGTGTCAGGCAGGTCCCCAGGGACAGCAGCAGTAGAGGTGTCAGCCATGGTCATCTTGCGACCTATGGGCAATGGGACAGAGTCAGGGGGCCTAGGAGACACCATCCACCCTGAGTGGCTCCTTAGGCCCTCAGTAAGGGTCCTCATGGCAATAGGGCAATTGGAAAAGGCCCTTTCTGATGGTGCACACAAGGGCAGCACCCTAGCCTATACCCTCCTTCAGTTTGTGTGAGCCAGAAGGCCTTCGGACCACTGGGTCCTTGATATAGTTCAAGAGCTAGGGCCCCTGGTCATCTCTTTCACCCCACCCATTCGACACCTCTCCCTTCCTCCCTCTCAGCGGCAATTCCACATCCAAGAGGTTGAGGCCGCCTCAGCCCAGAGCAGTGGGAAAGGTCCCACAGGGCATGGCAGAAGAGGTCCAACTTGAGGTACTTCCTTGTCCCCTTAAAAAAAAAAAAACCCAACAGCAGCAAGCCCTAGTCTCCCTCGACTGGTGAACGACTCCTCAGGATGTGTGAAAGGGCGTTCCGTTCATGGAACAAGCTCCTTTAGTTACCCTGATATCGGCTGCCTCGAGCAGAGGTTAAAGTGCCGTATCAGCGCTGACCTCGGCTCACAAGGCATCTAGCCAAGGGAGGCAAGGCGTCGGCACACCAATGTAAAGATCTGTGAAACGCTCGCAGGGCTTGCGGAATGTTCCTCCGCTCTACTGAGGGCAGGGCAATACAGGTGCTGACAGACAGTGCAGCGATCATGTACTACATCGACAGGCAGGGGGAGCCCATTCGTCAGCCTTATGAAAGGAAGTTATCGGTCCTTAGGATCAGGCGGTGATCATCTCCTGGGGGTGATGAATGACGAGGCAGACCATGTCAAGGGGTCGCTCTTCCTCACCACAATGGGTTGCTGCGTCCACAAAGGGCATCTATGACCGTCTGGAGGGGGAGTTTTCCCAAGGGGAATCTGTCCATATCAGACTGGAGCATGAGGTGTCCACAGTGCTACTCTCTTCGTGGTCAAGGGGCGGGGACTATCGCCAACATGGCCCGTCTATAGCGATAAGAGAGCATCATATTCCTGCCTTTCCCCTGCTGCATACAGTCCTCCTAAAGATGAGGAGGGGTTAAACAGATGCCATCTCGATTGTTCCGGCCTGGCCATGCCAGCAGGGGTTCAGCATACTGCTGGATTTCTCGATCACCGCCTCAGGAGCCTATGAGTCAGCGCAATCCCAGCTCCCAGGATCACGGTCACCTGCGATGCGCAGACTGGACCCTTGACACCCCAGGGAGTGATGGATCGGTGGCCGAGAGGCGACGAGCAAGCCACTCAGAACAAGTCCAGTGAGTTCTCCTGGGTAGCAGGAAGCCCTCCACGCAGGTTGTGTTACCGGGTTAAGTGGAAGTGGCTGTTCCTCGGCAAGGAAGGTCTCCAGGATCAGGACTCTGACCTCGGAGCTCCCCGCCTCATGCTGTAGTCTATAAGATAAGGTTTAGTTGAGACCACACCTGGCCTTCCGGCCCAAAGTGGCCACCCAGTTCCATTGTGACCAACATATATTCTCCCTATGTTTTCCCTGAATCACGTGGTTCAGAGGAGAAGAGAAGGTGACACTCGTTAAAAATGTGAGAGGGGCCCTGGCTTCTACATCAGATGTACGAGGCCGTTCCGGAGAGCGATGCAGCTCTTCGTTGCAGCAGCTGACCGGATGAAAGGTTCACTGGTCTCTGCCCAGCGCATTTTCCTTGTGAATAACTTCCTGCATCACGTTCGGCTACGAACAGGTGAAGGTGCCGCTTCCAGGCACCACCACAGCTCACTCAACAGAGCTCAAGCTCCATCTACAGCCTTCCTAGCGGAAGTGCCAGGGCAAAGCAGCTGCAAAGCAGCTGCCAAGCTGGCAGTACATACCTTCACGTCCCACCACGCCTCTGTCGAAAGGGCGCGGGAAGATGTGGGCTTCAGCAAGGCTGGGCTGCAGGCAGCTCACCGCTTACTCTGGCCCACCTCCAAGGTATTGCTTGTTAGTCACCTATAGTAAAATGGACATGAGCAAGCACTGGAAGACGAAAACAAGGTTACTTACCAGTAACTGATGTTCTTCAAGATGTGTTGCTCATGTCCATTCCACAACCCACCCTCCGTCCCCACTGCCGGAGTTGGCAGAAAGAAGGGACTGAGGGGGCGTGGGGCCGGCAGCGCCTCATATACTGCCACATGTGCGTGGGACTCCAGGGGCGCCGGAGCCGACCCTACAGGATCCGCTAAGGGGAAAAAAGGTCCAGTAGCCATGCACGGAGGCGTGCACACACTTATAGTGGAATGGACATGAGCAACAAATCTCGAAGAACTTCAGTTCTTAAGTAACCTTGTTATCCTTCCTCACAACACAGCTTCACAAAAAATTTTTAAGCATTGCATGATCAAAGTGTAGCCAGTCATCACCTTGACTACTTTACTTACATGTTGCACATCTTTTCCCCACTCTTTGTCTATTTTGTCTCCTTTAGTCCATATATACACTGATGAATCTTAGAAAAAATATCTAAATCTATTCATGGCCAGTTTATACCCATTTGTTCTTGTGCCAACATTGTCCTTTAGCATAAATAACTCACATTCTCCATGGTGTTTACCTGTTGATGTATTCATGCAGATCAGTAATACCCCTCTTAGCCTTTGTTTTGCAAGGCTACACAAACCAAACTCTTAGTCTCCACTTGTATTTTAGGCTCTTTGTTCCACTGATTATGCTAATGCCTCTTTTCTGCTCCTGTGCCAGTTTGGATTCATCTTTCTTGAACATGGGTAACCAAAATTGTACCCAGTGTTCCAAGTGAAGTCTTACCAGTACCTTGTACAATGGCATTAATACTTTCCCTTTCTCTTCTAGAAGCATTGTAATTGTTAGCAATGTAATCCCCACATACTTTTTATGATTTCTTTATTAAAAACAATTTATATTTAAAAATCATTTACATTAGTGACAATTTTAAAATGTATAATTTAATGAGATTTCCTGTGTGTGCTATGGCATTAATATCTTCCTGAGGAAGAGAGCCGTAACCTCTCTCAGGAGTCCCAGATGTTAGTTTTCAGTTGTGCAAGTATCAGCAATTATCAGGTTTCCTGGTTTGTTTAAAAGAACTGGGAACAAGCATGCTGGGCAACCTATAAATATCAAACCTCATGGGAAGATTTTGGGAATTAGCCACACTATTTCAGGTTGTTACATTTTTAGAACTTTTTTTTAAGAGGGCAAGGAACAGTTCTTTAAAAATCAGTTCCAAGTAAACAGTAAAAACAGCAAAATTGTCTTACTTTATTGCTTCAGCTGCGTTGACGCCACAAACTTTCCAGACAGAAGGGAAAAAGCATTCCCCACATTCCCTCAGTAGCCTTGCTTCTAGACTCTGAGCATTCTTCAATGATATCTAGCAGTCTGTTTGCCTAACTTGCTAGAATCAGCAGTGGCAGTGCTTTCAGTACATTGTTAGGTGTTTTGGTGGGGATACTTCCCCTTTAATAAATGAGTCAGAGAACAACATGAGCTGAAGCTAACATGAACCAAAACAAAACATAAAGACAAATTTGGGACCACTTTTAATAACCATTATCTGAGGTTATTTGTATGCTTAATGATTTTCTGGTCCTTTAGGAACATCAGCAAAATCTGCTTAGATATTTTTCCCAACGTAATGGTACAAGAAATATTTTTATTTTTTTAAACACATGCTAAAACACATACATTTATTATGTGCCAAATTACAACATCAATGACCAAATGTGTGCTGTTGAACTAGGTGAAGTTCAAAGGACGTGTAGTGACTGAAATAAATGATGACACTTTAATGCATTTTAAATAATTCCTAAGTAGATTTTTAAAAATCTCTTAATAATGTTTTTTCTTTAATATATGCAGTTTATTAGTTCTGGCTGAGAAAGTTCAAAAGAAAAGCTGACTAGTTTTAGGACAAGACAGATAACAACTTGGACACTTTTTAAAAACACCATAATAGATGCTCAAACAAAATGTAAAAATAAATAGAATAAAAAATAAAAATAAATAAATAAGAAATAAAATAAAAAGGAAAAAAAAGTAAGCAAACCAAAAATTGCAACCATGTTTAAACAACAGAGTAAAAGAGGCAGTTGGAGACAAAAAGACATCTTTTAAAAACTAAATCAAATCCTAGTGAGGAAAATAGAAAGGAGCATAAACTCTGGCAAGTCAAGTGTAAAAGTATAATTAGGCAGACCAAAAAAGAATTTGAAGAACAACTACAAAGACACAAAAACTAACACTAAATTTTTTAAGTACATCAAAAGCAGGAAGCCTGTGAAATAATCAATGGGGCCACTGGACGATGGAGGTGCTTAAGGCACATTCATAGAAGACAAGGTTGTTGCGTAGAAGCTAAATGAATTCTTTGCATCTGTCTTCACTGCAGAGGTTGTGACGGAGATACCCACACCCAAGACATTCTTTGTAGGTGACAGATTTGAGGAACTGTCACAAATTGAGATGTCAATAGAGGAGGTTTTGAAACAAACTGATGAATTAAACAGTAATAAGTCACCAGGACTAGATGATATTCACTCGAGTTCTGAAGGAACTCAAATATGAAATTGCAGAGCTACTTATTGTGGTATGCAACCTATCGCTTAAAGCATTCTCTCTACCAGATTACTGGGGGATACCTAATGTAATGCCAATTTTTAAAAAAAGGCTCCAGAAGCAACTGTGGCAATTACAGGTCAGTAAACCTAACTTCAGTACCAGGCAAATTGGTTGAAATTATAGTATAGAACAGAAATATCAGATACATAGATGAACATGATATGTTGGGGAAGAGTCAGTGCAGCTTTTGTAAAGAGAAATAAAGCATCATCAATCTATTAGAATTCTTTGAGGCTGTCAACAAGCATGCAGATAAGGACTATCCAGTGGATATACTGTATTTGGACTTTCCGAAGGCCTTTGACAAAGTCCATCACCAAAGGCTCTTCAGCAAAATAAGCAGTCATGACATAAGAGGAAAGGTCCTCTCATGAATCAGTAACTGGTTAAAAAGATAGGAAACAAAGGGTAGGAATAAATTATCAGTTTTCACAGTGAAGAGAGGTAAATAGCACCCAAAGATCTGTACTGGGATCAGTGTTGTTCAACATATTTTTAAATGATCTGGAAAAGGAGGTAAACGGTAACATAGCAAAGTTTGCAGGCAATACAAAATAACTGAAGATAGTTAAGTCCAAAGCGGACTGTGAAGAGTTACAAGGGGTTCTCATAAAACTGGGTGACTGGGTAACAAAATGGCAGATGAAATTCAATGTAGATGAATGCAACGTAATGCACTTTGGAAAATATAATCCCAACTATACATAAAAAATGGCGGGGTTTTAATTACCTGTTACTAATTCAAGAAAGAGATCTTGAAGTCATCCTGGATAGTTCTGTGAAACCATCTGCTCAGTGTGCAGCAGCAGTCAAAAAAGCTAACAATGTTAGAAACCATTAGGAAAGGGATAGATAATAAGGCAGAAAATATCATAATGTGAGTATATAAATCCATGGTAAACCCACACCTTGAACACTGTGTGCAGTTCTGGTCTCCCCATCTCTAAAAGATATATTAGAATTGGAAAAGGTTGAGAGAAGGGGAACAATAATGATTAGGGATATGGAACAGTTTCCATATGAGGAGATTAAAAGGACTGGGACTGTTTATCTTGGAAAAAAGATGACTAAGGATGGATATGACAGAAGTCTATAAAATCATGACTGGTGTAGAGAAAGTGAATAAGGAAATCTTATTTCCTTCACATACCACAAAAGAACCCGGGTTCATCCATGAAATTAATAAGCAGCAGGTTTAAAACAAACATAAGGAAGTACTTCTTCACGCAACACACAGTCAATCTGTGGAACTAGTTTTCAGGGAATGTTGTGAAGGTCAAAAGCGTAACTGGGGGTCAAAAGAGAATTAGATAAGTCATGCAGGATAGGTCCATCAATGGTTATTAGCCAAGATGGTCAGGGATACAACCCCATGCTCTGGTTGTCTCTAAAACTCTGACTTCCAGAAGCTGGGACTGGGTGACAGGGGATGGATCACTTGATAACTGCCTTGTTCTTTTCATTCCCTCGGAAGCATCTGGGACTGGCAGTGTCAGAAGACGGGATATGGGGCTTGATGGACCCTTGGTCTGATCCGGTGTAGCCATTCTTAGGTTCTTACAAATTAAATTTTAGAATTATTGTTAAATTATTCTTGAGTGCACAGATTGTGAAGAAAAGTGCAATATTTTTTTATTTTTGTGAATTTTGAATGGACAAAGAGCTCTTTACTGACCAAGAGAGGCAGAGCAATAAGTTATATCAAATAGTTAAAAATAAAGAGTGATCTTCCTCCTTCTGCTGAGATATTTTTTACTTAAACCACTTCATAATGCTGTTTCCTTTCTCTTCAATAAACTCTCTGCTGCCACCTTTTGAGTGAGTCTGTGCTGGCTGCCCATTGTGCTTAAGTGTTTACCAAAAAATCACTGTTTAGATATTACAGTTATAGGTTCTCACGTGGCAAATCCCAAAGTGAACAGGGGATAGATTTTCACTCACCTTTTGGCTCTTCCACAAACTCACACAGGTTATACTGCAGGCTCTTTCTGACAGAGCAGTGAAAAGGTATTTGGGAGTGGGGGGTGGGATGGCCTATTGGTTAGGGAACTTGTAAGCACATTTCTGTGTATCGAATATACACTACCTTCCCTTTCCCCCCTTGTGCACTGATTCATGCTCCTTGCAAAAATAAAGTGCAGAGGGACAAGAGTGGCCTGCAAGTTCTTCCTTTAAAGCTTTTCCCTTCACGCCTCTCATTGTTAATCTTTCAAACAAAAGCTACAGCTACACTTGGAGTGAGGGATCTGATTCCCAGCTCTTAGAGATATACACTAGCTCTCATCGAGGTAGCTAAAAATAGTAGCTAAGTTGCCATATCACAGGCAGCAGTACATGCCAGTCACCCCAGTACATAGCCATGGGATCCAGACATTTATGTACTCGGGGTGGCTAGTGCATGCCTCTGCTCTCTGCTGCCTGTGCTACCGTGGTTACACTACTACTTCTAACGTGCTAGGTCAATGAGAGCTAATGCAAGTATCTCTACTGAACCTGGGAATCACATCCCTCGCTCCAAGTATAATTTCCATAGGTGTGTTGTTTGTAGTCCCATACCCCTCCCCCCCTTTGCTTACACAGCTGCACCATTTTGCCATACAATCATCTTCTGCTCAATGTATTTATATGTTTGAACTGTACATTGTCTACCTAGGCCTTGGTCCTCCAAGGTGATCCTTGTGAACAGTTACTCCTAAATAACTTGTGCAGATTCTCAAATAAATTCATTTCAGCTCTAATCATTCCTCTTATGTAAGCATTATAGTGAGCATGTTTGCTGCTAGGTACATTCGCTGCAATATTTCATTTGAACTATTTTAACATGTTCCCAGGAGTTGAATTTTGATTTTGTAAATTCTAGTGTCCACAGCAGAAATCTGATTCTAAGGATTATGTTCATCTGACAGAAACCAAACCATGAGATGTATGTTTCTGATCAAAAGCAGACAGTAAAGCTCAAAATTCAATGATTCACAACAAATTCCTAGTAAAGAAGACATTCGTACAGCCCAAGAATTATTCACAAAAAAATATTGCCAGAGTAATTTTGAATAATACGGGTGTGACGTTCCCCTTTGCAATCTGGACTGGTGTCTAGCTGTGTGATCCCAATCCCTCACTCCTGAGGCCTGTCTTGCCCTTGCCCACTGCTGTATGAACCCCCCACTCCTGCGTCAGCCCACACACAGCCTCTTGCAAGCAAGCGGTCCCTGTTTTAGTGAGTGAGTGCTTCTGGCCAACCACTCATGGGATTATACAATAGAATGACCCCAGCAACCACCCCCAGTGCCAGGTGCAGCCCTTGAACATGCAATCTTGCAGTGTTCAGTGCTGCCCACTGAACCTTGCAAGTTCATATTGGTTAGTCAGTTTATCAAAGAAATTGATATGCACCAGCTCTGTCACTTTAAATGAAGTCTCTACACACACCCAAACCACATGCATTACTTTAGATAAAACAAACAAATAAGTTTATTAAGTACAGAAAGAGTTTAAGTGATTATAAACCAGAGGAAGGCAGGTCAGGTTGAATCAAAAGTAAATAAAAGGCAAATCACATTCTTAACTAAGTTTAACACTTCAGTAACTTTCCAGTCTTAGATAATGCTCATCACAGGCTGGCTGACTTCTTCAGCCAGCCTCTCCCCTTGTGGACAGTATTTCAGTTGCTTGATGTTGATGTAGATGGATTGCAAGAGACAGCTCCTGGGAGCAAAATGTCCCCCCTGTTTAAAATGTCTCCGTGCCCCCCTCTGGAGCTTCCCCCCCTTCAGGGTCAGGCGACTAACAATATTCCTGCTGAGTCTTCTCCACCTCTGGAGTCAAGGATCATCACCTTATCAGATGCTTAGGTTAGTCCATTGTTCCTGGAAGAGCTGCATTGTTTTATGCATGCCTAAGTGAGGCGTGAACTACTGTTACTTTTAGTGTTTGCCTAGATCAGCCCTTAAAACACGAGAGACACATATTTGGAATTATTACATTGCAGAGCTTCATAACCACACATATGACATTGAAAGAAACATACTACTATAACAGCAGTGTTCAGTATGTCATGAGCATCCCAAAAACACCTTACATGACACACTTTGCATTAAATAATACACAGTCACACTATAAGGGTGAACATGAATGATTCGCAGTCACACCATAAGGGTATACATGGGGTGGATTGTGTCGCAGCATGTATTCAAGAAAGTAGCAATCTGCTCATGGACAATTCATAAACAGAAATATTACGGTCATGAAATATAATATTTGTTATGAATTATTTGTCCCACTCTAATAATACACCCAGTTTTCACAGGCATAATCAATTTCTATAGCAACAAATTTTAAGTAAGTAAGGTCTTTTAAGCTTTATTATTGTTACAGTCAGGAAAAAATCTTGGCACGTAATTGGCTGAAAACAACCAAGTGAAGAGTTTTTATTTCCGTTGTTTAACTCCTTCAAGATTATTAGGTTGCACATGTAAATGAATGCGTATTTATTGGCTGCAGATGAAATCTGTGAAATCTGTCAGTCACTTCTGAGATAAGATAGCATAAGTGAATCTGTT
This sequence comes from Emydura macquarii macquarii, assembly GCF_026122565.2. NCBI lineage: Eukaryota > Metazoa > Chordata > Testudines > Chelidae > Emydura > Emydura macquarii. The sequence continues at coordinate 11,822,632 of NW_027131283.1, forward strand.
TCTGTTTCAATCATCAGAGGTGAACAGTGGTTATGCAACATTTCTGATTTCATTTACTTTTAAGAATGTGAATTTTAAAGTTACTTCTGAAAGTCATGCCCATATTGGAGACATTTCTAAAGACTTTGGATGAAGACATTCAGAGCCAAATTTTCAGAAAGTGGAGGTAGAGGCCTCTGGGCAAATATGTGGATACATTGAAATTACTTTTGCAAATAAAAATTGGCACCTGCATTTTCACTGTTACTGTTATAGACCCCCATTAAACACTGCAGGTAAGCAAGTGCTTTCTCTAAGCATGTGCTGAAGTCCCATTGGACGTGCCCTGTGCCTGAATAGAGGTGCTTTCCTGAAGTGGTGACATAAAGAGGAAATATGGATGTATGTGAGCATCTGCTTTTTAAGGAAAGGAGGCTATCAGATTGGATACATTTAACTCATATGTACTTCAACACAAATCAATATTTGATCATGCTTGAAACATAGACAAATATATCATTTTAAAATAAGTTTTATTTCATTACAATAACATTACATTGTGGTTACAGTTTTACTGATGTCGTAATCAGGGTTTTTTGACTACAAATAAAAATGAATCTCTTCTTTGGTTAAGTAAACCAGTTAATTTTATCTTATTACAGACATTGGGGAAGGAGCTAGGGCAGTGCGGCAGGTATTTGTTTTCTTTGCAAGTTTACCTTTGAAATCTTGGAACTTAAGTTTAGTCTCTCATGGTTGATATAAAATGAGAATTCCCACCAAATAATGATTATAAAAGGCAGCAGCTACCGGAAGAGCTGGAACTTCGAGCAGACTAGGTTAATAAAATTCAGGTGGTGTTGGGCTGGAGTGTCATCAGTGTGAACTCAGTTTAAGACTGAAGAGAGAAGCATTGTAATATAAAAGTAAATAGCAGATGATGTTCATGGGACCCGTCTGTTATATTGAATCCTATGCAAGAAAATGTATGTAGTGACCTACCTATCCTCACTATACTATATGCATTTTACATTAGTTTTTATACAGAGCAGCATTTTAAGGTACTGAACTAAGGTGAGAATTGCCAGCTTCTTGTGGCAAGGACTATGTTGTTGTATGCAATATCTTTGCACAGTGTCGAGCACATTGTCCATGCTCATTTAGCTTAGTCCTCATCTTGCAGTGTAGATGCCATGCTTGTTTGGTAATGTATTTTATGCCTTCAGTGCTGGCAAATATAAATAAAAGTCTCATCAACTTAGCCTCAAAGAACTATTGCTGTATTCTTTTTTTAAATCTAAAGTCCAAAGTAAATGAATGGCAATACATTTTCTCCATTGCACTTCAAGATGGAGTATCAAGTGCAGGAAAAGTGTAGTCCAAGAATAAACTCCAACATACCTGCTTTAGCAGCAACAGCAGCGCTGAAATCTTTGTGTTAAACTAAATGCAGAGTGAAGTATGCCGTAATGTAGGGAGGTTGTTTTGTGTATCCTCATTTTATGCTTTATAATCATGAAAATTATACAGCCAGGAATGTTTTGAAGAGGATGATTAGGTTACTAGAATTTTAAAAATAAAGAATGTAAAGAAGCAACATCCCAGTGATTTAACATGCTAAAGAATCCTTTGGATTTCTTAAAAGTATTTGAGATTTGCAAATAAGGCTGTTTACTGTGTATACATGTTTGATAATCCTCCCTATCTACGCTTGTGATAGATCAGCATATTAATTATTAATTATTATATCAACAATATATTAATTGCTGTACCTATCTCTAAGTAAAAATCCATTCTCTGTACATCAGTTTGTAAAGTCTTCATGTCACTATGTCTTCCTGTGTGTATGTATAATTAATAGCACCATGCTACCTTAATGCTAGTTAGTTGCTCCCATGTTAATAAATAATAACCATGATCTAGATTTTCCTTTTTCAGTTAACACTGATTTTAACACACTTACCCTTTTTCTAGCAATGGAAGTTGTATTTCACAAACATTCTGTATATGTGTAGCAGTGGAGCATACTTCAGTGAAAAAGTTTGCAAGCAATTTGAGCCAGTTTACCTAATATTTTTTAAATAATGGTCATGGTTTTCGTACTACTGCAGTCATCCCATTGCTCTAGTCTACACTACGTAGTAGTGAATATGTCACGTTTAGTTTGAAAAAATACATTTGTTCTATTTACCATATAAATGAGGAGTAATTTGTTAAAATTATTCTGTAATGTTTCCATAGTAAGAGGAGTATGAAACTCAAAATGCACAGTTGTATATAATATACATAGTAATAAAGTTGCTATTTATGTCAATAGCTAAACCGCACAACAGTTCTGTATCCTCTCTTGTAGGAGTGAAAGTAATATAATAGCTGGTATCTGATTAAATCATCTAAATATAGCCTCATCATAAAGCCTTTCATCTTGATTAATCCCCCATAGTGGGGGAACTATAACACTGAACATCAGAAAAGTTTAAATTGTGACATAACCACTTGTAGAAAGCATTTTAAAAGCAGTTTGAGGGACAAACAGAAAACCAATACCCATCAAGTCTCAGATATTTGGGACCTCCACTTTTCAGAATCTTCTAAAATATTTTGTTACAGAAATTGTTTAGTATAAAAGACAGTCATGTAGGAATAGCATGTCAAAAAGTAACCCCCAGAGAAATGTCATTGTGGACTTTGTTTCTTCTATGACAGAAAACAATCAGTGATGATAAAGATCTGTCAGATTGACCCTGCCCACCCATCCAGGACTAAGCTGTCTCTTCAAGAAAGCATCCTTATTTAGGAAAGCATTTAAGTCCATGTTTAACTTTAAGCACATAGTTAAGTTCCATTAAATCCATGTCCCACTAATACTCCTTGTCAGTTGATATATATATTCCTGATACTTCTCTTAACTACCTCTCTGTAATAGATCTAATACATAGAGTGGGAATATGACACTAACTAAAAAGTTACAAATCAAACAAGTATTAACATAAACAACTGATGGCAGGTAATTGTACCCAGCAAATTAGAAACTGTTGTCCACAGAAATGTCATAACATTTAATTTTCAGCTTTTGAGTTTTATCATGTCTTGCTCTGGAGTTGTTTAGGCATCTGACTTCTTTGTTCTCTTCAAACAATGGTAGCGTCACCGAAGTATAAAACAAAAATGACTAACCAAACTCCCAAGCAGAGATATGTTGGATAAAGCGTGGCAAATTCCCATCTCAGTTTTCTTGAATAGGGCTGTGTAGTGGTTAAAGCAGGGAACTATGAATTATGACTTTGCTATGCAGTGTGGCATTGTTTCTGTTCCTTGACTGGAGGACTTGTGTAACTAATCAACACAGCACAAATTATAAGTATTACAACAGAATACACAATTTGAAGTTTATTTTCAGTGGCTTACTTCACTTAGATAAGTTTCAACACAAATTGAATGATGTATATTCACTTTCAACATACAGTACTCTGATGTGTGAAGTGTTACTAACTAATGCTGAAAACAATGACAGGTGGGCAGAGTAAGATTGCTTTGTCATTTATTTAAAATGTCCAATAACTTGTGAGGTGAAATGTGACAGGACTAGAAATTGTGTTTGGCCATTTCAAAGCGGGCAATCCTAGATTTGTAATTCAAGGAAACATTTTGTTTCTAGTTCTGGTGGTTCACAAGTAGAACTTAGTAAAATATATATATATATATATTCAAAACCTTTTTGACAAAAAAGGCCTCTTTTTAATAACGGAAAGTTTTAATGAAAAACTTTTTTAAAAAATTAGATTTTATTGAAACAAAGCTTTTTATTTTGAAATTTAAAACTTCCCCCACCCCAGTTTTTCCCCCTTTCCTCCTTTTTGCCATAGAGTACAACAGAATGCATGATCATTTTTTTTCTCAATTTGCCATTCTGTACCTTCTTTCCATTTTCAAAAAGTTACAGAGTGCCAAAAAAAGAATAAGAAAAGTCTGTCGTTTTGCTGTTGTGTAACTTTTACCAAAGTTGGAGAAGCTTTGAAAAGTTAGAGTAACAAAAGGAAAAATGAATGTGGCAGGTCAGGGAAGGGGACTACACCAAACCTATGTGTACACAAGGCTGAAGAAAGAACTTCTTAAATTATTAATTTTGCAGTAAAAATTGCACAGTAGGCCTTTCTTGTATTTCAGGACATCACTTTTTCAGATAACAAAAGGCCTTTTGGAAACATATTTTTCACTAACCAAGCTATCCCTGAGATGTTAGCAAAATAATACATTGAAGTAACATTTGAAGATGAATTATGGAAGTTTGAAGAAAAGGAAGGACATATAAATTTGCATTCCTGTAATACAGGAATTGGGGAAGATTCTAGGCAAATTATTTGCTGACTTTGATAGAGGAAATGCTTATTTTCTCATGAACAGACAAAACCCCAATCTTGTATTTATATTTCCTAGTGTCTTGTGCACCTGACCCTTGGTAACAAGGTAGATTTCCCTAGGAAACATGAGTTTCTTATAATCTCAGGGCAGTTTGCGCCACACCAATTTGTGATGTGGTACTGTCAGATCTTGCAACTGAGCAAAGTTACATTGGATCATTACTTTGGAGACCTCCAAAAAACATGCAGAAGCTGCAAGAAGTGCTGTGGTTAATTTCAGTAGGTGGCGTTCTTCTTCTATATAAATACTGAACCTACCCTATCCTATCCTACCCTAATGGAAAGGGGGCATTTTGCTCTGGGAGATGCCATCTTCTACAGGAGACATAAAAAGATAACTGATGACTTGGGGTCAAAAAATCCATGACACTTTATCTAAGAGTACATTTTCCACAATAGGCATCCTGGCTAAAATCCAGTCCAAGTTAAGATAAATACATTCTGCTTACCTAAATTTTAGTGGAGTATGCTAAAGGTGCATGCCAGCAAGTCTAAAATTACAAATTTTCAAAAGTGACTAGTGATTTTGGTTGCATCAGTTTTTGAGTCCCCAACACAAGACACCATAAAGGACTTTGATCTTCAAACTCAATACTTTCTGAAAATCAGGTTTCTCAGATTGGGCAGCTAGAAATTGAGGCACACAAAATCACTAATCATTTTTGAAAATCTTAATTCTAAGCCTTCAGTACAGGGTGGAGAACAGATTATTCCTGCTTCCCAGGGCAGAAATATACTCCGAGATGGAAGATCATGTGCAAATTCTACATGAATCCTGCTCAATAGCTCTTCCTTATCCTGAAGCTGTAGAAGTTAATGAAGTCCTACAGTTTCAATAAGGGTCATGAAGAGGAACAGTGTGGGTTCTCTTAGTGTTATGAATGTTATTAACCATGCAGTTTTCCAATATGTGGGGTTGGCTGAATGATACAGCTTGTGGGTCTTTCTTCCTCTAAATGTGATTTTTTTGCCCCCTCTTCATTCCTGTTGTTGAGCTGTTTTGTCCTCCTCAGCCAGGTATATTTTGAGGACCAAGAGCCATTCAGTGTCAATGGCTTTCACTAAGCTGGAAAAGAAAAACATTCAGACCCTCTTGGGACATTAGGAGAGGCATCCTTTTCCTTGACATCTCCCAGTGTTCTAGCTGCCTTATATAGTAGCTATCTAGATGGCGTTATGTGGTCTCAACCCAGGCCTGTAGGGCGGTTGGCTACATGGCCATAACTTGGGGTAGGGGTGCTCTGAGGGATTCTTGGAAGTGCTCATAGCTTCAGAGCCTGGCTTTGCTTTTGGAGCTGTTTCAGGCTCTGTCGAGACTAGTTTTGATGTCATATTTATATTGTCCACCAGTAATTGCAAAAGATCTTTGTCAAATATAAATAAGTGCTTCTTTATAAGGGGATTGTGTAGAACTTCGATCCAAAGATCGGATTTACCAGGAACTAATTCCCAACCAACTAAAAATAAAATTACCATTTGTTCAGTTGGCAGTTTAGGGTGCAAAGATCATAAATCTGATTGAGTGAGCAGCTAGTGTGAAGAAATGTCTCATCTGAAAACACTTTTTCTCCATTGTGTTATAACTGCTAACTCCTCTCACTTTGAATGTTAACACTCTGTGCTGTTATTAACTCTGTAACATGTATTTTGGATACAACTCTGAATTAAAGCTGCCATACTAATTGCAGCTATATTAATACTCATGGACTTCACTAAGAATTGCTTAGGGCAGGCGGCTTCAGATGTTATCAGGTAGGAGATTTCTAACTTGGCTGAAAGCTAATGAATAGCAGGTACTTTTTTAAGCACATGCTGGACTCAAGGACCCAGACAGCCTCTCCACAGGAGAACATTCACCTGCCCATTCGAAAAGGGTGACTTCTGCATCTATACTCAGACCCCTCAGAGGCCCCTTAATTGCAGCTGTGTAGAAAAAGGTTCCACAGCATTTTGGTGCAGTGTATTCTGAGGCTATGTTATGCACTAGCTTGCAGATTTCTGAGCTGTATTCATTTCATCTACATGTCCTCCCCTGCTGCTGGACCCAGCCAATGACAACATAGCTCTGGAGAAATCACGCTGCTGATTGAGAAGAGGCCAGGAAAGGTGGTTTCTTTATATATGGATGTGTGCCGAGTTGATTCTCTCAGCTGCAAAGTCTCACCCTCTTCAGACTTATAAGAGCCCCACATCCCTCCCTCGTGAGGTGATGTTTTGTAGGAAATGCCACCGAAGAAACCTCACAAAAAATTGCCTGCCTTTCTAGTCCCCACCCATGGCTTTTACAATGGCAAGGAGTAATTGAACCCAAGATTTTTGCTTATGCTGTACCATACATTCAGTACTTTAAAAATGTATGTTGTATTCCTGTGATTTCCCCCTCCCCAAAATGAGCGTGTCTGCTATTTTTAAGGAACAGAAAATTAGATCTATATTCTGCCTGTACTTCCTGATCAATCTGATCACTACACTGGGTTATTAGATCAATGACATTAAGCTCTGAAACCAACATTGTCTTAAATGGAGTTTGGAGAGAAGGAAAACTGGGAAATTCAGTCTGCAGCAAAACAAACGTATATTGTTACTACTATTATAGATTCATAGAAATGCAGGGCTGGAGGAGACTTTGAGAAGTCATCTAGGCCAGCTCGCTAGGACCAAGTAAACCTAGACCGTCCTGACTGGTGTTTGTCCAACCTGTTGTTAAAAACCTCTGTGATAGGGATTCCATAGTCTCCCTTGGAAACCTATTCTAGTGCTTAACTACCTTTATTGTTAGAAATATTTTCCTAATATCTAACCTAAATCACCTTTGTTGCAGATTAAGCCCATTATTTCTTGTCCTTCCTTCAATGGACATGGAGAACAATCTATCAGTGTCCTCTTCGTAACAGCCCTTAACATATTTCAACTGTTATCTAGTCCCCCTTCAATCTTCTTTTTGCAAGACTAAACATGCCCAATTTTTTAAACTTTTCCTCATAGGTCAGGTTTTCTAAATCTTTTATCATTTTCTTTAGTTCTCCTCTGACCTCTCTCCAGTAGGGTGACCAGATATCCCAATTTTATAGGGACAGTCCCGATATTCAGGGCTTTTTCTTATATAGACGCCTACTATCCCCCACCCACTGTCCTGATTTTTCATATTTGGTTTCTGGTCACCCTACTCTCCAGATTGTCAGCATCTTTCTTAAAATGTGGCACCCAGAACTGGACACAGTATTATAGCTGAGGCTCCACCAGTGCCAAGTAGAGCAGGACAGTTACTTCCCATGTCTTACATAGGACATTCCTGTTAATGCACTCCTTATCCAAGTCATTAATTAAAGTATTGAATAGTGTCAGACCCAAGACAGACCCTTCCAGGACCCACTAAATATGTCACCTCAGTTTGACAGAGAACTATTTATAACTACTTTTTACTACATTTTCTCAACCAGTTGTGCCTCCGCTCCATTAATTCCATGTTGACCATGTTTCCCTTCTTTGTTTATGAGAATGTCGTGTGGGACTGTATAAAACACGTATTAAAATCAAGATATAATGCGTCTATATCTTCTCCCCATCCACTAGGCCAGAAGCTCTTTCAAGATTGGAAATTAGATTGATTTGACAAATCCATGTTGGCTATTACTCATTACCCTTTTTATCCCCTAGGTGCTTACAAACTTAATAATTTATTCCAATATCTTTCCAGGTATTGAAGTTAGGCTGACTAAACTATAATTCCCCAGGTGCTCTTTGTTCCCCTCTTTAAACATAAGTACTATGTTTGCATTTTTCCAGTCCTCTGGGACCTCACCCAACCTCCCTGGAGTTGTCAAAGATAATTGCTAATGGTTCCGAGATTGCTTCAGCTAGTTCCTTTAGTTCCCTGCAGTGAAATTCATTAGGCCCTGTCCACTTAAGTTAGATGAAGTTATCTAAATGTTCTTTAACTCTTCTTTTCCACTTCTGGCTTGTGTTCTTTCCCTTTATTATTATGAATCATAATATTTATTATTTGTTTTGAAATAGCACCAGAGGCCTCAATCAGGGCCTCATTGGGCAGCTAAGCACTTTACATGTAGTGAGAGATTGTTCCTAACCTTAACAGTTCAAAGTCATTAAGGGCAGGATGGAGGAAGGATAACTGTAGTAGTGATAGGAACATTTGATTATATAGACTAACTACAGGCACAGTTAGGTCACTTAGAGTTATCTTATGTTTTTAACTATAATATACAAACAAATAAAATAAATATCGGTAATCCCTAATGGTCATCTATCTCGCCATTTTTATTTGACGGTTTCCTATAAGCTGCACAGCACCAGAGCATTTTCAGGAGAGATGCAAAGGAGGAAAGAGTTGCTTTGCAGTCTGATTTGAGACTCCAGTACAGCTCTGTTCAGGCCCGAGAGTTTGCCTCTGCATAGTGTCCTGCAGGCCCAGGGCATTAAGAACCAAAATGTTCATATTCTGCACCCTGAAAATCAAGCCATTGACTTTTGAGCCTAAATATGGTTAACTGTAAGTGCCTAACTTTAAGATCCCACTTTTGAAAATGTTGACTGAAAGCATTTGGGTGAGTTAGGTAACCCACATTAGCTAACTCGGATTGAAATAGCAGTGAAGACAGGGCAATTTGGCTTTTAACTCAGGTAAGCTGCTCAAGTTCAACTTCAGGCCCCCTGTAGGCTTAACCTTCAGCTACTAATCTGAGTTAATAGCAGAGTTGTCCTGTCTTCACCACTATTTTAACCCAAATTAGCTGACATGGGTTAACTGATCTCAGTTAAGAAGACACCTTTTATTTGCAGTGTAGACATGTCCCCTGTGTCTTTACTCATGCCCAGTAAACAAATGGCCCAGCATGTTGCCTACCCCTAACAAGGAAGAAGTAATACTTTCCTAGAGTGCATAAGATAGTACTTTACCAAATCAACACTAGCAGGTGAACTAGGGACGGCACTGAAGTCTCTTGTGCGAAAGATGTTAAAAAAATAAACTATGAATACTGATTTTGTGAGTGAATTTGTTTATTTGGAATACACTAGCACCATCGTACAGTGAAGTTAGTAACATTCTATTTCAAGCAATTCAGAATGAACTTCCCCAAGTATTTCAATACACTACAGTCTGCATTGCTACTCCAGGTAGTCAAGTGACTTTCCTATAGGAAAGTTCCACTGAAATGATATTCCTCTAATGATCTTTGTGGGCATGTGGCAGTTACAGCTTACAAACATTGTGTCCTCTTCTCCAATTATTTTATTTTGCTAGGCTGGATACCTTTACACTGCTTGTCATGGCATGTATTGTAATATGGAGCTAGGAATGCAGGCAGCAGTGATATATTAGAGACTTCAAACAGAAGTGAGTTGTTCTATCTAAATCACCTCAGAAATTCTTTCTGAGTCATCTGGGCTGTTTAAAATTGTCAGAGCTTCATCCCTCCAGGTTGTAAGAATGCAGCATTAGTGTCCCCCATCTTTATATGTCTTGCTTCCTGCTGAGGTAATATTTATAGCATTTCTGACCTTTGGGTGAACTCCCAGGTGTTAGTAGCAGCTAAATGAGGAGTTTTCCTCTTTTCTCTTCTTGGGACAAGTTAGCTGCTGCAGTCACAGCAAGACCCAAAGGAGACAGTTACAATAACAAAAATCTAGAATACTTCATTTTTAAGCCTCCAGAAAATGGGCAACATTCTTGAGCAACTCTGACCATCAAATTGAAGCTACTATCTAAAGGAGCACAGTCCCTCTGTAAGAGGCGTCTGTGCAATGAATCTGTTTAAGCATATGACATTAAAATAGAAAGCATAGTAGTTAACTTGATATTGCTCCTTTACATGGCTGCACCACTACAAAAGGCCTTTTAGCAGTCTTGGAAAGTTATATTAAATCAGAAATTTTCCTGAATATTGTTTTGTCATAAAATATGTTGTAGGGCCAGACTTAGGGGCAGGCGACCATGTGGGTTGTCAGGCTGGGGAGCACCAGGCTTGGGGTGCTGTTTTTGGTTATGGCAACAAAAGGGAAAATAGAATGTTTGAAGTAAAATGTTTCAGGTTGTGACGGTATGCAGAACCCCTGGGGCACAATCTGGGAGCTGTGGAACTGCTGGGTACCCTTATCAACTATTTAGCTTGGGGTGAGCTCTCCACCATACTCTGGCTGGTGACATACAGGCAGCCTTTCCAGACCCTGTTATCATCCAACCAGACAGCAGGTGGTGCCACACACCCAACTTAGTTCAATGAATGCTTTCCCACACCACTCATGAACCAACAATAGAAAAGCTCCAGCTGCCTCCCCAGCCCAGGACCCCAGGACTAACCCATCTTGCCATGGTCACAAGCCACTCCACCCTTCACTCAAAGTGGAAGGAATGTGCACCAGCTTTTGTTAGTGAGCTGAGTTGCCTAAACACTTCATTCAAAAACACAGTGGTTAAGATAAAACATTAAACAAGTTTATTAACTACAGAAAATAGATTTTCAGTGATAGTTAGACGTAAAGTGACTAGGAATAATTACAAAAGAAAAAATAAGAACACAATCTAAATTCTAGCAGGATTTGAATCTAGAAATGTCTCACTCTTGTTAGCTGGTGCAAGCAGGCTACAGATTTTCAATTCCCACAGGCAGACACTGCTTTCTCTGCCTGGAACTCCCCTCCTCCAGTCCACAGTTCTTTGTCTTTCAGCTGTTTCTCCAGGTCTTTAGCTGTGGAGGAGTAGAGCCCCTCTATGATGTCACTCCCCTTCTTTTATGGTCCATTCCAGTTTGCTAGAACAATTGGGGCACATGACCTAGGTGGTCGTCTTCATTGGTCAGTGACTCCCTAACAATGATAGCACATCCAATTCAACAGGACATTAATGTTTAGTAAATCAAGACTTTTAAAATAATAACAAACAAGGCATACTTTGTACAGCACATATAATTATATAACATTGGTGACTATGGGAGTTTTGGGGGGGTGTTCTCAGACACAGAGTATCACACAGGTATCCCATATGTGGATTAATTTTTCACTAACCTCCTAAAATGTTCTGGACCTTCGTAGAAATGCTGTTACTTCTTTTGCTATGCTTTAGATTCAGTAGCTCTCTTCGGAGTACTGCAAAGGATATACGTTCTGTTTTCAGTATCAACTATCAGGTGGAAGATTCTCACGGACAATGTTACAAATCTGACCCTGAAGCCGCTAAGTGACGCTTGCTGGGAGAGCCGCATTGACAGTGGAAGGCAAGTGACTGAGATTTACGACACCCTGATAGAACTGGCACAATAGAGCAAAGCTGAGGCCAGCTTTGTTCCAAGTAAATGTTGTAAGCAAGGCATTACAAATTTAGTAGATGGACATCGCGACCACTACTACTTTGATGAGAAGCTGCCTTGATTTCGTTGTGGCCTACAGAGACAACCGATTTGACGATGCCATCACTGCTGCCAAAGAAATGGAGGAAAACTTAGGAGTTGAGCCTGTCTTCAAGGAAATTCATATTTATCGGAAGAAGAGACAATTTGATTATGAGGGCAGAGATGAGGTGATGGGAAGGTCAGAAGAAAAATTCAAGAGGGAGATATTTTGCTTGCTCGTTGACATTGCTCAAATGTCCATCAAAGGAAAGTTTGGACAAATAAAGCACCACGACAGGTGTGTGTGTGTGTGTGTGTGTGTGGGGGGGGGGGGGGGGGGTTATATGACCTTAGTAAGCTGCTGGTGAACAGGAAAACACTCTTAAACAATTGTACAGACCTTCACCAGATGATGACACATGGAGAATGTGTAAATGATAAAGATTACTATGTCATATTGGATAACATCCATCGCATTTTGCCACACAGGAAGCATTCTCCACTCCAAGTTCTCTTGTTCATTCCTAATGCAGAGCTGAAGAACACTTTTCCTAATGTGTGGGTAGCTTTGAGGAGTCTGCTCATGCTGCCAGTCACAGTCGCGAGTGGTGAGTGCTTTTCGAAGCTCAGGCTCATTAAAACATAACTTCAATCAACGATGGCCAACGAGAGACTAACATCGCTTGTCATTTTATCGCTTGAAAATGCCATTGGCTACTCTTTGGATCTCTCTGACGCTGTGCTTCAGTTCACGAGGGCAAAGGCAAGAAACGCGACCTTTTGAACTAAAGGACTAGATTTAACTTTCGAATGCGGTCAACAACTGTAACACTATTTAATACTTGTCCTGTCAATGTTGGTGCACAGTTCAGTTTCTTGATGTTAATACATTTCAGTTATTCTTAACATTTAAAACTTTTTCGAGTGCTTGCTCATGTCCATTCCACTATAAGTGTGTGCACGCCTCTGTGGACGATTACCTGGAACTTTTTTCCCCTTAGCAGATCACATAGGGCTGGTTCTGGCACCCCCTGGAGCCCCGTGCACATGCTGTGGTATATGAGGCATTGCAGGCCCTACACCCCTCAGTTCCTTCTTTCCGCCCATGACGGTTGCTGGAACTAGCCTTGTTCTCAGCAAGTACTATACCCTTGTTTGGACTTATTTTGTATTCTGAGTTTAGTTTTAGTTAGGTAAGTAGTTGTTAAGTGTTGTTAAGTGTAGTTAGATAAGGCAGTCCCTGCTGGGACTTCGCGTGGCCAGGCCATGCCCCAGTTGCCAGGCTTCAAGCTGTGTGCCTCCTGTGGGAAGGCCTTCCCACTCAGTGACCCCCACGACTGTTGCCTTAAGTGCCTGTGGGAAGCCTGCAAGATCTGCAGGACTTTCAAACCGAGGACTCAAAAGGATCGAGAAATCTAGTTGAAAGCCCTGTTGATGGAGGCAGCGCTCCACCCGGCATCCGAGCCAACCCGCTCTGCCTCAGTACCGAGCGTGACTTCAGTACTGAGCGCACTGTCGGCTCCGCCCTCCACTCGGCACCACGCAGCATCACCGGTACCAAAGAAAAAGAAGCCATGCATGGAGCGCGGACACTGCCCTGCACTGTCAGTACGGGCAGGGTTGAGTACCGAGATGCACCGAACTCGGCCCGTCAAGACTCTTTCTCCAGTGCCTGGATCTCCGGTCAGGGAGCCTCCCCTGACTCCTGGGAGTGGGAGAGTGCCTCTGCCGACGCCGTCAACACCGGAGGCTTTTCAGGTGACAAGAGCCTTGTTGGCCTTGCCTACGCCACTTCCGTCTCCCCATCCACCAAGGGAGAAGGGGCCGGTTTCACTGGGGAAACCCACATTGGGTCCCCCTGAATGGCGGAGGAGATCCCCAGTACGGGGAGGAAGATCTCCTGCCGGACAGTCTCCTAGGGTAGAGAGCCACTCCCCTAATAATCGCTCCATGTCAGTGTCGTTGAGCCGACCTGCAACCAGGCGGTGCAGAACCCGGTCGTCGTCAAAGGACCTGGCACCGATGAGTTCGCCTGCACTGAGGCGGCGTGGAACCCGGTCGTCGGAGGAAGACCCGGCACCGCAGAGTTTGCGGCGCAGAACCTGGTCATCGGAGGCTGGCTTGGTACTGAGGAGTTTGGGTCGAAGCCAACCTCAGTCACCGAAGGCTTCCACAGAGCCGCAAGGCAAGCGGCAGCGGAAATCATCAGTACCGAGACGACGCTCTGGTACCTTTAGCTCTTTGGAGCATGACCCTGCTCATCAGCCCCGCTCGCGGCAACCGAGGCAGTCCTCATCGTCCTCCAGGTAAGAGGCATGGAAGGGACGGTCCCCAAAACGCAAGGGTGCCCATGACCATGGACGAACACGGTACCGCAGGTCCAGGACCTCTGACTCCAATGATGCTTCGGGGTCTCCCGGGGGGGACTGTTGTCGGGAAAGTTGACACCCCCATAAAGTGCCAGAGCCCATGGCTCAGTTAGCCCCAGGCTGGCCCCAGGGACAATGGCTGTAACAATAGCCTTATTGGGCCCCATGGGGTCTCCAGGTGGGACCTGGGCCCCAATCCATTAAATCGTCAGGGGTGCAGTCCATGCTTCCTGTACAGGAGAAGGCCCATCGGCATCACTTCTTGGACGAGGAGTCGGACCCCCAGGAGGGAACCTCAGCGGGCCCAGCCCTTTGCCAGGAGGGGGCACACCCGCAGGCTGCACTTTCCAGAAGTCTCAGAACGGGTCAGTGGCAGAGCCAGGAAAAGAACCCAGATCTCTTACCTTCCCGTCTTGTCTTTTAACCAATGCAAACGCTTCAGGGCAGGGACTCTCTCTTACTGTACTTGTATAGTGCTTAGCACAGAGGGCCCCTGATCTTGGTTGGAGTCTGTAGGTGCTCCAGAATACATATAATTAATAATGATAATACTTGCTCCTAACGCTAATATATTATCAATTATTGCTGTGATACCAACACTGCTGCATTTGATAAGCATATTCATGTCTCTGCTTTTTTCATCTAGTGTTTTAATGATTCGGTAGACAGAGACACACTAGACTGATCCGCCTCTTACTGTTTCTGAATAGGAACATAAGTTACTTCAATCTTTTTGGAATTTTCTAAGAATTCTCCACAATGTTAATGATAACTAAAAACTTCGGCATCATTGTTGTTAACCTTTTTGCTGTCCACCTCATTTTCCAGATTATTATATACTGAACCAAACCAATCTTAATACAGTCACTTAGCCATCTTTCTATTAAGCTTTCCATTTTGAAAAATGGCTACCTATTTCCTCTTTGCTTCCTGTCATTGAGATACAGTTACATAGTTCAGTTTACTTTTAAATGGGAAGTGTGGGAGTGCCTACTTCATATATTGTTGTAGGTACTTGTTTGAGCTTGCCTGAATATTAACATGCAGCATGGATTATTCTGAAAGCTTTCTGGGTAAAGAAAAGAATGTTTGCAGAAATGTGTCCATAACTTAAAGCAAGTCATAGAAAGCACATACATCTTGGAGAGAACATGATTGCCCTTTGCGTATTTAGAGTATGTGGAAGAAAGGAAACCATATTATCTTTTTTAAAATGAGATGATACATTATTTTGCTGTTTGAAAAATCTCCGTTTAACAAAATATTAATCTATTTGATGGGTCTCTATTTGCAGCCTGTCTTATGAATATTTTTTGTAGAGATGCTTTTTGTTCTTGTCAAATTGAGAAACTCTTTTGGGGGCTCATATAAAACCCCTGCTTTCTTCGGACAATTATGTATCTGAAATGTGTGGCTACCCATTCAACCATCCCTGCAAATATGTCTAAAACAATGCAGAAAAAAACAAATTTCCATAAGTCTGACAACAAGGTTTATTAAAAATTAAAAATGTGTTTAAAATCTTCCAGGAAAGTGTGAGGGCAGTATGGGGTGAAAAGGGGTATGTAAATATAGTTTTAAAATGGCAACGAGGAAATTCAGACAAATTGTTTCAACAACATTAAGGTTGAGCCACAAACAAACAGTCAAAAGCCAGGAAAAGCAAAGTAAAGAATAACATTCCACCTTTAATACATATCATTATATTTCTATGGTTTTGTGGGGAGGATGAGAGGGAAACAGTGTTTCCGTATGAGTTAGAGGCAGAATGATGTTCTTAACTTTGGATTTCCTTGCTCATCCCAGTTTCAAGAAGATCCCTAATATAGAATAGTTTTGTCTGTTAATAATCTTGTTTTTAGTCAGATTTCCAGACCCATAACATTTGAAAAGGATTTACAGCCTCTCTGTTTTTTTTCCCCCATTATGACCTCTTTTTTGTCCTCTCCTCAGTGTACTAATTATACTGCTGTATGCATCTTTAATGTTTTTTTTAAGAAAGCTTTCCTTCCCCTTGCTCTGCTCTGTCCCCAAAATTTCACTTTACTCTGCCTCTGCAAGAATTCCTGCATTGTGTAACTCTGTAAAGTTTGCTCTCTCTGTTCTAGCCTTCTCTCTTCCCCTCTCTAAAGTATTTTGTAATTTTTGCATAATACTGTAGAATAGTAGACTGTATAGAATTACTGATGTTCTAGATAAACCAAATCAAAACACTATGTTGGCCTCTTCTCTCTCTCCCTTTCAGTATAAAAATATTGTATTTGGGCTGAGTAACAAAATAACCCCTTGGTTAATCAGTTCAGTACCCAATGCACATGTATTGTATTAGACAAGTTCACATTCTGATAAAATTCCCAATTACAGTTTTGCGAAGGTCAGCAACTTGGCTCCAGTAAGAAGCGAAAAGGTGCAGTTGGTAATGACATGCTACCTAACAAAGTTTAGCTGTGTAGACACCACGGCAGGGGTCCAGAGTGGCTGGAGGCTGGGCTTGCAGTCAGGTTAGCTAGGGGTTGGTGACTTTCATACTCTTTGGTTGCTTACTGTGAATGAAGGGTGCATAGATGGCTGCCTGGATAGGAAGCGCACACCGCCTATACCATCAGCAGCAGTGTGTTCTCACTGGAACATCAGACTTTAGTGCAGATTTTAGATATCAGATTGATGATGCTCACCTGTATGCACAATAGTTAATGGCTTCATTTGAGCTCTGGAAGGATTTTTTTTTTCTTTCCTACGCAGCATATTGACTGTGGTGTATAGCATCAATGTTTAGGGCTGGCAGTTCTGTCCCCATAAGTATGTGTTGCTCTTTATTGGCTATGTTTCCCTGAAATGCTGTAGCAACTGCCATAGGGTAGCTGATGACATCCTCAGTATTGTTTGTGTGGTTTTCTACCTCCACTGCAACTTTTGGTTGAAGTCTCCTGTAACATGTTTGAATGAGTCTAATCTCTATCCCGAAGTTTGGGTATCATTTTGGGAGCTGGTGGAGCCACGGCATGACACAAGGAGGAGGAGAATAACTGTCATGGGAACAGGCCTTAGGATCTGTCTGTCAAATACGGTCTGATCTCCCCCCAACATATTTGCAACCCTCCTTTGATGGGAAAAGAGGCTGTGGACTGTTTTGTAGGTTTCAGGGCCTTCATGGACAATTGATCATAACATCAGGCATTACAGATTATGGATAACATTAAATCTGAGTGAAAATCAATACAGTTGCAGCCTTAGGCCTTTAAATCTCAAATACCAAATTGTGTGTTTATTGGAACCACCACGCACAGCAGTGACAGTGAGCCAAGCTCCCCAAACCTTCGTCAGGACCTACACTACAACCTGCCCTAACCTGAAACTTCTGATTAGTACCTTAGATTGAGCTTCCTGCTGCCTCTCCCTCTGCTAGGCATGTCCATCTTCTTAGTGTCAAATTAGAATTCTCACAGGTAAATAGGTGCATCTTGTCATGCGTCTCTCACACAGCACCAGAAGAGTAGTTAGTGGGTCTTCTTATTGCTCTCACTAACAGTCGGAAACCCTATTTTATGATTTCAGAGAATGATGAGGAGCAGGAGGCTCTGCCATCCCTGGACAAGCCTGGCTGGTATTCCCAAGGTAATGCTACCCATCTTTATGAACTGCTGAAGAAGATGACGGGCAAGCCAGCACCGAAGGTATCTTAGTAGAGCCACTTACTGCCATTGATCTATTTATCACCAAATCAGTATGAACTAAAAACCTTATTATTGAGTTTAGTGCTGAGTACTCCCATTGAATGTCCATGGGGATTACTTGCAGTACTTTGTACTTGGCCTAATAGTAAACGTTTGAAGAAAATGCCCAATGGATATTAAATATGGGTCCTATTTGTTAATTTACACAATAACCCTCCTATTCTATTGTTGTCTGCATGATTATGTGTTTAGCAGTGACAATGGGCTTGTGTACAATATACAAGAATACAGTTCTTCCTGGAGAGCTGGCAATCTAAAAGATAGATATGCTGGAGAACCCTGTATTGGGGGTAAAATGGTGGTTCTTGTATTTATTAACACATAAAAAGAAGGGACAAGTTGACTAGCTGCATTCAGTTTCCAGAAATTATAGCTATTTAGTGCCTTTCTCAAAAAGGAAAAATACATGTAGCTAAACCTGTTTTATTCTGTATGACACAGAATATATATCTGATCATCCATGTGTGCATGTATTTCTACTGTGCATGCACATGTGTGTAATAAAACCTGTGTAATCTTTCCTTGTAGAGATAAAACAGATGAACAAGGTAGCTTAAGTAAAAACTTGGAACATTGTGTCACCCCATTCAGTGGGTGAAATCCTGACCCCTTTGAAGTCAGTGAGAGTTTTGCCATTCACTTCAATGAGGCTAGATTTCACCCAATGTGTAAGCTTATACACGTAAGTACAACATGGGAGAAGGTTCTGTTTAGAAATAAAGCAAGATAATCAGTGTTTTCCTTTGTTTCACATAATTCATTACGTTTTTTAAATTCTGTTTTATCAACTTGTTAATTTTACTTCACTGTTGTCTAACATGCTAGTTTTGTCAACCAAAATGCCATAGCAGGGTGATCCTATGTGCCAGTCATATTGTGGTGTTCTATTGTAATGTCACTGGAAGGTCAGAGCATGGAAGGTATTCAGAGGCAAACCCAGATGGAGTGAAAGGCCTGCAGTGAGGTGGTTTTCTATTAAAAGAAATCGTGATTTTAATAAGAGGTCTGTTTGTTGTAGCCAGATAAACCTGAAGGAATTTTTATTTGACTGGTTTTGAAGCTTTCTTTCTCTCTCTCTCTAAAACACAGTTGCTTGTGTTTTCCTCAGAACATAGCACTTCTAATTTGTTGCTTCACTTTTAGGTTGTTTATTTTGGTGACAGCATGCACTCAGATATTTTCCCAGCCAGTCATTATAGCAACTGGGAGACTGTCTTCGTCTTAGAGGAGCTTAGAGGGGACGAAGTTATGATGCCTCTAGAGACTGAGTCTGAGCCCTTGGAGAAGAAAGGAAAATATGAGGTAAGGGTTCCTTACAACTGTTTCCTTGAACAAAAAAAAAAGTTAGAAATAATTTTAGGGTCACCTGCACTCAGTAGAATAAGAAGAAACCTACTAGTCTTGCAAGTCTTTTGGCAGTATCTACCTTTTTCATGCCCATTCATAGCTGCATCAGAATTATGCCATCATGCGATAACTTGACATAAGTGCTCTGTTTACAGGAAGTTTTCTGTGCATGTGGCAGCACTAGTGTCCTATAAACTCCCATTTCCTGACACTAAGCAAGCTAAACCTTGGTTCAAAAGAAAAGCATGTCTCTTTTTTCTTGGTCAAGAAACATGGACTTTCGATTTTCATTCACATGAGCCTTCCCTGCATCCCATGAGCCAAACCTCTCAACCTGCTTACCTTCAGCTCCTGCAGTGGAAGCTAGCCATCTGAAATGGATTCAAGTGGATTCCATTGTGGATGCTCACAGTCTGCTGATCTCTCCTATGCACAAAGGGAAGCACCTCTGAGGTTGGTCAACCACAGCCCCTCTGACAAGTGCCTTAAATAAATAATAAAAGACCATTGAAGTTAAATGCACCTGGGAAGAAGGGCCATTGATCCATGCTAGCACCACTGTTAGCCTGAAACTCATCCAAAGAGATGCGGGGAGGATTGGGCTATGGCCACTTTCTTCTTTCCACTGATCAGCAGAGCTGCCAGGGAAGAAAGGAAGGAGCGTGATGAACCTGTTTAAAGGGTGGCAGAGTTGCATCCAGGGCCCAAGCATAATTTTTTTGAGCCCAGTACAAACTTGTACCCCCTCCTACATACATACCACAATCCCTCATCCCATACAGACAATCTCATGAGCCATGAACATTTTTTTCCTCATGTTAATGGCAGTTGCAGCCTGAGCCAGGCCACCCAGGGCCTCCGGGCCCCAGTAAAGTGTACCTTTTTTCCACCCCATGTGGGGGCCCTGGCTGCATCTGCAGCATACATCCCCATGGAACAGCAGGAGGTCTGCTGCAGCAAGGCTCCTCTGTGTACCTACCCTTCCTGAACACAGGTACCACCCAGCTCTGCAATGCAACCGGGAGTGTGCCTCCCAGCCTGGGCAGACAGACATACTCCAGCTCCGCACAAGCTAGCACACTAAAAATAGCAGAGTGGTTGTTGCAGCGGCACAGACGGCAGCACAGGCTAGCCCAAATGCAACCCCACCCAACCCCCAAGTCTTTACTCGGGTGGGAGCCTGTCCCACTGCCTGTACCACAATGTCACATGGCTATTCTCAGTGCTCTAGCTCGAGAAGAGCTAGCTTGTGTCTGTCTGTCTGGGGTAGGAGGCAAGCTCCAAGCTGCAGTGTAGACACCCTACTGTTCTAATATTCTCTTATGTCCTCCTTAGAGACTGGTGAGGTTAGAACTGTTTAGCTTCTCATGTTATAATCTCTAGCATGGGAAGACAAGGGTTTTTCCACCTTGAGCTCAGATATTTGGAATTAGAGCTAGCTAGTCAGAAAACAGGGAAATAGTTTCACGAAAAATTGTGAAATTTTAAAATTGTTTCCATTTCACAGTTAAATAATGAAATGTTCTCATTTCGGGATGAGGGGAAGGGGATATTTTAATCAACATTTTCATCGAAATAGTTTTTGTATGATTAGTTTACCTGCCTGAAACCCAGATATTACTAAACAAAACATTTCAATAACAATTCCAATTTGTTAATAAATTTCACAGAAAATTTTGCAACTCCCCCCCCAAAAAATATTGATAATGTCAATGATTTTTCATAATTGGTTTCCTTTTTGAAAAGCCATTTTTAATGAAAAATCTTTCTGTGCAAAAAATGTTAACCTGTTCAGTTTTAAATGTTCTTCAAGGGCTTGCTCATGTCCATTCCATTATAGGTGTGTGCACACCTCCGTGCATGGTTACCGGAAGTTTTTTTCCCCTTAGCAGACTCTGTAGGGCTGGCTTCGGTGCCCCTGAAGCTCCGTGCACATGCCGAGTATATGAGGTGCTGCCGGCCCTACGCCCCCACAGTTCCTTCTTTCTGCCTGTGGCGATTGCTGGAACTGCCTTTGCTTGCATCACAAGTGCTCAATTCCCCTTGTTTTCAATATAATTGTTCGTTGTTTGTGTTAATTAGGTAGATAGGTTAAGTGCTGTTGATAGTGGTAGTTAGGCACTTAGGATAGTCCCGGCTATGCACTGGTTCAGCATGCTACTGGACCTATCGATCACTCCTCCTCTGGTACTTCTGAGTTGGCACAATCTCCTGTCCCAGGATCACGGTTGCCTGCTGCATCCAGACCTGGACTCCCTACCCCTTGCGGCATAGAGGCTTGTGGCTGAGCGTGGACGATCAAGCCTCTTTGGAGCAAGTCCAGCAAGTCCTGCTGGGTAGAAGGAAGCCTTCCCCGCAGGTTGTGTATCGGGCTAAATGGAAGCGGTTTACCTGCTGGGCAGAGTCCCGGGGTATCCTGCCTAGTCTCTTGCCAATACAGATGATCCTGGAGTACTTGCTACAGCTAAAGTTCCGGGGACTGGCCGTGGCCTCCCTGAAGGTCCACCTAGTGGCTATATCGGCTTTCCATCAGCCTTTCGAGGGGAGATCGCTTTTCTCCCACCTGATGACAATTAGGTTCCTGAAAGGGGTGGAGAGGCTCTATCCGCAGGTCCGTGACCTATTGCCTCCCTGGGATCTCAACCTGGTCCTCTCGCGACTCACGGAACCCCCCTTTGAACCCATGGCTTCATGCCCTGTGCTCCTGATTTCTTGGAAAGTGGCCCTCCTGGTGACCATTACCTCGGCAAGGAGGGTCTCCAAGATTTGGGTGCTGACCTTGGAGCCCTCCTATACTGTATTCTACAAAGATAAAGTTCAGTTGAGGCTGTACCCGGCCTTCCTGCCCAAAATGGTTTCTCAAATTCATTATAACTGAGATATTTTTCTCCCCATGTTTTTCCCCAAACCACACTGTTTGGAGGAGAAGAGAAGGTGGCAGTCGCTAGACGTAAGATGGGCCTTGGCACTCTACATCGAGCGCACGAGACCATTCCAGAGATTGACACAGCTCTTCGTCGCGGTGGCCAACCAGATGAAAGGCTCACCTGTCTTTGCCCAGCGCATCTCCTCGTAGATAACTTCCTGCATCATGTTCTTCTATGAGCAGGCGAAGGTGCTGCTTCGGGAACCATCACAGTGCACTCAACCAGAGCTCAAGCCTCGTCTACAGCCTTCCTAGCAAGAGTGTCCATGCAGGACATCTGCAAAGCCACCACCTGGTCATCAGTACATACATTCACATCCCACTATGCCACCGTCCGGCATGCATGGGAAGACGCGGGCTTTGGCAGAGCGGTGCTGCAGGCAGCTCGTCTATAACTCTGGCCCACCTCCGAGGTAATGCTTGTGAGTCACCTATAATGGAATGGACATGAGCGAGCATTCGAAGAAGAAAAGGAGGTTACTTACCTTGTAACTGCTGTTCTTCGAGATGTGTTGCTCATGTCCATTCCAGGACCCACTCCCCGTCCCCTCTGCCAGAGTTGTCAGAAAGAAGGGATTGAAGGAGTGTAGGGCCAGCAGTGCCTCATATTCTGCGGCATGTGTGCGGGGCTCCGGGGGGCACCTAAGCCGGCCCTACAGGGTCTGCTAAGGGGAAAAAGGTTCCAGAAGCCGTGCACGGAGGCATGCACACGCCTATAATGGAATGGACATGAGCAACACATCTCGAAGAACAGCAGTTACAAGGTAAGTAACCTTTTTCTTCCTTTGCTGCATTTCTAAATACATCAGTGATACCCTTCTGACTGAGGCTAAATAATGTTTTGTTTCTTTTTTGGAGGGAGAAGTATTTCTTGCTATTAAAAATATATTTTGAGATAGAGGCTTATACCAGTTCAGATATCTTTTTGTTTTTAATCTAGCCATGTTATATATTCAAACACCCATTCACCCCCATTTCCGTTACATTTTGGAGGGATATCAGGGAGTCTAAATACCTTTGAATTTGAATGAAATGGAGTAAAAACAAGGATTGTTTCTGCACTCCCCCCCTTTTATTATAAATATCAAAGATATTCCTCTGAACTTCACTGCTTTCTAAACTGAGTTCAGAGAAGGACGTCAGAGTCAGTGAATAAGTAAAACAAGTCATGAAAGTTCAGATTCTTTTTTGTGTTACAGAGGGGTAGGAAAGATTCTTCTAGCAAGAGGAATACATTACTTAGTAAAAAGAGGAAAAAGAAAAAAGTAATGGCTCTTTGTATAGTTTGGTTTGTTTATTTGTTTATTAGAAAAATATGGATTAAAGCTTAAAACAATCTACACACTGTACTGCAGAAATTCCATTTGTCTGCTAAGTGGAAACTCTGATTACACTAGTGTTTAAAACTAATATTTCCAGCTTTTTTTATTATTATTATTATTCACCACAAGTCAGACAGTAACTGCTTGGTAAATGGAAATTTCTAGTGATTCAACTAAGTCTTCTCAAGTGTGTTAAATACGTAGTTGTGATGAATCAGAGCTTGTACATTCACGTCATTAAAATAAAAAGCCAACATTTTTTTAGTTTCTCTTCCTGTAAGTTCCTAAGAACTATAGCATAGGAAAAACTTCTAGTACACAAATAAATTTTCAAGAATTGTATGGTTACTGGCTTTTATTTAGTTGCACTGGATAAAAGGCATCAGACCTAACATCTGGTTTGTTCTTCAGCAGAAGCACACTCTGTGTAATTGCAGTTATCAAGCAGAAAACTGAGACTTTTAGTTCGGGCTTGATGTTTTGCTAAGGATAGTTGAAGCAGTGTCAAATGCTATCTCTGCCACACAGATCCTGTGTTCAATTTATATCCACTTATATGCGGGTGACAGCAAGTAAGCACAGGCAAAATGAATTGTGTTGATTAAAAGAATCTGAACTGAGGGGGCCCATGGAAGGTCAATGATGTTATTGTATTACCGGGCTGTTCACAGGGATCTGAACAACAGGTCACTTCCATAGCTCTGCAATTGAGTGCGCAACACTAACTTAACAGGACTAGTTCAAAACGATTCCACTCAGACTCCTGCAAAGGTGGGGGGAGGGTTAATTGTCCTAATCAACCTCTCCTATTAACCTTACTGTGAAATGGGAAGAAAAGCTGATTCAAAGCTTTCACATGAACTCAGTTGGTGTGAAAATTTGGTACAAATAAATGGTGACCTACTATTATTAATTATTAATAATATTAACAACAATAAATGTGGGGTAGTCCCCACAATGTACTACATGCTGCATTAACACATAACAGAATGTGCATGCCCTGTGGCTAAGCGCTAATAATCATTACAAAATAAAAATGTTCTGACCTCCAATTTAAATAAACTTGGTGACTTTCCCCAATTATTAGGATGTCTGTATATCTGAGGGACAGCCCTCTTTCTAAATCAGAGGTTTTGGACTAAGATGTCATGGCTTCTTTAAAGGACCAGGAAGTTAATACAAGGAATTTTCAAAGCCTCTTCCTTAGAGAATGAGAACAAAAACTTATTCTCTGGCCTGGTTTTTTTTGTTTTGTTTGTTTGTTTTTTTTCAAATGACTAATGTGTTTTTGGATCAAAGTGGTTTACAGAAAATCTCTGTTGTCTTCAGCATCTCTTTTGCAGGTGCTCAGTGCCTTCCGGGATCAGGCTTCATATGATTAAGGAAATTATTATTTTAATGTTACATCTTTTCATCTTGATTTACTCCCCTTATATAGAGACTTTGTAAATGATGGTTTTTTTATTTCCCATTCTTTTTTCTTTCTGTCTTCTCCTTTTCTGATCCATCATACCCTGATGGAAAAGGCTGGTTCCTATTGAAATTCTAGGGAAAACACCAGCTGCGAGTATGTCCTTCACAAAGAAAATGCAAATTTAATGAGCACTCTTTTTTTCCCAGTTGTATATAATGTTTCATCATTAAAAGCGTGAGTAAATTAAACAAAAATTACCTGTTGTTCTCAACCGTGGCAGCTAATAACTTCCATTTTCATTAGTTATTTTTGTCTTTATGTTCATAACTAACTTCTTCATGCAAACCAAATTCATGCCACTGTAAAGTTGTGGTAAGAATTGTAGGGTTTTTTTCAGCTGTGTGTATCATAACCAAATGAGCAGTTCAGCAGCACATGGGAAATACCTAGTGCGTGAAATTAGGATGTCCCTAGGTTTGAGACTTTTTTTTTCTCCTTTTCTATTTTAAAAGTGTGACAGACTCCCATCAGTGAAAACTAAAGACAATTGGAATCTATCCTAGAATTTTGAAGGAAATGAACACCCAGCAATTACTCTGTGTGTAAAAACTCTAACTAAAGGAATGCAATTAGTGAAAATTAGGAAATTACTGCCAGACATCATAGACACCAGCAGTGAGCAGGACCCTGGAAATACTTATTTTACAGAGAGCTTGTCTAATAGTTAGTTGGGGTTGGAAGTCAGGTCCCATGATTTTATTCCCAACACTCCCTCTGAATGACCTTGAAAAAATCACTTAACCTCTCTCTGCCTGTTTACCCATCTTTAAAATGAATACAATATTTATAGTAACCACCTGTCTGGGATGTTATGAAGCTGAATAAATTTATGTCTGTGGAGCAATATGATGTCCTTGGGTGAAAACTATTATTATATTACTGCATAGCTGATGTATTATTGGACCGAATAGAAATTTTATTTTAGAAATATCTAGTTATAATGGTCACCGATCAAACACTTGACCTTTACACAATATTATGGACTTTTCCTATCATCTTTGGTGCTTTCTAGGCCCACATCCCACTGCTGATCTTAGTGGTCTGGCCTTCTGGCAAGGCCTTGGTCCTGCCTCCTGTACCGTCATCCCTACCCTCAGTAAGATCACATCCACATGCCTTTAGTAAGCACTTCATTTGGTATTAAGTGTCTGGAGAATCAAGCTTATTAAAGGTACTCTAAGGCTTAATCAAGGATTGTAGTATCCTACTGATGTCTTTAGACTTACACATTATGTGCCTGATGCTACAGACACCTAGCCCTCTCAGCTGGTGTAAATTGTCAGAACTCCATTGAAGTGGGTGGTACTTTGACACTTTACACCAGCTGAGAATCTGGCCCCTTGCACTGTACTAAGTGAAGTACTTTGAGAACAATGGGACTATTCACAGTCGTAAGTACATGCTCAGTATTAAGTGTTAGTGGGTAAAAGACAAAGGGGTGGCATAAACATGTATACTATATTTGTTAACCAAAAAATTGACACCGCTGGGAAATAATGCTACTAACAGATGTAATCATGGTGTGTAAACAAGGCACTGATAGATTTTGCTTTTCTAAATGTTTGCTTTTCAGTTTGATTTTTCCATCATTCCCATTCTCCTTTTTGAGTGTTTATATCTGCTTTCTTTAACTCTTTACTATGCTGACAAAACAAAATTACAACTCTGCTCCCTTACTTTTTTGTTTGCCAATCTACCATTTACAGATTGAGAAATTAATGTTACATCCATCTTCTAGAACTGGTTCCCATTCAGGTCATTCATGTTACTCACTCTTGTGGCCATGTTCATCATGGGCTAAAGACATCTTACTAAATGTAGGGCCAGAATCAGTTCTGCCATCTTCTCCTTTGCACTACTCAGTTGATGCAAATTCGCTGTAACTGGCCAGATGAGAATTCCCCCAAGAGTGAGGCACTGTTAACTGGAGTACAGTCGGTAGAGGTAGCTTCTGCACTGCTCTCAGCCCCCAGTGTAGGGGACATGTTTTGAGAGGAGGAGGGTAAGGCAGAGAATAGCTCCATTCTCCGGTTCTTGACTGACATGATTCCTTAGGGGCTGTACAGAGCTGACATAAGTTTGAGTGGATCCGAGGCTGCTTCAGCTCAAGACCAGGGCTTGAGTAGCTGTGGCTTCTGTAACCAGCTTCCTGATTCCAAGCAGAACTTGGCTCAGGGGAGAATCTAGGCAAAGGACTCTCCATTTACTCTTTTCATTTTAATAGATAAATTGTAGCAAGAGCTCTACTTTATAACTGCAGTTAATAGAGGTAAAGGTGATAGTAAGCATTCAGGAAGCTTTTGGAGACGTTACGAAAAAAAGAAAAGGCTTGAATAAGCAGTCAAGAGGGCCTGTCAGAATGATTGTAATCGATGGTGGAATAGTATGGTGTAGTGTATTGAGGAAGCGTCTGAAAGCCATGACCAGAAATCTGTATTTGAGACTTTGAAGGTCCTAGTTGGACATTCATTCTCATGGCTTTTGCCAGGTCAGGACAAAAATGGAAAATACTGCTAGGATATTGATGCACTATTTGATCATTGGCATAAGCATTCCTGTGAATTAATGAATAAATCCCCTCCAAGATGTAAACTACAACTTAGTCCCAAAATCAACCCATCTGAAAACAGGCTGGTAATATTAGAGGAAGTGATGTTTGCAGGCAAACAGTTACAGAATGATAAAGCAGCTGGTCTTGACAATAAGAGTGGACGCCCAGATTTAGTTCACTAGTTTTTTCAAATTGCCTTAACAGCTTGGGAAACTGGTCACCACGCAGAAGAGTAGAAAAGGGGCTGCATCGTCCTTTTTTCCAAAAAGAATGATCAGCTTGCTCAAATAATCAAGGAATAACTCTGCTGTCAGTTTCAGGGAAGGTGTTTACAGTCATAGTACTGAACTGACTGAAATACTGTCCCAACCCAGAAATGAGATACAACCAATGTGATTTCCATATAAACCACACTGTATATGCGCTGTAGAATGTTATTGATAAACTAGACTGACAAAAGGAAGTTTATAGCATTTATGGCATTTATAGACTTTATAGCTGTTTTTGGTTCAGTGCATCCACCAGCATTGTGGATATTGCTGTGCCAATCTGGGGTGTTCAGGACTGAGTGTACTTAGTGGAGGAACTGTACCCTGGTTGTATTAGACTTGTTTTCAGTAGAAGCAGCACTATGCCAGGGATGCGTTCTCTCACCAACATTATTTAATGCTCTAAGAGACTATCTGATGACAAAGCTAATTGAGGCCAAAGAAGAGGGTGAGAAATTTAAAGATTCATCTTTAGAAGATCTCAAGTATGTGGGTGCTATTGCCTTGCTTGGAGAGATTACTGACCAACTACAGCTAATGCTGGAAGAGCTGAGAAAACCTAGGGCCTTGCAGCTGTGCTTTCTGCGTCTCTTGGTAGCCTAACAATAAGGAGTCAGCCAAGCTGCCTGATGGACCTCCCCTGCCTGATTGGCTGAGGAAGCTAGCAGGCTGGTTCTTAAGCCCAGCAGCACTAGCTCGCTGGCTGCTCAACACACATGCCCGTGGACTCTCTGCATCCCTGTGCTCACCTCACTCCAAGTCTGCTCCTGCTTTGCTCCTCCGCTGCTGCAACCCAGATCCTGCCATACACCCAGACATATTCCCATCCTATCCCAGCCCTGCTCCTGCCTTCCCTGACTCCATAATCTGGCTGTGTCCCTCGGCTCTGATTCCTGGCTCTGACTCTGTCTTGACCCTTCACTCTGGCATTTGGTGTCTGACTTCGGTTCTGACCTTCAGCTCCGATCTCCTGCTCTGACTCTGCTTTGACCTTGGGCTCTGGCCTTTGGACTCCGACCACTGGGCCGGACTCTTGCTCCAACCAGTAGGCCGGACCATCTATGACTTGATCCGCTGACAGACTCTGTGGGTCTTAAGATCAATGGTGATAAAATAAAAGCTGTAGATGCCTCTTATAAAACAGAAATTAACGACCTGCTAATGTGCACGTAGGTGGCAATGACGTTGAACAAGTGAATAGTTTTATTTATCTGGGTAATCAGTTGTCATCAAGTGGTTTTATAACCAAAGAAGTCACACATCAGATCGGTCTTGCATCAGTGACATTTCAGCATCTTCAAAGGCATCTGCTGGGCTGGCAGGATGTCTGTGTGACAGCTATGATTCAATGCAGTACTGACAGGCGTGCTCAGGAATTTAAATTTGACCGCTTTTGGAGGGGCATGTTCTGTACCCCCAACATGGCCATGGGGCCTCAGGAGTTCACTCTCCCCACCGCAGCCCCGGGGCCAGAGGAGCTCTGTGCCCGCACCAATTATTTGGGGGGGCCCGTGCCCTTGCTTGCCCCCACTTGTGCATGCCCCTGAGTACGAATGCCAATCCTGTTATATAGAGCAGAGACATGGCCGCTAAAAACAACTGAGGAGAGGAAACTAAAGAGTTTTCAGTGTCAAAAGGTCTGATGTTTTATTAACATCCATTGGTTTGATTTCCTCAGAAATGAGGAGATATTTAGACAATCCTGGAAAGTTGCAATTTTGCACCAGCTGGAAACAAGTAGACAGCAATGGTGGGCCATGGCCAACGTGCAGAAGAAGGTACACTTTTATAGTAGGTTTATAGGAGTGAGGTGGAAGGAAAGTAGCGCACAAGGCTGACCATGAGTGAGGTTGGAAGATATAATTTAGAGAATTTTAAGAAGCCTTAAAACTCCCCATACTGACTCTTGCCAAAGGAAGAAGACTTACAACAGATGGTTCTAGAGGGAAATACATTCTACGTGCCACCATGCTACACCATAGCCAAGTGAATTTGCTGCAGCTTCTTAGGATTTGAGACAGGCTGTTACTGGCCTTATGGCTTTGAAGGCTAGACACTGATTCTTAGAGACTGTGGGATATTTTGCTGCCTGAATTGACATAAACAGCATCTAAGTTCCTATCAGTGGTTTATTAATATATTTAAAAGCAAAAGTGAATGAGTGAATCTTTCTACTGCAGCAAAAATTCTTCTAATGTTAATTTTTCTGAGATAAATGAGGAGTGTGTATAAATTGCTAATGTGGCACCTCTTCGCTGTCAATCTTTCCTAACCCCCCTTTTTTTTGGTGGGGGATAAAGAGGTGAGTGTTTTCCTGAAGTATGAAAAATCCTGTTTTACTTCATGAAGAATATAAGATGGTAATGAGTGACAGGACTGCAAACTATTAGCCAAGTTCTGAAGGGTATAGCACATGGTTCTAGTTTTCTCAGCCAGAAAACTTATACTCTTTACTGGGAGTGTGTGGAGCAAAAAAATTCCTAGCTCCCCCCAAACATATTATAAGACTGCTGAGAAGAAATATTCTTGGGCAGGGGACCTAAGAATAAGGCATGCAGGCCAAATGTTTTTACACAGAATCCCTTGGCTGGGAAATGGTCCCATCCACAATAACCACACACATTAGTCTTAATCATACTAGGATTGCCTATATAATGAGGCTCTGTGTGGGGCTGCAGCAGGCCAGAATATTGGTGCATTCGAGTGTTGAGTTTTTTTCATCCAATTTTTTGTAACCATATGTGGGGCTATTAATTACTAAGGGTGTCCCAAATTCATTTAAGTTCACTTAATCACAGCCCTGTCTCATGCACTGGAAGGCACTGTACTTAGGAAGGCACAATGCCTTCCAGAGTTTGCTGGGTTACAGGGGGAGCAAACCCAGTGTTTACATTCTGTAAAGGTGTGCAGCATACACTGCTGAGCATGGCTAGCTAGCTCCACTGCCAGGTGCTGGTGCTAGCCAGGCGTAGTCCTTGTGTTCAAGAGGTACAGGGATTGTGATTCCTTGTGTTCAAAAGAGCACAGGGTTTATGATTGTGTCCCGTCTCTGCAACAGACACAGCCATGTTGGCGGCTCTTGGGCCTTCCTCCCTGTTGCATTCATGTGGAGGCCTGACCCAACCTACCAGAGCTGATTGACTTTTTTTTGTTTGTTTTAACAAAGGAGAGATTAATTGTTTTGCAACAAAATTCCCTTTTTTTTAAATCAGCTGTAATTAATATTTGTTTTTACTTAAGGAATTTTTGTTCACTCAAGATGTAGCTTTCAGACATTCTCGTTGTGCTTGCTGTGCGGTTTACAGGGAATATATGTAACTTTGCAAAACCTTTGGGCTGGTCTCTGGAGAGAAAGCTGACATATTTTTTCTAGTCACACAGGACCACAGAGAAATTAAGTGTGAAGGATGACTCCAGTATTTAACACACAACCTGTGGATGAAGAGAATAGTAATTAGGCATTGCAGGCACCTTATCCCATTTGCTGCTCTGTGGTCTGGTTGGTTTGACAGGCATAGCTGTCATCACTCTTGTAATGGGTGTGCAGGTGTCTCTATCACAAAAATTATTACCATGTCTTCATTATCAAGCAATGAAAAGTCCCAACGGAAAGACTGAAGCATGGAGATTTAACTAATTTCACCCCCTATTGGTGGTCACTCTCAGTGAGATTTGCTAAGGTACATTGGTGATGTAGGGAAGTGGAATCGTGTCTCACTGTTGCTTTTTGCTTTCCCGTTCTATGGCTAGAGGATTTCTCTTTCCAGGATTGTTAGCCTGGCACACTTCACAAGCACAAATAATTTGTTAAAGGCTTCATGGTTACTGGCTAATGGAAACTTCAGGAGGGTGCAGTTTGAATCTGTAGCCAGGGAACCTTCATGTGGTTTCAGTAACATGTGGTCCCAATAGCGTAGACTTTTCCTTAACTGCAAGCTGAGTCTCTTCCTAGTCAGATATGGAATTCTGGTCATCAGGCATTTGAGAATGATGTTGGGAGCTTCTTGAGCATACTCACAGAGTAACCCTTGTATCTTTTTATAGGGATACAACTGAAGGACAAAGGTTGGGAGTTCTCACATTTGAGATCGGGGTTTGTGTTGTGGGGCTGGTACGCCCCGTCACGGGCGTCACGTCACGTACGCTGGGAAGGTGGGGAAAAAGCCATGGGTTGATGTCTACCTCACTAGGTTCTCTTCTGGGATGGAGTGGCAGGGCGGTCAAAGTTGCTGGGGCTGCCCTTTTCCTTTGGGAACTGTGGCCTAACAGACAGAGTCAGCAAAACAGCTCTCCATTCGGGGCAGTGTGGCCGAATGGCCAGTATCAGCAAGGTGGCCCTGTAATCAGGGCAGCGTGGCCTAATAGCCAGAGTCAGTAAAGCAGCCTCCTTGTCTGGGCAGCGTAGTCTAATGTTCCGTTTGGGGTGCAGTGTGGGGGGAGGGCGTGTCGCCTACAGGTGTGCAGCGCCCAGGGTAGGTGGTCTCAGGCCTACCCTGCTCTTCTGAGCCCCAGCCAAGTGGCCTGTCAGTGCCAGCGGTGCTTGCCACCGAGTCAGCGGGGATCCTCCCAAAACACGCTGACTGGCACCCTACTTCACCCCCTTTAACACTGTTCAAGCCACCTGGGCTACTTCCCACCCTGTCGGTGGCGATGTTCCACGATTCCTCGGGGCCTCCGGGGTCCCCAGTTGGTGAAGCTCCTGGCAGCTCAGTCCCTCTTAGGGGTTCGTCTGGCAGCCTTGAATCCTTCCAGGGCTCCGCAAGGTTTGGCTTAGCACGCGATGTCTGCAGCTGTCTCCTGGAGAGAGCCGACAGTGTGCTTCCTTTCCGGTCAGCAGTCCACCCTGCCTGAGCTGGATTGCTGCCTTTTATATCCCTCTTCCATGCTGAGTATGCCCAGCAAAGGTGGATGGGCATGGCCTCCTCAACTTGCAGTGAGTCCTTAACCCTCTCTAGGCCACGGTGGGGCTGGTACACCCCATCACAGTTTGGTTTTACAACCAAAGCATTCTTTACATTTGGAGATTACCCCAACAGGAAAATGATAAAATATGAGGACAGAAAGCCCCATAATACGTGGCATGAAGGCAACCATTATAGTTAACAATTTTTATTGTGTTTGTTTTTTGTCTTGTTAAAAAGTTTGGGCTGTAACCCCTAAACCTTGTTTTCTGCCTATATAGCAGTACAAGGGAGGAATTTCAGCTTCAATATGGAGCAGTTCTCTCACCTGAAGTATGTCAGTGCATTTTGTCAGATTACAATTTAAATTGCTTAGTGATTCCGGCATAAAGATCCACAGGGACAGGAGCATGAACTTTTTCCTCTGCCAATAAGCAGGGCCCTGACCTGTATACAAAACCATATGTGGGCCAACGATGCTTTTTTGATTAATCAGCCAGACAGTTGGTACAGCCCTCATGTGTTTTTTGCAGCTCTTAGCCAGCTGTAAATTGAATTTTAGTTTGATAGATAATCTAAATTGAACTTTAAATTGCCCTTAAAGATTTGGGATTTTCTTGGAAAGGTATTTGTGTACAAAGCAAACCAAAAAAGTTGTCTTAATGAGTGAACAAATGATGAGCTCAGCTCCTGGATGACTTGCTGTACTTGAAATCTGAAGTTATTAGTTATTTCAGCCTGTTCTCAGCAATGGACAGAAATAAATATCTAGATCTGACCATGCCAATCAAACTCATTTTTTTCCCTGCAAAATAGATGCACTTAGAGAAAGTAGTGTTCGTGCTGGGTAGATGGGGGGGAGAGCATTTGTTATATTATTTGACATCAATATGTCAAAATCATATTAATTCATGTGACATGTGCCATGTCAGGTACTGTTAGGAAGGTTATAATATGCTAAGTAAGATGATAATACTTATGTTCATGTGTGATATGTGAAATGGAAGTTATAGATATATTTGATATATCTATGTTTCAAATGGTGCTGTCTGAGTAATGACTCAGACAGGTTGGCTGTAGAACAATAGCCTGCTTAATGGCCCATTAAGACATCCCCAGGTGCAAGGGGCCCAGGGGGAGAAGCCTGAGATACACCTGATGAGGCACCAGGGCTTGCCCATGTGACTCTGAACTCCATTTTGGTTCCTGTCAAATTCCACAAGCAGCATGCCTGATGAGGCACCAGGACTGGCCCATGTGGCTCTGGACTCCATTTTAGTTCCTGTAAAACCCTACAAACCGCATGGCCAGGGCCAGAGAGTATATAAGGCAGAGGCCTTGGGAATCCATTTGGTCTTCAGTCACCAGTCTTTCAGTCGGGACTCAGCTTCAAACACCTACCTATCTCTGAATCAAGTCATCTGCAACTGAAGCTGTGAACAAAGGACTGAGGCCCATCCAGTTATTGGATGTATATCAGCGGAACTATACAAGCCTTCAACTCCACAATTCTTCTAGAAACCTGATGTATATGGACTTTTAATCATTTGTATGTATGTGATTGCTCTAATCCTTTAACATTTCTCTTATGGTTTATTTCTTCCTTTTTACAATAAACCTTTAGTTTTAGTTACTAAAGGATTGGCTGGCAGTTTGATATTTTGGGTAAGATCCAAACTTATGTTGATCTGGTTCTGTGGCTGACCGGTTGGGGTCAGAGGGAACCTTTTTAGTAAAGAGCATAGAGTTTAAATAACTGGTCTCTTTACTGGACCTAGTGCTGATTTGGGAGCCAGAAGCTGAAATGCAGTAAAGGGGGCTGTGTGCATTTGTGGACTGGCTTCTGTGGGGATTCAGAAGCGCAGTTTGAGGCTGGTTGGGAAGTCTGGCTTCAGTGCCACCCACCAGTGCAGGGAGAATCTGCTTTCCGTTTACAGCCTGCCCTGACCTTGGCATTATCAGGTGGCTACCCTGGGCACGGGATGGGTCACAAGTAGCATCAAGAAGTTCTAAAAAATTATCCTGGTTTGCTGAGTCAGTTCAAGATGTTGAATCAATAGATTTATCTTGGTCAAAGATTGCAGGCCTCTATGGGTATGTCTACACTGCAGTTAGACAACCACGACTGGCTTTGGCAGCTGACTGGCTCTCAGGGCTCAGGCTGCAAGGCTGTTTAATTGTGGTGTAGACATTCTGGAGTCCAGGCTCTAGGACCTTGTGAAGTGGGAGGTCCCAGAGCTTGGGCTGCAGCCAGAGCTCAAATGTCTACAGTGCAATTAAACAGCCTCACAGCCTGAGCCAGTGTCAGCTGGCACAGGCCAGCCGCGGGTGTCTAATGGCAGTTTAGATACATCCTGAATCTGTCTTCTGTTGTGGTCTCAGTACATATTGACAGATTTCTTCTCTCCCATGCTTACTGCAATGGAAGATTAAAAGGGGTCATGACATAAATGTATCTGACATGACCCCTATCGTGATTAACAGTAATTCCAACATGTAAGAAAGCAGAGTGGAAAACCAGGTGCAAAAGTTCACAAATCTGGAGGCGTATGGAGGGATGTCTGCTGTTCTGTGCTCTGATGGTCTGAAATTATACTTTGTGCACAAATGGCTTTTGCAGATTTTTCTATGGTGTGGTTTGCAATTTTGCTTATCTTTTTGCTAAGGCCTCCTGGAGCTTTTTCTGACTGCTTTGGATAGTATATAGCAGCTCTGAAGATGAACTGCCGAGCAACAATAAAATCAGGAAAAATAATGCTTTGCCCATCACTGCTTCTTTACTACAGACTTTAAGACATTTCATATATATGAAATATCAAATCTTCACTCTTTGCTAGAGAACATGAATAGTAATGTCTCCTGAGGCAGTAATATGAACCACAGCTCTCCCTCTCCCCTCAGCTAAGAGAGGAAAGGAAGCTGAATCTTAGACAGTCAAAGAAATATTTTCCCTATGGTTACTCCATCTTACATAAGTATACACTCTCTCCTAAAGTGAGAGAACAGGGAGAACAGCAGCTCAGGTTATAGCCTCATGCATCATGATGACTCAGGTCCTCCAGCAAAGAGAGGGAAGTGAACTCATAATACATTAGACATAAAAACAAATTGAAGAAAACAGTGTTTAAAGCAGAACTTATACGTTACATAGAACCAGTAAAGAGCAAAACCGAAAAGTTTGGAGGTAGTTTTGGTGTTGTTTCGCAGTTTGCTTTCTTAGTCATGGTGCTTTTCAGAAATAATAGTTTTATTAAGAAATCAGTGGATAGCTTCAGAACTTCTTAAAATAATGTTTGTGGGCTAAATAGAGAAGTAAGATACAGTACTGACTAATTACAATGATTGAGTTTACATTGGGTTTTGTATTTATTTATTTATTTATTTATTTCAGGGACATCACCCAAAAGCTCCTTATTCTGTATCTAAGCAGTGGGGCTCTTTCTTTGTGGACAGTATCCCAGGATTGGAGACTGGAGAGGAAATCTTAACTAACACATGGTCTTGCAAATGTATTAGTGCTTATAGCAGTATTGGAATTCCAAGTATTGAAGCAATTGCAGGTAAGGAAAACTGTTCTTATTAGTGAATATGTAAAGTGTCCAGAAGTAATGCTTTCACATTATAGATATTACCTTGAGAGAAAAACTGTTTCCAAAACTCATTAAAACAAATTTTTCTGATAACATTCAACGGTAAACGGCCAGTCACCATTAATTATTTTGAGGCTTATTCTCATAATAGTTGTAAGTTGGACTAGTTTGGTTTTCATGGGTACTTTTAAATATTCAGACACTTTCTGATTCTCTGATTTGACAATGAAGCTGGAAATTTACCACAGGATTTCTGATGCATCTTGGTGTTTGCCTAATTTTTCTCACAGGATTTTGCTTGGGCAGGATTCAAAAGGTTGATGACATACCAGTAGTGGTGAAGGGCTCTGTTTCCATTACCAATCTTAGTCTAACCCATCCTATTTCCATCCTGAATACACTTAACTCTTTATATCTTAAAGGAATACATAGGTCACTGAGTGAGGGCCATGATTAATTCCAAAGTGTAACATTTACCAGCCTTTTTGTTCAGTGTTGAGTCTATTTCATGCTTAAACAAAAGAATAAAAGTCTTTCTGAAGGGGAATTCTAGAGTTGCCAAACAAAGTTAATTCTACAAACATTGCCAGCACATAGACTGAATTACTACTCTGACTTGCAAAGGGTGATAACATTTAGGAATCAGCTAATGATATTACTGAATAGTTCTGTTCTTTACCACTGTTCTATATTCTGAGAATGCAGCTACATTATAAGGATATCACAATACAATTAGCCTAAACGTAACTAGTTATATTCTATTCATTGCTGCTTGCAAAGTTTTTGTCATTCCAAAGGTATGTAGCCAAAGTACCTTCATCTCTGGAAAGAACTAGGGGAAAGGAAACCTCCATGAAGTTCCCCTCACAGAGTTTTCCCTGATTCATTATGGTGGGTAGAGTTTGCAAACCCTGTGACAGCATTTCTGCCTTTGGAAGCCATGGGTCCAGGGGAAATGTGCAGGAGGTCAGCCCTGTTTTGGGGCTACTTCTCCCTCTCCAATTCCCTGAAAACATAGCTCTTTTTCCTGGGCTGGCGAAGTCTTTGGACTCCCTAGAAAGGAGATTTCCTACTTCAGATGGTGGGGGACAGCACAAAGGTTAAGGCTACTTTGCAGGCCTTAAAGGGCAGTGCATTGCACCCTGACTCTTCCTCTCCTATACCTTCACCAGCTGTGGATTCTCAGCACTTCAGAGGGCTCTCTGTGGTGTCTGGATCCTGGCCAGGGGAAGGATTCTGCTTCATGGAGCATTCCCTCTACGTGATAAATGTTGGGGGAGTGATGGGGCTCTGGAGGCTAAAATGTAACCCATGCACATGAACTATGGGACAGTTCAGAACCAACATTTTTAAACTTGTAACTGTGCACATTGCACTTTATAGTAGAGGATATGTAGAACTTTATACATTTCTTCAAAGAAAAAGTTTTTTAAGAGATCCATTCATTATTTGATGTTGGGGGTGGGGGTCCTGATCACGCTGGAGAACCTTGTCTGACTGACATCAGGGCAAGTTGTGTACGTCTTGTTTGTCTTGGCTGGCCTAGCTTTGATTTTTTGGCAGAGATTGTAAATTCTGGCTTTGCTGCATTTGTTTTGGAATAACTAGTTAGACGACATTCACAGCCAGCTATGAGAGCTTGATGTGGTGCTCTGATGTGATCTGGTTGATGTGCTTTTTCCCATCAGGTATTCTAAGAGCCAGCAGGATCCTGGGCCCTGTCAAGTCACAAACGCATAGGCCCTGCCTGAAGGACCTTATCATTTAAAAGCAAAGATCTGACAGAAATGTTCATGGAACTCCAAGAGAGACTTTGTCACAAGCTAGCTAGCCTTTAAGGATTCAGCCTGTGACAGATCAGTGACCCTCCCTCATCCACCAGCTGATCCTAATCAGCTGGAGATCACATGGTTCAATGTAGATATCAGACCCAGCTGCGGGAGAGTTGGGAATTTTCATAAAGAGATGGGTGAGCTTAGCTGGAGTCAGGAGACCTAGAAGAGAGGAGATGGGGAGTTTTTTCCTCGCTGAGAAGCAGCCTGAGGGGAAGGCTGAGAAGCAGAAAGGGGAGAAGAGCAGACAGGGTGAGCTGGAAGCCTGACAGAAGCTAGGTACTCTGATGAGCTGCAGCCTGCCTCAACTCCTGTGTGAGGGGAAGAGTGGGACAGCCTCTGGATATTGGGGTTGTTTGAGGCACAAGAGCAAGTACTGAGGCATGGGGAAAGATAATGAAGGCTGAGCTGTGCCTGTGAGGAAGAGGGGGCCTGGTGGGGCCGAAGATTCAGTTGTTCTCACATTTGGTTGGATTTTGATAAAGGATTTTGCCTCTCTGGAAGGGGCAAGACTTTGCAAAGTGGTCTGGCTGGAGGGCCAGGACACTCTTGCAGCCAGAGTAGGCCAAAGAACTTGGAGAAACTGAGGTAAGGGTCCTGCAGCACCACATCTGGCCAAGATAGGGTAGACTGGAGTAGCAACTATGCCACAAACTTGTGTACTGTTTTTAAAATACTCTTGAGTATTATATCCAGACCAGGGACAATATTTTAGTAGAATTTGTTGATACTTTTTAAACAATTTTTTTTCCTTTAAAAAATTGCCTTTTTTTTACCAAAACATTTTCAATCAAAAATTGTCAGCATTGTTAAAATTCTACATTTTATCACAAAAGCTTTTGGGATTCAAAATTTTTATTAAAAAAACTATTGAAAATGTTATCGATAATAGGTTTTTTTGTAAATGAAAATATTCCGTAATGGTTTTTTATCATTATTAATTTTTAAAATTTGGAAAAACATGAAAAATTGAAAACAAAACATGGATCTTTGAAACAAGCAACTTAGAAATTTCAACTTTTCTCCTCAAAATAGGAATTTAGTTTTTGACCAGCTCTACTGTGCCTTTTAAGAGTTATACCTAAAGATTTTACACATATAAAAGTAAATGGTTCAGTACTCAGCAAAATAGCTACATTATAATAGCCATTTATCAAAGGTCTTTTAAAGTAGGTGCTTCTGTGAGAGCTTTTGCTTTATCCCATACAATCAAAATATAAAGCTGATTGTTGTATGTTTTAATGGGTAAAATGAGTACTTTGCTGAAGAAAATAGTCTGGTGGCATCTTTCAGTGATCATGTCATTATGTCTCCTTCAAAAAGAGTTTTGCTTCATCTCTATCATCAATGTATAATGATAATAATAATAATAATAATACCTCGCTCTTATATAGCTATCTTTCCATTTAAATAAAAATCATTGTTCTTTTCACTTCACTATCCTCACTTTCATTTAAAACCTCCATATTTCTGACAGAAACATGGTGCAAGTTCAAGAACAGGGACAGAAATTCTAAATTCTAAGCTTGGCTGTGATAGTGGATACGTCTACACCGCAATAAAAGACCCATGGCATGGCTATGGCAGGCCCAGGTCAGCTGACTTGGGCTCAGGCAGTTGGGCTATAAAATTGCACTGTAGGCATTTGGGCTCGGGCTGGAGCCTAGGCTCTAAGCACGTGTCTACACTGCAATTAAAAGCCTGCAGTGGGCCCATACCAGCTGACTTGGCCTTGCAAGACTTGGCTCCATGCAAGCGGTAGGCTCATAGCAGATTACTTGGATTTGCAAGACAGCCACAGGTGTTCAATTGCAATATAGATATACCCTAAGACCCCACAAGGGGAGAAAGTCTCAGAGTCCAGCCTCCAACCCAAGCCTGAACATCTGCACTGCAGTTTTAGATTCCCACTGGCAGAGCCCCACAAGCCCGTCAGCTGACCTGGGCTCCGAGACTTGGTGCCATGGGTTTTTTATCACAGTGTAGACATACCCACTGACTCGCTCAGCATTTAATCTCTGTTTCCCCATCTGTAAAGTAGGAATAATAATTCAGATTTATCCACTTCATAAGGTTATTGAAAGAAAGAATTAATCATTGTAAATGGCTTTGAAGGTGTGTAGTGTTATCCTCGCTTCCTCTCCCTTCAAGTCTTCCTTTATTTTCAGACTAGCTTTTTAAGATGTTAACTTTAATTAAGTTAACTTTTGTTTTTCCCCTTTTGTCTCCAGCAATTTGTAGCAATTTCAATGTGGAGCATCTTTGGTTGCTCCTCCAATCATCTGGCTGAAAGTAACAGCAGATAATAGTATGGACATCCCATTCTCTTCAACAATAATCTGGTTTACTCAGTGTATCTACTTCAATTTTCAATGAAACTGAAATAAAACTGTGAAAGGCCAAATAAGTTTTATTTTAAGATATCTTGATTTTTAAGCAGTTTTAAGAAGTATCTTAGCTAAACAGGAGAGTAGCATTCTGAATTGTACCTTTGATAAAGTAAAGGGGAAATGAGCTCAATAATAATATTTTCCATTTATATGGCAGCTCAGATCAAAGGGTCTCAAGTCACTTCCAGTGAGCTAATTCTCACTAGCTTTCCCTAGTATGTAGAGAAATATTTTGAAGATGTGGAAACTGAAGCACACAGAGGTCATGAGTTGCCCATGGTCACACAAAAAGTGAGACGCTAGGAAAAGAATAGGAGCCAGATATCCTGACTCGTCATTCCGTCCCTTAACCAGAAGGCCAACTTTCCTTCAGTGCTCTGTCTTTGTGTATTTCCTCAGTTTCAATCTCTCTTAGTTTCTTTTTACGTTCTCCAAATAAAAATGGTGCTTTAAAAAGCAGCCTCCAAAATTATGCATACAGTTTTGCACGCCAGTTTGCACATCTAGATTAGAGGGTTCGGATATCTGAGGTTTTGCATACCCAGGGTGAGTAAAATATCACCTCCTTTTTCAGAGGCTATGTTTAAGCCACTTAGAGAATATGGCTCTGACATCTTGTGTGGTCTGAGTGGGGTGTCGTGCTCACTTTCTGCTATTGACTTTTGATCACGTTACCCATTATCTATTTAAAAATATACATGTCCTGTTTAGTGTAGCTGTTCCATCAACAATGGATGTCAGATCTAAACAATATATTACTTTCAAGCTAAGTATTTTCTTATTTCAGAAAGCCACTAAATGCCAAACCATTAGTCTTGCCAATGCCACAGTTTTTAATTTGACCAGGAGACTAATATTTTTCTTGGTCCCACTGTCTATGGCAGTGTTATAAACTGTCATGATTTTCTTGTGACTCTGCCCGTA
The DNA here is from genome assembly GCF_026122565.2 of Emydura macquarii macquarii. Classification (NCBI taxonomy): domain Eukaryota; kingdom Metazoa; phylum Chordata; order Testudines; family Chelidae; genus Emydura; species Emydura macquarii. The sequence continues at coordinate 11,864,007 of NW_027131283.1, forward strand.
TTTGGTGTTTTTCTTTTAGCCCCAGCTCCTGGAATCCTGTGGTTATGTGACAGTCTTTGAATACTCTCTCTCTCTCTCTCTCTCTCTTGCTCATTCGTTTTTTAAATTTCTAGCTCTAGTGGTTGCAGAGAAAAGCTTTAAAATGTTGAACATTAAAGGCCAAAAACACAGAAGGCAAAAAAAAAAACCCTCAAAATTAATTAATTTTTTTTAAATCTCAGAATTTAAGCCAATCTCAAGATTTCGGGCTCTGTCTTGTAACTTTTGAATGCTTGAGGTTGGGAGTAATGTTACAGACAAGGAACAAGAGAACGAGCCACCTAGAATCTTTAAAATAGGTGTGTTTTAAAGAAGAATTAGTGGGAAATCTAGATGTTTTATAGGTATAACCTTTATTTTACATTTTAGAGATGTGATAGCTGTCCTTTTAAAAAGCAAACATTTTATATTCATGCATATGTTTCAAAGCCATTCTCATTTTGATTTAGGAGGATAATGCATATGTTTAGAAATCTAGCAAACCATCTAAAATCCAGTCATGCTGTGCCCATGTAAGTGCATAAATATGCCTTCATGCCATATTATTGCAATTAACTGATGGAAGAACAAGATCCCAGTTGGTGGTATAATTTGTCAAAGCCATCTCTTTAAAGAAGCCTAAGGATGTATGTTCCGTAATCCGTCTCCCAAACTATGAAAGGGGGCCAGAGAGGCCACTGTGCTTGTTCTATAAATGTAATGATAAAATTGCCACTGAACCATGTCAGAGAAGCTCATGTTTCTACTTAGAGTTATAAATTATAGGCGCAACAGAAAACTGAAGACAGCTGTGCCTGGTACAGTAGAACTATGCTAGACTGCACATCATACATCTGTACATTCTATATTTTGCACCAAAACATAACCATCACACATCCCTCCTTCAGCAAAAACTTAATAGCTGAGTAATGTAGAGAAATCTCATATTGCTACGAAGTCATTAGTTTTACCAAATGTGCTACAATATATTTACCGGTATACTCTGATATTTATCATCAATAATTAAGATTAAACTACAGTTGTCAAATAAATAAATAAACAAAGTGCATATTATGAGGCATTAGTCCTATTTTTTTCATTTAAATTTCTTCACTTAAGGTCCATTGAAATGAACGGGAGTCTTTCCAGTCTGTACTTGCTCAGATACTATAATACTGAGGGCCCTATACATACTTAGATAAATAAATTACTCATTAATTGGCAGAATCCATTAATCTGAAGTGTATCCCACTCATTAGTGCAGGTTCGCGGGGTTCAGATGTATATTTTTTTATTCTCCAAGTACAAAGGTAGAATGCTTCTCTGCAGGATAGACTTGGACCTAACTTTAACAAAATGTTGTGCTAATTTAGATCTTTCTTATGCTTGAATACTACAGTGGTAGTTGCCATAGAAAATCCTGAAAGATCATTTTTTGTAATAGAAGCACTGAGGGAAGAAATGCATTTTTAAATTAATTGCATGATATGCTTAGTGAACAGGATCATTTCAAATGTCTGTTTGGGGGAAGGGAATCCCTAAAAGTGGATAAATTGACACCAAAGAGAAATTGCTGCAGAGAGGATATGTATTTTGAATACGTTGCCTGTATCTTGTTCTGAAGCATTGTTTGCGTGCATCTGAACTGAAAAACATCAGTTGTGATGTAGAGCTGTTTTGAATTTGCGGGAACCTAAGTATAGTCTTGATTTGAGAGATATAAAGAGTGCCAACACGACAGATTACTATCTAAAAGAAAATAAAGTCATTTCCTCAGCTGCAAACTAGTGCTGAAAACCACGATAAACTGCTTTTTGATAAAAGCCGATGTAGATTAAATCTGGCTTGTAAAGAGTCTTTGGGACACCTTATCAAAGAAAATTGTTGAGCTGTTTGGTATTATTCTTTGATAATTACTTTGAACATAAACAGTAGGTTTCCTTTTGTTTGTATTATGATTTATTAAACCCTTTTGGCCCCAGATAGATGTATTGACTTGTGCCCCTGCAGGTGGTGTCAAATCATACATAACCCTAGAGATTACTTCCTCTCCAATGACTGACAGAAATGTTCCTGTAATCTTTCTTCTGCACTGTGAGATGTCAAAGCACTGCTAAAAGATGAAAGAGATAAACACATGGGCAACTCATTAAGGAGAGGGGACCACTTAGTCATTTCCACTTTCAAGTTATCCTTCAACTCAGGCAGTATAATTTCATTTTCAGGCTGTAATTGGGTCCTGACTGAGTCCCACAGCTGTAGGGTGGTGGATATCAGAAATATGCCTCTAACCAGATTTGAAGAATTGTTTTTCTCAGTATCCTAAAATGTTTCTGGGAATGGCTAGAGCCTTTATCCTGTCATACATACATACTGTGGGTGGGTGCCCAACCCACCTCTCCTTCATTAACAGGATAACTCAAAACAGACTCCAGCACAAACCTTCTCCTGGCTTCTCAGGGCATGACTACATTGCTGGGGCTGTGTCAGCGCTTCAGGATCGATTCCGCGGGATTGACTGAACGAGCAGTGGAGACCCGCTCATTAAGAGAATGCTATTATTTTATCATTTTCTTTTGAGTCGTTTTATTCTATTTTATGTTGTTTTAGTTAATTTCAGTTCTTCTTTTGATTGATATTTCCTATATACCCCAAACAAGAAATTTACTGAAGTGTTCTCTTCATTAAGCTACCACTACAGTCCTCAGAGGGAGCTATCAAACAGCCCCACAACACCCTGTGAATGTGAGCATAGAGCAACTCATTGAGTTGGGGCACTGTGAATCTTGGGATATGCTCCCATGTAGCTGTAATGGATAATGATTGTTTGCCATATGATTATCATGCAGTGAAGACATAGGGGTCAGTGTAGGGGGAAACTATGGCCTGTTAGGCAGACAGCACTTTACCGCAGCATTGTGATAATAGCAATATCTGTAATTTAAAAACAACTCAGGAAACTATACACCAGTAGGCACTCTTTACTTGCAAGGAAATTACCCACTTTTTAGTCCTGGGGAACCCTGCACTTTAGCCTATCACAGGAGATATGCAAAAGAAATTATTGACAAAAATCTGAGTCACTGTACAGTGACTGCTGATTTGTACTGTATTCAGTCAGTCTTTTCAAAACTATATACAAAGTAGAGCTGGTTGAAAAAAGGGATGTAATCATGAACATTTGGGGGGTGGGGGTCCCCTATATTTTTAATATAAAATTTTATCAAGGATTTTATTGGCCATGTGGACTTGGCATTAATGGGAAACCTCATGCAAACCATCTCTCATCAGACAGACTTTCTTTCATATTGTCAAGCTTCCAGGCCAACAATTAATTTTATAAACCCTCTGAAGCACATCTCAGAAGGTGGAGAAGGAGTTAATGCCCAAAGTAGCATTAACTAAACCTCATTTGCACATAATTTGAGTTACATAGGAGATGGAAAGTGTGAGAGAGAATGTTCCTGTTTGGCCAGCCTGCTTCTTGCCCATTCTACCTTTTCCCCCACAGCACATCTTTGGAGAGAAAAACAGAAGCTACATGTGGTAGATGGGGCATTCTGATTAGCTGTCTGTCTCATTTTCATCTCCCATTCCCAGGCTATACCCATGTTTTGTCTCTTGCATTACATGTCAAAAGGGGACATCCAAACCAAAACATGGTGTCATGTTCAGGCTAGACTCCCAGAGTGTGCTTCAAATGCTGAAGGCATCCTGTCCTGGCTGATGAATAGTTTGCATTTTTGTCTGGCTGGATATACATTTTAATAATCTCCTGCCACTTGTCTGCACTCGCATGCAATTCTGTCTTTCTGTGCTGTCTGGTAGTTGTCTTCTCCTTGAAGTATCAGAACCTAGCATACTATTATGGTATGGACTGTGCGGCATCCAATATCCAAAGCATGTCTGACATCAGCTGGTCAAAGAGGAGCAGCAGCAGACAGCCAGGCAGGGAAGGAGGGCATATGTGAGTCTTGCACTGGGATACTTGCCCCAAATAGGGAACACACCAGCAGATGCAACTGCATGAAGAACATACCTGCACCCGTGACCAGCACATAAGTGGGGAAAATAAGGCTGAGTGCTTGCCTGGTCAGTTGGAGAAGAAGACAGAAGGGGAGTGTCTGCCTGGGATGGCAAGGTGAGTAAATGTGTGTCTAAGTTGTTGGGGAAGTGCATAGTTAGGGGTCTGGAGAAGAGTGTCTCCCCTGTGAGGAGAGTGGTTGCAGATAATTGCAATGGGAAGCAGCCATGTCTGCGATAACGTGTCTTAAGCATATCATCCCGTTCTCTGACCAAGCCAGGTGACACCAGGCAAAGTTTCAAACATTTCCATTGTGCACAGCAAATGCTCTACTTAGATAATGGGACTCATGTGACCCATTTGATTTCCACCTCAGCCCTGGACTTTCTGGTGTGACCTCGGGCAAGTCACTTAGGCTGAGATTTTTAAAGGTATTTAGGCATTGCTCCTTTCTGTGTCACAATGCGCAACTGCTTTAGCAACCTAAATCTGATCTTTCATGAGAGATTTAGGTAGTTAGGATCTGGGCCTTAACCTACTCTGGGCCTCATTTCCTCATCTGTCAAATGAAGATAATGGCACTTCTGTACCTAACAGAGATGTTCAGGATAAAACCCATTAATTATTGTGAGACATTCAGATATTGAGGGCCAATAAGTAGGAGGACAGAATCATAGAAAATTAGGATTGGAAGGGACCTTAGGAGGTCATCTAATCCAATCCCTGCTCAAAGCAGGACCAGCCCCAACTAAATCATTCCAGCCAGGGCTTTGTCAAGCTGCACGTTAAAAACCTCTAAGGATGGAATTCCACCACCTCCCTAGGTAACCCATTCCAGTGCTCACCACCCTCCTATTGAAAAAGCTTTTCCTAATATCCAACCTAGACCTCCCCCACTGCAACTTGAGACCATTGCTCCTTGTTCTGTCATCTGCTACCACTGACAACAGCCTAGCCCCATCCTCCCTGGAACCCCCTTTCAGGTAGTTAAAGGGTACTGTGAATCCCCCCTCATTCTTCTCTTCTGCAGACTAAACAAGCCCATTTCCCTCAGCTTCTCCTCATAAGTCATGTGCTCCAGCCCCCTAATCATTTTTGTTGCCTTCCAATTTGTTCACATCCTTTCTGTAGTGGAGGCCCCAAAACTGGACACAATACTCCAAATGAGGCCTCACCAGTGCTGAATAGAGGGAAATGATCACTTCCCTGGATTTGCTGGCAGTGCTCTTACTAATCCAGTGTAATATGCCGTGAGCCTTTTTGGCCTTAAGACTCATTGTTGACTCATATCCAGCTTCTTTTCCACTGTAACCCCCAGGTCCTTTTCTGCAGAATTGCTGCCTAGGCAGTTGGTCCCCAGTCTGTAGCAGTGCATGGGATTCTTCTGTTCTAAGTGCAGGACTCTGAACTTGTCCTTGTTAAATCTCATCAGATTTTTTTTTGTTCCAATTCTCCAATTTGTCTAGGTCACTCTGTATCTTAAATACAGGGAGGTATCATTCAAAGGATTATTAAAATCCACAGTGATGTTTTCTAGCCTGCATATCACTTTGAGGAGGGTGCCAAAAACAGTTTTTTCTTCAAGTTTTTTGTGTTTTGATTCATTAAGAAATTAGAAAATACTTTGTTTGCATCTGACATGTTTTTCCTTAATTAAGAAACCTGATGTGCTCCCCTCCATTTTTACTTTTCAATATAATGGTGATTTAATAAAGCGCTGATAGCTGATAGAAAGAATGTTTCACTCTTGCTGACTTCAGTGTTTCAGGAGCTTTGTTTTAACAGGGAAGATATCTGATTCCCTGTTTAGGTAAATCAGCACTGGAACCCACTGATGAAAAAGAACTGAGATCAGAAATCCACTTCTGATTTTGCTTTTTGCCTCTGAAATGCTACAGCTCTTTGAGTGCATGTGACATGCTCTGTTTTGAATGTTATGAAACAGAAGTAGCTCCCCCAATTTGGGGAAGTGAAGAAGTTTGGTGTTTGAAAAGGCCCATCCATGCTATTTTACATGTAGAAAGACAACACCCAGTCGAGAGAGAAGGTGGGTGAGGTAATATCTTCTACTGGAACAACTTTTGTTGGTGCCTCACCCATCATGTGTGTCTTTCATCCTGGATCTACACATCTACATCAACACTGAATACAGTTCCCTGGCGGTCATTCTCTTATTCTGCAATGACAGTTCAGCTAAGCATGTGAGTTCTTACCTCAGTAATGCTGTTTACTACTTTTATCTTCAAACTCATTTTTATTTAAAAATTGAATATTTTCCATCTTTTTCTTCAACAACTTTTAAATCTAAGCAAAAGTGGCACTATATGGGGCAGATTGTCAGCTGATATAAATCTTCATAGCTCCATTATAACTATCACAATTTACACCATGTGAGGATTTGTTCCTATCTGCTTCATAGGTAGCTGGATATAAAACCCTATGGTGTAGGTATGTGGTTTCCAGGACTTGCCACTATTCAGCATTTTGAATAACCTTTCGAAGGCCTTCCTGGATGATTTTCCTGGGATAATTTCATGTCTGTTAGACTGATGGAATTTTTAGTTTTTCAAGATCAAATGCATAGCTACTGGGTGTATGAGAGTATGTATATCATTAATGGGGATTTTTGTATAATAATGTGGAGGATGTTTTTTGGATTTAGTTACAAATTCTCCCTGCTGTTGACTACTTAATGTCGTAACAGTTTTGTTTGCCCTGTTGGCTGGAATGGCATTGACCCCAGGAAAGGGAGGAGGGAGTGAGTTTTGTTTTCTGCAGTACTTCCCGTTCCGTACGAGGAATTCTGCTGTGGTATCAGGGTTAAAAAATGTTTTCTTTCCCTGTATGGGTCAAATGATTCATAACTTTCCTTCACATACTTCAGAAGTCATCTGTTTTTGTCTTGGACTGTGTTTTTTATTGGAAAAATACTTTCCCATCTGAAGAGCTTATTTAAGATTATATTTGTTTTATATACCAGGTTGTTCCGAGGAAACCTCAGAAAGGATTTAGACTTAATACTTACGTTTACCCAAGAAGGCCTTGTGTCTAGATATGGGGTATGTCTACACTGCGGAGCAAAGTTGATTTATTTTAAATTGACCTTCACCTGCCGAATTTTAGAAGTCGCAGGAGCGTGATCACACCATGCTCATTGCGTTGGGGGATTGCATCCCCGCTAGCCACGCTTGGGTTGACATTCAAAGCAGTGCACCGTGGATAGCTATCCCACAGTGCAACTAGCCACAGAGGCTTTTGGGAAGGTTGTCGTCCTCCCATGATGCAATGTCCTCTCTAGCCCTCCCTTTCTTGTCCCAAAGAAACAGACTAATGCTTTTTCGCACCATTTTTCTAAACCCTTCAGTCTCTGCCGCGCACACGCCATTGCCAGAGAGGCATGGAGCCTGCTCAGCTCTGCACTATCATTGTGAGTGTCACAAACAGTTCACATTTTATCCTGCAGTATTTTTAAGGGTGAGACAGAGGCTGCAGCGTGGAAAATTGTGATGTTACTCAAGACACCCTGCTACAAGCCATAGAATGAAACAATTCCTGTTTGCTGCTGGCTGTCACGCACCATCTGCAGTCAGTGGAGTGCCACTTCTGGTCCAGGGAAACAAGCAGTGACTGGTGGGATTGCATCATGAAGATGTGGGATGATGAGCAGTGGCTGTAGAACTTTCATATGCAAAAGGCCGCTTTCTTGGAACTCTGCGCAGAGCTGTCCCCAGCCCTGAAATGCAGGAACACTCACTTGAGACTGGCTCTGACAGTGGAGAAGCAAGTGGCCATCACTCTGTGGAAGCTAGCAATGCCAGACTGCTTCCAGTCAGTTGGGAATCAATTTGGAGTCAGTAAATCCACCATGTGATCTGCTGTAATACAAGTTTGCTGGACCGTTAACAGATTTCTGCTAAGAAGGGTAGTGACTTTGGAAAAAGTGCAGGACATAGTGGATAGGTTTTCCGCAATGGGGTTCCCAAACTTTGGGGGGGGGCGCGATAGATGGCACATATATCCTTATCCTAACACTGGACCACATAGTCACAGAGTACATTTTTCAAAAGGGATACTTCTCAATGGTATTGCAGGCCCATGTGGATCACAAGGGACTCTTCACCGACATCAGTGTGGGTGGTCTGGAAAGGTGCATGACGTGCGCAACTTTAGGAACTCAGCTTTATTCAAAATGATGCAAACGGACTTTCTTCCCTGACCAAAAAATAAATATTGGTGATGTTGAAATGCCAACAGTGATCCTTGGAAACCCTGCGTACTCATTGCTCCCTTGGCTGATGAAGCCATACACTGGGCACCTGGACAGCGAAAAGGAGAGGTTCAATAATAGGCTCAGCATGTGCAGAATGGTCATGAAATGTGCATTTGGACGTTTAAAGGCGCGCTGGTGCAGTTTACTCACTAGGCTAGACCTCAGTGAAAAAAACATCCCAATAGTTATCTCTGAATGCTGCGTGTTCCATAATATCTGTGAGACAAAGGAGGAGAAGTTCCCATTGGGTCGGGTCATGGAGGCAGATAGGCTGGCTGCCAATTTTTAGCAGCCAGACAGCAGTGCAACGCTGAGAGACAACCACGGAGTGCTGTGTGTGAGGGAAGCCTTGAAAAATCGATTTTGCAGTGAGATCTAATGTTTCTGAAAAATCTGTGTTCTGTCTTCCCTTCCCAACCCTCACCCCCAGCCCCACAGCACTGTGCTAGCCCCCATCTCCCTCCAGTAGTAATCCCCATGGTCTCAATAAAGAAAGAGTAATGATCTTTAAATTAGTAAATTTTTATTGTTAATCGTTAACAGTGAAGGGAAAGCAAGTTATTTCAATGTTTTGCATGCATTGTAATGGGGCTTTGAGGGAACAAAGAGCAAAGTTTCACTGTGCAAACAGCAAACAACACATTCCCATTTCTTAAAGAGGCTGGCGCCTATTTCTGCTCCCCTCACCCAGCGTGGAGTGGAGCACGTACTGCACCATGCTCAACTTCCTCCTAGATCATTTAGGGGTGGGGGCTAGGAAAGGGTGTGTGAGTTGAGAGTTTTGCAGGGGCTGCAGAGAGAGTCTATATCCTGCTGCTGCTCTTCCTGAAGCTCAACCAAACACCTCAACATGTCTGACTGATCCCTCATTATGTGCAGCATCTCGTCCTGAGTTGCATGCTCACATTCTTGGGCCGCCTTCTTGTTCGCCATGTCCATGTTCATGTTCATTTTCTCCGATAATGAAATCCTCCAGGCTCTTAGCTGTGTGTCAGCAGCTACAGAGGTGTTCATTATTTCAGTGAACATGTTATCCCGAGATTTTTTTTCTGCCTTCTAATCTGCAACAGGCGGGAGTAGTGGGAGTAGTAGATGCTGAGCTGAAGGCTGTGCCGTCCACTGAAAGGCAAGCAAAGCACAAGGTATCCATTGTTAGCTGGCCCCACAAATGAAAAGCAATGTTACAATGTAAAATTAACTCCCCTTTATATTCCCAATGGAACGGCAGACCCACATACCAATCTCTACCTATTGCAGGGGTCATAGTGCCGTTCCAGCCATGGTAAATAAGGGGCTGGTGCATCCATTTCAGGGAAATCCCCGTAGTGCATGCTGCATAAATTCCCTAAATAGCAGGATTGTTGCGCCCGCCCCTCCCCTGATCCTCCCAAAAATTGTTTTTTTAAAAGGCGGTACAGAAAGTGTGTGAGAGGGGCGAAACCATATGTGGCACCTGTCTTGTGACCCCTAAGATCCATCGCAGTCACATACTATCTTGTAACTTGGGGTTTAAGTACCCCAAAACCCTTTCATGGCAGTGGAAAAAAAACCTGATTGTATGGAGCGGGTACTGCAAATTTGCATAATCTTCCCTAGGTCGACTCCAGGCTGGAATGCATTTGTGGCTTGTAGTCGCCATGATCAGTTGCTGGCAAGCTCTCTCCATGCTGACAAAACAGGAAATGGGAATTCAAAATTTCACAGGGTTTAAGGGGAGGGGTTGTTTCCTGTGTACGTGGCCGCAGTGCAGCAGAGTGCAAATGTGCAGAGCAGTCACAGCGGAGCATTGTGGGTTAATTCATGGAGCCCAATTATATCGAATTACACTGCATTCTGCTTACACTGCCACTCATTCGACCCAGACAATTAGATTTCAGTGCTACGCCACTTGTGGAGGTGGTTTTATTAAGTCAAATGTTCCCACGATTTAAGTCGAAAGAACTGACCAGCCAGCAAAGACATATACATTATGTGGTCGACAGAAGTCATATTCCGTCAACCTACCTTCATGGTGTAGACCAGGCCTACGTTATAATTGTCTTTTATGCATTTACTTGAATCTTTTACTAATCACTCAGAATGATACTCGTTCTTTCTCTGTAGCTGCAACCACAAGCATTTTTTTTTTTTTTTAATACGCAGCCTGTGACTCTGAACTAGCTGTTTTGTGAGATGTACCAGCACACAGTGACAGATAAGGATTCAGAAATCACTATCAGTGTCTTAAATGTGGCATCCATTGGCATCATCTAAAATATGTTAGCAGCAGAGCGTAAGCACTGTAACAAACCTGTCTGTCTTAATAAGTGGAATTGCACTTACAATGGTCATCATTCAGAACTTCGTCATTATCCTGGGATTGGTGCTAGCTTTGGTCTTCTTTAATGTCTTCATTAATAAGGTGAATAAATAGCACACTAATGAAATTCTCAAATGACGCCAAGCTGAAGAGTTGCAAACACTAGTCAGGAAACTGACTTGATTCAAAGGGACATAGAAATATTGGAAATATTAACAAAAAAATTACCAGATGAGTTTTAATTGAAAAAAAATGGCAACTAATTCAAATTTTCAGAAAATAATCTGCAATAAATATACTCAATGGGAGAAAAATGTTCAGGGACACATGGATGGTAATGGACCAGTTTGCAGTATGATATGGCTACAAAAACATCTTGAAATTTTGGGCTTTGCACATGAACACATGGTGTCATGGTACAAGGTGATATAATAATAACCTCTCTCAGTATGATCCTGGTAGTACAACACTTGGAATGTTGCATTTGGCTTTGGATACCATTTTACAAGAAAGATATTTATTAAGTTGGGGAGGGAGTTCAGAGGAGAGCAGATGGTAACAGGAAATGGAGAAGACTGATTCATGAAAAAAAGATTTAAAATCTGTATTTCGGGATGTGTGTGTGTGTGTGTTTCTCTTAAAGGTGTAAACATCACTAAGGATAGAATTATTTAGTCTGGCGCACAAATTTATACTGGCCTGGTATTATGTAAAATAATTGAATAGCTGGAAAAATTCTGATGATGATAGCTGTAAAGCTTTACACTATAAAGCTGTAGCATAATCTCCTAAGGAAAGAGGTGGAAGATCTATTAGTTGGAAACTTCAAAACTACAAAATGTTAGACAACAAATTGTAGATTGCAGTGGCAGGGAGATAAACTGGATAGTGAATAGATCTTTTTCTACCTCTAATGTCTATGTATCAGGACAGGGTTGAGACATGTTGGCAGGGCAATATGTAGACAGATTCACTCCCATGCTGTGGAGAAATCTGTTCCTTAGATAAAAAGTAGATTTCACTTCATAAAGCGTTCAATCCAGGCCCTTTTCACAAATGCATAATTTACCCAAACAAGGAAATACTAAACTATTGCTAAATTGGTGGGAGGGAGAGGAGGAGGTGGCAAGGATAGAACTGCAAGTTTTCTCCTATTTTTGATATATGTAAAGTGATGTTTTGATGCTTGAGATAATAGGTTGAGAATATCCCATTTATGTATCGTATAACTTTCATTAACGCTAAGGGCTACGTTTTCAATTGTGGGTCCTTTATTTTCATCTCTAAAAATTCACTTTCCATCTGTTGCCCATGCAAAACCTACATTTGCATGAATGTGCAAAATAGTATTTGAATGTGCAGAATAGATTATTCTGGGTGTCAGTACCTGTTGATGCTTACTTCAAGCAAATGTTCCTTTTCATCCACAAAAACAAATTTCACATGTGCAATGGGTGCATGAGCAAATTTCCTTGGTACCATGTAGGCAACCTCATCTGAGAAGTTGGTCCAGTGTTTGTGAGCAGTAGATAAACAACTCTACCCTTAACATCTAGCCTTTTTGACAAAATAAATTATTTTGAATTTGACATCTATGGTGTTGCATTGTCGCAAGCTATTATACATCTTGTCGCCTTTAGAAGACATTTGTGTTCAGTGTTTGTTTCTGGTTTAAAGACTAATTTATCAATAAATATCAACAAAGTTATCAGGTTGAGCCTGCTGGTAAATTTCTTTCCTGCTATAAACAGTCCCCCCACACTCAGGTCACATTCATGTTGTTCCTTGTCAATTTCACTCTTAGGAGAGATTCAAAGCTAACAGTCAGAGTGAAGGAGGTAAGAAGCAAAGAGTAAACATGTTAAAAAATTCTCTATAATCCTTTATTTCTTGTAAATTATAAAGATACTGAGAAATGCCTGCTTATTGTTTTTCACTTTTTTGTTATTTTGGAAGCTGTAAAAAGTAGAGCCAAAAGGCAGTAATTTAATCTGGGTCATCAACAGACTAGAAAATGAACCCATCTGTCCTTCAGCTGTTCTCAGGGCTGGCTCTAGAGATTTGTTGCGTCAAACAAAGTGGGAAAATGTATATCCCTGACAGTCCACAGTTACTCAGACAATAAACCAGTCACTATGGAATTCATTCATAGTAGTTGTCTTTCTCCTCCCCGCTCCTATACTCCTCTATTATATTTACACTACAGTGTGTCATTGTTTGCCTTCATTTTCATTCTCTCTGAGTTTCTCAGTTTGTGTCCTTTCCTGTAGTTATCTGGATTTGGGACCTGGTTAGCTGAGGCAGGTTTTGGCCTTGTGTAGTACTGGCTCCTTGTGGTTGGTAAGGCCCCTTAAGCTAGAGCCCCATTAGTGTGGGTGAGAGGGGCTGCTGGCAGGGTGTCCTGGGGGAGGCCTGTTGTATTAATTTAGATGGAATATATGGGCCTCAAGCATCAAAGTGTTAACCCAGTTATTGTCCCATCAGCATAATAAAACTACCTCCACGAGTAGCGGTAGCTATGTCTGTGGAAGAAGCTCTCCGGCCAACATAGCGCTGTTCACACTGGCACTTCTCCTGGTGTAACTTACGTTACTTGGGGGGTGTTTTTTCACACCCCTGAGCAACATAAGTTATACCAACAAAAATGGCAATGTAGACATGGCCTCAGGCTTCCATTTTAACAACATCCCTTGCTCCCTCTCCCAGTAGCTAGAGCGAGTTTTTAGAATTAACCTCCCCCTACTTCCTCCCTCTCTATATTTGACAGTCTCTTTGATAGTATTAAAGAGGGTAATAACTGTCCTTTTGGGGAGAAGAGAAGAAGTTAGTTGAGATGGGCTGGAGCTGTCATTGCTGCTGCTGCTGCTGTTAAAGTCCAGTCCTGTTTCCTAAAAGACAAGAAAAAACACACACACATAAAAGGGGAAAGAAAACAGCAAAGAGAGAATATGCAGTTTCTGATTCTGGTGTTGACTTTCACTTGCAGCCTGGAAAAACACAGGCACAGCACACGGTTTTACCAACCACTCCGAAATCTGGCAAACTTGTATTAGCATCAGTCTATTTAGGTCATTGTATTTAGCTGCCTTTCTGATCTCAGGCTTTCAGCTGTGTTGCAAAATATGCAGTCTTGGCAGACTAATCCAGACTCTTTTAGAAGACAAAAAGGAGAGAGAAAGGAAAGACAAGAAATAATGTGAGGAAGAAAAATGACACATGGCAGGAGTGGCAGGGAAACAGTCTCACATCCCAGGTGATGTTCGGGATTTAGCCAAAGCCAGTTGGAGTGGCAGTGTCATCTGAGTCCCTTTTTCTGGCCCAGTCTGGTCAGGACATCTCTCAGGATTATAACAAAGAAGGGTCAGGGTCCCAGGACAAGTAGGGGGTGGCAGCCATGATGAGGTGCTCCTTCTCTTTCTTTTGTCTTTCAGTCAGCTAGAGCAGTGTTTCTTAACCGCCGGTCCACGGACCGGCACCGGTCCTTGGCAACTTCCTTTGCCGGTCCGTGAAACATTTCATTATATCAGACATTTTGATACATTTTTAAGAATCGGAAAAAAATCCTATGTTATTAATCTGAAAGAATGTGAGTGAATCCATATTTCACATAATTCCACTGGCCAGTCATAATAAAAACTCTAATCAAGCTCACAATCTGCTCCATTAATTCTGTTCCAGGTCTTATAAAACATGACATTGTGCACCAATGTATCAGTGGTGAGAGGCGAGAGTAACGTTAGCAAAGTGAGTTTATTTTTGATTTGCACATAATGTCAAAGCAGGCCATTTTAGATAGTTTTTTTGAAACTAGTAAATGTTTGGGTAAACGTAACAGGGATGAGGAATGTGCTGTGGAAAGTTGTGAAAGGGAAGAAACAACTGAAAAGACGAAAAAACGCTCAGCCGTCAACAGAAAGTATGATGATGCATATATTAAATATGGCTTTATTCCGTGCGAGGATGAAGAGTGCCCAAAACCTCAATATGTTATGTGTGGTGTGATTTTGAGCAATGATGCCATAAAACCATCAAAATTGATTTGTCATCTTGAAACCATACACCCGAACTTAAAAGAAAAACTGGTGGAATTTTTCCAAGGAAAGCATAATGAAGTGAAGTCTCAACAGAAACTATTGCAGGCTACAACCACAACAAATGAAGGTATGTTAAAAGCATCATATCTGCTGGCCCTGAGAATAGCAAAATGCAAATCACCATTTACAATAGGAGAAAAATTAATAATGCCTTCAGTAATAGATGCCTGTCTTGAAGTCCTCGGTGACGCTGCCACCAAAAAAGTCAGCAGGATTCCTTTGTCAAATGATACTGTCGCACGTAGAATCACTGACGTTGCAGAAAATATTGAATCTCAGCTCACAGACAGAGTGAAAGCTTCAAACTGGTTTGCAACTGAGTTGGATGAGTCGACTGACATATCCATTGCTGCAGTTCTTCTTGTTTTATGTGCGCTATGTCTATGAAGGGGAATTTCACAAAGATCTACTTCGTTGTGAAGAACTGCAGCAAAATACTACTGGTGCTGAAATCTTTCACGTTTTAGATGATTACATCACAGGGCATGGACTCGAGTGGTACCGTTGCATTGGAATTTGCACTGACGGAGCAGCAGCAATGGCAGGCCGACACTCCGGTGTAGTGGCCAGAGTGAAAGAAATTGCACTGGAAGTTCGAGCTACACACTGCATTATAGACAGGGAGGTATTGGCATCCAAAAAAATGTCTCCAGAACTTAATGACGTCCTCCGTGCAGTAATTAAAATTGTGAATTATGTGAAAGCAAATGCACTTAATTCACGCATCTTTGCTGCCATCTGTGAAGAAATGGGGGCTGACCACCATCACTTACTTTTCCATGCTGAAGTGCGATGGTTGTTCCATGGTAAACTACTGAACTGAGTGTACCAACTGTGACACCAATTGGAAGCTTTTCTGACTCTAAAGAAGTCTAATTTGGCAGAACACTTTAAAGATTTACAGTGGATCAGCAAACTTGCATATCTGGCAGATATATTTGATCACTTCAGCCATCTAAATCTGTCGATGCAGGGGGGCGTATCCAGTGTGGTTGAAATGGCAGATAAAATAACAGCTTTTAAAAAGAAGCTAAATGTTTGGAAAGAAAGGGTCGGGTGAGATTGCTGTCATCCATATCCATGAATACGAAAGATGGGAACATGTCATAGCAAAGACATGATCTCGTCAAATTGCGTTAAATCATTTCATTCCACCTAAAGTCAATTACAGAAATTTGAAGAGTACTTCCCCACCGACTCTGATCCACGGAAAGGAATGCAGTGGGTCTGTGACCAGTTCTTATCTACAGAGACTGAGATTTACCTGTTGCCATCACTGGAGGACAAGTTGCTTGAGTTGTCAAATGACGAGGGACTGAGATTACAATTTCAAAAACTGACTTTACCTGTTTTTTGGATTAAAGTCAGTAAAGAATATCCACAACTCAACAAACTCGCAGTAAAAACATTACTATCACTCCATTCAATTTATCTTTGCGAAAGTGACTGCCACTAAAATGAAATACCAGAACAGACTGAGCATTGGAAAGACGCTCCGACTTTCTTTATCCAACATTCATCCCCAGATTGAAAGCCTCGTATCTGCATGGCAGGCACAGAAATCCCATTAAGATTCTGAGGAGTGAATAAGTTTATTTTTATTTTTCCACGCTTAAAGTGACGTTCGTGCGGAATGTATTTGTAGTTTCCATAATTTTTACTATGTATTTGTTGTAAACATGTATGTGCATGGGAATTTATGAATGAAAAGTACATCTACCCTCAACTTTTGATGAACATGCTCACTTCATGTTTAAACTCTTTTTAAATATTTTCTTTTACTTTAAATCTGGTGGGTGTGGTTCTATTTTACAGTATTTATGTTTCGCTAATACTAAAAGGCAATAGAGTTACATGCACAAATGTAACATTAAAATTATACAAAAAGCCTTACAAGGTTCATAACAGTTTAGGAAGGCAGACTGCCAGTCCCTGGCACCAAAAAGGTAGAGTACCCCTTCACTTTGCCTCCACCTGTCCTTATTTCCACCCCCTGTGATATGGCTTGAAAGCCCGCATGAAAGCCACATCTTAGGTTATCAAGCCATGTTACAGGGATAGTTTTACAACCAGAAGGAAAACAGGTGAATGAAAATGAAGTCAAACTAAAAAAAAAAAAAAATACACTAGAGTAAATAAAGAGTGCAGAGGAAAAGGGGACAGAGGGAAAGGACACCCCAGTGAATGAGTACCTCAATGATTGATTTGTTGGTTGGTTGGTTGATTGATTGATTGTGTGTGTTAAAGACAGCCTGGGTGACAGAAGGAACAATTTTTTATTTGATTCATTATAAATACAAAAAGTAAATATATGGCACATTAAACAGTTTAGGGCCAAGAAGTGATTACCATATATAGGGAGAACGCAGAAAGACAAAATTTCTGGAACGGGTTACCTAGGGAGGTGATGGAATCGCCATACTTAGAGGTTTTTAAGGCCTGGCTTGACAAAGCCCTGGCTAGGATAATTTGATTGGGTTTGGTCCTGCTTTGAGCAGGGGGTTGAACTAGATGACCTCCTGAGGTCCCTTCCAATCCTAATCTTCTATGAGTCTATGTAAATACCTTCGTTGGAATTGGACCCGGACACCAGAGCCTGAAAAAATAAAAACATCTCTATCATCCTGTGTAAAATAAAGACTGGAATATGAAGAAAATCTCATCCACCCCTCGGACTCAGTCTCCCTCTCCCCACAAACAATAGGGCACCAGGTTTGTTTGCATATGCACATTTGTATGACGCACATTCTCCACTCTGACTGCTCTGGTCCTACGAGCAACAGGGTGTTGAAATGTGCAAGAATTTTGCTTTCCAAAAGCAGGATTGTTGTCAGTGTCAGCAGCCACAGTCAGGCAGTGTGGAGGGATGGCATGGCATGGCATGTACACTTGCAAAATTAAGGCAACATTTGGGCCTCATTATTTAATCCTTGACAAAGCATTCCTTTATAATTAAAGGTACAAAATTAATTTAATATTTACTGTTAATATAAATACTTTCCCCCTTCTGGAGAAAATCTTGACTGAAGAATCATGCACTAATGTCCATGCAATGTAATTCATCATGACTATTCCACCAAAACAACAAAGATATTCTTAGTAATATAGTTTAATTACCATCCAATCTCATCTCAAAACCTATATTTCTTTTCTGCTTTACCTGTGTGCTTTGATTTCTTTCTCCTTCTGCTACTACTTTTATAATTCTCTTAATATTATTTTCTATAATTGTTTTCTCTTATTTATATGGTTTAACTGTAACTCTGGAATATGATTCTGAACCTAGATTTTGTGGTATGTGTGCAATAACGATATGAAGTTAATTTTTCTTCAGTAAAATATTTATAAAAAGTTTACTTTTCTAGACATCAGTTGTTATAGCAGCTGTGTTACACATATTAGATCAATGTCTGCCTTCACTGTCTCTTTTGTGTTCTCTGTTAGGTACTTATTAAGGGTACATGGGTTGTCAGTGAAGGCAGAGTTTGGTCTTACACTCTCAAAATGTGGGGTACTACTAAGTTTCTAATATGTAACCCAATACTAATATATATATGTTCTTCTTTGAGTGATTGCTCATGTCCATTCCACTATAGGTGAGTGCACGCCATCGTGCATGGTTCCTGGAACTTTTTTCCCCTTAGCAGACCCCGTAGGGCCGGCTCTGGTGCCTCCTGGAGTCCCGTGCAAATGCCGCGGTATATGAGGCACTGCGGCCCTACACCCCCTCAGTTCCTTCTTTCCGCCCGTGACGGTTGCTGGAACTAGCCTTGCTCTCTGCAAGTACTATTCCCCTTGTTTGAACTCTTTGTTATTCGAAGTACCTTAGTTAGTTTTAAGTAGTTATTACGTAGTGTTAAGTGTAGTTAGATAAGAAGTCCCAGAGGGACTTAGAGCGGCCGAGCCATGCCCCTGTCGCCTGTATTTAAGCCGTGTGCCTCTTGCAGGAAGGCATTCCCGCTCAGCAACCCCCATGATTGGTGCCTTAAGTGCCTGGGGAAGAGCACAGGAAAGAGAAGTGTAAGATATGCAGGGCTTTTAAACCGCAGACTTAGAAGGACCAAGAGATCTGGTTAAAAGCCCTGCTTATAGAGGCAGCGCTCCGCCTGGCATCTGAGCCATCCTACTCCACCTCGGCACCGAGCATCACCTCGGTGCAGAGTGCACTGCCGGCACCAAGCTCGACTCGTCACCGAGCAACATCCCCGGTGCCAAAGAAGAAGAGACAGCGCGCGGACCGTGGACAATCCCCTGCGCCGTTGGTACAGGCAGGGTCGAGTACGGAGATGCACTGGCCGTGGCCCGTCAAGTCTTCTCCGGTGCCT
Organism: Emydura macquarii macquarii; assembly: GCF_026122565.2. Lineage (NCBI taxonomy): Eukaryota > Metazoa > Chordata > Testudines > Chelidae > Emydura > Emydura macquarii. The sequence goes on from NW_027131283.1 coordinate 11,883,037, forward strand.
GCATCTCCAAGCATGGAGCTTCCCCCAATTCCTGGAAGTGGGAAAGTGACCCTGCCGACGCCATTGACACCGGAGGCTTTTCAGGCAGCAAGAGCCTTGTTGGCCTTGCCTACGTCACCTCCACCCCCCCTCCGCCGAGGGATAAGGGACGGTGTCCCAGGGCAAGCCTGCATTGGGTCCCCCCAAAGGGCAGTGGAGATCCCTGGTACGGGGAGGAAAATCTCCCGCCAGACGACCACCGGGGGTAGAGCGAGGTCGCTCCCCCAGCAGTCGCTCCAGGTCGGCGTCGTCAAGCCAGCCGGCTTCGACTCAGAATGCGAAGTCTCCCTCTCGGCGCCAACGTCTGTCCCCGGCACAGGAGGCAGTGCAGGCCAAGAGGTGACACCAGTCGAGGTCCACCAGGCGGCACTCAGACACCTCCTGCTCCAGATCCCTGGCACCGAGGGGTTTGCCCACACCGAGGCAGCACGGAACCCGGTCGCTATACAAAGACCCCTCACCGCGCAGTGCCCGACGCGGAACCCGGTCACCGGAGTCAGGCTTGGCACTGCAGAGTTTGGAGCAGCACCGGTCTCAATCACCAAGGGGCAAGCGGCACCGCAAGTCCTCGGTACCGAGATGGCTCTCCGGTACCGAGAGCTCTTCCGACCGCGCGCGCCTCCGTCCATCGGCACCACTCACGGTGATGGAGGCGGTCCTCGTTGTCCTCCACGTCAGAGGCGTCAAGAGGACGGTCCCCAGCATGGCATGGCACCCAGGACCAAGGATGGCCACAGCACTGCCGGTCTAGTGCCTCGGGATCCCACAGGGGGGACAGTTGTTGGGACAGCCAATGCCCCCACAAGGCGTCACAGCAGGTGGCCCAGTCAGCCCCGGTTTGGCCCCAGGGACAATGGCCGCAACAATGGCCTTATTGGGCCTCATGGGGCATCCAGATGGGACCGGGACCTCAATCCACCTTGTCAGTAGGGGTGCAGCCCGTGGCACAGGAGAAGGCCCATAAACACCGCTCCTTGGACGAGGAGTTGGACCCCATGGAGGGACCCTCTATGGGTGCATCCCTTCGGCAGGCAGGAGAGCACTCGCAGATCATGCCTCAGCAGTCCTCTTCCTCCTCCCCGGACGAGGCAGTCTCCTGAGATTACATGGCATCACTGGAGGATTTCAGGGCGCACCAGGAGCTGCTCAAGAGGGTGGCCTCTAACTTGGGGCTGGAGGTCAAGAAGTTAGTGGAAGCCGATGATACCCTCTTCAATGTGCTGGCAGTGGCTGCCCTAGCGATAGTGGCCCTACCAGTCCACGATAGGGTCCTCAAAATTGTAAAGGCCCTGTGGCAAACTCCTTCCTCAGTCGCCTCTACGTTGAAGGTGGCTGAGAAAAAGTATTATGTCCCGGCCAAAGGATTTGAGTATCTATTCACTCACCCGGCCCCGGGAACCCTGGTGGTGGACGCAGCCAACCAGCAGGACAGGCAAGGTCAGCCTGGTTCCACTCCCAAGAACCACAAAATTTGTTTGGGGGAAAAATTTATTCCACGACAGATCTGCAGTTCAGGATTGCCAACCATCAGGCTGTCCTGGGGAGATATAATTTTAATTTTTGGGACTCCCTCAAGCAGTTTCCTGAGGCCCTGCCCCAGGACCAGGCTGCAGACTTCACTACCATCCTGGCTGAAGGAATAACGGTGGCTAGGGCAGCGCTCCAAACGTCCAGTGACACTGCTGACTCGGCGGGTAGGGCCATAGTCATTCCCATGAGGAGGAACTCGTGGCCGCAATCCTCAGGCCTGTCCCAGGAGGTGCAGCAATCAATCCAGGACCTCCCTTTCGATAGGTCGGCCCTCTTCTTCGACCAGACCAATGCAAAGCTGCGCGGTCTGAAGGACTCCAGGGCCATGCTTCGCTCCCTGGGCCTGTACATGCCCCAGGCTTCCAGGCGGCAGTCACGGCCCCAGGCGCAGCAGTAACCAAGGCCTTCAGCTAGGCCCTTTCAACCCTACAGAAATAGGGACAGAAACAGGGGGTTTAGAAAATGGAATCAGCCCCCCAGCAGGGGCCCCCCAGGGGATTGGGCAATCGTAGGAGGCAGTTTTGATGGTGTGCCCAAGGGTGTCACCCCTACTGCTCTCCTGGATCTGCCTCACCCCTTCCTAAACAGGTTAAGACTCTTCTATCCCGAATGGGCAAACATCACTTCAGACCGTTGGGTCCTCGGGATAGTCTCTGGGAGCTATGAGATACAGTTTACCTCTACCCCCCCCAACACCTCTCTCCAGTCCCTCTTCAGGGACGCCTCTCACGAGCAACTCCTCTTGCAGCAGGTGAACACCCTCCTCAACATAGGAGCGGTGGTTATGGTTCCACAAGGCAGAAGGGGTAAGGGATTCTATTTGAGGTACTTCCTCATCCCCAAGGCGAAGGGGGGTCTGAGACCCATATTAGACCTGCGTCGTCTAAAGAAATATGTCAAATCACTCAGGTTTCATATGGTCTCCCTAGCCTCCATAATCCCTTCCCTGAAGACTGGTATGCCGCCCTCGACCTCAAGGACACATACTTTCATGTGTCCATCCTCCCCAGCCACAGGCGCTTCCTCCGCTTCACGGTGGCAGGCTCCCACTACCAATTTATAGCCCTGCCCTTTGGCCTATCTTCTGCTCCAAGGGTGTTCACCAAATGCATGGCGGTAGTGGCGGCCCACCTGAGGCAAAAGGGTGCGTAAATCTTCCCTTACCTGGACAATTGGCTGATCAGGGGCAGGTCCAGGTCCCAAGTGCAGGAGAGCGTGACTCTCACTTGCTCCACGTGCAGCAGGCTGGGACTGCTCATAAACGAGCAGAAGTCCACACTAACCCTAGTGCAACGCAAAGAATTCATTGGGGCCACCCTGGACGCTTCCCAGGCCAGAATCTTGCTACCTCAGCCAGGTTTCAAGGCGATGGTCTCTATCATCTCCCAGCTGCACCGATACCCCACGACAACAGCCAGGAACTGCTTGCAGCTGTTAGGCCACGTGGCAGCCTGCACGTATGTAGTGAGACTAGCTCGCCTGAGGCTCAGGCCGCTTCAGGCGTGGTTGGCCTCAGTGTATGTGCCAAGCAGATACCCACTCAATTGTGTGGTCACAGTTCTCCCGCCTGTCCTAGCCTCCCTAGACTGGTGGAGGTCTCCCAGGGCAGTGTTGAAGGGCGTTCCGTTCAGGAAACTGGTCCCATCGGTCACCCTAATCTCCGACGCCTCGGATGTGGGATGGGGAGCCCACATCAGCGCCAACCTGAGCACTCAGGAGCTCTGGTCAGGGGAGGACAGGTGCCTGCACATCAACATGAAGGAGCTGAGGGCTATTCGCCTAGCATGCAGGGTGTTCCTCCGATTCCTGACAGGCAGAGTGGTGCACGTGCTGACGGACAACACCGCAGCTATGTTTTATGTAAACAGGCAGGGAGGGGCGTGCTCCTCGACTCTCTGCATTGAAGCTACCTGTCTGTGGGACTTTGCCATGAGGCACAACTTCCACTTGACTGCTTCTTACCTCCTGGGGTGAGGAACGACGAGGCAGATCGCCTCAGCAGGTCATTTCTACCCATCACATCTGGTAGCTGCACCCGGAGGTAGTAACTACGGTCTTCCAAAAGTGGGGTGTTCCCCAACTGGACCTATTCACGTCGGCCTGGAACGCAAAGTGCCTGAGGTTCTGCTCGCTCCGGAGTTGCAAGACTGGGTCGATTTCCGACGCGTTACTCATCGAGGCTCCGGCCTGGCCGCGACAGCACTGGTTCAGCGTGCTGCTGGACCTTTCGATCGCCCCGCCCATTGAGCTCCTGAGGCGGCATGACCTTCTCCACCAGGACCTGGACCCGGACCCCCTGCACCTCCTGGCCTGGAGGCTCTGTGGCTATGGAGGGAGAGACTCACAGGGCCCCCCTTTGAACCCATGGCTTCATACCCTCTGCTCATGCTTTCATGGAAGGTAGCCTTCCTGATGGCCATTACCTCAGCTAGGAGGGTCTCCAAAATTAGGGCCTTGACCTCGGAGCCCCCTTATACAGTATTTTATAAGGATAAGGTGCAGTTGAGGCTGCACCCAGCCTTCCTGCCCAATGTGGTTTCCCAATTTCTTTGTAACCAAGATATTTTTCTCCCTGTGTTTTTTCCCAAACCACACGGTTCAGAGGAGGAGAGGAGATGGAGAGGAGAGGAGATGTATTCCCTGGCCTTCTACATCGAGCGTACAAAGCTGTTCTGGAAATCGATGCAGTGGCGGACCGGATGACAGGCTCACCTGTCTCCACCCAGCGCATCTCCTCGTGGATTACATCATGCATCAAGTTCTGCTACGAGCAGGTGAGCGCGCCGCTTCCGGGAACCATCACAGCGCACTCAACCAGAGCTCAAGCCTCATCTACAGCCTTCCTGGAAAGAGTTCCCCTGCAGGACATCTGCAAAGCCGCCACCTAGTCATCGGTGCATACCTTCACATCCCACTATGCCATCATCCAGCAGGCAAGAGAGGACGCGGGATTCAGCAGAGCCATTCTGAGGGTAGCTCACTGCTAACTCCTACCCACCTCCAAAGTATTGCTTGTTAGTCACCTATAGTGGAATGGACATGAGCAATCACTCGAAGAAGAAAACAAAGTTACTTACCAGTAACTGATGTTCCTCGAGATGTGTTGCTCATGTCCATTCCACAACCCACCCCCCATCCCCGCTGCTGGAGTTGGCAGAAAGAAGGGACTGAGGGGGTAGGGCCAGCAGTGCCTCATATACCGCGGCATGCGCGCGGGACTCCAGGGGGCACCAGAGCCGGCCCTACGGGGTCTGCTAAGGGGAAAAAGGTTCCAGAAACCATGCACGGTGGTGTGCACGCACCTATATTGGAATGGACATGAGCAACACATCTCAAAGAACAGCAGTTACTGGTAAGTTACCTTGTTATTTTATTTGTAGTTTCTAGGTTGGATCAAAATAATAACGTGTTAATTTTAGCCATGGTTGAGTATAAACTTAAAATGTAGATCTGAATGCTGCCTCTGTGTCTGCTTGTAGATTGATTGTGAGAAGAACTGAACTTCCTGTTGTCTGCTGAGAATTTGTGTTTGTGTTTCACAGAAGCAGATCAGCTAAAACTTGGGCAACAAAAAAAATTCCACCTCCCTCCTCACCACACTCCAAAATAAGACTTTTCAGCCTTGTAACTTAACTGTTCAGAGATAAGTTTGACTGGTAACTGTTTTCCTTACCAACCAATATACTGAAAAGCTAAAATTCAGCTCTGTTATTTTTGTTTTTGAATGGTAGGAGAGCACCATTTTCTTGTTAATAGAAGTGAACTTTGTACCCTTTCCTATTTCTTTTTCTGTTTCTGATGAAATATGAACACCTCTCAGAGGGGCTTAGCTAGCAGTAGGATTAAATAGTGAGGATGCACAAAAGAGAGCTTTTACAAGTTAGAGAGAGATTTTCATTTATTCAATATTCTTCATACAGTAAGAATGAAGATTAACCCCTGCTCAGTCATAAGTGCAGATTCCTAAGGAGCCATGAAACAAAATGAAATTTTTGTTATATCAGACTGAAAGAAGGCCTAAGGTCAAGGCTGCCAGAGGGTAGACCTGGGGGAAGGGGTAGCAAAAGGGGCTGTTTGCCCTGAGTCCCCCCTTTGAGAGGGCCCCCAAAATGATGGAAGGTAGGAGTGGAGTCAGGGATACCGCTCGCACCAACAGTGGGGCTAGAGCTCAGGGAGAGGCGGAATCAGGAGTGGTTTCCAAGCTGCCCACAGGGCAGCATCCCCCAAGCCCCACAGGCCTGGGCCCTCTCTGACCTTCCCATCTCTCCCAGGCCCTACATCCCTGCAGGGATCCCACAGGCCTGGGCCCTCTGAAATTCCCAACCCCCTCCTCTCTTTTTAAACTCTTTTGTCTCAATGGTGATTTTTTTTTTTTTTTTTTTTTTTGGAAGGGTGAAGGCCTCACTTTAAGATTTTGCCTGGAGCCCCCCAAAACCTCTGTGCGACCCTGACTAAGTTTGGGTGCTTTTTTGGGAATCTCACAACAATAGCTCTGAAACAAAAGCCAATGGATTTCACAATTCCTGCTTGCTTTTTTGGGAACAGTAGCTTTAGGATGATCAGACTGTTGAAGTAAAACAAAGGAGTGGTGATTTGGCGCGTTCATTTATAATTGATCCTCAATGGCAGATACTGCAAAAGCATTCGAAAACCGTTTGGTTTTGCTTTAAAATAATGTTCGGCATTCTTGTGACTGACTGTACATTACCACAGTAGTCAAGGAACAAAGCTATCCATATCAAACTAAAATGAAGTGACCTCCTTAATGCCAATATGTAAGATGGCTAAAGATGTCAAACAAGTATGTAGTCATGCTGTCTGATTCAGTTCTAATACCAATGAGCACACAGCTCAAGGATTTAAGGGGAAAAAATGTACTGCTATTCATTACAGGCTTTTTTTTTTTTTGGGGATGTGTTGGGGCTGTGTAACTAATCAAAACATGGTATGTTTCTTTCTTTCAGATTTACCACTGGATTATAGATTTACCCGATTTTCCTCAAATAGCTCAGAAATTGCTGGTTACTATCCGGAACCTCCAAAGGCATTACTATCAAATGGTGAGCCAGTGACTACAAAATAAATCATATTCCACTTTGTCTTACGTACCCTTGTAATCCTTAACTAACTGCTATCAGATGCTAATTGGTGAAAATACCATGCAATGCTCCATCAAATCAAATGATGAATTAAAAAATGTACCCACATGCAGACTTGTGTTTTACTATAATACAACTGGAACAGAGGAGCAGTGAGTACTTATCTATACATCTTCCTACCAAGCTACCTATCAGAAGTGCATTGAAACTAATTCATCCCAAATTACATGCCAAATTCACACCATTTTGAAGGACACTGTATATATTCCCTATGTAAGGCTACAGCAACCTCCACTGCTACAGAAATTGCTGAGAGAGGTGATTAGGGAGGGCATAAAAATAGGATGTGAACACACAGTACCAAATGCTGTTTATAATTTTAAAACAGTTTAAAATGGTAAAGATAAATGTGTCTTGCATACAAGTCTCCCCATTATCGCAGTATCTGAGAGAGATAATAAAGACAATCTGTAGTACATTTATTGTCTCAACACCTCTGAGAGGGAGGGCAGTGCTATTATCTCCATTTTATAGGTGGGGAACTGAGGCACAGAGGAACTAAGATCCAAATTTTTAAAGGTATTTAGGTGTTGCTGTGCTCAGTTTCGCAAGCCTACATGACTTAAGAGCCTAAGTTTTATTTTCAAAAATGACTTATGCACTTAGCCTAAATCCCATTAACTTTCAGTGAGAATTAGTCTCCTAAGTCACTTCAGGTATGTCTACACTGCCATTAGACACATGCCAGCTAACCTGGGCTCACCTCACGGGGACCAAGATCCTGGGCTCCAGCCCAAGCCCAAACATCTACACCACAGTTAAACAATCCCTTAGCGCAAGCCCAAGTCAGCTGGCATGGGCCAGCCATGGGTTTTTAATTGCAGTGTAGATTTTTAAAGGTATTTAGGCATCTAAAGATGCAGAGAGGTGCCTACTGGGATTTTCAAGTGCACATTGGCACCTAACTCCCATTATCTCAAAAGCAACTAATATATATTATACCAGTTCCTCTAATGAAATAAGCCACCCCAGCAATAGGACATTTTCGCTGGTATAACTGCATTTACATGAGAGGTTTTGCCAATATAACTCTGCTGGTCATGAGTAATTTTTTTTCACACTCCTAATGGACATAATTATCCCAGTAAAACTTTTAAATGCAGACTAGGTGCTGAGGTAGCATCTTCTTCTTCTCAGTCCAGAGTCACTAACTAATATGAGTGGAGTTACTCCAAATTTACACTTGTTTAATAGACCAGAATTTGGCCCTTTATTTCAAAAGCAACGTTCCTGGCTATCTATAACACCCAGGCACAAGGCAGTAGCAGAATATCAGATAAACTTCCTTGGAAGACTGGATGGCTCTTTCGATTAGTAATAGCCTTTCACTTCTGAACTTCCAGTTTGAAACAAACAACTGGTACATTGTTATATTCTTGTGTCTGCATGATGGTCTGTATGAAATAAGTTAGTAGCCTGACTCCAGTTCACTGCATGCTACCATTCCCACAGGGTAGGACAGTTCACGTGCAGAAATCAGAACACAAAAAGAAGCATTAAATCTTTGTTACACAGAAATCAGCCTGAACTATCTTGTTTCTATAACATAGAGATGTTTGTTTTAAATTTACCCACAAGATACCTGCACCTTTTCAGTTGGCTGTGTGCGTAACACTGATAGGTTACCACAAGTCAGAAAAAAGAGTTAAAAAAAAAATAAAGAAAAGAAGAAATGTATCCCTTAGGGGAAATACATGTTATAACTAAAAGTGGGATAAGGGAGTTCTGGCTTCTAAAAGTGCCATGTTGCTCCCTCTGATCTATAGGCTAAAAATCTAGCAAGGATGAGATTTTACTCTTTTCTTTTCAACACCTAATAATCCCAGTAAAGGGAAGAAAGGTGATTGGGTTCAGTCTTCTTCCCCCTCTCCTCTTTCTCCACCACTCCAAAGGGTCAGATTCTCAGCTGCTGAAAACTGGCATAGTTCCTTTGGGCTGAGAATCTGGCCTAAAGTCTGCAAATTTCCTGTATTAAGTAGAGATGAACTCAAGCTAAACTGTTAGACCCAGAACTGTGTGAGTGTTTGAAATCCAAATCTGGATCCAGAAACTGGTTTTGCAAATGATTTCTAATGTTATGGGCCAAACCAGTATCCAAACACCCTCAAACTTTTGATGTTCTGATCTGAATTTTGTTGCGTGGTCCCTTCTCTTGGGTTTTAAGCATATAGAGTTGAAATCCTTAAGACAATCATTGGGTCTTGGTGTCTCAATGGATAAGCAGTATTTCCTCACTTAGAAAATAGTATGTGCCAGATTCCAAACAACTTGTCTGAGTGTGGACTTCACCTTAAGAAATACAAACCTCTGTGTAAATGTGGACTTGCTTAGAAGGAGAGCCAGTGGTGGCTAATGATGAGGGAGACTGTCAACACCCATTCCACCCTTGCCTCCTCCTAGAGATGAGCAGATGTACACAATAGCAAAAGAAGTGGTGAAACGACAGAGCTGCTGTTGAGCATGGCTTCAGTTATGGTTACATGGAGGAAAAAGAGAGGACCATACTGCCTTCAAGGCTGAGGGTCTGGGGATGGAAGGAAAGAGTTTGAGCAGGGAGGAATCTTGAAAAGGACAATGGGAGAAGACAGAACTCTTGAAGGAGTGATACGTGAGATGGGGAGAAGAGGACTGGTGGAGAGCTCAGCAGTTTGATGAGTCTTATTAAGGATCAGCTGTCACATTTTGGACAATTTCTCCTCTTTTTCAGGTTTTTTTTTTTTTTTTAATCCTTGACTTTTAAATTTCTGTGGAATCCAGTATGAAATAATACTACAAAATGTTAAAAAATGCAGTGTCCACATTTCTATCCTCAGTATTTGCAGGAGGATGCCAGGATGATTATATTGTAATAGGTCATTAAAATTAAAGCATCTGGTTATATAAACATGAAAGTCACAACTTTGCTAAATAAACTTCTTTCAGCCTCTGTTTTGGTATAAACCGTATCAGTTTGAATTTTAAAATGAAGAGAATTTATTTCTGAACAATTTTCTCTGAATTCACATTACTTGATAGCCTAGCAACAACAAAAAAAGGATAAAATCATTAAAAAAATATGCAAGTAGATTTAAATGCTACAATCCTAACATGGCAGAAATTGTCATGCTCAAAATAAATATCTGGATGAGCCAGTGACTGAAGGCCAGTGGCCACCAGAGCAAAATAATACCTAGGAGAAGTCAGTTTTCACTTCATAAGTGGAACCCACTCATTGCTGCTTATTGAATTGAGACTTGTTTCTGGAAACTAACATTTTATTGGAAAAAATCTTTCTAATCCCTAATCAGTAAAATGTATTCAGATAAACATTTTTAGTTGGCTTCCTCCTAGGATTTCCCCCGCCCCCAGGTCCATTCCTGGGCACAACAGGTTCTTTGGTCACTGAGAGCTCCTTAGCCCACATGAGTACCCCAGCAACAGAGTTTGCTCTGTAACTTGAGGGGGGCATGGGGGAAATGCCCTAAGGCAGCAGCATCGAGACCAACTCCTAGGGGAATTTCCAGAAGCAGAGCCGGTGGCCAAAATGTTCAATTGCAAGTATATAAAGCTAGAAGTTAGCAATGAAAGTCAAAGTTGAAATTGGCCCACCACCTCTGCCCAGCCCATCTCTCATACTTAGGAATTGGCCTATGAGCAATGATGTCATTGGAATACAGCACACGATCAGGGTCTTTCCATGTCCCAGTAGTATTGGGTTTCTATCTGTTGATGAACATGTTGCATAGTCCAAACACATATTCCTGGCTGACAGCTCAAAAACGGAAGCTAGGAAGTGAGTCATAATCAGGCTGATGGTTATGACCTCTCCATTGCATTCAGAGAGAAATGGACGAGAAAGCCATTAACCTTTTCACCTCCACATACAACGTTTGCTCCTTATTTATAATAAAAATCTCTGGTCCTGGCACAGCCACTTTGCACACCATGTAATCATTGGGTCAACACCAACGCCAGCTGATGAGATGGCAGTAACTCATAGTGATTATCCTGCATTTTCCATAAGGAAACAGCATTTATTTTATAAGCAATGTCATAAAGAAACCCTAGCTCTTCTTTTTAGGAGCTCTAACCTCAGGGACCCTGAAACTAACACAGGTTATGATAATTTTCCACTGACACGTCAAAAAAAAAAAAAAAGAGAGAGCTTCCAAGGCTGGCCTTTTCTTGAAGTTTCTCTCCACCCTGGGAATGCAGTTACAAGTCCTGGGTTTCACAAAACTCGTAACCAATTTGTAAACAACCCTTTGTACTGCCAGTAGGGAGGGATGACTTTACTTTCAACACAACACCCTTCTTCGAAAAGCACTTAATGATAATGTGCACTAGCTTTGCAAACAATAATGTGTAAATTAAGTAGTGTTGCTGCATATTTAAGTTTCATAGGTTTCAGATTAAATCATAAGTCAAATCATATTGTGTCAAAACATATGAAATTAAAAGAACAGAGTTAGTAAAGAGATGCCAGCAATCAGAGCCGAACTACTTCCCAGCCTGAACATCAATATCGAACTGTCACAACTGAGGAGAGGAATGCAGCAAGTGTAAATATACATCTTCTGTGCGTAGTCTCTATGTTCTACAGTATCTTGTTTAATTAGTTTCATTCATAACACTGTTTTCAAAGAAGGAATTAACTTCTTGTACAAGAAAGGAAATAGCCTACAAAATACAACACAGCAACTATTGATTTGATATGAAGATGCCGCTGTTTTCCTTTGTTTGTGGAAGCACTCCTAAGTGTAGTGCTTTGGAAACTGCATATATTGGCAGAGTTTGTGTAAAAACAGTTCCTCAAGGCAGCCAGCTGCTTACTCAATTCTACAGAATTGGTTTTAATCTTAAAATAGCTGTGCTGCTACTCTCAGTTGGCAAATCAAATGCCTTAGTTTTTGAAACAGATAATCTAGTCATGCACAGATCTGGAGGAAGATTGTAATTTCATTTTAACTCAGTGGACATTAAGAACTGAAAGGAAACTAGACCGGATATCTAAAGCTAGGTGGCTCTCACCTTTCTCCGCCCCCTTTTCAGTGCTCGTAAAAGAGATTTGAGATAAAAACAGAGGTGGGAGTTGAAATAAAGCTGCAAAAATGTTATCCTCAACTATCACCAATGTGTAACCAACCCAGGCAAATTGTGGATTTTTTTTAGCGGTGTCGGAAGGATGGAAGAGTGATATTCAGGGACATTGAGGCCCCCTCTTTTCTACAGAACAGCTACAGAGTAGCTGCAGCTCTGCACGCTGTTCTTCATGCCATGCCAATGTGCCTCACTGCTGTCCTAAGGGGATAACTTCCAGGAAGGGAAGTATGTGATAATAATGCCCATCCAGTCCTTACCCTCTGCATAGGCTATCAATTATAGTGGTATGTGTGGACACCTGCCCATCAAAACTGCATGAGGATATCCTGTGCCAACCTGAGCTGGATTTGACCTGCATACGTAGGGATCAGAGGCTCTACATTCTGTTACCGCTCCCTGAAGCCATCCAGAAACCTGTAATAAACTCCAGTTCTGAGTAAGTGGAACATCTGAAGGCAGATCTGAGACTTCACTGAGCCACAGGAAAAATCCATGTAAACACAGAGGTTTGTATTTTATGGCCCTGTTATGAATGACGAAATCTTGCTTTTATTTTCATTTAGCATAAACAGTCTAAATAGGAATGGTTATTAAAAACAGGATAGTCAAATATACGAGGAAATCCAGGAAGTTAGACAAACCATGGTATTGCCATTGTAAAAAGCTTGCCATTGTACGGTGTAATTGCTTCTTTACAGCACAGCCTAAAGATTCCTTTACAGCACAGCTCCAGGTATTAAATCAAGCAATACTGCCATCATGCCTGAGCATTTGCTTGAGTTTATGTGAAAGGTCTGAGGGAAATGAATTCAGGATATTGTGGATACCCGTGGCATCTCTTTGACAGACACTGCAAGACCACAGAGGTTTTAGTGTTGGCCAGATGTTATTGTTCATATAAAAGCGAATCTCTGAAGCCCTGTCAACACTATAACAAAGCTGTTATAATCAGAACTTCCCCAGAGACCCCATCTGCTTCCTGCTCACTCTCACAGAGTTCATGCATGGGTTTCTCTAATACGGTTGTGACATGGTTTAAAATACTTGTAGTGGGGATGAAAGCCACTTCAAAACCATGTTATGGTTTCTGTCCACTTGTCCAAATTAGAGGGTGGAACACACAAAATGGCAGTGGCACAAATGGAGATAGAATTCTATATAATTTGTATAATTGATCATCTGATCTGATCAGAGCAGATTCTGTCAGGCAGTCAGAAAGGGATTTATTTTTTGAAGTTAGCACTGATATCTCTATGCACAAGAGCGACATTGACTTTTTTCTCCGAATAAGTTAAAATACAAAGACATGAAATAGTTTACCCTTGCCAGAGAAGAAAAAATTAGGTTCCTATGCCTATGGGATTTTCAAAAGGATCTGGGTGATTTAGGAATGGACTTTCAATATAACATGTTCTCTTAAATCACTAGTGCAATTCAGAAAATCCCACCCTACATGCCTAACAAAATTATAGTAAAATTTTTGGATGTGTTTTTAAAAGTCTAAGAAAAGCTTCCTTTTATCAGCTATTATGAATACAATGAGTGTTTCATGCACCAGTCTCTGCACCGGCCATGACTGTGTATTCTAATTCTTCTCTTGCTGTGCCTCAAAATTATAATTGAAAGCTGCATTTCCACTCACTGTAGTTTTACTATAGCATAACTTTAGGCAGCATGCAGAACCATGAAGAGCATTAAAAATGAGTGATGATAGGTGATCATGGATGTCAAATCAGACTAATGCTAGCAAAAAATGTGATAGCAGCAAAAATGCCAATGCAGTTTTGAGCTACGTGGATAGAGGCATTGTATCACAGAATATGGAGATGATAAACCCTCTTCATATGATATTGGGCAGATCACACCAAGAATATGGCAACCAGATAAGTAGCCAGAGCAACTGCAGCAATGATGAAGGGAACTAGCCAGGCTGAGCTTCCATCCCCTGCCACTGGTGACAAGGAGGTACTTGTGGGATGCCAGTGGGTAGGTGATGTGAAAATGGAATGGAAGCATGGTTTGGGGAGTGGACAACCATTTAAAAATGGCTAAGGATTGAGGGTCAACATCAGCTAACATTGGAGGGCAGGGGGGATGGCTTGTATACATTTTGATTAAGACAATGTGTGCCTATCATAATCCTGATCCCATTGGTGTATTTTCCCCCAACCTTTTGTCCTGCCTTTTACAGACCACCTGCTTTTACAGCCCTCTGTGTTTGGAAAGTGCCTAGCGCTCTGTGGGACTATACCCCCACACCAATAATAAATAGTGAGGATATCACCATGAAAAGATTATGACTTGATGTGGAGAGTAAACAGCAAGCCCAAATACATTTGCTAGAACACAGCCACTTTTCATTCACGTATCCCCCCATAATAAAAAATAAAATAAAATAAAATCAAGAGAGAAATACAGAAAGTATAGCATATATAAGAATAATTATTTCCTAAGTGGGCGTCTCTCAAATATTTGCATGAAGTACCAGCAGTTCTGTAGCTGATCATTCAACTTCCATCATGTCAAATACGTCCAAGAGGTAGGTGGCTTCCACTGTCACATTCTGTGAAAAGGGGTGTGTTTGAACATCTGAATTGCCAAGATGTGGCAGTGAGGCTTTCACACAAGAGAAAATGACAGCTAAATGGGAGCACTGATTAATTCTATCTTGTAAACTTTACCTGAGTGTGATGGCAGTTTGCACTTCCCAGTGGAAGCTAGTGTAGCTATTTAAAGACATCACCATTTTGGGGGGGAAGGTTGAGGGCATATTTAAAAAAAAATAAGGTAAGATCAAGTTCTGCTAGTGTGAGAAGCCATACACTGACCCATTGTGCTGAAGCAGGAAATGTTCTCCCTGTGGAGTTAGTTGGCAACCCTAGAGTGATGCTTGCAAGCAGAAAAGATGCACTTCAAGGTTTCAAGTACAGGACCATTCCAAGAGAAGGCGGGAGCAAGAAACAGGAGAGCAGGCACAAGAGAATTCAGTGCTGCAACTGGTGTCAAACAAGGAAACAAGGGGCAAATTAAGGCTAAATGTAGTAGATCCTCAATATAAATGTAATTACCTTGATGACCAACATGGTCCTGAGAAGTGCACACATTGTGGATCAAGGCAGCACCAGGACCTGACCACCTACGGGGACTGTATTGGGCATGGGAGAAAGAAGCCACTAGCAAGTGTCCAGATGCTTTACCATGGGCTGATAGACCTTTGAGGAACTGTGACAGGATGCAGATTAGCTGATTCACCCACACTTTTCCTGGAGCTTGAATCCTTTTTAGTGTTTATGTCAAACAGCTCTGCTGAGGGCATGATGCACTACATGATTGCTCTCCTCCTGCCCACAGTTTGGAGAATGTCCAAGAGAGCCTCCATGACACTCTGCCCTCAGAAGCTTTTTCACCATCCAGTCGCTGAGCTTGCCGTTTCCTTCTTCATGCCAAAATCTGATGCAGTTTATCTCTATATCTAACTTTCTACCTATCTGCTGACTTTATGTTAAACCATCTCAGAAAAGGCAAGGACAAGAAGGAAGGGAAACATAAAAAAAAGAAGTGGCTCTATTTACACAAAAAGAAGAACCATCAGGAAAGGTTTCTAGTGTTTTACACTTCCATATAACGGTACTGCTGCCTTGGCCACCATAGAATAGGGCAGCAGGAGGCTGGGCTTGGAGAAAAGTTTGAAGAGAGTATGAGAGAGAAAATGGAGAAAGGTAAGATATTACTTTTTCTTTTTCTTTTTTTTTTTTTCTTTTTTTCATGTGGGTGTTTTTAAAAATTTCATCAGGTGCCTCGCAATCTACCGACCAAAAAAAAATCCAGGGGTTAGATCCTCCTGCATGGGATGGCTGCTTTGTGTCACATTGCTAGTGTGTTCTGACTATAAAGGTGCCTTAATTAGCCCTGGAAAGATGATCTCCATAGCTCAATAGCTGAGAGCATGGAGGAAAGTTCTCCGGGCAGGGATGCCGGGAAGGGACCTTGAGTAACCAGGGAAGAGACTGGGAAACTGAGAGACAAGGTAGGAAGTGGGAAAGTAGCCCAAGGAAAACTTCAATATGTGTATAGAATCAGACCTACCTGAGTAGTACAGGGCCCAGGGCTGTGACCCAGAGTGGAGAGCAGGCTGGGTTCTCCTCCTGGCCCAAGGAGGGGGCGTACAAACCCTGCACAAGGGTATTTGAGCCCAGCAAAGGAACAGCAGACTGAACCAAAGACTGGCTGAAGAAGGGCCTCAGAGAGGGTGACTCTGTGTTTTTGTTGGAAGAGAGGTTTTGACTTTAATTTGGATGACTGGGACTCCAGAAGAGGTGGAGTAAAGACTGTGATCTGACCAGAGGGCCGAGTTACCTGAGAAAAACTACCCCTGTGCCCATTGACAGAGGGTGCTATCCTGGTGAGAGAGCTGTGATGCCAGGCCTGGCCACAAGAGGGTGCCTAAGGGTGAATAGACTGTGATGGGGAAATAAACAGGAGACTCTTACTATCTGTCTACACTGGCAACATAGGTCGACTTAAAAATCACTTAAGTTGACTTAATTACACCCACGTCTACACTGTCACAACTCTTAATTCGAATTAAGGTGACTGTAAAATCGACTTAATAAGACCACCTCCACAAGTGGCGTAGCGCCTAATTCGGATTTGTTAAGTCAATTTAGTGTTAGTGTAGATGCAACGGAACTTAATTCAAATTAATTGACTTCCGGAATGTATCGCACAATGCCCCATTTTGACCGCTCTGGACAGTCGTGCTGTGCTGCTCAGTGGTCATGCTAACAAGAAAAGTCCCCTCCCCTCAAGCCTCGGGAAGATTTGAATTTTCATTTCCTGTGCTGCCAGCGTGGAGAGAGCTTTGTCACTGTTCTCCGCATGGCTACTGTAAAGCCCAAACGTGCTCCAGCATGGAGTCGACCAGAGGTCTTAGACCTCATCGGGCTATGGGGCGAGGAGTCCGTTCTGGCTCAGCTCAGAGCCAGCAAAAGGAATCTGGACATGTATGGAAAGATATCCCAGGGCTTGCTGGAGAAGGGACACCAGAGGGATGCTCAGCAGTGCCACGTGAAGATTAAGGATCTGCGCCACTCTTATCAGAAAGCCAGGGAAGCTAACAGCTGCTCTGGCTCCTCACCCAAAAATTCAGGTTCTATCATGAGGTGTATGCAATTCTTGGTGGGGATCCCACCATGGTGCCTCCCTGCATCATCAATACCTCTGCTAGGTCACAGTCCATGATCAACGATGAAGACTCCATGGACGAGGAGGAAGCTGAGGAGAGCAGGCTGCAGGAGAGCTGGGTGTCCATTCTCCCTGAAAGTCAGGACTTATTCCTGACCCTCAAGCAGTCCAACAGCACACAGGACAGCACAAATGATCCCAAGGTAAAGCACATCTGGTGAGTTTTCTTTCTTATTAGCATTTCTGTCCCTGTACATTGGGTGGGGGGGCACGAAGGGGATCTCAGGCGTTTCATTGACTGTACTGGGTGGTTACCCAGCGATAATTTTTTTATGTGATGAGAAATGCTACGTTTATCATCAGTTGATATCTCATGGAAAATTTAATGTATGTAATCTGCTATCCCTTGAAAAACTTTTCAGGGGAGGGCTGCCTTGTTCCTCCCTCCATGGTAGGATTCTTCTCTACAATCAAGGTAGTCAGCATCATGGCTTCATGTGTTTTAAGCATAGCCTCTCTCTCTCCCCCCCTCCCTCCCCCCTCCCCCCCCCCCCCACACACACACTACGCCGTCTGCAGTTCCTCTCTGTAAGGGTTTAAAATACAAGCAGAGATCTCCCCCACAACCACCACCAGGCCATCCACACTTCCTCTCTGTAAGGGTTTAAAATATAAGCAGAGTGAATCATGTGCTACATTGCAACATTTTAGTGGTAACATTGTGTACATTGTTTCTCTGTAATCCTTTGCTACATTTTTTCAGGGGATCATTATCTAAATTGTTATATTTGTTTCATTTTCTTCACTATGCTAACTGTGGCTACCTTGTTATTTTTCTTTCATTCTGTAGACACCTCGGCACTGGACCGACCCTTAAGAAATGCTGTGGACAGACTGTCTCAGATTAGGAAGAGGGAAAAAAAAGCCGAGACGACATGTTTGTGGAGCTCATGAACGCCTCAGCAGCCACAGAGACAGAGCAAAGAGCATGGAGGCTGACCTTGTCACAGAACATGGACAGGGACAGAGAAAGTCGGCAAGAAATGATGGAGCATGATTGCAGCACCACACAGGAAATGCTGCGAATCATGCGGAACCAGGCAGACATGCTCCGGCGGTTTGTGAAGCTTCAGGAGGAATGAAGGCAGGACAGAGTCCCGCTGCAGCCCCTCCATAATGCTCCTCAACCAAGTACTTTGCCGCCCTCCCCCTCCCCCGGCCCCAAGAGGTCTCGGAGGAGATTGTCCAGTGGAGGTGATCAGAAAGCAGCAGCGGCCACACTGAGAGCTGGCCAGCAAGCTACCACCCCACCCCTTGATACAGTGAATGGACACGCCCCCCACCCTTCCCCCATGACTTGAATGTTCAGAAATAAAGTTTTGCATCATTTCAACACGTTTCTTTATTAAATCATATCTTGTTCAGGAGGGATTTGGTGGGCACAGATATTGATTGAGGGTGTGGGGGGATCACCAAAGGCAAACAACATACAGGAACAGAAATCACTCCTGCATCTCATTGCAGAACCTGGTTTTCAAAGCTTCCCTAATGCAAAGCGCTCCGCAGTTAGCTCTCAGTGTAATGCTGGCATCAGGCTGCTCATAATTGGTGGCCAGTCTTTCAACCTCCACAGCCCAACCCTGGGGGAACCTTTCTCCCTTCTCTTCACACACATTATGAAGAACACAGCAAGCAGATATCACAGAAGGGAGGTACTTCTCACTCATGTCCAGCCTAGTGAGGAGACTCCTCCATCTGCCCTTTAAACGCCCAAAGGCACATTCTACAACCATTCTGCACCTGCTTTACCTCTTATTAAAACACTCCTTGTCACTGTCAAGGTGATCGGTGTACGGCTTCATTAACCAAGGGAGCAAGGGGTAAGCAGGATCCCCCAGGATCACTATGGGCATTTCCACACCCCCGATGTGAATTTTTTGGTTGGGGAAGAAAGTTCCTGCCTGCATCTCAGAGAACAGTCCCGAGTTATGAAATACACGAGCGTCATGCACCTTCCCAGACCACCCCACATAGATGTCTGTGAAACGACCCCTGTGATCCACAAGCCCCTGCAGGACCATGGAAAAGTACCCCTTGCGGTTTATGTACTTGGTTGCTAGGTGTGCAGGTGCTAAGATGGGGATGTGCATCCCATTAATGCCCCCCTCCCCCCACAGTTTGGGAAACCCATTGTGGCAAACCCCTCCACTATGTCCTGCACATTTCCCAAAGTCACTAGCCTTTGTAGCAGAAGTCTATTTATGGCACTGCACACTTGATTCACGGCAGCGCCCACTGTAAATTTACCAACTCCAAATTGATTCCCAACTGAGTGGTAACAGTCGGGGATTGCCAGCTTCCAGAGAGTGATGGCGACTCGCTTCTTCACCATCATAGCTTGTCTCAAGCGAGTGTTCACACGCTTCAGGGTCAGTGCCAGCTCCGAGCACAGTTCCAGGAAAGTTGCCTTTCGCATCCGAAAGTTTTGCAGCCACCAATCATCATCCCACAGCTGCATAACAATGTGGTCCCACCAGTCTGTGCTTGTTTCCCTGCACCAGAACCTGCGCTCCACAGACTGCAGATGATTCATTACAGCCTGCAGCAACTGGGAGTTGGTCTGCCCGATGGCTTGTAGCAGGGCAGCCTCGGTAGCATTGGTGTTGTCTTTGCTTCGGCTTCTTGCTCTATTTCGAAAATAATCGATGATAAGCCACAATGTATTTGTCACGCTCACAATTAGAGTGCAGAGTTGAGCTGGCTCCATGTCTCTGCAGCAATGGTGATTGTGGGGAGTAAATAAGCAGTGCAAAAACACTTTTCCTGTTTGTTTGGGGGGAGGGGAAGGTGCGGTAAGTAGCATTGAAGATACTCGTCCCAAGAGCAACCATGCTAGTTGCACTGTGGGATAGCTACCCACATTGCACTGCTTTCTAATTCGAATTAAGGCTGGTCAGTGTGAATGCAAGAGACCATTGAGTACATTCTGCTGCAATTTCTAAAAATCACCCGCTGGAAAGTTGAATTAAACAAAGTTGACTTCCCGCGGCAGTATAGACATAGCCTTAGACTCTTACTAAATATAGATCTTCTTTTCATGCAAATATCTTCATGTAGATATCCTCTTATCACAAAGAAAAGGGGATGAGAAATATGAAAAGCCCCACACTGCTGCAGAATTGTTTCTAAATCAAATGCTCTAAAAATATTTGCATGCGGCAGCAGCAGTTTGTTAACTGACTAATCGGCATTTTATCACATTTTAATTACGGGGATCCACTTATCCCAGGTCTGTTATGCTCCATTGACTTCAACTGAGTTGCATCTACTTACACAAGGCCTAACTTTGGTCCTTGTCTTTACAGAGATTTCTGAACCTCCTTTACCCACTTTTACCCCATATTGTCTTGTATCAATTTCCTTGTGTTCTTGATCATATTTTGAGTGTTATCTCATGGACCTGGTCTTTTCTGTGTTAGTAAGCACTATGCCCATCTAGGGCACTATGAAAATATATAAATAACAAAATACAGCATCATCTACTGGTTCTGCCTCTGCAATCACCTTCTCCTGACTCCACTCTCTTTCTGCATTGAACAAGGATGCAATAAGGCCATCCTGAAGATCTCACTTCTCAGACATCACACAAGTATGGAGAAAGAAGGGCAGAGACTGGCATGAGCTGATGGACAGAATCCCAGCTCTTGTCTCACTGCTGAGGTCACAAAGCCACTGCTGATGGTTACAGTTTAAAGAGGAGTACTGTATGTTTTTGTATCTAAGCCAGTGGCATATATATGTGTAACTTAAAACACTGACACTACTCAGAAACAGCTGCTCCTCCTAAGTACATCTGACTTATTCACAAAGATGGCAGATATTTTATTTTTCTACTAACTTTGCCTGCATTAAAGAGCAAGGAGAGACAATGAGTGGAAACACGGCATATGTGCGGAACTGCTTCTATACAGAATGGTTTTCAAACACTTTCTGTGAGGTATTGGCTGCATAAGTAGCCATTCAACATTCTCCAATCCAAAATGTAAATTGAGCAGCTCTCCTAAATTCACAGTGCAGTCAGCTGCATCCTGAAAGGTCAGTTTGCAATACAGTTTTGTTTTCCACAATATCATTTGTGGAAACAGTATCCCAAAATGTATTAAATTTCAATAGGATCTTTCCAAATGTAAAATAGAACAACACTCCCAAAGGGGGAGAGAAATAATGGTGTTTTCTGATGAGATTTGAAAGTAGAGGAGGAGACGGGTGATGCAGAGAGATACAGGAAGTCTGCTAGTGATAAAAGGAGCCACCCGGAGGAGGGCACCTGCAATGAGTGTGGCAAGATTGGCTCACATCCCAGAGAAGAGGCCAGTGCAAGCCAAGGAAAGTAGAGAGAGATTCTGAGCTGTGCTCTGAGATGCAACCCCCTGGCTCCAGGAAGCAGGAAAGTGACTGCGAGCCATCTTGTTTCTCTTCAGGCCTGGAGATAGCTGGAGACCAGACTGGGTCCCAGTGAAGAGTAGCCCTAGCAACAGTTCCCAAACTGTGGGTCATGACCCGAAGTGGGGTCGCTTCATCAGCAGATGGGGGTCATAGTAATCCCAAGCATGCAGAGGACACCATTTTACAAAATGGCCTCCTTGGCACGGTCTGACCTCACATGCACCGTATGCACAAAGTCACATCGCATGGAGGATGCTCTTTTGCTCTACAAAATGGCGCCCTCCATGCAGCATGACCTCACACGTGCCATAAGTGGGTGAGGTCATGCAGTCCAGTGGACGCCATTTTGTAAAGCCAAATGGCATCCTCCAGGCGGCGTGACCTTGCACATACAGTGCGTGTGATGTCACACTGCTTGGAGGACACCTTTTTTAAATGGCAACTTCCATGCTGTTTGGGATAATGGGAAACACATCTGAAAATGGAGTCATGCAGGGAAATGTTTGGAAAGCGTTGTCCTAGAGGCTTCTGTATTTTTTTCTTACTTCAACAGCTCTCTAGCCATCCAGCAGCCCAGAATAATGCAAGACATTCTGGCTACTCCTTCACCCAACTGCCCCTCTGTCACATTCCATACTGCAATCCAGACCAGTGAGGGATTGTGGCATCACCTGCCTTGCAACCTTGGGTGCCTCACAATGCTTTGTTGTTGTAGCTTCCAACCTGGGCTCCCCACAAACAGCCTACCAGCATGCCGGTCACACCCTGAGTGTCTGGGAATAGCTACAGCCCTGGTCTAGCAGTTCTGACCCCAGGAGCCTGGCAGTAACACACCCAGTCTAGCTTCCGTCAGTTTTGGTTACTATTTCCAGGGTGACCCCAATGTACTCCCAGTCCTGAATTTCCCTCCAAAATGTGTGTTCTGCACTGTTCTGCCCTTTCCTGGCAGCTCAGATACTAGAGGTCCGCTGCCCCTATAAAGGGTCAATATTCAACAGTTTGCTACTTTAATTAGAGTCACCCAAACAGTTCAGTTTAAACACAAACACTGGATTTGTTTAGATTAAAAATAAAACAAGTTAATTGACAAAAGAAGATAGGATTTTAAATGAAGTTAGATATCAAATATTAAAGTCAGAAATGGTTACAAGAGAAATAAAAATAAAATGCTTTCTAGTAGCTAACCTTAACTAGCTAGACTTGGTTCAAGGTAAAATTCTTAGGAAGATCCCACCAACATGGCTGACCAAATTCTCAGGTCACGATCACTCCCCCAAAGTCAAAGGGCTGGGTGGAACAGGACTAACTATTGGACCGTCCTTCTCACCCATGTTTATGGTATGTGATGAGATTAAAATTTTGCAGCATGTAGTCATGTCACGGCACTGTGACACAACATCCTCCAAATAGGTGTGTCATCTGTAACAATAAGTCTAGTGTTTGCATGTAGTGAATGTAACAGGCGTTCTTTTAGGCTTGTAATCACTGGAAGTAGACATGGATTTATTCCAGTCTGTGGCATTGTCCCATGAGCCTGCAGCCCTCGACTGTGGCTGCTCTTTTCATTATGCTAATAGTGTTGTGAAATCCAACAGACCTGCAAGACCTAATAAAAATGTTTGTTTCCAGAAATTAACTAATCTTTTCAATTCAGCAGCAAATCAGACTGCCCACCATGAACAACCTGATCAAAATCAGGCTCAGAAACTACAATTTTTACATTTCTATAGCAAGGATCCTAAGGAATACTTTACAGACTGTATGCAGTGATCACTGTCATTTTCCCACCATTAAAATGCAGCCACCTCTGGTAGAGTTCAGTAATCACTCTACCTCAAGCAACATCACAGAAAAGACTTCTATAGAAGAATATCCTCTGGGAAAATGTACGTAAACAGAATGTATTTATTCAGTTACCCTACCAGAATGTGGCCAGGACACAGTCTTTTCACAGGTAGAGTAAATTATTTGATCTTTGTTCAGCACTGTAGGACCAGGAAACATTGGAGAATTTGCAACCAAACACAGACTAAAGAAGCAAACACAACAGTTCCAAAGTATTTCTTATTTTATCCTCAGTTGTATTATGTATGCGCAGTACATAACACACATGGTGGCAGGAAGACCTGGTTCAACTAAAATGGCAGTTTCACCATTTTCAGTCATATACCGTAGAACCTCAGAGTTATGAACACCTTGAGAATGGAAGTTGTTCGTAACTCTGAAAAGTTCATAACTCTGAACGAAACGTTATGGTTGTTCTTTCAAAAGTTTACAGCTGAACAATAACTTAATACTGCTTTGAAGCACTACTATGCAGAAGACAAATGCTGCTTTTCCTTTATTTTTTTAGTAGTTTACGCTTAACACTCTACTGTATTTGCTTTTTGTCTTTTCTCTCTGTGGCTACCTGATGGTATACTTCTGGTTCCAAATGAGGTGTGTGGTTGACCGGTCAGTTCGTAACTCTGGTGATCTCAACTCTGAGATTCTATGATATTGGGGAACACTTGTATAACTTGTCATGCAAAGAATGAGTTTGAGGGGTTTTTTTAATGCCCAGTTTGAGTGGGCTCTTGGTTTCTTTCTTTGCTTTCTTGAAGAGATCATTCTTGGTTTTGGATGAGAAGTTCTACTGCACTCATGCAGTATTGGTGACATCGCTAGAGATGGATACTGAATATGAATGGATTGAACTTTGCAGTTTAACATTTATGTTGTTAGGTGTCATTGATCAAATTCAGATGATAAGAAATTCAGTATTAGCACAACAGTGTTGACATCTCACGTTTTGGCAGCAATAACCCAAAGTGTTATGATCCTGGAGCTGAATCTAGATTTTTGTGGCACTCCATTTGTTCCAGGACAGAGCAAGATCTGGAACCCCATGGTGTGGTAGGAGTGGCCATGCTTGTTTGCTTTTGGTGCCATGGAATTTGGGAGTATCAAAAATAGGTTTGATCCAGTAGTAGCAATGTGCTGGATCTGGGCTTTTGTGGCATTTATGTGCAGTGAATGCACCAGGGTCCAAAAATAACACGAGTCCTGTAGCACCTTAAAGACTAACCAATTTCTTCAGGCATATGCATTCGTGGGCTGCAACCCACTTTGTCAGATGCATCTCATCTGACGAAGTGGGTTGCAGCCCAGGAAAGCTTATGCCTGAAGAAATTGGTTAGTCTTTAGGGTGCTACAGAACTTTTGGTGTTTTTGCTGTATACAGACTAACAGGGCTATCCCTTTGGAACTTTTCACCAGGGTCCAGAATTTTTTGGTGCAGTAGTAGTGACTAGATTTATGTCCTCTATTTGGGCATTAGAACTTGGAGGCGGCTTAGGGCCAAAATTTGGCTGAATCAAGAAAGACCGCTGGGCAGCTGCACCTGGGATTTTGCAAGGCTTAGGCTCCCGGATGCCTGAGGGGGGGATCTGAATGGGGAGGGGGGGGTGCAGTCGGAGCAGAGAGCTTTGTTCTCCGTGTGGAGGGCGGGGTGGGGGGATTGGTACAAAAAGCAGCTGTGACGGGTGTTCCAAAGGAACTGAAGGGTTGTAGCCCAAGCCGGCGCTGAGTGCGGCATGTGCCTTGCTTGTGTCGGGCACCTCGGGGAAGAAGGGAAGTGCCCTGCAGGGGCGGGATCGCGCTCTGCTCTCCAGCCGGGAGGGAGGGATGTCCGGGCTCACGCGGGGGGCTGGGCTCGGGGGGCTCCCCAGGCGCTTCCTCGTCCTCCCTCCCCGCTCCATTTGGTGACGTTGCGGTTTCCTCCCTCTAGCGGAGCTCGGCCGTCCCGGAGCCTGCACAGCGGCGCGCCCCTCTCTGCTCCGTGCGCTGTTCCCGGCCCGGCCCCAGGCGCCTCCTCCCGGCCGGTGGGGCGCCGCAGGGGGATGCAATGAGCAGGGGGCGTCCGGAGCGGCTCCCCCTCCGGCTGCCGGGTCCTGCCGCCGCGCCGGGGCCGGAGAGGGGCTGAGGAGGAGACTCAGGGGCGAGGTAAGCCGGGGAGAGCGGGATCGCTCCCCCCAACTCAGGAACTTGGAAGTGGAAACTTTCTGGGAGCCAGGCGTCCGGCTCCGCTGGCTGCGGGCCGAGCCGGGGCTGGGGGGCGGGCTTGTCTCCCCGTCTCTTCCCCTCTGCCCCGCGGAGCATCGGGATGATGCGCGTTGCAGCTGCGGGGGGGGGACACAGGATGCGCCCTGGGCTAGTGAGGGGCGGGGGTCGGGTCCGGGCTTGCTCGTTCTCCGCGCGGGTCCGGGCTCCATCGGGGCGGGGGCCGTGGGTGCAGATTCGGCTCCGTTGTCCCGGGAGAAGCGCAGGCACCCCGGAGCCGTGCTCCCGAGCCTCGAGCGGGGCAGGCGGGCCAGGAGAGCTTGTGTGGACGTTGTGCGTCGCCGCGATCGCCCTTCGGAGGCGGCAGCGCCGCTCCGCCAAGCGCTGCTGGACTGGCCTGGAGCCGTGCGTGCTCCTGCAGTACGTGTTATCCAGGGCAGAGGCAGGTGGGGGGCGGCCTGGCCCCCCCAACCCTCCTGGGTTTCACGGAGACGGAGCTGAGCCTGCCCCGTGGAGGCAGGATTTGCTTTTCAGGATGGTTCTGTGCGGTTAGGGGCCCCCTGGGACTTTTTCTTCTTGCTAGAGAGCTCCCACTCAGCGATGGATGGCGCCGGGCAAGGAAACGTAAGGGCAGTTGACACAGCAGCCAGAGAGAGAGGGCCTTTTTCTGATTCAGGGAGGCGTTGCGGCCACCAAAGCTCCCACCGCCTCTGATGGGGGCTCATCATCGCCTTGGGGAATCAAGCCAGCAGAATTGAAGTAGAAAAGTCATTTTGTTGGCCCCTCTAAATCAGCGTACAGCAAACCACGGAGGAAATGATCCTGAGGATCAGCGCATCCTCTCAGGGGTCCAGTCCAGTGGTTTTCAACCTTTTTCTCCTTTGCAGACCCCTAAAAAATTTCCAACTGAGGTGCGGATGCCCTTGGGAATCTTAAGACATAGTCTGTGGTCCCCCAGGGGTCCGTGGACCACAGGTTGAAAACCATTGGTCTAGTCAATGGGAGCTCAATACTACTAGAAGCATTCAGCCAGGGCTTATTTTGTGCCACGGCTTAGCAGGACTGAGCCCAGCACCTCTAGGCTTGGCAGTTCATAGCCCCGGCACCTCTGGGCTTGCCGCATAAGTTATGAAAGTAAAAAACAATTGTTTGAGCCCCGGCACCTAATTGCTTGAACCCCGGAATCTCCTTCATTACAAATTAAGCACTGCATTCAGCACCTCACAGAACTGGAGTGTGCTAGAGAAATGTGGGTGGCTATGTGGGGACAAAATGACTGAAAGTACTACAAAAAATTTAAAACTCTGGATCCACCTATGTTAGTTTTTTGCTCTTCCGTAGCACCGAGAGCCTCCAAGCCCTTTACAAACACTAACGAGTTAAGCCTCATAAGATGCCTGTGTGAAAGGTAAGCATCCTCGTTTTGAAGCTAGGGAAACTGAGGCACGGAGAAAAAGAATGATTTGCCTGAGGTTACCAACTTGCCATTTTTGTTTGTTATCAAAAATGTTTAAGTGCTATAGGACCACAGTTATTAGATCATCAGTTTCATCCTCCCATTCCCAAAATGATGGTAGGATATATTTCCTTAACGGGAGAGCTATTGGTTACTGTACTAAATTGATACTAGCCTTGAATACAGGCATCAGTATGTGGTGCTCCAAAATGATGCTGCAACAAAGTAGCTGTAATCCTGACTTTTCTAGCACTACAGATGTTTTCATGGCAAAACAATGTGAGTTCATAAAGGTACAATATTATTATTTCAGTGCATAGTCAAGCTGAGGTAGAAGCTATCTGATAAGCTGTTCTTCAGATATATGCAATAACAGCATGTCTTTTGGTTGCCTCAGGAAGGCCAGTCTCTGTTTCAGTAATATTAAAGTTTTTTGACACAATCCAGCAAAAACAAAGAAATTCCAGGTTAGAAGTGGCTCATTGTCTGTCTTTTAGCATACTATGTTGCCAATATATATTGCAACACAACAAAATATTTTAAAGGAACATAATCTAATAGATAAAACACAGGATGTGGAGTCAATATTTAGATTTTGATTCTAAAATAATCTTATTGGGTGACCTTGGGCAAGTCATTTCACCTCTCCAGGCCTCTGTTTTCTCCACCAAAAAACAGGGATATATATGTACTTCCCACCTCCCAGGGTTGTTGTGAGGTTTAGTTACTGTAATGTTTGATAATTGCTTGGAGATCCTTGGATGGACAGTGATGTGCAAAATCTCATTTCAACTTTGAATTCACTTACAAGTGTGTCATTGCTTACATGCATTTTCTGTGAGCTAAGTAATATAAAGATTCTAGCACAAAACAGTAAAGGTAAGGAAATCTCAAATTAACGCTGACACTCCATCCATAAATTGCCATAGACAACAAAACAAAGGTATGTTAAAGGAATAGTTTTTATTGATGCAAAGTTGTTAGAACTAAATAAAACAACAATTTTAATTCCTAGTGGTCTTGTGTATTATTCTTGCTATTAAAGGTGAGATAAGAGCTTCCTTACTTATCTGGCTGTATAGTTTAGATTTATTAATCCTAAAGTCCTGGTGCTTTTTAAAAAGCTTATCCAGATCTCTAAACCTGTTGAAGTATTCTGTGCACTCAAGAGAAATATAATGGGATAGAAAGCCTTTCATCAGTATGTAAAGTACAAATCCAGCTTAGGCCATTCTCACAGTGGGATGGCTGTTAGATGACTTGAGTATGGTGGTTTCAGTTTCTAGTGGACAAATGTTCTTATTTATTACTAAGTCCTGGTCTACACTTAAAAGTTTTGCCAGCATTGCTATGCCAGCCAGGAATGTAAGCGGGGCGGGGCGAGGGGGGACGACGACTGATGACTCACAGCCTAACCGACATACCTATGCCACCAAAAATCAAATGTGGAAGCAGTTATTCTGGCAAAAAAAGTGATTTTACTAGTATATCGTACATCGTTCAGAAAATTGGTATAAGCTGTACTGGCGAAATCACTCTTGCTGCTATAAACTGCATCTCTACTAGGTGGATTAGGTACGCCAATCTAGCTATGCAGGCAAATCCATTCTAGTGTAGACAAGGCCTAATTAGCAACCTCTGCAGTGAGAACAAGTATTGAATAGGATTATTAACAGAACTGTTCTCTCCCATTACAAAAGTGATCCCTCTAGGTCAAGGTTGAGACATTTCTGGTATTGCATATGGAAGTTTGCACGGTTGGTATCCTCAATATATCCATGCACTGAGTAGAAAGAAGATTTTCGTTCCCATTGTTGTCAGCCTGGCATCTTTTACTTGCAATAAAACCATTTTTAAAAGATCTGAAAAGAACAAACACCTTTCCCAAACCACTTTGGTTGGTTGGTTGGTTTAGGTAATACAAAAAAGTCTACTGAGAAAAGACTGATCTATTCTGGAGACCTTTTCTTATCCCTTTAAGTAACATCCCACCCACAAGTTTGTCCCAGCCTGTCTACATTATAAACAGCCATATCAAGAACCAAGTTACAGCAGCATTGTGTTGCAAACTTGGTACCAATCTGTATTCTGGAACTGAACTGCATTTTGTAGCCAGGCTTAGTCTAAATCAGTGGTTCCCAACCTATGGCCTGGGGCCAAAAGTGGCCCACGGGGTCTTTCAAAGTGGCCCGCGGCTCCCCTCTTGCTGGCTGCAGAAGGGAGCCACTGCCTAAGGACTCAAGTGGAGCATGTTGCCACGGGGCTACAGACCGGTGCAGGCTCCTTGCTTACAGTCAAGGGGATGGGAGATCAACGCTCCCCTCCCCTGGCTCCAGCAGAGAGCAAAGCGCTCTGCCTGAGTCCCTAGGGGAGGGGAGCACTGATCTCCCATCCCCCTGGCTGCAGAAGGCAGCCAGTGCCTAGGGACCTAGTTGGACGGACAGGACTACAGGGCACATTCAGTTTCCCTGCTGCAGCCAGAGGGAGGGGAGATCAGCACGGGGCTCGCTGAACTCCTTCTCTCTGGCTGCATTGGTGCGGGGGTTGGGAGAGGGGTGCTGCTGGTGGAGCAGCCAGGACCCACCATGCTTGAGGAGGGGCAGGACTCTAAAAATCAGTGCCTTCCGGTTTGGCCTGCACTTAGCAGCCCACCCACCGTGACTTAGCTGCCAGGCCATGTGCTTCAGTGTGCAGTGACAGTCACTCATCTGCACTCCTGCTTTGTCTGTCAGCGTGTGACATACTGTGAGTAATGTGTAGGTGTAAAACAGTGAATGTAAACATGAGCACAGTGGCATTAGAATGTTTCCTTGAAATATGTAGTGATTTGCAGTCCTTAATGGTGTATAGGACAATACATTTTTATGAGCTGATAGACTGGTGCCCTTCAGGGTTGTGAAAATGATATTTGTGGCCCTTGAGCCAAAAAGGTTGGGAACCACTGACCTAAGTTATTTCTTTTTAACTACTCCTTAAAAAAGTAACCCAGCCTAATTTGGGATGGGTTTGATTTTTGTTTCAGATGTTTTTCTAAGCATTAATCAATAGCAGAGCTAGGACTATAACACAGGGGTGAAATAGTAGCTCCACTGAAGTCCCATAGACTTTAAGGCCAGGAGGAATGATTGTAATCACCTAGTTGATCTCCTCCACATTGCAGACCACAGAACCTCACCCATCCACTCCTGTAATAGATCCATAATCTCTGTCTGAGTTACTGAAGTCTTCAAATCATGATTTAAAAACTTCAGGGTACAGAGAATCTACCATTTACTTTAGTTTAAGCCTGCAAGTGTCCCATGCTTCAGAAGAAGGTGGAAAACCCCCAGGGTCTCTGACAATCTGACCCACGGGAAAATTCCTTCCCGACCCCAAATATGGCAGTCAGTTAGAGGCTGAGCATCTTGGCAAAATCCACCAGCCAGACACCTGGGAAAGAATTCCCTGTACTAAATCAGAGCCCTCCCCATCTACAGTCTCCTCTCCAGTGGCTGGGATATTTGCTGCTAGCAGTCGCAGATTGGCTACATGTTGTAGGCAGTCTCATCATACCATCCCCTCCATAAACTTATCAAGCTCAGTCTTGAAACCAGCTAGGTGTTTTGCCTCCACTGCTCTCCTTGGAAGGCTGTTCCAGAATTTCACTCCTGTGCTGGTTAGAAACCTTCATCTAATCTCAAGCCTAAACTTGTTGATGGCCACCTTATATCCATTTGTGCTTATGTCAATGTTGTTGCTTAACTTAAATAACTCCTCTCCTTCTCATTGACATTAACGGGTCCAAGATTTCTGCCCAAGATTTTTTATTCTTATTTTTGTAGTCTAACAACTACGGCTCATTCCCTCCAGTTAATGCAAACTTTCTAAGGGCAGGTCTACACTACAAATTTTTGCTGGCCTATTTTTGTTGGCAGGGATGTTATGAGGTGTGATAAGATATGCTGGCAAAGCTCTGTTTTGCTGGTACAAGCTGAGTCCATGCTAGGAGCTTGCCTGTATAGCATACCAGCATTGCTTATACTGGCAACGTACTCCTAATGTACACCAGGTCTAAGAACATGTAGTCTGGCCTCCAATACGGAATTGGAATTTCATAATGTTTCTAAGCATTCAGAAGCTGGTCTCTGCTTACAGAGGCTGATGTCGTATGTCCATCTGCTATTGTTTTAGGTCACATAGTTGAGTATTAACTCTCCAGAACAACTAGGCCATTATATATGTTACCAGTGGAATGGAATTACCTTTAGCTGGTCTTTCTTTCCTTCCAGGACTCAGAAAAATGTGTAATAGAAATCAGTATTAGCTTTATACACAGTAGACAATGAGCATAAAAATCTTTGTCTTTTGTCTCCACTAGGTACAATTGTTATTTCAGTGCCAGATATAGAAAGGCCATTAAAATATTTAAGTTGAACAGCCTTAGCTGCTGCTTAGTTTTTAATATGGATCTGAGACTAGTAAATATTTTGTATATTGATTTAAAATGTTATACCAGTTAAAAGATTTCTAATCAAATATCTAGTTACAGCTGCTAAAGTAGAATATTTCTGCATCTGCTTATAACTTCATCTTAGACGTTATGTCATTTTAAAGCTGCAGAATCTGACTTTTATAATTATGGCGAATTGCATTTTAGCTAAAATCACGTGATTTGGGAGATCCTGAAATGTAGGGCCCCAGTCCTGCTTTGAGAACCATGTGACCACAAGCCAGGATTAAGGCCTAAGACATTAAAATTCAGCAATTTTATAATAAATGGTAATTCAATTGCATACATTGAGGGCTAGGAGGTCATAAGTGGCTGTACTAAATACCTGTGTGAGAGAAATTTTTTTTTGTTTTGAAAATGACACTTTCACCTTGTGTGTAAAAATTAGGCTTCTTTCAGTGAAAATGCAAGAAGGATTTTCTGCATATAAAGAGAAGTTTTGAACAGCAGGGAGGACAGAGAAATACAAAAGAATCACAAAAGACTAGGAACTTGGACAGAAAATAAGATGTAGAATGGAAAAAATCTACCTCATACAAATGTGGATAGGAGGGAGAAACATAGAGCAGAGATGGTGAGAGGTGCTTTGGGGTAATAGTGAACAGCAAATGAATTAGCAATGTGATATGACAGCAAGCAAGACCAGTGTAATCTTGGGCTCTGTACACAGGGGCAATATATCATGGGGCAAGCGGGATAATAGTCCATTTTTGTGTGTATATTGTGACCACCTCTGCAACATTGCGTTTGGTTCTGGGCAACTCATTTACGGGAAGATATTGGCACACTGGAGGGAGTTCAGAAAAGCTTCCCGATACTGAGATCTTTCATGCTATGGGATGGTCTCCCAAAGGCAGTGCTGGAAGCCCATCACCTGGAACACTTAATTAGACAGAACCAAGCACTAGGAATAATTTTGTTTTGATGGAGGTGGACTAGTTAATCTCATTGGTCTTTTTTCATCTCTTATATGTATATGATTGACTAACTTCTTCTGTCTCATTGTTGTGTCCCTTGTGCCTCACACACATGCTTTGAATGTTTTGCAACTTTGCTTCCTACACTTATGGTACTCTTCCTAGTGCTTCTCCAGATCTGTAGTTGCTTCGTAAGTTCAAATAATTTCCTCCTTTGTTTGCTTCCTGGTACTTGCACAAGAATATTTAATTTTTAGAATGTACACTACTTCCCACAGAATTGAAACCTTGGGCTCTGGTTGGGCAGTTATGCATGTACTTTGCTTTATGTATCTGAGTAGTCCCATTAAGGTCAGTGAGATTGCTCACCTGTAAAGTTAAGCTGGTGCTTAATTTACATGATAGGCTCTTTAGAGCTCAGATTATATTTTTGCTATGTGTTTGTACAGTACCTACCATGACAGGGTCCTAATGCACCTAGTTAATAAATAACATGTGTATGTGTTTGCAGGATTAGGGCCTTGAACAGTTAAAACACACTTTGGATCCATCCTACCTGAAAGACTAAACAAGTTCTAGAATTTTCTTTTGATATTAATCATAAGTTCTCTGAAAATACAAATAAGTTCTTCTATCCTGAACTACATACCTGTCCCTTAATAAGTGACTTCAGTTGAATCTGAAGTGAAAAGTACTAAGGCTGTGTACTTCAGGACATCTTTCTCTAGGTGTATGTAGTTTTACACTTTTGACGGTGACACTGACTGATGTTTCATTCAATGAATGCAAATGTTTAAACAAACAAGTCTGCACTAGTAGGGAATGAGAGCCTTTAAGAGTATTCCAAAATGACTTTCTTATGCAGTGCATGGATCTGGAGCATGGGATAAAAGGGCCTAAAAGGAGCTAAGGGGTAATAATGTTAGCACAAGTAGGAGATTACTGAAGGAGAATTTCAACGCTAAGTAAATATTAAATTAGCAAAAAGAATCAGTAGAGATTCTGTTTGGGTGTGCCAAAAATTTATATCTTGTTTTGAAATTGACAAAACTTTGCAGTCATTTTTTTTAATATAGCACACTTTGCTTTATATAAATGATTATAAAAGT
Organism: Emydura macquarii macquarii; assembly: GCF_026122565.2. Classification (NCBI taxonomy): domain Eukaryota; kingdom Metazoa; phylum Chordata; order Testudines; family Chelidae; genus Emydura; species Emydura macquarii. The sequence continues at coordinate 11,916,489 of NW_027131283.1, forward strand.
GACAAATTATAAGAAGTGAAAAAATAACTGCAAGCAGCCTACATACAGTGAAGATAGGCAGATAAAAATGCCTAAAATAAACAGATTAAGGTACTTTGTGGTAGCTGTATTACCAGTAGGATGTGGCAAAATTTTTGCAACCCTTAGTTCTTACAGGGTAATACTTCTTGCAGGGCTGCATACTGCTCTGAATACATGCAGAATTCAGTGCATAGCTTAAAGTCATATATAAATCTAATCTTAATTAGCCAGTGAAATTGTTCAGTATTACATATATCAAGTATTGTTTCTTTAGTATGAAAAATATTGTCTCTGGTTGTCTTTTATTTCTTTGTACAACTCTTAATGGGATATAAAAAATGAAAAAGCCAACTTTTTTTTTTAAAAGTAAGATGCCATTGCAAACATATTAGCCATAGATGAGATTTATGGAGATGAATTAAAAGCAAAGTTCAAAATGCTTGTGCATATCTGAAAACTCTAGGATGACATGATGATAGATTGCTAATTTTGGAATTTTAGTGCCCAGGAAACATGCTGGGTCTGTATTTGGCTTGCCAGTTTTAACGCTGTGGGTTTGCATATTGTGTGTTTCAGTACAAATTATTTTCTCAAGCTGTAATTCATTTGCTTACAGAATAATAAATAAATAACATTTGTAGTGAACCTGCTGCATTCATTTACCTCACACAGTAAAAATTTTCCATCAGAATTTGTTTGAGAGGGTTTTTTCTTTTGCCTAGCAAATTCACAAACGTAGTGCAATATTAGCAATGTATACCCAGACTGGACCTTTCCCACTATTTTTAATAGCTTTGAAATGTTGTTAACATTTATACAATTGCTGTTTAGCATTTTTTCTACCCAGTGGACTCAGTGATAAAATAAGTGACATAATGGCTCATAGTGGACCATGTTAGATACATTGTGAATTAGGAAGTGGTATTTTTGCACTCTTCCCAGTATTTTATCCTCATATTGGGCATTGGACTGAAGTTTCGTCACTGGTTTTGCAAGGTTGAAATGGGAGTAGGGGAGAGAATGAAAGAAAAAAATTCTGTACTGGAACATCTGCATTTCCTGCGCCACTGTTCCATCTTGAAGTTCTGAAAGGAACAGAAAATACCTTGCTGTTTAAAATGTATAACTATTGGGAATCTGGATAGTTAGGTTATAATTTGTATAGAATCAGGTGGTACTTTTCCTAGGCTATCTCTGTGTCCTGCTTAATTTTGCCATGGGATACATGCACACTTGTGAAAACTGCACATCCATATCCAGGAATTAGGCCCCCAGAGTTCTCTTTAACTGTATTATTTAGTTCTTAAACTTCACTGATGTCAGATCAAGTGGATTGGTTGTTCTTCCATGTTTAAATCTGTATTGCTGAAATATTTAAACCTGTATTAAATCACTTCTTTTAAAGGGACGATAGTGAGAGGTCTTCCTAGGCAGGGAGTCAATTCTCCAGTCAATATATAGAGTGTTATTTCCATTGTCATCAATGAGACTAAATCACAACATATATGTACAGAAAAATGTGCATCATTTTTTGAAGTGTGTGGGCCAACTGCCAAAAAAGAAAATTCCTACAGGAAATTTCCTTTTTACTATCTGTGACCTAGCCTAGCACCTCTTCTGAGAAGTAACTACCTTATTGGCACTGGTGCAAAAGGATGTTTATGCATCCCTGTTTAGTGGAACAAGATACACTGTGCAGTTCAGCCCAACATAAGAAAGCAGCTGTTATTTGTATTAGGTAATTTCCCACTAAAATTTGCACAACTCTTTTTATCTGGTTTTCTGTAAGCGTGTGTTTTCAAAATTTGTATTTTGACATTGTTTCTTTAATGAGTTGCAGCTTTAGTTATTTCATGGGAAGTATCATCACAGTATAATTCAAGACAGGACTGGAGGCAGACTAACGGGATATATTAACTTGAGTAGTAGAAGCTTTCACTATGAATAATGTATCAAGAAATTATGTTTTTATTACAATTAAAGAACAGAATGACAAAAATAAAATACCTGAAACTCAAGAGCCGCATTTTAGAAGACAAGTTTTCTTGCAGAACTTGCCTTTTTTTCATTATGATGAAGAGAGCTTCATTTAAAATGTTTACCAGTCTTGATCAGAGATCTTCTATGGACATGGTCTTTCTTGGAATATAGAAGCTGTTTGGTGTAGGAGAAAAAACTTGGAAAATATATGGGACTTGGGAGACCTCAGTTCATGCCCTGATCTACCACAGGTTTCCTTTGTGACCTTTGGCAAGTGACTTAACCTCTGTGTTTCACATCCCCATCTGTAAAATGATAGCACTTCCCTAACTGACAGAATGTTGTGAGGATAAATACTGTTATCATAGAATCATAGAATCATAGAGTTGGAAGGGACCTCAGTAGTTAAAAGCTGCTATCAAATCCCCCCTCACTCTTCTCTTTTGCAGACTAAACAAGCCCAGTTCCCTCAGCCTCTCCTCATAAGTCCTGTGCTCCAGCCCCCTAATCATTTTGGTTGCCCTCCGCTGCACTCTCTCCAAATTGTCCACATCTTTTTTGTAGTGGGGGGCCCAAAACTGGACACAGTATTCTAAATGCGGCCTCACCAATGCCGAATAGAGGGGAATAATCACTTCCCGTGACCTGCTGGCAATGCCCCTCCTAATGCAGCCCAATATTCCATTAGCCTTCTTGACAACCAGGGCACACTGCTGACTCATATCCAGCTTTTTATCCACCGTTACCCCCAGGTCCTTTTCTGCAGAGCTGCTGCCCAGCTCGTCGGTCCCCAGTCTATAGCTGTGCATGGGATTCTTCCTTCCTAAGTGGAGGACTCTGCACTTGTCCTTGTTGAACCTCATTAGATTTCTTTTGGCCCAATCCTCCAGTTTGTTTAGGTCACTCTGTATCCTATCCCTACCCTCCGGGGTATCTAGCACTCCCCCCAGCTTAGTGTCGTCCGCAAACTTGCTGAGGATGCAATCTACCCCATCCTCCAGATCATTAATAAAGATTAATTATGAGCTGGGTTAAAGTTAGTGAGGGGGTAAGTTAAAACCTTGTTGAGACTGATGGGTGTGTACACACACCCAATTAATGTAACTGTGAGGATAAGTTAATCGCAAGCTCCCAGCTAAGACAAAAAGGTTATGTGAACCTGCCCAGGAGTTTGGGACTGTGTGGATGGAGGGATTTTGCTGAGTATTATTTTGAGTAAGGGGTGTAGGAGAGAGAGGTAAGGCAGAACACAAAACCAGCGAGCAACAGAGACATCCTGAAGAAATCCACACAGAAGCCTGTAAGCTAGACGTTAGAGAACAAGCTTTTGGATCTGGTGCTGGCTAAAGAGGTTTGGAGCTGTACACAATGAAGCCATCCCATGTTTGATTCCTCCTGCATTTAGAGAAGCAGGACTTTATCATTCCTTGTAAATAAACAAGATTGCTTCAAAGAAAATACCAGACTCCATCATCAATTTCTGCTTCCATCTGAAACATCCCTAAAGCCCTGAACTTTGAGTAGCCACTTGGGTCAAAAAAAGGGGTAATGATACATTAAAAGATTGTGAGGCTTTCAGATACTATGGTGGTGGGGCTATAATATTACGCTAGATAGATCCATATCCTTAAAGATTAATTTGTAGCTTTCAGGTACATCAAAATGGGACTTTTTGGGCTTCCCTTTATTTCTCTCAGCAGAAGACAGGAATTGGAACTGTTTCAATTGTATCCCTCTTCTGAGTTTTTGGTATCCATCATGCACATCTGTTCATATAAGAAACGAGCCTCACTGGAGTTGAAGGTGCTAGCAGGGTAATCAGCAGCTTCTGTTTTTGGACACGTAGAGCTTTATTCTGCAGTTGTTGTGCCAGCCAAACTTCCACTGAAGTTTAGTGAAGTGTCCCCAAAGTAAGATCCATGATGCTCCAAATATTTTCTATTTTGTAAAGACTCACTGAGAGATCTAGAAGGCCATATTATTTAAAGCAGCGGTTCTCAACCTTTTTTTACAGAGTACCACTCGGGTCAGGTACAGTCGGGTCAAGTACCGCTTCACCTGACTGTACCTGGCCCGAGTAGGACTCGGTAAGATTGCGAGGTTGTGTGGAGAGATCGATGCCCTCCGCCGAAACCCTGCCGCCGTTTCCCAGTTTTCGGCGGCAGACAGGATGGGACTTTCGGTGGCGGCACGGCTTCTCTGCGGCGGAAAATGGGTTTCGCTGCAGGGGGGAGTTTAATTCGGCGGCAGTGAGTTTTTTGTGCGGCAACGGGGGAAGAGATTCGGCGGCGGCACGGTTTCTCGGCGGCGGAAGTGGGGGGGGGGTTCGGCGGCAGCAGGGTTTTTCGGCGGCGGCAAGGGGGGGATTCGGTGGCGGAATCGGCAGCGTGCTTTCCCTCGCGTACCACTGAGCCGTCTTCCGCGTACCACTGGTGGTACGCGTACCACCGGTTGAGAACCCCTGATTTAAAGGGTTTTTACCATAATTGAGGTGACGTATAGGCAGGGAGCCTTATACGTTTCCATGCCCGCTTCTCCCTTCCCCCTCCCCGCCCCCATCTTGTGGAACTCAGTGCTGGAATTTTCTTTGCATGCACTTCTACCCGGAGTAAAATGTATCTCTTGTTTTACTTTACATAGTGTATCAAGCTAACTTTTTTTGGAGGACTCACAATTTGCACACAGCAATATTCAGCTCGATAAGGGCCAGCAAATTTTATGACACATTTTGGCTACAGCTGAACATCCATCCACTGATTTTGATTCACAGGAAAGTTTAGGTTTCCCTTTACTGGCAGGATGAGATCTCGAAAACTTTTTTTCACCCATCATTGATATGATTGTTATGCTATTTTTCCAAGATAAAGACGTCTCCTAACTTGAATTTGTGTTTGTTTATTGATGAAGCTTTGAATAGACTAAGTGTAAGTGGATTTAAAAACACCAATGTTAAGTGTTCTGGAGGTGATCCAATTAAAATTGTCCTTTCAAACTACTGAGAAAATGGTATTAACCTTTTTGTTGCCCAGAAAGGCTTGTAGCACACTTCCCCTCTTTTTATACTTGGCTATATCAGCCAAGTTTCCAATTAATCGGCCAAAGAAAATTCTTTCCCAAAAATGTTGAGTTGCTTCCTAAAGCTTAGCTTCCAAGTTGCATCTGGCGGCTGTGTGGTTTCACATTTTGAGACAAGATTAAGGGAAATCTTAATTTAAATAATAGTGTATGATAGGATTCCAATTATCTAGCTCCCCTGTATCCTAACCTTTCTAACAAGCTGGCAGCATGTCAACGTATTGATTCTGTTACCATTGATAACTGAGTGTATGAGCTGCCAATTATCTGAACAAATTTGGAATTATCCCAGCAGTCCAAATAATCCGATTTCTTACTTGTTTGCAAAAGAATTTGATTTATTTCTGTAATTCTCAGTATATTAGAAACACAGATACATTAGAGAGTAATATACAAAGAATTGAAATCAGTTGACTGTCCTGTTAAGGGTCATTCAGCATTATAGAAGTTAATTTTCAAAATAAATGAATTCTACTACAGTAATTGAATTTTACTGTAAATAATAAATTAATCCAGTTGTAGTGAATCTAAAATATTATGCATTTATTAGTGTAATTGTTACTATTTGGGGCCATGTTCTATTCTTTGCCTTACATAACCTTGCATCTGATAACAGCCTCTAAACAACCATGTGAGGTGGGGCAAAATTATTCCCATTAGACAGATAGAGAAAATTCTAAAATTTCTTGACTCTTTCAGCTAGAATGGATCTGAAGTGCATTTTAACTGTGTTCCTAAGCACAGAAGCCCCAATTTAGCAAAGCACTCAAAGCAAGTGGTTGAGTCCATCCCTATTCGGCAAAGCATGAACTGATCATGTGCTTGCTTACATCCCATTGATTTCACTGCGACTTAACCATGCATTTTAGTGCTTTGCTGAACAAGGATGGATTTGGTTCAGCATGGGCTTAAGTGCTTTGCTGAATCATGGCCAGAGTGGTTAGGTGATTTGCCAAAGGTCTGATGATGAAAGAAGGTCTGTGGCCGACACAGGAATAAAACTTAGAGCTCACGACTGCCTGTCTTGTTCTATGTTCCCAATGCCATCTTTCATTATTATAACTTCTTCTCAGAGGAGTGCCTATATTGCACCTGGATGAGAAAAATTCATACTTAAAAAAATGGGAAATAATTAGTGGTTTTATGGCGCTGCAGCCACATACCTCCTTCCAAAGTGAAAGGGGAAGTGAAGCAGGCCCCAATTTTGGCCTAACCTTGTGTTCCTGCTTTGGGAATCTCAACCCTAAACTGGAGATAAGAGATTGACAGTGTGCATATCTTAAAAGGTGAGCCACATCCAGTGTGCTAATCTTATCCAACGGCTGGAGAGTATCTCTCGGAGAGCCTCTGCCGAAGCCTTAAATGAAAGCTGCTCCCTCTGACAGAACCTCTGAGAGAGGACAGTGATTGTGCTGCTCTCTGACCTTCCTTCTGAGCGTGAGCCACAATCTGTCACGGCTGCCCCATATGTATAGGGCTGCATCATCTGAAGCTTCTCATCATTATTTATAGATATATAGATTTATTTATGAGTTTATTATTGCAGCTTTTCACATTTCATGATCATAGAATCATAGAAGATTAGGGTTGGAAGGGATCTCAGGAGTCATCTAGTCCAACCCACTGCTCAAAGCAGCACCAACCTCAACTAAATCTTCCCAGCCAGGGCTTTGTCAAGCCGGGCGTTAAAAACCTCTAAGGATGGTGTAGTGTTCGGTATTTTTATCTCGGTGGTGGAATGGAGCACACTGGCAAAAGGATGTCAAAATGCTTATTTATTACAGATGAGATAGCATAAGAAAGACAGACAGGAGCGGGAGTCCTGTACCATACAGGAACTGCAGCTCCGGCACAAGTCTTAGGGTGGAAAGTACAATGAAAGTACAATTAACCACAAGGATATAAAGTAGCAACTTATAGGCACAGGACTTATTACTATCATAAGCTGAGCAACCGCAGCAGCAGCTGCAGTTAGTGAACAGAGAAATGAACCTTAAGCAAGGAAGAGACCTGCCAAGAGGATACCTACAGCAATATACTCCTGGGGGCCCATTGATGTAAGAAAGCTAGCCTTATTTAAGCGTGTGCAAGGACGCTTATCACCAAGAACGAGGGAGACCCATACTTCGTTCTGATAAGCGGGTGACGTACGGGAACCGCCTGCCCGAGGCATCCGCTAGCGCCTCCACGGATCCACGGAGAGTCTCAGCTTGGGAAGGCTCTCGGGGGATTGATATACCCTTTTCCCCCTCACCTTGCAGCAAGCCTTACCCAGTAATACATGACGTATATCTCAATCCCAGTAGGGATTGGGCCTTAACACTTAGTTGCTATTAGTCTATTTGTAGTTAGCTAGGGACCTTCTGGAATAAGGTGACGTTAGTTGTTTACTTCAAAAAGAACTCAGCCATAGTTTTACTTCTCCTTTATTATTACTAAAATAGGAACCTTTTAGCTTATCAGGCATTAGCAAATGTCTGTGGTCGTCTCAGGATGCTCCAGACCCCAAGGCACTTCCTCCTTTGGCCTAAGGTCGGGCAGAGGGCAGCGTCTGGGCTCTGCTCCTGAGAGGTCTTAACTTTAGCTTTTCTGGCTTAGCATTGCTTTTAGGGCCTTGCTCTTGTCAAACTATACTGATTTCGCGTTACAAAGTCTTGCGCGCCCTAACAGATGGCGATTCCACCACCTCCTTAGGTAACCCATTCCAGTGCTTCACCATCCTCCTAGTGAAAAAGTTTTTTCCTAATATCCAACTTAGACCTCCCTCCCTCACTGCAACTTGAGACCATTGCTCCTGGTTCTGTCATCTGCCACCAATAAGAACAGCCTACCTCCATCCTCTTTGGAACCCCCACCAGGTAGTTGAAGGCCGCTATCAAATCCCCACCCCCTACTCTTCTCTTCTGCAGACTAAATAAGCCCTGTTCCCTCAGCCTCTCCTCATAAGTCATGTGCTCCAGCTCCTAATCATTTTTGTTGCCCTCCACTGGACTCTCTCCCATTTGTCCACATCCTTCCTGTAGTGGGGGGCCCAAAACTGGACACAATACTCCAAATGAGACCATACCAGTGCTGAAGAGGGGGGAATAATCAATTCCCTCGATATGCTGGCAACGCTCCTACTAACTAATATGCTATTAGCCTTCTTGGCAACCAGGGCACACTGCTGACTCATATCCAGCTTCTTGTCCACCGTAACCCCCAGGTCCTTTTCTGCAGAACTGCTGCCTAGCTCGTCGGTCTCCAGTCTATAGCTGTGCACGGGATTCTTCCATACTAAGTGCAGGACTCTGCACTTGTCCTTGTTGAACCTCATCAGATTTCTTTTGGCACAATCCTTCAATTTGTCTAGGTCACTCTGTATCCTATTCCTACCCTCCAGCATATCTACCTCTCTCCTCAGCTTAGTATCATCTGCAAACTTGCTGAGGGTACAATCCATGCTATCCTCCAGATCATTAATGAAGATGTTGAACAAAACTGGTCCCAGGACTGAGCCTTGGGGCACTCTGCTTGTTACTCACTGCCAACTAGACATCGAGTCATTGATCACTACCCATTGAGCCTGATGATCTGGCCAGCTTTCTATCCACCTTATTGTACATCTAACCCATACTTCTTTAACTTGCTGGCAAGAATACTGTGGGAGACCATATCAAACGCTTTGCTAAAGTCAAGATATGTCACGTCCACTGTTTTCCCTATATCCACAGAGCCAGTCATCTCATCACAGAAAGCAATCAGGTTGGTCAGGCATGACTTGCCCTGGATGAATCCATGCTGACTGTTCCTGATCACCTTCCTCTCTTCCAAATGCCTCAAAATGGATTCATTGAGGACCTTCTCCATGATTTTACCAGGGATTGAGGTGAGGCTGACTGGCCTGTAGTTCCCCAGTCCTCCTCCTTCCCTTTTTATGGGCACTATATTTGCCTTTTTCCAGTTGTCTGGGACCTCCCCCAGTTGCCTTGAGTTTTCAAAGATAATGGCCAATGGCTCTACAATCACATCAGTCAACTCCCTCAGCACCTCACTCGGCATGCTCGAGCAGTATTTTTATAATCCTCCCTAGTCATCTGACTTAGCTTCCACTTCTTGTAAGCTTCCTTTTTGTGTTTAAGCTCACTGAAGATTTCTCTGTTAAGCCAAGCTGGTCACCTGCTATATCCATGATCCTTAAGGTATCTGATTGGTTTCCAAGGATTCACAAATGAGGAACCCTGCTAAGATGCAAAGTTTCTGTCTTGTCTTTTGACTGTTTAATCACTTAGACCAAAATCCTCCCTTTCTTCACAAAACCCAAATAAGTGGGTTTTAGGCAGGGATCCTCTGTGGTGGTTGGTGAGGAATAGTCCAGCCCTCTACCCATGTTGTAGAGCCCAAGTAAAGTAGTTGTGTTCCTCCCGGCTGTATTGTATGCAGCATAGTTTGACCAGTGGATCCGCAGAGACACTGGTCCTGTGGGCATGGCAGGGTCCTACCCTATTGACTCTCTCTATACTGCTGTGGATGGTGCTTCCATAGAGAATAGCTTTAGAGGAAGGCAATATGAACACCTTGTGATCTGCCTTCTCCCATATATAACTTCTGCTGGTTCAGGACCCATAGATACTAATGGAAAAGGGGACATGATTTTGGGCCTTTTTTATGGCTTCTCTGCAGCTTAAAAATATCCTTATGATCATTTATCATTTTGCTCCTGGATATATGAAATACAAACAGGAATGATTTTGAAATACTGTTTTAACCAGTATCAGCTGACTTTCTTCAAGATCTTGATTTTTTAATATAATGAAAAGTGAGGTTTATTCCTACAGCAGCCTATCTTCAGATCAGTCAGTCTTGTATGATGGTTACTGTAAATGTATGAGAGAGAAAAAAGGTTCATTCAGCATTTATATTTCAGGTCCATATTTGAGGAATTTATGAAGGGCAGAAAAGAAGATATTTCTTTTCATATATGACTTGTTTATTTGATGCATCACTGGTGTAATTTGATGTCAATGGAATGGTAGTGTACTAGGAAGTTGTGATCTACCTTGCATAGACCCCTGGAAATGCTCCCGTATTTTCTGTGTTGTTTGTTCAGAGAGGCTCTGATTCAGGAAATGCTTACGTTCCATTGGTGGTGTAAAGTACTTTCCTGAACTGGAACCAGAAAAAGGAATGAAGATTTTGCCTATTGAAGCGACTGCGTCTTGCTTCTTCTGTGGGCATGGAGATTTCTTGTGACGTATGGTCATGAAGAAAACATTTATCATTTTTCCTTCTATTCGAGGATCAGGAATTGTAGCTGTTCTTCAGAAATCCTTTCTGGTTTATCTTTTGTTTAATCTTTTTTTCCAGATCTAAAGGATTAAAAGGACTTTTGGAAAGCTATGGCTTTTGTTATGGAAACAATTCTTCAGAACTATTGGGAAACCCACATAATGTTTGAAACATATCGAAACATGATGTACTGGTTTGATTGGTTCTTAACTCCTTCCTGTCAGAATATTCTATTGCAGGATTTCATTGTTTACAACTAGTTGATAAGATTAGTCTTAAGTGTAGTTGGATAAAGCTGTGTCAGTGAGAGAGATACTAAAAATAATAAAAATTGTCCCCAGCAATCTCCACAATTGTTCTATCATAATTATTTTGTCTAAAAGACACAGAACTTATTCATGCAATGTAACAAAGTACTAATAAATGCTCTATTCATTTTTTTCTCCCATCACTCAGTGTTAAGAAATTATTGTGCTGGGAACTGGTGTCTGAACTAGAATGCTTATATTATTTTTATCCTGGTGGCACATGTGAAAGAAGACACACAGCATGGCCAAAACTTAAAAACTGGGTGCCTGAAGTTAGGCTCCTAAGTTCATATTTGGACATCTGAATCACAACCTGATTTTTTAAAAATGCCCAGTACCCAACAGCTCCCACTTATTTAGGGCCCCTGTCCAACAAAGCACTTAGGTACACGTGTAACTTTAAGCACAGAAGTAGTCCCATTGTGACTACTTGTTGAATCAGGGCCTTGGTGCTTAAATATGGACATAACAGCCTAACTTCAGTTCTGAAAATCTTGGCCTCTCTGTGTATGTGGGGTTGAGTGGGGATTTAGGGGGTAACTGTGTACTTTAACCTCTTAAGATTTTCCTTTCTGAATCTATGAACCATGTTTTCCTTGGCAAAATCATTTTATCTTTGATTTTGGTTGCTGGTTTCCCTCTGCCTACATCTCTTTTCAATAATTGAAAACTACTGTTCATTATTTACATAAAACTGTCTCTTCTGGGTCTGCTTTCTATAACCTTTCCCCTCTTAAGAATTCTAGGAATTCCCTGACTTTCCTCAAGGGATCCTAACCTTGTTTTGTCTGAGACCCAGGGCTAGAGAGTTAGTAATTTTTAAAAAGTAACTACCTATATTTAAACACTTACATTTAACCTCTGTATAGATTTGTCATTTAAACACATTTTAAGACAATCATGTATTTAGGAAAATGTGCTTTTGTTCAGCTTTCAACTTCTTTAGTGACTGGTAGTAAATCTTCATGTACAAAATGCAAGGCCCTTTAAAATAATAAGGAGAAAAATCCACACACCCTACGGCCAATTATTTCATGTACTTTTCCAGGACTCTGCTGGTTGCTTGCTTTTTTCTTTTTTAAACATAGACGTGTCAGAACCAGAGGCCTTGTACACAGTACAAAATGACCCCAGCACAAACCTCTAGCATTCCAAAACCTTTACTCCACAGCTGGTAACATCAGCCAATCCAGCACATACTCTTGGCTGCTGTTAATCTCTGCTTCTCTTTTCCTCCCCCCCATTAGCTAGCACAATCAATTATGTTTTTTATTAAGCACAATCATAACTATTCTGAGTCTTTGGAAGTCAAGAGTTTTGTATCCATCTGTGTATCATACCATCCTCCTCGTTCTGGAATCTGAGTGAAGGGCCTTTCTTCCCAAAAATGCAGCTTCCCTGATTTTAAAGTCAGTTGCTCAGAAGAGGGTTTGTCTGAAGTATCCATGTAAAAACGATTTAAAAGCCAGCTGTACAGCACACACGTTTTCTTATAATGTCAGACTGAGTCAAATTTCTTATACAATATGTTGTGATGGCAATTGTTGTCCAATGAATTGTTTCTAATGGCCCCTTTTCACTCTTGTTTGTCACGTCTAGGCTATTTCAAAGATGGTTTGGCAGCCATTGAGACTTGGAGATCTGATGCCACAATGAGGACTCACACACGGGGCGCTCCCAGTGTGTTTTTCATACATGTGATTTGCTTCGCTTTGGCTTCCAGCACCGATGAGAACCCAAGCGCTGTGATTCCTTTTGTCAATGCCAACTACGACAGCTACCCCATGCTTTTCTTTTCGAAAGGAGAGGTGGAGGATTTGCGGATCAAGGCTGCCACTACGCATCAGCACATTGCAGCTCGTCTGACAGAGGCAGTTCAGACCATGCTGTCCAGTCCCCTGGAATACCTTCCTCCCTGGGATCCCAAGGAGTTCAGTGCTCGGTGGAATGAAATTTATGGCAACAATCTGGGTGCCCTGGCAATGTTCTGTGTGCTCTACCCTGAGAGTATCGAAGCCCTAAACATGGCCAAGGATTACATGGAAAGAATGGCGGCTCAGCCTAGTTGGTAGATTTTTGTCTTTTTGTTCTTATTGCATAAATTCTGATTGCAATTGAATGAGTGAATGTGTGAGAGTACGTTCGAACGAAAGTGCCAACTTTTATATTTAACTTGATATGCTTGCCTGTTCTGAATATCCCAAATCATAATTCAGTTGTCTGTATATTCAGTTTGATAGCAAGTAATACTGAGAATTAAAGTGTCCTCTATTAGAAAGGGTGAACTAGCCACTCTTAAATCTTCATTGGGCATTGTCAATTATCAATAATTCTAATGGTGACTGACAGTGTGGCATTTGCTTTCTTGATTAAATATTGCATGAAATGTCTAATTTGTCAAAGCACTTCAGTCCTGATTTGTAGCACCCATTTGATATAATGTTCTTGAACCTATCTTGTACATATCAGATTTTTAATTAATGAGGCATCATGACAAGATCATGTGTTTCTGCTTGGTTTTTGTTTGTTTGTTTGCCTTGTCTTATTTTCCCTTTGAAATTGATTTCTCTTTCCTGTTCTAGGTTTTTGTATTTTGAGTGATATTTATGTCTGAGCAACTGGGTTATGAATGTAATGTGAAAGGTAGTGCATTCTTCTGTTATTTGTTTTCTTTTTATTAATATCCGCAGCATTTGTTCATTCCAGGCTAGGTAAAGAACAAATAGGCAAATGCATACCCCTTTGTAACAGCTAGTGTTGGCGGTTGCTTCTAATGGCTGGGAGAGCCAAATTAGCCAAACCATGCTGAAGGCAAAGGTACAGCAGGTTAGCAAATGCGAACCTGGGGCACAGGAAACAGGATTAAAAGAAACAAAACTCCAGAAACTGCAGGAGAAAGAGCTTGCCAGGGAAGGTCTTGGTCTTGGGCTGAGTGAGCTAATGTACCTCATGTTATTGGGAGCTAAGTCGGTTATGCTGTTGTTTATGGTACTTTTTGTGTGTACCTTTGTGTTTGCTCTTTTTCCCCAAGGGGGAAAGAGGGGAGGACTAAATCATTCTATTTTCTTTTTAAGCTGTCTGAACTGGAAAATCCTTTTTCTTTATAAGCCAACCCTGCTTCTCGGTCTCTGATAGCCATCCTGCACTCAATATGCAACCTCTTCAGTGAAGAGCGGTTGTTGATTTTCCTGGATTTTAATAGTAAATGTCCCTTTAAACCATGGTTTAACTTTTAGAGGGAAAATATAATGGATTTACATTGGTTCTTAAACCCTATTTTGTTTTCATGCACTGCGCAGAGTTAATATTTGTCTCCTTGTGCTTCAATAGCAATGTGTTTTGTGGTCAGTGTTTCCACTTTATCACTTCCAGAGGGGTAGCCGTGTTAGTCTGTATACAGCAAAAACAACGAGAGTTCTGTGGCACTTTAAAGACTAACAAATTTAATTTTTGTAGGCATAACTTTCGTGAGACTCAGCTCACTTCATCAGATGCAGAGGTCATTTGTACTGATTAAAAATATAATCCTTCCAAGCCCAGATAAAACCTATAGGAGAGGTGGGATAGAAAAGGAGGTAAATTATATATAAATTCATTTTGCTAGAATTTGCATATGCAGGAAAAATTCTTCATAGATTGCTTTTTAATAAAAAACAGTGACTGTTCTTTATCAAAAGATATCATTGGCCTACCCTGTCCTAAACCCTTTCAGTGTGTATAGCAAGTCATTTTTATTATTTATAAGGAGTCATTAAGAGTCTGTCACATTGGAGATATCCTCTGGGTCTCTTTACAGACTCAAGGAAAGTTCTGTTGCTTCTGGTTAGTATTTTAGGTAGTCTCAGGAGAGATTTAGTTTGACTGTGAGCCCAGTCCTCCCACCTGGGTATCCCAGGACTTGAAAGGCAGCAGAACTGCTGTGGTACCACTGCACCATGAAGTGAGGTGCTTAAATAAACAAACAAACCGTATCATGATGGTCTAGGAGTGGTGTGAGTGGGGAGTAGGATGCAGAGATTCTGCAATGGCTGGGCATTGTGGGAGCAGTGCCATGGGACAGTGGTTCTATCCAGACACCACCAAGGAAACTTTGGGATAAAGGTAGTGGCAGGATAATTAGGTCCCCAAATTCATGGATCAACAATTAAAAATCACCCATTTTGACTTTTAACCTTGGGAAAAGATTCCATTCCCTGACTTCTATAGCAATTTGCTGCACAAAGCCCTTTTCCTCAGGCTTTGCATTCGAGGGAGAGAACTTGGCTCTTGGGCTATTCAAGATGTCCCAGCTTTCACTCTCTCTGCTAGTATACAGTGAATATACCTAATTTGCCTGAAATAATGGAAGACAAATATCTTTCTTGTTGATATTAGAACAACCTCGCTAATTTAATAATTGTGAGGGTATATACATTGTTTCATTGAAAATGCCATTCTCTCATTGACAGGATTAATCTCAATAGATTGGAATGTTTCAAATCTGGCTTTCTCAAAGTTTTGTTGTTAGCAGCTTGATTCCTTCTGCTGTTTTACCCGTGTTTCTCTTTGATTTCTGCTAAGATGACATTGGTTCTAAAAGTTAACACCTTTAATTTTTAAAAATGTAAGTGAAGATCACTTCACTTACGTGTTTAAGATCTACCATAAAACCAAAACAGGAGTTTTAGTAACACTGGCCATATTTAAATAAAATAAGTGATTCTAAGTGCCACAGGCAGTTATTCCAGGGCATGATGGAGTGCCCTGAGAGTAAAACTTCACTTGTCATTTTAAAATTTCATTCTTGTGTGAATGAGGCTCTTTCTGAATATAGTTTAATTTTTTCATAGTATAGTTATGGTAAAGTATGATGCTGTTATATGAATGACAGAAAACTTAAGTGTCTAATTTTATATCTTTTTATTACAGTAATTAATTTATAATATGTAGTAAAGAAAAACCTTAATTCCGTTCCCATTTATAAGGGCTAAACATAAAGTTTATCTGTATCTGTATGCTGTTTGTCACATCATCAAATGTTGGTAGCATATTACTGACTGCTACCTCGATGAAGATTATTTTAAAAGTAATCAAAGAACTATTAATGGAGAAGCATAATCAATCATTAAAGAAATAATATGGAAGAAGATGATCCTTTCGAATCTAGTAAGGAAGAAAGAGACAGCACGACAGAAAGCTAGTCTTCCAACAGTTAATCAAAGGATACATTTTAAAAATTCTTGCACTGGGACTTTAAGGAGATGAAGATACCCCATTTGTTTGGTTTTCCTGGGATTTGACATGAGAAATTTGTCTGAAATCTCAGGGAAAGTTTGTCCTTTTATTTAAGCCATAGACTAGTATGTTGTTTGGGCAGCTTCTTACAGAAAAAAGGATAATTGTGGAGGTTATAGATTAGCTCCCTGGCATTTTATCTGTCATTAGCCTCGAGAATTTTCCCTAGCAAGAGTGCATTTTTGGCTGATGGGATCTGTAACAGCGATTATTTCCATATGCTTGCTGAGTCTGTTCCAGAAATGAGTGATGTAATTAGAGGCCCACATCACATAGACATAAGTCTCATCAGGTTTTATATTTTGGATAAAGAATTTTTAAAGCATTTCTTTTTAACCCAGCCAGCTTTAAAACTGTGAAATCCAATTCCCAAATTGTATATTCACAAATTTTCTGACCTTATTACAGTGAAATTGGCAATTCTCAAAGGCAAAATCTATGTAGCAGAGTTCACAATATGTTTTTCACTGTCCACAGGCCATTTTGTTAATGCAAACATTTTGTCATCGTATTGCTTAGCAGAGAGTAAAATCTGAAGATAAGTCTTACTTGATGGACCTTATATGTGAGAGAATTGTAGTCAAGCAAGTGCGAACTTTCCAATGAAACAGTAACGAATGAAGCAATGACTAACAAGAAATTATGGTATAGCAAATCTCCAAACCTCTAGGTATCCCTTGTTAACCAGCAACCCATTAGTCTTTCGGGATGCCTTGTTCAAAGTTCTGGAGCCCACTACACTCTTTCCATCAATGCCCAGCTACTGGTCAGTACAGAATCTGGAATTTTTTAAAAGGAAATTTTATCATAAAGCCAATGAGTTTCTTCATATCTTTGCAACATACAGCTCAGTTTGACTCACTGTGAAAGAATGGTTAAATTGATATTGAGAGTTTACAGTCCAGCTCGTTTTGTGGCATGTCTGGTATAAACATTGGCTGCAAAATACCAGAAAGTCTGTTAAAATAATAAAATATATATAATATCTGTTTCTTCATGGTACCGTACTTTGTTATGGCATTCAACACTAGTAAAACAAGCTTTATAACATAAACACAGAAGGATCATGATTAATACTAATTAGTACCACCATTTTTCTAATAAAAGACAAAAATCTGGAAACTCCCTGCATGTATAGATATGAAAGGAAAAGAGGAGGATTGAGTGGCATGAAAGTGGTTTTAATGGCAAGAGAAGAAGGAGCACAGTTCTGTTAGGAAGAAGAATGAGAGGGGCCTGGAGGAGGCCCCACACAGAGAGCGACATTATAACCAAATTGTCAGTGCTTATTTTGTAATGAAAGAGGTGTAGTAAAAAGTGAGAGGCTGAGACTTGAGGCCTAGTATAACAGGCCAGGTCTGAAGCCTGAGGCCCAAGTTAAAGTAGTTGAGCCCTGCTGTTATAAAGCAAAATTAGCAGAAGTCAGGCTGTGAACCTGCATGCAAGTTCACAGAAAAGTGGCAAGAACAGTGCTGGTATTGAAAAAACACACACCTTCCTAAAGAATTGCTAGGTAGGCACAAGATATGCATGCAAGCGCATTCCAGAAAGGTGGTACAGAACGCCCCGATACTAGGTATGGTACAAACACTTTCCCCAAAGGTAACAGGAACATGCTGGCCCCTCTTTTAGATAAGGTCAGAATGACAATAGGATGGATAGAGATGTTTTGATCGAACTGACATGTACAAGGGTGGTAATTAGCCACGTCAGAGGGTGGCAACTAACCAGGTCAGAGGGGCACCATGTAACTTGTTTGTATCAGTGTATAAAAGAAGGTTTCAAAGGGAGTGTCTTTGGCTGGCCTGAGGGGGGATGGAAAATCCTGCTGTCCTTTGAGCTGGTCCATTGTAACAAGCATATATGTGTTAGTGGTTCTGTAGAGTCTGTGGAATACCAGGACTGTGCTTTGTCTACAATAAACCTGGCCAGGCACCTTTGCTACTGAATCTATATCTCTGTTCTTATTGCTCCAACCCTTATTTCCAATCCCTATTCCTCTTTCCCTTCTTGTACTGTCAGAGCATTCCCCAGATACTTCCAGAGTCACACAAGTCCTTGGGAACTTCTGGAGACAACACAATGTCTTGATAATACCCATGATGTTTTGTCTTCGTTTTCAGAAGAATGATGTTGACAATAAGATACTATGAGACTATCTTGTGAAGACCGAATTACAAAAACAGAGGAGTGCTGCATGAGGATTATTCTTTTCTTATTCTTAAATCTTTTCTAAAAGTTTCCTCTGATAGTGCCTTACCTAGTTACATCAATGAGATAGCTATATGTGAATGTGAAAGAATGAGTAATTCTAAATTAGAGCAAATGCATCAAATACTTGACTCGCATAAAATTAATTCCACAGCAATTCAAGTTAGGAATTATTTTTAATCTACTTTTTCTCTGCTAATATTCCTTAGTGCTGCTAAATTTAGACCTCATTACAGATTAGAGAAAGTGATGCAGAGACTAGAGAAAACAGTTTCTGAAAAGAGAAT
This sequence comes from Emydura macquarii macquarii, assembly GCF_026122565.2. Lineage (NCBI taxonomy): Eukaryota > Metazoa > Chordata > Testudines > Chelidae > Emydura > Emydura macquarii. Next base: position 11,934,913 of record NW_027131283.1, read on the forward strand.
TTGTGGCTTATTGGAAAAGAAGCCAACTAAATATGAAAGAAAGTTGGTAGCATAATAAAGAAAAAGCAGTGTCGCTAAATCATTAGCTGGCACACTTTGTCCTTGAGTCAATATTGAACTAATGCCCCATAATGACGTTATAGGGCACTGGAAATGCTGTCAAGGAATGAAGCAGCGATCTTGACTATTCATGGTCACTTAAGATCTCATGAGACTTTTCACAAGAGTAAGAATATTAATGCTAGTGTCCTAGCCATATTCTAATTAAGTCATGCCTATCTAAAACTTCCTCTAATGTTTTAAGTGGATATGGTGTTCATCTTCACTTCTTCTCTTAAAGAGCCAACCTCTATTTATTCCTATGGAACCCCAGGTAATTAAATTGTGCTCTATGGAAATAACCGATGGTCCCGTTTACGTCAGTACTCACAAGGGGACTGCAGGAATGGGCTCTAACTTTTTACCTTTAGGCTTATTGATTCCTAGAAGGTGTCAAATCCAAAATGGATACCATCTTGTACCAGGTCAGAATCTTGAAAAACATCTAAAATGCAACACTACTTATATAAGATGATCAGTATTTCCCTGCAGTTTTACAGGTAGGAGCTAAATCCCAAAGTTGATTGTGTTAACTACTCATCATTTAAAATAATACAACAAAGATTTGTTATAAACTAAAAATATGTTAGATAATTGAACTATATTATAAATTCCTTCTTCCTGTAAAGTTTGACAAGCTCCCACCAGTAGGTGCCTCTTCTAAATTATATAAATTTTTGTACTACAGTATCATTTATCATATGTAAACCATAAGTATATTTTTTTCATTTGCCTCTATTTATAGGGATGCATTCAGGGCCTATGAATTTAAACTGTGCCTGTGTCTGTTCAACAAATTCAAGTAATCCTTCCTACTTGTGTGGAGTCTAGTATATTTTGGATACATATATCTTGCCTTATCCAAAGTTTTCCAAGCATTTACTATAATGGTGGTAATTCCTTAGAGCAAGTTTTAGAGTTTGAGTGATCTCCTTCATGTTTTCCTTCTGTGACCATCTCTAGAAAATGTCTATTCTCCTTTCTTTAGGAAGTGTAAAGTAAGTCCTAATTGCATGGCAGATTCTGGAGCAGTGAGAGTAGTTCTAAGAGATGCCTCTTTGTTCTATGAGTTTTTCTGTTACGCTTTCTCCCAAGCAAAAACTGTGAATGGCTCTGTTCAGCCAAATACTCAGTTGTTAAGATTATGGTCACTAAGTGATTCATTCTGCTTGCTGTTACTTTTTATTCTTAACCAGATGAAAGAGTTGTCCATTATCCAGTGCACCTCTCAGAGATATTTTTAACCTCTCTCTGAAGATATAAATACATCCAACATTTCTTCTTTAATATTTTAGTGCTAGGTGGCAGATTGTCAGCCTAAGAAACTAAAATCTGTTTATCCATTGAACAGGTGCAGCGCAGGCAAACAGTTACAACTTTCTTCATTCTTAACCACCAGTGTGTTTTCCAGATCTGACCTAGAAGAGTCACTCTCTGAGTCAGAGGGAAGTTCAGAACCATGTAAGGTTTAACCTTTTTCTCTGCTGTGACGTGCAGCAAGGATTGCAGTTATCATCACGCAGACGTTTGTCCATCAAGGACTGACTTCATTTATGTAGGTAACCAAGGCTATGTCTACACTTGTAGCTGCCTATGTACACCACACCACTCATGAGAATGGGAATTCAACAAGAATCCCAATAACACTTTTGGATTATTTTTTCCCCGCAGGCAATAACATGTGATGACATTCTCTGACATGCTACTGAAACCTCGACACATCAAAGGGGTGAATGTTCATCTGTCGCCATGCCATGTACGAGAGACAGCAATGAAGTGATTAGAGAGTAAGGGAGATGACAGGGAGCAATTTGCTAGCCTTTTACAATACAACCCTTCTACTGTGTCCAATGCAGTTCCCTGGAATGGACATCATCATCCTAGTTTCGTTGCCTCCATTATTCTGTTTTTAAGGTTGACTACTTAGAGTGGGATCCTGACCTCTTTGAATATCTCTAGCTAAAAGTAACCCTTCTTCTCCCCCACTCCAAAAAGTCAGACACAAATTCACTTTTAAATGAGTACATCATGAACCCTGCTGTCCAGATAATTCACCACATATATTTGTGCATTCATTCTTACAGTATGTCGGCAGCAACTCTCGTGGTGCATTTCTTTAGGAGTTGGACACTGGGGCTGGAGGAGTTGCAGCTGTAATTTAAGAAATGCACCACCTGGCAAACAGATTTTTCAGGTTTCAATTTGACTAACTTTGAGTCACATATTTGTTGAGGTTTCACGAGTATATGGGCAGGTTTAAATTTCCTGTGCTGCTTTTCTACCTTGCTTTCTAAGTTAGAGTCTGTGGGCCAGTTCCTCAGGTGGTGCAAATTAGAATAGCTCCATTGAAGTTAATTAAGTTAATGGAGCTATGCTTATTTACCCAGTTAAAACTCTGGCTCATGAAGTACAAGCTTCATCATAAGTATAGACATTGGCTCTTTTCTGTGACTGTTAAGCAGAGCTGTGTGTTGAGTTTGAACTTTTGTGAGTCTTCATCTTTGATTTGATATTTTCTGTTGGAGAGAAGCTAGTGATTCAATCTTTTTGTCGGGCAGGTTACTATTTAGTATTGCAGAATAATTTAGTTTAAGATTGGGCAGGTACTATTCTGGTGTGAAGTTTGTCTTGGACCACTTATGTCAATGTTGTCTACTTCAGTTGCAGAATCTAGAGGAGGTTTCTGACACAGAAAGAAAGCTATGGACTTTTATATATCAAAAGGTCAAGTTAAATTCACTGAAAAGGGAGCAAATTAACCCCCTCCTGAGTAGATGAAATCCCTTTTTTTATTAAATACCATATCTGCAGTTAACTCACATTTACTCAAAATGTTTTAATATTTGACTTAGTAGAGTTTTTGCATCTGATTCAAACCTAAAATTACCATAGTAGAAATCCATTTACAGTGAACTCTAACAGTACTATTCCATTTATGAGGAAGTAAGGTGAAAGATTTCCAAATTGTTTCAATCCATTCCAGAATGCAAGCTGTGACAGTTTATAAAGACGCTTCCACTGACAGTGAAGTTGTGCTTTGCACTTAACTGTAAAATGGTTCCATTGCAGTTAGTTTACTGTAGAGCACCAGTTGGCCCTTGCCACATTTAAGCTGTTCCAGGATAAAGCACTTACAGTGGCACCTCTGCCTCCTGAACATCACCTGAGCTTTGAATGTGGAAAGGTCTAATGAGAACCAAGGGGAACATGATTTAAAAATCAGGGGTCTCCAGATCCATGTTCAAGGATCTGTTCATTGATCAGGGGTTCATGACACAGAGGTGAAAACTCTGGGATTCTGTATACAGTTGGGCACTATTGCTGGAAAATTGGTATAACATTTTCTAGTGTAGACAGTGTCTAAAAGCCCAAACCTTCTGTTTGACAGAGGAGAATTAAGGGGTGAACTCTCCATTCTGAGCTCCCAGGATTTGTTGATGTAAATTTATTTTTTCTTAAAAGCATTCTGCAGTTGAAATGAATTAATGGGTCTAAATTCTATCCTGAATTGGATGTCATGCACTTCCATCAAAGTCAGTGGTATTTCAAGGAGTTGTAAGTCAGGCAGAATGTAACATTTGAACCACAAAGAAATCAACATCTTAATTAATAAGAGCACACGGATCAGAGTCTTTTTAATGCAAATGAAAGATGTAAAAGCAGAAATAGTAAGGAATGTGGGGACTGAGCTAGACTTGACATATAATGTATTAACCAAAGTTTCCAAGTTCGTGGCTTTAAGGAGACAGTAAAAAAAACACCCTGGATGTGTGCAGACTTGTTCACCTAAGTCAGTTAGCTTCTCATTTCATTTATCTGGAAATGTTTGCTGTTGTCAAATGGAAATAATGCGTTTCTAGGGAAAATGTGTAAAACCTTTGGCTGTCAGGGCTATAGCTCTTCCACAATGAGCAACTAAAAACTCCAATAAGAAACTTTGTTGTACCTGGCAACGAGCTCTGACTACTGGATTTAGAGTTTGATTTGGCAGAAAATGACAGAGGTGTTGAAGAACAGAATGTAAACATAAGGATTTGAGAAAGGATAACAGTAAAGGTACCCTACGCTATAGACAAGTTTTTCCCCAATGTCTTAAAAAGATAGTGAGCTCCATCACACCTTTAGTTGTCTATCTTTATATTTTTGGAAAGGGATAGAAAATAAGACAGAAAATATAATGCCATTATATAAATCCATGATGTGCTCTCACCTTGAGTACTGTGTCCAGTTCTGGTCACCCCATCTCAAAACAGATATAATGGAACAGGAAAAGTTTCAGAGAAGGGCAACAAAGATGTCAAGGGTTTGGAGTGGCTTCCATACAAGGTGAGACTAAAAAGATTAGTGTTGTCAGTTTAGAAAAGAGATGACTAAGGGGGGAAATGATAGATAGAGGTCTATAAAATCATGTGTTTGGAAAAAGTGAATAGAGTAGTGAGTCACCCAATGAATCAGAGTCACCCAATGAAATTAATAGGCAGCAAATTCGATACAAACAAGAGGAAGTACTTTTTTCACACAATGCACAAATAATCTATAGAACCAATTGTCATGGAATGTTTTGATGGCCAAAAGTATAATTTGGTTCAAAAAAGGATTGGATAAGTTCATGGAGGATAGGTTCGTCAATGGCTGTTAGCTAAGATGGTCAGTGATGCAACCCATGCTCATGTCAACCCTAAACCTCTGACTACCAGAAGCCAGGAGTGGAAGACAGAGATGGATCACTCCATTATTGCCCTGTTCTGTACAATTCCCCCTATGCCACTGTTGGAGACAGATAGTGGGCAAGATGGACCATGGTCTGACTCAGTATGTCAGCTCTTAATGACTCCACAGTGTTAATAAATGAATGCATGTATGGTCTTCTTTATGCTCTCTAGCATATCTGTTTACTCTGCTATTTCAGGTTGAAATCCCAGCCCTACTGAAGTCAATGGTAAAACTCCCATTAGCTTTAGTGAGGCCAGGTTTCACTCCCTTGTGTATAAAATGTATTTTTATAAATAAAAACTACGTTGTATGGTAAATGAGTAAAGGTGAAAGAGCATTGAAAGCTCTGCAAGCAGTTGCTTATTTCTCATCCCAATGTTGATATTCAGGATATGCTCCTTCAGACCCTGTGATCTGCAAAACAAGTCTGAAATGTACATGATCCTATTGCTAGAGAATCCTTTGCCCTGCCAGTTTTTCCCTGTTTCAATTTACTCCTTTGTTAGACGTAGCACAATTATTATTGGTGACACAAGCAGATATTGTCGATCAGATTTTTGAATAAGAGCACTGTCTTCCAGCTACTTCTTGTATTTTTTTTAATTTTGTATTTTTGATTATTCTGAATGTGTAAATCTGCTTTCATATCTGTAAGCCACATTCTGCCTTCCTTAGTCTGGCATAGCGCAATTCCATGGCTGTTTGATGACCTGCATGAAATAAGATAGTGGTCTGAGTCTACTGAGTAGTGGACAAGGTGTCCATATTGCAAAAACCTCATTCACTGTTGGCACCCTTCTTGGCAGTCTTAACAGAGTCCAAGAACTGACTGAGCATGGAGACTTCTAGACCTGCCGGGTCAGGGATGAGGAATATTGGCAGGTATGAAGGGGAACATTCACTGCCAGTGCTGCCCAGTGGTCGGGCAGGTGTGTGGCAGGTTGACTTCCTCCCCAGCATTCCCCTTTTCCACTATTGCTCCACTCTGCAGTGGTCTGTCCTTTCAGTGACTCCGGCCAGGTCACGTTTTCAAGTCCACCCTTTTTGGGGTATATATAAAAGAGTCCAGTACCAAGGAGGTCTTCCGGGCCAAATAAGGGATTCAGAGCTTCCCCCTTGTCAGGGTCTCATGGTCTGGACCTTTCTATCTTCAGGGTCTTCCCCCAACCAAGCTCCCTGATGAGGGATAGATTCCTGTAGTTATTCCTATTTAGGTGGTGCTAGGGAAGCCCAGGCCCACCCCATCCACCAGGCTCCAAATCAGAGCCCAATGGTAGGCAGCTATATCCAGCACCCTGGGGTGCAGTGCAGCTCCTTCCATGGATCACGGCCCACCAGTCCCCTCTCTTCCTACAGGGTAAAGTAAAGGGTTGAACATAAAGATAAAGTTCCTGACCCTCAGAGAGTCAGTGATCTCTTCTTTGCAGGCATAGTTAGGCCACCATAACCAGGCCTCAGGCCGCAAGAACTCCTGTGGAGTTGCTTCCCAGGAGCTGAGAGTGCAAGTCAGTTTACCTCCACTGGCTGCCTGCTAGTGAGCTACTCTGCTTACCTTTTAAATCTCCGACTCCAGCCTTTGCAGGCTTTGCAGGTGGAGAGAGACGAGACCACCAAGGGCCAGAGCAGCTCCTTAACCCCTTTCTCTCCAGTGTGGAGATTGTATTCCCCATCACAGCAGGTCAGTGTAGAGGAATTTGCACTGTTGCTGCCCATGTAATATTTGTTGTGGGAAGATATACTGGGCTACCACAGAAGACTCCAGACTCCGTGGCCACCACTCAGATACTTTTCACCAGCATTAAATTCATTTAAAAATAAAAGGTTGTAACAAACATTGAGAAGAATATTAAGTTTATGATATCACTTTCAGGTTAAAGGTCATCCTTGAAACTTACCAGTTTTACTTCAGATAAATGGATATCACCTCAAAATGTGTAATATGACCTAATTTTCCACACACCTACTCCTGTAGGCAAAACCTAGAATATTGCAGATACTGAGGTAAAGATATCCATTTATCTAAAGAAAAGGAATTCATTTATCTATGATGAGCTTTTAAGCATGACTACTCTGTCTATTTAGAAGCAAGTGAAATGGTCCAGAGAAAGTTAATAGATAGAACATGCTATGTGTTAGGAACATACGTCATGTGTTGTTGAGTCCCATCCCCTGCTATTTCAGACAACCCTGTCCTATAATCCTGTTCATAAATGTACCAAGCTTCATCTTAAAACTAGTTAGGTTATTTCCTGTTGGAAGGCTGTTAAACTCTTTGCATTAGATACCTAATTTCAAAGATATTGAGTCACTTGCACATCAAAACATGGTGAAAATCTGTGGAGCCCAATCAATTAATTGACCTCTTTCTTCTTTGACAGGTTAGTGAAGGATGCTCCATGGGATGAGGTCCCTCTTGCTCACTCTTTGGTTGCTTTTGCCACGGCTTATGACTTCTTGTACAATTACCTTAGCAAGATGGAACAGGAAAGATTTCTTGAGGTGATTGCCAATGCCTCAGAATATATGTATGAAACATCATACAGGCGTGGATGGGGTTTCCAGTACCTACATAACCATCAGCCTACCAACTGCATGGCCCTACTCACAGGAAGTCTGGTTCTGATGAATCAAGGTATGTGCTAATAATCAATAAGTACACTCTTTTTAGAGTGTCAGTCATGTTTGTAAGGTATGAATAAAGTTTCAGGAATTGATACAAGTATGGATCCTGTGTTGTACATGTTAGCACTCAACCGCTAATGCAGCCATGTGTAAAGTTGTGCAGATGTATTTATCAACTAAAGCATAGCTATATTCATCTTTTCTTTTTTTTTTTTTTGGTTGCATATAACATATAACTCCTCTTGTTGTCAGGAGGTTGTCATTTTATATGTATATATATATATATATGTATATATACAGTGTGTCATTATATATATATATGTAGTGTGTGTGTGTGTGTGTGTATGTATATCAGTTATACAAGATATAAATTGTACAGATTGTTATAAAGGTGAAGATCAGTAATTGCCACGGCACCACTTCTAGGTATTAAACAAATTGTACATAATGTGACCATCCCAAGCATTCAAGTGTAGGCTCTTCAAGTCTTTCTAATTAAGGCCAAGTGCGTAGATTAGAAACTTCTTGGGTTGGGAGCCATCTTTTTGTTAAGTGTTTGTACAGTGCCTACAAGTGATCACTGATTGGGGTATCTTGCCCTCCCTACAAATAGTAGCAATAATAATATACCGAAAGATTTTTTTCTCCCTGCCATATAGAGTCCAGAATTTGGGTTTATTTAAGTGGAATCCCTAAATGTTCACCCATTCCTCATAATTTCATCCTTCCTCTTTCTCCCTCAATGTGGCACAAAGCTGGCAGCTGAGAGTGGTCTCCACTTTCTCTGAGAATAAAGACCAGTAACTGTGGTTTGCATCCATCAAGGCTGGCATCATGAATCCATCAGAATTTGCAGTTTAGGTTGAACATTTGATGTGTGGCTATGGCTACCTTTATCTACCTTTAGTATCTTCCAATTCCCTTAGGGATTGGTAACATGAAACAGATATTAATTTTGAGTTAAAATGAGCAGAATAAATCTGTTCTTGAGAGTGAATGAAATCAGCATTCAGGGAGAATTTTGATTTCTATAAATTATATCTGGAAGTTTCCAACAGTTAAAAAAAAATGTATTGTAGCATAGTTTTAGATTGTCTTTCTAGCAATATAATGCTATATAAAATATATTTCTCTTTTAGCATATGATAGAGCAAACAAATAGGTGAGGTAGGACATATAATTTTACAAAACTAATTATTTTAATATTATAGCTTTATCACAATATGAATAACATGCCATATGTTAAGAGTATTACAGTTGTATCTAGAGATCCCAGTGAAGATCATGATCTCATTGTGCTAGTCGTACCAACATGCTGTGTTGAGCCCTGCTCCAAACAGCTTACAGTCCCAATAGACAAAGGAAGCATTATTATCTCATTGTACAGATGGGAGGGACTGGTACACAGAGAGATTAAGTGGCTTGCCCAAGGTTACACATGATGATTGTGGCAGAGCTGAGAACTGAACCCAATTCCAGAGGCAGACTTAAGTATTTGATAAATTATGATCTTCTGAGTTAAAATAAAGACTCGGATATTTTTTAAAAATATTTGCATAACCAATAGGCTGGTATGTAATGTGCTCTAAAGGAAAGCACTAATTAATTCCCTCTTCTCATTCAGCTAAAGATGATCTTAGATATCCTACTTGTTCCTTGTTATACACTGATGTGTAATAGATTGATGGTGTGGGATAGCTGTAAACCACGTAATAGCCACTTACTGTATGTTTCAGGGTGATAAATGCACCGCCGCTACTGAACCATGAGACAGATAATTCTCTCTTGTGTGACATTTTAGCTCAAAAGTAAGGATACAAGTTGGAAATGCTAAAGAAGTATTAAGAACCAAAAATGTTTATTGTGGCTTTTATGTCCCAGCCTGTAGTAAGAGTATTGGGCATCGCTATAATGTGTGTTAGGATGGCACAGTTTCTATAAGGTCATTGAGGGGAGCTCTCACAGCAGCAATCACGAATGCCCCTTTTTTTAGCATGTGCCAGCTGCCTGCATCAGCAGATCTCTGCTAGATGACACAGAAATGAGTGGCGGGCCTATGTCCACATACCTTGCTCTCTTTGGAGAGTCTACTGCTGGCACTACTAGTCTCTCGTTATTTGTACCTGGGTGCACATTTTGGCTAACTCATGGGCAGAGGGCACTGGGTGGGGGCTTCTTGCAACTTCTCCCTATTTGTTGATCTATACAGAGCAAGCCCAAAGGGACCAGAATGTTAAGACCTCTGATAATCTTTTCTTGAGCAGAAATCTGTACATGTTTAGATAGTACAGTATTCTAAAAACGGACATAGTGTGGAACATCTTTGACTATGTAATATCATTTAATTGCATGTTAAGTTTAAACTTTTTGATTAAATGTTCTTACTGTTAATTGTCGTTTGCATCTATAAGGCACCCACCCCTCAGTGTGTGTGCTTTGTGAATGTTTCACTTGTGGCAATCATATTGCTAAAAAATGAATGACTCAGATAATTCCCTTATTGGAGCCCTCTGGTGGAGATAATACATTTGTTTGCATTCTGTTTTAATTTCAAATGCACAATCCCATGTGGCAAGTGAGGATTCTCACTATGTGAGTGTGTTGAGCATACTAGGGACATCTTTCTTTTAAAGTACAAGGTGTGCTTTATTTATTTGTCCCTGGTTAATAACAAATAGGTGCTGGCAGATTTTCTTCACTAAGTTAAGCTTGAACTACTTTGTTCATCAGAAATAAAAATCTACATGCAATCAGTTTTATTCTCACTGTACAACTGCAAGGAGATGGCAGACTTAGGTCATATTTTAGGACTGCATAAGTCACACTTTGGAGCACCACTGTTTTAAAAAATCATCTTCCGGAGGCATAGTATGTTATGAAGTTGTGTCAACTTTATCCACCTCTTTCTCTTTCAGGCTATCTTCAGGAAGCGTATTTGTGGACTAAGCAAGTGCTGTCAATCATGGAAAAGTCTATAGTCCTGCTGAGAGAAGTTACAGATGGATCCCTCTACGAAGGAGTGGCTTATGGCAGCTACACCACCAGATCTCTCTTTCAGTACATGTTTCTCGTCCAAAGGCACTTTGATATCAACCACTTCAACCACCCCTGGCTTAAACAGCACTTTGCATTTATGTATAGAACTGTTCTGCCAGGTAGGTAGCTTGGAGCGATGAAGGGACATCTGCTAATTTCTAAATCAGTTATGAGTTTCACAGTTAAAGTAGAATTTTGTATAGCTGAATTTTGTATAGCATGAATATGACACTATTGTTGTTGTTTATTAAGTGCTGGCCCTTAGAATTAGTCAAAAAATAAGAAAATTATTTTAGGAAAAAGTATGACAATTCAAAGTTACTTCTATTTTTCAGGGTTTGAATTGGACCCATTTTCTGTTTTTTTGTGAATTTTGTCTTGATGTTGTTTCTTGACATTTTATCAGAATCATTTTCAAAATTGTTACTGAAATTTTTCTCATACCAAAACTCATTACACTGAAAACTGAGGTTTTTGGGAATGGAAAAAATTGATAGTTTGCATAAAAATATTGATAAAAATGTTATAGACATTTTCACAAAAATTGAAAAAGCTTTGATAACATCCATTTTTTCCCAAGAAGTTTCATTTAAAGAAAAAGCTATTTTGATTAAAATATTTTTCATGTGAAAAATATTAACTAGCTCTATTGGTGAGGTTCTCAGTGCAGTCCAAGGAGACATGGGCTAAATTTTTCCAATGTGAGTACCTAAGATTAGACAGAAAAATACCTATTTGTGTCATTGTGGCATAAAACTACTATCTGAGTTAGATAGAAGAAAGGAGAGCTACCCCTGCTGGCTGAAATTTTGGGGACGTTAAATGGGAGAGAGGTCCCTCAGACACATGAAAGAGAAGTTTATTTTTCTGTGGAAAGGTACAGGAAAAGAAAATCACTAGGACTGATGGACAAAACAGTAACTGTCTTTTGGACCCCTATTAAGTCATACATCATTTGCTTTCTACGTTCTGTCAAGTTCTTTGTTTTCTATTCATTGTAGATTAGTATACTGGTATACATAGTATGACCATGAGTTTCTATCTTTGATGTATTCCATGTATTCTAGTGGTAAATTGTATTACCATTTTTAACATCCAAAATATGGGACCTATGATACACTTTTGGGTGGATCATGTCTTCTTTTGTTTCATACAGCACAGTGGGCAATGACTATGTTCAGTAAATAATAACTAATAATTATAGCTTTTAATTTAGTAGCTACCAAAGAGCTTTGCAAAGGGAGGTCAATATCATTATCTCCATTTTAGAGATGGGGAAACTGAGGAACAGAGATGCAAAGTGACATGCCCAAGGTCACCCCACAGGGTAGTGGCAGACCTGGGAGTAGAAACAAGGTCTCTTGAGTCCCAATCCACTTTGTGCTCTGTGCACTAGGCCATACTACCTCCTGTTTTAGTCACTGTTACGTTCTATGTTTACCACTGTATCAAACAGAGGAGGAAGGGTCCCTGCCCCCAAGGAGTTTCGAATCTAAATAGAGATACTCTTGATGACCCAGAGGGAGACTAGAGCATAGCAATGAAGAGTTGTTGTATTTTGATAGGTATATGACAGCATCATTCATATAAATGCAATAACATTTGGGACTTCAGGGAATTTTAAGGGATTTAAATAGGGAGAGTTGGATCCTTGTGGACTGCAAAAAGAAGATGTTCTAGAAATAAGGTGCAGCATGGGGGGAAAAAAGCATGAAGGCAAGAATGGAAGAAGGATACAAAGGCAGTGGTGAAGTGAGAATCTGGGGCAGAGTAAAATGAGAGTGGACTAAGTGAGAGCACAAACATAGGTAAGTGTAAAGTTGCACAGAGAGAGTGAGATGCTGTTTAATGTGGAAGGCGAGTGGAAGCCAACAGAAGGATTAAATGAGAATAAAATTACGGTAATGAAATTGGGACAGGACTGAGGAATGGACATGCATTTTAGCTACCTGGATGGAAAGGAGGGGTCAGCTATATTAGATGTTGTGGAGATATAAGAGTCATGACATGTAAACAGCTTGAATGTGTGGAGACATAAAATGGAAGTACTCGTGAAATATTTTGCAAAGCAGCCACAGGAGTGTGAACTGAGAGAAGATTTAAAAGGGGAAAATGGGAAATATAGTAATGTGGGGAGAACCTGACAAGTTCGAGGTTTGGCTGAGACTGGATAAATAGTCAAAAATTCTGTTCCTGCTCTGAACATATTCTGAGTTATTGTAACTTCTCAAGTTAGTAAAATTAGTCTGGAAATCTTATAAGAGGCATCACAGTTGCAAACTTTCTAGTACTTCCTCCTTTGATCAGGCTGGAAATCCCATAGAAGATTTTCTCACTATATTTCAGCACTTTTGTTTTGAACTCCCAGCTGGAATCAAAGTGCAGAGATATAAATATGAAAATTAATTGTAAAAAATGCAACCAAACGTTGTCAACCTTCAGAAACTATTTTTGTTCCAGTTGGACTTAAGTTTCTAATGAATACTTGCATTGGGTTCTTTCTGTGTCCCAATCAGTTCACTCTGCCGTAGAATACAAGTTTAACCTCAAACTATGGGTGAAAATACAAAATCCTAACTTGGATGGATTTTATGGGCCTGGTCTCTGCAGGCATAAATGGGCATAGCTATGCTGGTTTAAACCAGTTGAAGATATGGCCCTATATTCTAAACACCATCTGGGAGGCAAGAATACCTTTGACATGCCAGAACACACTCATATTAGAATAATGAGTCACACGGACTCCACATGATACCTGAGGCATCTGCTTCAAAAAGATACTTAAACAACAAAGCCCACTTGTTTTAGTTGTTTCACGGTATAGCAGAAATGGTTTCATTTTACCTTGAGGAGCTTCTGTGTGCCGTTTTTCCTTTAAAGGGCATGGACTGACATAAGAAAAACAAAATCTTTAATCTGAACTATCTTTGAACTATCCTTTGTGAGAGATTAAAGTGAGAAAGGCAGGTGCCTAGGGCCTTTCTTCTTGACATTCCTGTAGCACTTAGGCTGTCATTAGTTTAAGAAGAAAGATGAGTATTAAAGTATGCTACAGCAATGGGAAATAGCTTCCGTATAACCTGACTATGGGTCATTTAAGAGTATGTCTATAAATACTTTAAACGGTAAGCCTATTTGTAATGGTTGGCTTCATTAGCCTTACTTCACAATACATGTCTTTGTACATTTATTTGCTTGTTCTTGTGTTCCTTTTAACTTTTCCCCAAGGATTTCAGAGAACTGTGGCAATTGCAGACTCCAACTATAACTGGTTCTATGGGCCAGAGAGCCAGTTGGTGTTTCTAGACAAATTTGTCATGCGCAACGGCAGCGGGAATTGGCTGGCAGAGCAGATCAGAAGGAATCGAGTGGTGGAAGGCCCCGGGACTCCATCCAAAGGGCAGCGGTGGTGCACTCTTCACACTGAATTTCTCTGGTATGAAACAGAATGAGTGGGCTTCAAAGAAACATGGCAGCTGCCTGGCATTAATGATAAGCCATTAACTTCCAATTTGGAATGAACTGTACAAATGGATGTTATGCTGGTCTTGTGCAACCTGAACTGTCTAGCCTAAAAGGGACTTAGAACTTCTTCAAGCCATATAATAGAGAGACACGTGCAACAGAGGTTTTGTACAGAACTAGTTTTCACGTGTTCTCCATCCATTTATTGGCAATGCTTTAGATTGCATTGTAGTAGACAATAATTTTCAAAGGGAGTGAAATTCTTATATCAAAGTTCCCACATGTGTTCTTTAACAAAAAAGTCATTCATGTATGGCTTGTTGTATACTTTGATAGTTAATTACAAACTCATTTAAAACCCACTTTCTTCTTTTAAATGCAGTAAATTTAAATGCTTAAAGAAAGAAAGAAACATAGAGTCTTAAAAAATTATTTATATTCTAACATGTAAGCAATGTTAAAACAGAGGGAAAAAATTCTGGAACAGGACTTGAGTCAGGTTTTACACATAACTTACATCTCAGCCATAATTTGTAAGACTAGATCATTCCATTGCAGGTGAGAAATGAAAATCTTTTAGGGCCTTTAATATTCACAGCCGATTCCTGCTGGTCAATAGTATTTGTACATATCCAAGATTTAATTTGGCATCAATTTTTTCCCCCCAGGGACTCAACATGTTTATTTGCATATGTTTTTGTATTTACGGTATGTACATTGAGAAAATTCATGGCTTGTTGACCCCCCAAATATCCTTCTGAGTGCTGTGCTGGTTATATATTTAATATATAGATCTTTGTTCTACAGCACCTGTACACTCTCTTTCTCTTTTTCATGCCCTCAAGGACTCCTGGCAAGTCTGTAGTTAAAAGAGTTCCCTGGGAAGATATCTTAACATTCAGGTGTGAGATGCTTTAGTGGATTTGAGTCACAGAAATAAGCCCTAAATGTTCTGTAACTTGTCTACTTGACAGACCTCCTCTCTTCCTGCGCCATAGAGCTCCCATTGCAGCTTGCGTTGAAGTCTCCTGGATTTAATAGCGAAAGGGGGTGGTTGTAGAGCATTCTCCATGAGAGGCCATTTGCTGTGGAACAAGCTTCCATCCTTGGTCAAAATCACTCAGAGTTGTTGACCTACCAGATATATTCCAAGGCCTGTCTTTGTGTCAGGACCTAATGGGGATGGCCATTAATTAGAGAGAAGTATTCTGGTGGGGAAAGACCTTTTCATCTGGTTATGTTAGGGGTGGAGTTCTTAATGGGAGCTTGATGCTGGTTTTATTTGTTTTATTTCTTTAAATAAAGTCTGAAATAGTATATGGGTGCTCATATTAAATATAAGGAAATTAAATTATTAATAAATTAACCTTATTTAGGTATGAAGATTTCTCTTTAAATGTAAATATATTACTTCCATTTATATACCTACTGTCTTTACAAGTTTGTCTTGAGCCTAGGCAGAGGATAAAAGTATCATTTTTAAAAAACTGTGGGATTATAATTCATTTTAAATTTATTTCTAATCCTTTTGGAGAGTTCAGACTCCCCATATCCTCTAGTACCTGGGGAGTCTGCAAACTACATCTTGTGCAAAATAGGAATTGAGTTTCTTTTAACTGAGTAGACAATATATGAAGGGGGACACTGACCTCTGATGAGCACCTTCTGGCCTTTGGGTGCAAACCTGCACTCTCTGTCTCTCTTTTTGCATTTCCGCCTTTTCGCCATTGCCCTCGTCAGGCAGGTCTTCAGTGGCTCAGCCCTTCAGCTAAGTCACGCATAGTCTAAAACAGATGAACTCCTTCCAAGGTGAAAAAGTTCCAACAGGGCCTGTCACTGTGCCATTGTCAATTTCTGCAGCCCTGCCTCTGGGCTCAGTTCTCAGCTGCTTCTGGGCTAGCTTTAAATCTGTGTCTGCCCTGGTATAGAGCAGTGCTCTCAAGGCTTTCTCCCTGGAGACTCTTCACCTTTAATGGCTCTTATCGCCTCAGCTCTCCAGCCAAGTCACTCCTTGAAGTCCAATCCCCTTCCCAGGATAACAAAGTTCGACAAATGGTTGACCCTCTTCAGGGTCTTCAGCCCTGTCTCTGGGCCTCTTTAAATTCCAGTCCTTTGCTTGGGCTCCAAAACTAAGCTTGCCCCTTCTCGGCACTTTGGCCATTTTTCCAGTGGCCAGTGGGGAGACCCAGGTCCGTCCACTACTCTGGGTCCCAACTCAGGAACCCGACAGATAGCAGCCACGTGCTGCTTCCTTTAATAGTTGCTGCCGCTATTCCATGGGCTGCTTCCCACTCTGTCCCATCATCTTCACCTGTTACCTTAGGGTAATGATAGGGCCAGACTGATCAAAGGGTAGGGACCAGATGAAAAGCAGTCCACTTGTCCTCCAGGCTGAGGGGTTGAGTGATAGGCCAACAACCTATCCTTGTAAAAATGTTACATTATAGAAACACAGCAAGGTTGCCAATCTGACAGCCAGAATGATAGTCAGAACAAGAACCATGTTCGTGCCTTAAGGTGACATCTGACTGTGTGGGAAGGATCCAGATTCCCCTAACAGCTATTTAGCTGTATGACATAAGCAAAGTCTGTTATAGCACAGAAATTACAGCTGGCCTTAATAGCAGACCTTACAGAGTCTAGCTTTCACTTTATAATTTGGAGGAGGTTCTTTCGTCTGCTATCTTGTAACAACCATACAACTGCTAATTTGATATACATTGCCAAATTACCTGCTAATTGGATATCTATGTGTGTGGGATTACCATGATGAGTATCTTTATCCTTGTATGATTAGTTCCCTTAGCAAGTGTACTGAGGATTTTATATTGTTGGACAATTCTTTCTTTTAAATATTGCAAAATACCTTGAGTTTTGGACAGGTGCTGAAAAATCAAAATAAATAAAATAATCAATTCTAATTGTAATGTCTAAGTGCAAAACCATGTTCTTTGTCTTTTGGCAGGTATGATGCAAGCTTGCACGCTGTACCTCCGCCAGACTATGGCATTCCAAAGCTGCATTATTTTGAGGACTGGGGAGTTGTCACGTATGGAAGTGCATTGCCAGCTGAAATCAACAGGCCCTTCCTCTCCTTTAAATCGGGAAAACTGGGAGGACGTGCAATATATGATATTGTTCATAAGAATAAGTACAAAGAGTGGATCAAAGGGTGGAGGAACTTTAATGCTGGCCACGAGCACCCAGATCAAAACTCCTTTACCTTTGCTCCCAATGGTGTACCTTTCATCACAGAAGCACTGTATGGGCCAAAGTATACCTTCTTTAATAATGTGTTGATGTTTTCCCCAGCTGTGTCAAAGAGCTGCTTCTCCCCATGGGAAGGGCAGGTTACAGAGGACTGTTCATCAAAGTGGTTGAAATACAAACATGATCTGGCTGCAGATTGCCAGGGGAGAGTAGTCGCCGCTATGGAGAGAAGCGGGGTGGTTTTTATCCGGGGAGAAGGAGTGGGTGCTTACAACCCGAAACTGAAGTTGAAAAACTTCCAAAGAAACCTTTTACTTCTGCATCCCCAGCTTCTGTTGCTTGTGGACCTAATTCATCTTGAAGATGACAGTCCCCTGAAGGCAGCCACCAGCTTCTTTCACAATGTGGATGTGCCTTTTGAAGAGACTGTTACTGATGATGTGCACGGGGCTTTTATTAGGCATCATGATGGGATGTATAAGACGTACTGGATGGATGACTCTGGCTACAGTGAGAAGGCTACTGTTGCCTCAAAAATGTATCCCCGGGGCTACCCATACAATGGAACAAACTACGTGAATGTTACAACCCACCTGCGGAAACCAATTACCAGAGCAGTTTACCTCTTCATAGGACCTTCCATAGATGTCCAGAGCTTCAATGTCCATGGTGATTCTCAGCAACTGGATGTCTACATAGCAACCAGTGTGCATGCCTATGCCGTCTACCTATGGACTGGGGAGGATGGAGGCCATTCTCTCTTTGCACAGGTTATTGCAGACCGCCAAAAAATTCTATTTGATCAAGCCTCCACCATAAGGAACTCTGCTGTGTCAGAGGTGAAGGATTATGTTGAGGTTGTGGAGCAGAATCTTCAGCATTTCAAACCTGTCTTCCAGCAGCTTGAGAAACAGATCTTGTCCCGGGTGCGGAACACAGATAGCTTTAGAAAGACTGCTGAACGCCTGCTGAGATTTTCAGATAAGAGACAAACAGAAGAAGCCATTGATCGGTTATTTGCTATCTCCCAGCAGCAGCAGCAGCAGCAAGGCAGGGCAAAGAAAAACAGAAAGGTAGCCAAAGGCTACAAGTTTGTCGATGCCGTTCCTGACATTTTTGCACAAATTGAAGTAAATGAGAGAAAAGTTCGACAAAAGGCCCAGACTCTGGCACAAAAGGAGTTACCTGTAGATGAAGACGAGGAAATGAAAGACCTTTTAGATTTTGCAGATATTACTTATGTGAAGCACAAAAATGGTGCGTCAATCAAAGGCCAGTCTGGCCTGCAACAAATGGTGAGCACTGTTCGAAGCAGTGACCCATCAATATCGGCTTCTTATATCCGCCTCTTCCTAATTTTAAACATTGCAATTTTCTTTGTCATGCTGGCAATGCAGCTGACCTGTTTCCAAAAGACCAAGAGCCTACATAGCCAAAGATGCCTTTATGCAATACTTTTAATTGACAGCTTTATCTTATTGTGGCTGTATTCTTCTTGTTCCCAGTCACAATGTTAGCAAAAGATCATGTACAGTTCGACCAGTTAATGGTCAGATGTGTCTATGCAAAAAGCATTTACCCTAATAGGGCCATAGTTTGTTTCTTCCTTTTCTGAAACATTCCAGGAAACAGCTGCGGAAAGACTGATTTCACACAAGGAGGGGAGAGGGGAAGGTAATGCATTTTTGAGAGACCTAAGTACTCTTCATCTGTGCTTTGGTTGCATTTGACATCTGAAGGATATGCTTCGTTCATCAGAGCACAGTATGTGAAGCTCTAATTAATTTCTACCAGAAAAAAAAAGAACCCTCTTTTTAAGGGGTTATTTGTTTCCTAAGATCCTTGGTTTTATACAGAAGTGGGTTTGCATAGTATTATTTTCAGGCTGTTAAAGATGTCAACTAGAGCTGGGCAGGAAATGGTTTTCCTGCCCCATGAAAAAGTTTGAGATACCAAAAACATTTCCTGTCCTGAACTGGTACAAAAGGTTCCTTGAAAATGTCCATGAACCAGAAATCCCTGCCCCTAAAATTTTAAAATGTGAAAACAGGATATTTTGACAATTTCAAAGTGTTTTTTTTCCAATTTTTTTTCTAGTTGAGATTTGTTGAACTTTTGAGGGAGATTTGTAGAAACCAACCATGTTTCACAAACAATTTATGGTTTGATGAATCAGCATTTTTAAGTGGAAAAAACGGTGTTAAAAATTTCCAACCAGCTGTAATGCCTATAGACATAATCTTAAAATAGGGATATTCAAAGTTAAAGTGCACAGGAAAGACCTAAACAGCGCACTTCATTCATCTCTGCCAACCCTGGGAATAGTTTAGTATTGAAGCAGTCTGATAACATTATTTCAGAATCCTTATATCACGTCATCTCTTCTCTGTCTTGAGAAACTAGTGCTGTGGGAAGCAGTAGTCAATGTTAGGACTGACTGAGAGAAAAGCAGTTTTGTGGATTAACAAGTAAGGGTCAGAGGCAAGTAAGGAGCAGATTTTAAGCATAGGGGAATATCATTATGAAAAATCCCCTTCCCAGTTGCCAAATCAGATGAAAAGTGGAGGATAACCCCTGCCTGATATAATCTGCTTTTGATTTTACAGATAAGGTTTCTCAAACATTTTCATATGTGCAGCACATCTCAATGGGGAAACTGACTCTGAGATCACCTTTCCTTCTATTTGCAGTTGCAAAAAAAAAGCCATCGTCACCACCCTGTGGCGACACCAGCAATTGCTTTTGTGGAAAAGCTGTATTAAGAAAGTATTTGAGGTATTATTTTTTTTTAGCTCTCAGAGCGATTATGTAGATGGAAAACAAAGAAGAGCCAGGACCACACGATCAGCCAGTTCTCCACAAACCACAAGCTAGTGTTCTGCAGATCATTGGAGGCACACGGATCATTAATTTGGCAATCATTGATATAGGGAATAAAGTGGCTTCTGATAATGAGTTTGACACCCTTATTGCATTTATTAAACTGATTTTTTAAAAATCGTAGGTGTTTGGGAGATTTTCAGAATGGAGAGACTATAGAACTGGTGTATATCACTGTGTTTTTAAGGAAAATAAAAGCATTTCTTCCTGTACATTTTGCTAAATAAATAAATCATAATTGTCTCTGATACATAGATTTTTTTTCTTTGTTTACTAGAATATTTACCCCAATAATTTAAAGAATGGTGTGATGTTCATTAGCTCTTCATTCACAACATCTAATATTGATGGATGGCGCTCTCTGAATTTCACCACTTGCGTCCTTGATAGTGATGTTTTTTTCTTTAAATGTATCTGGCCATGAAACTAAAAATACACAGGTGAATATCTCAGAAGAATAGCCTCAAGTGCATAATAACATGTTATAAAATCCAGAAAATGTATAACATTTATCTTTTAATTTCAGTTTCTCATAGTGAGCCAAGTTCTGCTCACATTACTCATGTACAATAACCGTATTGAAGTCTCTTGGAGAGCAGCAAAATAGATTGTCACCCAACACTGTTCTTCACAACTATGCATATTGCTCTCTACGTAGGTTGGATTATATATTTGTCCAATAACAGGATGTCTGAGCGTCTGGTAACATGATAGAGAAATAAAAGTGCTTAAAAATAGCATGCGATTGTCTGGTCAATGAAAATTTGCTTATTTCTGCATTTTACACTGAGCAAATTTAAAAGAGGGGCAGAAATAGTTGTTGAGGTTGTTTTTATTTTCCAATATACTGTTGATTAATTATTAACTCTCATGTAATATTACTGATCATTAACTGTTGACTCTTCAGCTACTTGGGGTTCAGTTATGCGATCTAGATACATTACTTGGTGAAAAAAGGCACGACAGCATTGCATCTGGCAGAGCTCAAGGCATCATTCTGCTGCAGAAAAGAAGAATGCCCCCAAGTGGCATGGCATACATATGTAGAACACACATTGCAACTCTGCTTCATTTTGCTCTAGTCAGAAAAATTTTGTCAAGCCAGTTTTCCACGAGAAATGCAGTTTTGACAAAACCTACATTTTTTATGAAATCTTATTTATGTCGACAAAATTTCCTGTGAAGCAGAAATTCTGAGCTTCAACCATATCTAGTTAGAATGGATACAGGGTCTTAGTCCTCTTTTCCCTTCACTCCCTCTATGGGGGTTTTGCACCTCAGGAGAACAGGGAAGAATTTCAATTTTGCTTGGCCTTTATGCATTGTGCTCCCTGCAAACCCATTTAAGTACTAGACACAATCTGGCCATCTGTTTATTGAAATGGGATCAGACATAGAGAGTAATATAGAAATCCAGTGGGCAGAGTTTGTGTTTCCAGAGCTGTCACAGAGTGCGCTATGTGACTCCTATCAAGAAATCAGTAAAAGCTGGAGACAGCATGTATGTGTTTATATTTAAGTATACCTCAATTGGTAAAATAGTCAATTAATTTAGCAGGTGAGCAGACAATCATCAAAATGGGACTAGTGATTAAAAGAGAGCATGAACAAAGGAGATTAAAAAATCACATGTAGACTTGAGGTGTTGATTCTCATCTCGTAGGGTTTGTCTACATGGTGCTGGCAAAATGTACTGGAGGGATGTGATTTGTAGAGCGCTGTCATGTATTGCACTCTAACTGCCCTGTGTAGACCGGAGTGACATACTCTAAAAAGTACCAAGTTCGTGTTGATGTAGTCCCTGTGCCACACAGGGCTATGTTTACATGAACTAGGTACCTTGTAGAGTCCACCAGCACGGAGCACTTAGAGCATAGCATGTTAGTGCTCTTCACTGTGCCATGTAGACAAGCCCTAAGGCTGCTTTAGGACCACTTTTCATTGCTAGAATGGTGTAAAGTGGGTATAAATGCAACATGTGCCCATTTTCAGGCCCCTTTAAAGTGAGCGGTACAAAAGTGGCCTTAGTTTAAATTAGAACCAGCCCCCTAATCAAAGAGACCAAAGGGAAAAAAGGGAGATGCCATTCAGCTAGACCCTTATACCAAATGGGGGAGTCATCACGAAGGGAAAATGAATTAAGTCATTCCATTCACTGCATAGATCGGATCTGATACCTTCAGAAAAATCTGTAAAACAGTCCATATATCCTTATAGATTTCAGATCTGTCTTCAAGTCTCAACATGGCTGTTGTTTTCTCGGCTCTACTTAAAACTGTTGTGAATTGTTCACACAGAAGCCAGTTTCCCAAACCAAGCAAACTTTCTATATGGCTTAAGTTATCACTTGGACATACAGAAAATGTTCTGCACATTTTTCAGACATTATGCAATGTCTCGTTTACCCTCAGCTCCTTTCTCCATCAGACAAATCTTCCAATCATTACTCCTCTCCCTCTTCCCACACATACACAACTGTGCTGCCACTATCCTAAAATTTACCAG
Source organism: Emydura macquarii macquarii (assembly GCF_026122565.2). Lineage (NCBI taxonomy): Eukaryota > Metazoa > Chordata > Testudines > Chelidae > Emydura > Emydura macquarii. Next base: position 11,957,443 of record NW_027131283.1, read on the forward strand.
TGGGATCTGTTAGAGTCAGCCCAGGTGTTTGTGATAGTTGGAAAAGAGGGCTGTATAAGGGCAATGATTTTTTTAACACAGCTTGGGTCAGTGTGAGTCACTGACATAGGGCGTGGGGATCTTTCTAATCTTTGTGGCATCAGCATGAAATACCACAGAGAGCCCCCAGCAGGGTCTCTGTGTGTAGGTCTACACAGCAACTAAACACCCGCAGCTGGCCCTTCTCGGGTTCTAGGACCCTGCAGAGTGGGAGGATCCCAGAGCTCAGGCTGCAGCCTGAGCCCGGAAGTCTACACAGCAATGAAACAGCCCCCACAGACTGAGTCCCACAAGTCTGAGCTGACTGGCACGAGTCAGCCCTGGGTATCTAATTGCTCTGTAGACAAACTCTATAAGTCCACAACTGCAGTTACCGTCTTCCTGGTTCCACCTAGACTTTTTGTGATGGTCAATGTTTATTGTTACTTTTTTCACTACTTTTAATCATTATTCAGTAATAAATAAGCAAAGATTTGTCTCATTTCCCACAACACTGGAAACCCAGCTGATATATGTCTGCAAGTGCCATTCTCTTGAATTGCTTCCTTTGATTTCTGTACATGTAAGCTTTACATTTTTCTCTCCACTCTAAGGCCCTAATCTTGCCGCTACAGCCTGCGTTGACATGAACGTCACAGGAGTCCTCTAGGTGATGGAGGCTCTGCAGATGCAAGTGCAGGATCTGGACCTAAAGGAATATATGACGTTAAAACTTTGAGTTGAAATGGAGTCAAAGGGAGCGCAACTCAATGGGAGTAATGTGTGCATACCTGAGAGTAGAATTTGGTTCTTAGTTTTGTACTGAGACTGATGGTCAGACCTAGGAATCCTGGGTGCTCAGCCAAGTACGGACTAACTCTCATCCCTTCGGGGTTTGTTTTTGTTTTTTGTTTTTTTTAAATATAGCTTAAGATGTTAAAATTAAAGGCATGAAGAGCATGACCTCATGTCCTAAAATAATATCTAAGAAGAAAAGACTTCGATAATATACAGAAAAGAGACTAATAGTCTGAAATGTGTTTGTAAATGTAGTTCCCACTGTTCCAGATGTTATTCAATGTTACCTCTTTTTGCATTTCAACAAAAATGATGCTGTTTGGAAAAAAGATAAAGTGACCATTGCCCATGATGTTTATTGGGACTCCAAGAGTCCTAGACTATGTGTGCACTGCACTCAGAGATTGCCTGCAGCATGTGTAGACATACCTGAGCTAGCTTTGATATAGCAAGCTCTAGTTACAATAGCAGGTGAACCTGCAGCAGAAGGGATGACTTCACAGGATAGTCACTGGAGCACCTACCCAGGATTCCAGGTGGGGTGTACAGCCCAGGCTACTTCAGCTTCACTGCTATTGTTATCTGACCTCACTGGACATAGTATAGCCACCTGAGTACATGCCCAGTGGATTGGGTGGGATTGTACGTGGAGGCTAGCCCGAGCAGTTGCCCATGTCACTGCGGCTACACTGCTACTTTTAGTGTGCTATCTGGAGCAGAGCTAGCACATGTATGTCTACCCAAGCTGAGAACTACACCTCCCAGCTGCCAGGTAGATGTACCCTTAACTGGGATCACACTCATGCCTCTGGTATCTTCCATTCTCCTGGTTGGTTCCACTCTTAGAAGTCAATAGGGGTGTTTGAGTTGTAAGCCAGCGGGTGCAATTTCTGGCCCCTTTGAACTCAGTAGCAAAAACTCCCATTAACTTCAATGGGGCCAGGATTTCACTGAGAATTTGGTACCTATTCTCAGTGACACTCTGAGCTACTTTAACCTCCCTGAGATATTAAGGTACACATGAATCCATATTTGCTCTGATTTTACATATGAAAGTAGCAGTGAAAAAATTAAAATGGTTCAAACTTGGTGAGAGGAATGAAGGAAATGATTGTGGTATTGTTCTTGTCGCCTTCTCATTCCAACAAATTGCATGTTTAGAGTTTCATAGGTTTGGGGGTTACAGCTCACCAAAAGGAATTTTTTTTTCTTTTTCCAGCGAACTCACATTGCCATTCATTTCCATAGGTTTCTTCTGTGCCCATTTCCAGTTCCTTAATTATAAGAAGGGAAGGCAAGGTGACATTGCTAACATGGCTCCAAGTAGATGTGCCCTACATGAGAGAAGCTCAGTGCACTAATTCACTGAGATACCTAGTCTTTTCTTCTACCTGGTCGACCACTAGATGTGCATACATACACTGACCTACTTTTATGCTGGGAAGAGAGTAATGGCAGTTTACTTCAAGTGATAAGAACATAAGAATGGCCATACTAGGTCAGACCAATGGTCCATCTAGCCCAGAATCCTCTCTTCCAACAATGGCCAATACCAGGTGCTTCAGAGGGAAGGAAAAGAACAGGTAATCATCAAGTGTTCCATCCCATCGGCCGTTCCCAGCCTCTGGCAAACAGCAATCCCTGCCTATCCTGGCTAATACCCATTGATCAACCTATCCTCCATGAACTTACCTAGTTCTTTTTTGAACCCTGTTATAGTCTTGACCTTCACAACATACTCTGGCAAGGAATTCCACAGATTTACTGCGTTGTGTGAAGAGATACTTCCTTTTGTTTATTTTAAACATGCTGCCTATTAATTTCATTTGGTGATCCCTAGTTTTTGTGTTATGAGAAGGAGTAAATAACACTTCCTTTCTACACACCAGTCATAATTTTATAGACCTCTATCATATCCCCCCTTAGTGGGCTCTTTTCCAAGTTGAAAGGTCCCAGTCTTTATTAATCTCTCCTCATATGGGAGTAATTTTCCATACCCCTAATCATTTTAGTTGCCCTTTTCTGTACCTTTTCCAATTCCAATATATCTTTTTTCCAATATATCTTTTTTGAAATGGGGCGACCAGATCTGCATGCAGTACTCAAGATGTGGGCGTACCATGGATTTATAAAGAGGCAATATATTTTCTGTCATTATCTATCCCTTTCCTAATGATTCCCAATGTTCTGTTAGCTTTTTTGACTGCCGCTGCACATTGGATGTTTTCAGAGAACTATCCACAATGACTCCAAGTTCTCTTTCTTGAGAACTAACAGCAAATTTAGACCCCATTGTTTATATGGATAGTTGGGAATATATTTTCCAATGTGCATTACTTTGCATTTATCAACATTGAATTTAATCTGCCATTTTGTTGCCCAGTCACTCAGTTTTGTAACTCTTCGCAGTCTACTTTGAACTTAACTATCTTGAGTACTTTTGTTTCATTTGCAGATTTTGCCATCTCACTGTTTACCCGTTTTCCAGATCACTTATGAATATGTCGAACAGAACTGGTCCCGATATAGACCCCAGAGGGATACCACTATTTATCTCTCTCCATGCTGAAAACTGACCATTTATTCCTACCCTTTGTTTCCTATCTTTTAACCAGATACTGGTCAAGGAGAGGATTTTTCCTCTTAGCCCGTGACTACTTACTTTGCTTAAGAGATTTTGGTGAGGGACCTTGCAAAGGCTTTCTGAAAATCTAAGTACACTATATCCACTGGATCACCCTTGTCCACACGCTTGTTGACCCCCTCGAAGAATTCTAGTAGACTGGTGAGGCATGATTTTCCTTTACAAAAACCATGTTGACTCTTCCCCAACAAATCGTATTCATCTATATGTCTGATAATTCTGTTCTTTACTATAGTTTCAACCAGTTTGCCTGGTATTGAAGTTACGCTTACTTGCCTGTAATTGCCAGGATCCTGAGGCCTTCTTTAAAAATTGGTGTCACATTAACTATCCTCCAGTCATCTGGCACAGCAGCTGATTTAAATGATAGGTTACATATGACAGTTAGTAGTGCTGCAATTTCACATTTGCATTCCTTCAGAACTCTTGGGTGGATACCATCTGGTCCTGGTGACTTAATACTGTTTAATTTACCAATTTGTTCCAAAACCTCCTCTAATGACACCTCAGTCTGAGACAGTTCCTCGATTTGTCACCTAAAAAGAATGGTTCAGGTGTGGGTATCTTCCTCATGTCCTCAGCCATGAGGACCAATGCAAAGAATTCATTTAGTTTCTCCGCAATAGCCTTATCTTCCTTGAGTGCTCCTTTAGCATCTTGATCAACCATTGGCTGTTTAGCAGGCATCCTGCTTCTGATGTACTTACATTTTTTTTTGCTGTTACTTGTTGAGTCTTTGATGAACTGTTAGCTGAGTACAAGGTGTATTTGTGATGTAATAGGTGCCCCCAGTGTTGTTTTGTTGTTGCATCACTACAGTGAGTACTTCATTTCTGCATCTAGGTGCATGGCAGCCTGCCCATATCCTCATTTCTGACGCAATAAAGCAACACTCAGTTTGCTTAATGCAATTTTCTGAAAGTCTCTGGTGAAAATCACTGGTAAATTGTCCAGCAATTGAAATCAGATCTTAACAGTGTTAAATTATAGACATGACACTGATGATCTGATTTTCCTGTGCTTAGGCCAGTCCGAATAGGGAACTCCACATCAACACCGCCAAGCAACACTAAGATCTCTGTGGTGGGGCTCTACTACAGAGAAGCAGATGGTGGGGAGGGGTGAATGAGGCATATATGTTGGAACATAGGATGGGCCAGACAGTACGCATATGCCCACAAACCCACATGGGGTTGGAAGCAGTGTGCTAAGTCTACTCCTCTCTGTACCCCGCAGTGGCTGGACACAGTCCAGCCATGCAGATGTTCCAAGCCCTACTTCCAAGTAGTACATGTGGGTATAGCACTTTTGTTCTTGTTCGAGTGCTTGCTCATGGCCATTCCCAATTTAGGTGTGTGTTCACGTCACCTGCACCAGTGCCGGAAACTTTTTTTCCCTCAGTGGTACCCATAGAAGCCAGCTGTAGTGCCCCCTGCAGCAGTGCACATATGCACCTGCATATAGGTGCTGCCAGCCCTCCCTGCCTCTCAGTTCCTTCTTACCACTAGTGGTGGTGCTGGAATGTCTCTTGCTTTACAAGTCTTTCTTGAGCCCAGTGGTTTTACTCTCATGTATATAGTTACTGTTGTAGTTAGTTAATTATAGTTTGATAGTTTGTAGTAGTTAGAGTCCCAGGGTTGGGGCATGCCCCGTTCCCCAGGTTTTAAGCCCTGCGTTTGTAAGAAGCGTATGCCCAGGAGCGACCCACATCAAAGTTGCCTGAAGTGCCTAAGGGAAGCGCATATCCGTGAGCGGTGCAAGATCTGCAAAGGTTTTCACCCACAGACAAAGAAAGACCGGGACATTTGACTTAAGGCCATTCTTATGGAGTAGGCACTCAGGCCCTTGTCGAAGCCAGGTAGACTAGACTTGGCACCGAGTACGGTAGACTCAGCATGGAGTGCACCCCCGGCACCTTCTTCAGCCTCTTGGCACTGGTCACCATCTCCAGTGCCAACGAAGAGGTCTAAGAAGCTGCACACCGAGCGAGGGCGCTTGCTGGTGGACAAAGCAAAGAAGGCTTTAGGAGACCAGGTAAGACCCACGCCGGGCCGCCAACTCCCTCCACCTCCAAAAGGTCCCTCGCCACAGTGAGTTTCAACTCCAGCACTGGACCCCCTGCCAACTTCAGATACTTGCAAAGGCCCTCTTCACTTGGTGGTGCCATTGACCCCAGAGGCCTTTCAATCAACGAAAGACCTCCTGGCAATGATGGTGCCACCAATGCCAAGAGATGGCGGACCACACCAAGACTCGGCACCGTCGCTGGCGGGTAACATGTCAAGGGGCAAACCGACTGACAGATCCACCTGACAGTCCCCATCTCCCACGTGCTGTTCACCAGCGCACAGCTGGTCCCTAGATAGGAGACCACGCTCTTCAGTGCAAGGCAGTGATAGACTGTCCTCGCGCCGCCGATCCCCAGAAGACCGGCACTGAGCGTCAGAGCATCAGTACCCGACCTCAGAATGGCGCAGGTCACCAGAATCCCAGCGCATTTCCCCGGATCTCTTCCCTGCTCTACCAGTCTTTACAAAAAGCCTAAGGACAAGAGTGGGTCCCGTCATACCCAGCGCTTGGGATCACTGTGCCATTCACTGGCAACGGAGTGCCATGACTCCCCATACAGCGCCGTGAGATATTCAGAGTTGGCACCGGCTTGGCCGTCAGATAGCGGCTTCTCTTCCTGGAGAGCCAGTGAAGTGGTCCAAATGAGGCAGACCCCTGCCCCAGCACTGGGCTTCTCGACTTTGCCACCGATGGGGACGTGGCTGTGAGGACAGTGGATGGGACCATGGCCTTACTGGTGGGGTTTTCCCCCTGGTTTTCCATAGACTGGTTCCGGGAAAGGGGCCTCGGTGTTGATGTCCTCTGTTCCTCACAGCTCAGCACCGGATCAGGGACAGTCACCCACCTTGAGTCCGGGGGACATTACCCCAACCAGAGCGATGGATCCTCCTCCACCCCAGCTGCAAGCTTCTTCCTCTTCATCTCCAGATGAAGCAGCAGCAGGCTCCTCATCAGAAGCATCACTGGATAACTTCAGGTGCCATCAGGACCTTTTAAAAAGGTCAACCTAGTAGAGTGGCCCTTCTTGTCCATGAAAGTGTAGTTAAATTGGCCAAAGCTCTATGGCAGACCCCAACCTCCTTCCCCCCCACGTCAAAGAAGGCAGAAAGGAAATTTGTTCTGGCAAAGGTGTTTGAGTACTTTTACACCCACCCTGCCCTGCCATCACCCTGTGATTGTTGGTGGTCACAGCAGCCAACGAAAGAGACAGGCAGGGAAAAGCGAGCTCTACGCCTAAAAATAAGGAAGCGAAGAGGCTGGACTTGTTTGGATGGAAAATGTATTCCACTGCTAGCCTACAACTATGGGTAGCGAACCAACAGGCGTTGCTAGGCAGGTATCACTTCAATATCTGGCAGTCGCTAGAGAAGTTCCTGGACTCGTTGTCGCACCCCTCCAAGCAGGAATTTGGAGCTATCTTGGAGGAAGGGAGGACAGTAGCTAGGGCATCCCTGCAAGCAGCCTCTGATGCAGCGGACCCTGCAGCCAGAACAATGGCATCAGTGGTGTCGATGAGAAGGGCGTCGTGGTTGCAGTCCTTGAGCCTTCCTTCAGAAGTCCAGCAGTCAATCCAGGACCTCCCTTTTGATGGCATGGCCCTTTTTGCCAAACAGACTGATGCGAAGGCAACCTTGCAGTCCCTCAGCCTGTACGCTCCACCTTTGTCCAGGAGGCACTTCAAGCATCAGCATCCGCAGCAGTTTGGAGCCATTCCAGTAGTGGTTCCTATAAGAAAAAGAATAAGAGTCTAAACTCAAGGGCTGACTCTTGGGGCAGCTGAAGATGAGTCCATTCAAGCCAAGAAGCTGTTAACCCCAAAACCACTCTGGGCAGTTTGAGATGAGGGAAGCAACAGGTTTCCTGTTCCAGAAGTGCATTAGCTCAAAAATAACCTGTGAGGACTGAAATACCTGTGAACCTCTTAGAGGCTATTCCCATTAGGTCAGGGTTGGATCATTAGGGAACCACACTGGAAATTCTGTACAGTGCTTGTGCTCATACCATATGTCTATGAATAGATACACTGATTTTATTGTGTGCCAAGGCCTTAGCAGGTATAAATACCCTTCATTTTGCAGCCCAATAAACTGGGTGATCCCAGCTGCTCTGAAAGAATACCCTTTTCTTAAGGTGTTTAAAACAGAACTTTTGGTATTAAAAATCGGCAACGAATGGATAGAAATTGTACAGCTGTTTGCTTGCTCCTAATCAACAGAATGTCTCTCTTAAGGACCATGAAAATGTGAGCAGTCGTTTACAAGCTAGTTGAGTGCCTTCTCTGCTGTACAGAGACAGCCCAATCCTATTTCCACAGAAGTCAATAGGGTTTAGCAGAGGAGCAGAACTGGGACCAAAGTATAAAGGTTTGGTTCCCTCATGTCTAATTCATTATGGCCTGTGGTTGGTTTTGGTAACATTCGTCATCTGTCATTGCAGACTATATCTGAATTATCTGAATTAGCAGAGAGAATGAATTTATATTGTATACTTTGAGTTTCTGTAATAAGATTATTATGGGTTTAATGTGATAATCCTTTTACCTGCACTCTAAATGATGCCAACTTTCATTAATGCCATGGGTAAATATGTACGCATTTGCCATTTTCTCCAAGTTGAACCCTGACACAAGCTTTTAGCATGTAAGCATGTTGTTTTTTAATCCCGTTACTGACATTTTTCATTCACATTTTCACTCATCATTTTGCTCTGATTTTGACTCTGGGATCAGCATTGTTTTAGGGGGCAGAGAAATCTGGTGCTGAGAATACAAACAGAATCTGGGTTCTCTTCTTTGCCCTGTCACGGACTTGTTGTTTGACCTGAGTGTGTCATTTAAAGAATTGTGCCTCAGTTTCCCCATCTGTAAAACAGGGATGCTACCCAACTCAGAAAGTGTTTCAGAAGCATTAATTAGTTTTCACAATACTCTGAGGTCCTCAGATGGAATTGCAAATGCCCCATGATTTAATTTATTTATATATTCTTTATGCAATAGTATCTGGGCATTACAGCACTGGGTTAGAAAAAGACTTGGAGCCTTAGAAAGACATGGACCAACTTAGTCTAGGCAATTTAAAAAAATTAATTAAGAATACCTTCCAGTGTATACCTGTCTCTGAGTCCCTGCTAGCTATTTTTTTACCAATATATTTTCTTCTTCTTTAAAAATGGATTTTCTCTCCCCCAATCACTGTGTCTAATGACAGAGATGCTGACTGACTGACTACCTATACAAGAGAAATAGTGGAATTGCACACAAAATGCTGTCAAATACACAAAGTAAACAATACTCTCTGGTCTTTTTATTTTTAAAATCTCTTTCAATTCTAGTAATTTTAGGTTTCTCCTAAAAATGTGCTTCCAAGGTAAAGCTTCCTTGTGAGATTCCTCACACCTGTAAATCAGATTTTAAAAATGTGTGTGTTAAACGTTATCACCTGTAGTTAATTTTTAAATATGAACAGTTAGCGTCATTGCACAAATGGAATTATTTTGCTTTTCTGTCCATATGAAAAAAAAATATCCTTTAGGTTGTTCTGTAGTTCCATTTGACAAAATGAAAAGTGTTTTTATAAGGAGTGCAAGCATTTCAGGGGCCTGGTGACTCAGTGAGTTAACCCATTACCCATTGATTTCTGAATCCCAGTGTTCAAATCCTGTTTTAGAAATGAACCTTAGTTTGGTGCTCTCATGTTGTTTACCTTCACAAAAGTCAGACAAAGCCAGCATAAATTTGACACAATTCACCATGAATGGTTTATGCCTGGAATAGCAAGTGTATTACAGGAAAGGCATGAAATGCACTGGTAAAATCATATGAGAAAACATGAACAGAGCCTCCTATTCTGTGCCTGCCTTAAGCTAGGGACATTTCTCTTTCATGAGTATTAAATTCACTTACGTGAGTCTAAAAACAACTATAAACATCCTTAGCGCTCATCATAATTAAATAACAAAAAGGTGAATGCACACTATGCATGTAGATATATATTAAAATTGAATTAAATTGTATTTAGGTAAATAGGCTAATCCAGTGGGAAGGAGCTGAACGATTTGTAGTAATGTCCAGTCACCCACATTTCCTTTGACAAACTAGAGCTTCCTGGTTAAGTTATCTTCTCCCTGGGTTTACTCTGGAAAGCAGCTGCTGCTGAAGCTAATTTCCTTTTACTGGCAAAGGTGTATGTAATTTTTTTCCAGGAGAACTTCAGTTAAGCATTTATTCCATGTGGATAAATGTCAGATTGCCAAGTCGTCTAACCTAGTCAAGTAGAAATGACTGACATCTATACACTCGCCCCTTAAACGGCAACTCTAAATGCTTCATTTATGGTCATTCGGCTAGGTCCCAGGATAGTGGTTTTCCCCTTTGTGTTTTAAAGACGAACTGAGAGGCTTTCAGATATCTTCCTTGTGCTTTACAGTAGCTGTATATTAGCTTCATGAACCAGAGAGAAATGTTACAACGTGTATTTCAAATGAGTCAGAACCTTACCCTGCAGCCAAAGGAGAAGCTCTTTTACATCAAACCAACAAGAATTCTCTTATGATTAACCCACAGTCCTTTATTACTGTATGTTATTGATGAGACTGTGTTTCTTCCAGGTTTTCCCAGCACTGGTTGGCAGCTCTCACACTAGAAGATTTTAGAAAGTCTGTAGGGGCACCCTTACTCCCGGGATGAGAAAGATGAGGCTTTATGAAGCTGAAGCTCCATGCTCTCCTGTACCTTAGTCTGGAAATTGGGATTATAATGGGGCTCTAAATCAGTCTGGATTGTCAGTGTTAATTAACATTAATGTTTGGATGAAGGATCTTCCTGCTAACATGTCCATGTAAAAATTTAGCTGACTAACTGCAGTGCTTTTTTCTCGTTTCTTTTTTTTCCAGGGACTGAAAGCTTTTTCTGAGGCACTGAAGGTTTGACTGTTAGAAGCTGGGACTAGACGACAGGAGATGGATCACTCGATAATTGCCCTGTTCTGTTCATTCCCTCTGAAGCATCTGGCACTGACCACTCTTGGACGACAGCATACGAGGCAAGATGGACTATTGGTCTGACCGAGCAAGGCTGTTCTTATGTAAAGAAAGTTTAAATACCTGCAATCTTATAAACTTTCTCAATTTGGATTTTCTTTGTGCCTTTTCAGTGAGAAAACCAACTACCTTTACCAGGGGACAAAGACCTTCATAAATCAAAACAGCAGCTGCATTTTTGTTCCAGATGTATCCACACCCAGACTCTCCACCTTAATTCACTAAGGAAAGGCAGGGGGGGAACGGACAATCATTTTTGTCTGTCAGAGCAGATGATCAGTATTTTCAAAGCCCTCACTTATTTGGGCTGAAGTTCACCCCTGTGCAGAGAGCCAGGACAGGGCAAGTCCAGGTAAATTCTCAAAATCAAACTTAAGTAGGGTGACCAGAGGTCCTGATAAAATCGGGATCGTCCCAATATTAGGGCTTTATTCCCCGCCCTGATCAAAGTACTGTCAGGACGTCATTTGTCCCGATGTTTCATGTGGGTGAAGAAGCCCAAGGCTGAGCTGCGCTGCGCTAGGCTGAAGGAGGGGCTTGGGCTTCTTCGGTCCCTCATGGCAGGGCTCAGGCTTGGGTTCCTTCAAGGAGCCCTATGATACAAGGTAGGCCTATGTGCCCATTATATTTTTATTTTTCATCTTATTCTTCCTCCCACCCTCTCCCAGGAAAAAATAGTGTCCCGATTTTTCACACTTACTATCATGGTCACCCTAAGCTTAAGTGAGATTTAAGTGGCCCACTACACAAGGGTGAATTTTACTGTTTCCTTTTCAACCAGGTGAGCAATTTTACTTTATCTTTTTTGTTCTTCTTCTGTTTGCTGCAGCTTCTCTTAGGCCCCGATCCTTCAAATTGTATCCTGCATCTATAACTTTATTCATGCAAGAAGTCCCATTGAAGTCAATATAGCTAATCACATGACTTAAGCTATCCATGTGGGTAATATTTTGAAGGATCAAGGTTGAAGCCTCTTAAATGGTTCTAGCTTTAAGTAGTGAATTTCTGAAAAATAGGAGAGCACAGGATTGTAAACTGTTGGTGATTTCCAATTGCACTCAAGTCATGACATAATGACATCAAACAATGAAGAGTGGAATGTCATATGAATATATTGTGCATGTCGTTACAAGGACATCATCAGACAATCAAGATTAGACCTAACAAAGAGAAACAAGTGAATGTAATATGACTGATGAATGCAGGTTAATTCATTCATAAAACCTTGGTGGCCTCACCCCAATTCTAACCACATAGAAATAGTTCATGTTTTCTCAAATACTTAGTGATTATTTTTCACAAAGACTCCAGTCAAGTAGAACTCATTCAGAATCTCACAGACTTACATATGTCACATGTGGATTCTGTGTAGATCATACAGTAAATACTTTATATTCGTCTTTGTGGGACTACTGGATTCAGTTACAAGGTCACCCCTTCCTCCCCCCCAGCTATTCTGCTGTTGTTGGAGCTGACTTGTAATGCTAGAAGGGCAATAGGAAAAGAGAAGGAAAGGAGGAAATCTGGCGGAACTACTTGTGTGGTCAGATAACCAGTTAACAACCTTTATTTTCCTGTGAAAAGACAAGCTTGACTTTGGCAGAGCTGAGGTCTTGCTTACCCCTGAAAGCTTCCTCCAGGCCTATGTTATACTTATAAAATAAACAGCAGGATCTTATTAGGGGGGAGGGGACAAGGCAGTACACCACGTTTATTGTGAATACAAATATTTCAAAAAGCAATTGCATACATACTTACACACACACACACACACAAAGATGAAGTAGAGTAACCAGCCTCAGTTGCTCATGTTAGTCCACTGGCCAGGTGGCTAAGGCACGAGGGAGGGAGCAGGGGTCTGTCGGTGTACACCGATGCTCCTAGAAGATGATTGTAGAACCAAATCCAAAGTCCTCATCTTTTTGTCCCCTTTTTATAGGGGTAAGCTCTTATGCCACTCTAAGGGCTTTGCTTCATCAGGCTGCATCTGCATCCTGGTGTGATTATCAATCACTCATATTTTGCAAGCGTGACCATTGTTGTTATCTATTACCGTTCATTTTGGTTATTAGGGTGCACCAGCATTATTAGGGTGGCATTCTTCGGCCAGCTGAGTCGTAAAAGTTGTTATTTTCACTTCCTTAAACATTCGAGGCCGGCGCCTTTCTTCGTCACTCCCTAGTCTCATGGACACACATTGCTCACTCATTCATTCACACACTAACTTCTTAACATTGAACTGAAACTTGTAACTGAAAGACTCAGATGTCCTTCGGAAACAATAACATCTTTTCTTATCTAAAACATTTTCTACTATTACAAAAGTAAATTCATTTAACAATGGATCTTTCTGTTTCAGGACATCTGCTGATGTTACTTTAAACAGCAATCCTAGAATACATGTACTTCAGCAATAGCAACAGTTTCACAACCAGGATCTTTGGCAACTTTACAAACAGGATAATCAATGAGCAAATGATGATTTTAAATGAAGTTATCAATAGTTAGCAGATCTCTGTTACATAAGCCAGGAGGTCAGGTCAAAATGCAAAGCCTCAGAAAAGCTGCTGTAGTGGTTTGTCATGTACCAAAGGGGTAAGGGTATTTTAATGTCCTTAATAACAGAATCAATATAACAGAATCGAGTTTTGGGCCTACACCTACATTTGATTTTTATAAACACAATTTCTACCCGCTTTTTAAACTAAAAACCGCTAACACATTTAATGCCCCAAAATGTCAACAAGTGTACAAGAAACGCATAGTTACAGTGCTATTTCTCAGGCTATTGAGTATTAATACAATTTATCATTTACATAGTGCCATTGAGCTGCATGACTCTTTGCAAATATGCAAGATGACCACTTCAATCATAAAGTCAGAATAACTTCCCAGATTGCACTAGTTGGGGTTATGGCCTCCCAAGAGAGGTAAGTCCACCTGGACGGAAGGTGAAGTGGTACAAGCCACTCGCGACTCCTGCTCTGCTGGGGGACAAAAACCTGGTTGACACAGGTCCATTGAAATCAATGGGAGTTTTGCCATTGCTATGAATGGCGGCAGGATCTAGCCAGATTCTAGGCAGCTTCCACCAACAGGGTTGTTATGGGCCACAAACAGATTTGAAAGTTACTTTCCCCAGGAAGGAATCACTTCTCCATCAGGGCACCAGGTAGTGTAGATTGCAAGTTTTCTGTCTGAGGAAGTCAATCCGGTTCTTTAGTCTGTACCTGTGCCTCTCTCCTTATCCGTAAAATGAGGGAAATGCATCCTCACCTTGCACAGATTTTGTGAGGATAAAATCCATTAATGATCATGAGGCTTTCAGATTCTACGTTGATGAAGATAGCAATATATGTACTACCTAGATAGAAGGGGAGGATAGGTTTGAACTTGAAGTGATCTGAAATAGGAGTTTGGGATGGAGTATGGCTTGACCAGAGAAGTCAGCAAGAATGATAGCTTTAACTACGGTAAAATGTATCAGTGTTTCCTCTGCTCTGAATGAAAATTTATTATTTATTATTATTATTATTATTTTAAGATTTGCAGAGTTGTTGTAGCTGTGTTGATCCCAGGATGCTAGAGAGACAAGGTGAGAGAGGTAATATCTTTTAATGGACCAACTTTTGAGGCTGAGACTATAGAACATGTCCATGCAAATGTCTAAGGATACATTACAAAGACAAAGTATTTCAAGGAAATACGTATCCGTTTAATGTGGAACGACAGAGTACCGCTTGGTACATCCTGTGCAAGTCCTTGTATTACACCCTAGGTGCAGCTGCCATGTATGGTCCACTGTTAATTTAGAGGGCAAGAAGGAGCTACCCCAGGGGAACACTGTACTGATCTGAACCTGGCGTTAAAAACAGACGACTAGCTAATTTTTTGTGCCCTTTTGGGAATTTTTTTTATTTCCTCTTTTCTGCAGTTGGACATTTAACGAATCATGAGGGGGAAAGAAAATCTCTTGCCAACTCTGGCTTCTTCTGAATGGCAACTATCAGTACAATAACTTGTGGCCGTCACATGTAAAGAAGTGCTAATTCTTTGTGGGGGACAAAATTGCCTGCCTGTCTTTTAATCCTGTATTATGATGGGGAACAAAGGTTCAGGTAAAGACCTCCATGGCTGGGATTGTATCTCTTCTGTGTTTGTACGGCACCCAGCACATTGGGACCCCAATCTCAATAGTGGCCTTTGGGTGCTACCTAATACAAATATTTACAATAATAAAAATAGGTACAGGTTATAAGGCAATGCTATATGGAAGGGATGGAAGATATGTTGGGCCAGAGCCTTAGCTGGTGTCAATCAGCCTATATCCACTGACTTTGACAAAGCAATGCTGATTTACACCAATTGGAGACCTGGCCCAGTAAAGAAGCATAATAAAATAAGCAGCTATATTGAACAGCTTACACTATGCCAAAGGGGTAACAGCTGCTGTCAAGGTAGCTATAATCTACTTACTAGGGCAATCCATCCAGACAAAAGTAGGAATGTTTAAAAATGTACATCTCAAGTTATGTTATGTTTGTATCCCCAAGTTCCAGAATGAAGAAGTGATTTCTATTTAATGTAAAATACAGATTTTTAGATTTTCTGTGGTTCTCTGCCTTTGTCTCTTTTTGGTTTTGATTCTTGTGTGTTAAGGTTCTGGATTCTATAAAATAGTTTTACGTTGCAACCTTCCAGAAAGAGTATTTTATGCTTTTTATCTAATTTCTCTGTTTGTATGTTCTGAACATAACAGGGGCCAGATCAGAATCATGAATCTGCCCCAGTATTGGGCCCACACAGACCCTCTTCAATCTGTGGTTGTAAAAGCAGTCCTCATTGTCACCATACAATAGAGAGCTTATTCACAACTTTCATCAAGACATAAAAAGGATGAAAGCTAGGTGAATAATGTTGGGTTTTTTGGCTCACTGGCAATTCCAAAAAATCAGAAAACAAAAATTGTTTCCGGTCACCCCAAAATGAAATTTTTCAGAAAAATTGGAGAGTAAAAAAAATGGATTTCAATTTTTCCTTTTTAAAAAACTATAAAAATAAAATTAAAGGTAATTTTTAAACAAAAAGGTTCAAATCAGAGGGTCAAAATGTTTAATTTAGAAAATATCAAAACAAAAACTCAGATTTTTTCCCACATTTTTTTTTTACCAAACAAAACTGCCAGAATTGTCACAAATTTGAAAAATGTTGTGATCCCACTTAAGATTTGATTGTGCAAGGTGCTCCAGTTTTACTTCCTTGCACTTCCTGGAGTCAACTTTCTGATCTTAAAAAAAGGTTTTGGTTTGAAATTACCTTTATCTTTATTTTTTTTATGTCAGAAGGAAAAAAAGTTAAATGAAATGATTATTTTTTGACTTTTCAATTTGCTGAAAAGAGTCGACCTGAAACAGTTTTTGTTTTCTGGACCTTCCAGTGAACTGAAAAATCCATTATTTGCACAGCTCTAGTCCCTTTTTTGGCGTCTTGGTGGAGGTTGTGAATGAAAATGATGTGTTTATACTGCTAAAGTGAGGACAGCTTTTACAACTGCAAATGCAGGGTCTAGCCTTTAGTTTTTGCTGAACATCCTGGCTTGACTCAGAGCATGGCAATTGCCCCTCTCTCCAATGAAGATAGGCTCTTCACTTCTACCCATTACTGCAGTTAGTGGAAATATGGGTTCTTCTTTTAATTTTTTTTCACTAGAGAGCTCCCTTCCCCTTTCCCAGAAAGCTTGATCCTGTGATTGTCTCTTTATAAATTAAAAACACTGCTGAGGTCAGACCCTGTAACTGTGATGTTGATCCCTGGACCATAAATATTCCCCATGCATGGACATTACTCGGGGTAGAAATTCCCCTCTTTTAGATACAGTTGCACTGATTTAACACGTTTGGTATCTGTCACAATGATGAAGTATCTTTCAGTCTTCAAACAATGAGGCTAATGGTTGTAGCCCGAGGTATGAGTCTGCACAAGTCTCAGAGAGTTTCCGAAAGCATCTGGCCAACTAAACTGGAAAAAAAAATTAAATAAAAGGGCTAATCAACACACTTCACAGCTGCTTCATATCTGCCTTTAATGTAAATTCAATCGTGATCAAATTTGCTGATGGCGTAAAAATTGGACTGAAGGATTAGCAAATGCCAAGGAGGACAAAACCAATCTGCAGTGTTACCTGGGGAGATTCAGTGTTCTGGCATCTTTGTTTTAACACAAGGGCTAAACTTTAAATGAGGTAATTAATCTATAAATCATGAACTTAGACTGTAAGTGGCATCACACTTTCTCCATGGTGCAAAGAAGAGAGAACCTTCAGAGAACTAAATGAAGAGACATGTCTTCTACTGTCATAGCAATATTATTTTATATATTTTTATTGTATGCTCTTTTTTCTTTTAAAACAAAGTTGAAGACTGAAATCCTATATTTATTAGTCACAGAAAAAGTGCAGTATGAGCAGGTATGATCCAAATTGCTGTACACCATCACCTCACTATTTCAGCCCTGGTCCTAAGGTGTGAGATCACTTCACACAGCTAGTAGCACAAGAAAAATAATGGGGCTGGAAGTTTTTAATGGCCTGTGAGAATAATTGCCTTAGCATGAACATATTTAGGATCTGAATTGTGTGGAGTCACATTGCTCACGTAAATAATAAAGTTAGAGAACTTCAAATGCATGTGAGATGGTGGTAAATTGGATCTTAAAATTATAGGCAAATGATTGTGATAGACATGATCAGAGCGATTGCTGGGTCTAGTTCTACCATGTGTTGTACCATGACGGTCTTGGGAGCCTCTGTGGGATGGCCTGGAATTTTGATAGTAAGATGCCATGCTAAGTTTTAAAGTGTTTCTTCATGGGAAGTCAGAGTTAAGTCCCACTACACAAACAACCCACATAATGTTTCAACTTCCTAGACATCAAATGTGTAACGAGGACTTCCAAAGTGTGCAGCAAAGATCCACTAAAGCATTATACAGCCAAGGAGTGAGGGGTTTATTAGACCTCCTGTCTCTAAAGCTCATTTGATGCTTAGGATGTCAAGAGGCATGATCTGGAGAAATAGAACCACTGCTCCTGTGGGGGTAAGAGTCTAGGGACGTGTCTTCATAGGAACTGTCCTCTCCTCAAAAATCTAAAAATCCCACCCAGATCTCTCCCTTATTCCTCCACTCTGCAAATCTCTTCTTCCATCATTCCCCTCCCCCCCGGTTAACCTGCTTCCCCTGGTCTTTTTGTGGTGCAGGGAGTGGGGAGACAGCCTCCCATTACATAGCACCACAGTAGTGGGAGCTTCAGAGGAAACCACAATCCTGGGTTTGAGCAATCCTGGGATCAGACTTTTTGCTGAATTGTCTGACTGCAGCGCTGGCATGGCCATTGCTTCCACTTTGCTCAGTTGCCTGGAGGCTACAATGGTAACTGAGTAGTAAAAGTAGTTGAGGCCTTGTTCCATTTGTTGATCCAGGCAATACCTTCCCTTTTCACCCTCCCCAAAACAACTAGTGCCTGGGTTGCTCAAGTTCCTCCATCAGGCCCAAATACAGAAACTCTCTGACTCAGTCTGAGCAGAGAAGCAAAACTTTGTCACAAACCCAGTCGGCTACACAGAATTCAGAGCACTCGGTGTGTACAGTAACCACACTGCACAGCAGATGTTAAACTTGGTTGTTATGAAACCAGATTTTAATAACATGCTAAGACCAGCCCAGGGTCAAACTACAGGTCCAATTCTGCAAAAATATTACTGCCATGCACAAAGTGAGTAGTAATAAGGCAATCATAACAATTCATAGTAGAAGGCATCAAACTTGTTAATAAGTGATTGCTGGGCCTAAATTCTAACCATTTTTGTTTGTTTTTGTATTTTTAATAAAAATGTATTCTAGAGCCATCTGCAATACATATACGGAGCTGCAGAATCACATGTCCAAACCAAGCTTTGGCACAGTTCAGAGATGTGGTTAGTGATCCAGCCTACAATTGCAAGCCGAAACTGAACTTCAGTCATATCAGAAGCTAACCATGTTGTACCTTTGTCCCCCAACCCAGTTATATATTTAGTGTAGGCCTCTGTTACTGCATGGATCACAAACCTCTTTGAGTCTGACTATGAACTCACCCTTCATTTATCATAACTGAAAGATGAGTTAATCAGGACCTAAGAAGGGGGTTGTGGATTGAGTGGGTGGTGGGGTTTTACTGAGTATTGTGTGGGTGGGGGCGTGAGGTGTGTGTCCGAGGGGGTGGTAAAAAAGCAGAACACACAGAACAGAGAGAGTGAGGCAGAGGCAGAAAAGCAAGAGAGACAAGCAATATCCTGTGAGCACAATGTATAATCCTTGAAAAGCTGGAGAGAGACCTTTTGGGTCTGGTGTTTGCTAAAAAGGCTTGGAACTGTAAGATAAAAAACTGCTCCTTTTGTATTTTATGCCTTCTGCATTCTGAGACACAGGACTTTGTACATTCTTTGCAAATAAACAAAACTGCATTAAAGAAATACTTGGCTATCACCAATTTCTCCACCCAACGGGAATATTACCAGCACCCAGCACTTTGACTAGCTGCTCTGGTTTAAAAAAGGCAACACCTCAGTTTAGATCTCTGCATGATTTACAGCATATTATGAAGCTGATTATGATACAGTTTGGCTCCCTCTAAATAGACGCCAGATCAAAGTGTTCTATAACTAGAGCTGGTCAAAAATACAACAAATATTTCATGATGTTTGTGTTTATATTTTATTCCCTTTTTTCCCTTGAAATTTGTTTTTGTTTGTTTGTTTGTTTGTTTGTTTGTTTTTGACAAAAACCTTCCTAAAAACATCAAATTTTGGGAGGGAAATTTCATCCTCCTCTACTTATCAGTCACAACCAAATTGATCAGTTGTTGTGAGACTCAACATGTCTGGGGAAGTATATGTAATCTTTACAGAAGCTATGATGGTTGCGTGGGAAAAAAACAATAGTGGTGTGGACCTCGTAAGTTATCTGCGCTCTGTTCAAGCCACTTGGCCTGCTGCTTCCTGTAACTTCAAAAATACAGAGAAAATGCTCAGTGGGTATTTTCTTGTGGTTTGTCCGACATTGCATCACATTCGCTATGCTGAAAGAAAGTAAAACCTTTTTGTTTGTTGGTGGAAGTTTTGAAAGCCAGAGAATTCACATCCTCCTCCTTTGGTTCACCTAACCAAGTGAGAGTTCATCCTCCTCAAAGACAAAGGAGCTAGCCTGAGTGCAGCAGCAGGGCAGGAGATGGAGAAATTTCGCGTCGTGCTGGATTTCTGCCTCAGTCACCAGAAGATGCTTGGTTACAGCGCTCTGTCCCTCCTGACGGCGGGCAGCGAGCGCCTCTTCTCGGTCGTGGTGTTCCAATGCCCCTGCAACTCCTGGAACATGATCTATGGCTCTGTCTTCCTGCTGGTGCCTGCTCTGATCCTCTTCCTTCTTGGCTACCTGCTGAACCCCAGGACCTGGCGACTGTTCACTGGCTGCTGCTCTCCGGAAAGGTGGTGCCACTGCACCCACAGGAGGCGCTGCTGGCGCTACGTTAGAGTGCTGTGGCTGGTGACTGTGAGTGCTGCTGTGGCCCCGCTCACCTGGATCGCCGTGGCCCTGCTTAGTGCCAACTTCTATGAGTGTGCAGCAAGTGGGAGCAGCCTGTTGCAGAGGCACCTGTGCCAAGACAGAGGGACTCAGTGCTGTGAGCAGGTGGCCAGAATCCCCTGTGGTGAGACTCTCCCCCATGAGAAACTGAATGAATTAGTGAGCTTTCGGACTCAGTCCCAGGTATGGTCTCTTCCATCCTTTAATTTATCCTATTGTTTTTAGCCCCCTGGAGGTACAGTGGACGTGGCGTGGTTTCTGGAGAGATGGAGAGGCAATGTAAGTAGTTCAGTTAGGTGCTGTCCTGACGCAACAAGTGTCACCTCTGCTTACTTGTGCTGATGTGATGGCATAGGGGTGCCACATCAAGACTATCATATGGGGGAAAAAATCTTGTATTTATGTAGTTAGCAAGATAGTCTAAAGATGCTAAAAGAAATGCAAGGTAGTGTTAGTTCCATCTCCCACTGCAGTCTATATTTCTTTCTAACATTTTGGCCTACTGTATATCTGAGCAGCGAGAGTTCTGTGGCATCTTAAAGATTAACACATTTATTTGGGCATAAGCTTTCATAGGCAGAAACCCACTTCGTCAGATGCATGAAGTCGAAACTTCAGTTAGGTAGGTATATATACACATGCAAGGATGGGGGAGTTACATCACAGTGAGGAGGGCAAGTTTTATATATATATATATATATCTGAGGATATTGCTTCATAATGATGTTCATGTCCTTTCCTTTGAGGCAAGTTGAGAATAAGCCTACATGGGCAGGGAACTGGGCTGCATGTCACATGCATGTCCAGCTGTATATTTTCTACCCATTTCAAAAAAGATGTATTGTGAATGCCTCTTCTCCTATTCCACTTCCTTGACTATTTCTACATCATGAGTTCAGTTCCTATACATAAGAGGAAGCTGGGGTTTACTTAAAATCTTTAGTAACAGCAAAGAATTAGCATGTGAAAAAGGAAGTATTGGGTGTTTGACTGTGGTCCCTAAGTTTGAAATCACTGTCACTGTCAATTTCACACTCATTGCAGGAAAAGAGTTTATTTTTTTGTTTCCCTGAAAGCAAGGTAGCTATAGTCTGTGGAAAGCTGAAAAGGAAGAATATGTTTGTGCCCTTTTTTCCCCCTTTCTTTATGATGTAAAAAGAGGCCCAGAAAGTTTTGGGAATTTTTGGTTGTTCTTGTTTCAATTTCTCCTGTTTTCTTCCATTAGAAATTCAGGTTTTGTATATTCTCTTTTCACTAGAAGACTACAAGACCTTGTCTTCACTAAGAAAAAAGGGTATATCCTTAATGGGCGTTTGCTAACTGGAGGTAAAATCCTAGTGAAGACATGGTATTTTGTAGTTTTCACATGAGTAAGCAGATCAAGTTAAAGACTCAGCTCCCCAAGAGGCTTTATCTGACCTGCTAACTTGTGTGAAAACCACAGACTGCCTTGTCTTCACTAGGATTTTACCTTGAATGAACTAACTCAAGTTAAGAAGACACCTTTTTTCCCTAGTGAAGATAAGGTTTAGAGTTGACTAGAGAACTAGAAGATTTGTGAAATCAGGGAAACAATATAATTGAAGTCTGATTAGTTAAGATGTAAAATGATTTTTGTTCAGATGCTTTAAAAGTGTTTGTTTTTTATCAGCACCTGCTTAACTCAAACATGTCAGAGAAAAGAGTTGAAAAGTTTGTCAAAGATATAGCATGCTGCCCTTCAAGTAAAAGGCTGGGATGGGAAAGGTCCAATCCATATTTCGGAGTCATGCAAAAAATCTGGCAAAACCAGGAGAGAGAAGATCAGCTATTCCTGATATTTCTAAGGTTTAAAAAAACCAGGAAAAGGGTTAAACTGTTGTTATTTATTATTATTTTAAATTAGATCTTTATATATAATTAAAAAGCAAAAGGGGGTACAACTCCATTTTATTCTTTGATGGTCAATTTAAAATATTATAAAAACACATTTGTTTTTTTACTTGTAACACTCAATCATTAGGAGGTCTTATATGAAAATGGACACTATTATCTCTTCCCCTAATCAGTGTTTTCAGCCATTTCCAACAGAATGTTGTATTGACTGAGGCTAGGCAAATAACAGAGATTAGACATCTGAACCCTCCCACAATCAGGATGGATTATTGTTCTCTTTCAAGTCAGAAATCTCAACCCAGACATTTGAAGTTTAGCAGGCTTTGCTGAGGTTGTTCACATATATGCTTTCCACAGACAGCAGAGTGTGATGGGCTTTTCATGCAGTGACCACTTATTGATCTCCTGTCTAAAACAATGTTAAATTACATACCCTTAGCAATGAAATTTTGATGCTCCTAATCATCTGCAAACTTCATTAATCCATCTTTATGTTCCCCAAGGTATTAGGATGGATTCTGATAGCCAGCGTCATGACTTTATTACTGGTTGTCACATGCATCAACCGCTGTCGTTCTCCAGTCAGCTATCTTCAGCTCAGGTTCTGGAAAATTTACTTGGAAAAGGAGCGGGAACTTTTTGAGAGCAAGGCCAAGGAGCATGCAGCCAAGCTGGCAGAAAGGAACTTGAAGTGCTTCTTTGAGTCCACTGATCCAGAACCATTTGAGACTCCCAGCAACAAAGACTGGGAGCAGATTTCGTCCTTGTTTACCTTCAATACTAAAGGACAGTATTACAGCATGATACACAAATATGTTAGTGCAAACAGAGGCACCAGCATCAAATCTACTGATGGGGATGTGCTTTCTACTGTTCTAGGGTTTGTGGATGGCGCTGATTGTAGTGCAACAGGGATAATGTAATTAAATAAAGACGTTTTATTTTTGTAGCATGAACAGTTACTTAATGATGGTCATATAAAAGTGTCTTGTTCCATGCACTGATCTCTCATTGACATCAATGGAAATTATGTGTAAAGCCTGACAGGAGAAGATGGGCCATAAGTTTTACAGCATTATTTTTAATGAATTTTGTTACTTTTACTTAAGTGCCTTTAATAAAATATATATTTCTGGATGGTGGTTTTACAATATTTTTATCCCCTTCACTCCTTCAAGTTAGTCTGCAGAAGAGAAGAGTGAGGGGGGATTTGATAGCAGCCTTTAACTACCTGGTGGGGGGTTCCAAAGAGGATGGAGCTAGGCTGTTCTCAGTGGTGGCAGATGACGGAACAAGGAACAATGGTCTCAAGTTGAAGTGGGGCAGGTCTAAGTTGGATATTAGGAAAAACTTTTTCACTAGGAGGGTGGTGAAGTACTGGAATGAGTTATCTATGGAGTTGGTAGAATCTCCATCCTTAGAGGTTTTTTAAGTCCTGGCTTGATGAAGCCCTGACTGAAATGATTTAGTTGGGGTTGGTCCTGCTTTGAGCAGGGGGTTGGACTAGATGATCTCCTAAGGTCCCTTCCAACCATAATCTTCTATGATTCTAAGATTCTATGCTGCAGAGGAAGGCAAAAAACAAACAAACAAACAAACCCTGAAGTCTCTGCCAATCTGTCCCAGAGGAAAATTCCTTCCTGACCCCAAATATCATGAACAGTTAAGACTCTGAGTACGTTGGCAAGACCCACCAACCAAACACCTGGGAAAGAATTCTCTGTCGTAACTCAGAGCCCAGAGTGTCCGATCACTGGCAGTTAGGGATATTTGCTGCTAGCAGTCGTAGTTCAGCTACATGCCATTGTAGGCAGTCCCATCATACCATCCCCTCCATAAACTTATCAAGCTCAGTCTTGAAGCCAGTTCTGGTTTTGCCTCTACTGCTCCCTTTAGAAAGCTGTTCCAAAACTTCACTTCTCTGATGGTTAGAAACCTTCCTCTAATTTCAAGTCTAAATTTCCTGATGGCCAGTTTATATCCATTGGTTCTTGTGTCCACATTGGCGCTGAACTTAAATAATTCCTCTTCCCCCCTGATATTTATCCCTCTGATGTATTTATAGAAAGCAATCATATCTCCCCTCAGCCTTCTTTTGGTTAGACTAAACAAACCAAGCTCTTTGAGTCTCTTCTCATAAGGCAGGGTCTCCATTTCTTGGATCATCCTAGTAGCCCTTCTCTGCACCTGTTCCAGTTTGAATTCATCTTTCTTAAACATGGGCGACCAGAACTGCACACAGTTTTCCCGATGAGGTCTGACCAACACCTTGTATAATGGTACTAACACCTCTCTATCTCTACTGGAAAGATCTCACCTGATGCATCCTAGGACCACATACTCCTAAAGAATTCCCACTCAAACTCACCTGTTTACAGTAGTTTGCTGGTGCCCGTAGAGACTGAAACACAACAAAGAACATGATGTTTTTACTGCAGTTTCTTATTGGATTTGAAATGTAGCACAAATCAGTTTACCTTGAAAACATTCAGCTGTCTATTGGTGCTTGTATCATTGCTTCCTGTACACATTGACAGCTCAGACTCTCAGTACTCAGCACATGACAGAATAAAACCACAGTGGCAGGCTCTGTTTCCCACTATGAACACCTCAATAGCAACACTGTGCTGTCATTTCTAATTGCAATATACATGTGTTAAGGTTTTATAAAGCACTATACTACAAATGACTTGAAACTTACAGGCAGAAGAGAAAAGCCTATTTCTCACACAGAAGTGGTGATTCTGACAGATGCATCAGCCAAAAAAACCACACAGTTGTATTTTAAGATCATAGTAATTACAGGATGGAAAAGCCTTCTTGGTTTTTGAGTCTATCCTCAAACTAGTAAAGGAGATAGCTCCACCCCCGCTGGTGGCATTTGGTTTATAAAATGCAGGAAGGGGCTAAACTGTTATCTTTTAGCTCAGAATGAAAAACTACATGAAGTATTTAATGAAACCAATTTTTCCCTAGTATTACTGCCATAGTGTGCTTTTGAGATAGAATAATTTCTCCCTAGTGTTATTTTAAAACAAAATCATATATTTTATTCAGAATCACTGAGGTTTGAATAAATAGCATCCATTTAGTTAGCTTCACATAGTATTTTATTATAGAATTGTTCATATTTGTAATATAGTATTATACTGCTCAGTTTATACAACAGTTTAACTACTGCACCAGCGATGTGGATTTTTTTTCAAGTTTAGACTGAAAAAGGAACGGTGTTACCCTAGAGATTTTTATGCCTTGTTTTGCTTGTTTGACCATGATGATAAGAAGCATTTGTCAGAAGCATGAATATTTTTCATGCTTCATAATGGAATGATACCATTTAAATCCTTGACAAAATATTGAAGGCCAGATTCCCAGGTATTTTCAATGGTGTTATGATAATTTACACCAGATGAGGATCTGACACTTAGTTATCAATGATATTTGCATATTATGCCCCTTTTGTTTTTCTCTTGAAAGTTTAGCCACACATTCAGCTGCTTTTTCTCTTCCACAAAGGTGAGGAAGGTTTCTTTAGAGAGGACCCCTGTAAACCTCCTCAAGAAACATACTTGTTTAGTTTAAATATATATATTTTTATTAAAATAAATTTAAATGTTCATATTAAAAAAACCAACTTAACCAGAGATGATTTAAAAAAAAATCAGATCATATCCAGAAAGAAAGGTCTGTGTGAAAAATATTTTTCTAATGTTAATTTCCTGTAGATTATTATGCTTTAAAATGCCATTAAATTACTTGACACCATCTAAATCCTAATGTGTTAGGTTTGAAAATATACATTAACATTACCTACAGAAAATATTTAATACTCTGACCTCTTTACCTTCTCCATTATTTATCTTGTGCAGCTCTTTTAATGAAGCTGTAATAGTCTCTTAATCTGAATAATTATAATTATTAAAGCATTAAGCATATACAATTATGTACACAACAGGTTAGTATAAGGCTATCATTCAAATGGGAGATTCTAAAGCTCTGAATGACAAAAGGAAAGTGGCTTGGTACTGCAACGGTACTGAATCGCTACAAATCACTAGGAAATGTTCAGCCAGCTAGCTCCCTGGATGAGCTGGACTTTCCTGTCACTGTAATTTTGAGTGTAGAAGGTGCCCTGGGCAATGCAATCACTGTCATAGACACATTATTTTCCTGTAACTGCAAAGAGAAGGGGAAGCAATTCATTATTAAAACAAATAGAAATCTATAATATTGACTAACCCAGGGGTTATTTTGCCTGCCTTGACTGAGAACCAGTCACATGGCATCAAAGAACATATGCTGTTGCCATTAAACTGACTTGCAGAGGACTTTAGCATGTATATAAGAGGGAACTGATGTTCATTGTGAATACAGAGAATATCAATTACTGGCTGAGAAACATTTGTGTGATTCTAGGCTCCATCCCCCAAAAGAACATCGCAAGGAGGAGGCGGCACTGGCCACTCCCGGGGCAAGGACTAACTGAAAAAAGCCTTCTGTCCCTTCAATGTCTTCACAGTTGTGGAGGCAAAGCAGAGCACAGTGGAGGTAGGAAATTGGGGGAGCTGGTGGAACTGAGGCAGCAGAGCCCTTTAGAACTGCGAGCATATGAGGGACCCGGGCTGAAGATAAGTAATTTCATACAGCAACAGGGTAAGTCATAGCATGCTTTTCTCATAAATGAAATAATGTATTCCAGTGCATCACACACTGAGCAAGGAACAAAGCTGTGGCTGTGATCCAACGCTATAAAGATATGCATGCCACATAATCCCTAAATGTTGCAGGAAACCGGTTTATCATTAAAGAGTGTTCCCTTACCAATCTTGTTTGAAACCAGTATGTAGGTCCACATGTAGGTCTTCCCTTTTAAGCATTTCATATGTTGCAGATATTTTTGTGGTGGTGTGCAGTGATTTTCTTCTGTGTTTCTGAGGCATGGAGTGGTTAGAACAGAAAGCTATGGTAAGTGGTCTTGTCTTACCCAGATTCTCCTTTTAACACTCAAGTTGTAAGATCATTGGGGCAAGAACAGCTTTTTGGTTATATGTGTATATAGGGCCAACACAATCCCAGACTGGGGTTTCCAAACTATGTTGCCATACAAATAATAATAAATGTGTCAAAACTTTTGGGGTCCATTCCTGGGTCTGCCAGTGATCGGGGTAGGTCACTTAGTTCCTTTGTCCCCGTTGTTAAAGTTTTCCCATTGTTATAACTGGAGCAATTAACTGTATCTATCTTACATTATTATATCTATCCCACACAGCTGGTGAAGCTTAATTAATGAGTGCTTACAAAGTGCTTTGAAATCCTTGGATGAAAGGCAACATGTAAGCACAAAGTATCATTATCTATGCAGGAGGACAGAGAAATGTGCAGACGTTTCTGTGTGTTGGTGTGAGGACATTTTTCTCTGTAGTATAAAATGAGACATACCGACTATGGAGAGAGCCAGCCTACAGAAGAGGTGTGCTCTGGATATGAACTCATTTGATTTTTCACAGCCAAGTTCATAAAGGGTAACATATTGTACTGAAGAAAATCCCATTACATTGACATTCTTAGATTCTTTCAGACAGGGACCTTGCAGAGACAGATGTGGAGCATACAGTAGCATCAGCACTATGCTTTACTTTAAAGTTACTTCTTATTAGTTAAATAAATAAGTTAGCCCAAAACCTGCCTCTGTCACCACTGAAATAGTACACTGGCTGATGTCCAGAGGCGGGGCTGGGAGGCTGAATAGGAGAGAAAAGGAGAAAATATGCGCCGGGGGATAGCCGTTCGGATAGATAGGCTATAGCATGGTTTCTGAGAGCACTGTTCTAACTCACCATGTAACTTTATGTATGTGGACACAAGCTGTTTTACAACTATGATTTCAAGCTCAGCTTCAAGCCCTTGTATGGACAGGATTTTTATGCCTGAAAAAAAATCACTTGGATGACCGAACAAAGTCGAGGTGTCAGGCTTAGCACATACTAGGCTGCAACAGCTAAAATCTAGGGGTTAAGTAGAAAGTCGATAATAACAGGAGTAATAATCCTGTGACATGTCTGTCAGAGAGGTCAAAGTCATGTCACACAAAAACTCTGTCAGTGCGTCATTCTGCCATGTCAGCAGGATGTGTCTTACGTATGATAAAATGTCAGGGCCCCTTGTCTTTGTGTGGTACACAGCATATGTTCGCACAACACGCTGGCTACCTGAACAAGCCAAATTATGTAACGGTCAGACACTCAGGATCAATGTGAGAGTGGCAGGGACTGTGTGAGGGGGTGTTCAGTAGCGCTGAAGGGGTTAAAGTGGCAAGAGAGGCCAATTAGCCTTAGGCTGCACCTGCTGGGGAGCTGAAGGGCAATGATAGGAATTGAAAATGAAGCTCACCTGGGCAGGAACAGGCAGCGGGGATTCTATAAAGTCTAGGAGCTGAGGATAGGGAGGGTGGCAGTGAGGTGAGTCTGCAGTCACACTCTGTGGTACAAAGTGGAGATTAGACAACAGTCTGAAACAAAGGCAGTATCGGAAGCAGTCCAGGGAAAGAGCAGTAAAGTCTGAGAGTATAGACCTGAACAACTGGTCTGAGGGTCCCTGTACTGGAACCCAGAATAGAAGGCGGGCCTGGATTCCCTTATCAACTACTGTGGGAGTGACACAGTCAGCGCAGTGGGTATGGAGTCTGCCTGAGACTTTGTGGAAAGAGACAGATGAGACTCCGGAAGGGGTGGATGATTGTGTCTTGGCCAGAAGGCTAAACCATGAAGGAAAGGCGCTGCAGCTCCTGACTACAGTGAGAGAGAGGCCACAGAGTAAGTGACTGAGGCAATGGGCTGAGTGACCGCAGGATGGGGTGCAGATAGTGGTGAGCTAACTCCACGGATGAGCCACGAGGAGGTATGCTAACGGGAAAATAGCAGACTCCATTGCGGAATGGGATATTGCAACTACAAATTTTTTTCTGAATTATTATTTTATAGCTATTTTTAATAAGAAAAAAAATGTCTCAAAGCTATGAATAACATCACTTCCCAATAGCTCATAAGACACATGTTCTTTGCTAAGTGGGATCAAAAGGAAATAGCTAGAGCTAGTGGACAACTATAAATTGCACAGACAAAACTGAGCCTCAGGTGGGATTGGTTGACTGGCCCACTGACAAATGAGGTCCTGCTATATGTGTGTGCTTTGAAGAAAGATTTATTAATGTCGATGGATGACTGTTCACTTCATCTGTGCTGCTCCAAACCAGAGAGACTTGTTTTTTCTTTAATGAAACGCTCCACCCAAAGAAATGCTAGAAACAGCAACTGCCCCACCAATTATGCCTCATTTTTCTCCTGTTTTGTGGGTTCATCAGTTCAAACATGGGTATCTTCCAAACAGTTTTCAAATTCCTCAGTAGCCAAAAGAAAGCAATTGCTTACAGTTTGATGGGACTGCTAACAGTGGGAAGTGAGCTTTTATTTTCTGCTTCTGCTTTTAAGTGTCCTTGTGGCAACAAAAACTACTCCTACGGGCTGGTGTATCTCTTTGTCCCAGCCTTGGTACTACTGTTTGTCGGGTTTGCATTGAATGGCAGTACCTGGAAGCTTATCATGGGCTGTTCCGTGAACCCCAGAAAACTATTCCCCAAAAGGAAGAGCTGCCATTTCTTTTATGTCTTTGGCCAGATCACCTTAAAGGCTTTTGTAGCCCCCATGATGTGGCTTTCTGTGGCTTTGCTCAATGGGTCTTTTTATGAATGTGCCATGAGTGGCTCAAAAAATCTGAAGTACTTGGAGATGCTTTGCCACAATAAATCCAACTTGTGCTTGGAAGAGCTTCCCAAAGTAGCATGTGGCCAAACTACCCTGTCCTCTTGGGAGACTGAGGAGATCATACTAACACTGCAAGCAGAATCTCAGGTAAGATATCATTTTGATTAAATCATGCTTTGTATTATTCTTTTTGTTTATCATGAAGCCCTAAAATCAATGTGTCCAGATAGTTTAACTATCATTTTAAAAAATTTCAAACACCTATTTCATTACAATGCAAGCAGGATTCAGACTGTGGGAGTGTGTGAGAAGTAAAATACCCAGGGCCTCAAGCAGATTTCTGTAAACGGCATAGCACATCAAGGTGTGGAAGGGTTTGGCAGCTCAGAAGTGCTAGGGAGAATGTTTGTGACTAGAGGGAGGGGAGAATTTTAGCAACCTGGGTAGAGAATTCAGGTTGCTTGATATTTCTGTGGAGAGGGGGTGAGCAAAAGATTTAATCAAAGTAAAGGAATGGTAGGCAGGGTTTTGGAGATTGGAAGGGGATGAGCTCCTTCCTTTCCTCTTGAAGGGTTTTGGTACAGTGGTTGGCCATGTTGTAGAGGAGTTCATAATACAACAAGGTCCCTCCAAAAGTTTATGACCCCCATGATTTGCGCAAGCATTGGGCTAACCCTGAAGGCAACAGTAGAACAACAATGTTAAACACCAGCTGACAATTCTATTGGAATAAATCCTTATTAAGTTTAAAATCAGAAAGAAAAACATAGTTGTACCATACTTAGCGGCCTTGTTCCTTTGAATAGACTTCATTTAGACTTTCTTTTTATAGCAAGATATGAAGTGCCCCAGCAATTATTTTACGTTGTGTACCTCACTTTCAACTATTTAGTAGTGGAGACAAACATTCAGTTACTTTCTGTATAATACAATAATAATTCTAAAATATAGTGTGTCGTAAGCATTCAATAATACTTCAGACAATAAGATTTATTACATATATTCTGGATTTATATCAATAGGGCCTGATCCAAAGCCCATTGAAGTCATGGGATGTCTTTCCAGTGGGTTATGGATCAGGTCCATAATCACTATTTTTAAAGTGCTGAGACTTCCATTTTTGGTTAGAGCTAGTCAAAATTTAAAGTTTCAGTATACAGAAAAATAATATTTACATAGCTGTGTAGATCATAGGCTCCTGAAAATTAGATCCAATTCAGTCTTTGCTTTTAGTGCCTTAAGTCCTTAGGAATTCAGGGCCTCTGCTTGTGAATAGAATTGACTGTTGGTGGATCACTTTATTTTTTAAACCTTGTTTTTTATTATCACACTTCAAGGTTTTGTTACTGATCATTTAAAGAACACAGTCTCAATGCAACAGTAAGAACTAATTTGAGTTTGCAATCAGCTTTCTTATTATAGCCTTTCTTTTGTGCTTCGATACCAAATTATCCTTTCTTTTACAGGTCATAGGGTGGTGTGTGATAGTTAGTGCTGCTTTTCTGTCTTTGTTGATCACTTGTTATGGTCACTGCCAGTCTAATACCAGCCATCTCCAAAAGAGGTTTTGGAAGATCTACACGGAGAAGGAGAAGGAACAGTTTGAAAAATATTTTGTGGAATATGCTACCAAATTGAGCGAACGAAACCTGAAAAGTTTTTTTGAGAACGAGAAACCGGAACCCTTTCCCATGCCAAGTTTCCAGGCCTGGGAAGATGCTTCTGCTTTGGACTCTTTCAACATAACCAGAAAATTCTTCAGCACACTCCATAAAGTAGTGGAAGATAGCATGAAAGAAAATGATTCCAATGAGACACAAGATACCGTGGTAAACATAGCTGGAGGAGAAACAGTTTAGCTGTCAGCTCTCTTTAGCAACATAATTTGTTAATTCACTGTATTTTTCACTTTTCGTTCTTTATGTCTGTTTTTCTGGTAATGATCTGTTTTCTGTCATAAATTCTCTGTCTCACCAAACTTCTGCAGCATGTCCTCAAGCAAGATGACAAATGACTTCCAAGCTCTAATAGCACAACAAAGGATTCAATGTAGTTCCATGGGATACATTGTCCCACACGGACTAACCGAATAGCTTTCCAAGGGATGTTCCCTCTTCTCTCCCGTGCATCTACTGTGCTCACATTTTTAAACAAAACAAATACACACATAATGTCATTGTTTTACATAAATGATATTCTCTCAGTTTTCTTCTGTAAGGCTTGAGACTTTTCAGCTAACAAGTTGTACAATGGCCCATGCAAACATCCAATGACCCAGGAAGCCAGATGTCCTCTTGTAATTCTAATTTCGATAAGAACACCACATTTGCTTTTATGTTTCTGTCTGTCTGCCACCTAGCTGTAAAGATTTCCCCCCCCCCTCTCCCTCCACCCTATCCCCCCCCCCACCAGGTGTAACCTTAGCAGTCTGGATGTAAATGGAGTGATTAAAAGTGTCTCTGTATGTATTTAACAACCATTATCACCGTTGTTCTCTGTAGATGGGACAATGTCTGTATTTGTAAATGAATAGACAAAGAATTTAAAATGTATTATGTAATCGATAAGAAAGGGTATATAATTTATCACTGTAACATCAGGAAGCTGAAGCTGATTTCTCAGACTTCCCGGTATCGTGAATAAACCCCTTCAGTATTGTGTGTGCTGCCTGATTCTTGGAGAAAGAATCCTTCATGCTTTACAATTTTGGCGCAGCGAGCAGGGTGCAACTGGGATCCTCGAGGGCTTCCCATGACTAAGGACAGAGGTGAGTAACTTTTATATTTACCACCTCTGACACACACCTTGGTCTGGGACTCCCCGAGATACCCCTTTGCACCCCTTTTTATACGAACCACATATAAGGCACACAGACAAGAGGACTGAACAGGGATTGTGTTTTGGGGTTGTAGTTTTGGCCACGTTTTCGGGGTGCAGGGATCGCTTCGGCGAAGGCTGTGCTGCCAGGGTTTTCGGGGTGCAGGGATCGCTTCGGCGAAGGCTGCACTGCCAAGTACTGGGCACCAGTGTGTGCTTCTGTAGGGTTTTCGGGGTGCAGGGATCACTTCGGCGAAGGCTGCACTGCCAAGTACTGAGCACCAGTGTGTGTGCTTCAGTAAAGCTGAGTACAAGGGTGTGCTTGACTGATTCCCCTGAAACGCCATTCAAGTGGGTTTTAGGAAGCTGGGTGACAATGTCCTACGAATTGTCCCAGGGTGCTTCAATGATGCCCTCAATGGGAGGAAAAATCATTGAATTTCTAAAAGAAAAACATGCAAAAGTTCAGAAGCTTGTGGTAGAAGAAGGATAAACGGGTATGTGTAAAAGACAGTTGATGTGGTGGTCTTGTCAGACAAGAGAAAAGATAGAAAAAAAAAAGAAACTCCAAACCCAGAACAGTGCTGTAAGGGTTAAACTGAAAAAGTGTAACTCTTCTGCATGTCACATTATTGCTATCATGCAACAAGAGGAATACACCTATTTAGAATGGAAAACAACTAAGCATTTTCATAGTATACTCCTCTCAGTACAGAGGAAATAAGGGGCTTATTAAAGAATCTCCCAGATATAAAGCCCAAAGACCCAAACTTAATAGTTTACATCTTAAGAATCTCAGTATCCTGACTAAGCCAAATGCCCCAGGCAATGCAGCAGGTAACCAGGAACTGATAGTGAAATGTGTGTAAACCAAAACAAGCCTGCTGCCTGGAAGAAAGTGGTTAAAGAAAAAAGAGTGAAAGAGATTAACTCTATAAAAGCTGGAGGAAATGAAACAGTTAAAAGTTGTAAAATTGTTATAGAACAATAAATTCTTCGTTTCGTTGCAGCCATTCTGAAGGAAAATGGGCCCTTCTCCTAAAGGAATGGTCTGTAAATAAACCTAACTGAAATTAGTCAAATATGGGTGATTTGGAACTTAACTGCCTCCAAAGGAAAATGTGTATTCTAAGCAATAATTCGCCCTCCTCCCCCAAGGGGGTAGAAAAAGTGTTCTTTTATCTTTCAGGACTATAAAGGAAAAAAAACTGGTACCAGTCAAACAGCTAGAAAACAAAAACATGGATCTAGTGTTGCAACAAGGGTTGTGTTTTGTGTTTGTTTTGTCTTCATTACTAACTCTGTGTTGTATTATGTTTTATATTTTGTCTTGTTACTGTTATGGTTGTGTTTGGTATTGAAGGTACTGCATTAAGCAGAAAGGAATCAGGAAGAACTGTAAATCAATGAAATCCTGATATTAGATGCTTTTGTAGTATTGTACCAATTAGAGAATGTGATTTTAAATTTCACCACAGCCAACACTTCCTAATTGCAAAAGGAACTGTTGGCACAGGTACCCCTTCAAGTTCTAATTTGTGCAAGATCTGCAAGCAGTTTATGCTGCAGTGTTTCTGTTGTAATCCAGCTACTACTTTGTCATGTTTTCCTGCAACTGCTATCTATTTTACCGTTGTTGTTTGCCTTCATTCTCTAATGGCAGGGTATGGTAGACAATGAATCTTAAAGTTTGCTCCACTTGTAAAATCCCTGCAGAACCTAACCTGAATTCAGTCACTGAGCCACTTATCTAATCGGCCGAGGCTGTCTTATCTCTTTACTTTTTCAGTTTTGCTGCGAGAAGGGGGGTTTGCCCACCCCAATTCAACTCCTCAGAGATCACGTTACAGCAAGCAGTCTGTCTCCCCCCCCTTCCCCTGCTTTCGCTCCGTGACTACAGCAGCCATCTAACTCTAGGCAAACTGAGTATGAAAGGCTTTTCCTTTCAGCCCTAATGCTCTGTAAACTTAGAGCTAACCAGTTAAAGGTGATGTATACCTTTTATTCTTCTGTGAAACCTGTACTGCGTAAAATGAATTTGACTGTTTGCCTGTACATCCTAATTTGCAGAATCAGCTGCACTGCCAAACAGAATAGGCACAAAGTCATGATTATAGGTATTTGCAAGAATTGCCCACCAGCAATCTATGAAGGTAAAGTTTGGAAGGTAAGCCCCTTACCAAAATTGGCCACAGGATCCTTTGGGTTACCCTGGGTTATAAGTCAGTGGTCTGGGAAAGAAAAAAAAAAAACGATTGGATATCAGGGGCTGTAGTACATGTAACCCCACAAATGGGTCTGCCTATCCATACTTTCCTCCATAGAACCATGCAGCAGGACTACCACAGTGGCAACATGTATTTGGCATAAAATAGAAAATGCCACAAGAGTTCTGTACATTGGACAGTGTGTCTGTGTTACATCATGGAAGAATGGGAGTACTAGAAATTGTAGGAAAATAAAAATCCAATGTAAGTGTTCTGTATACCTCAAATCCAAGGGTACAATACAACTCTCACTGCCAGCCTAACTGAATTTGCAGTAAACTTTGGGTTAAATTGGTCTAAAATAGCTAATCACTTGTTACAGAAAGCAAAAGTAACCCAGTTTTTGCAGCAAACAAAGCAAGATGCTGGAAACAGAATTAGAATTGCTAAAGCAGAATAAGAACTTACTGCATATCATAGGTATAATGTTTTTACTGGATGGTCCCCCACCTCTTCAGGAATAGTCCCCCACCTCTTCAGGGATAATGTCTATTATACTACACTCATTGTTAATTGTTTTAGCTTCAGGTTGTATTTGTTTAAGTAAGCATATGTGCTATATGCTGTTGGATAAAAAATATATGCTAAGTTAAAAGCCACAAGTCCATAGTGTAAGCCCAGCAGACCCCTACTGTGTAATATTGTAATACCTTGCATACCGTGCCCGTGCAACTCACTCTGTGACTCACACGAGCAAAGGGGGGATGTCATTGTGATTTGATTTTGTCGTGATTTTTATTTGATTTTTTATTTTATTTTTTTTTTTAAATTTGATTTCATCGTGATTTTTTATTTGATTTTTGTTTTTGTTTTTGTTTTTAAGAGTATTTCATTGTGTGATTTCATCGTGATTTGATTTTTATTTTATTTTATGTCATCTTGAGTAATTTGATTTTTTGACAATTTGATTTTTGATTTTGTGTCATCCTAATTTGATTTGATCATGATTGGGTCACCCTGATTTTTCCTGAATTCCCAAATTTTTCTTTTTTGCCCGAATTTTTTCTTTTTCCTGAATTTTTCATATTTGCCTAGCGTCCCTTTGTGAACTTCACCTCCTCCGTGGGGACCCTTGGTGAACTGGCAAATGGATTACATCCAAATGCCTAAATGTTGTAACCTTAAATATGTGTTAATCATCATTAATATGTTTTCAGTATGGGTAAAAGCATATCCTTGTAAGCAAGCAGATACAGTAACTGTCCCCAAGAAACTATTGAAAGAATTTATACCCAGGTTTGGGTTATCCCTCATCCTGGACAGTGATAAAGGAACTCACTCCACAGAACGTCATTCAAAACCTATGTGCAAAAACCAGCTTGAAGTAGCCAAATGGCTTACCCATGGCTCTCATGTATATTAGAAATACTGTCAACATAAAACATGGACTACCTCCACATGAGATCCTTATGGCCAGATCCATGAGATCACCACTAGACTCACAAGGATTGGATCTGCACTTAACTGATGATGTGATACTGAACTATTGTAAATTATTAATGAAGTGTGTTAAGTCTATCTACTCACAGGTTCAGGAAACCCTTCCAGCACCTGCAACAGAACTGTACCACTCCTTCCAATCTGGCAATTGGATCTGTGTAAAAGTCCACCAACAACACAATGTGTTGCAACCTCGGTGGAAAGAACCTTATTTAGTGCTGCTAACCACTAATACTGCAGTGCAATGTCAAAGATACCCTAACTGGATTCATGCTTCACATTGTAAGCAGACTCCACCGCCAAAAGAAGAAAACAACCAAGAAATCCAGCAACTAATGGACATTTCTGTTTTGCTGTGAAAGTTCAAAATCCTCCAAGGAGACCTTACATTCTAACTGCCTTGACTGCCTGTTAATATCGTTTGATATAATGTAACCTGGACATTTGCACAAGTTTTAAGATTGTGCCTTGTAAAAATGTTTGATCGTTTCCTATCCTAGTCTCTCCTCGAAGACCAGGCCTGTAGTTTTGGGTATTATTGTCCAAGCAGACAACCGCCTCCCTTGCCTCCCCGTAGCATGCCCAGTGGATAAGGCACCGGACCAACCTGGAGCCAGGGCCTCCTCGACCCATGCCCCACTGGTCAGTGTGCGGGAAGGGCAGGTGCCTGGACCTCTCTTTAGATGAGAGTGAGGGTGTGTGGAAAAGTATACTCTAAAGCAGGACAAGTACTGGAACCTGAACTACAGAAAATGGATTCGTGGCACAGGCAAACCTAAGTGTGTTTAGCAAAATTTTTGTTTCAATTCTGTTGTAACTCTCCCCAGTAGTAACTGGTAAAGGAGGCCACAAATGCTTATGCCCTGTCGAATCAAAGTCTTTTATGTTGTACTGGATGTACAAAATGGGGGATTGTGGTATCAAAGAATTAATCATAGAATTGATTAATAGAATGCCTGGTCTAAAGTTGTGACCTGAAACTAAAATAAAAGCCTGAGGTTGAACCATTAGCAGGAGGCCCCAAATGAAACTAAGATAACATGCTAAAATCCCACAGAATGTCTCTGAACCACCATTCTACCTGGTCATGTTAATTGTCTGTCATGGGCCTTAGGCCTTTCTGTTCTGTGAACAGACATCTCCTGTTCTGATAAGTATCGATACGTGCCCCCCTGTCTACCCGGCCCCATACAAATTAGCATTTTAACATGTATTGTGTAGTCACCCATCTTCGGGTGATAGCCAGGGTACCTGATAACCACATTGTATAATCAAGTGACTCTTTGGTCTTTCCTTTGAAAACATCTGGCGCACCCCATTGTGCATTATGATTGTCTTTCCTGTCAAGTATAAACTGTTAATCAAAATCCACTATATGATCAACATGTAAATGAACCTAAGCAACCCCTATATAAGTCTTTTGTATCTGGTAGCCAGGCGAAGTACATTTGCCCAGCATCCAGACATGTTGCTTGACTTCCCTATAGCCACCTGGGTTTTCCCTATGGCTATAGCATTCCCCATAGCTATGGTTATTTGATTGTGTGTGTGTCTATTGCCACTGCTAAATCTGTGACTCTCACCTGGAATACCTCTAACCCTTTTCAAGAATTATGTTCCAGATTTCCTTCCATCTGCGCTGAGGACAAGCTATCCTGCGGTACACAAAATGTTTTTGAGAAAGGAATAAGCCTAGGAGTGGGATGGACAGAACTTTCACCTTTGCTATGGGAACCTGGGATGGAGGGACGGTATTGCCAAGAACACTGTTCAAACCCAGTCAGATGCCTGGGATGTTCGGATGTAAGATGCTATAACTTGACTACCTGTGGTTATATCCCCTCTACCACCTGCTCTGTGCTCCACTCCACCCCTCCTGATGATATTATCCATTTGGGATCTAATAAGACACTTCTACATGATGTAATTATGGTTTCTGTTAAAGTTAAATATGATTTGTCTAAGTTTGCTGTACCACTACAAAATGTATGTTTTGACCACCCTAATTCTTTACAATGACTACATGAACAGTTAAAGTTAACGCAGCCATGGATGGATTCTATACAGCAATTAAAAAATCCTCCGATATCATACTTAATATGACTATATCCCAGTCTAAGGGATGAGCTTGTGATATGCTAGCTTGTGATTTGTTCAATATGTTAAAAGAAGATATGTTAGATATATGCCTTGGTTTCCCCCCCTCCCACACCCTCTCTTCCTCTGCCCTTGCAAACTTGGATTCTTGCCTCCACCCCCTGTTTTCCCCCCTCCATAACACCTCCCCCGTATAATCCTAAAGTAGATCATGAATATCAAAGTATTTAAATAATTGATCATATCTCACTTAGTAGTTCGATTTGTCAAACAGGAGGGAACTGTAAGGCTTGAGACTTTTCAGCTAACAAGTTGTACAATGGCCCATGC
Organism: Emydura macquarii macquarii; assembly: GCF_026122565.2. Taxonomy (NCBI): domain Eukaryota; kingdom Metazoa; phylum Chordata; order Testudines; family Chelidae; genus Emydura; species Emydura macquarii. The sequence goes on from NW_027131283.1 coordinate 11,996,210, forward strand.
AAACATCCAATGACCCAGGAAGCCAGATGTCCTCTTGTAATTCTAATTTCGATAAGAACACCACATTTGCTTTTATGTTTCTGTCTGTCTGCCACCTAGCTGTAAAGATTTCCCCCCCTCTCTCCCTCCACCCTATCCCCCCCCCCCCCCCCGACCAGGTGTAACCTTAGCAGTCTGGATGTAAGTGGAGTGATTAAAAGTGTCTCTGTATGTATTTAACAACCATTATCACCGTTGTTCTCTGTAGATGGGACAATGTCTGTATTTGTAAATGAATAGATAAAGAATTTAAAATGTATTATGTAATCGATAAGAAAGAGTATATAATTTATCACTGTAACATCAGGAAGCTGAAGCTGATTTCTCAGACTTCCCGGTATCGTGAATAAACCCCTTCAGTATTGTGTGTGCTGCCTGATTCTTGGAGAAAGAATCCTTCATGCTTTACACTTCCTTCCTCGAATTTGGCATACAACAGAAAGAAAACCAGTGAAACAATAGAATTTGATATTTTTCAGTTTAGTTATGGTTGGTATTGAGGCTCGAGCTTACTAATTTGAATGTACTGTACTTTGCTAACTACCTTGCATGCCTCCGTATATGTCTTGAAAGGAGTTAAAGAGCTGTAAGTATGGAGCAGTGTACATTGGGTTTGATCCTGCTCCACTGGTGCCAATGGTAAGTATTCCATTGAGTTCAGTGGACTCGGGAACAAGCAGACTGTAGTTAGCTGAATTATTATACTCTGGGATGTTTAAAGGAAATAGATTTTTTTTCCCCTCTTTTGACCCCGTAAATATTTTCTCATGCTCTAGATGAGACCTACACTCTGCACCACTTAAGTCCCACTAAATTAAGCAATGTATAGGCTTTGTGCTGACCCTCAGAAGAGAGGGGAATTTCATCCTTTATTAAATGTGAACTCTAACAGATAATTTTATCTTTTTTTTTTTAATTATACGTACATATTTTTTGTACTTTGCTTTGTTCTTCCTTACCACATAATGGAAATGTATACCCTGTGTAATGAGGAAAAAAAAGAAAACTAAAAACGAAGTCTTAATCTGTGTCTTTGTACTGGCTCTTTGAAACGTACTGTGTATAAGCTGATGGAGAGGAACTTCGGTAGGGTTACACTAGAATTGGAGTGTTTTGCTGAATCAAGGTGTCAAGTGGTACCCTCTCATTTTCCTACATTGAGCACTGCAGCAAACACGTAGTTCTGCCATTTCTAACAATTCTAGAAGAAGTAAAGACAAGGCATGAAATCTTGGACCCATTTAAGTCAATAGCAAAACTCCCATTGACTTTAATAGGGTCAGGATGTCACCAATGTCTCTCCCTGAGAGTTTATAATCTAAGGCCATGATCCTACAAAGTGGTGCTTGCAGGCAGAACCCCATTTAAGCCATGGACGTCAGTGGAGACCTGCACAGACACAGAGATCCACCCATTCACATCATATTGCAGGAGTGGGACCTAACAGACAAAAAAAGACAGGAAAGGGAGATGAAGGACAAGGGTTTCAGTAACAGGATCATATGTCATTCTATGGGCAGCATTTGTATTGATTGATTAATAGTGATTATTTTGCATTGTAATTAAAACAGGAAATTCTGGTTCCCAGAGGGGGGATAAGGAAGGATGGTCTAGTGAGTAGGTCAATGGACCGGGACCCAGCTAAATTCCCAGCTCTGCCACAGACTTCCTATGTTACTTTGGTAAAACACTTAACCTATCCTGTGCATCAATTTCCCATCTGTAAAATTACTTCCACACCTCCTGATAGGATAGAATTTGTGAGGATAAAATTAATTAATGATTGTGAGGTGCTCAGATGCTGAGGTGATATGGGCCATGTAAACACCTATATGGAGAAGAATTGGTGACACAGTAAGGTTTGCATTTTTTTATTAGTGTCCTTGGGTGAGGCTCACATTTAAGATGACTGTGCATTATAATATATCATGCTTTTTAAGGTTGCTAACAATCTATATATTCTCAAGAAGAACACTTCAGTTAAAACTGTACAAGGTGCTTCGTCACAAACAGCATTCGTATTCCATTATTTAAAGAACTTCTGTGGGCCTGCATTATGCATCTGAACAAAACCACATGCAGTCATGTTTGCCTACAGGAAACCTGCTCCCCAGGAGATCACATCTCTGTTTGATTTCAGTGGAGTAGATTGAGTAAATGAAGGAAAAACTGTAATCACAAGTGAAACAAAGGAATATGCATTGGAATGAGAAACTGCATGAAGTATTTATAGCTAAACAGTTTCTGATTCACAATTATAAGGGCTAGAATGAAAATCATGTCGGTTACAACACAGTACGTGATGTCTTTGAAACATCACTAATGAGCAAACTGGAAATAGTCACATTGCTAATGAAAAAGAACAGGAATTAGGATGGAGATTTGTGGCCCAATCACACACTTGTTACTCAGGCAAAACTTCTGATGAAATCAATGGGATTTTTGCCTGAAAAAGAAGTAAGGAATTGGGCCTTTTAAAGATTTTATGTTAATTCAGCAAGGTGGTAATAGAAATCATCTGTACGTTTTTTGTACATTTTCTAGCTGTCTTTACCATTCTAGGGTGTGACTGTACCTGAATCAATGAAGTCATTGCCACAATGTGGATTTTCTTCCTAAATAGGTAAAAATGGGCAAACTGTAAGTTAGAGAGAATTTCTTCTTCTATCAGCTTCATTTATTTCTTTTGTGCTTTTTGTCTTCAAGCTTCTTTAAAAATGTAATTCCTATTTCCGTCACATCATCACCCTTCAGTCTGTCTTGAACGAAGGTAACTTCTGCAGCTAAGTGAACCTGGAGAAAAACAGATCTGGTCACTTCATTTAAAGAATTTTTCCTTCCTTTTCTTCATTTAGTTCATCTAGCTGTTTTTTCTCACCACAAGAGGGGCCTCTTTCTAAAGTTTCATTATAAAGGAATTCTGTGGAAATACTTAAGAATTGCACATAACATTTGAGTTAAAAGTATACCCTACTTATGCATTTAAACATGTATACGTATTTCATTCTGCTAATAACATGCTAATATTTTGGTTAGTAGTGCTTAACATGGTGTTTTGCTTTCTTGAGGACCATGAAACATAAAACAGGTGAGCTTCATATTGTGATCTCAAATTTTCCCACATAATAATATGATACCACTTATTGATATAAGTATTCATGACCTTATAAAATGATACCAGAATCTTGAGATTGATTTACATAAAACTGTATTCAATTTTCATTTTTATAGTACCTAGGATAGTTTTATAGTACCTAGGAGTTATATAGATAGATAGATAGATAGATAGATATATGGCAAATTAGATATTGTTTGTAGGAAAGAAGACTGCGGACAAACTTCATCCTTGGTGTAGTTCTACTGTCTTCAGTAGAATGATACCAGAGTTGAATTTGGCCCTGCAAGTTTAAAAAAAGATTTGAGTTATGGCTTGTTCTGTTTATTCTTCTGTAAAAACTGAGATTTGAAAATAAAATATGTCACATTCTGGATGCACCATAACTTAATTCTATTAGTATACTGACCCAAATTCTGCTCCATTACACCAGTGTAACAATGGAGCAACTCTATTTATTTGGATAGAGTAATTCTGAATTTACTCTGGGATAAACTGAGAGCAGAATTTCACTTGCTATCTTTGGTGGGGGCTAGCAGTTGCTATTGCTAAGTTTGAAGCTGAGATGAAATATTTATAAGAGATATTTCATTTGCTTATCCAGTGGTTCCACTTTGCTATATCAATAGGTAACGAGAGAGAGGAAAATTCAGAGTCCAGTTCTTTACCATTTCTAGGGCTCCTCTAATAACGCCACACAGGAGGTTACAGTAGCAAAGTGAAGATCGTCCTGCTGGGAGCTCCTCCACAAAGTCCACTAAAGGGTTATTATCCAGAATTAAGAAGAATTCATTTTCTGTTGTGTTATTGCAGCTCACACTAGGGGTGATCCCAAGGTACATCTTGAAAGCAATCTGTGAAGGGACAAAAATGTGCCACTTGAAACTATTCTGTATAAGCTAGAAGCTTTTAGATGCAACATTCTATTGTTCAGTTTTTCAGTGAGAATAGAAGGGCTGAGGCCAGACAGAGAATCAGGGGGCTATGACTGGCTCCCTGGCAGCTTTCCACTCTGCTGTACTCTGCATTTGCTAGACACAGCGGAGAATCTGGGCCTATATTGGATTCCAAATAGTGTAATAGAGATGCACGGTGATTTTACTCTGGTGTCACTCTGTTGGTTTCAGCACAATCACACTTCATTTACACCAAAGTATGCAAGATCCAAATCAGGTCCTGGCCTTTTAAGTATATTTCTGTAAACATTGAGAATCGCTCAAGAATTCCTGTGGTCATTTAGTATGTGTTCCTGTTTCATTCTCATTTGAAGCTATAGTCAAATAAAAGGAATGATAACTGCAATTGTGATTTTATCTGACAATAGAACATTGTCTATATTTCAGGTTATAGTACAGAAGAATAATACTGTAGATGTGTAAAATCTGCTTTGCCAGTGGCTAGTCCCATATTTGGTGTATTTAGGAGGAAGGATTTACAATGACATCATCACTTTATCTAGGCTGCACTAACCCAGACACTAGCTGGGTATTTTTCTTCTCAGGAGCTCCTCCCTGATACATTGCTACAAACTGCTTCACAATAGACAAAACCTAGGGTTTTTTTTCTCTTTTGTGGACATCAAACATGGATGGTATCCAAACAGTTCTGAAATTCCTTATTAATCGGAAAACTGCCATTGGTTACAGTTTTATGGCTCTACTGACAGTGGGAAGCGAACGGTTATTTTCTCTTGTTGCTTTCAAGTGTCCCTGCAGCAATGAAAACTTCATCTATGGTTTGGTATTTCTCTTTGCTCCAGCCTGGGTGTTGCTAGTTATTGGGTACTTCATGAATAGCAGGATGTGGAAACTTTTCACAGGCTGCTGCGTGAATCCCAGGAAAATATTCCCCAAAGGGAACAGCTGCCGTTTCTTTTATGTCTTTGGACAAATCACCTTAAATGTTCTGATAGGCCCTGTGATGTGGCTTTCTGTGGCTTTGCTCAATGGAACTTTTTATGAATGTGCCATGAGTGGCTTGAAATATCCCGGGTACTTAAACATGCTCTGCAATAACAAATCTATCAGATGCTGGAAAGAGCTACACAAAGTAGCTTGTGGCAAAACTACCATGTCCTTTTCAGAGAGTGAGGAATTAAAACTGACGCTTCAAGCGCAGTCTCAGGTAAGAAATACAGAATAACTGCTTTACTATTTAGAATAAAGCTTTGTATTATTCTTTCGATTTACCAGCACGAGCTTCCAACATCAGCTGCTAAAATAGTAATGTCAGATCAGAATGCCTGTAAAATGCAACAAAACAAAATGGGGTCGGTGAAGGGCAGATTCTATAAACTTGCTCAAGTTGAGTGATGTCTTACTCCTAAAGTAGCTCCATTGAAATCCATAAAAGTAAGAAAATTGGAATCAGAAAGTTTGTTTCTTTAGCGGAAGAGAATGACTCTTGGGAGAAGAAAGTATTGCATTGCTAGAGGAAACTGAAGTAAATAAAAAGCCAGATCCCTAGGATGTCATCCAGTTAAAGGGATAGTCAGATTTAAAAAAAAAATCTATTACAGATTTTTTTAAACTCTGCTACAAATAGCATCTTAGATTATTAAAACCAAAAAAAAATTTAAACAGCTGATTTCCTGTGCACAGTTTATAATGCTTATTTAATTTTGTTTCTCTCAGATAATGAAAATTGACCAGTTAGTTTCACTTCCATATGAAATGTTTTTATTGTATGAAGAAAAATAGAACTATAACCATTACAATGAAATAACAAAAAACATACAAAGATAAAGTCACATTACTCACTCATATCCCACAATTCTATTTTACATTTGTTCATTGCTTTGTGATATAAGGAAACTGGGAGAAAAAGAATAAAAGAAATTAAAAAGAGAAACAGACCACAGGAAATGAGGGAAAGATGCATGTCAGAATGCTGCACCCCAAGCAGAAGAAATACCTTGCAGAGTCAGAAAATTCTCATCATACAACAATCACATCAGTCTATAACTGTTGCCAGTGCTGGAGACAATTTCAGGTCCTAACGCACTGGTATAACCCTGCAATGTATGGGTTGCAGACAATGCAGGGAAATATTTTATTGTTCAAAAAAATCAGTGTCCAGAAAATTAGAATTAAAAAACGTGTGTGTGTCTATTCGTCTTAAATTGCATATATGGGAAACAGTGAAAATCATCTAGCTAGCCAATTATGCATGAGTAGCTAGATCACAAAAGTGCAGACTTCCCCATGTCAAAGTGCAGCACTGAAGTGCTAAAAGGAAGGATTATATGGGGAAAAAATTCATGTCACAAATTCTATCAGCATGATTTGAAAATAAGCAAAATGAGGCTGATCTTTAAACCCCTCTCCTCAATATTTTTTGGTCAAGAAAAAAATCAAATGGTTCATCATCATTCTCTGTTTCACACATTTCCATAAGGAAATTGTGTATATATATTTCTCTCAGGTAAATACAGATTCTACCTGTTAATTATTTATATATCACAGGTTGCAGATTTCCATATCATCACTATTAGAGCTCTCCGGAGGATGACCATTCCATTTTACAGCAACATTTGAGGTCTTCAAATTTATGAAAACACACATTTTTGCACAATGGAATTGTGTCAGTTGAGCATTTCAACTTGGAAAGGCTGGGGTATGTTTGTGTGGGGCTGGTGGTTAGCGCACTGATGTATGAAACTCTGGCTGAAATCCTGCAGCAAAGGACTGGTTTCAATCAATCTCCCAATACAAAGAATGTTGAAAACAAAAGTCTTTAAATTGTCCAAATACGATGTTTTGACATTTTTAAAAGGAAGTTTCAGGTTTTTTGTTTGAAATGCCTTTTTTTTAAATTTTAATTAATTGATACTAAGAAATAGAATTAAAAAATTGAAATTGAAACAAAACATTTTGATTAATGCGATACACATTTATTTTTGTACTATTGATGTTTGAAAATTTTTAAGCTTTTGACTTTACACCTGATTCAGAATGGGAACATTTTTTTAAATCTCAAAAATTCTTGTGGGACAGGAAAACTATTACCCATCCAGCTCTAGTTCTAATTTACCCTCTTCCACCTACATACATTTTCCTTGACGTAATGAAACACAGGGGGCAGTTTCAAACATATTATGCACCCATATATTTCTGTGATGAAATCTGTGCAGTCCTTGGCATCATCTTCTCTAACCTATTTAGCAAGATGGGTTTATATAAATAAGACACTATTCATGCTGCAGGGAAACTTCATTTTTAAAATAAGGCTGTGCATTTTTAAAATTCTCTGGCTGATCATTTTGACTTTTCTTGGTTTTCAACCGGTAAATCAAGAAAACTATAAAGGACCCAGGATGGTCTTGTGGTGAAGACAGTGGACTCATGATCTGGATTCACTTCCTGGCTCTGCCAGTGACTTTCTATGTGACTTTTGAGAAATCACTTAATCATTCTGTGCCTCAGTTTCCCAACAGTAATATAGGGTTAATATAGTTCCTTTCTCCCATCCTTTAATCTGTCTTCTCTATTTCAACTGTAAGCTCTTTGAGGCAAAGACTGTCTCTTACTATGTGCATGTACAGCACTTTGCACAACGAAACCCTTATCCCAATAGGGACCTCTAGGCATGATAGCAATACAAATAATAAATAATAATTTTAAAACCACACAGATCTGTAGCAAAATACAAAATGTAGGGTATTCAGTCTTCTTGATCCTCACTTACGGCATATTTTATATTTGCTCCAAATACAGAACTCCTGTTGACCTCAGTAGAAGTTTTGAGTATAAAATGAATAAAAAGAAATATGCACTACTGATCTGCACTGTGGCTAAGAAATCCACACAGTGGCTGGGAAAAGAATACTGTGTTTTCAACATGAAGAACTGTGATTATGTCAGTTATTCCAGATCTAAGTGGAATTTAAATTCCAGTTTTTTTAAGCGTGTGGCCTGTTTATTTTCTTTTCCAGGTTATAGGGTGGTGCGTGATAGTCACTACAGCTCTTTTGTCTCTGTTAACTACCTGTTGTGCCAGATGCCAATCTAAAATCAGCCACCTCCAAATGAAATTCTGGAGGATCTACATAGAGAAAGAGAGAGAACAATTGGAACAACTTTTCCAACTATATGCTACCAAACTCAGTGAACGAAACTTGAAGAGCTTTTTTGAGAACAAAGAACCGGAAGCCTTTCCCATGCCAACCTTTCAGGCATGGGAAGATGCTTCTCAACTCTACTCTTTCAACAGCAATGAGCAGCACTACAGCACCCTTCATAGACTGGTCGAAGATGGCAAGAAAGACATCAATGAGGAAAGAGAGACAATGCTGGACTTTGTAGATGGACAGGAAATAGTATAGCTAATAGCCGTTTTCAGCTCTTTTAAATATTTTGCTAACGCGGTATATTTTTAACTGTTTTAATCTTTATATTTTGCTGATAGTGGCCTCACTTTCTCCATACTTTCTTTCCCTCCCAGCCAGTTGCATGCCATCTTTCCACGCAAGGCACACAATGCACACTCAACCGGTTGTGTGCCATCTAACTGGCAGCCCAAATCCAGCCTGTGAGATGATTTCGGTCTGGCCCCAAAATGGCATCCTCAGCACAGTGTGACCTTGCACACACCATACCATTTTGGATACCATTTTGGACTGCCTAAGGCATGCAGATGAGTTTTTGCATGCTGTACTAAAAACTACCATGGCACGCCACTGTTCCCAACTATATGTCTGCTCAAGAAAGTTGGAAAGAAAGTTCTTCAGTGCTTCGGACTCCTAATCCAAACCTTGCTGAAGTCCATGGGAATCTTTGCATCAGACCCCCAACAGTATAAAGAATTCATCATACATTTTGATTAGCTGATTTGTTCAAGGCCAACAAATGTAATAGTTCTTGTGTACAATACATAGCATGCCATAATATTTAAGTAAAGAAAATATCATAAAGTGGCTATTTAATTTAAATAATGCATCGTTGTTGTTTTTTTTTCTTCCATTGGAAATCTGAGACGCCTTCCTTTGTAATGGTAGAAAGCTCCCATTTCTGCTTCTATAGGGTTCTGAGATGTTGGGACTTAAACATGTCACTGGTGCAGGACTGTCAAATACTGTCCATCCTTGGACTTGGTCCAGTGAAAGACTGAAGGGCTGGGAGGAAATTCCACACATTGAGAAAAAGGAAATACCTTTGTGGCAGGCTGATTTTATTGAGTGCCTGCAGCTGCTAAAACTCTGGAAACTTAGAATAAGTCTGGGGTGAGATGACTGAGCAGTCAGAGTGCAGATTAAGTGACTGTGGTACCAAAGTTGGTAAGAAGTGCCTTTTACCACATAGCCCTGTGATTTCTCATAAGTATTTGGAATTCAGCACATGGGTGTCACAACCACATTTTCCCTTCTCCAGAGCTTTTAGAAAAATTGTAAAAACTGGAGGCAAAGCAGCCATCGAGCTCTTTTCCCTTGGGTGACTGGCAGACTTTTATGTAGCATTTTACCATCACTCTCCCTGATTATGAAACAGGCACATTTCTTCCACTCATCCGTTCTGTTCTCAGTAAATATGCTCACTGTGATCAAGGCAAGGAAATTTCTATTCTGCATTCACATTTTAGTTCCTTTTCTTCCTGCAATATCCAAGAGTATAATGCACACATGTAAGATCTAGTGCCAACATCTGTTTGGGTTTTTTGAGGTAAAGTTAGTGACTTTGAGCAATTGCAGGGTTAGTGTTAATTGTGTTAGCGAGACTGATTATCCTCATTTTATTGTGTGAAGACCCTGATTGATATTGGCCATTTGTCAAGAATATGCTTAGTACAAATTAGCATTATAGACTATGGAGGCAGCAGCTTTCAGGAAGAAAAGATCACACAGCCTCAAGCATACCAGACAAACTGCCAAAGCAGTTCTGTCATGCATCTTATCGCACATTCAGACCATTCCCCTTATCTATTCATTGCTAGAGACCAAGAGACAAACTTCTCTGTGGTAATAAATGGGTACAGCCTTCAGTGAAGTTTTAATGAATTATGTAGCCCACCAGAGAATTTGGTCCTATTTCTATAAAGCAGAATATTATGAAAAATAATTGTTGCAGTTCAAAAGCCAAATCCTTTAGTCCTCATTCAGTCACAGAGTCAGTTGAATACTGCAGAAAATTATTGATGAACAAATATTAATTCATATAACTGCAAGTTCATTTTTGACATTTGCCTTTTATTTGCTTTCCATAAACATTCACACAATTCATTTTTTATTTGCCAGAATGTTTCTGGAAAAAGAAAACACTGGGATGCTTTATTACTTTTTTTACTGCTGAAAGTGTCTGCCTACATACATACCATCTCTATAGTATCTGAGCACCCGTTTACAAGACTTTTTTGGGATTTGAGACTTTTCCAATCAGGAAGCAGAAACAATCTCAAGTTCTGCTTAAGTAAGCATTATAGGTTACAGACCTAAAGCCTGTGCTTATACTAGAAATCCATATTGAAACAGATCCTCATTCAAACTTCCCACAAGTCTGGGCTTATGTGTTTTGGATGTTCTGTGAGCAAAATACTGGATGGTTCACGCAGCCTTCATACCATATGGAAGGCTTGTGGATGAAGCAAGAAATTCATGTGTACTTTAAGAAATCAATTTTGGGACTATTGCCCCAATTCAGGAAAGCATGCCTGTTCAAGAAAGCACTTAACATTAAACATGTGCTTAAGTCTCATTGAAGTAAGTGGGATTTAAGCAAATCCATGTACTTAAGTGCTTTCTCAACTAGGCCAAAGCACTGATTTGTCATTCAAATACCATCTCTCTGTTGTCAGAGGAAATTCTGATGAGCTTCTTCACTTTCTAATAAGTAGGTAAAGTGCAGAGACTTCCAGAAATTGAGATCCACATTCATGAATTTTGTCTTATAACACTAATTTTAGATTACAAATATTGAATCCTGAATGGTTGATGTTAAATTAAAGAAGTATGGGTTGGATGAATGGACTATAAAGTGGATAGAGAACTGGCTAGATCATTGGGCTCAACGGGTAGTGATCAATGGCTCCATGTCTAGCTGGCAGCCAGTCACAAGCAGAGTACCCCAGGGGTCGGTCCTGGGACTGGTTTTGTTCAACATCTTCATTAATGATCTGGAGGATGCAGTAGATTGCACCCTCAGCAAGTTTGCAGATGACACTAAGATAGGGGGAGTGGTAGATACCCTGGAAGGTAGGGATAGGCTACAGAGAGACCTAGACAAATTGGAGGATTGGGCCAAAAGAAACCTGATGAGGTTCAACAAGGACAAGTGCAGAGTCCTGCACTTAGGGTGGAAGAATCCCATGCACAGCTGCAGACTGGGGACCAACAGGCTAGGCAGCAGTTCTGCAGAAAAGGACCTGGGGGTTACAGTGGATAAGAAGCTGGATATGAGTCAGCAGTGTGCCCTGGTTGCCAAGAAGGCTAATAGAATATTGGGCTGCATTAGTAGTGATTATTCCCCTCTCTTCGGCTCTGGTGAGGCCGCATTTGGAGTATTTTGTCCAGTTTTGGGCCCCCCACTACAAAAAGGATGTGGACAAGTTGGAGAAAGTCCAGCGGAGGGCAACAAAAATTATTAGGGGGCTGGAGCACAAGACTTATAAGGAAAGACTGAGGGAACTAGGTTTGTTTAGTCTGCAAAAGAGAAGAATGAGGGGGGATTTGATAGCAGCCTTTAACTACCTGAAAGGGGGTTCCAGGGAGGATGGAGCTAGGCTGTTCTCAGTGGTAGTAGATGACAGAACAAGGAGCAATGGTTTCAAGTTGCAGTGGGAGAGATCTATGGTGGATATTAGGAAAATGTTTTTCACTAGGAGGGTGGTGAAGCACTGGAATGGGTTACCTAGAGGGGTGGTGGAATCTCCATCTTTAGAGATTTTTAAGCTGCGGCTTGACAAAGCCCTGGCTGGGATGATTTAGCTGTGGTTAGTCCTGCTTTGAGCAGGGGGTTGGACTAGATGATCTCCTGAGGTCCCTTCCAACTCTAATCTTCTATGATTCTATGTAGAATTTCTCTTTGAAAAAGTGACCATTCCTTGATATTCATGACAGCCACAGAGTTTAAGACAAGAAGAGATCATTAGATCATCTAATGTGATCTCCTCTATATCACAGGACATTAACTTTCATCCAGTTAACCCTTTACTGTGGGCAGTAATTTGTAGTGAGCACACAGTAAACATAAAACTTTACAACTATAGATTCAATCCTTCAGTCTTTACACTGAACTCAAAGCGGGGGGGATGGAGGGGGGGAGAAGGGTTGACTGGTAAAGACTGATTAAGGACATCAAGAATGAACACTTAATTAGAAAATTGTATTAATTATTTCCTCCTTTAAGATTTTTTTAAAAACAGATTCTCTTTTAGCATTTAACATGTACAGAAATGGGTACTCAGCAAAGTCCAGTTGACTAGGAGTTAAAATTTTCAAAGTGCCTCATCCCATTTTTCTAAGAGTATGCCTACACGCTGCCAGCGACTTGGGGATCGGTGCAGCGGGACAGATTGAGTGGGCAGTGGAGACCCGCTTAATCGATCCTGACAGTGCTCTCCAGTCGATGCGATTAAACCACCTCCCAAAAAGGAGTAAGGCTGCGTTGACCAAAAGGCTTCTCCGCCTCCCTCCCCCCCCCATGCCAGGGGGTGAAGCCACCCTGTCCGAGCCGGTGCCAGGCTGCAGGGTTGGAGCAGCAGGTAAGTGCGTTGGGGAAGGGCGGTGAGCGAGGCTGGGGCGGCCCAAATGCAGGCTTGGCCCCCGGGCGCCGGAGACCCACGGTATGCCACTGCTCCCGTCAACTGCCGGTGGTAGTGTAGACGAGGCCTAAGTGATGTAGACACTAAGAAGCCAACATTTCCTTAGTGCCTGAGTCACTTTTGAAACTAGGACTTAGGCTCCAAAATCACTTAGGCACTTTGAAAATTTTATTCTAGGTCTTTGTTTCTCTCTCTGTACCTTTTTTTTTTCCCCTCAAAACATCTTTAGTTTCATTACAAACTGCCATCTGGCTCCTGGGAACCTTCTGTGGAAAATCAGCTGAGGGTCCCTCAGTTTGAAGCCCATGTTTTCAATTAAACTTGACCATGGCGCACAGCCCACAGAGTCTTTCAAACAGATGCCTCAAACTCTGTTTTTATTAAAATTGTGTCTAAAGCAAACTTTCAGTTGCAACATCTCCCGGCATGTGCTTTGCTGGACCTTAAGAGTGAGAAGGGTGATTAAAGACTGGAAATTCACCCACAGAAAGTTAATAGTATTTACCACTTTTATAAATGATTTTGCCATCAAAGGGTATGACAAAAAAATTAACAAAACCTCATTAATAGCCCTGGGAGACAGGTTTATGCCATTATCCCAATTTTAAAGAAGGGAAAACTGAACCAGTGATGTTAAGGGTTACTTTACAATAAACCCAGGCTAAGGGGCAGCACTTAGCTGAGCCACTCCAGGGGCAATTTAGAGAACAGAGACTCAGAGAGTCACAATTCAGCCCATCCTCCCTCCTGGCTCTGGGTAAAGAGTAAGTTATTTCATCCTTTTTCATGAAGCATCTTGGTTATTCCTTGCTTGTGCCTGGCTCGCTACTCTGGCTGGTGAAGAAGAAGAACAGAGCCAGGTCACTTCTAGCCCCTCTCAGCCCTCTCCCCTTGCAGTGGGGTCTGGGGAGAGCACTGGATAAGTAGCTCCTGCTCTCTCCTCAGCAGCTGGAGTGGCAATCTGAGCCAGGCTGAGCATGAGAGTAAGGCCTGTGAAAATCTAGCCCTGAATGACTTACAAAGGGTAGTGCCCATTGCAAGTGAAGGTGTGATTGTAGCATGAATAGGCACGGTAACAACAGTTGTGAACAAATGGTGCCAGGGGCTAGCAACACAAATATATACCCAGGGTCCCCAGAAGACTTGTACTTGGAAGGCTAGCCAGGCTGAAGCCCATGCCATCGTGTTTGCCTACCCATGGGGCTCCTGGCTCTCAGGATACTTACCCACTCTCTCTAAAGGGAATTAGAACTGAATATTCCATTTTCTGAACTCAAGATGGTAAAAAATAAACTAGACCTGAGAAGGGAGGAATGATGCGATAACGCTTGGAACTCCAATACCCCTGCCCTATTTGCTAAAGTGGATCAGAAAACAGAATTTCCATCCCACAGGAAATTATAATATACTGATATTTGTTTTCATCCCAGATCAGGACAAAAAGTCAATATCAAAATGTTCATGGAATCCAAAGTTCTGAACATTTTCAAATATTTTGGTTCAGTTTGTTGACCCAAAACAATTTTTTTTGTTTCTGGTTGAGTCAAGATTAATCTACATATGCTTGTGCTGCTGTGGTGCCTCATGGGAATTATAATGCTGGTGCCTCAGTCTCATGCTGCCATTCTCTCCTATGGGCTGGGGCATATGTAGTCAATCCACATTTCCCATGATGCATCGCAGCCATGGAACTCCCATGATGCACTGCAGCATCTGAGCCAGAGGGAAAGAGACTGCAGTTTATGCTGGGAGATGAAGTCTGTCTGGGAAGCCTGGCCCAAATAGAAGAAGCGGGGTGGCTGACGCAGCTGAACTACCATTCCTATTAGGTACTGTAGTGGCTCAAGTGGATGCAGAAATTAGTGTTAAGCCTACCCAAAACAAAACAAAAAAATAATTTCAGGAAAAAGCAACATTTTCCCATGGAAAATGGAAAACATCAATTTTGTATTAACCACATTTTCCATTTAAAAAAAAAAAAAACAGAAATTTCCTAACCAACACTACTATGTCTGTCTCTTAGTTTACTAGACCCCTCTCTCTAATAACACATTTTTCTCATTTAGTTATCAGAGTTCTGTTAAACTCCTCCTCTGCGTTAAATCTAGCTACGCTCTGTCAATCTCTTGGCTTCTGTTACTGAGGAAAGTAACCAGTTAAATGTGCTAAGTGCCTCATATGCTTTTAATTTAGTTTGAGCTGTACTTCACATTAGAATATTATAGGGCTTTCCAAATTCTTTTGTTAAAATTTCCTGTGCATAGCAGAACTCGCAAAGCAGAACTCACATGGAAACAATACAGAACAGTGGCTCTTAACTCATACAAGGGATTAAAATAAGAGGTTAAAATTATAAACAATTGAAAAAAGTTTAGGACTTCAGAATAAGTGAATGGAATGTGAGAGCTACACTAAGAATATGTGAAGAAATCTGAACAGGTAAAAAAGTGGACTTATATTTTCACCGCAGACCATGTCTTGCCTCAATGTTCTTGAAAACTACCCTGTCTAGCTCCTTTGAAGGTTAAATAAGGCAACCTGAGGTTGGCAAAGTGCTCACTTCCAGGCCCTCCTCATGAGGAAAAGGTTTTGATTCCCAAAATTTGAGGCAATTTTTAAAGCTGAATTTCAATCTCTCTGTGCCCGTTTCCACATATGAAAAATTGAGAAAATAATAGGACACTCTGACCACCTCCCAAATATTTATGAATTTACCATGATGCCACCCTTGTGAGATAGGAAGGTCTTATTGTTCCCCTTGACACATGGTTGCCAAGAAATTGAACATACATACACAACTAGCAGACCAGTGCCTTAACTACAAGACCATCCTTCCTAACTATTGAAACTCACCTCACTAACCTAAGATGCCTAAATACAGTGCTGAGTACTTGAGGACAGGTCTATACTTAAAAAACTGCAGAGGCCTGGGTGCTTCTCCCATCGGTGTAGTTAACCCACATCCGTGAGAAGTGATAGCTATGTCAACAGGAGAACCTCTCCTGTCGACATAGTGCTGTCTACACTAGGGTTAAGGCAATATAACTGGGTCACTTTGGGGCTGTGGATTTTCCACACACCTGAGCAATGTAGTTACGTTGACAGAAGTCTGTAGTGTAGACCAAGCTTTAGAAATGCCTATAAATAAAAAATAGCTTGCTTTGGCATCCCAACACGTTACTAGGGATTTTTCACTAACACTGCATAATGCACCATAAATATGAGTAATGGGCCCAGAGTGAAGACTTGTTGTGATAAATAAGCTCAAAAAATGACATTAGAATTCAGATCAGAAAGCAGAACTACTCGTGATAAAAAAAATTAAAGTGCTGAGAAGGGAAAAAGCTGTTGGCCAAAATAACATATTTTGCTGGTATCCTTTTAGTTTTTCCAAAGTATTTTTCCTTAAGCACTGTTTGGATGCAATATGATACTTGAAAGGTTTTGGCATGTCATTGATGATTCCATGGATTAATGCAATCGTAATTGCTGCTTGCTATTCAGTACTCTACTTTGCAATTTACTACTTAGCATAGCAACCTTTCGTATGCATTTTTCTCTCTTTCTCAGAGGCAGTAAAGCAATTTTTTAAAATGTATTTGTTTATTTTTATGTGGTGTTTTGGAGCCCCAGTTGTCATGTTCCTGTACCAGATATGGACTGGTCCCATAGCTTTCTTATATACACCAGATGTGTTCATCATAAGAGCCTCTTAATGCTCTGACTGGTACTGCTGAGGTTAGCTTTAAATAAGGTATTTTACACATAGTGTCACCTAACGGCAGAACTGTATAATGCAGTTCAGCATTCCATTACATCTTCCCGTTTAAGTTTACTTTCCTACCATTTATAATATTTACACTATTACACTATCTTTGAAGTTCAGTACATGTCAGTCTTTTAAGTGTCTCTGAATTGTGCTGGATTTCTAATTACATGACCTGAACATGTAACAACTTGGCTGTCTGCAATGACTGGCTGTAGTTTGTTTGGAATGCTTGAGCCATCTTGTTCTGCATCTGCCAACTGTAGAACTTGTTCTGTTGGTTGTTCTTTCTGAGGAACAAACTGTAGGTATCAAGGGTGTCTGTTGAACTCTCCACTGTTGGTCTCCACCATATGTGAGCTGGGCGCTGAATTATTTTTCTTTACAACAGTTGGAGTTGTCCATCCTTTTTTCTCCATCCAATTTGACATGTAGCCAATCACTAGGTTCTAGACTCAGCAATTCTCTAACTAAGTGATGCCTGCTATAAAAGTATTCAAAAACTCTTTTAGCTTTTTTTATCTTATTTGGCTATTCCCTTCATGTCTGGCCACTTTAGAGATAGCTTCTTTTTCAAAGGTGTCTTCCCATCAGCAGTTGTGCTGGACTATATCCAGTAGCTGGTGTGGGTGTTGATCTGTAACTCAGAAGAGCAAGGAATGGATCTTTCTGCTGTAGGATTTTCTTGGCTGTCTGTACTGCTCTCTCAGCCTCCGCATTCACTTGTGGGTAATGTGGGCTGCTAGTAATATCATCAAAATAATATTTTGTTCAGAGTGACAAATTCCATTGCAGTGAATTGTGGTCTGCTGTCTGTCACTAGTTGTTCTGTAATATCAAAATGAGCAGAAGTGCACTTCAGTTACTCGATAATATTTTGACATGTTATGACTTTCAATTACATTATTTCTATATACCTTGAAAAATAGTCCATGACAACCAGGTGATGATATCCTCTGAAATCTGCAATTAATCTTTTCCAAGGTCTGTCTGGTAGACATGTTGTTATTAAAGGTTCTTTGTGTTGTGTTGATCAGTTAGTTCTGCAATGTTCACCTGCAGATACTTTTTCTTTATGACCTTTATGCTGCCCAGCCACCACACTGACCAGTTGGCCCGTTCATGGCATTTAGTTAATCCTTGATGTCCTTCATGGATGAGTTTTAGGATTTGCCCTTTCATTTTGTTGGGAATTACAATGCAATTGCCTTTAATCACGAGTCCATTTAACTTTCTTATTGTCCATGCCCTACAAAGTAGTCTCTTGTAATTTTCTTAGAGTCCTTTAGATACTTGGGCCAGCTGCACCTAATGTAACTTAGAACTGCCTGAGGTTGTCTGTCTATCAAGATAACTTTTGGTAGCTGTTGTAATCTCTTTTCTGACACTGGTGTGTATGTGTCCACAACATCCACGAATGTATTACAGGTAGTTGAGTGTGATGCTGGGCTCTGTGACAGAGTGTCTGCTACTACTAGGAACATATTTAGCAATTGGGTTAAATTGCATTAATCATAGTACTAGATACTGGGAGTAGGGGAAGGCCAACTCCAACGGCATGACATGACATGAGGAGCTTTTTTCAGGCAATGAGGGCCAGTTATGGGTCACGCTCCTGTGATTTCACATCACTCCAAGCCTAAGATGGGTCGATAGGCTTTAAGGACAGTGAATCCATCAAAGCCAGATGGAAGGAGCATTTTTAGCTACTCCTGAACTGTGAGTCAACTGTCTCTGATGCCACTATTGAATCCATACCTAGACAATGTGAAAGAGAATCACCTGCTGATCTCCCTGTCCTGGAAGAAGTAACACAAGCCATCATGCAAATTAAGAACAACAACGCAGCAGGACCAGATGGCATACTAGCTGAAGTCTACAATCTTGGAGTAGAAGAACTGGTAAAGAAGCTCCACAAACTTTTTCTTCAAATCTGGTATAATGAGAGGATTCCAAAAGAGTTGAGAAATGCCAATATTGTTCTAATCTTTAAGAAAGGGGACAAGTCGAAGTGTGGAAATTATCAAGGCATTGCCTTGTTATCTATAGCAGGGAAAATTCTTGCCTGTATTCTCTTAAATTGATTACTTCCCCTTGATGAAGAAATTTTACCAGAATCTCAGTGCAGTTTCAGACCATCTCGCAGGACAATTGACATGATCTTAATTGCCTGACAAATCCAGGAAAAGTCTCGAAAGCAAAATCAGGACCTGAATATAGCCTTCATTGATTTAATGGAGGCCTTCATTCTGTCATTCCTTAAGGCCTGTTGAAGGTGCTGGCCAGATCCAGTTGTCCTCAAAAATTTATTAAGGTCCTAAGGCCTCTTCATGATCAGATGACTGCTGCTGTTCTTTGTAATGGCTTGGAGATGGACTCTTTTATCATCAAAACTGAGATTAAGCAAGGTTGTGTTATTGCCCCAACCCTGTTCTCCATCTATTTAGCAGTCATTCTGGTCCTCGTTAAAGACTATATCCCCATTGGAGTTAACATTTGATATGGAATGGATGAGCAGCAGTTTAATGTCTGATGTCTCCACTTGAAGTCTAAAATCCTCAGGGCGTCCATTATTGATCTTCAGTATGCTATCCTTCAGGTTGTGCTATTCTTGTGCATACTGAGTGTAACCTTCAGTCCACACTGGATTTTTTTGCACAAGGCTACCAAAAGCTAGGATTTTCACTTAACATCAAGAAGACTAAAGTATTCTATCATACTGCCTCAGGTCTTGCACATGATCCACCACAAATTAGTGTCGAAGGACAGACTTTGGAGACAGTCAAGCATTTCTGCTACCTTGGTAGCCAACTCTCTCAAAATGCAAACATTGACAGTGAGATTCAGCACAGGATCCAGTACACAAGTGTTTCCTTTGGGAAATTATTCTGATGTGTTTTCATGGCTCATGAACTATGGAAGGACAACAAAATCCAGGTCTATAAGGCACTCCTTCATGGATGTGAAACCTGGGTGACCTACCGACAATGACTTAAGTGTTTGGAGAGGTATCACCAACGATGCCTCCGGAAGATCCTTTGCATCAAGTGGGGAGATCACAGCACTAATACCAGCATCCTCATTGAAGCCAATGTCACTAGCATTGAAGCAATGATCCTTATGCACCTACTATGCTGGGCTGGACATGCACCTACTATGCTGGGTTGGGCTGGATGCCAGATTTTTGCCTTTCAAAACAAGTTCTCTATTCTCAGTTTACCTATGGTCAGAGATTCTGTGGTGGTCAGAGGAAACACTATAAAGATACACTGAAAGCATATCTTAAGAAAACTGATTTGGACATAATAAGCTGGGAGGAGCAAGCCACCAACCAACCTCAATGGTGCCTTCTTCATGCAGTGGCCCGCTTTGAGGAGCAGCATCTTGCCCTTGAAGCTGAAAAAAGGGAGAAGGAAAGAAAGAGAAAGAACTTTGTACCAGCAGGCAACTGACCCATTAGGAAATATCTGTACCTATTGCGGGCAGATCTGTGGTTCCAGGATTGGACTCCTGAGTCATCTCAGGACTCATATGTAAATCCATGGTAGAGATCATCCTCGAATCCAAGGATTGCCAATGTCCGAGATGTTGGCATCTTAGCTGCATGTTCCAGGTCTTTTCTGTTGATGAGGGACACAAGCAGTTTATGATCTGTTTCTATGTAAATTAATCCAATCCACATAGGTATCTGTAAAACCTCTCACATGCCCATACGCTTGCCAAGCACTCCTTTTCAATCTGTACATATTATTTTTCCATTTCTGTGTGTGTGCAAGAACAAAATGCAACTGGTTACCACTCAGATCCATGTTGTTGCAACAATACACCACCTAGGTCATAGCTGCTTGCATCCCCACTGACCATTGTGAGTTTCTTCACATCATAGTACTTGAGAACTGGAGCTGTTGAGATGATTTCTTTTACCTTTTGGAAGAATATGTCTTGATTTGGCCTCCATAGCCAAGATGTTTTAGTCTTTAATAGTTCATTTGGTGGTTTTGTCACTATAGAAAGGTTTTGTAGGTATCAACCAAAATAATTTACCATTCCCTGAATACATCTCAGTTCAGGTACATTAGTTGGTGCATTCAATTCTCGAATTGATTTTACTTTCTCAGCACAAGGACTGATTTAATTTTCTTGTTGTCTGTCCCAAAAACTCATTTTGAGGTAGGCAGAAAACATATTTTTCCTTATTTAGTTTCAATCCAAGCTGATTGGTAAGGCTTAGGACTTTGTTCAAGGATCTGTTGTATTTTTTTCCTCGAAGATACATATCTCAGGTTACTGTCCATGAAAACTAAAACTACAACAAAACTGACCCAGGACCGACCCCTGGGGCACTTCGTTTGTTACCGGCTGCCGACTAGACATCAAACTGTTGATCACTACCTGTTGAGCCCGATGATCTAGCCAGCTTTCTATCCACCTTATAGTCCATTCATCCAACCCTACTTCATTAACTTGCTCGCAAGAATACTATCGGAGACCATATCAAAAACTTTGCTAAAGTCAAGATATATCATGTCCATCACTTTTTTAAAATATAGCCAACTCTCTTGATTCTTTCTCCCTTCATATTAGCCTCCCAGGGTATCCTCCCCATCAGCTCCCTGAGGGAGTCAAAGTCTTCTTTTCTGTAGTCCAGGGTCTATATTCTGCTGTTATCCTACTAATGCAGCCCAATATGCTGTTAGCCTTCTTGGCAATAAGGGCACACTGTTGACTCATATCCAGCTTCTTGTCCACTGTAACCCCAGATCCTTTTCTGCAGAACTGCTGCCTAACCAGTCGGTCCCCAGACTGTAGCAATGCATGGGATTCTTCTGTCGTAAGTTCAGGACTCTGCACTTGTCCTTGTTGAACCTCATCAGAGTTCTTTTGGCCCAATTCCCTAATTTGTCTAATTTGTTGCCCTCCAACATATCTACCACTCCCCCCAGCTTAGTGTCATCTGCAAACTTGCTGAGTGTGCAATCCACCCCATACTCCAGATCATTAATGAAGATGTTGTACAAAACAGGGAAGAGCAGAAAGGCGTGTGGCCAGAGTGCCCGAGTTAGCAAAACTGCCAGTAGGCAGCTGTTGCAGGCAGGAAAGATTAGATCATCTCTGAGGCTGCTCTGACTACGGCCAGGGGTTAAATGGGCCCTATGTGTTACCAAGATCTGGGAAATGTAAAGGTCATTTTAAGTCACTTTTGCCCCCACCACATCTCCTGTGGCAAGCACAGCTTTGCTAGACTTCCAGCTTTTCCACAGTTGACTGCAACATGTTTACCATCATCATCATCTTTGTTTTACCCATCAAAGACAGATATAATAACATTTTAGCCATGTTTTGAAATGCAACCCTCTTTATTTCTCGTTCTGTTCATGGCCTAGTTCATTTGAAAAAATACCTCTTCTGCTTTGAATTGGAAATAGATCCAAACCAGAACTTCAAGTGCTAGTCCTCCGAAATGTTATGGAAGGTGGTTGGAGTCTACATCCAAATTGCTCTATAATTTTGGTCTGGATTGGAGCTAAAACCAAAAGACATCTATTTTCTAGATCTGGTTTGTATGTGACCCATGGTGTTGGAAATCTTACAGGATCAGTTGTAAAATTTCTGATTTATGGAGCAAAAGCTCCCAAGAAGAGCTCACCAGATCGCAGAACTTGGCCTAGTTCATCCCAAACCCAAATTCTAAAACTTAGTCTAAACCTAATGTGGATCTGGGTCCAGACTTGCACATTGGCTTGTCTCCTTGGCTTATTCCTACTTTCAATACATTTCTTCAGTTTTTTTCCCGTTTCTTCTCTGGTCAGTTATAGATTTGAATATCCATTGGATTTTTAGAAAGTGGGTTATTTTTTTACTTTTAAGAGGGTCATTACATCTTTTTTCCATTCCAGCGGTAGCCATGTAGCAAATATTTTCTGTCACAGGACCCTGTGACATGGGGATTCACTTCACAGCATGGGAAATTGGTGAAAGAAGGGTTTTCTTTGGCTGATCATCACTCTGTTTTGGCCCTATACCAACTGTGTCTAAATTAGCAGTAATTCCTAGATACTGATGTCTGAATTGCTAAACTACTGTTTTTAAATTCCCACTCACACTAAGTGGCTGTGTTAAATTCTGTCCCCTCAGCATGATAGGGTTGGCACAGCAAGTTGTTTTGGTGCTTATCACTTGAAGCTTCTTTTTTTGTTTAATATCTTCCCAATTTGTACTTGCATTTAACAGCTAAGGCCTGATTCTGCAGGCTTCAGTTTTACTTTCTTAAAGACTGCAGGATCAGAGTCATAATGATACATGTTGTCCCCAAATGATTGCTGGCTCTAACAATCATAATAATTGATCCTAACCTAGTTTATTTAATCTACAGGGTGAGTCAGTGCATTTAGATATACCAGTACCTTGCTTGTTATTTTTAGTCTGGTTAATGAACTGAGGAATTAACATATATAAAGAGTTAATGCAAAAAGCTGTGTAATCTTAAACTAGCAGATTGATTGTGTTTACCTGATATTCCTTTTATTTCCATTTATATACTGGTTCATTTTGGAGAAATTCCTGACTATCTGTTCATCAAGAACATTGTCGTAAACCAATGTTCAGATTGTTATACTACTTATAATTGTATCTATTTCCCAGAATTTTCAGAGCATTAAGTTCAAAACCACACTTAAGAACATTAAACTGCTATTTGTCAATAAAGATTCAGAAGTGGCTGCCAGTTATTTAATCTTATTTTGTTACTAGTAACTATGTTACTAGAGACTCCTTCTATTACTATGCTAAACGGTCTTGATAGCAGTTGATAGTAGAACCTGTAACATGAGGAAAATAGAGTCCTTTTCCTTGTTCTTAAAGTTAGTCTTTCACTACTTATATTTGTGTTGTTTGATCAACTGTACTATATAACAAATCAGGGAGAGAAGAAATGAGGCCTTTTTAAATAGGCAGGACTTTTAGTAAGTTCAAATACCCAGCAAAACCAGAAAGATTGTCTCACATCTGGTATTAACATTTGAAAAAACAGAGAAAACAAAGGAAAATGTATCACGCAGAAAAGAAGAGAAGAAAAACAAGTAAAGAAAAATCTGACTAGGTCCAGAGGCTGATTTGAGGGACATCACAACACTCTTCCTTTCAGGTGCTGAGCACCTGAAGCTGCTTTATGCAATAGAAAGGTGTCTATTTTGTGTTCTATATCGCAGGGGAGACCTCTGGTTGTTGCTTCAGTGACATGGCTTGCAGTCACACCAATGGATCATAGTATTGTGTGCAGTGAGAGACTTTGGCTGTATGACTCATTACAGAGCATTACAGGGCAACATCAGCTGTAATGAATGCAAAGATATCCTTTCTGTGTTTCCAGGTGAGCAGTTATGCTCAGATCCTCAAAGGTATTTAGGCACCAAAATACCTTTTAGTTTCTGGGCCTTAGTCCCTCCATGGCCAACATGAAAGATAAAGTGTTTCCTGTCCTTTCATGTCAGTCACAGGTGAGTTATAACATTATTTATTATATTGTTCAGCAACTGTCCTTAATGCCAAAATATCAGAGTGGATCACACATCACGTTACTTAGTTTCTATAATTTCGCATAATAAATATCTTCAGCTAAACTTTTAGGCCCAGATGTTGCCACCTTTATTCAACTTTAGTAATACCTTACTCAACAAGTGGTCCCACTGAAGTCAATAAGGTTACTCATGGAATAAGGTACGAGGATCAACGTAAAGGTAGCAAAACTGGGCCCTTTGTGATTTGTGTACCAATCGTTTGTGTTTGGTTGTTTTCTTTTGGTCTTTTAACATTTGACATGACACTCAGTAATATGAGAAACAAGGTGTATTCTCGTGAAACTCTGTACAACTTGCAGGTCCACTAGTTTTTCCCAGGCCAGATCTACACTTATCTGAAAATTTGGCAGCAGTCGATGGGAGTTATGCAAGCTACTCAGAGTAGCTTGCGTAACTCTTGTCAACTTCTTACCTTCCATTGTGTGTGGCATCTTCACTGCACTGCACTGACGGGAAATCCGTTCCCGTTGATGCAGCGCTACGCCACTTGAGGGGGTGGTTTTAGTGCGTCGACTCCCGGATCGATTGAGCGGGTCTTCACTGACCACTCAATCGATCCAGAAAGATCAATCTGATTTGCCGTCAGTGTGTACATAGCCCCAATCATGGAAAAGTACAACTTTTTTCCTGTTTCTTTTAATGGTAATGGAGTCTCATAACTTTGACTATGAAAGAATCCCAGAGTTTGTGTATTTTTTCTGAATGTTTATATATTTTATAACCTGTCAAATTAAAAACTGCATAAGGAAACCATAATATGATTGGGCTGGACGTAAAATGGCAATGTTACTTTAGTGTGGATACATTGTTACCATCAAGAGGCATATCAGCTTTACTGGGCAGAATCCTCTAGCCACCACCCTGACACAAGGTAGAAGCTCTGAGCTCCCCACCCCAGTCTAGTAGGTGGAGAATGGTGGGGGGACATAGAGGGTTCCACGAGCCTCACTTTAACTGCAAAAGAGCCGCATGCGGCTCAATGGCCGCAGTTTGGCCACCTGTGGTATAAATGAATTTATTTTTCAAACTGATCCAGTTAATGCCAGTTATGGAGCTGATTTTTGTGCAGTGGCAGTTGAAATGAGGACAAATTAATTTCTCAAATGCCGCCAAATAATTCTCAGGACTGTTAAAATGTAAAAGTGATTTAACATGTACATGCCACAGACATAGGAAAGTCTGTGGAATGTATATGTTTCAAATATTGTAATAAATGGCATATGCATGGGATGCCTGGGAATTTTGTTTTTTGTTTTTTTTTAAATCTGATTTAGATTCACCTCTTCTTAATGCATATATGGGTTTCCTTTTGCAAGTGCTTGGACAACTAAACATATGTAATGTACTAAGTTGTATAATTTGTATGAATTGCCCTCTACTGGATTGAAAAGGAAAATGCCTGGTGGATGGTAGATAGCAGGTGATGTCGCTATGTTAGCTCACTGTGTAGAAAGAAGCTGGTGTTTTACAGATGATTGGGTTCTAGTTTATGCTGCTAAATCTACAGTATTTGTTTAGCTGCTGAGTGAGTCTGTGTACTATGAATCATTACAAGCAGTCACAATTGTGCCAAGCCTCATATAAATTTACTTCACCAAATGATAAAATGGAAATAAAACCCTGATTTAACTTATTTTAGCAACAAATGATTCCCCACAGAGATTCCACTCAATGACCACCTAGTAAACAACCTTTCTTCTAAAAGATGGCTTATTTGTTATTCTCTGAACAGAGATCATGCAGGCATCACAATACTCAACAACTGAAAATCTCCTTTAAGGATATGAAAGGAATATAAAAGAGACCGTTCCCAAAGTAAGAATCTGATTTGGTACTGAAAATTATAAGTCATATTAACAACTTAGGGATAGCCCATCTTCTATGCTGGGGAAACCTATCTAGGGGACAGGGAGCCCTCCATGTTTCCTCTGCTGGAGTTTCCAAGGGGGTGTTTCCTTTGGGAGATGAGATTTGCCCTTGTAGACATAAACCCTGTGTGCAAAGGGCCTATGTCTCTGTACTGGCTCCCAGATTTTCCCTCACGCTTTCCAGTTCTCATGGCAGTGCCAGAGGAAGGATCCTCCTCCAATCAATGACCCTGGACACCCTCCCCATTAAAGTGAATTCCACACCATGGAGGGGGAAAGCACCTGAATGTGATGGTTAAAGTACTCAAGAAGGGCTTGTGGGGAGCAGGGACAGTGTCCCTTTCTTTGTGAGCTAGTAAACACGATTAGTCAGAGCTTGTTCTTTTCATATAATTATAAGATGCATCCTCCTCCATGGAGTCTTCCATTTGCAGAAAAACCCAGTTTCTTCCTAAAGTTACCATCCAGCAAATTTCATCAAGGCTAAAAATACACAAAAATGGTGACTGATATGCACAGTTGTAGCTCTCCATCACGAAAGTTATAGCACTCATAGCATTGATACTGGCGGGCTGCTAAAACTGTTGTTGTAACATCTTGTAATTGGATAATGAGCTCATTGTAGTATTGGGGTTATGAGGAGGTGGGGTGGATCTGCTGTGTGATCAAATGAACTAATGGAGGTCTGGTATTTCTTCCAATATTTATTTTTCTACAAGAGCATTTCAACATGTAAAACAATCTAAAATAGCTTAACTGTTATATTTTTCAAACTGCATGACAAAACTATTCCACATTTCCTGTCCACACAAGTGCTATCAAGCCCTGATTTAGTAAACTACATCAGCATATGCCTAACTTTAAGCATTTGGACAGTCCCACTGAAGTTGACGGGACTACTCACATACTTCATGTTGGGCACGGGCTAAAGTACCTTGCTGAACAGGGGTCTTAGCAAGCTTCCAAAAAAATTCTTCAGCTTTCACCAAGCAAAAGCCTCCGACGCACAGTATAGGACTGAAGGATGAAGTTTTTATTTGAATGTATTTTACCATTAGAAAATATCATTCTCTTAAATTTCCAAAAGCCACACTCTCCCTTTAAACTGTTCTCTACAAAGTTTTCTCGCTAAAATATACACCCTTTAAAATGACATTTTACATAACGTGCCTGAGTCTCAGGTCTGCCCTAGCTGCTTTGCACCATTTGCAAATCCTGTTCTCCGCAGGATTATCCCTGCCTATGGGAGAGCTAAGTTGTCAAGAAATGAAAAGGTAACTCCTTTGTTTTTTTACTTTACTTTTTAATATTTTTGTGCTTCACTTCAAACCCTCAATCTTTCCAGCCTGACATGAGCAGGAAATGTCCTCCTTATCCATTGTTATTGCTTCCATATAGAATAGCCAGTAAAAGAGTTTCAGTCTTGATGACCATTTGGATAAGTGACTGGGCCTCAGCTCCTATAGTGGAGTGCTGTTAGATAGATGTAAAGTTATAAATAAGGGAACTGATTTAGTTAACACAATGAAAGCTTATGTTAATATGAAGAACAACACACTGTCTTGTTCTTCTGCTTTGTAGCACCTTCATTTAAGACAAGAGAGTTAAGCATATTAGTATATGGACTAACTACTTTGGAATGAACTGGTAGGAGGTGAGGCCGCTAGTGTCTTCCCAGAGGCCGAGGACATCAAAGGATAACAAAGTCTAGCTACTTTAATTTTATTTACCTGTGCAATCACCTCTACAGTTTCAGAATAGCTACGGCACTTCCTCACAGCAGAGCGAGCCAAAAAATCTTCAACCAGCCTTGTACCAAGGTTATATCCCCTAAGGCAAAGGAAAGAAAGTTACATGCCAAGTTACTGGACACTTTTCATCTCCTCCCCTTGTTCCTCTGTCTAGTCTCACTCTTTCTCTGTGCAAAATAGCTGCATGAACTGGGTCTGAAAAATGCTGTGGCCTGAGTGTGGTAGTATTTTGAGACATGGAGATTTTACTGGGCCCAATTCTTATTTATACTAAGGCCACTTTACATCACGCTGGCAGTGTAAAGTAGGCCTGGACCTAGTTATGGAAAGGGGGTTTAAAGTTGGCACAAATATAATTTATGCCCATTTTAGGGCCTCTTTGTATGACTAGAGTGATGTAAAGTGGCCTTACTGTAAATGTGAGTCAGGCCCTACTAGCTTGTCACTACTAAAGCCGTGGTTAGTGCCATCTTTCCCCATGTCATTCTCTGAAGTAAGATCTCGAAAGGGGATTCTCTGAGAAGACATCCTGAGCCTACAACTTGGCCAGCTGGGAATGTGATGACACCAGTAAACTATTGCCTATGAATGGCAATTTGGCATACCCAAGCATAGTCTGAGGGGCTGGCATATGCTTTTCATGACATCATTTGCTTAGGATGAAATTTGACAAGTTTAGATTCTTTGAAGCATGTGTGAAACAAGAATAGTTAGCAAAAAATAATAATACTAATTACAGAATAATTGGAAAAACCCATAAATAAAATGTTCCTGGTTAACTAACCACAGAGAAATCACTGCAGTGTTTTATAGCAATTCATTTCTGTGTTTTTTGCTGGGTGGTTGGACTTGATCACAAGTGGAGTCACATTCTGTTTTGTTCTATTTAGGTTCTTTTACCACGTTGGTTACTACAGTATATTAGCACTGCATGGTATGTCCCCTAGTTCCATGACTGGCTGAGCCCAGCCTACCTGATTAGGAGGCTTGGCAGAAATCATTTTCACTGTGGTTTTCAGAGAAGAGTTGTGTTTTGTGTGAGCTCCTGCAATAAGCTGTTATTTATGTATTACAAGAATAAAGGGAATATTTATTTGACCCTCTCCAGGGAGCCTGTCCCTTAGAGTTGGAGCTCCCTGAGTCCTGACACAGCTGTGATATTAATGTATTTATTAATGATGTTTCAGCAATCTCTCCTAGTCTCTCATAGAAACAAAAGGCACTCCCGCAGCAGGTCACATAACTTGGATTGCACAACAGGGGGGCCAGAGTCCAATTTGACCTAGGCATCTTGATTCATCTGCCTCCCATGGAAATTGTAGGTTACAGATGTTTTGATCCCTGCAACCTCTCTGAAATGGGTCATACAAGAGATGAGTAGATCTCCCATGCCTGCATTCTCTCCCTCCTCTGTTGTCTCTCCTCCATCATTATATACCTTCTCCTCATCCACTGCTACTCCCCTTCTCTTTGTCCTTCTTTCTCTTCTCCTCCTTCTCACTCCTCCTCTGAAATGCCTTCTCCACTTTCTCCTTCCTCTTGATTTCCCATCACCATAAAAGAATGTCTAAAGTGTCTGTTGTGCAACTTCTGCACAAAATTAGCTGCATCCCTTTAATCACATTTAAATTCAATTAAAATGTTCTAACAGAACTGGAATTCCAGAGAAATGAAATGGTCAATATAAAAAGGATGAAAGTTTGTAAAAATCTTCTCCAAATAAAATAAGTCCTTTAAATGCACTGCAAGCATTCTGAAGACAACCCTGGTTACTAAATGCAGAGAGATTCTGTAGCTAAATCATAGCAAATATTGTATAGGAGAGTTTGTAAAAGGAAAAGTTAATGAAACTGACACAACTGTCAATACAAGCACCTGGGCCAAGCTCAGAAATGCTTTTATTGATTTTTTTCCCCATATCCATTTAAACTCATTGTTTCTTAATCTCTCTCACCATCATTATGGGCCTTATTCAAAGCCCACTGCAATCAATGAAAAGTTTCCCATTGATTTTGGATCAGGCCCTATGACAAGAAGCCTAAAAGTTATACTATACCCAATGCCATGTTATAACAAAAAGCTTTCTGGAAGACTGAGGTTCAAAATAACCCAGTGTGGTGTACTGCCAAGCCAGGAAATATGTATTTATTGCCTGGCACATTTAGCTAAGTATCACCATTAGCTGCACTAGTAAATATTTCATTAGCAGTTATTAAAATATGTACATCACCAATACAAGAGAGTGCTCAGGTTATTTTTAGGTTTAACCTTTGGATCCATAAAATCAGCTGTAAACTAAAGTGACAAGTTTCTGCCTGACAACCTGTATATAGCAGAAACACAACAAACAGCCTTATTATTATATCTATGCATCTAGGACCTGCTACGTTCTAAACTTTGCTTCCAAAGTTGTGCTGCTTTCATCTTCACCGATGGTGCTGCATAAGCAGAAAAACGTATCAAAATAGCCCTGTTGGCAAAAATTCCAATAAAAACACTAGGCTTAATTCATATAAAATGTTAATGGTGTTAAATCGAGGAGTATGCTCATCCAATGTAAAAGAACGACACTTTGTAGGAAAAAGCTTATGTAGTAGGAGAGACCCAGAGTAGGACTCCACGCCTCCCAATGTGAACCTTTCCCTGTCTCTACCACAGAAGCTGTAAAGAACCTATATAGAATGTCCTGCAATATGTGATATTGATTGAGGCTGGGTGACGTGATATCAAGTGATTGATTCAATGAGTTTCTTTGTTTTTTTTTCTATTTGTGAGCAGATCAAGATTTTCTCAAACTGGTGCTGTCTTGAATAATGTTTGTGAATAACTATTGGCCTGTAATAGTTGTTTGCAAGCAGTTTGTGTGTCTATTAGTCAAAATTCCAGTTGTTTTGACTGAATGTGTAGATCACATGGTATGTTTCTGTTTTCTGAATGGATGAGCTTAACGCTTAAAGTCAGGTTTTGTTGGTTGGTAACGAATTCAGAAATTGCTTCCCACAAATTTTCTATAATATTATTATTTATTGTTTTCTATTATGGTAATCCTTAGGAGTCCCTGTCATGGACCAGGACCCCATTGTACTAGGTAGTGTACAAACACAGAACAAAAAGACCATCACTGCCCCATAGAGCTTACTTGTTTAAAATTCATTGCCCTGGTGAACATTCCTGCCATTCAACTCATTTGCTAGAAAGTCCATCGAAAAGAATCATCAAAGGGGGTCTGTATGGGGGTGATGGGTTCTAGGAACCTGTACCAGGACACAAGGCTCTTCTCTTGAACCACCTTGTCTAGTGCGAGAAAGTTTATTGTAAGCACTCTTGTGTCAAGGACTCTATATTCTTTTGTATTTTGCATGGTCCCAAACACAGTGCTATTATTCTACAAATAATAGACAATAAGGCTGGAGGAATATATATAGGTAGGTGGACATCACTAATGCTAAGCTGGATATGCAACGCAGAATAAACTTGTTACTTACATTCTGTCTAGACACTTGTTCACATCTTCATCCTTTTCATAGTCCTTACAGAGCTGGGCTACCAAAGCCCCATAGGTGAGCACAAAGAGTTCTCTACTCTGTCAAACAAAGGGGAAAATGAGCATGGATATGGTTTGCGAATGAAACAAACTAGGATCAAACTCTTATTGCTCCTCTTAAGCTCATTCAGTGTCTTGGAATAAAAAGTGCAAAATTTATTTTTATAAGAGCCTTCTGTCTATGGATACACAGTCAGTGAAATCCAGAGTGTGGGTTCAGTGGAGCTTTACTTTATTATTACCCCTTGCTTAGACCCCAGGATTGCAAGGGATCTGGGCAAACACTCCTTATGCCTGCATGGAGTACCATTTGCAAGACTGTGGTGTTTCTAATCTCATTGTTTCTTATACCTATAGCAACATGTTTGAATTTTGGAAGGAAGAAGAGTTGTAATATAAAAAAATATATCAATGACTAATACCAGGCATTCAGGATTATTGAATGAATTGGGTCTTTTGCAAAAGTAGCAGCAACCTGGATGGTGAAATTCACTTGCAATAGAAAAAGACACAATGGATCTGAGTCTTGTCATTTACACCTGTGCACAGTGAATGCAGAATGGATGCAGAAAGCTGTCAGTTTAGAACAGTAGCACTTTACATCCACTTTTGCACATGTTCTGCATGGGTGTAAATGACAAGGGAAAGCAGAGGAGAATCAGTCCCAAAGCTCCCTCCTCTTTCAGCAATCTAATAAGATGCCAATATTTTTAATTCTTTTTCATCAATAGCTCTTATTCAATTCCTAGTGCTATTGCACCACCAAATTCCTGAAGACTTTTATCCTCACACTATTTCTGCCACACAAATAAGTATATCTGTTACTTTCCACTTTTAAGCCAGAAGTCTGTCCTGCTACTAATGCTCCCCACTTTCTAAAATCCTCATGGCAAATCAACAAGGTAGGAAGGCAAACGCATGAACTGGCCAAGAGGAGATGGTATATTCAGGGATATCTGGTTATTTATCTATATTACGAAAAGTTGACCTTGACTTGCTAAACTGAGGTAGAAAGAGTTAACCTGGATTTACATTAGGGAAAATTCTTAGTGTACATAAAATCAGAGACACCAACACTCAGTTTACATGGAGTCATATGGTTCACTATAGAACTTTCAGAATTCTACAAAGCACTGGGTTCTGTCCTTTCTGGTTTACACCTAAGTGCCAGTGGCCTTCCATGATGGTGAGACTTCCCTATTAACACCAGACCTGGGCTCTTAGTAAGAGAGCATGAGAGCTCAGACACATACCCCAACAACGCAGCCATGGAAAATCAAGTATGAGGGCTCCTGCCACCTTGTACATCTAAGTGTACATAGTACAAGAGAAAATTAAGGGTTAAAGCTTGTCTGCATTAGGAAGTTGTACCAGTATAACAAATTTAGATAGGGATGTGGTTTTTTACTAAAATAGTTATACTCCTAGTGTGGATGCAGTTATATCAATATAAAGGTGCCTTTACCAGTGCAGGTTATTCCCTTACCCAGATGGGAATAGCAATACTGATATCAGCATGTTCATACCAATATAACTATCTCCACAGTAGGGGATAGTCACCCTTTTAACTGTCCCAGTGTAGTTAGAGTGGTACAACGTTTGTGTGTAGGCAAAAGCTTAGATTGTGCTTTTAGGCACAACCCTGAGTAAGGATTGGTAATAAACTGCATCAACCTGGGAGTAGCCCCCAAAGGCATAGTATTTCAGTGACACCTCTCTGGGACACACTTCCTCCTTTGCTCTGAGGTGGGGGAAGGGGTAATACATTATTGCCATCCTTGAAAGGATGCAGTTTATTTTCCCCCTCAGGCCTGGCCCTCTGCTCTAGCCAGTGAACAGGGGCAGGGTGAGAAAAGACTGCCTCTTCCCAGCCCCTTGCTCATAGAGGGGAATATCCAAAAAGCAGGGACAGTGCCTCAAAGCAAATCCAGACCCCAAATGCAGATAGGTTTTATTCAGTTGCTCAGCTGAGTAAAACAGGAGCACAATCAAGCCCTATATGAAAAGAATGAAATTCAACCCGATGGGTCATTCCTTCATTAGCAGAGGACTTTGTGAAATATGTCAAATGTAATGTTTTGTGGGGATGTTTAGAAGAAAGAAAACTATTCTGTCCTGCAGGACTTTTTTTTTTTTTTTAATTAAATGAAAATATTTGTCTATATCTGAAACACCTTGCACTGCTCGTGAATTGCTGAAAAATCCGGATGGATGGCAGGAAAAACAGTAATCTAGATTTGCTGCATACCATGTGATGTGCTGATGCAGAGGAGGAGAGGCTGGGTAAATGCCAGTCCTACAAGATAAAAAGAAGTAAAGAAAAATGACAAGAGTGCACACAATTCTTTATGTTGCTTCTGATGGAAAGTTAAAAGAAAGAAGCAAAATGTGATGGACTGAAATGTAAAGGCAGTTTAAAGAGAAATTTAAATTACATTGGCAGGAATAAGCCTAAGCATTTAGCACAAAGGGGACCCCGATTAGGGTTCTTAGATGCTACCACAATACAAATAATCTGAATAATTGTAACTTAACAAATCTCAGATAGTAATTGGAGCCAAGGTGAAATAGTCTGTTTTTGTCCTACTCTGCTATTTAGGTTTCTCATATCTGTGTCACATTTTTATTGTTGGTTAGTCTCATTCTTTTAAAGAAAAAGGTTGACCCTGGCTGGAGCTTTTTTAAGACAGCCTTTGTCACAGGCTTGGAGACAGACAAATATTTGTGGTGCCTGACAACAATAGACCTGCAGCACGAGCAGGATTCTAGCAGCCTGGGCAGGGAGCAGACCATGAGAGTGAACTCCAGCATTTGGCTGTGTTTGTGGGCAAGGCAGGGGAAAAGGCCAGTGGATCTACATGGATCTTGCTGTCACACACGCTAGACTGGACTCCTTGGGTTGCACTCCATTCTCAAGGAAAGGTTTCTGCTTTCCTACTCCTGGAACACTATGGATTGCCCCAACCTATAGCCCATTTACTAGCCTTGGACTGGAAACTGGAGACAGCATGTGACACATAAAAATACAGAGCTCAGTTTTGTTCTCATTAAGTCAATCGGAGCAGTATCAAGCTCACAGAGGCAAATCCTTCCTGCCTTATAACATGATTATGCCTATTGACATCAATGGGAATTAGTTTCATTTTATTTATATATGGCAGTGTCATAACAGTCCCACCTGAGCTCGGCCCTATTGTGCTAGGCTCTGTATGAACACATATATAGAGATGGCCACTCCTTCAAAGAGCTTGTAAATAAGAGAAACAAAGGCCAAAAGGGGAGACAGAAGCAACTTGCCTAAGGCCACACAGCCGATCAGTTGCAGAATCCAACTCTTCTGACTACGAGGTCAGTCACTGGACCACACTGCCAAAGCACCTCCTTTCTGACCTGAAACACCCCATTTCTTTTCATCTTGAGCAGAGGCTACTAGTTGGGCAGATTTATATAAAATCCTGTGGTGGGTTTGTTATCCAGATCTTTCCATAGGAGACTAGACTAGTGCTGACTAGTTAGTCATCATTTCATCGTTTCATTTTCATTGATGACCAAAGCCTTATTTCTCAAAACAGACGGCATAGTGCCCTATGCCATTGTGCCAGCTAGCACCCATGGAGGGTACTTTTGAATAGCAATTAAGAACTATATTATATCAAAAATGGGTTGGCGAAAGTGAGGCCAATTCACCTTAAGTTCTTAGAAATAAGAAAACACTTCATCTGTACTTCTGAGCAAAGTTACTTAATGGGGAGATCCAGAAATGAACATCCTTGTGCATACACATTTGGCTGGCAGGCTCCTGGACAAAAAATTAGAACCAAGTGTTTTTAGGGCAGGTTTTCAATAGTTGACTATTTCGCCCCTTAAAACCCCAGTCAGAGAACTAAAGAATCATTGATAACCTTGGTTTTCTGGCCCTTTTCATGGAACAGAATATTCTTCTTTTATTTTTATTTTTTAGTACTCATGCAGTTTCAGAAATGCTTCAAGGATAGTTTCACATGCCACGTTTTTAAAGTAGACATTGGAATATTAGGCAATATTAACAGATACTGCACTTGATCAAAATACTGAACAAGCATAATAGTTGGAACAGCAAAAGGTCTCATTTCAGTATGAGTTTGAACATTGTTTTCAGTGGGAGCAGATTTTGGCCTAAAGGGCCAGCTCCTACCCTGTGACGTGCAGGTCGTTATTTCCTATCCTCCCATGCAAGAGGAGTGCAGGATCTCTCCCTAGCACTAGGAAAGAGGACTGACCTCAGTGCTGGCCAAGCACCACAGCCACAAAAGGGTGTGGTCTGCCATCAAGGAGGCATGTTTAGCTCTCCAGCCGAGCCGCTCACATGCTGCAGCTTTGCCTAAGCCATCTGTCCCTGCAACTGCAAATGGCTCATGCTAGGTGCATGGCTGACACTGTTCTGCTCTCCCCAAAATGAGGGCAGAGTTCTGCCATATGGATTCACCACGTTCTGGATCAGAACTGGCTGAAAAACATTTCATATCACAATCAGAGTCACAGGAGGAATTAGAATGTTTCTATAGCAAACGTTAATGTTGGTTGTTTCACAAATACTTTTAATACCAAGATCTGATTTGGTAAGGAACTTAAAAACAAAC
This sequence comes from Emydura macquarii macquarii, assembly GCF_026122565.2. NCBI lineage: Eukaryota > Metazoa > Chordata > Testudines > Chelidae > Emydura > Emydura macquarii. The sequence goes on from NW_027131283.1 coordinate 12,032,239, forward strand.
AAACAAAACCCACACTAACTTTTAAGTCACAGAATTGGCTGCTCACAAGAGGGTTAATATTTTCATTGAAGCCATAAATGTCTTCAGTGCGGCCATTCTAAAATTGACAGCGTCATCCCTTGGTACATAGATTTACTGAAATTCGGTTCACTTATCTACTTTCTAGCTAGTCTACCATCATGACTGTACAAAACAATACAACACTTCAATAAAAGAATAGCTAGCTACAGTTCCATGTGCAGTAATATTTATATATTCAAATAAGCCTTACTATTTTGTGATTATCTTGTCTTCTGTTCGTTGGCCGTGACATGTTGCTTGAACAATGGTGAACTGTAAGATTTATATCTTTTTTCCTTTAAGAAGCATTTTCCCCTCCAGTTACTGTATTTCTTTCTTCACCCTTCCTAAAGTTTTCTTCTCTCTTCTGTTCTGTCTTTGCACTAGATCCGTTTGCTGCACTCTGTGCTGTAGCTGATGCTCCTCCTATTCATTACAAGCATGAAACCTTTTAGGAGAAATTTGCTTGGCAACAGATCTGCTTCCCAGCACAACCACCTAAATAGCTGCTCCATCCAGAAGAATGAATTGTAATCCAAATACACAACAGCTGCATCTCACTGTGTGAAATCAAGCCAGGCAACACCAAGGGATTCTAAATTCTTATGCTCTGAGGGATAACAAAGTTGGCCTATTGTTCATGCCAGCAAATGAAAGCTTCCACAATAGAAAATAAAAACACAAATTCAGGAAACTGAGGAACAAGATAATCATTCCTTTGATTCTTTTCAAGGATAAAATCAAGGATCTATATTCAGCTGTAGGCTTCTGCTGGGCTACTATTGACAGGGCCAGGTAGGAGAAAGCCCACCTAGAGGGTAGATGCAGGGATGCAAGGCACCTGCAATCTCTGTGCCAGTGGGGCCCAGAACAAGTAGCACAGTGGCACAGACCCCAAAATGGGCAGCATTGGCCAAGAAGGGTGTGTAGCAATGGCTGCAAGAGAAGGAGCTGATTCAATATATCTTCCAGGCAGCCTCTGCTAATGGTGTTCCCAAAGTACCTCTCCTACAGCTTATAGTACCTTGGGAAAGCACTTCTGTAAACAATAACTCCCCTTACAACGGAGCATTTACCATCACCCTGGGTGGCAGATGCCCCTGCTGGCAGAGAGGGGCATGCAATTTACATCCTCCTGCACCAGACGAGATTAATTTAGCCCATTTTGCCAATTTAGTTTAGGTTCAAATTTAGGTAATGGTCACACATAAGTTTAGAAATGTGTGGGGTGGTTATAATCCTTAATGGGCCAGCTTCTGCCACCTGGACTTATCGTGAATACTGTCTAGCTCCACGAATAGTCCTATTGACTCCAGTGAGGCAAGGGTACTGGAATCTAACCTACAATGAATGGAAATGTTTTCATTAATTCGTTTTCTATAATACTCAGTCCAGTGTTAAGAAGTAAGTAAATATTCCCCTGCAGGATTGGGAATGTGAGAAAAAGTTAGTTTAAAAAACCCAAACAAAAAGTAAATTAGGGGTAAAATTTTCAAAATGTGCCAGTACTGTCATCAAAAGTGATCTAGGGCAGGATTTAAAAAAATATTTAGGCACCTAAAGATGCAGAAAGGCGTCTAATGGGTTCCTCATTGCCTAACTCCCATTGCAAAAACACACAGAGACCCTGTCTACACTTACCTCTGAGATTCGGCAGCAGTCGACGGGAGTTACACAAGTTACGCAAAAAACTTGTGTAACGCCTGTCGATTTCTCTCCTCCTCTTCTGCACACCGTCTTCACTGCTCTGCGCTGATGGGAACTGCTTTCCCATTGATGCAGCACTACGCCACTTGTGATGGTGGCCTTAGTACGTCGATTTCTGGATCGACTGAATGGGTCTTCATTGACCGCTCAGTCGATCCAGAGAATTCAATCTGACGGCAGCGACTTTGCCGCTGTCAGTGTAGCTGTAGCCATAGATACATTTAAAAAATATTATTACAAATATATTAACAGTGCCTTTTTATTTGATGTACATTTTATTATCTTTAATTCCCGTTAACGACTGTAATAAAGTAAAATAAGCAGTGACAAATCACAAAACTGACAGAATGTCTACTTTAAACCAGCACTATTTGTATCTCTCAACATTAGCTTTTTCCCCAGCTCAGGCTATACAGGACAAATGATCTGAATGTACTTGGTTAATCTGGCAGACTTGAGGTGGTAAAGCCTTGATTCTTCAGAGTTCCTAAATACATGTTTAACTTTGAACACGTAAATGATCCTGCTGAAATCAGTGATACTGTTCATGTGCTTAAAGTAAAGCACATGCTTAGATGCTTGACTCGATTGGGTCTAGATAAGTAAAAATGTTCCATTTGATTAGAAACCAGTAAAGTTAACAATGAGTTAAAAGATCCAGATTAATTTTATCTTTACCCATTCATTGCTACCTGTCTCTTTTCCCTCATCTTTTATGCAAAGGGTTAGTTTAATACACTGGGTAGACAGCATTAAGCAAAACCAATATCTACAATGTTTAGACACAAAACTGAATGTGAACTGGAGGTTATTTCATATATTGGGAGAATCATTTTCCTTCTATTATTCAGAATTACTATTAGGAACGGGGAAGGGAGAAAGCAGAAAGCTAGAAACCATGCATGGCCCAATGGGGAAAAATACCCCTTTCTTATATGATTGTCATACTTAATAAAATCTGCTGCACATATTCCTGATACGGAACTTTGCAGTTGATCTATCAAATGCATTTAAGTTACAAAACTCATCATTTTATGATTTGTTAAGTCTCTATTATAACACAATATATCTGAAATGTTATTAATATTGAACTATATGGCAAAATTTTAATTATAGTAATATGTATGTATATATGTAAGAACAGTAGGACAATGGGACAAACTGCATGGAGAAGTTGTGGAATCTCCTTCACTGGCAGTTTCCAAAAGGAGGCTTGATAGCCATCTGTCTTGGATGATTTAGACACAACAAATCCTGCATCTTGGCAGGGAGTTAAACTAGATGACCCTTGCAGTCCCTTCTAACCCTATGGTTCTATGACTCTATGATTCTATGTGTGTGTGTGTGTGTATACAAAGAAAGAGAGAGATCTCTACCCTCTGTTGTTGGGAATAAAGGACATACAGGCCCTTTACTCCTCTGCACGGAGGTTCTGGGTTAGTATGACTGATCCTCAGGATACTCGGGCTGCTAAGCGAGGGCATGTGAATAGGAAAAGGGGAAATTACTTAGGTCCCACTTCTGCAAACACTTTGGCACAGGTTTCAGAGAGCTACCTCAGCATCAGATGTATTTGATTTGTATTCATTATTGGATCCAGACCTAAAGAAACATTACAGCTAAAGATTTCTGACTGCGGACACTTTGTTTTAATGCACACAGTAAAAATGTTGATCTCTGATATTATGAGCTTTCTTATTTTTAAAGGGAAATATGAATATTAAAACAGCCATAATTTAAATGGTTTGCTTCAGATCTGAGTTGTGCTTTGTAAGTCTTTCCTGAGTATGATGATCCAACAATATTATTTACAAAATAGCATGAAAGGAATAAAAAAACAAAACACCCACACAACAACAATGCTGCAGTACAAAGTTGTTTTACTGGGTTTACAGATTGCTAATTCAACAGTCTTGAGTTTACTCTTGATGGACTTCTGGTCAATTTTATATCTAATTATTTCTGAGTGAAAGAATGAAGACTTGGGAAAGCCTCCCTCACCTAAAAAGCAAAACAGAAAAGTGTATGTCCAAAGGATGCTCAGCTGAAATCAGTGGAAGATTTTAAAATGATCTGAAGCTTAATGAAAGACAGTCATAAAATAACTCCTGAAAACAATACAGGAGAAGCCATAGAGGTTTGATTTTCCTAATCACAAAGGTGGAGGAAATACCTGTAGAAATGTCATTCAAGTGATGCATGAATTGTATTTCATCTATAAATAGGTGGAAAATCATGTGGTATTGGGAGAAAATAAAGTTTTAAAAGGCACTGGCCACAAGTTCTGCAGATGACACTAAAGAAGTATTGTCTTAGTTTGTGTGCTGAGGAAGTTAGTTAAACAGAAATTAAAAAGATACAGTGCCAAAAGTAAAATCCCTGAAAACTGCATGGAAACTTTTTAAGACATCATAATAGAAGATCAATTTAAATGTATACCCCAAATTAAAAAATATAATAAGAGAATCAAAAAAGTGCCACTATGGCTAAACAACAAAGTAAAAGAAGCAGTTAGAGTCAAAAAGGCATTTTTTAAAAAGTGGAAGTAAAATCCTATAGAGGAAAATAGAAAGATCATTAACTCTGGCAAATAAAGTGTAAAAATATAATTAGGAAGGTCAAAAAAGAATTTGAAGAACAGTTAGTCAAAGACTCAAAAAATAACAGCAAAAAAAGTTACATCAGAAGCAGGAAGCCTGATAAACAGCCAGTGGGGCCAATGGTAAATCGAGAGGCTACAGGAGCTCCCTAGGACAATAAGCACTTAAGAAAGTAAAAATGCCCATATTGGACCAGACCAATGGTCCATCTAGCCCAATATCCCGTCTTCAACTGAAGTCAGTGGAAAATATGGGTGTTCAACATCTCTAAAAAGGTGAGTCGACATATCTCAAATTATGCATTAAAAAATTCAGAAGTCACTTTTCAAAACGTTGATCTGAAATGCTCTGTTCCTCAGCTTTCTCCATCTGTAAAATGGGACTGAAGATATATAAAAAGATTAAACGCATGATATATGGGCTAATTATTAGCTAATGGGCTAATATAATTTATGTGTTTGAACCAGGCTTATCAGTATATAAAGTGAATGGCAGACATAACACAACATTACATTCTTGAAAATCTTTCATAAGTCTAGTTCATGTTGACAAAGACACTTTTTAAACCTGTTTGGTGGCATACGTAATATGACCTGATAGTTGCAGTCCTGTGTCTCCTGGACAGAGGTTAGATTGAGCCAATGCTTAATGGGTGGTAAGAAGCACAAGTGTTTCTCCGGCCCCTAAGTTTCTGCATAATGTAAACTTCCATTTGATTAGAAAATAAGTAGAGGTGGTTGAAAAACGAGATAATTTATCACAAATCCCTTTTTTTGATTGGAACGCTTTAATATTTCTGACTGGCTCTAAAATTAAATTTCTTGCCTATTTTACTAAAGCTATCACTATCTACAAGCCTTTTGCCAAAGACTGGACACCAAGATACAATTCTTCAAGGTGCCGAGTACTCTGGCCTGAAACTATTTAAGTGTGTGCTTAAAGTTAAGCATATGAGTAGTCTTACTGGATTCACTGGGACTATGCGTAGGCTAAGTGCTTTTGCTGGATCAGGCCAGAGTGCTCAGGGTCCAGCGCCAGTGGAAGAAACATTACTAAACATGGCATAGCTGTGGAATGAGGAAGATGAGGGACTGACTTTAACAATTACTATAGTAAAATGCATATTTTATAAACTCTGTGATACCAGTAATAATAATAATTTTTAATTGTCACTGTTTGGATCATTTTGGTAGGATAATGTAGATTTTTTTAAAAATAGGATTGTCCATCAAGCTGTCAGCATGTAGAAATTAGAAGCAAGCTGAACCAAAATCCCAAATCCAAAGACTTCAGACTTTGGGGATTTGAAAACCATAACCAAACATGCAGCTAATACTCATCTGTTTGTACTATAAACACTGTTGACTTGATGAAATGGAAGAAATAAAAACAAGGGCATTACTGTCTATGTTACTATAATGCTGCAAAGAATTAAGCACGAGGAACTTATGAACACAAGTAGTTTCATGGGACTTACACACCTGCTTAAGTCATTGTAAGATTGGGACCTTATTCACGTGCTTAACTTGAGTAGTGTGGTCGACATCAGGGGGATTATTCCAGGGTAAAGTTAAGCACATATTTAAGTGTCTGTAGGCTCTGGGCCTCTTATTTCACCTTCCATCTGCCAAAGTATAAACTTTTTATTTAAAAGAAAAGTGTTACTTGTTTTAGGGGAAAAAAGCATTCATTTAACAAAATGCATCCTTGATTAACTCCTGTAGTCTTTTATTTTATTTGAAATAGGCTTAGTGATGTTATCCTACATCACCCTGGGTTCGGCTCTGGTGGCTACCATTTCAAGATCAACAGAGAAAGTCACCTCTGCTACTTGTTTCAGATTTAGAGCCTCCAGGAACACATGAAGACCAAGGACAGTGACACATACATTCACAAGTACTATGTCTAGTCTGTATTACAAGTTTTATTAGAGTCACAAGCAAGGTGATGATTACCCAAGCATATATAAATCCTAAGAATACCCATGCACAAGTTATATAGTCATACTCACATCCTCAAAGATATTCCTAAGATCTGATGGATTCCTCACCAATTGATCATCAGTAGAAGGATGGTTCCTGCTGGGGTTTTCCCAGAGGTATACCCAATTTTACCCAATCCAGGAACCCTCCTTTATATTGTAATTCTAACTACACCTAACACTCTATACATGTGCATACAGGTGTCAACCCTCTTTTTCCTTATCTGTACTTCCACACTCCATGAATATTGGGGTGCCCCATTTTTCATAGGTTGTTTGTAGTTCCTCTTATTTTCATTAGCATCTATGCATAACGTACCCTAAAAGATGTATTGTAAAAGATGTTACAATGAGGTATCTTGTGATCTTGAACGGTACATTGCAGTCGATTTTCTGCAACATCACCTGTTGGCACATCTTTTTCAGTAGTCTTGTGATCTTACTGGCATAGGGTCATTCTTTGGTCACTTATGTCAAGCATTACTAAGCCTGTGGCCTAGTATGGCTAAGCTGAAATCTCACAGGCCTCAGACTGCCATTTGCGCCCTGCTTTACTTAGATACCTAATGCATACTTATCACTCCTAAATACTTATCAGTCTTATACTTCTATGATCCTACAGTCTAAGTCTATTTAGCATACATTCATTATGTGTAACATAGCATAAACTGAATCATAACATCTCACAGCATAACAATAAATGGATAATAAAATGAACTAACTGACTACATCCAGCTGTAAAGAGATTCTTGTTAAGAGCCAAGGGGCTAGCAAGAAAGTCTTGCTTTATTAGTCACTACTGAACTTGCCTTTTTTTAGATAGCTGGCTGGCTTTTCACCACAGTGGTAACGATCACTGTCTTTCTGTCCTATTGTATGGCAAGATATTTCCATTCAGCTTCCCATACCTAGATACTGGGCCTTTTATATCTGTAATGAGCCTGAACTCTTTGAGGAAGCTGCAGACCAGTACTCCAGGCTCTACGCCACCTTGCATGTTAAGAAGTTCTTTGGTTTTGCCCCAGGGAGCAAAAATGTGAAGGCAATCCATATCCTCTCCCATGGGGACTGGCTATCCATTTCAGGACTGACCTCCTAAAATTTGTGGTTGAAGACCACTATGACTGAGCAGTTAAAGACCCCATGAATGGAAAATAGTTTAAGATTGATGAAAAATCTAGCTCAAACAATGCTGAGCCTGCACCAGCATCTTAAACACACACATTAAATCATTAAATACACTCTTTAGCCCCATATATGAATATGAAAGCAGATACTTCAGATTGTGTCTACATGTGTTCTTGTCCTCCTATCGCATTCTTTACAGTGACACATGGAGACTCATTCACAGTTGAGCTTTGTTTTTATGGTCCATTGTTGAGATTGCTCCCTCATTTGTTTACACTCCCATCTCCTTATTCTCTTCCCCTCCTCACCCAACGTTTTTAGGGCATGAGACTTACCATATGTTGAGATTTAGAGGCCTACTCTGACCCCACCCTTTGTAGCCCTTCTCCAGTGGCCTGAGCAATGGAAAATGCCTATTGAAGAGTATTATAGCTCAACAATTTCTCATTGATTTATTTTTGTATCATTTTTTAAATGAAATAAGTTTAACCCTGAGCCATCTTCCCACCAGCGATGGGTATAATGTCATAAAATGCAGCTAGGTATAAATGCTAGGTATAAAAGTTATATCATGTACAATAAACGCCTGCAGCTATGGACATTGCATTTGCAGAGTAGTTTGTCAGTTACCGAGACAGACAAATCTTGGAGTGGTGACTAAAGAATCTTATTTTAAACAATAATTTTAAATTGATTCTGATAAAATAAATCTCCATTGAAATGAATAGGAGAGAGGGTTAAGTTAATTTCCATATGAAAGATGTCTATGCATGACTTCTTTTAGTGTGGGGATGTTGTCATACATCAACAAACACACAATCCTTTATAGATGAGGGATCTGAGTCTAGTGGCATGGAATCCAAGACGACTGGAAACCCTTAATCTGCTGTCCACTTTCGTCCGCCTTCACAGCCGTTGGAAAGGGGGTTCCACGTTTCTTTCACCTGGTCCGCCGTTGAGGTCTTCTTGGTTTGCTCTTAGTTGGGAACCTTCCCCTCGATCTTGCCGCCATGGGTGACCCTACCAGGAGCATGAAGCTCCAGACGACCTTGCTCTCAGGATCATTGGAACATGCAAGCCTCTCCACCACTACAAGGTAGTGCACTGGGAAAGAGAAACTACTTCCCTAAATGTGTTCCATTTTACATGATTCAGTCTCTTCCCTATGCCCCTCTTCAGGATTTTTTGTTTGTTTGTTTGTTTTTTTTGAGTGAGTTTGCTGGTATTAGTAAAATCAAAAAAGGAATAGATGGCTGATGAGTACTTGGAATTTGACCCTCCTTGTCATGTTCAGTGGGAAAACTGTTGGATTCAATAAGAGAAAGATCCACATGGTCTGTGTATTGATAAACAATCATTATGTCCAGAAGACCATTGTTTAGCTCCTGAATATAGGAGCCTGGAGTAGGGATTGTGCTAAAAAGCCAATCTAGGTGAGCATAACTTTGTGTGTGTGTGTGTGTTTTTTTTTTAATCTGTAAAAAAACAAAAGCAGGCATTTTGCAGATCAGATTTGCATATCAGATGTAATCAATGGGGGAGATGCAGTATGTTATCACCTGATAATTCTGTCCGCAAAACTTCTTCTGGCTTTTCCAGAATTAATGATCTGTAGTATAATTGCATCTATAACTTACATGACCAATTTGGCAAATTTAAAAATAAATATAACTGCACCATATTATTAGTCTGGTAACTTAACTGATCTAGAGAAAGTTGATTTGACTTCAATTTAGAGGAGAGACTGTCATGTTAAAAGCTTTTGAAAACAAATGTCCTTACTGCAGTTATACAGATAACACCATAAAGAATTAAAATTGAATACTTTAAATGTGTAGGCTAGGATTTTCAATGGGAGTTGTGTACTTAACTTTCTTATGCTCCTCTTAAAATCCCACCAATACTCTATATTTTTTATTTTTTCCATTTTCTGTGACTTTGGACAATAAAAACAAACTAGTGGGTTTTGCTTTCATAGCTCCCATGCACCATAGCAGCACCATGATGCAATGTTTAGGGTTAAGAATAAGCTCTATTTGGATGTGGAAGCTTTTTCATTAATTTTTTTTAATTCATGGAGATATTTCTACTTGATTTTATATTTTATAAAACTTGTGTTTACAAGCCCTAAATTAATATGATAGCGCCTCCCAGAAGCACTTTCACCTCCCAAAATTAAAGTGCAAATATTTAAAATTTGTGATTGCTTTTTAAAGATGGTTGATATGTTGGGATTTGAAATTTGTTTATAATATCTTTTATATAGTAGTCATTAACAATACCACTTAGCTTCTGAAGTCCACCTGCCAGAGAACTGTATTCCTGAGAGAGTGTACCATAGCTAACAAAAAAGCAATTAGCTGGTTTGAGATGTCATGTGTTTTCTCTTCTTAAGTATATTTAGACTGCAGAGTAAGGCATAGCTTTCAAAAGAACTTGTAACTATTGGAAATCAATAAGTTGGCATTGAGCAGAATAACTGTGTCTGCTGAAAGCTGAGTCATCTCTTTCAAAATCAATTCAAACTTCTACCTCTTTCACTTTGGAGCTCGAAGTGTCCACTTTTCCTCTATCCTAAAATCAGCTGTTGAAAAATTAGAGCTTGTGAAACAGACTGAGAAGAGTGTGCTGACCATAATCACACCAAAATGATTTATCTTAAAACCATTCTATATACACTATTACAGGTGTGGGCAGGGGCCATTTATCCACATACAATTGCTAAAATGCTATTCACAGTCTATCTTTAAGGTACCTAAGCCAGATACTTCAGTATTAACTCTCTGTGTAAACTCTGACATTGCCTTGGCCCATTCTACATTTGTAACTTACATGGTACATATAACCAAAGAATTCAAAGGTACTTGACAGATTGCTGAGGAAATTTCCTTGAGTATTTGCCAATGAATCTTAATCATGACCTTTAGCACAACTGCTATTTCATCCTGGAGCCAGCCTGCCTGCCATCTTGCTGGGTAGTCTTGTGGTATGGACCTCAGTTTTTAGTATTAGAGAAACGTAGGGCTGGAAGGAACCTCAAGAAGTCAAGTCCAGCCCCCTGCGCTAAGGCAGGACCAAGTAAAGCTAGACCATCCTTGACAGGTCCTGTCCTGTTCTTAAAAAACTCCAGTGATGGGGATTCAGCAACCTTCCTTCCAGAGCTTATACTTAGTATCCTTATACTTAGAAAAATGTTCCTAACAGCAAACTGAAACTTCCCTTGCTGCAGTTTAAGCCCATTACTTCTTGTCCTATCTTCAATGGACACAGAGAATAATTGATCCCTATCCTTTTCATTACAAACCTTAACCTGCCTGAAGACTGTCATCAGCTCACCCTTCAGTTTTTCCCCCTCAAAACTAAACATGCCTGCTTTTTATTTTTAACCTTCTAGATTTTCTAAACCGTTGATCATCTCTAAGGAGGGTGCTATCCCTATGCAATCTGTATGTAGAGAATCCTCTCTATCTTAGATCTCAGCTCTCCTGTAGAGTGGTATTGCACTGACTTCATTGCACCATTTGCCCTTCTCTTTACCAGGATTGCATAGAGCACCATCTGTGTGGCAAGGTAGACTTTAGAGTCTAAGAGGGCTGTTTGTGATTCTATGGTAAGATTGGTACAGTAATCCATGAGTTCACATTTGTTACTGGCTTGGTTAAAGCTAATTATAAAACATACCACCAATTTGGGGTGTCTGCCCTGCGATAGGCACTCACACTTGTGAGCCACTCCAGACAGCAAGACAAAAGGCACCACTGGCAGAACAAGTCTAAAAGTTACAGTACCTGCAACTGCTTTTGTTTATTTGAATGAATGTTGTCCCATGAATGTTAAACCTCACTTCCCTCATGAGAGAAGTATTATGTCAATTGAACAGCTGGGTAAACAGAGAAAAAGTGCATAAAGGTGAGCTACAGAAGTGGGCTGGCGCTGCTTTTTATGATTTAGCCTGATTTTCTGTCCATGCACAATTTTATGCAGTGTGTCCAGAGTGAAGGCGGTTGTGAAAATCAGACTGTGTGAGACTTCGTTAGACCATGGGGGAAGTGACGATTTCCATAAAAAATTCAGCAATCCAGCTTGGAGCTCTGCAAGGAAGACTCCTGGCCTTGCAGATATTACGCACCCCACCCCCCCTTGCTGTGATATCGCCAGCTTTGCCAGCTCCCGCTCACTGCACCTTCCCTGTGCCGAGTAACTGCTCCGCGGCAGCCCAGCACTGACACCGCCGTTCCCACAGGTCAGGGTCTCCACTTGGCAATAACAGAGGTTACGAGCCAGCAGATCTGAACTAGGCAGGCAGGCAGCCCCGCTCCCCAGGCCTGCAGCACTGAGCGCCCCGCCGCTTCTGCAGCAAAGCCGGCACCCTCCTTGACTCCTTCCCGGCGGCAGATCGCGGAGCCCAAGGCTCGCCCACGTGCCCATTCCCACGCCTCCTCACATCGCCCCTCCCACACGCCGCCACCAGGCAGCTGTGATGACGCCGCGACCGGCGCGCGCGGCGATAGCGACCGGCGCGCGCGCCTCCGAGTCCGCGTCGGCGGGTGGAGCCGGGAAAAAAAAAAAAAAAAAGAGGAAGCCCAGGAGGTGTCTGCCCATCACGTGACCCACGACCCTGGCCACAGGCGGGAGCGCGAGCTTCAGCGGCTCCCCCAACACGTGACAGCCGAGTCAAGCCTCGCTCAGACCTAACACATCCACTGAGGAGAGATGCCTATAGCAAAGCGGATCCCCTAGGCTGGTTGCATCCCAAGGGCAGGGCAGGGTAGAGGGGGCTGTCAATCAAGGAGAAACATTTTTTGTCTACAGGTGACTATTCACGTGGGTGAAGGTAGGGTGTGAATCTTAGGCAGGTTAACTACTCTGGATTAACTGCTGCTGTAGATAGTCTTAGTCCAGAATAAAAATGCCTTATTCTGAATTAGTTTATCCTATGTGTGTCCCCGCTCTGTTTCTGCCATTTAGATGGTAGAAGAGTAAACCTGTGCATTGTGCGCATGCTCACATTCAGCAGTCAGCAAGCAATGACACACAAAATAATGGTGACCCTGTATCACCGAATGATTCCTCCCCCCTCTCTGGTTTTGGTCCTCAGACCCTCTCCTACTCCTGCCTGCATCGGCTGCACAGCACAGACCAGTAAAATTCTGTCCCCTGATTACATCCTGCCCAGCCCAACTCACTGTCATCCGAGCAAGGGCAGGGTGCAGAAAACAGATGGTGCCTGAGGTGAGATTGCGTGAGGTGAGATTATTTACAACGCATGGCGGTGTGTGGAAGAGCACAGCATCACCCTGCCCCTGCCCTGGTATGAGTGTGACTTTGCCCACATGGTGCTTTTGAAGTCACATGGAAAGGGGAGGCGTGCTCTGGCACAACCACAAAGGGTGTTCATGTGGTTCCAAACTGGCTGATTAGACTCCTTGTGTGGTGGATTCTCTGTACCTTAAAGTCTTTAAACCATGATTTGAGGACTTTAATAACTGAGTCATAGGTCAGGGGGCTCTTACAGGAATGGGTGGGTGCGGTTCTGTGGCCTGCATTGTGCAGGAGATCAGACTAGATGATCATCTTGGTCCCTTCTGACCTTAGAGTCCATGAGTCCTTAGTTTACACTGGATTAAGGCCCTTCAACCTAAAACACTTTCATTGAGGACTAAGAGCCTGCAGGAAGAGCTCTTCCCAAGTAACTTCCCATTTCACAGTGGATGAATCTGAACCGGAGCCAAGTGCTTCATTCCAGCACCAGCGTCCACACTGTACGGGGACGGGGAGCTCGCGCTGTTCGCGCTAAATCGATTTTAAATCCCGTCGTGTAGACAAAGCGCAGGGGGGGTCTGGCTGCCATGGGCGCCTCAGACGTGCCTAGTCGAGAGAGAGCGAGCAGAGGATATGGCGCGGTTTCAGCGTTCCGCTCCGGCGCCGCCGCCCCTCCCGTTCCTCCCCCGGTTTGGTGGCGGTCGGGTCTGGGGAGCAGCCGCCGCTGCCGCCGCCGCGCCGGGGCGGAGCAGACAGGGCAGCAGACTGCGCCTGCGCGGGCCGCCCGTTCTGGCAGTGGCTGGGCCGCACTGCCTGAGCGTTCCATGGCCGGCGGCGCGGGACCATGACGGATTACAGCGAGGAGCAGCGCAACGAGCGGGAGGCGCTGGAGTCCATCTACCCGGACTCGTTCACCGGTCAGTCAGCCGCGGCCCGGCCCGGCCCGGGGAGGCGTCGTCGTCGTCGTCATCGCCTGGCGCCAGCTTCCCGGCAGAGGGGCGGGGGCGGGGACCCCCTCCCGGCCGGCAGCTCCTAGGAACGGGGACCCCCACCCGGGCCGGTGCAGACAGGGTCCATGGGGCGCCCCCTCTTTGACCCTGCCCCCCGCCCCGGGCCACGGTTACACGGACGGCACAAGCCTCTCGGGGCTCCTGTGGGGTCACCCCAGGCTTCTTCCGGGGCCAGGGCAGCAGAAGCTGGCCCGGCTGGGTCCCCTGTGACTCCTTGTCCCCCTGAGCGACTTCCTCGCGCTGGGGTTAGTGCCCACTAGCCGCCAGCAAAGCGCTTCCCCTGGCTGCTCCCTGCCCCTGCCGCCTGAGTTGCTTTTTCGTGGCATGTGTCAGGCTGGCTTCTTCTCTGGGTGCTAGGCCACAGCACCCCTGGCTCAGGCGGCTACCTCGGGACTCGGGCGGAGAGCCAGCAGCGTTGCCGTGCGTGGCTGCTAGGGCGAGCATCTGTGTGGGAGCCGTTCCTGGCAGGGATCTTGTTGACACCTAGGTGGAAATTAAAAGACAAAAAATAGTTAACTTTGTGCCCTTTTCTCAGTAAAACGTTTTCTAATCATCACCGGGCATGTGGCATTGCTGAGTACAACAGATGCTCAGTTTGCTTTCCTACTTGTTACCAATATCGGGGTTTTGTCCCTAGTTTCCAAGGCCAGAATGGAGCACTGTGATCATCTAGTTTGGCCTCCTGTGAAACACAGGACACAACTTCCCCAAAGTAATTCATTTTTGCTTATTGCTTTGTAATGACCTGTGAGGTAAAGAAAGTGGCAGTAACTCAAAACTCCTATTCTATACTTTATTCAATATGCAAGTGTTGGGTTTTTTTTTTCTTTTTCAGAGTGTTTAATTGACCTGCTGCCTATTTCAGCCTTTTAAAATCCGTGTTGAAGTTATTTTAGAGTGTGGTATTAGGCCAAAGGTATATGAATTGATTACCAGTGACTTAAGAGGCTGTATCATTGATCATAATGAAGTCCTATATTAAATCTGTAACATGCTAGTTGAGCTGATCCAGCTCCCACTGTTAGGATTTCCTCAAACCCAGGGGAAAAGGTTTTTTGTAGTTTGCAACAGCAGCAGCATTTAGGTCAAATTTTAAGACTGGGATGAAAACTGTTTCACCTGATTACAATCTTGAGCAATCAGGTGAAATTGACTCCACCTTCCCAGTATGGGTCTAGAATGTGGGTTGTAATAGAGTTCTCCTGTGGCCATTACTCCAGGCAATGGGCTTTATAGACCCTCTGAAAAAATTGTACACTGTGCTGGAGCATTAGTCTGCAAAATTGTGGGTCTCGTGCCCATCTTCCTTGCCAGATGAAGCACAGTTGTCACAGAGATCTCCTCGTGGTACCACTCATCTAGGGGCCCCCTGTGTAGCCCTCAGAAAGTGTAACTGCTGGTTAGGACCTTGTTTTGCCTCCTCAGGTGAATTTAGCTCTTTTATATCTAAATTGTGTGTGTCAATTGTTCATTGCCTTCATTGTCATGTCATTTCCAAAGCTAGATTGCTTAGTCTTTGAGGCAGGACCCATGTGTTTTCATTCGCTCTGTAAAGCACTCTTCACTCTTCTGGAGGCTTGTTAAAAATAGCAATAGGAGCTGACTTCTGTTTTGGAGAGTTGCTACATATACTACCTGTAATAAAGATAGAAATGCACCCTTTACTGTTCTTCTTCTTATTAGTGAGACACATTGATAATGAATTGGTAACAAATGAGTAGCTGCATTTAGATCAAGAAAGCACTTAGTATGCATATAACTTATGCACTTATTCAGTATGCATATAACTATTCACAGACATATCAACTTTCTTTTAGTCAAACAACGTGTTCTCTGCTATCCTCATAAAGAAAATCTTATTCAAGATTAGATTTGCACTATATGTCCTTTTGGTGGACAAACATTTTGTATTAAATTGATGCTAGAGGAATGCTGTGTAATAGCGGAAGAACAAACCAAACATTAAATCATCTAGAAAACATAAAACTATTAATCTAGAGGAAAAATTAACATACTGAAGGCGCATTAAGTCCCTCTTTTAGAGACCTAAGGATGTTCAGGTTTAGTGAAATAATAGAAGCAAGGTACTAATCCTAATGAAGAAAAGGTGTCTGACTTTAGGAATCTCTCTCTTTATTAAAAACAATGAGAGTTCTTTAAAGACTAACAAAGTGCCACAGAACTCTTGTTGTTTTTGCTGTATACAGACTAACACGGCTACCCCTCTGGAACTATTCTCTATTTATTATACCTCTACTTCTCTTTTTTCTTTTTTTACAGTATTATCAGAAAACCCTACAAGTTTCACTATCAATGTGACATCTGAAGCAGGAGAAAATGATGAAAGTAAGTTGATCATGGGTTGGTCATGGGGAAAACTTTTCTTTATACCTTATAAAATTATAGGGCCTGATTGTTTAAAATATTATCCCAAGTGGCTGTGTCTTTGGGGTTATCTCTAGTAGATATAATATGAAGTAACTTGCTGTGAAAAGTCTGCTTGTCCTCTTGTGAATGAGCTTTGAATATCAGTTAAGGCCACAGCTGTAGTTGGTGTAACAAAACAGTTGACAATGATTTTTTTCCCCTAAATCTGTTATTTGAGAACTCTTAATCTACTGTTAATATGTTCTGATCAGTGGATTGTCGAATCAGAACAATTCCTTTATGATGTTTTAAGTGTCGTTTACTGTTACCACTAGAAATGTAGTTGTTTGTTTTCTGAGTTTGAGATCCTGCTTCTGTTGAAGTCAATAGGAGCAGGTCCTTCATCAGTAAAACTTAACAGTCTATATAAAGTATAGATTTGAAGCGTGTAGTAGTTCAGAACTGTAGGAAGCTCCTAAATTTAGTCAGCCCGTCACAGTAATGGTTCAGAATGTCTTCGTATCACAAACTAGCTGCTCAATACTCAGTCTCTGGTCACTTTATTCATGCTGACTAGGGTATTTACATATCAGATATTGTACAAATAAGCTATATAATGGTTTGAAACAAGAAATGCTCTTGCTGGTTGGGTCTACTGGACTGGCACAGTACTGGGAGCCAGAAACTCCTGAATTCTAGTCTTGGATTTGCTACTGACCCACTTCATAGCCCTGGGCAAGTTACTCAATCTCTCTGCCTTACTTTATTTTTTAAAAGGGGATATTGCTTACTGATCTGCAGTTCCTCAGTAATTAATCTACCTAATACCCCTCTGTTTCTAATGTGCTTTGAGGATGTAAACAGCTAGTAAGTGCTAAGAATTATCTCCTGTGTAATGGATAACTTTTATAACACTTCTGCGGGTTAATGATGAGTTGAGGTTCATATATTATATTCAAACCAACTGATACAATTCCAGCATGTACGTAAGGTGAAGGGTTCCTCTAAAACATTTTATTTATTTAAATACCTGTTGTGGATTATTAGATAAAACAAGATTGTTAATCTAATATAAATCTAAGAATTAATATTTATGACGTTTGAGGCTTTAACACTAAGACTGCCTTTTGTACTATAGCTGTCCAGGCAACTCTTAAATTTACCTACGGAGAAAAATATCCAGATGAAACTCCACTTTATGAAATTTTCTCCCAGGAGAACCTTGAAGATAATGATGTCACAGACATACTAAAACTTCTAGAACAACAGGTAAGGCAAATTAAGTGTGTATTTACTCTCTTACTGATGTCATTTCATAAATAATTGGTTTGAGAGGTGAATCAGGGACAGTAAATTATGATGCTGACCAAAACCCATAAGAGCATATGTCTTATGAATTGGTGTATGCATTCTGCTATAGGAGTGACTGACAATAACTTGAGTTTAATTTTCCAAGCCCAAAGACTTTGCTTTTTGACTGAAGTTGTGTAGTATATATTTAAAATAAAACATTTTGCTGATTTTTTTTTTTTTAAATGCCATGTAAGAAGAATAGTTCAGCTACATAAAGAGGCATGATCTAGCTTTAGAAACTTCATTTAAAATGTTTTTGTCTAAATGGTTAAACAAAGGTACAGAGAAGAGCAACTAGGATGATCGGGGGCAATGGAGGGCCTATCTCATGAGAGCAGACTAAAAGAGCTTGGCTTGTTTACCCTAAGAAAACAAAGGCTGCCAGGGGAACTGATTGTTCTCTATAAATACACTAGGGGGTAAACACTAGGGAGGATGAAGAGCTATTTAGTCCTTTAGCCTATGTTAGCAAAAGAACCAATGGGTATAAACTGGCCCTCAACAAATTCAGGCTGGCAATTAGAAGGAGGTAACTGTCAGAGGAGTGAGGTTCAGGAATAGCCTCCCAATAGGAGTTGTGGGGCAAAAAAAACTAAGTTTTGAGAGAGAGCTGGACAAATTACTAGTGGGATTTTATGAGAGTTGCTTGTGATTGGGGAAAGGGGGGAGAGACAGGGCTTGGCAGCCGCAGCCCTGGGGATCCTTTCTGGTTCTTGTCTGATATTTCTAAACTCTTATGCTTAAGGGCTTCAGCCAGTCACTTGTTGGGGGTCAGGAAGGGATTTTTTCCCCCTGTGTATTTTGTGGTGGGTTTTTTTGTTTTTTTTTCTTTACCTTTTTCTCTGACGCATCAGGGTTGGCCAGGGCTGGAGATGGGGCATTGGATGGGGTGGGCTGGTGCTCTGAGGTGGCGCCAACCATTCTCTCTCTCATGTGCTTGGCTTGCTGGCTCTTGCTCAAGTGCTCAGGGGCTAACTGATTGCCATATATTGGGTTGGGAAGGAATTTTCCCCCAGGTTTGATTGGCAGTGACAATGGGGCTTTTTTTGCCTTCCTATGCAATGTGGACACATGCATCACTTGCCAGGCTCATCTGGTCATATATCTCATGTAATCAATACCCTGCCATTGCAGGGATCTTGAGCTCTGATCCCACCTATTCTCTGCCAGTAGGACATAATAGTTTAGTCTCCTTTGGGCTGTAATTCTTTGGTCTAATTTTGGTTGTTGTGTGGTGTTGGTGGCCTGTGGTATACAGGAGATCAAGCAAGATGATCTGGTGGTCCCTTCTGGCCTTCATACTCTGAGTATGAAACAGTAGGGTTAACTTGGCTCCTGTTTTAGGGTTCACAAACACAACAACAAAACTCTGAAATGGAAAAGCTCTAAACAAATGGGTTAGCACCTCCTCTGCTTCACAACTTTTGCTTAGTGCAAATGCCTTTGATTGTATTTAACAGTTTTGTATAAGTAAGTTGCCTGATATTAAGACTACCCAAATAAAGATAAATTCGCTACATCTTTGGACAGCTAAAATATAGGGAAATACTAAGGCACTTAAAGCAACTAAAATGAAGGCAAGACATTGCTATTAACAATGAGCTAGCTGAACGATTCTAGCATGCATATTTCTCATAGGACTCATAATAGCAGTGAGGACTGGGGACAAAGCTGAAATGCCCTTCTCTACCATATTGGCTCATGCAGGTAATTAGTAAGTGTAGCCTGATTTGGGGGGATTTAGTCATTTGAATGGGGTTATAGGCTCACCAATTAATCTGATCAGAAGATAATGAGTCTTGTCCTGGAATCAGGCTCCAGAAGAGTTTTATAGGGACCCCGGGGTGCACAACAGGAATGCTCACACTGATAGCCAAATTTTTATAATTTTATAAGCTTTTATTAAGATAACATAAAATGATGGACAAATGACCGATTAAAAGAAAATGAATAATCAAATGGATAATGGATAGGATTACAGTCTTATTTTAGAGACTCATGTGATATATATATTTTGACGGTATGCTTTGGATTAATATTCTCACACCCTTCCCTGATGACCGGGTTGAGAGAGATGTTCAGTTCCTCAACTCTTGAGTAGAGGGGTGGAGAGCTAGGCATTGCTCAAGAGCTAAGAGCTTATAAGGCTAAGACTAACACTACAAATAATATTAAGTATGAACAAAGAACAAAAATCTGAACATAACCTGAGACAGCCCCTCCTGCTTTGATGCCTCCTGACTTATATGGGGTAAAGGTTAAAACCATATATGTCTTATCCTTTAACTCATCATTACTTATCTGGGCCAAAGGTCCCAAACATATGTATGCTAACTGTCTTAGCTTTCATACAGGATGTGTCGTGTAAGGTACCTTGCATTACAGCTGTAATACTTTAATATGAATCTATGAGTCTATTATAATAAAACAACAATACTTAAATCTGTAAGGAAAAATATAGATATATAGATGCAAGCAAGCAGGCTAGTCCTATAGGCTACATAAGCACCTGTGGGCATGTTTACACTGCAGCAGGGAGCAAGTTGATAGACTGATGCTAACAGGGCTTTAGCTAGCATGCTAAAAATAAGTGTGGATGTTGCGGCTTGGGTTGTAGCTTGAACTCTCAAGCCCACCCAACCCACTGGGTTGCTAACCTGAGTCTCCTCCAGAGCCCAGTGTCCACTTTGCTATCTTTAGCGTGCTGGCTCAAGTCCCATTAGCATGAGTCTGTCTACTGGGCTGGAAGGCTTGCTCTGAACAGAAGTGTAGACGTACCCAGCGTGGCTCCAGGGTTTCATGATTAGAGGGTTCAGTCCCCACCTGTTTTAAAATTGTTTTGTTTCACAAATGTGTTTGGGTTTCCTTTGTCTGTTAGCATCACCCTGTATCCCCTTCCTGTCAAGAGTGCTGGCTTTTCATGGGAAGGGGAGCTATATCAAGTCTAGAAGCATCTCCTCCCCCAATTGCCCTTCCACAAATTTACGGGATACAGCAGGGAGAAGGAAACCATTTGGGATAAAGGTTTGGATGCACCCTTTTCAGCACTCAGGATGATAGTCTTACCATAGAAAGAGACTTTGCTTCATTCTTGAAATAATGGGTCTTTAATTAAAGAAGGTGTAATCAGAACATATTGGTAACCTGTTGAATAAAAAGTGATCTGAGAGATGATGGTGTTCTGCCACTCTTCCTTCCTCTCTCTCCCAAGATCATTTTAACTGGCTTCAACCCAATGAAATAAGTTTGACTACATTTCCAAAACTGGTGCAAGGCAATTCAGCAGTGTAACTTCCATTCCTATGGGACTAAGCATAGCACTTTCCAAACAGACATAAGGTATAACCACTCTGTCCGCAATGAGTTTGATTAGTGAATTGCCTGACTGACTCTGTCCCTTTTTATGTTGCAGGTAGAAGAGAACTTGGGGATGGTAATGATCTTCACTCTAGTGTCAGCTGTACAAGAGAAATTAAATGAAATAGTGGATCAAATAAAAACGAGACGAGAGGAGGAAAAGAAACAGAAGGAAAGAGAAGCAGAGGAGGCAGAAAAGGTGGGTGAAGTATTTTCAACTTAGTTTTTTCTGATTTTCCTTCCTAAAACTGCTGTGGATGCTTTAGGGTTGGCAAGCAGTAGTAGTGTCCCAGATACAAGCATCAATATTTAAAACTTCAGAAGTAGCCACATAATGACTTCACCTTCATTGATTTAATATATCATAAATATTGCACTTTCCACGTTGCACCTTTCCGGTATTTACTTAAATGCTTAATAGCTTCTGGCATTGCTTTAAAAAGTTGGAGCATGTCCTTTGGACACTCCCCTCCCTTTGGGGCCCCAAGCAGCACAGAGTGGACACTGGCATCATCCCTCTAGCTAAATATTTTTCCTTGGAATGAGGGTGCAGAGCTGCCGTTAACCAGCTCTATGCCATGCTCCATGTGGCTTTCATTTTAAATGGAAGGAAGGGATGAGGAACAGGAGGGACTCTAGAAAGTATATTACGTTGCACTCATACTATTCTCAGATGTTGAACTGTCCCTGGGGGACTGTAGCTAGCTATTGAAGGTTAGAACTTCCTAAATTGTTTTCTGATGCCTCCTCTCCCCTATTTATAACATGAATGCCACCAAAGAGGGGGGCAACTGTTTGCACTCCTCCTTCTCGGTAGATTGACTTGATGGAAAGGAATTTGGATGGCTCAGCCTCTAGTGTCAGCAGGACCCAATAGCCTCTTCAGTGTAGCCTGGTATTTCTGTTTGGCACCACTGAGTAGTGATTCCCATTCTCAGGATGTGCTGGAAGAAATTCCACCACTGAGTCTTCACTTCCTCCTTTTGGTAGAAATTGGAGGGCTGAATATTCTTTCAGTCTGGGTCCCATCGCTTTGGGTCTGTTCACACACTCATGCTCTTCTGTGTTTCCCTGATATTTATACCTCAGAGTGCACTGCATTTCTGAAATCCCACATAGTGAGAGTTGGCTGTGGGCTTTTACAAGCACAAAGCGCTGGAATCCCCAAAGTGTGGAGGAGTGTGACAGTAAAGCAGGGTCACTCTGTAGTTGCCACCAACGGGTAGTGCCGGAAGGAACAATTTCTCCCCCTCTGTGGTACAGATATTAAATATAAACTTGTTCTGTGGGTTAAGAATTTGAATAGCAAATATTCATATACAAAAGCATATCTGTTCAGTGCATGCCTAGCGCTCTTGTACACGCCACCCCCTGATTCATTGTGACTTGGCTTAAACCACTAATAAGGTGCACTACCCACCAGTGCACATCCTGCATTATCTTACTGGTATTACATTATAGATGCAAATCAAAACAGGGATTTTCTACAATAGTCTTATGTGAATAAATTTGCAAGCCACAAGAAAAAAGTGATTAAGAATGTCAGTTTTCACCTGTCGCTTATTGTGGTGTGGGTTAATTTGCTATAAGAAATCTAGTTAAAATTTGTGCATAGTGGTTACTGCTTCTTGGCATACAATAACTTCAACCATAAAGAGAACGTTAATACTCACTCTTTACTTTGCCACTGAATTGTCTTAACTTTTTTTCTTTTTTAGCTCTGTTTCCATGGCACTCCTGTTACAATCGAGAATTTCCTAAGCTGGAAAGCAAAGTTTGATATAGAACTCCTAGAAATTAAAAGAAAAAAGATGAAAGAAGAGGAACAAGCAGGCAAAAATAAATTAAGTGGTATGACTTTGTAATTTTCTCCAAATTTGCCAACTTATCAGACCAGTATGTCAAATAACAAAACCGTGTCCGAGATTTTCTTTTTTTTATACTAAGATTTGTAAGAAGCAAATTAAGGCCTGATTGTTAATGGGGAAGATTTGTCTCGTAAACGGAGCATTAGCTTATTGTTGTGCCTCACAATGGAGGCTTGAGCATTTATGTTAGAGCAAGTGAGAGTCCTAAATGTTTCCATTTCACATGTGAAACCATTCACAGCTTTAAGGAAAAGTGAGGAAAAACTGGAAAGGGGAGGAAAGTGGGGAGTGGTATGATAGGAGCATATAGATTGCCAGCTCCATGTTAAATTATTCAAGCAAATGTAGAAGTTTGTATTATTTCTGGTTCATTACTCCAAAATAGGTGATATATTTGTTAATGCATGAGCTATGCAATCAGTACAAAGCAGACAAAATCTCTTGTTCTCTGAGGTTTAGAAGCAGATTTTGGTGTTGATGCAATATTCTTACTGTCCATATAATTCTGTTTAGTCTGCCCATATGCCATAAAGAGGGAAAATTGCTATCAAAACCTGAGTTACCTGCAGAAACGGTCTATGGAGGAAGATTTCTTCACTCCCAGACAATTACACAGCTTGGCTGTGGCTGCAACTATTACCTGTGGCAAGGAGTAGTGATTGTGACCTGTTTTGGACTCCTTCCCTCCAGTGGAATTGCAGCCTCATAGATCCATATTTTCTTTTTTGGGACCATGCTGGCCCACTGAAAGTATCCCTTCTGTGTTTAAAATCAGAGCGATGCTGCAGAGCTTGGTTTCATGGCACAAAGAGGATGAAGACCATATACAGGCTTTCTGCTTGCTGGCCTGCCACACAGTTGAAATGCATCATTTCCATTGTATTTAAGCCAGTTTTCTTGTGCATAGAGAGAACCAAGGATTGTGCCTACAAAGCAAATACTAAGGGAGATTGATGTCAGAGATGTGGATTCAGATCCTGATGTATTGACTTAGATGGGAATTTGACTTAAAAAGGACCTCTGGATTTGGCCCCTGCAGTGTCAAAGATTTTCTTGCAGTGTAGTTGTAGCTGTGTCAGTCCCAGGATATTCGAGAGACAAGGTGGGAGAGGTAATATCTTTTATGGACCAATATCTGTTGGTGATAGAGACAAGCTTTCGAGCCACACAGAGCTCCTCTTCGTATAACTTGCGGATATGTTAGGCTGAATTCATGGAAACTTACATTTGAAAAGATTTAGCTAAATATGACCTATTTTCAGAAACTATATATAGTAACAACACAAATATAGAAGTCTTAAGCAGTTTAATATGAACCTCAGTAGTTTGTAGAATCAGTATAAAATGAACTGCATTACATTTTCTGAAGACAGATAATGTGCGATTTATCTCCATTTTTATAAAAGGGTCCATTTTACTTGACATGGACATATGATAGGAAAGTAATCAAATACATGTTGAATGCAACAAACATGAGCCTGATTGGATCCTCAAATCAAATCCTCAAATCATGGCTTAGAGACTTTAAGGTACAGAGAATCCACCAGCAAGTGAGCCACGCCCCATGCTACAGAGGAAGGCGAAAACCCCCCAGAGGCTTTGCCAATCTGCCCTTGGGGAAAATTCGTTCCCAATCCCAAATATGGCGATCAGTTAAACCCTGAGCATGTGGGCAAGACTCACTAGCCGGACACCCAAGAATGAATGCTCTGTAATAACTCAGAACCAACCCCATCTAACATCCCTTCACAGGCCACGGGCATATCTACCACCAGTAGTCAAACTGAGCTGTCCTATCATACCATCCCCTCCATAAATTTATCAAGCTCAGTTGAAGCCAGCTAAGTTTCTTGCCCCCACTGCTCCCCTTGGAAGGCTATTCCAGAACTTCACTCCTGTGGTTAGAAACCTTCATCTAATTTCAAGTCTAAACTTCCTCATGGCCAGTTTATATCCATTAGTTCTTGTGTCCACATTGGTGCTGAACTTTAGTAATTCCTCTCCCTCCCTGGTATTTATCCCTCTGATGTATTTATAGACTGCAATCATATCTCCCCTCAGCTTTCTTTTGGTTAGGCTAAACAAGCCAAGCTTTTTGAGTCTCCTCTCCTAAGGCAGGTTTTCCATTTTGCGGATCATCCTAGTAGCCCTTCTCTGCACCTATTTCAGTTTGAATTCATCTTTCTTAAACATGGGAGACCAGAACTGCACACAGTATTCCCGATGAGGTCTCACCGGTGCCTTGTATAACAGTACTAACACCTCCCTATCTCTACTGGAAATACCTTGTCTGATGCATCCAAGCATCACATTAGCTTTTTTCACAGCCACATCATATTGGTGGCTCATAGTCCTCCTGTGATCCACCAATACGCCCAGGTCCTTCTCCTCCTCTGTCACTTCCAACTGATGTGTCCCCAGTTTATAGCAAAAGTTCTTGTTATTCCCTAAATGCATGGCTTTGAACTTTCCACTATTAAATTTCATCCTATTTCTGTTACTTCAGTTTACAAGGTCATCCAGATCTTCCTGTATGATATCCTGATCCTTCTTTGTATTGGCAATACCTCCCAACTTTGTGTCATCCGCAAACTTTATTAGCACATTCTCACTTTTTGTGCCAAGGTCATTAATAAAAGATGTGAGGGATCCACACTGTCTTCCTCCTTCTTGAAACTCCATGAGCATTCTCTATGGCCTGCAGGCAAGACCAGAAGAGATGGGGTGTATTCCTTCTCTCTCCCAGCAGCCAGCATTGATTTCACCTGGGGCTGCAGTAACTCTTGCATGGAGCCTTTTTTCAGGCCCTGTCTCACCTGTAAGGGAAGGAATCCCTGAGAGGACAACACCTGCCCTGAAAACTTAAAATTTAAATAGACAAGATAAGCAAAGTATCAGCAAAATGCTAAGGGTACATAAATTATCAAATATTATTTTGATGTTACTTAAATATCAAAATTCTAACATATTCTTGCAAATTTCCATGTTGCATGGTTCTAGTAATTACATTCCAGGCTATCACTAATTTTAATATTTATTATTCCTTTTAGGAAAACAACTATTTGAAACAGATCATAATCTTGACACGTCTGACATTCAGTTCTTGGAAGAAGGTAAACTTCTGTCATTGTTTTTTCTATTATTTGCACTATTGAAAGACTTGGTTAGAAATCTGACTAAAACTCAACTAAGCTACAAAACTTGATTTATGGTTAACATCTTCCTTAAATGTTTGTTTAATGTGGGAAGAACTTCTTTTGCAGAAATATTGTGAAGTAAAATGCTTTTAAAAAAAACAAAAACACAAACATTTAGAGCATTAGCAGAATATATATTCTTCTAAACCAGTTTTAAAACACTTTTAAGTTAAACCAATATAATTTTCTCATGTAGACAAGGCCTTATTAATTCAGTTGATGCAAAAAAAAGGAATAGAATTCAGCTGTCTCTTAGCTTTCTTGACTCTTAGATCTAACAGAAGCAAAAAACAGTAAAAACTTATTTTGTCACTAATGCTGGCAGCTAAAACTCTGAATACACAGAATAAGCAGAAGTCTTGAATTGGGTAGTGTGTTTTCTATGCAGGTCCTTTGCAAAAGCTTAAGATGGCGCTATCTTCCTTAAGATGCCATGTTGATGATTTCACTAACTTTTATAGCAGAAGATTTTGTTTAAAGGCATTATGGTCTTAAACAAGTTTTGTTTTTCATGTAAATGTTCTTTACTTTAAAACAGTAACTTTTATACCATATGGTGGCCGTAATTCAGTGTGCATCTACTCCTGCACCTATTAGTAAGAAAAGGCCAACTGCCTTCAATAAGAGCAGGATGTGGCCCTAAATGAGGATGTTGCTCTCGTGTCCTCTACCAGGAGCACAATCGAGGTGTGCATGACAATATGAGAATAAGTAAGAAACTGGTTTAGTTTTAAATAACTCCACTTTAATATAGTGCTATGTTATAACTCTGACATTATTACGCAATGGGAAATGGGTAGGTAAATCTCAAACCATTTCTGTATTATTAACTTTTAAATGAGAATAGAGACCCACTGTGAAATACTCACAGGTGAGAGAAATAAGCCTGGGACTGTTTTAAGTGACCAGTAGATGTCTCCATTGTTCCATGCCGAACCAGCTGTGACATACTGCAGGTTTTATCAGTCACTTATATTGCTGTCTCAGAAAGAAATATGAAAACATACAGAGCTGCACTTACTATCTCTAAGGGCTGGTCTACAGTAGAAGCACTACATAACCTGTAGTTTGGACAAGTACTAAGACTTGCTGAGAGCACAGTTGAAACCTTGAACCGGGTTGTTGGGTTTTTTGTTTGGTTTTTTTTTTTTTTTGAGAAGTACAAGTATTTGAATTTTATCTGCTCTCCTGTTTCCCATTAGATATCATAACTGATTTAAATGTAGAACTCTTACATATATTTTTCATGGTTTTTTCCATAAGTCTGGCTTTAGCAATTCCATAAACTATAATTTTATTTTTTGTGTGCATAACCAATAAACAAGAATTGATGTATGAAAAAGGGTAGTTGTCTTTAAAATGTTTGTCGGGTTTTGTTGCTTCCTTGTAAGTCTCATATAGTTTTGCAATTTTTCCCTCCGTGTAAAGTGACTGACACTGCTTCATGAGCTAAATTAGTTTGGAATAATTTAGAGTGTTGCTAGATGTGTTGAGGAGAGGAAGTTTGAGGAAAGCTCTTATGTTTGTCTAACCAGCATTCTTCCGAACTGATAAAGATCATATATTCTCAAATAACGTTCCAGTAGTTGCTGTCCTGAAAGCAATGTGTGGTATTCTCATGTTAGATGTAGTGTTTGAGTGCTCTGTTTCTAATAATCCTATAGGCCCATATTTTGCACTGAAGCGTGAGAGTAACTTCAACACAAATGTAGTACCATTGACTTCATTTACTCTCACTTGTTTGCAAGATTAGGGCCATAGAGACCTTGCAGCTTCCACAAACTGATGCACTTATTTTGGGATTAATCATAGATAGCTGGGTGAATTGGATAGTTTAGAACTATTGCCATCTCTTGGAAATAGCAGTGGTAACATCACTTCATCAATGAGCTGTGAGTATTTCACCTACGTCACAATAAGCTCTGTTGAGCACTGGATTGGGAAATGCTTCATTATTCTAGTAGTGTTTTTTTGTTCCTCCATTTTGTTCAAGTCAACATGTATTTTGAACCAAACAATAAAGTTCATCAGATTTGGACCAGCAACATGGAATAACTTTAAAGAGCTGTTAATGAGGAATTTTTCTTTGTGGTGAATTGGAGGACTCAGAGACTTTCACTGTCTGATTTTTTTCAGCTATCCAGGTGATGGAGAAGTAGCAGATCAATGCGTTTTTCTCTCTGAAGAATGAAGGGGAAAAACCCTAATTTTTATTTTTCCTGCTTCCATAAAAATCCATAATGAAACACTTTTTTTTTTCTTGCAGCTGGAAACAGTGTGGAAGTGGATGAATCCTTGTTCCAGGAAATGGATGACTTGGAGTTGGAGGATGAAGAGGATGACCCTGATTACAACCCTGTTGATTTAGACAGTGACTAGACTGAGTTTGCTGAACTGGCTGTATCATCGGTATGTGTGGACACATGTAGGGAGAAAGAGGCAGTCAGGAAAGCCACAGCATCTGTGGCTCTACCAAGCATGTATTGGTTTTCATTTTTGAAGGAAAAAACCAAACTATTTTAATTTCAGGAGAATACTCTTCTGATGACTTTCATCATAATTAATAAATTGACTTTGCATTTCAAATGTAAAATGTTAAGCATATTGTTAATCTGTATGAAGTCTAGAAACCCATACATCTGTTTTCTCTTCTCT
This sequence comes from Emydura macquarii macquarii, assembly GCF_026122565.2. Lineage (NCBI taxonomy): Eukaryota > Metazoa > Chordata > Testudines > Chelidae > Emydura > Emydura macquarii. Next base: position 12,060,784 of record NW_027131283.1, read on the forward strand.
CTCCCTTCCCACCTACTAACTGTCCTTGAAGAGATCAGACATGCAAGATGAGACCAGATGCTGAATGTGCTGCAATACAAAGGTGTGCTGAGCACTTACTCTATTATCTTCAGCCTAAGATACGTGTGGAAGTTCTGGTGAAGAAATGGGGAATACTTAATATAAAACTGCTCTGTCTGTGGAACTCTACAGTGCTTCAAATACAACTTATTAATGGGGCTTCTAACCATTCATATTCATAAACGGCTGTAGAGCGACTGATTTGTGGTGATCTTCCAACCTCTCACAACCTTCTCAAAGTTACATGTTAATGATATTCTTCTTCTTCCCCGTACTACATCTGCACCAATAACACTGCTGATGTTAAAGATGAAATCGTTTCTACATTATAAACATGGTTTGATAACTTGGCCATTTCAGATTATGTGGAGTTTTAAATTGACATCTTGAACACAACTTTTTTTAAAAAAAAGTAAAACCAGAGCAGTGAAAACTCCTTAATTTCTCTTGTTTTCAAATTATAACTCTTTTTGGCCATCACCCAGGCAAAGAAATTGGGAAAAAAGTTGTAAAGGAAATGGAACTCTTAAAGTCATTATCAAAAGTTGATGGATCTGTTTGAAAGGCAGCTTCTCTTTTGAACTTGTACAGTAGTTAACCTTATTGCAAACAGTGTTATGAAAATAATAATTTTTAATGGGACTTATTCTCTACAATCAGCAGAGTACATGACCGCATAACCTGAGTGACAGTTTAGAATTCGCTCGCTCGCTCTCTTTATTTATTTTATTTATTTGGCATTACTATTGTTGTAGCCAACTATGGTGAAAAGTCGGTTAGTACAAGATAGAGCAAAAGGTTCCAGCTGCAGGAACCAACATGTAGATGTAAGCCCAGCAGTTCTTTTGCGGTTATGGTGGCATCAGCATGCGCCTGCTTTGCTCCCACTGTTTCGGGTACCACAATAGTACATCTAGGAGAAGAGCAGTAGAATGGCTGGAGGGTCACAGGCTATGGAGCGAGGTGAGAAAGGGAAGAAAACTGCTACTAGGAGGAAGATGTAGCATGTCAGTGTGGGTATGAGGGTAAGGAGGATGCTGTATTTGGGCTTAAAAGGGACTGGAAAACATTTTAAACAGAGAGAGAGGAAAGAGTGAATAAATCAAGGCAAGAGAGATGAAAGAAAAGTGAATAACTGAAATGGGGAGGGGAAGCTAATCAGACATGGAGAGAGGGGATAAGACACCATTCTATTGTAATTATATGTGGTTACAGATCAAGGTGCAACAGATATTTGCTACTGGTCATCAGTTATAAATGAAAATCCAAGAATCTCCATGTTGCTAATATTGTAGCATGTTCACTACTTGTTTTTGAAACCATGGTCTTTTTCTGATGAACAGACATTCATAATTAATCATTTTATATTTGAAAGGGACTAATATCAGTATGACTTAGTGTATGAGTGATTGTTCAGACATAATAACAAGGCATAAAGCTAATTTGAAGAGACAGGTCGCAGAATAAACTGGGATCAGGAGACTGCCACGCCTCTAGATGATGGAGGCTTGTGTGCGCACTCTACATTTTAACTTATTTTAGTATGACTACTTTAACCACCAGGTCATCATACTTTGTGCTGCTTTGATGTTGTTCAGTTCTGAGAGTTTGTTAAAGAGGGGAAATAAGTTTATGAACATCAGTACTTGTAAGAGTTTTAAATCAAGGGTTTTTTGTATGCAGAGTGTTTACTGCTGTTGCCACAAGTGTTTTGAGAACTAGAAATATTTAACTTTTACTTGCATATTTAGAAATGAGAACCTCCAGCCCAGAAGCTCCTATGTAGGATAATACTGTCACAGTCTGGGGTGCATGCTAGACATGAGGGCTTGTGTCACTGCCTGCCGTGCAACCGTGGATGCCTCACAGTGGTTTACTGTTGTAACTCCCAACCTGGGAAACCCACAAACAGACTGACAGCATTCAGGACACACTCTGAGTATCTACATGTAGTTACAGCGTTGGTCTAGCAACTCTGACCCCAGCAGCAATAGATGAGCCACACTCTGGCTTCCAGCAGCCTTGGTTACTACTTTCAGGATGACCCCAACACACTCACAGTCCCAAATTTCCCCCTGAACATATTCTGCACTGTCTAGCCCTCTCCTGGGCAGTTCAGATACTAGAGGTCTTTTACACTGTAAAAAGTCAACGTTCAGCAATTTGTTGCTACTCCTGGAGTTACCAAACAGTTCAATTTAAACACAACACTGGATTAGTTTGTAGTTAAATAAACTTGTTTTATTTTTAATCTAAAGAGAGAGGTTTTAAGTGAGTACAAGGATAAGGTATTAAGTCAGAACTGGTTATAAGAGGAATAAAGTTCTAATAGCTAAATGCTTTTTAGTAGCTAAAACTTAAGATTTGGTTCAAGGTACTTACTAGAGATTCCCAGCAACATGACTGACCAAATTCAGGTCAGGATTTCCCATCAAATTTAAAGGGATGGTTACTTTATCTTTTTAGGTTTGAGAGAGAGAGGACTTGAGGGTGTGTTTGCCCCCTCACTTTTATAGTCCTTTTAAAATGGATTTTTCTGAGGCTTATCCCTCAAAGCAAAGTTTATTCAAACAATAAAGAAGGTAACATGGAGTCTGATGGTGAAGGTGTTCTTTCTTCTCCCCTGTGCATGCTGAAATGCATATTTGCCTTGTGTCCTACTATTCCTCCCCTCTTGCTGTCTCCAGTACCCTGTTTACTACCTATATATAAACTGAGATAAACACACACACCTTTGTTTAAGATAAACCTGTTGAATAATTTTTGCCAAGGCTGAGCTTTGTGCGTTTGAACATGTGCTAAAAACATCATAACTTTACATATAATGTTGCTACATACATTTCACCACAATATTATTAGTTATTAGCAAGTTATTAGTTTTCAAATGATACTTCACACAGGATATTTTGTACAAAAAATATTACAATAGTGCACAAGGTGTGAATACAGGGGTGCTTTTGTCAGATACAGAACAAGATTATTTGCTCATGTGACTCTTTACTACTTGTTTGTAATGGTTTTGGTAATCATTCATTTTCCTTTTTTTGTTTCACATAAAATAGCAGTGGCCTTATCCACACTTGAAGCTTTTATCGGCATCACTGTGTCAGTCAGGGAAGTGAAAAAAACCACACCTAAATGTGTGATGTAGCTATACTCATGACAGAATCCCCCAATGTGGATGCTGTTCTGACTGAGTGCTTCTGTGGGCAAAGCTAACATCATTCAGGGAAATGGTGTTCCTACACCAGCAGAAAAACTTCTGCCTGCATTCACTGTGCTCACACTAGGGGGCTTTGCTGCCATAACTATACAGACAAGCCCTGGCCTATACTAGAAACTTATATCTGTATAAGAGTATATCTGCTGAAGAGTATGGAAAATCAGCACCCCTGAGCGATGTCGTTATACCAAACTAATCCCCGATGTAGACAGCGCTATGTCAATGGGAGGGCTTCTGTCACATCAGCCACTACGTTTGAAAAGTCAATTTCATGTTGTAGAAGGCTCTTTATAACAGTTTGTGCAACTGTAGAGTAATTAACACGTTCTAACTCCACTGTGTCTACAATCTTGACAGCAGTTGGGCAATCTTCTGAAATGTGCATCAGCTGTATTAGAATATTTTCAATATACCAGTGTAGGCTGACTGTATATTCATCCACAATTACAGCTATGTTCTGATCCTTCAATTCAGTGATCAGTTGTTGCTTGTGTAGTTCAAAGATTCGAGGAAGAGAGACTCATCTCAGTATACTTGCCTGCGGGATACAGCTCCCATTTTGTGCGTGATCGTTTAGGAATTCTTACATTTTGGGATTATCTATTTTTTTTTCTAGTGGGGTGTTTGCACTGCCACAGTCCTCCACCCAGTCTTGTACTATCTGTATTTCTAATTTTCATTTTATTGTGTAAGCACACCAGTAAGTGTGAGCTGTTGCTTTGCTGCTGTCACATCGCTGCTCTCTGCCCTTCATTATTTTTTTTTTCCTGTTGCTGCAACATGACATGGACCTTTTATGTGGTTGGCTATACAGTTCTTTTTAACATGGCCAAGGACTTTGCTGCAGATTGTACAAAATAACTTCCCTCCATCCACATCTTTGCCTAATTCTTTAACTCTATCCTCAGGCTTAACCATTTTAGGCACTGGTAGTAAAAGGCTTGAAATGGCCAAAGCACAAGGTGGAAAAATCGGAAAGAATCAGCAATTCTGGAAATGAAAGATAATTTTGAAAACACAATATCAGCAATTTCTGGAAAACACTGGCCATATGAGTGTATATATATGTAGTTAATAGAAAACTTTTGCAGGTTTCAAATATTTAATTTGCCCAGAACGATGATTTTTTTTATGAATACTGGAGACAAAGACGTATTTTCATTTTCTTTAGTGCACTTCCTCCTCTTTCCAACTGGAAACTAGCCTATATTTCTTCATTAAGATCCCAGATGAACTTGAAGGGCAGGTCTCTCATTTTCTCGTTTAAAAACCTTGTCGAACCTTTCACTTTGTGCCACAGTCATTATGTTCTTCCAATCTCCAATGGTCCCTGAGGTGGGAGGTGGAGAAGGGGCAATAATGGTTCGATGCTGTGCTGCCACTTGGACATTTTATTATACTCTGAATAAAGCCTGTACAGGTAAGAAACTGTGCATAGTGCTAGATGGGAGCAGTTCCTTTTCAGTTCATTCCTACTCCCCAAAGTGTAGTTCATTAGGTCTTTGGGGATTGGAGGCACATTTCCACATGTGGGGTGTGACTGAAATACAGCATAGACCCACCTATTTTTAAACTTGGAGTTGTGTGTGTTGTCCATCATACCGTTACGGTCCACTGATGAGCTGGTGGAAGCCTTTGATCATGTGATTTGCGTGTTACAGATGTCAGCAGCTTTATCTGAAAATGCTGCTCCTCTGATAAAACATGCTCTTGGTGAAAAATGATGTTATTTTTTGTAGAATCTAGACTCTAGAGGGCCCCTGTAGAAAATTGTAATGGGCCAATGACTTGACAGCAATGACAGTAATTTGACCCAATATTTCTAGACAGTGTCACCCATTCTGTTTGAGGCATCCGTAGCTCTATACAGTTACTATCTTGTACTGATTTCTTTTGGCACAAATGGTACAGGGGAAACGGGGAAGAGGAAGGAGCTACTGTCACAAGGAATATATGAATTTCTCTGAAAGCCTTTTCAGATAATGCTTAACACTAGGCAGTGGTTTTTTGCTGCGATACCCATTTTCATTCCAGGGCCCACTCCCTTCTAAACAGGATCCCTATGTAGCAATATCAGAAGAACAGAGTCATCACAAACCTGTAACATCTATTCACAATCACACGTTGAGAGCCTCCCATAATAAGGATACATACAACGTGATAAAAACCCAGCTCCTCCTCTCAAGTACAAGAATTGTTTCGTAGATTTGTATTAGTTGGATTATTTCATGCTCGGAATAATCCCTGAAAGCTGTAAGGCATCTGAACTGATTTGTCTCAACACTTATGAAGCTGCACAGAATCACTAGACTTTCGTTTTCTCCTAGTGTTCACAGATTTTAATTTTTTGGGGGGAAAAAGTCCTAACTTTTATAGATTGTGCCAGGGTTCACAGGCTTACATGTTTATAACAAGTGGCTGCTTCCATCTTACCTTTCCCAGAGACTGGGGGTAGAATTTTTAAAAATGACTGTGTGCGGTAGGCACCTCTCTTCTATTGCGGCTCCTGGGGAGTTCTGCAGCCCACTCAGAACTCTTCCATTTTTCAGTTGGGTGCTTTGGAAAATCTCACCTTCCAGTCCTGATTCTGCCACCCTCACACTGAGAAGTATTTTTTCAAGGAGTGTCAGTGAAATCAGTGAGACCAATGTACTTCGTGAGGAGTCTCATTGTGAGTAAGGGTGGCAGAATCTGATTTGTTTACTGGCTGGGTGAAGTGAGATGTTAGGCCTGGCCTTCACTTAAAGGTTAGGTCAACGTAGCTAAGAGGAACAGAGGATCATTGGCGATATATAGATTCCCTTGGTATATGGCAGAGATCAGAGTGATGCATGGAGGGGAGGGGCACACGCAGTGTCACATACCCCGCCAGGTTTCTGCCAGGGTTTGCCAGCCTCGCTCGGTCACATGGTGTGGCCAGGTCTCGTCCCTGCACGGCAGCTGACAGTGCTAGTGAGCTGCACTCCCATAGGCAGAGGCAGGAGCAACAGCTGAGATGTGCTGGGAGCAGTGCTGCTTTCCAGAAGGGGAGACTGAGGGGTAAGGGGGGGGCTGCCTGGGGGCAGCTGAACCTTTAAATTGCCCTCCCATCCAATCAGCAGGTACGGGTTGTCTCTGGCAGAGGTGCAAGTGGGGTGGGGCACACAGAGCCTCTGGCATAATTGAAGGGGTGAGGGTTGCAGGGAGTCACTGCAAAAGGGGACAAGAGGGTGGCACACAGGCAGCAAGGGGGAGAGAGGAAGGGATGCAAGAAGGCCGTGGCCCACAGATACAAAGTTCGTGATGCATTAGTGTTTAGATATAATGATGTCAACAGGCCTCACCTTCTTCATCTCCTCGTAAGTAAGGAAGAGAATATTGTAATCAGCTCTGTGGGTGTACCAACCTCTGATGTGATCAAACCAGGAGCTAGCATAGGCGTGCGCACAGGGTTTGCCGGGTGTGCCCAGGCACACCCTAATGCAGGGGTTTCAAACATATGGCCCGGTATCTTTTTGATGTGGCCCACGGTGCCATCTCGCTGTGTTTCCAGCTGATGGTGGAGGGTAGAAAGAGCGGCAGGCGTGCGATTTCTCGGTGGACGGACACAGCGAGCTGCCGCGGAAAAAGAAGGAGCTGCGAGATTTTGCAGCGGAGGCTAGGGCGAGAATTCCGCTGATGGAACTGAGTTTGACACCCCTGATAAAGATGAAAATGAAAAATCCCTGGGTGCACACCCTAATGAAATGTGCTGTGCACACCTATGGGCGCTAGCAAGAACTTATGAGGGTGAGAAAATAATCAACGTAAACATTAATGGTCTCCAAGAGAAAAATAGTTCAATTATCAACACTTCAGCACCCTAATAGTGTCACCCGCAGGGCTGCAGAATGACGGTTCAAGTCCCTCCTCAATGACTAGCTGAGTTATACAAAGTGGGAAACTTCAAGAGGAGAGATTGAGGAAATTGTCCCACCCCAGAATACCCTGTAACCCCATGGTTAGGGCACCCCTGGGATGTGTGACAGCAGGGATTTCAACCAGCGTGTCTCACATCTTCTGTAAGTGCTCTAAGCCCTAGGCTACAGGGTAAAAAGGGGCACTTGCTCCTCTTCTGGCTGTACGGTCATGTGAGTCCCAACCTGGTAGATGGTCTCCCGGGTGGCCTCTGAGCATATCTACTGGATAGGGTTCCTCAGGCAAGATAGGGGGGATGCCTACTTTGTGAATCCTGCCACATGAGTTAAGAGCTAAGCTGCTCCAAGGTGTCAGGACTGAGATACCTGTGTACATGCCCACTGGCAGAAATTTTAGGCTCCTAGGAGACTTTGCCAGAGGAAACTTGGGCAGCTAGGAATTTTAAGCACCTTCAGCATTAGATAACAGCTGAATGGGGCTTGTGAGAATCTACATTTTGCATTTAGGCACCTAAAGTGGCCACTACACACCCAAGTCCCCCCTGTGACTCCCAACCAACAAATTTTGGTTTTGGTTTCTTTTTTTACAGAAAAACAGTCAGTTACATAGCTAACAACAAGTTGTGCTTTTACCTCTAGACTTCACTGGCATCATAAAATGGTACTTTACCCAGTACAATATTTATGCTTTGATGTTCAGAATAGTTTACTTTTAGATAATAATTTCCATTACTTCCAATGAGCTGCCTAGAACTAAATTCCCCTGTATTATTATCCAAAATCCTGTGTCCTTTGTGGTAACCTGGCCTAAATTCCAAAGCAAAGATCTTCCAGTTTCTTCAGCACTCTAGTGTAGAAAAATGGAGAGTCTGCTGTAACTTCAGCAAAAATGGAAGATTTTTTTTATTGAATTAAATATGAAATGAACAAAACTGTAAACTCACTATTCCTGGTTTTAGTAATACATTTAATTTATTTTACTGTAAGCTCAAATTGTCAGTGTGCCACAGACTGCTTTAGAGAGGACACTGCATTGCAAGACAGATGTTAAGAGAGAATTCAAGAGCTGGATAGATAACAGCTGAGTCTTTTGGCTCTTGGGAAGGCATAGATGGTAGTTTGAGAATGTGGGCTCACCACAGTAGGTGGATATTTCTACTAATGTGATCAGTACCATACTACTTCTGTTTTCTCTGTACAGTGCTTATTAGCATCTGCTCATCTCAGTTATTTCAGTGGTTAAGTGTTGAAATGTATTTAAATATTCATTATTATCAGAGTTTATACCTTATTGAGATAAATTAAAATCAGGCAACATGCACTTTACTGGTGCATTGTGTGTGATTACACAGCTCCCCTGAACTAACTTTGCACACAGAATTTCTATAGTGAGCTGTTGATACTACTGCAGTCACTGCAGCCTTAGAACCGTGCCTGTCTCTCCCCATGACCCCTGTGCCCATCTAAGGGGGAGAATTCTGACCAGCACCACATTCAGCTCCACACGGATAGTTTATTCAGTCTGGGCTCAGTGAAGAGGGTTTGACCTTCTAGCAGTAAATGAAACCTTACCTTCCCCAGCTAAAAACCTCTCCATTAAAATATTAAAATCAAGTACTTTCTCAAATATGAATGCATGCTTGCTAAAATGAATATAGGAAACCACAACATCCTTTTGGTTTCTGGCTACATAAATAACCTGCAAGATAAAAAAAGGGGGCAGTCTCAGATAAATTAAAGGGGCACCATTAACATTCACCATGGAAGGCTCTCCTTTTAGAACAAGGAAAACAAAGCAGCAGGGGAGGGGACATATCCTGGAGAGTGAGATCAGTGGGAGTCCCTGACACCCCTCTCTCCACAACCTCTTGAGCTGCTTCGTGGCACAGACATGATTACTTAAAAATGTTTAACTTTAGTAGCTGCTGTGTAACTTCCTTCAGCGTCACTATTAGACTGTTACTTAAATTTAACATCCTGGTGGGGGGAGGGGGAATGCCAAAGAAACCCACCACAGTAGCATTTAACTTCAGAAAGGAGAACTACACAAAAATGAGGAAGCTAGTTAAATGGAAATTAAAAGCAACATGAAATGCCTGCAAACTACATGGAGACTATTTTAAAACACCATAATAGAGACTCAAACTAAATGTATACCCCAAATTTAAAAAAAAATCCAGTAACAGAACAAAAAAAAATGCCACCATGGCTAAACAAGCAGAGTAAAAGAGGCAAAAAGTCATCTTTTAAATATTGGGAAGTCAAATCCCAGTGAAGAAAATAGAAACGAGTATAAACTCTGGCAAGTCAAGTGTAAAAGTATAATAAGGCAGGCCAAGAAAGTTAAAACAACAAGAGTCCTGTAGCACTTTAAAGACTAACAGATTTTTGCAGGCATAAGCTTTCAGGTTGCAGCCCATGAAAGCTTATGCCTGCAGAAATTTGTTAGTCTTTAAAGTGCTACAGAGCTCTCGTTGTTTTTGCTGTATACAGACTAACATGGCTACCCCTCTGGAACTTTTCACCAAGAAAGTTAGTTGCACTCACATTCTAGGGGCACAAAAACTAAGCCTTTTTTCTTTTTTAAGTACATAAGAAGCAGGAAGCCTCCTAAATAGTCAGTGGTGTTACTGAACAATCAAGATTCAAAAGGAGCACTCAAGGAAGACAAGGGCATTGCAGAGAAGTTAAATGAATTCTTGCATTAGTCTTCACTGAAGACAATATGGGAGAGATCCCCACAAGGCTCCAGAGATAATCGTGGCAATTACAAGCCAGCAAACCTAACATCAGTAACAGACAAACTGATTGAAACTATCGTAAAGAACAAAATTATCAGACATATAGAGAAACACAATATGTTGAGGAAGAGTCAACATGCCTGTTGTAAAGGAGAAATCATGCCTCACCAATCTAGTAGAATTTTTGAAGGGGGCAAACGAATGTGGACAAGGTTGACCTAGTCATTATAGTATACTATATTGGGTTTTTCGAAAGCCTTCGACAAGGTCCCACACTAAAGGTTCTTAAGCAAAGTAAGCAGTCATGGGATAAGAGGGAAGGTCCTCTAGTGAATTAGTAACTGGTTAAAGATAGAAAACAAAGGGTAAGAATAAATGGTCAATTTTCACAATGGAGAAAGGTAAATAGCAGGGGTGTTCAGTTTAGAAAAGAGATGATGGGTGGGAGTAGGGGGAGAATATAAAATCATGAATGGTATGGAGAAAGTGAATAGGGAAGTGTTATATACCTAGCCACATAAAAGAACTAGGGGTCACCCACCAAATTAATTGTTGGCAGATTTAAAACAAAGGGAAGTACCTCTTCACACAACGCACAGTCAACCCAGGGAATTTAATGCCAGGGGATGTTGTGAAGGCCAAAAGTATAATTGGTTTAAAAAAAGAATTAGATAAGTTCATGGAGGATAGGTCCATCAATGGCTATTGGAGACACAATCCCCTGCTTTTGGTGTCCGAAATCTCCAACTGCCAGAAGCTGGGACTGGATCAAGGGATGGACGGATCACTCAAAATTACCCTACTTTATTCATTCCATCTGAAGCATGTGGCTCTGGCCACTGTCAGAGACAGGATACTGGGCTAGATACACCATTTGTCTGACCCAGTATTTCCCTTCTTATGTTCTAATTTATGGAACATTTCTGCCTTTGCCACATTGTAATTGACAATTCTACCATTTCCCTCTGGTAAATGGATCAATCCCATTTTTAACTTAATTTTTGTTCATAATATACATCAATTGTCCTTAACTCTGCTGACCATAGACGTCTCCTTTTGTCCTTTTGCTTCCCTTATCAGTTTTCTAAATTTCCTAGCTTCTGATTTATATTCATTATTATCAACTTCCCTTTTCTTCCTTTCGTTATGATAGCTGCCACCACTTCCCTTGTAAGCCAGGTTGGTTTTTAACCATGTATTTTAATCTTCTCTCTCTATGGTGATTTTTTGAACATATAGTAAAATGTTCTTAAACAATTCCCAATTATCATTCACGTTTTTCTAATTAATTTTTTTCTCCCAGCTGATTTGGCTCATAATTATTTACAGCTTTGGGAAACTGGCTTTTTAAAGCACCAAGAATATATATTATTAGTTTGAACTCTATTCTGTGTGCACATAACAAATGTGATCAAGTCATAATCATTTGTACATATGTTACCACTAATTTTTAGTTCTGTGATCAATTTTTCTTTATCTGTCAAGAAAAGGTCTAATATAAAACTCCCCTCTGTTGGATGAAGCACTTTCAGTTAGATAAAAAAGCTCTGACAAATGCTACCACCAAACTTAGGTTGTAATGGTGGTCAGTAAGAAAAGGGTTAATGTAGGTTTCAGACAAAAGTCCGATTGCTCGTTTCCCTTTAGGAAAATTGCATCAGTCTTACCTGATTTTGGAAAGGTAACTAAAATACATCACTGTCTCGGATTTCAAAATGCTCCAGTGAATCTATATATTCAGGTGTGGCCAAGTCTTGCAGGAAATAAAATCCCTTGTTTGAACATAAATTCTTCTGATGGCTCCATTGTTTACTTGGTTTCTCTTATATGTCAAGAATCTGCAGGTAAGAGAACATAATTTTATATAATTTTTGTTTTGCAGTCATCTTTTGGGAAAAATTTCAATACAACATACAACAGTTCCTGTCTGATAGCAAAATGAACAACAAGAACAGCAGATCGAATGATAGCATAGAACTCTCATTTTTAGGGACTGGCATGAGAACAGAATATTTTTCCCAGGAAAAAGTGGTGTGTGATGTGTTTTCTCTAGGTTATTTATTTGTACAAGGTGTCTGGAAGTTAGTCACAAACTTTGCTTAATTATTTATCTAACTGTACAGAATCGATGTAAATGGGCACTAAATATCAGAGCTACTCAAGAAGCTCACCAGAGTCCAGTTCTTTCTAAGGGCTATAATGGTCTTTGTGAACATCCAGAGTAACTAGGCTGCAGTCAAATGAATTTTGTGTCTGGAATTCTGTTCACATCATCTCTCTCACTGATTCTCTTTTTCTAATATTTCACTATTTAATATGTTTCTCCTTCTTGTCCAGTAACATAAATTCAGCAAAATGGAATGGAGGAGAGGAACTTTGTTTTCTCTTGAGTTTTCTTTGATAACTCTTTTTCCTCATCTACTATATTGTATAAGGGTCATGACATAACTCAGTAGTGTTACTACATATGTGCCAGTGAAGAACATTGTCTATAGCCCTTCCAACGGAGGTGGAAGAGGGAAGAGGGAGAGAGGAGTTGAGGACATGGATGGAGAAAGGAAGGAGTAAAATAAACCCTGTAGGGGATTTCAGCGTGTGTGTCTGAGATGGAACAAGTTTTAAGAAATTTCCAAGTAATAATTTTATCAAATTAATTGTACTTAATATTCAGATTTCTTTTTCCAGGCTTCCCAATAATAGATGTCTTTTTTTGTGGGACACAGCTAACAAAGATTCAGAGGGGTAGCCGCGTTAGTCTGTATACAGCAAAAACGACGAGAGTCCTGTAGCACCTTAAAGACTAACAAATTTCTGCGGGCATAAGCTTTCGTGGGCTGCAACCCACTTCGTCAGATGCATGAAGTGGAAATCACAGATAGGAAGTGTATATATATATATATATATATATATATACATCCAATATATGCCATCATGTGCCAGCAATGCCCCTCTGCCATGTACATTGGCCAAACCAGACTGTCACTACGCAAAAGAATAAATGGACACAAATCAGACATCAAAAATGGTAACATCCATAAGCCAGTAGGAGAGCACTTCAATCTTCCAGGACACTCTGTAGCTGACTTGAAAGTTGCCATACTTCAACAAAAAAACTGCAAAAACAGACTTCAGTGAGAAACTGCAGAGCTGGAACTCATATGCAAACTTGACACAATCAGACTGGGTCTGAACAGGGACTTGGAATGGTTATCTCATTACAAGAAGTAATTGTCACTGTTTACACATTCTCACCTCCTAATCAATGGTTGTGAATAGGCCTCATCTACTCTAACTGAATGGACTTTGTTAGCACTTGCCCTCCCCATTGTTGTTTCTTACCCTTGGATATATATATATATACATACATATATATACATATATACATATAATATACATATATATATATATATATATACATATATATACTGCCTATCTGTGATTTCTACTTCATGCATCCAATGAAGAGGGTTGCAGCCCAGGAAAGCTTATGCCCGCAGAAATTTGTTAGTCTTTAAGGTGCTACAGGACTCTTGTTGTTTTAGCTAACAAAGAGCAGCAGGTATGTGAAACAGAGCCTTAGTTAGAGCAATTAGACAACACACCAGCCTCAGTAGGGGTAATTGTATGTCCTAATAGTGAGAAAGGTAAGACATACATTGTTTAAATAATGTCATTAGTTATTGCTACTAAGTTTTACTGTTCTTTGGACTGGGTTCCTGAGATAAAACAAGGACTGGAGAATTATTATAAATGTATGAGCTTTTTTATCAAGTAAAATTGCTTTTAAAGCAAACAAGCAAAATAAAGATTTTTAGTTAGTGTTCACAATTTCAGAAATTGAACTCAGCATGGGATTGTTGCAATTTTCAAGTGATAACTAATCAGTTACAGTTTATTCAAGGTCTTATCAAAATCTTATTACAAAGCCAACTTTTATCCTAGCTCTATAATAGTATGATTCAGTGATTTTGCTACCCGCATGGAGCTATGGACCCTTATTTATTCCAATCAAGTTTATATGTCAATGGAATTATGGGACTGCTCACATCAGTTCAATCAAGCAATTGTACAGTAGAATTTGGAGATTTTATCAAAGTAACTTCATTCTCAAAGCATGTCACTTCTGTTCAGAAGTGCCTTGCCCAAATAATAATACTCATTGCCAAGCTTTGTCACTTACACACAAGACTAGCACACATTAAATCCAATATAATTTAATAATGTTGAAGCTATTCTAATTTTTCTAAAATTTAAGCTGTACTGTAAACTCTTTCATGCCCCTTTAACAAAAAATGTACACAGTGGTAAAATCTTTTGATTACAAGCCAATACAACACTTCCTTTTTTTGTCTGAGAAGAGGTCAATCTCTTGACAACAAAATCTGATTTTTTTAGGCAGACCTCTTTGAAACACTCAGGGCAAGTACTGTTGCCTGTCACAAACATTATGAGGCTTAGTTTCCCTAGCCTCAATGCTTGCTCTCAATTACTTATTGATTTAGTGTAATTTCTAGACAACTGACAGCAAGCTTGTTAGTAAAATAAAGGTTTGCTTCATACACTGAGTCCTTCAGAGGATTTTAACTCAGGTAATTACTTTCTGAGAAGAATTTTTTAGCTTACCATAACCAAGTCATCACTTGGGTAAGCAATACATGTATTTCATGTTGTTATTTATCCGTTGGAACTGGCATGAAGCTGATTTTTCCAGCTCAGATTCACAGTTGCAGTGACTGGTTCTATCTTTGAGTGATTGCTCATATCCATTCCAATATAGCTGAGTGTGCGCCCCGTGCACTGGTTCCCGGAACTTTTTTGCCCCTAGCAAGCCCCGTAGGGCCGGCTCCGGCGCCCCCTGGAGTGCCGCGCTCATGCTGCGGTATATCAGGCGCCGCCGGCCCTGAGGGCCCTCAGTTCCTTCTTTCCGCCCGTTGACGGTAGCTGGAACAAATGCCCCTTGCTCTTCAGCAAGTAGCAGTCCCTGTAGTTTTTTCTAGTAGTTGTTGTTAAAGTTGTTGTTAGAGTTAAGTATAGTCATTAGTGAAGTAGTTAGCACAGAGATAAGATAGTTGCCCTTCGGGGCTTAGGGTTGAGCTATGCATCACTCCAGATATTGTGACAGCTGTTTTCCTATTCTTGTTACAGATTTTGCAGCTATCTCCTTAGAAAGGACTTTAAAAGACAAGTTTAATAGGATGCTTGAAAAGACTTCACTTGTTACCAGGCAGAAAGTACTCTAGTTGGCCAGTAGATGACCTCACCATCACTCTCATCCAGATATTTCAGCTTCAGAGAGCAACAAGTTGAACACAGAGCACTTCATACATTTTCCGCTAGGCAACGTGACCGGGTTACTTTTATTAACAATGCTGATACATGCCAATGAGAAAGTTTCCTATGCTTCTGGCAAAGAGTTAGAATTATCTAACCAGGTTACGAGTTGTGTCCCTTATCATTCAACAAGAAAGGCATCTCCTGTATGGCTTCTTGCAACTTTGTCAAATTCCAGTTTTTTTGTGCAAAACAGATTGTGCCCTCCCAGTCTGTGTAAGATGTGCTTGACCCTGCGTTGACTACCCGCTGGCTTAGCTCTGCTCAGCAACCTACAGCTGCAAATTAGTTCTCATGGGCTGCATTGCAATTTGGGCCTTTGACCAACTTTGTATGACTCCAAGCTCTTTCCATCAGCACATTTAGCTGTCTGCAGAGATGCCGAATAATTTCCTCCCTGCCTCTTTCCTCCCTTTCCTTTTTTGTTGTTGGTTTGTTTGTTCTCCCCTTACTTTTGTGGGGAAAAATTTCAACAAAATGTAAATAAAAACATGCAGGTCATTGTTATTAATGTTACATATTTTCTGTATCAGCATGACAAAATTCACTTTCACGATTGAATATTTCAGGAAAAGTGTCAGATTAGAATATATTGCAAAAGAGAGACTTTCTGAGCAGGAATTGTTGCAATTCTTCTATACCCATATTTCCACTCCCCACCCTTTAAATAACTTAAGTAATTTAATAATATTATATCTGACAAGGTCCATATCACTCCCTGATCTACACTACTTATAATAGATTAGAGGTGTAAATGGAGAGAGTCTGAGAACTCTCATTTCTCTTTAAACTCAGACCAAAGTTGTCAAGCTGGGAAACAAAAGATTGAGCAGCAAGATCTGGGGAGTGACCAACTTTGTCTACTGGTACAAGAGCCAGACTGGGGAGTTTATCATTTTGCTTCCCATTGTAGTCCAGTGCACATTAGGGGTAGAAACATAGCAATGTGCAGTGTCCAAGGAAGCCTTCCTCCTGGGGGCCACAGAAGATGTTCCCTTGGAGCTTACATTTTTGATTTTGCCAAATGAATCTGCTGATCTCCCCGTTAAGTAACGGAAATTTTAAATCACACTGAGGAAAGATTGTTTTGTTTTTGTAGTTTGATTTTAGAAATAGAGGGGTCCTCAGGATAGCGCCATATGATAAAATACTCAAGTCACATGACAAAACAAACCTCAACCGGCACTTAAATTGGAAGACAAAACAATTATATGCTCAGACCCGGCAGAGCTACATTCACCTTAAAAATTCCCTCCTTTCTTGCTTTGTTACACCAATCAGCTGCTTTGACAATTGTATTATTTCGTTTTTTCAACTTTTAAAAAATGTATGCAACTTCCTTTTGCCCTTCAGGTTGCACTGCAAGCTCCATAGAAGATTTCAGTTTGACGGACACTGCAAAAAAGGGCTGGTTTAAAATGGTCACCCATTTGTAGGAGGAGGAGATTTATAAAACCTTGAATTCATTTATTTTCATTACTCAGCTCCTTTGTTGAATGGTCACAAAAATAAAATAAAGTAAATTCAGGAACAGATTCCATGCCACTCAGCTGATTACCAAAGGGCAGTGATAGAAAATAGTTCCACTGCCTCCAACCCACATTCACTCAAGCATATAAAATGCTTAAGTCAGTCACAAATTTACCACTAAAGACTTTTTAGTAGCATATTATTTTACTGCATAATATTTACCTTCTTGTCTAGGTTTCTGCTGACACACATCCACAGTCCTTGATGCTGTCTGAATAAAGAAGATAGACATTCAGTCCTATAATGGCAAATATTTACACTGCTTTCAGATCAGTTGGTGTACAACCTCAGTGGAGTTTCATGATCTTGTTAACCTTCTTTTAATCCCTTCCAATCTTTGAACTGAGGGTTGACCCCTAGTAAAAGATTACAAAATTCAGTAATTGTTACAAATGTAAAGACCTCAGATTGTCTGCATGAAAAAACAGTAGTGAATGTGTCTCTGATTCCATGTATATGTCTGATAGCAAAATTATTTAAATGATAGTATCGTAGTTTTCACTTCATTCCAACTTTTCATACCAGCAACACTTCAAAAGGGCAATAGAAGAAATGGACAGGAGTAAGAAAAAACTGTTTTGGTCCTTGATGAATCTTAGTTTAAAGTGACCTAACAACAGATTTGTAATAAGTGTCCACCTACTTTTAGGTAATTTATTGGTTAAAGGGGAAAAAATTGCTGATATATCATATTGAGTTTGTATTAACACACATATATATTAGCTTTTGCTAAAAGGTTGAGTGAAGTTAATTTTTATGAAATTTAGTTACTACAGTAAGTGCACAGTTGAGATAGAACCACAGACTCTAACCCACCTGCCTGGTTTATCACCAGCATTCGAATTTAGGACTTTCAACACTAAAAGCTGGAGCCTCTTCCACTGGAGCTGAAGGAGCACCTGAACAAGTTAATAATAATAGGTCCTTAGCCATTAATGGACCAACCACTTTCATGGGCTCAATACACATTTTGCCAGTTTGTTACATGATGTATACAAAGCACATGCAGGTGCAATACGCACATAGCACATCTCTCCAACGGTCTATGAAAATCATGTAGTCGTCAAATGATTCTTCGGATTTGATTTATTCTTTCATTGTTTCCACAATAAAAAAAGTGAGCAGTACAAGAATTGGCTGTCATTTGGTCATTTTGCTACAAACATGGCAACATTTAAAATGAGTTTTAATTATCAAAGGCAATACCCCAAATATTCCCATAGGTTAGATTGTGAAAGCTGCCTCGTTTCAGCTGCATGTCCTGTACAATCCAATATTGTTAGGCTTGGAACAATTTACTTTTTATTGGCAACACAAACTGATGAAAAATATTTTTATTGATAAGCAGCATTTCTTTCTCTGCCTAAGAATTTTTAGTTTGATTTAAGGATGTTTGCTTTGTATGTTTTAACATGTGATGTTGACAATTTGTGTTTTAACAGTTACAAAGCTTTAGCTTTTTGAATATCAATGTCTACTGTCATTATACAATTGTCTGACCTCTCCTGATGATTTCCCACAACTGTGAAAATTTAAATTGACAAACATTGATATTTTCTATACAAATTATTTAAAAAATAAAGTACTGCCATGCCTAAATGTTGTTTATTGTAAGACTGGTGTATCTTTCTGTTGGCAGGTAACATACAATTTTTTGGTAAGGTGTTTTTTTGGTGAGTTGTTCTGCATGGATAGAACTCTGCACCTACACAGAACACAGTGGGCTGGAAGATTTTGCGGGATTGGGTCCCATAAATGACACCATACAGTATGCATTGTTTAAAAACACAATTGCAACTTCCTATATTTGTGCAGTTAAGTAGCTGTTTTTTGTCCTATATTGTTAACTGTATTAGCAATCAAAATTGGGTATTTTTTAAAAATTAAAATCTATTTTTTCTGAGACTTTTCTTGGCAGGCACCATTCCACAGAAAAACAACAAGGTTTGTCTGATAAGAAGCATGAGGAGCGGTCAGGTGTCAAAGTCTATGAATTGCCTCCCATCCTACATCAGTATTTGTTTCACAATCAGTAGCAGAATATGTTTGGCCTAATCTGCCTTATTTCATTATTTATTATTCATCAGTCTTCATACCACAAACTGCAGAGTGTTATTAGATGGGCAGGCAGTGTGGTCAGTTAATTTAAGCATAGGGTTGGGAGCCAACAACTCCAGTGGCATAATTCTGTCTCTTCCATTGACTTACTGCATGACCTTTGGCAAGATGCTTTCAAAAGTGGACTCTGATTTTGGGAGCTCAACTAATAACTTCTTGGAGTTGCTTTTCAGACTTGCTGCCTACCCCATCACTCTAATGAAAGTCAAGGAGAGCTATGAGTACTCAACACCTTTGAAAAAAATCATACTCATGGTGTCTTTAATTGGGGGACTCAAAAATCAGTGAAAATGTTCATCTTAACCTCTTTGCTTCTTAAGAACCACCTTGGAAGATTGATTTAGTATGTCCCTATTTCACAGGAATGTTGTGAGAGTTTAGATGTGTAAAAAGGGCTTTGAACATATAAATCCTAGGAATATACAACTGCTAAAATTACTATAAATTATTTGGGGACAGAAAGTTCTGATATTTGGTTAGAAGACAGTAACACAGGTTCAAATTTGTAGTGCTAGCTACAGTAGTGCATTTAACATATTTGATTGCCTCTGCATTACCTTTGTGACGAAAATGTTCTTTGCCTTTCTCCAGAAAGTTATGGGACAAGCCACATGGCTGGCTTTGGGATCAGCTTTCATATTATAAGAGCTCTGCGTAAGCTCGAAAGCATGTCTCTCTCGCCTACAGAAGTTGGTCCAATAAAAGATGTTACCTCACCCACCTTGTCTCTCTAATACAGACTATGGTATGTCTGCTCTATAGGAGACCTCTCACCATGGTACTTGACATGAAAATAGTTGGTATGAGTATTATGATAGTCAGTCCCAGTGAGAAGACATGAGTTTGCTAGCAGAAGATACAGAGGCATCCAGCCAAAGCTGCAGGAATCAATGTGACTACATCATCCTGTAGGGGTTACTAGTTTGTATTACCAATCCCCTGATCCCTTTTTGATGAATAGATACAATTGTAGATAAATAGATAGTTTTAAAAAAATTTGAAGACTGGACAAGGGCCTAGATCTTTACACATATTTAGGTCGTAACTCCCAATGGGAGTTCAGGGCCTGTCATGGGGTCTACTCACCTCCTGGCCACTCTGGGGAATCTGTTCTTTCCAGGTCAGAGGGCCTCTTCTGCTACTTGCCAGACACTCTCTTGCCTCTCTCTCTCTCACGCGCTGCCTGGAGCTGAGGGTGCTCCTCCTTCATGACCTGGCCATCAAGCCAGGTCACTATCTCTGTTAGACCCCCTTTTGGGGTACCAAAATCTCTCCTGACAAATGGGCTCAGACAGTCTCCCCGTTCATTGTTCGGAGCCACTTCTCAGCAGCTGGTAGGGAAACCTGGGAAGACAGCCTGAGCCAATTTATCAGGAGAGACTTTTAGACCCCCTTCCAGGGGACCACACGTTTAGTGGCCTGGCCAGAGGGTCAAGTCACAAAGGCACACCCTGAGTTCCAGACCATGAGAGAGGCAACAGAGCGTGCAGCAAGCAGCAAAACCTTTCTTGGATCTGGAAAGGGCTGATTCCGCAGAATGGGCAGGAGGCGGCGCCCCTAGCAGTGAGTGGACTTCATGACATTGGTGGAGAACATGGGCATGTGTCAGCCCTAATACAAGGGGAGTGTAGAGAGCCCTAACAGAAAAAGGGACCGAGACAATGGAGCTGCAGTATGCGGAAGCCTTTTTCCACAGAGGGCACTTATACCCTCCCAGGCTGGACTCCAGATAGGGTGACCAGATGTCCCAATTTTATAGGGACAGTCCCGATATTTGGGGCTTTGTCTTACATAGGTGCCAATTACTGCCCCCTGTCCTGATTTTTCACACTTGCTATCTGGTCACCTCACCTCCAGAGTCACCGCCTCTGAAGAAGAGGGGTGACGGATAGTGGGCATGGATCCAGGCCCTGCTGCGGCAGGTGCTGGACAACCAGCAGAGCCAATGGGAGGCACATGGGTACCTGAAGACTTATCTGGTCCCGTTGGCCAAACAGCAGCTGGCTCTAGTTAAGCTCCTATGGGAAGAAGCTAGCAGAGGCCTCAGACAGCAAGATAGGAAGGGAGGTACCAGGACCAGGAGGCCAGAGACCTGATCAAAGCAATATTATGCCTGCAGGCAACAAGGACACCTAAAAAGGGAGTGCCTCTACTAGGATGGGGGAGAGAAGCCTTACTTAGAAGGCAGAAAGATAAGAAAACCCCAAAAAGTTCGTCCTATGGTGAGAACAGGAAAGGGAGGGGCTTGTTTCTCCTGTGGTCAGCAGGGACACCAAACAGAGTGGATGCCTGCATTCTCCACCAGTGTCACAGGGTCCATTCACCCCTGGTCGGGCCTCCTCCTGATTGCTCTGTAGATTAGCCTTGGCCAGGCATTAAGCCCTCCTTGGGTGGTGTCATCCTTTCTCTCCTCCCCCCCTACAGGCTCCTCTTGTTCCAGGAACCACAGCCTCCACTTCATGACTTGGCTCTCTTGGTCCTCTGGCAAGTGTTTGGGGGGGAGGAGGTGACAATGTCTTTCTGGAACTAATTGTCCCAGACAGTCCACTGTCCTTTGTCTGGTCTATGCCTCACCCTCAGTGGCTGGTGAGCAAACCCAGGCCCATCCATTACTTCAGGTTCCAGCTCAGGGGCCCTCTAATCAGCAGCCAAGGTCCACATTCCTCTTCCTCGCTGCTTTTCCCCTGAGCCTTCTCCTACCTTCTTGGATTCCCCCTCTCCAGGTTTGCTGGCCTCTCAATTCCCTCCTCCCAGAGAGTACTTGTGGACTGCCCCTATAGTCCTAAACACTCCCTCCTTTCACCCAGGCAGTAACTTCAGCCTATTCCCTTGCAGCCTCTTTTCTGTTCTCAACTCCTGGGCTTTATACAGGCCCCTCCTTTTCCTATCCAGCTGAGCCTGCTTCCAATTAGCGGCTCCTTCACAATCTAAATCTCTCTCCTGCTCATGGCTTAAGTGGTTGATTGAGCCCACCTGGTCTAATTCAACTCTAAGGGTATGTCTACACTGCAGCACTAATTCGAATTAGCTTAATTCGACTTTCAGCAGCTGATTTATAGAAATCGCAGCAGAGTGTACACACTACGCTGTTTGTGCTGGTCTCTTGCGTTCACACTGACCAGCCTTAATTCGAATAAGAAAGCAGTGCAATGTGGGTAGCTATTCCACAGTGGCTGTTGGGACTAGTGTCATTGTTCCAGGATGCAGCGCTGCTTCCCCCACCCTTTCCTCCGCCAAACAAACAGGAAAAGGATTTTGTGCCGTTTTTTTACTCCCTCTGATCGCCATTGCTGCAGAGACATGGAGCCAGCTCAACTCTGCACTCTAATTGTGAGCGTGACAAATACATAGCAGCTTATCATGGAGTACTTTAGAAATACAGCAAGAAGGCGAAGCAGATACTACATCTATGCCACCGAGGCTGCCCTGCTACAAGCCATTGAGCAGAACAATTCCCAATTGCTGCAGGCTGTAACGTGTCACCTGCAGTCCGTGGAGTGCCAGTTCTGGTGCACTTTTGTGTCCTGGGTAATATCCTTATAGTTTACTCTTTTGATGGATTAGTGATCACAAACCACAATTAAATTGATTGATTCATAGATTAATAGATTTTATGGCCAGAAGGATCATGGTGGTCATCTAGTCCAGTGCTTTTTAACGACCGGTCCATGGACTGGCTCTGGTCTGTGGCAGCCTCCTTGCCAGACCTTGAAATTTCCCTGACATAGAATATTAATATTTATAATATAAAGGGGGCGGGGGTTGTACTTGCATTTTACTTTACAGTATTCATTCAATTATTTGAGAACATTAAAAAATAATAAATAAATAAACTGACTGGCTGACATCGGTTGCCAAGGTGCTGATATGCAAAGCAATTTCATGCGCATTTGCTGGAAGGAAGTTAACAGAAAGTGGCGAACAAAATTTAAATTCTAGTAAAACTTTTATTTAGCGAAACCAGACAATGTAATTGTCAAAGCAGTTATCTGTGGATCGATTTTTCAGAATGAACAAAAGTTCAGAAAAACATAATAGAGATGTGAGTGACGCCAAACGTGGTAAGGAGGATGGGTTAGAAAAGAAAAGGAAATGTTTGGCCTTCAATCGAAAATACAATTTATCTTACATTAAGTATGGGTTTGTTACAAGTGAGGATGTAGATTGTTCGAAATCACTCTGCTTTGTGTGTGGCACGACTCTGAGCAATGATGCCATGAAACCTTCAAAAATGATTTGACACCCTGACCTCCAAACATCCAAATTTAAAAGAAAAGCCAGTGGAATTTTTCCAATGGAAGTGAGATGAAGTGAAAGGGCAAAAGAAACTACTGCACTCCTCTGTAACATCAAATGAAGTTATGTTTAAAGCCTCATATCTGCTGTCCCTACACACAGCTAAATGCAAATCGCCAGGTACAGTTGGTGAAGAACTAATCATGACTTCAGTAATAGATGCCTGTCACAAAGTCTTGGGTGATGCAGTTGCCAAAAAGTGAGTTGTCAAATGATAGTGTCTCACATCAAATTACTAATACTGCAGAAGGTATTGAAGCTCTGTTGATAGAAAGGGTAAGAGCGTCGAGCTGGTTTGCAAGTCAACAGACATTTCTGATGCAGTGGTTCTTATTGTTCCTGTGCGCTATGCCTATGAAGGCACATTTTACGAAGATTTCCTCTGCTGTGAAGAACTGCCACAAAACACAACAGGTGCTGAAATCTTCCAGGTCCTAAACAAGTATGTAACAGGACATGGACTTTAGTGGAACCGCTGCATTGGCATTTACACTGATGGAGTGGCTGCAGTGACAGACAGACATTCAGGTGTAGTGGTGAAAGTGATGGAGGTTGCACCGACTGCTCAAGCAGCACACTGCTTTATGCATCGAGAGGTCTTGGCAGCCAAGAAATTATCTCCAGACCTGGTTGAGAAACACTGTCCTACACCATCAAAATGTTCTTAAATTTGTAAAAAAAAACTTTGGTGAGAAAGCAAAATGCAGACAGAGGTCTCATTAGGCAATCTGCCTTGCTGAAGAACTCACAGGATTTTTTCAGAGATGCCTTTTTTTTTGTTCCTGGTACATGTGAGCAGCAGAAAGAAAGACAGACTCCCCCCTGAGCAGGGACTTGAACCCTGAACCTTCAGATTAAAAGTCTGAGGTTTCAACAACTGAGCAAACCAAGAAGCCATACCTGGAAAAACCCCACTCAGGATGAAGTGACACATTGATCTCTACCCAGGAGGGGTGACAACTGAGAAGACAGGAACCTAGTGTGGTTGCCCTTCAGGGACCACGGACAGGGAATGCCCTGAACTATGATATATACATCTTGAATTGCTTTACTGTTTGTCTCTTCAGTTTTAGGAATATGCTGATGGTGTTTTATGTCTGGCTTTTTATCTTCCATCTGGCTGTTTTTAGCTGCATTACTGTATAATGTGGCTCTCTTCCTGTTGAAGGAGAAATTGGTTGGGTTCTACAGCAGTGCCTTTAGCATTACTTATTAACACTTTGGCCCAGATAGATCCCCAAAGATATTTAGGCCCTGTGATGGGGTGTATTCCCCATACCTCACACATAGGCCTGGTCTACACTGACGACTTAGGTCGCCTTAAAGTCCCTTAATTCGAATTAATTACACCCGCGTCTACACTGCTGCCACTGCTAAATCGAATTAAGGTGCCTGTAAAATCAACCTAATAAGACCACCTCTGCAAGTGGCGTAGTGCCTAATCAAATTAGTTAAATCGATTTAGCATCAGTGTAGATGCAAAGGGGCTTAAATCGAATTAATTGGCCTCTGGAATGTATCCCAAAATGCCCCACTTCGACCGCTCTGCACAATTGCACTGTGCTGCTCTGTGGTCACAGAAGCAGGAAAAATCCCCTCCCCTCAAGCCCCAGGAACATTTGAATTTCCATTTCCTGTACTTGCTGCCAGCATTGAGAGAGCTTTGCCACTGTTCTCAGCATGTCTACTTCCAAGCCCAAACATGCTCCAGCATGGAGTTGACCAGAGGGCTTAGACCTCATCGGGCTGTGGGAAGAGGAGTCTGTTCTGGCTCAGCTCAGAGCCAGCTAAAGGAATCTGGACATATATGAGAAGATATCACAGGGCATGCTGGAGAAGGGACACCAGAGGGATGCTCAGTTGTGCCGAGTGAAGCTCAGTCATATCAGAAAGCCAGGGAAGCTAACAGCCGCTCGGGCTCCTCTCTCAAAACATGCAGGTTCTATGATGAGGTGCATGCTATTTTGGGGGGTGATCCCACCACGATGCCTCCCCAAAGCATCAATACCTCCGCTAGGTCACGGTCCATGAACAATGATGAGGACTCCGTGGATGAGGAGGAGGAGGAGGAAGCTGTGGAGAGCAGGCTGCAGGAGAGCTGGGTGTCCGTTCTCCCACAAAGTCAGGACTTATTCCTGACCCTCAAGCAGTCCACCAGCACACAGGACAGCACAAATGATCCCGGGGAAGGCACATCTGGTGAGTTTTCTTTCTTATTAGCATTTCTGTCCTTGTACATTGGGTGTGGGGGGCACGAAGGGGATCTCAGGTGTTTCGTTGACTGTACTGGGTGGTTACCCAGGTATCCGGTTTTTTATGTGATTAGAAACGCTACTTTTATCATCAGTTGATATCACATGGAAAATTTTATGTATGTAAACTGTTATCCCTTAAAAAACGTTTCAGGAGAGGGCTGCCTTGTTCCTCGCTCCACGGTTGGATTCTTCTCTGCAATCAAGGTAGCCAGCATCATGGCTTCATGTGTTTTAAGCCTTCCCCACCCACCATGCCATCTGCAGTTCCTCTCTGTAAGGATTTTAAATATAAGCACAGAGAAAAATCATTTGCTACATTTATCATGACATCATTATTGACAATGTTACGTTTGTTTCATGTTCCTCACTATGCAAACTGTGGCTACATTTTATCACGGCATCATTATTGAAATTGTTACATATGTATCTTGTTCTTCACTATGCTAACTGTGGCTGTCTTGTTATTTTTCTTTCATTCAGTAGACACCACGGCAGTGGACCTAGCATTAAGCAGTGCTGCAGACAGACTGTCTCAGATTAGAAAAAGGAAAAAAAATAAAGCAGAGATCACATGTTTTCAGAGCTCATGAACACCTTGGCAGCCACAGAGACAGAGTGAAGAGCGTGGAGGCTGACCTTGTCCCAGAACATGGGACAAATGCAGGAACATGATCGCAGCACCCCGCAGGAGATGCTGTGACTACTGCGGGACCAAGAAGACTTGCTCCGGCTTCTTGTGGACAGAGTCCCGCTGCAGGCCCTCCATAATGCTCCTCCACGGAGTGCTATGCCTTCCCCTCCCCCGCCCCAGACAGGTCTCGGGGGAGATTGGTCAGGATGCAATACTTGCTCTCCTCCACCCCAGTGGAGGGGAGCAGAAAACTGCGGTGGCCACGCTGACTGCTGGCCACCAAGCTACCATCTTACCCCAAGAGACAGCGAATGAACCCTCCCCCCCACTTCACCCAAGACTTGAATGTTAAAAAATAAAGTTTTGCATCTTTCCAAAACGTTTCTTTATTAAATCATATCTTGTTCATGAGGGATTTGTCAGGCACAGATATCGAAGGGGGGTGGGGGGGATGGGTATCATCAAAGGCAAACAACAGACAGGAACAGAAATCACTCCTGCATCTCATTGCAGAACCTTTTTCAAAGCTTCCCTAATGCAAAGCACTCCGTGGTACGCTCCCACCATAGTGCTGAGCATCTGGCTGCTCATAACTGGCGGCCAGTCTTTCTGCTTCCACAGCCCAGCCCTGGGGGAACCTCTCACCCTTTGCTTCTCACACATTATGAAGAACACAGCAAACAGATATCACAGAAGGGAAGTACTCCTCACTCATGTCCAGCCTAGTGAGGAGACTCCTCCATCTATCCTTTAAATGCCCAAAGGCACATTCTACAACCATTCTGCAACTGCTTCAAACACTCCTTGTCACTGTCAAGGTGATCGGTGTATGGCTTCATTAACCAAGGGAGCAAGGGGTAAGCAGGATCCCCCAGGATCACTATGGGCATTTCCACACCCCCGATCTGAATTTTTTGGTTGGGGAAGAAAGTGCCCGCCTGCATCTTACAGAACAGCCCCGAGTTACGAAACACACGAGCGTCATGCACCTTCCCAGATCACCCCCAGACTGATGTCTGTGAAACAAGCCCTGTGATCCACAAGCCCTGTGATCCACAAGCCCTTGCAGGACCATGGAAAAGTACCCCTGGCAGCTTTTGTACTCGGTCGCCAGGTGTGCGGGCGCTAAGCTGGGGATGTGCGTCCCATCAATGGCCCCCCTGCAGTTTGGGAAACCCATTGCGGCAAACCCCTCCACTATGTCCTACACATTTCCCAAAGTCACTAGCTTTTGTAAAGGCCACAGTAAATATGCTGTGCTAGGTAAAGTACCATTCTATGATGTCAGTGGATTCTGGAGGTAAAAGTACAATGTGTATTAGCTATCATGTAACTGACAGTCTGTCTGTGGAAAAAAACAAAACGCCCCCAGATACCTAGATTAGATTAGATTCTTGGCTTGGCTTTTATCTCATGTTTAAGGTGAAAGATAAACCAGGAGAAGGTTGTGAATAAAAACAGGAACTGGAATAAAATCTCTGTGAGCCCAAATATCCCCCCAACAGCAGAGAAGAGAAATGGAAAAAAAGGAAGTACGCTTAATTGATTCTGAAGCCATGCTTGTGAGAGTATTAGGGTGCAAAAATGTCACCAATAGAACTGTTTTTCTGTTTGAAATCATTAATATTTATTTCTATAAATTTTCTCCCTCCTAAGTTTTGGCTGGCTCACGTCGAAGGCTGGTGCACACACATGGATGACTTCAGTAAATAAAATAGTTTAATAATTATTTTGATGTTTTCAATAAAGATATCTATTTGAAATCGTAGAGAAATAGAAAAAATATATAAAAATTCTGAAATAATTGAATTAATACTATGATGTAAAGTGCAAATACGGAAAAAAAACCTTTACAGTCTTAATATTAGTCTTCTTTGATAGTGAAATCTCTGGGACCAGCAAGGAGGCTGTCATGGACCGGCGCTGGTCCACAGAGTGGTTGTTGATAAACACTGGTGCAGGGAGTATTTTTCTCCTCATGGCTTTGGGCTGGCTGTTCTTAGTGTGCACCACAACCAGGCTTAGCTGTCTGTGTGATTCTCCAGAAATTCTCAGCACCAAATCGTTGGAGAAATTGGTTGAGGTGTTCAGCAGTGCATTTTGGATTTACCCAATAAACAAAATACTTACTAAAATGGTCCAAAAATATCTGCAAATTATCTGAAAGAATAGTCAATTCTTGCTTACTAGATTCTACTCTGACTATATGTTTTGACTCAACTACTTTACAACAGACCCAACATAGTACACATAAATAAACATCTGTTACTGTTTGTACCAGTGTTTGTATTTAAAAGGATCCCAGTATCAAATCAATTTATTAAAAACTTTAAATTATTTAAGGTAGTACTCCTGCAACTGCATTCCCTGTTAATTTTTGTGCTTTTTACTATCCCATATCCCATGACTTTTAAATGTTTTCGTTCCCCTCTTGCTGTGTGAAAGACCCATGCAAACAACAGGAAAACCTAAGGACCCGATTCTAAGAACACTTGCCCATGTGCTTAACCTTACAACAGTGAATGTCCCATTGAAGTCAACAGTACTATCAGATATAGACAGTTATGCATGTGCATGAGGGTCTGTAGAATTAAGGAAGCTCAATAATGACACTGACGCTACAGAAGGTGCTGGCATAGACACAAAAGCAACCATTTATTTAAAATCTAGATAAAATATTGAATAAAGTACTTATTCTAATCTTTTTCAGATATAGTGCATTTAGTGTTACCTGCAGCAATAGCAATTTTATAAAACACAGATTTTTAGGTCAGTTGTGTCCCTTTAATATATCTGAGACTGTCACTCTTTTTACCTTGCAGGTTATTTGTGTGGTCAGAAACCCTAAAGATGTTGTGGTTTCCCTTTTTCATTATTCCAAGCTTTCAGTCAAACTTGAGACTGTCCCAGATTTTAATATTTTGCTGGAGCGTTTTTAGCTGGGAAAGGTAAGGTTTTATTTACTGCTAAAAGGCCAAATCCACTTCATTGGGAAGAGCCTGAATAAACTATCTATGTGTGTAAATTATGTAGAAGGTGGGGCTGGTCAAAATCCTGGCTCCCATCTCACAACCTGGGATGTAAGGTTGCAATTAATGCAGTAGCATCCACAGCTCACGTCAGAGGCTCTGTGTGGAAAGGTAGTCCAAGGCGAGCTATGTGGTCACATGCACTGCACTAATCAAGTGCAAATTGCCTCATGTATCTCAACTGAGTGTTCACTCTGAAACATAACAATGGAGATTTAAATACATTTCAGTATGAACACTGTACAGAGAACACATAGAAGTAGTTTTCTACTGTTAATTTTCTAATTTAGTAGATTTCCACAACTATTATTCCTGTTCCACAATCCCAAACCACTACTTATACCTTCCAAAGAGCCAAAAGAGTCAGCTGTCAGCTATCTAGCTTCTGAGTTCCCTCATAATATCTCTGACAATGCAATGTTCTCACTAATGGAGCTCATGGCACACTGAAAATGTAGGTACTTAGTAAAATAAATTCTTCCCATTCTTCTATGATGGTTCTTAGTGTGACCATCTGATCTGCACAGGATCTTTTGGGCCTGAGTCCAGCCTGTTCTTACATAAGCATTGAATCCACTGCTTCTTTCGTCCCGTGTAGTACCATAGTACAGAAGATTTTCCCTACAACAGAGAATAGTGTGACTCCTCTCCAGTTGTTGTAGTCTGTGAGATTAGCCTTTTTAGGTACTCTGCCAACGATTACATGTTTTCACTGGTCTGGAGCAGTCTCTTTTCCCCAGAGTTTTGAACAGTTCTGTCAGTTGTATTAGGGTTGTGGGATCAAATTCTTGTAGCATATCTGCTGTGATTTGATCATCTCCTGCTATTTTGCTGTTTTTCAGCTTCTTAATTACAGCCTGTACTGCTGACATCTCTGTTGCTTCAGTGTTAATGTCAAGTAGATCAGGGTCACTTGTTTCATCATGCTGAGCTGGGGCTGAGTATATTGAGGACTTGCCTGAAATACGCTGCCCATCTGTCTTTCAATTACACCTCAGTCGTAAGAATTTTTTCATCTTGGCTTTTTATTGGCCTTTTTCCTGTTTCAAAATGTCCATGATTTTCACTGCTTTGTCTGCTTTCTTGTACTCTTCCTTTGCTTTCTCTAATATTTCGTTTGTCTTAGCATTCAGGAGCTTTCCTTTCGGAGCTTTTCTTTCCTTAATGAGATGCAACATCTCTTGGCTTATCCAATTTTTCCTCTGTGTATAGTGATACCAAGATGTGACTGCTGTAGTTTGAAGCACATTGTCCTGGAGCACTGCACATTTACTTCAGGCCTAATCTCTATCTCACCTTCCTTGACCTCTCTCAGCATCCTTAATCTGCTTCATAGTTCACAATGGAATTTCTCACAGCCTTTTGTTTTCAGTTTTACACTATTAATTTTCTTTGCTACTTTCTGTTTAAGGATGATCTTTCTTATGGCAGGTCTACACTACAAACCTGCATCAGCGCAGCTGCGCCACTTTAATACTTGTGGTGAAGATGCTCTAAGCCAATGGGAGAGATTTCTCCTTTTGGCCTAATAACTTCACCTCGGTGAGAGGCAGTAGCTATGTCGGTGAGAGAAGCCCTCCTGCTGAGATAGTGCTGGCTACACAGGCAGTTAAGGTCAGTATAACTATGCTGCGCAGGGGTGTAGATTTTTCAAACCTCTGAGCAACGTAGTTATACCACAGGGAGTGTGTAGTGCAGACCTCAGTTTTAATTTCAGTTTGGCAATGCAAAGACCTGGTCATTGCTGACACCTGCAGCTTGATATGGCCTTGCATCTTGGACAGATGACCTGAATCTTGATCTGATGCAGATGTGATCTCTGTAGTTTTTTGTTTTGACATCTGTGAAATTCCATGGTTCTTTGTATATGACTTCATGAGAGAAATAGGTTGGAGACCCAGCACAATTCTATGAATGGCAGGCTCCACTCATTAGTAATTTCATTGGCTTTGAAAATGTATTTGAAAGCCTGCATGGGTATACATTGTGGAATATTCCTGCTGAATTCCAGCTAAAGCCATCAATACCGTCAAGCCCATGTACAGACATTCAGTGTGCTCTGTAATTGTGAACAACCAGATAACAGAATGGGTCATTGTTGACACTGGTGTGAAACAGGGCTGCATTTCATCTCTGCTGTTGTTTGGCATTGCCATAGAATGGATAACGAAGATATGTATTAGTAACACAAATGCTGCTATGCAGATGGCAAATGCCTAGAAGGCCAATTCTTTGCTGATGATATCACTACTGAATGACACCTCTGAAAAGGTACGAAGACAGACAAGCTGGCAAAAACAGCAGACCAAGCTGGGCTCAAAATCAGTTATGCTAAAACAAATGTCCCTGAAACTCAGACATCAAGCAGTAACATCATATTAGAAGGCAAAAATATCATGAAAGTAGAACAGTTCATCTATCTAGGCAGCACCGTGCTAACAATAGAGAACTCATGAAGAAAGTGACACTAAGGATAGGAAAATAGGAATCTACTGCATTCACTAAACATAGCAACATATGGAAATCAAAGTTATAGAACACCAAACAAAGCTGAGAATTTTCAATTCAAACATAATCTCAGTGCTAAATATGGTCGCAAAAGCTGGAGATCTACTAAAACATTACACCGAAAATTGGTGCCCTTGAAAATAAGTGCCTACAAAAGTTTCTGGGCACTGGATGGTAAGACTTCATCAGCAATGAATATATCTGAGAAATCACCAGCCAGCAGCTTGTTTTCACTAGAATTAGAAGGAAGTATTGGACATATTTGGGGCATGTACTTCAGATGACAACACACAGACTCACACATGAAGCTGTCAAGTGAAAATTGACTGGATTAAGAAAGGAGGGTGCCCAAGAGAGACTTTAAGAAGGACCTTTAGCAGGGAGAACTGAATAGTCCATTTGAACACCAGAGAGACAACCAGGGAGACAACTGTTTTGGAAATCATTGCAAATTTAGGTTTGGACATCAAAAATTGTTGTGGGCAGAGCTTTGATAATGCCACAAATACGGCAGGAAGATATTCAGGTCTAGAGGCAAAACTGAACAATGAAGCCCCTCTGCTTTATTCATACCATGTTCCAGCCATTCCTTAAATTTAATCTGCAACGCTGCAGCCGAATCTTGTGAGAGAGCTACACATTTTTTTTTTACTTCGTTCAAAACATGTATGCCTTTTTTTTTGGTTTCCACACATCGGTGGAGTATGCTACAATCATGCATGGAGCAGGCAAATGAAAAACATTTGACAGTTTAAAGAATTTGTGACACCAGGTGGTCTTCTCATGCAGATGCTGTTTTGACTTTGAAAATGAGCTATGATGATATAAAGAAAACCTTATTAGACATAGCCACATCAAATTCTGAAAAACCACATGTGAAAACTGAAGCAAAATCCTTAGCAGAAAAGTTTGAGAAGTATAATATTGCTGTTTTTACTCTTTTGTGGCACCATTTACATCAAAGAATTAATGCCATCAGCAAATTGCTGCAAACGGTTGATACAAATTTATTGAATGCTGCACAATTGTTAGCCTCAGTTAAAAGTTTTGTCATGGAAGTTCGAAATGACTATAGCTTGATGGAAGCAGAGGCATTAACATTTAACATAAAACATAGGTTCCTCTGTTATATCTGAAAAAAGCAGGAAGTTATTTTTCGATTAAACTAGAGACAATGAAATCAATTTAAAAGGGAAAGAGAAGATCATTGCTGAGACCTTCAATGTTATTTGTCACACAATAATAGTGCAATTGCAGAGTAGAGGTGAATCTCTAAAGAAAACTGATTTATTTTGCGTGTTTTTTGACAGAAGTATGGACGAAAATGCTAAAAGCCACTACAGTAAGAAATTAAGTGAATTCTACGGAGAGGACATAGAAACAAATCTTTCTGAAGATGAAGTGAAACATTTCATTCATTTTATCGAAAATGATGGGGTCTGTGCTTCAAGATCACCAGTTGATTTGTATGGACTTGTATGTGATGGTTTGCAGGCAACCTTTCCAAATATAGAAACCATACTGAAAATATTTTTAACAATACCTATCACAAATCCTTCTAGTGAATGTTCTTTTTCCATATTGAAACAAGTTAAAAATTATTTGCAAAATACGAGTCAGGAACATTTGACAAGTTCGGCAATATTGACAATTGAAAGTGCCCCTTTACAAAATATTACTTATGATGACGATGATTTTGTAAAGAAAAAATGTAGAAAAAAAGCTATCTGAATAAAATTTTTTTTCAAGTCAAATGCGTTTCTTCAGAGGAAGTTAACTTTTATTTTTCCACTCATGTGTCATCTATACTTTTTATTTTTACACATTTTTCACATTAGCGTAATGCAAATGCAAGCTTTCATCTAGACCAGAAGTTCTCAAACTATGGTACGAGAACTCCATTCAGGTGGACCGAGGAAAAGTAATTAAGTTTTTTCCTTTTATAAAGCAATCTTAGCCAAAGCACTTTACAATAGCTAGCTAACGGTACAAACAACATTTGGAAAGATCAGTAAGTGATCCTCTGAGACCCTCAGCAATTTTCAAGTGGTCTGTGAAAAAAAGTTAGACTACAGAAACAGTCCAGATACCTCACTTTATTTTTATTTACTTCCTATTACTTATAATATAGAAGGAGGATGAAGAAAAAAAGAACGAAAAACGGGAGGGGAGATAAGAGAAAATGTTCTTTTTCTTGGCTGGGTCCCTGGGAAGGGGGCTCGAAATTGAAGCTGGGCATAGGGCCCCACTAACTCTAAATCCACACTGGGTAACTGGGTGACTGAGACTGGATGGGGGGGCTGTTGTGCTGGAGACAGACAGTGGGGGTCAGAGCACTGACTCAGGGCTGCACAGCACACATGACATTCAGCATACTGCATGCCAGTCTGCTGGCTGTGTCCAAGCTGTGATCCCCAGCCACAGGGAAGTTAAAGCACCAGAGTTACAGAGCAGGCGGTGACACAATCCCTCACTGCTCTGGATTATACCCTAGAACAGGACAGTGTGTCACACCTTTTCACATCTTAGAACTGGGGTACTTTGGTGATGTGCAAATACACGTAAGTAGTAGAAAAACTTCGCAAGTTTCAAATCTTTAATTTGCACAGAACAATGGATGTTTATGAATACTGGTGACAAAGACGTATTTTCATTCTCTTTAGTGAGTTTTCTCCTCTTTCCAACTGGAAACCAGTCTATATGTCTTCATTAATATCCCAGAGGAACTTAAAGGGCAGGTCTTTCATTTTCTCCATAAAAGCGCTGTCAAATCTTTCGCTCTGTGCCACAGTCATTGTGTTCTTCCAGTCTCCAATAGTCCCTGGGGCAGGAGACACAAAAGGGGAAATGGTGGTTATGCTCTGCTGCCACTTGGACATTTTATTGTAATTTGAATATTGCTTGTGCAGGTAAGAGGCTGTGAGGGTGGGCTACGAGTTAGGTGCAGCTCCTTTTCTCTTCAGTTCTTTCCTCTCTCACCTCTCCAGAATGTAGCTCTTTAGGGCTTTTGAGGTACATTTCCAGATCGGGAAGTGTGGGTAAAATACAGTAAAAACACCTCCCATTTTTAAAATTGGAGTTGTACATCGAATCTACCCTTCCCGGCACTAGAAATGTGCCCATTATTGTCCATTTGATTAGCTGGGCGAATGTTTTATTGATGTGACTCTCACGTAAAAGATGTCACCAGCCTTATCAGAGGATGCTGCCTCTCTGATAAAACACACGCCATTGGAGAATATTATGATTGTGTTCTTTGTGGAATCCAGCAGTACCCCTGTGGAAAACCATAATGGCCCAAATTCATTCTTGGTCTAACTTTGACTGCACAGTAACTAATCTGACTCAGTATTTCCAGGCAATTTCACTAATTCTGTTTTAGGCACCAGTAGTTTTATGCAGCTCAGTTATTATCTTCTTGTACTGATTTATTTCATTGCCAATTTTAGAAGAAAAATTGGGAACAGGAAGTTGTTACTGTTAAGAGAAATATGAGCTTGTCTGAACATCCTTTTCAGGCACGGATGTACTTAACATTAGGCAGTGTCTCTCTACCTTTTCCATACCACAGTGCCCATTCCCATCTAGCTGGGCTTCCCTCCTATTCAGCAGTA
Organism: Emydura macquarii macquarii; assembly: GCF_026122565.2. NCBI lineage: Eukaryota > Metazoa > Chordata > Testudines > Chelidae > Emydura > Emydura macquarii. The sequence goes on from NW_027131283.1 coordinate 12,096,016, forward strand.
TCATAAGAGTAGGGTGGCCACAAACCCTTGATAGCTATTCATGACTCTCCTACATAAGGGCTACAACATGATAAATACCCATCTCCTCACAGACACAAGAATTGTCTCTTAGATTTTTTTTCTTTGACTAATTTCATGCTCTAAATAATCCCTGGATGCTATAGAGACAAATCCATTCTGATGCCCACCATTTGTGAAGTTTCATAGAAGCATAGACAGAACTGCTTTCCGTTTTCTCCTACAGTTCACATATATTAATTTCTTGAAGAAGGCCCTTCACTTTTACAGGTGGTACAAAATGAAGGTTGCCCTCCAAGAGAGCTGATTGAATTTTTTTGTTTTTTGAAATATTGACACTTTCTTCATTGAACCTTTTCACCATTTTTTGCCAGCTCTGCTCAGCAAACACTTAGGATATTGTGTTGAGCAACATAGTGCAGCTTTCTTTTGGTCTGTGAGAAATGGTGCCTGATGTATTGTTACACAGTGATACAACCTCACTCAGCCCCCAAAGCCAATTGTTTCCTGAGGACAGAAAGTTGTGACTGGAAGTCCTAGGCAGCTAGCTTCAACACATCTTATGCCAAGATCTGCATGATTAATCTATTAGATTTGTCTGCTTCTGCCTTACCTTTGCGAAGAAAATGTCCTTTGCCTCGTTCCAGGAAACTGCCTATCAGGGAATCATAGTTTGCCCTGGGATCAGCTTTCATGTTATCAAATGTAGCCTTTTCCACAACTGTGTCCAGCTCTTTTTCATTTAGCTGCTTTCCTAAGAATTTGCAGATTTTCAGCACTGTGCCTCTGAGATCCTGAAATGAGCATTATTTTGCAGTAACAGTTTCCCAAATTAGAAAAATAAAAGAACTAAAGAAATAAAACGATAGAATAAAGGATAATGGGATACTTAAATAAGGGTGGGAAACTGAGCATGGGGATGTAGGTGGGAATAAAGGTGACTTCTTATTTGGGACCTTCATTCTTACCACATTACTTCATAAGCAAGATTTTAATTCACTCTAAGTGGCTACAGTAGCATTAAAAACTGACAGGTGAGTAACAAGTAAAGCCATTGCAAATTCCTTCATCATTAGCCAATCCATCCTCGGCCTAATCAAGAGAGAAAAGATTCATTTCTGTGACTGTGGTTACAACCGCTAGCACCATTTAAGAAAAAGGTTGTAATAATTTTTTGTCTCTCTGTATTTTGGTCTGTCTGTCTGTCTGTCTCAAGCTGTTTTGGAAGCAGAAAGATCTCTGTTTTGTCCAGCTCTGACGTCCACAATTCAAGAAGGATGTTGATAAATTTGAGAGGGTTCAGTGAAGAGTCACAAGACTGATTAAAGCATTAGAAAGCTTGCCTTAAAGTGACTAAGCTCTTTGAGTCCATCTATTTAATTTAACAAAGAGAAGGTTAAGAGGTGACTATAAGTACCCACTTGGGGAGCAAATATTTAATAATATGCTATTCAGTCTAGCAGAGAAAGGTATAACATGATCCAATGGCTGGAAGTTGAAGCTAAATAAATTCAGACTGGAGATAAGTGTGCATATTCAACAGCGAAAGTAATTAACCATTGGAAAAATTTACTAAGGGTCCTGGTGGATTCTCCATCACTGACAATTTTTAAATAATTATTGGATGTTTTTCCAAAAGATATGCTCTAGAAATTATTTTGGGGGAAGTTCTATGACCTGTGTTACACAGGAGGTCAGACTAGATGATCACAATAGTTCCTTGGAATCTATGAATATACATCTCAGGAGTTGGACCTCTTAATGGGAAAGGTTTTTTCTTGCTTTGCTTTTCAGCCTTGACGATATTCTTCTTAATGTACTCCCTGCTGATGTCAGCAAGAAGGAGGGTGCTACTTCTCTCCCTGTTTAGCTAAGAGGTGCACTCAGATACTCCAGGCCTTGTTTATATTTTAGGTGTGACTAAATTCAGTTTTAAATTGATTTAGTTCAACCAGTAGACACTCTTAAAGTAATTTAAACCTGCTAATCTTCTAATCTAACTGAAGTTGTTAAAGAGTCAAAGGGTAGCTGAACTGGTAGAAAAGTGAAAAGCTAGTTTCTAAAAAAATTTAAATTGTGAAGTGTTCTGTATTTTTCAAAGATTTCAGCTATATATAGTATTTGAAAACACAAAAATAGACATTGAAATCAAATGTCATTTTCAAAAAATTGCAAAATGACCTTCAGTTTTGTAAAACACACCATTTTGATTTTTAAAAAAATCTTTAGTTCTAAAAGCTGTTTAAGAAGCTCTAATGTAACAAAAATTCTCCTTTGCCTTTAGGGTGCCACATGGGATGTGCTACTTAGCTGCCGTCCTGCTATGTGAAAAAGGAAATGAAGTAAAGAAAGATTATCTATTCCAACTGTACTCACATCCAGCACATAGTCTTCACTAGGAAGCAAATGAGATTTCTTGTGACTAAGTGAATTAGGCACCTATGTTCTATTGAATGTCACAGGTGCTTTTGAACATCTCATCCTATGATTCTGATTCTTCCACCCTTACACTTAAAAGTACATTTTTAAGGACTCTCATTGAAATCAATGAGATCAATGTATCTTACACTGTGAGAATAGAATCTCTTTAAAAGCAATGAGTTTCCTCACAGAGTGAAGTACAGCTCAGTGTGAGTAAGGATGAAAAATTGGACTGAGTAATGGAGACATTTTATTTAATGCTTATCTTAGATATAAAGTGATTGACTGGCCTCACCTTCTTCATCTCCTCATAGGTAAGGAAGAGAATATTGAAGTCTTCCCTGTGTGTGTACCAGCCTCTGACGTGATCCAGCCATGAGCCAGCCAGAACTTAGGAACAAGAAAATTTATAGAAATAAATGTTAATGGTCTCAAACAGAAAAACAGTTCAACTGTTGACATTTTTGCACCCTAATACTCTCACAAGCATGGCTTCAGAATCAATTCCTTTTTTTTTTTTTTTTTTTCAGTTTCTCTTCTCTGTGCTGTTGGGGGGATATTAGGGCTCACAGAGATTTTATTCCAGTTCCTGTTTTTATTCACAACCTTCTCCTGGTTTATCTTTCACCTTAAATGTGAGATAAAGGGCCAAGCCAAGAACATCTTCTAATCTAGGTTTCTGAGGACATTTTGGTTTTTTCCACAGACAGATGGTCAGTTACATGATAACTAATACACATTGTATTTTTATCTCTAGAATCCACTGGCATCATAGAACGGTACGTTCACCTAGCACAGCATATTTACACTTTTATGTCCTGGGTAGTTTCCTTATAGATAATATTTTTCATCGATTTTAATGGATTAGTGATCACACACCAATAACTAAACTTATAGATTCATAGATTAATAGATTCTCTGGCCAGAATGGAGTATTGTGGTCATCTAGTCTGACCGCCTGTATAACATGAATAATTCCTAAATGTATCTTTTAGAAAAACATCCAAACTTGGTTTAAAAATTGTCAGTGATGGAGAATCCACCGTGACCCTTGGTAAATTGCTACAGTGGTTAAACATCTCATAGTTAAACATTTAGGCCTTATTTCCAGTCTAAATTTGTCTAGCTTCAACTGACAGCCATTTAATTGTATTATACCTTTCTCTGCTTGATTGAAGAGCCCATTATTAAATATTTGTTCTCCATATAGATACTTATAGACTGTGATCAAGTCATCCCTTAGCCTTGTCTTTGTTAAAATGAACAGATTGAGCTCCTTGAGTCTATCACTATACGGCACATTTTCGAATCCTTTAATCATTCTCATAGCTCTTCTCTTACCCCACATTAGCGAGAGGAAGGCTGTAGTATAGACACTGCCATAATTAGGTCAAAATAAGCTGCCTTATGTCAACTAACTGTGTCATGTAGACCAACCTTTAGTTCTTGCAAGCACCCTGTTCCCTTCTGCAGACATGCACAAAGGAACATGGAATTTGACAGATGGCAAAACAAAAAGATCAATTGCATCTGCATCAGCTGGAGCTTCAGGTCATCTGTCCAAGATGCAAGGGCATATCAAGCCACATATGACAGGAGTGACCACAACTTTTGCATTACCAAACTGAAATTAAAACTGAGAAAGACCAACCTTAAACAGAAAGAGGCAAAGAAAGTCAATAATATAAAACTCAGGGGCATGTGCAGGGATTTAAATGTGACTACTTTCGGAGGAGCACTTTAAACACCAGCCCCCGACTCATTGCCACCTGGTCCCTGCCGTCTCCCTGACCCAACAGGCCCCTGCTGCCTCCCCAGGCTCCCCACCTATCCCCCCAGTGCCCCCAGACCCTGCTGCCTTCCCACACGCCATGGTCACAAGCTCCCTTTTATGCACCCTGGGTGGGCTCCACTTACTGGAGGTGCTGGGTGAGGAAGGGACAGGACTTAGCAGGCTTTCCCACACACTCTCTGGAAGAACTGTGCTGCCAGCTGGGCTTCCCTGCTCCCAGTGCCATCTAATGGGGCTCAGAAAAAGGGCTAGCTGTAGTGCCATTCCCAGGCACATCCCTTCAGCCGTACTCAGCCCAGTTCCCACACTGGCAGAAAGGGGGAAGGATGGGCTAGGGAGAGGGAATCCTGGGGCGGGGGACTGAGACAAAAGCTGCGGGTGCTGGTGGAGATGATTATTGGGGTGAGGTGGCTGTCCCCCTACTTGCTCCACATTGTGCACGCCCCTGATAAAACTGAAAACAAAATGCTGTGAGAAATTCCAACTTGAGCTATGAAGCAGATTAGGGGTGCTGAGAGAGGTCAAGGAAGGTGAGATAGAGATTGGGCCTGAAGTAAAATGTGCAGTGCTCCAGGACAATGTGCTTCAAACTACAGTAGTCACATCTTGATATCACCATACACAGAGGAAGAATTGGATAAGCCAAGAGATATTGTGTCTCATCAAGGAAAGAAAAGCACTGAAAGGAAAGCTCCTGAATGCTAAGACAAACGAAATATTAGAGAAAGCAAAGGAAGAGCGCAAGAAAGCAGACAAAACAATGAAAAGTGTGGACATTTCAAAACAGGAAATAGGCCAATAAAAAGCCAAGATGAAAAAATGCTTACAAGTGAAAGACAGATGGGAAGAGAATTTCAGTCAAGTCCTCAGTAAACTCAGTCCCAACCCAGCACAAGATATTGATGAAACATGTGACCCTGATCTACTTGATATTAACACTAAAGCAACAGAGATGTCAGCAGTACAGGCTGTAATTAAGAAGCTGAAAAACAGCAAAATAGCAGGAGATGATCAAATCACAGCAGATATGCTACAAGAATTTGATCCCACAACCCTAATACAACTGACAGAACTGTTCAAAGCTCTGGGGAAAAGAGACTGCTCCAGACTAGTGAAAACATGGAATCATTGGCAGAGTACCTAAAAAGGCTAATCTTACAGACTACAACAACTGGAGAGGAGTCACACTATTCTCTGTTATAGGGAAAATCTTCTGTACTATGGTACTACATGGGACAAAAGAAGCAGTGGATTCAATGCTTATGTAAGAACAGGCTGGACTCAGGCCCAAAAGATCCTTTGCAGATCAGATAGTCACACTAAGAACCATCATAGAAGAATGGGAAGAATTTATTTTACTAAGTACCTACTTTTTCAGTGTGCCATGAGCTCCATTAGTGAGAATATTGCATTGTCAGAGATATTATGAGGGAACTCAGAAGCTAGATAGGTGACAGCTGACTCTTTTGGCTCTTTGGAAGGTATAAGTAGTGGTTTGGGATTGTGGAACAGGAAAAATAGTTGTGGAAATCTACTAAATTAGAAAATTAACAGCAGAAAACTACTTCTATGTGTTCTCTGTACAGTGTTCATACTCATCTATTCCTGTTATTTGAGCACCTAAGTGGAGGTGAAATGTATTTAAATCTCCATTGTTAGGTTTGAGAGTGAACACTCAGTTGAGATACATGAGGCAATTTGCACTTGATTGGTGCAATGCATGTGACCACACAGCTCGCCTTGGACTACCTGTGCACATAGAGCCTCTATAGCGGGCTGTGAATGCTACTACATTAATTGCAAGCTTCCACCCCAGGCTGTGAGATGGGAGCCAGGATTTTGACCAGCCCCACCTTCTACATAATTTATCCATATGGATAGTTTATTCAGCCTCTGTTCGGTGAAGAGAGTTTGGTCTTTTAGCAATAAATGAAACCTTACCTTTCCCAGCTAAAAACCTCTCCAGCAAAATATTAAAATCTGGGATAGTCTCAAGTTTGAGTGAAAGCTTGGAATAATGAAAAGGGAAACCACAACATCTTTAGGGTTTCTGATGACACAAATAACCTGCAAGGTAAAAAGAGTGACAGTCTCAGATATATTAAAGGGACACAACTGACCTAAAAATCTGTGTTTTATAAAATTGCTATTGCTGCAGGTAACACTAAATGCACTATATCTGAAAAAGATTAGACTAAGTACTTTATTCAATATTTTATCTAGATTTTAAATAAATGGTTGTTTTTGTGTCTATGCCAGCACCTTCTGTAGCATCAGTGTCATTATTGAGCTTCCTTAATTCTACAGACCCTCATGCACATGCATAACTGTCTATATCTGATAGTACCATTGACTTCAATGGGACATTCACTGTTGTAAGGTTAAGCACATGGGCAAGTGTTCTTAGAATCGGGTCCTCAGGTTTTCCTGTTGTTTGCATGGGTCTTTCACACAGCAGGAGTAGAGCGAAAACATTTACAAATCTTGGGAAATGTGATAGTTAAAAAGCACAAAAATTAACAGAGAGTGCAGTTGCAGGAGTACTACCTTAAATCATTTAAGCTTTTTAATAAATTGATTTGATTCTGAGATCCTTTTAAATATTGTTAAGCATAAGTGTTAAAGACTGTTAGGTCAGCAACAGATGTTTATTTATGTGTGCTGTTTGGTCTGTTGGTAAAGTAGTTGAGTCAAAAACCTGTAGTCAGACTAGAATCCTAGTAAGCAAGAATTTACTATTCTTTCAGATAATTTGCAGATGGAGATATTTTTAGATGATTTTAATGATTATAATGTTTAATGAGTAAATCTAAAATGCACTGCTGCACACCTCAGCCAATTTCTCCAACAATTTGGGGCTGAGAATTTCTTGAAAACCATAGAGACAGTTAAGCCTTTTGGTGGTGCACACTACGAACAGCCATCCACAAGCCAGAAAGAGAAAAAACTCCCTGCACTATCAAAAATTTCTTAAAATAGTGAAAAATCGACAAGAGCTCTGTAAAATATACATAAGCATTACAAGATTTTCCAATTTCTATAGTTAAAATTTTGCTATGTGCAGCTTAGGAGATGCTGGAGGATAGCCCCATCAATGTCTATTAGCCACAATCGGCGGGGATGCAAAACCCTGCTCTGAAGCGTCCCTAGCCTCTCTTTGCCAGAAACTGGGAATGGGTGATGGGATGGATCACTTGATGATTATCTGCTCTGTTCATTCCCTTTGAAGCACCTGGCATTGGCCACTGTCAGAAGACAGGATACTGGGCTAGCTGGACCATTGGTCTGACCCAGTATGATTGTTCTTATGTTCTTATGAGGTTGTTCCATTTAATTTTATTGTACCTGTATTTATAGGCAATCTTTCTGCATGGGAGACAGAGGCTGACCTATAAAGCAATTCAGGTGAAGGTTCCTATGGATTAAGAAATTTGCACTGAGTGCTCTCTGATAGCGCTCATGTGATGCAGAGTTCTGCACCGCACATCTGCTCACCTTACTGTAGGTGTTACTGCAACAGAGATAAAGAAGCTAAAAGGGGTGGCTGTGAAAGAAGTGTCATGGGGAAGTGGATGCACATCAGATGCCTCCTTTCATGGGAGACTTAGGTGGCAATGTAAGAGATTGGCATCTCTCCCACAAGGCAATTCTTACACTTTCTCTAAAATGACATCAGGTCAGCATCGCACACCTTCAATGTGAAAGACTCTCCTTTTAGACTAAGGGGAGGTCAGACATTTCCAAGAGAGAGAGCTCACTGAGAATCTCTGACCCTGTGAGATCTTTCCTCTTGAGTGACATCCTGGCACTGTCTACCCCCCCATCTTTGGCAAGAAGTCTCCTGATATTTAAAGGTGCAGGAGACATAAAACACGGATAACATAAAAGCGGACGTTTAGATAGCTACGTAAGCCACCACAACAAAAACACTGTAATTTACAATATAACATGCCGACTGTAATTATCATAACCCATCAAAGATGCCCCTTTTGGGGTGAACTGTCATGATGACTGTAGGAAGGCGCCGTGGGCTTCCTTGGAGCCTGGGCCCGAGGAAGGTCATGACATTCTAGCTGGGCAGAACCAGGTCCTGCAAGCCAAACAGCCCAGAAGCAGAGGGGTGGAGCCAGGATCGGAAAGGGAGATATAAAAGGCCGGCCTAGCAGCTCAGTAAGGGAAAAGCTGCTGCTGGAGGTAGATGTGTCTTCCCAGAGGTTGCGATCTAGGCCTGACACAGGCCTTGCAGCTGTTTGGAGTAACTGCTCCACCAACCGGAGCCAAAACCTGCCTAGATTACCAGGCCTGAGTGACTGGAAAGGGCCGTCAGACCCTAATGATTGGATAGAGCCGCTGGACCCTAGTAGCTGGGAGCAGCTATCTGAGATCACCAGGTGGGAGAAACCCCCTGAGGCTGGCCCTGACCTGGAGGAGTTGCCTGACGTAGTGGACCCACAGGATTGGACTGAACCTGATGGATTGGAGGAACCCTGGGACCCTGGGACCTGGAGGAGCTGCCCTCTGCTGACAACCCCGAGGAGTTCCCAGCCCTGCCACCGGTCGACAGTGAGGGACTCGGAGGACACCCGCTCACCGATTATCCCAGTGACCCGGAGGGCGACAAGTGGATGCAGGTACCCAGGGATTGGGTGGGAGGAAGTAGCCCAGGGACAGCTGACTAGAGTGGTTGAGTGCGTGGCCAAACCAGTCAGTGTGTTGTGGCTGGATCCCCGCTGACTCAGTGGCAAAACACTTTGCCACTGGTAGGTCCCTGGGCTGGGACACAGTGGAGTTGGGTGGGCCTGCGTCCCCCTCCCCACCCAGAGACCAAGCACAGCAGTTCCATGAAAAATGGGATCCCCGCTGAACCTGAACACTGAAGTACTGAAGTCTCGCTTGAACTTGTTTTTCTCCCTTTGGCAGTGTCTAGGAGATGGAATGGGGCTTTGGAAGACTGTGAGCCCCCATCCCCATGGAGGAGAGGAGATTTGCTTTTGGAAGGATTGTTGGGGGAAGAACAGACCGTCTGGTCCAGAGGATTTGGACTGATTTATTGATGAAAGCTACAAATTTTCCTGAATATTGTTAATTAAATTGTAAAAATGGCATCACCTACTTTTGCTCTCCTGCTCCTCAGATCTCTTGGAACTAAATAATAAGGCAGGTGAGTAGCAAAGAGACGAGGTGATGGACGATGGACATAATCCATATTATCGATATTATACTCCAGCCAAGGGACTCTCTGTTTTATTTCAATATTTTCTGTTCCATCCCTATGGCCTTCATGATAAATCAAGCTCAAAATATTCTGAGTCCACACAGTTCCTGGAAAAGAAAATAACCTTATTTGAGACAGCTTCAATGCTAATTTTATTTTTAATGTCATGTAATAATCTGTCATAATCACAATCTCTTCAAAACTTTATCTTATTTCACATTATAAATGAAGTACAAAAATTTGCTAACGTTGTGTTAAAGGGAGTCCATTCAAGGAGCAGGGATGGGAACCCAAACAGCATTATATACGTTTTAATATTTAAAAAATCTGTCTATGTACTGGTCAATAACTAAATCTTCAAATATTTTTACCTAGGGTATTCAGTGACATAGTGATTATTACAGACTGTTTTTCTCCCTCTTGTGCAGCCTCAGTGTTGCATCATGTCTGTCGATTACAATAATAAACAGTATTCACTGTTCACTGGCTTCACTGACCCTATACAAAGCACCCTGCATACTGTTGTTCTGTGAGTTTTTAAGTACCCCTATTCTACCAAGCAGTGGAAGAGCACCAGTACTACTTCGGGCTCATGGAGAAGGCTCACATTGGTCTGTCCTTTCTGTGCATGTTAAATGACATCTCAGCGATACAAGGGAATTCTCTTTTAAGAAGTGCTAAGGGTTCATTAGTGACCAGAACTGGTCAGTGTCAAAAGCTAAAAAGCTATGTTACAATGTTCAATATACAAAGAGGTAAAGAGTCCTTCTCTGTGAACTTCCCCCAGAAGAGTTGGTTATGCTATATTATAAGTACAGCAACAAGTAGTTCTCAATCCTCATAGGCTTGAAGTGGTACTATATTTGTTTTAAGAAACTGTATCACTGCGACAGCTGAGAACAAAAATGTTGATCACCTGAATACATATAGTTGGTAGTTCATCTTGAACACTATGACAGGACTGGGATCAATTTGGGGATTGTTCTTTATTTTTTTCCAATGGGCATGGATGTCTCTGAGGAGTCTGAGGCCTGGTCTACACTGACAATGTAGGTTAACGTAATGCGGCTTACGTCGACCACATAAAGTATGCATCTCCACTGGCATGTGAGTTCCACCGACCTAAATCACAGTAAAATTCGACTTAATAAAACCACCTCTGCAAGTGGCGTAGAGCTGAAGTCAAATTCTGTGGGTCAAATGAGCATCAGAGTAGGCAGAGCGCAATGTAAATCGATGTCATTGGCCTCCAGGAGGTATCCCATAATGCTCTATTGTGACCGCTCTGCACATTTGCAGTCTGATGCACTGTGGCCACATAAACAGGAAATAGCTCCTCCCCACAAGCCCTGGGAAATTTTGAATTCCCATTTTCTGTTTGGTCAATATGGCGAGAGCTTTCCAGCACAACTGATCATGGAGACTGCACTCCCCAAATGCGCTCCAGCCTGGAGTCAACCTGAGGTCTTGGATCTCATCGGTCCATGGGGCAAAGAGTCTGTTCTGGCTCAGCTCCGAGCAAGTAAAAGAAATTTGGATATCTACGAGAAGATATCTCGCATCATGTTGGAGAAGGCGCACAACAGGGACATGCAGCAGTGCCACATTAAGATCAAAGAGCTGACGCAGGCTTATCAGAAAACTAGGGAAGCTAACAGCTGTTCTGACTCCTCACCCAAAACATGCCGCTTTTATGAGGAGCTGCATGCGATTCTCAGCAGAGACTGCACCACTATGCCATCATGCAGCATTGATACCTTGGGGGAATCCGAGGCCAGGATGAGTGAGGATGAGTCAGTGGACAAGGAGGATGATGAGGAGAACATGGGGCAGGCAAGTGGGGTATCCCTTCTCCCTGAAATCCAGGAGATATTTGCAACACAGGAGCAGCCCACCCAGATGCAGGAAACTGTGACTGACTGGGATGCTGGGGAAGGCACATCTGGTGAGTATGTACTGCAAATTGTATGTCCTTTGGTTATATCTCCTGTCCAGACTCTTGTACAAGTGGGAAAAAGTGGTGTGTGTGTGGCGGTGGGGCTGTGCTTCCTTGTACTTGGTGTGCTTAAGCATTGGGTTCACCCTGGAAAAGATTATTTATGTGCACAGGAATGCCCCGAGAATCCTCCATGCATATTTCCAGGAAGTTGTCATGTAGGTACTCTGCAATCCTTTACAGAAGGTTTCTTGGAAGGGCAGCCTTGTTTCTTCCACCGTGATAGGATACTTTTCCCCCGCCACTCTGTTAGTAATTGTGCAGGCATCATCGCAGAACACAGGATAGCAGCATAAGGGCCAGGCCTGTAGCCAGATGCTTGCAGCAAATCTTCCCTTTCCACCTGTGTGACCCTCAGCAGGCTGATATCACTCATGGTTACCTAGGGAAGATGGCGCACACTTACAGTACACGCCCAAGAAAGTTTTTTAAAGTATGTGTTATTCCACAGCCGAGGATGGTTTCCTGGTTCAGCACACCACAAGTCCCTAAGCAGGACATCGTTATTATGGGCCTTGAGCATTCGTAAATGTGTTCCCATTTTTTTCCTCCAGAGACAGTTAACCTGTATCCATCCTTCATCTTTTCTATCGCCTGTTACAAGCATGATCAAGTGGGAGCCCCACATTCATGCAGCTCTAGGGAGCATGGACTTCTGCAGCATGGGCCCTGGGGATTTCCCCAACATAGATGCACTCACCCCTTACTTACCATGGCTGGAACAGCACTCTGACCCCTGCAATAGTCAGACAATGCTATTCAGTTCCTTGGGAATGTTCAGGGGACTTATTTTTACATTGTAATATTGCTTTTCATCCATGGGATGAGTTAACAATAAATACCTTGTGCTTTGTTCCCCTCACAATGCACAACGTGGCCTTCAATCATCTCATACTCCTGCGAGCGCCTGTCACAGATAAGAAGGTGAAAAAAAAAACCCGGGATGACATGTTTAATGAGCTAATGAACACCTCTGCGGCTGCTGACACAGAGCTAAGAGCTTGGAGGATTTCATTGTCTGACAAACTGAACATGGACAACAGGAAGGCAGCACAAGAGTATGAACATTCAACACAAGAAGAGATGCTGCGCATAATGAGTGATCAGTCAGACATGTTGAGGCGTCTGTTGAGCTTCAGGAAGCTCAGTGGCAAGACAGACTCCCTTTGCAGCCCCTGCAGAACTGAGCTAATGCATTCTTTTATAGCCCCCACCTCAAAGCAGTCTAGAAGGAGATTGAACAGAGTGAAGTATATGATGCACTCCTTGCCGGGTGAGGGGAACAGAAAGTGGTGACAGCCCCTTTAAGGAGTGGGGATATGTGATTCTTTTGTGTGTTTAAAGCCAAAATGGCCTCTGTATCCCTGGCCCACACAATGCATGCGGAAATTCCATTATCTTCCATTTCCCTCCTCTGCAAAGGATCAAAATAAAGAAAGTACTGCTTTACAATTCATTACTGTTTATTTATTGATAACAAGGGAATAAAGGGATGGGGCAGTTGGGGGGAATGGATCGGAGGGCGGAACATACTACTTCACAATTCATTACTGTTTATTTATTGATAAGAAGGGAATAAAGGAAGGGGGAAGGAGGGGTGGACTGGAATGATAGGTGAGGAGGAAGGGGGGGAACTGCCTTGGTGTGGGATGGGTAGGGGATACAAAGTAAAAGCACAGCACTGATAAGCAACACACATTATTGTTTGTGTTTCATTGCAAAAGTGGTTTTTCAGTGCTTTCCTGAGATGCAGCACTCTGCAATAGGCTGGCTGCAAATTTTGAGCCGCCAGATGCCACTGCAACACTGACAGCCAATCTGCCTCCACAACCCAACCCAATGGAAACTTCTCCCCCTTTGTCTCACAGACATTATGGAGCACACAGCAGACAGTATTTTTTTACTGAGGTTTAACCTAGTGAGCAGACTGCACCAGCGTGCCTTTGAACATCCAAATGCACATTCCACCATCATTCTGCACTTGCAGAGCCTACTATTAAAACGCTTCTTCTAGCTGTCCAGGTGCCCGATGTAAGGCTTCATTAGCCAGGGGAGCAAGGGGTAAGCAGGATCACCCAGGATCACTATTTGCATTTCAACAGCACCAATATTTATTTTTTGGTCAGGGAAGAAAGTGCCCACCTGAATCTTTTTGAACAGACCTACCTGAGTTCCTAAAGCTGCGTGCGTCATGCACCTTTCTAGACCACCCCACACTGATGTCATTGAAGTGTCCCCTGTGATCCACAAGGGCCTGAAACACCATTGAGAAATATCCCTTTCAATTTATGTACTCTGTGGCAAGGTGGTCCGGGGCTAAGATAGGGATGTGCGTGCCATTTATGGCTCCCCCACAGTTTGGGAACCCCATTGCGGAAAAGCCTTCCACTATGTCCTCCACGTTTCCCAAAGTCACTACCCTTTTTAGCAGAAGTCTATTAATGGCCCGGCACACTTGTATCACAGCTGCTCCACTGTGGATTTACCGACTCCGAATTGATTCCCAACTGACTGGTAGCAGTCTGGCATTGCTAGTTTCCACAGAGTGATGGCCACTCTCCTCTCTACTGTCAGAGCTGGTCTCAAGAGAGTATTCATGACTTTCAGGGCTGGGAAGAGTTCTCCACAAAGTTCAAAGAAAGTGGCCTTTTTCATTAAAAAGTTCTGCCACTGCTCATTATCCCACACCTTCATAACGATGTGATCCACCAGTCACTGCTTGTTTCCCAGGACCAGAACCGTTGCTCCACCGACTGCAGATGGTGCGTGACAGCCTGCAGCAAATAGGAATTGTTTCGTTCTATGGCTAGCAGCAAGGCGGCCTCTGTAACATCACAATTTTCAGCAGTGCAGCTCCTGTCTCACCCCTGAAAATACTGCAGAATAAGTCGTGAGGTGTTTGTGATGCTCACAATAATAGTGCAGGGTGGAGCAGGCTCCATTCTTCTAAGGTAATGATGTGTGCACAGCAAAGAGTGAAGAGTTTGAAAAAATGGCACAAAAAGGTGATCATCTGTTTGTTTGGACTGGGGCAAGAAGGGAGGGGGGAGTACATTGCATCATGGGAGGACGACAACCTTCCCAAAAGCCTCTGCGGCTAGTTGCACTGTGGAAGAGCTATCCACCGTGCACTGCTTTGATTGTCGATCCAAGCCTGGCTAGTGGGGATGCAATCCTCCGATGCAATGAGTGTGGCGTGACTTCTAAAATTCAGCAGGTGAAAGACGATTTAAAATAAATTGACTGCACTCTGTAGTGTAGACATACCTTGAGGTTTTGTATTTGTGTGTGCAAATCCATGAGTATGAATATTCACACCACCTTCCCTTTCCATGAACTTATTGTTTCCAAAATGTTGCTGATATAAATGTTTACACAAAGGTGAATAAAAATAGTTAAGTCTATTACAGAAACAATTAAATGTGCTTTATTATAATAAATATTTGCGAATAGCTTTTGGCGATATTTACACAGTTCAAATATACTTTGCAAATTACCTCTAAAGTATTAGCCTTCTGCCGTTGCTTAAATATAGGAATGAACTGAGATAATGTCTCCAATGAAATGTTGACAGTTAAACAATTTTAAAATACTGCTACCCTGCATAGGTTGTAATGGTGCTCAGTATGGAGATGGGGTTAATAAAGGTTTCAGACAAAAGTCAGATTGCTTGTTTCCTTTAGGAAAGTCATATCAGTCTTACCTGATTTTGGATAAGTAACTACAAATACATCACTGTCTCTGATTTCAAAATCCTCCAGTGAATCTATGTCTTCAGGTGTAACCAAGTCCGTTACGAAATAAAATCCTTTATATTTGAATAAATCCTTTTCAGATGGCTCCATTGGCAATACAGTTTCACTCATAGGTCAAGAATCTGCAGGTTAGAAAACATAGTTTTATATCATTTTTATTTTGGTGATGATTCTTTAGGACAAAAATTTCAGTACAACATAAACAAAACAGATCCTGGTTTGACAGCAAAATGAATAACAACAAAAATAGCAAATTCAATGATAGTATACAGCAAAAACAACGAGAGTCCTGTAGCACTTTAAAGACTAACACATTTAATTTCTGCAGGCATCTGACGAAGTGAATTACAGCCAACGAAAGCTTATGCCTGCAGAAATTAAATGTGTTAGTCTTTAAAGTGCTACAGGACTCATTGTTTTTGCTGTACAGACTAACACGGCTACCCCTCTGGAATGTTTCACAACGATAGTGTAGAAATGGCACTTTTAGGGACTGGCATGAGAACAGAATATCTTTTGCAGGTAAAAGTGCTGTGTAATATGTTGTCTTTCAGTTATTTACTTGTACAAAGTGTCTGGTATTGTTAAGCACCAATATTTCTTTAATGAATTATCTAACTTCACAGAATTCATGTAAATGGGCACTTAAAGTCAGAACTACTCAAGGAGCTCAGCACAAAGTTCAATACTTGCTTATGCACAACCAGAGTAATGAGGCTGTATTCCAATTAATTTTGTGGCTGGAATTTTGTTCACACTCTCTTATTACTTCTGTCACTGATTTTCTCTCTTTCTCATACGTCCCTATTTAATATGTTTCTCGCTCTTGTCCAATAGCATAAGTTCTGCAAAATAGGAGCGAGGGAGAGGAAGTTTATTTTTTCTCAAGGGTTTTCTTTGATAACTTTATTTTGGGCCACTATATATTATAAGGTTTTTGACTTGTAACTTAGTGATATCATGTCACAAGTGGAGCAAATAGGCTACATCCCTTCCAACAGAAAGTAGAGAGACAATGAAATTGGAGTAAAATAACTTTCTAGAGCATTTCACCTCATGTCTGTTACAGTATTTGAGTTGGAACAGGCATTAAGATATCTCCATGTAGTTAGCTTATCAGATTAATTGAATTTAACACCCAGGTCACTCTCTTTAAGGCTTTCCAATAATGTCTTTTTTTGTGGCATACAACTAACAAAGAAGACTAGGTATGTGAAACAAAGCCTTTGCTAGTGTCATTAGACAACATAGACAACATACTCAATAGGAGTAATTGCATGTGCAAGTTCAGTGATGTGACTTAGGGCTGGACTACACTACAGAGTCAGGTCGATGTAAGGCAGCTTACATGGTTCTAAATATGTCAGTGTCTACACTACAGCCTTGCGCCTGCTGATATAGGTGCTCTACTACACCAACATAATAACTCCACCTCCATGAGAGGCATAGGGCTTATGCCCGTGTAGTTAGGGCGAAGCAGTGTCCATGTAAAGGCTGCCTTACTTACACCAGCTGTTGGCTGTCATTCTTGTCAATTTCACAGCTACACTGTAGGTGGGGGGTGTAAGCGCAAAGCTTGATTTTGTTATATTAATTGCATGTGAAATGTTTCTATTTTCTTGGTATGTAAGAAACCACCAAAGCAGTTTTTGTAGAGTAATTTGTTTACTATTAATAAGTTTGTTTAAAACCAACATCTGTCCAAAACTAATATCTGGTCATTAATTATCCTGTTTATAAAGTTTCCAAAAATCATTCTGTAAAACTGTTACTATTATTAAAGTACACATGTTTTAAAATCACTGCTTAAAGTAACATCAGCAAATGTTCTAAAACAAAACAATTCAATATTAAATAAAAATATTTTGTAATAATGATAAATATTTTAAATAAAAAAAATTATTGTTTCTAAAAAACACTTGTGTCTTCCAGTTACAAGTTTTAAATAAATATCAAAAAATTAAAATATAAATAAATAAGTAATACATATTTATATAAAACCAAAAAGTAACAAAAAATGGCGCCAGCCTTAAATGTGCAAAAAAGTAAAAATAACTTTTACAACCCAGATGGCCAAAAATTGCCCACTCTAATAACCCTATAATCTATCTCAAAAAACAAAACCAAAATAAACTATAAAAAATAACAATAGTCATGCTTGCAAGACATAAATAATTAATAATCACACCAAAATGCAAATACAGCTTAACAAAACCAAACCTATAAAATCTCATAAAAGCTTACCCCTATAAAAAGAACCAAAAAAATAAAAACTTTGTATTTAATTCTACTATCATCCTCCAAAAACATCAATGTGCAACAACAGACCCCCTGTTCCCTCCCTCGTGTCTTATCCTCGTGTCTGGCCACTAAACTAACACAAGCAACTAAGGCTAGTAACTATATTTCATCTTTGTAAAACCTTGTATATGTATGTGTTTGTATATATATATGTATAAAAAAATACGCAAGCAATTGCTTTTTAAAATCTTTGTATTCACAATAAACATGGCATGTTGTCTTGTCCCTCTAAATAAAATCCTGGTGTTTATTTTATAAGTATAACATTTTGATGGAGAATTGCGAAAGGGGGAATATTGGCATACATCTCAGTTAATACAAATCTGGTGTGCACACCATTAAAGAAAAGTACCTTGTTTTAAAAAATTGCCATGAGCAGGGCATTGTAGGTGCGCCAGTATTTGCAGTCAGCACATGAAGGAGCTCGTACTACGTGACTGTCACTGCCACTCACACTGTGGAGCTCACACTGTGTGTTGAGGTTTGAAGTAAGCAGGTCCCCACTCACACGTTGGGAGCTTGCACTGCGTGTGGAGTGTGTGAACCTATACTACCAGTACATTAGGAGTCCGCACTTCGTGTTGAGTTTTGAAGTAAGCAGGTCCCCACTCACACATTGGGAGTGTGTGAATCTATGCTGCCAGCACATTAGGAGTTTGCACTGCGTGCAGTTTTCACACTGAAACCCGGGGAATCTGTGCAGGAAAGTTTTTCTTGACAAAAATTGTGTGCACACAGAGGGTTTCACTGTGATATACCCCCCCTTCTTTTGCCATCTCCCTGGTATAGGAGCTTGTCCTGTACCAGAGCTTTAGCAAATACAATATGTTTAGAAGAAAGCAGGTCTCCCATCTCCCAGGGCTCCCAGCTCCCAGGCTACCTGCTTTGAGCCTGGCTGCTTCCTGGGCTCCCAATTCCCCGCAAACCACCTTGAGCTCGGCTCCCTCTCAGGCTCCAGGTTCCCTGTTCTGAGCCCAGCTGCCACCCAGGCTCTCAGCTCCTGGCTCCCCGTTGAGACACCCAGCTGCTACCTGGACTTCTGGTTCCCCACCCCCCTGGTTTCACGGTTCCTCGCTCCCTGCTGGAAGCCCGGCTCCCTGCTCTCTGTGGGGGACCCTGGATGGCAGCTGGGCTCGGAATGGGAATCTGGGAGCCAGGGGGCCAGGTGGCAGCTGGGCTCCCTGCAGAGAGCGGGGAGCTGGGAGACCAGGCAGCAGCCAGGCTTAGAGCAGGGAGCCAGGAGCAGTAGCTAATTAGAAAGAAGTTCACCTGTGAGGGACAGGCAGGACTTCTAAAACGACAGGAAACTGGAAGCAGAGGAGGCTGTTGGCAAAGGCAGCAGTCACTCCCTGGGAGAAGGGATGTGTTTGGGAAGCTGCAGAGATGAGTGGCCTAAAGTCCCTCCTTGGGAGGAGGGAGTGAAGAGACTGGCAAACCCAGAGGAATGGGGAGGGCCAGGAGGTGTAGAAGAGGTTCAGGGAAAGACAACAAGGTGCAGGGAACAGACCTTGGCTGCTGTGTAGGAGTCCCTGAGCTGGAACCCAGAGTAGAGGGTGGGCCTGGGTTCCCCTGCCAGCCACTGCGGGAGTGGCATCCTAAGGAAGTGAAGCAGGAGACCCCCAGGGACAGTGCTGGAGATCAAACTTTGATTGGTCACTCCCACCCCTGCTCCTGGAAGGGGAAACCACAATAGTGATCTGACTGGAGGAACACTATAGCTCTGGAGAGTGAGAGAGGGGCTGCAGAAGAGATGATGGATGTAACCACTGGAAGGAGTGTTGGCCTGTCTGAACTAAGCCCCAGAACAGCCAAGAAGTGGTGCTGTCCAGCAGTGTGTAGAGCAACCTGTCACAATCATTAATAAGTTCCATATATCTGTATCAACATGATAACATTCAGTTTCATGATTGACTATTGCAGGCAAAGTATCAGATCTGAATATATTGTAAAGGAGGAACTTTCCCCACTTGAAATTGTTGTGATTATTCTATGTTCATATTTTACTCCTAGAGGAATTCTGCACCACTGTGTGCACACAGAATTCATGTCCCCTGCAGATTTCTTTGCTTCCCCACAGAAAGATGGGGGAAGCAAAGGGAAGCTGCAAGAATGGCAGTGTGGGCATATCGTTTCAGGTGCCTGGTGCAGCCCATGGAGAGGTAAATCACTGGGGGGGCGGGAGAGAGAGGAGGGCATTGGGAATTCCCCAGCTGGTGGCTTCTACACTGTGCCAGGCTCAGCAGCTAGTCCCAGCTGGGCTGGGGGTGGGATAGGATGGGACTTCCTCTTCCCCTGCAAGGAGCAGCCGGGCCAGCATCAGACCCACTCTCAGATACCTCCCCTAGTTGCAGGAAGTTCTGCACCCTCCTCCCCTCTGTTGAAGTAAACTGCTTAGGCCTTAAACTTTAGTCAAGAAAAGTATGTATTATGGGTAAAGGGAGGGGGTAAAACAGAGAGTGAGACAGTGCAGAAGAAAAGAATGTAAACAGTGCTGTAAAAAACATCAACTGTCTTAGCTGGAAATGCTTGTACTGCAGTTTGCCTATGTCTGTAGCCTTGACTAATGATAAGAAGAATGAATGCTGTGATTCTAACACTGTTATAAATATATATTACAATCAGCCTGAAGGTGGAGACCCTTTACTGACCAGAAACAACCCTGTCAGTGGCTCTCCTCTTGCATATGCTTGTGCTTTTGTGCAAATAAAAGAGTCTCAGATCTCTGATGAGCCTCAGCTAAAACGCAGAGTGAAACCTCGTTTCTTCCACACCCCCATTCCTGCCCCCATCGCTTCTCAGCTGCTAAGGGAAGAGTCACTGTACGGGGACCTGCTCCCCTTTCCACCCAACCCCCATGCATCTGGGCCTCACTGCAGAGCCTAACCTGTCCCACCCCCAGAACCCCCACACCTGAACCCCCACCGCATCTGGACCTCCACCACTGCACCCAAACTACCCCCTGCTGAGCCACCTGCACTTGAATCCCCATCCCAATGAACCCTACCCCCCACTGCAGCTGGACCACCCTGACGAGTCTCCCACACTTGGACCCCCCTGCTGAGCCCCAACCATCTTCACATGAAGCTTCCTGCAGAATCCCATTGCCCCTGCACCTGGAACCCCCACTGAGCCACTCACATCCAAATTGCCCAGCATAGAACCTTCTAACCCTCATTTGGATGCCCCCACACTCCCCACAGTTGGATCCTGCTGGGCTGAGCCTGCCTGCCCACACCTGGTGCTCCTGCTGTGAAGGGGGAAGGGCCTCAGGGTGTTTTTGGGGCAGACCCGGCCCTTGCGCTGTGTCAGGGTCGCTTGCAGCCTCACTGCTGAGTCTGTGTCCTGGGGGGGGGGGCTGCAGGTTGATCTCCCACCTCTGTGCAGCCGGTGGCTTGTGCTCTCCACTGCCATGCTGAAGCCACCTCCTTTATTTATTGACAAATAACATTTGCAGAATTATCAAATGTGCAAGGAATTTTAATTTTTTTTTTTTTTTTTTTAGCACAATTAATAACTTTTTGCTTCAGAATTCCCTCAGGAGTTATATTTCCCCCCTTTGAATAGCTTAAGTAATTTCATAATATTACAGCCGACAAGGTACATAGCACTCCCTGATCTGTATTACTCATAATAGATTAGAGAGGCAAACAGAGAGGATGTCTGAGAACTATAGTTTCTTTCTAAACTCAGCCCAAAGTTGTCTAGCAGAGAAAGCAAAAATTGAGCTGCAAGATCTGTGGCGTGACCAGCTTCATCTACTCATGCAAAAGCCCAACCTGGGGAGTTTATCAACTTGCTTCCCAAGTGCACAGTAGGGACAGAAACACACAAATGTGCAGTACCCAGAGACTTCTTCCTCTTTGGGACCCCATAAAATGTTCAGTTTGATACTACCTTTTTGGTTTTGCCCAATGAATCTGCTAATCTCCTTGTTTAGTAATAGAGCTTTTAAATCATATTGAAGAATAATATTTTTTTACAGTTAGATGTGTCCATGGGAGAGCATCATATGATAAAATAGTTGGGTCATAAGAGAAAAATAAACCTCATTCTACTACTTAAATTAGAAAATAAAACATAATGACATGTTCTCACCCAGCAGAGCTGCAGTCACCTTGAATATTCTCCCCGTTCCTGCTTTTTGATTGCAATCAGCCCCTTGCTCATTTTATTTTACTTTACTATTTGCATTATTTTTTCAACTTTTTAAAAAAGTTATTCAACTTCCTTTTACCCTTCAGGCTGCACTGTGAGCTCCACAGAAGTTTTCAGCTTGATGAACACTGCAAAAGGGCTGATCTAGGATGCTCACCCATGTGCAGGAGTACAAGAGTTACAACCTTTCTACGAATCTCAGATTCCAGCACTGATGTGTAGAATGGCCAATTAGGCGCAACAGTTGCACTGGCAGAGAAACCTATTTCTCCCTGAACTTTTCCATCCTCCTCTGTTGACACAGCAGGAACTATCAATTACCAATTAAAAGCTCCATCATCATGCTGGTACCGTAAAACAAATGATGGCTTACATTACATTTACTTGTACTAGTCAACTCTTTAACACACATTGTTGTTGTGCCTTTTTTGTTGGATAACCACACAAAAAAGTATTTCAGGACTAGATTCTCATGACACTCAGCTTGTTGCCATAAAACAACAATGACAAATATTTCCACAGCATACAATCCACTGCTGAAACCTATATTTAATATGCTCACAGATTTACTGATGAAGATGCTTTTAGTCATATATTATTTTATTGAATAATATTTACCTTCGCTGCTCTGTTTCTGCTGCTCCAAGACACAAGCCCACACTCCTTCCTTCCACTTGAATAAACAGGACTGATATTCACTCCTAGAAACAGGGGAATACTTCAACAGCCGGTGTGAAATCTGATTGGAGTTTCATGGTGCTAACTTTTTTTTCGTTTACTCACTTCCAACCTTTGAACTGAAGGCTGACCGCTAGTGAACAATTACAAAAGAGGGTAGTTCTTAGAAATGTGAAGAGTTCAAAATGCCTGAATGAAAAACATGGTAATGAATAAAAACGAGAGTCTCGTAGCACTTTAAAGACTAACAGATTTAATTTCTGCAGGCATAAGCTTTCATGGGCTGTAACCCACTTCATCAGATGTAAGGAATAGAAATCAGAGAGGAGGTACATGTATACATCTAAGGGTAAGTAACAACAATGGGGAAGTTAGGTATGAGCAAAGTCCATTCAGTTCGAGCAGTTGAGGCCTGTTCACAACCATTGATTAGGAGGTGAGAATGCTCAAGCTGTGGAGGCAGACCTATCCTTGCTTACAGACAGCCCCCCACCCTGAAGCAAATATTCACCAGCAACCATACACCATACAACAAGAACACTAACCCAGGAACATGCCCCTGCAACAAACCCCGTTGCCAGCTCTGCCCACACATCGACTCTAGTGACACCATCACAGGTCCTAACCACATCAGCCACACCATAAGGAGCTCATTCACCTGCACATCTACTAATGTAATATATGCCATCATGTGCCAGCAATGCCCCTCTGCCATGTACATTGGCCAAACCGGACTGTCACTACTCAAAAGAATAAATGGACACAAATCAGACAAAAGCATAGACCTTTACCACTAGACCAATTCTCTTAGGCTGTAGTCCTGCTTTTACATTGTGTTATCTGCCTTAAGTGCCCTGCAACAAGTGATCCATGATCAGTTCATAGACACTGCATTTGTTATCCTGCATTCAGGTCAATGTTGCCTCATATCTTTGTGGCCACACAGCATGGCGCTGTTTCGTTATGAGGGCTTAACATTCTGGTCAGATATCCCATGGTGCTGTGCTCAGCCACTGATCTGTATGGATTCTGGGATTTTGGTGCTGTGAATTGTGCAATTTGGGCTAAACACTTTAATTCTAAGATGCCTCTTGTTTTCATCCAATCGTCTTTCTTATTTTTGCTACCGAGCACCATTTTCAAAGCAAGTGCTGCCAGGAAGGCAGCATGGAGTAAACTGGCTAATGCTGCACTCCTCCTAGTGATAAGGGTAAACAGGCGGCTGCAAGCATATCTACATTGTGCAATGAGTACAGAATGAGGGATATAAGGGCACCCCCTGAGAACAGGGAGGCTGATACTGGACAGAACTTTAGGCTACCCAAACAATCAGAATGCAGGCACCTCCCCACCCACTTTTGTGCAACCCCCCGTCTACTTAGAAAGGGGAGAGGGGAGAATGCCACCAGTGAAACTGTCTCCAGCTGAGCAGCTTCATTTATACATGGAAAGCTAGAAGTGAGCCAATTCAGCTCACGACAGAAGTCTGCTGCCAAGGAAAAGTGGGCCAGCAGAGCCATGACCTGTCCACACAGACAGCTCCTACCTCTGTGAATCATAACTCAGGACGGAATCCTCACCCCAAACCTCTGCAGGCTTTAAGGGACAATGTACATGAAACAGAAGCGATTTCATTTTCTTGTAATATTCTTTTTATTTCCTGCTGGGAAAGCAGCTTTTATTAGCACTTTCCTTTTACAAACACAAGACAGAACTGCGACAGATTACCTTACTTTGTGTGTGTGTGTTTGGGAAGAGATATGAAGGCTTTTCTACATACGCAAAAGTATGTCTGAGTCTTCCAAGAACAATTGTGTAAACATGAAGGGCTCCTGTTATGGAAAACTGAAATACTGATTTAAGGGACACATTTTAAATGAAAGAGGTCCTGGTCTGTGTGTTCTCCACTGTGCAAGTTGCAACTTTGAGCTGGGCTGTGGGAAACTATTGTGCAGCCTTCCTGGCCAGACCCAGTTTTGGGTTGCAGCAGAATGACTAAAACAGACCTGGACACAACATCATGTTAAGGGACTGACAAATCCATAGTAGACAGGCACTTCAGAGATAAACGATGCTGCTCCATCCTTCAGTCCTGCAATGAGCTAGAACAGCAGGAAGAGGACAATACCTCAGAATAGTAGGTTAAATTATGTAAACTGAGATACTTGAACACAAAAGGATGAAGTCCCAGAATTCCCTTCTTCTTATGACATCAATCAGACAGATACAATGATTAAGAAAAGGTCTTATCTGGTACTTCAGGCATATAGGCAACAACCTTGCAATAAAAAAGGCATATACGCGCCATTTAAAGTTAGTTGTGACAACAAAGAACATATTCCTTTTCTCAAAGCAAGTTACATAGACCCCTATGCAATATCCCAAAGACATGCCTCACCAGCTGACCCACAAGATAAAACTAATGGAATCATGACAAGAGCTGCCATTAGCCACCCCAGACACAAATTCCTGTTTCTCCTTTACCTAGGTCAGCATATCTTGGAGCAGTCAGTCCTTCTCATGTTACTTACAGTCATCCATCGACAGTAATAAATGCATCCTTGTATACTCCAGTTTAAATGGAAAGCTGAATGGTTCAAATGCAGAGATGGTCAAAGCTGTAAGGCAGGTTTCTGAATTGAAACATTGTGAACAAATTGGTAACATCCTTATTCAGCATGTACTACAATAGCTTACATGGCACTGTAGACCGTGGAATTTCAGCTAAACTGGGCCTACTTATAAAATTAAACTACCAAATTAATAAGTGCATATTGCAGAATATGTGAAATGGTGGCTAGAGTCCCTTTTGAAAAGGGGTGATTGTTTCTCATTGCAACACACCCATGTTGTCTTTCTATTCTAAAAGTATGTCTGTTATTTCATTAAGGTAACTGTTTATTAATTGCCTCTCTGTCTGGACTATTTTCCCTAATAAATTTATCCTCTGGGAGTAACTCATCTATGCAGTAAACAGAAATGTGTTAAATGCAGGGCGTGCTAGACCTCCATGGCTCCAGACCTCTCAAAATACCTTGTGATCAAAGCTAATGTCTGGATGCCACCCCAGGTATTGCTCAATTTAATCACAACAACCCCAATACCCCTTTGTTTGAAGGGTGGAATGCTGACACTAAAGAACAAATCTAGGTGGCTAGCACCTTTTCACTAATTAAAGCACATGGGTCTCTCCCTCTTGTATTGTTTTCTGGAATTCCTGTATTTACTCATGTAAATTAGCAAAATGCTTTGAAAAACATTGGATTCAAGAATATAAAAGAGAAGTAATGGAAATAAGCAAGCAGGCAAACTTCAAGAGAAGAAGAATCACTCTTGACAAGAAACTGAAAAGAACTACCATCTTGCCCAGCTGCCTTCTGAGACCATGGATCCAGGCTCTCGGAGGAAGCTGCTAAGAAACCATCACCGCCTCTTGCCTGCATCGGTGAGGATAATTGCTTTTGCAGCTAAAATATACTGGACTTTTGGTTTGGGGGCTCATTTTATATGTTTATAAGTATAGTAATTAAAGCCTTTCTGTCATTATCGAACGAGAGTCGTGTCAATTCCTGAGCACACTAATAGCAGATCCCAGTCTGTGAGTTAACAGCATCTATCGTGGGATTTTAGAAGAATGAATATGAGACATTCAAAATCCAAATAACAGAGGCTAAACAGGATGTTCCTCTGCTGCCTGTGACTTTTAGGGATACGTCTGGGAGCTATTGGATGTTGCAGACCTTTTTTTCATTTAAAAAATTTAAAGTACAGCGTCAGTGATTACTATATCTAGGGCATCAAAATCAACAGTACAGTGCTTCATATGAGATGCACATTTCTTAAAGATTTCACTTTCTCACTCTTTTCGCTTTGATAGAAGATAGCGTGAGAAATTTTAAGCCAAAAGGAATTTTATAAATGCTGTGAAAGGAGTAAAAAATAGAATGGAATGTTTCATGCAACCTGATCTATGGCATTCCATGATTTCCTTTTATTTTTTCTAAATTTATTGGTTATCAATTTTATCACATGACATCTTGCATTTTGTGTTATGGGACAGGGCATAAAGGAAGGTCTGAGCGGTTCTCTCTTTACTCTTCCTGAGTTTGGATACACCTCAGTTAATTCCCTTAACTTTGTTCACATAGAATCATCATTTTACTTAATTAATTAATTGCTTAATTGTCAAGAAAGCATAATTTTCAGAAGTCACTAGGGGCCTGATTTTCACAGTGTGGGTGATGAAAAGGATAAGCAGTTATTGTTCTAATTGTAGTATCCATGTCAACAGAGCTAACCTGTTTTCCTCAGTGTTGCAATTCCATTCCCACAGTCTCTTTGCGTTGAGTTTGCTGTGGTGAGATGTTTTCAGATTATTTCTACATTGTGAAGGAATGTGGGCCTGCAGTGTGTGGGTGCTAGCAGGGAGCTGGTCTTGCCACATAGTGGACATGAGAGAAATCAAAGATGCAGCACCAGCAGGCTGCTGGTGGACTAAAGGAGTGTACAAGGAGGCAGATGCAGCAGAATCAGCCTATTATTGACTTCATTTCTGCAGCTTGCAGGTTGAAGGGGGTGCACAGTAAAGCAGAGTGAGGAGCAGAGGCAGACTAATAACTGACTGCTTACTTTTCCGAAAGGCCAAGGGAAAATGCTGTGCTACAGTTTGAAAGGATGGCAACCCCCGAGTTGATTGGGCACTGGAAGAAAACCGCAAATGACGTTGGACGTGACGATGGAGTAGCATTGCCAAATAATCTCAGGGCTAAACTAAATTACCTTTGGCTTCAATTCTATTTTGTAACACTGGGATCAGCAGAAGGTTCACTGCAAGATAAATCAAATACTGCAGTCGCATCAGATGAGGGATTAAATGCTTACAGTGTTTTAAATAGTCTTTCTTTCTTATAATATCTGTGTAGCACTGTAGGCCAGGTTTGCCATAAGTAATTGGACATGGCTGAGGCCCTATTTCTTAGACAACAGGAATAGGAAGGTAAAAGGATCAGCAGGCTGGAAGCAGAATGTGTGTAATAGCTAAGATAAAGGGGACCAGCCATTTACAATGGACAAAATAACAATGAACAAAATGAGTCTGGAATGTAAGACGAGGTAAGGAGAAGGCTGTGCACGGACAGTGTGTGGACAAAGCAAGCTGTATAGGGACTGGTTCCTGCAGAGTAACCAAGCTAATCCGGAAGCATGTAACGCAACGTATAATTAAGAATTCACATTATTAGTGTTGTTAAAAATGTGTATAAGGAAAAATTTTGCTGTGTAACTTTGGATATGTGGTATGATCTATTCCCACCCCCTACGCTTGAGTCAAATCCACATAGCATAGCCAAATACAGGAATCTGTGTCATGAAACTGGATTTGAACTGAGTTCACAGGGAACTGAGAGGAAGAGATTTAAGAGGAGCTCCAATAAGTGTGAGTTGGGGAATTTGGGCAATTTTCCTCAGAGCAACTCACTTTGCATCAAAGCAGAGGAAATTAATGAAATAGTGAGTCATACACAAGTGTTTTTGGCTGTTTCCTATGTCTGTAATGGGTTAAATCCTTGCAAAAGCCCAGAAGGCAGAGTGACTGTACACCAGAGATGGCAGTACCCTTATGGTACATGGAACTAAGTTGCTTAAAACACCTTTCCCACACACTTTTGTACAATATTCTAAAAATACTTACTTGGAGCTCTCTGGCCACAATTTGGTTCTCCCTTTGTGATGCAGTGGGATCATCTGGCTGTGATTCGTTCACTATCACTGTCCTCATCTTCAGCCTCCTGGCCACCTTCAGTGGGGTCTTCTTCCGTTGTTAGTTGATTCCTGGCATTCTTATAAGCAAACATTGGATAGTAGGGGACATACACTTGAGTTAAAAAAAGTGTTAACTGTCTATACTGGGCTACGGCTCCAGTTCATCAAAGTATGTGCTTAAGTTATTTGCCAAATCATGGCATGTACTTGAAGGCAATTGTGGGGATTTTCTTGATGGTAAAAAGCATTGACATTTTGTTTAGCCTTCTGCCTATGCTTTTGTAGAGGTTGACAACTTCCAATCTAATCTCACATTTAAAAAAAAAATTGAAATTTATGGCAGGAAGTATAGACCAGATGTAAGACAATACTTGTTCTATTCGTGTTCTTGCAGAAGCAAACATACATTAAATGAAGTCTGATTTTCATGGAATGTTGTTGCCATATTTTTGGTGAAACACAGGCCAAATGTAAGAACTTCTTGCCTAGCTTACTTTTTTGGTGGTGAAAGGAAAAACAAACAATAAATGAAAATTTGATTTTAGTAAACAAAGGATTAAAAATTATTTGGAGCCTCTGATTTTCAAGGAACTTGAGATACTTGTTGATCTGTATATGTACAAGAACATACACTAAATTTTTTTCTTCCTCTTTTTGTTGGTAGCTGCCACACAGCTGGACAAAATGCCATAGCTGTTGGATGCTTAGCATGTGCAAGCGTTTATAAAGTTAAAGCCTCTGTTTGTCCATTGTACAGTTTAAAGGGCTAAAACCATTATTGCCAGGTGGGTCCAGGGTCCAGCATATGAAAAAGCTGCTAGCCCTATTCTGACCTTTTCAGATGCTCTTTGGTTAAAGAAGTCTCGATTTCATGGACAGTGAGTTGAAGTATTAATTCCCAAGATGTGTAAGGGGCAATATGGTCATCTCCTCAGGACTTTATATATCATCTAATGGGTCTCTCTCTGGGTGTCTCTCTCAGAAACCATGGATTCTGAAGCCAGAATGGACCATGGTGGTCATCTAGTGTGACCCTCTGTATAATACAGGTCATTAAACTCCCCCAACTAATTCTTAGAGCATATCTATTAGAAAAACATCCAATCTTGATTTAAAAGTTGCCAGAGATGGAGAATCCACCACAAACCTTGGTAACTTGTTCCAATGTTAATTACACTTACTGTTAAAATTTACACCTCATTTCCAGTCTGAATTTGTCTAACTTCAAATTCCAGGCCCTGAATCTTGTTATACCTTTCTCTATTAGATTAAAGAGCCCATTATTAAATATTTGTCCCCCATCTAGGTACTTAGAGACTGTAATAAAGTCCCCCAGTACCCTTTTTTAGTTAAGCTAAATAGATTGAGCTCTTTGAATCTGTCATTGTAAGTCATGTTTCCTACTCTTTTAATCATTCTTGTGCCTCTTCTCTGAACCCTCTCCAATTTATCAACATCCTTTTGGAATTGTGGGCACCAGATTCAGTCACAGTATTCCCATAGCAGTCACACCAATGCTGAATACAGAGGTAAAATAACCTCTCTACTCCTACTTGAGATTCCTGTGTTTATGCATCGAGGGATTGCATTAGCTCTTTTGGCCACAGTGTGACACTGAGAGCTCATGTTTAGCTGATGATCAGTCACAACACTCAAATCTTCGTCCGTCTCTGCTTCCCAGGATAGAAGCCTCATTGTTCAAGTGTGACCTATATGTTTTGTTCCTAAATACATACAGTTACATTTTAGCCATATTAAAATATATACTTGCTTGCACTCAGCTGCTCGGCAGGGCCCTGGGCTGTTGACCTGGTGACCAGGCCTACTCCACCCAGCAGCCTTGGTGAAAGACAGTTCCCTGGAGCAGGCCTTGATCCCCCTGAAGCCTAGACTCGCTACATCCCTGCAGGCAGGGCCAGGATCCCCAAGGCAGGGCCACCACAACCCGGCAGGGAATGAGTTCACAATGGGGGCACCCCAGCGAGTGCCAGAACCCAGAGCCAGCTCCCCCTTAGCAGGGGCAACAACAAGCAAAAGCCCAGCCCTGGGACCACAGGAGGCTGAGAAGAACCCCTTAGCCCAGCCCCAGACACCCCCCACTGGGCAGCCTGCCTCCAACTCCCCAAATCCCTCTCCTTCACTTTTCTCTTCAACTCCCTGGCAGCCCAGCCCCCGTCCCTTCTGATCCCCCAGGCAGCCTGATCAGCTGTTCTGTGGGGCCCATGACTGACAGTCAATCAGCTGTTCAGCAGGGGTCTGGGGCTGGCTGCTGATCAGCTGTCGAGCAGGCAGCACAACAGCTGATAGGTGGTGTGGCTGTTGGGGTTTCCAAACAGCTGCTTGGTGGCCTGGGGCTGTGGGCGTGGTGTGGATGCAGATAGATATAAAGCAGGGAGTGCGGATTGCAGGTCAGATAGACGTTGATGCTCGTGGATGTGAATTGGAGGCACACCCAAGTTTTTGTATTTTTGCAGAGCTTACTTGTCTGCACTAGCACTTACACTGGCAAAACTTGTGTCCCTCAGGTGTGAAAAAAACAAACCCCTGAGCGATATAAGTTTTGCTGGCATAAACGCTTGTGTGTACAGCGCTATGCTGGCAGGAGACGGTCACCCACTGACATAGCTACCATCACTCATTTAGATGGCGCTCTCTCGTCATCATAACCTTTCCAAATGTAATTGCACTCATGCTGAGATTATAAAACCTTTTCCCCAATCAGCTCACAAAATGCTACACCCAAACCTGCAGTAAATATTCATATAAAAAATGAAAATAGAAAACATTTTATATGTATTCAAAAAGGTCAGCCATTCATCTTTCATTCCTTCCCTCTCTCCTATCCCCTTTCTTCCCCCACTCTATCCTCCTATCCTCCCTTTATTTTCCCCTTTTTACCCCTTCTGAAGCAGGATTTCAAACAATAGCTCCACTTCACCCCCGTGCGAGACATCACTACCGAGGAAAATTAAACAGGGGCTGTAAAAGGGAAGCTAGTGCTACTGCTTCTGGCTACACTCTTCTCAAGGATACAAAGATTAACTGACTCACTCAAACACTGCTTGTTCCTTGAAATGCCTCCTGCTCAGCACCTGAGGGAAGCAGGTAGATTGAATGGGTGAGCAGGGGGGCAGTAGCATTAGCAGTGGGGTACTGAAGGGCAGGATGCTGAGATTAATTTGAAATAGTTGGTCCGCATGTATTGAACATCTGCACAAACAACTGAATGGCCTCAGATTTTGATGACTCATATGGATGGAGCTGGGAAGAGTACCACTTTTTCCCCAAATTCAACCCCTTCTTATGACGCTACTAAAGCAACGAAGGGATGAAAAGAGAATTGAAAGTTGTTTGCCAACCACTGAACGACTGTCCAAGTAGATCTGCTCCACCGAACAGGTTCAAGTCTCCCATCGGTGTTAAGCACAGCTTCTTAAGTCTCTGCCCATGTAAAGAAGCTTGCAGAAGTGAGGTCTGCATTTGTAAATGCCTTAATGTTTGCAAGTGCGTCATTAGTCAAAAATTAGACTTTATTGTAGCACCTTTCATCACAACGTTAATGAGTCTGTGTAAATGTGGAGTAAATCAGTGGTGTGATTCTGGCTTCATACTGAGGTAAATGAGAGTGGAATCTGACCCTCTAATAAAGGCAGTATCTCTGGGGTGGCAGGCAACGGTCATGCACACAACTTGCCATGCCACCAAGGCAGAGGCAATTTACAACTCCTCTGCCTTTTGGAATGAGCTACATACAGCCCAGTGACACCAAGAGGGAGCAGTTCCTGCTCCTCCCTGAAATCAGCAATTGTTAATATGTCTGGCTTTTGTGTGAAGTGTGTTGTGAGTGCTGCTCTCCTCTCCTCTGCATGTTTCCACAAGAGCCAGAGGTAAACTAGGCTATATGAAAATTGTAGTTCCAGCTGACTGATAGCTCTCATTTGCACCCAGGCAGGCACTAGGGTCCAGTAAAGAGATCAGTTATTTAAAACTCTGTGCTCTTTATCAAAAAGGTTTCTCCTGACCCCAAAGGGTCAGCCACAGTACCAGATCAATATAAGTTTAGATCTTACCCAAAATACCACGCTGCCAGCCAATCCTTTAGTAACTAAAACTAAAGGTTTATTATAAAAAGAATGGAACAAACAATAAGAGAAATGTTAAAGGATCAAATCAATCAGATACATACAATTGATTTGAAAGTCTATATATACCAGGTTTCTAGCAGAATTGTGGAGTATGCAGGCTTGTATAGTCCCTCTGGATGGGTCTCAGTCCTTTGTTTCACAGCTTCAGTTCAGTTGTAGATGAGTTGATCCAGAAGTAGGCTGGAGGTAGGCTGGAGACTAAAGACAAAATGGATGTCTTGCAACTGCCTTTTATGTCCTTTGGCCTTGGCCATGCTGCTTGTGGAATTTTACAGGAATAAAATGGAGTCGAGAGTCACATGAGTAAGTCATGGTGACTCACCAGGTATATCCCTGGCTTCCCCTCCTGGACTCCTTGTACCTGTGAATTTCTTAATGGGCCATTAAGCAGGCTTATGCTGCAACCATCCTGTTTGAGGTGTCGCCCAAACACAGCACAATTTGAAATACAGCTATATCAACCATATCCATAACTTCCATTACACATATAACACATGAACATAAACATTATCATCTTATTTAGCACATTATAGCCTTTCTAACAGTACCTGACAAGGCATATCTCATATGAATTATTATGATTTTGACATATTAATGTTAAATAACATAATAAATGCCTCCCCATTCCAGCCAGCGTGACACCCCCAACGTGAGAATGGTGTAGAAGGGAGTAATCAGAGCTCCTGAATACACCTCAAGGGCCTCTCTAATCCACCCAGCATTACACACTGTTTTTTTCATTTCTGTGGCTCTTGCATAGTATGAGGGGTTCCAACAAAACAATATCTGTAAAAGTGAGAGAGTTATGTTTTCTTATGCAACTCCCACAGGGCTGTTGTGAGAATTACCTAGTAACCTTTGTAAAACATTTGGACAGAAAAGCTCTTTCCTCTCCCGTCCCGCCTCCCCCCAATCATTTTGATCTCCTTCCTAAAAAACTCCTTCCTGTTTTCCACCACAGCAAAATTGTCAGAATTTTTGACCAGCTCTAATTATATAGTGCCTAGGATACGTTTCATTTCCTCAGTTGTCATAGACGCTGGCTCCTCTGTAGCAGAAATTGTAGACTGCCCTCTTTTTTTGTTTTTTGTCACACTTAAGTACCACTTTTGCTCCACTCACAGGGATTTTAGACAGGTTCACAAGAGTCAAGAGAGAACTAGGGAGAGGCATCATTTTAGGAGAATGAGAGTTTGCTTCAGTATTTCCCTATGGTATCCCCATGTGCTGCCATTTGTTCAGAGGGAGGGAACTTTGTGATGGAAAGATCAGAAAAGGAGCAATGGTTAGTGGAGCCAAAGCTAAAGAAGTAGCCATTTTGGTGAAAGGAAACGTTGGGTCAAAGTTGAGGGTCAAACAGGAAGGTGAAGGCAACTACGCTGGAGGCTAAAAGGTCCAACAGGCCATCAACATGGAAGTAAACAAACACGTGAGAATGTGGCTGAGTGGCTATGTTGAACAGTGGCAGCTGGTGCCTAAAATAAGTGCTGGGGTTGCAGACACCATACCCTTCCATTTTTTTCCTATGTGCAAGTCTTTTGTCCTATACTTCCTCTGCAGGTTTACTTACATTCCACAATGAGGAGAGAGACAACTTGGGAACCAAGGTTACTGTAACATCTGTTATAGGGCTATCATTTATTTCTCTGATTTATTGTATTTTTAAGCAAATGTCAGAATGTCACAAATTTACTCGTTGGCTATATGTCAGACAGAGGCTGCTAGTACACAGATGCAACTCTGGAGTCTTTTGTTGCACATCTTAAGTGGGCTGTGGGGAAACCTGAGTTTTATGGTCTCACATGCACAAATCATGTTTTTTAAAAGATCTGTTTCACCAAACACACAAAAATCAACATTTTTTTCAGTTTTAAAAACAATTGCACATAAAACAATCATTGCATAAAAAACAAATGGAAAAAAGTCATAATCACAAGGGTGAGTTCACAATTGCCATCAAGAATAAGCTAATATAACCTTTGATTCTGATTCTTGTGCTTCATGGATCAGAAAGGATTGTTAAGATATTATATTATTATATCTATAATATATTATTATAATACCTAGGACCACTAGCTTCATTGACTTCATTGACTACTTGTTTTACACCTGTGTAAGTAAGAGGTAAACCAGATCCACAATATTTCTAGACTGCCAGTAGTGTTGCTGTAGAATGATAGCAGCTTGGCATACTCACAGATTGTCCTTAGATTTCTGAGTCATCTTATGGCACTTAAGGCATAGTGGATACCAATATTTTAATGATTGCCTCTTTCTATTTCTCTATTTGAAAGGTTCTGTTATACCCAAAATTCTCCAGATGTGGCTACAAAAATGTAGAATATAAACATGTCACATACTGGGGGTATTTAATTACCTTGATAAGTAATCAACTCCTCAACACACACGGGTTCCAAGCATGCCAGGCCAGTGACAAAACCTACAGGCGGGGCTAAAGGGATGGAAATCTTGCTGAGAGTGGTCTCCTCGACAGGCATCCCTCTTTCTCTGCAGAACAAAGCTGCAGGGCCTGCCCACAGATTCTTCATGTACCCCAGGATCCACATGGATCTCCAATGCTTCCAGCCTGATTCTGTGGCAGGCCTTCACCCTACCCTGTCACACTGTTCCAGGGAAGTTGCACTAAGGGGTTCCTGCTCCAGGTGAATGGAGAATCCCCATCAAAGAGGGAGCAACAGAGCGTGTGCAAACATAATGCAACCACTTTAAGTATTTGCTTTCCACTCTTAACTCCATTGGGTGCAGGGGAGACAACTGGCCTCCTACTTCTCCTCAATCTACACTTTTCTCCTGCGTGGCTTGCCGGATCCAGTGGGTCCAAGCTGGGGTGAGCCCTACTCAGCAGGGCAGGGGTATGATCTACACATACAAGACCTCTTCCACATTTGCAGCTGGAGGGTACAACCAACCCCATGCTCACTGTGATCATTCTTCCTGCTGGGTGGTCCTCAGAAAATCATTATGAGAGCTGCCTGGACATTTTCAGAGGATGAGTTTTTCCCTGTTGATTAGTGTGAACATTTTGTTCTGAAAATATCAAAAAGCATTTTGATCTGTTCAGAAAGGCATGATTTGATTTTCCATGTTGAAGCAACTTTTTGTTTTGAAATCTGTTGTATTTTGTATTATTTGAATGTTATGTTTATACTTTATGACATATAAAGAAAAATATTTAAATTATATACAAATGTAAAAGTCAACATCATGAAACGTTGTGATGGACCCTAAACTAACATTTAAAAAAAAAAAAAGTAAAGGGAAATTTCAATTTTGATATTTTGTTCCAATTTGGAATGAAAAATTTTGAAACCATGGAATTTCCAACAAAATGGAAAATCTGGTTCCCGACCAGCTCTAATAGTTATTTTAATTCCCAAGTCACTCAGCTAAAACAGTGTTCGACAATCATCCCGAATCAGTAACTGTTTTAGCTACCAGACATATGACTGTACCGGAATAATTTAGAACAATTACCTCCTGTGCTCTTCCTTGGGCGCTCACAGATACTCCAGGAATGATGCCAAGGGGTAGTAGGCACACACAGCCACTACCCCTTCTGCTATCCCACCGGATTGGAAATGTAGAATGGCAGCAGAGGCTGTTTGTTCCCTTTCTATAGTGTGTGTGTTGTGACTGTGGAAACGATTAGTGAAATACAAGCAGGTCGTTCCTTACCTCAGAAAGCAGGGGACACTGCTGCTGAAATGCACCACTATAGTGTATCAAGAAGAATTTAGGGAGGCCAACCCCCAAAAACTACTGGTACAGTGATTCGCTCTATTGGAATTTCCAGGGAGACAACCTTCCCTTGGAAGGACATGGATACAGCCCTCCGATCAAGATAGAATACATAAGCTGTGATACTTCGAAAACAGATACCAAGTTTATTTAGAAGTGAATGGTTACATTAAATAGAAAGAGATAGAAATCAAACATAATTTGTAACCGTATAATAATATATATATTTATCAGAATACCACTGTTAGAAGCTATACGGTATAGAAAATAGTACTTAGGCTATTAGAACATCTAAAGACTATAACTTAACTCTATAATACTTAACGCTATTCATTTAACAATACATTAATTCACATTCTCTCATAAACATCTATATTAAAACATCTATCATCCAGCAAGCATGGATCAGGTGCTTGCTCAATGGGTAGAGAGGGAGAATTTCACTCAGGTCACAAGCATCCAACTTTATTGGCATGCAGAGTCAGGTGATCTTTTACTTACACAACCTTCAAAACATCCCTTTGTTCATCAGGGAAGGTCCTTCTGTTCTGTCCAAGAATTGCTAAGCGAGCTACCTCAGGCCCAGACACAGAGCGGGGACTCCGTTAGCCCGTTTGCCTGCAAGCCCAGAAGCACCTCCACAGCTCTCCGACACAAAGATCTCCTCAGGCCCAGACACAGAGCGGGAACTCAGTTAGTCCGTTTGCCTGTAAGCCCAGGATCACCTGTGTGGTTTCCTAGTAGAAGGATTACCCTGGCTTGGACACAGAGCGGGGACTCAGTTAGCCCGGCTGTCAATGCCTAAGGCGCACCCTTGCTTCAGTGATGCTCCCCAATGTTCAGGTCTGTCCACGAAGCTCCTTTCTTTCGCTGCTGGTTCTCTTGATCTTCTCCTCTGCTCTTCTCCTCTTCAAGTGATCTCAGCTCTCTGCAAAGCTTAGCCTGCTAGCAGCTGGCTCTATATAGCTGTCAGAATGTCAGAATGGGTAGGGGAGGGGTGATGTTAGGAGGGAGTTCATCCAAAGGTCACCCAGCTCAGCCAATCAGCTTAAAGGCCACCTAATATGCTAATTAGGCCGTACCCGCCATGTTAATTAGGTTCTGATGTAAAAAGACCCTAAGACAATCAATACCTAATATGCTAATTAGCCTTGCCTCCAATGTTAATTAGCCCTGCCTCCTATGCTAATTGGCCCTGCCTCTTATGCTAATTCACCTGACCTTTCATGCTAATGAGAAGGGTGGGGCAGGGAGTTACGGGCCAGGAAGGGGGGCGGGTTTACGTCAGGAGTGAGAACGTCAAAATGGATGGGGGGGGCTAGGAGTGAGGAGGGCGTTAGGAGGAACAGAGAGGAGAGATATTTTCTAATTGCCAACGCCAGATTCACTTGCTAATTTTTATCCTAAAGATACTTTTTCTAAAACTTATCAACATTTTAAATATCACAGAATGTCCAAACACTGATGTCTCTCTTTATCTATCCAATTGATTACTGCTATTTTTGTTATGATTTTAAACCCCTTCTGAGGCTTTTCTGACACCCCTTTTACCTGACTATTCTGCCTAGCAGATTCAAATAGTTCGAATAAAAAATCTCCAGCTAGGATAGGACACATGTACCAGTATCCATGCTTGCTTGGGGAATATCTCTGAATCCTATGTGGCTGCAATTCACAGACAGACACCCACCCACACACTCTTTCTCGCTCCCTCTTCCCACCCGACCTCAGGAAGCAGGTGCCAAAAAAGGCCGCTGGAGGAGAGGCTGCTCCCAACCAGGCCAAACATCCTAGCTGCCTGGCCAGGGACAGGGATAGGTAAGTCCATGTTCAGGGTGGTACAGTACATGGATCCTTTCCTTTTCCAGGTCATCTCCCCATGCAGGCTTTAGCTATGGGATGCCACTGTCCCCTCCCCCAAAACTCCTTACCGCTCCATGGACTCAGCCAAGAAAGAGAAGCTAGACTAGTCCAAAACAATAGCCTGCAACAGGGGTTTTGATTCTTGACAATTACAAACTTTTCAGCAAAGAAAATGCAAGGAAGAAAAGCAAGTACTCTGAAATTCGGCAAGACTTACTCTCAGCTTCAGATAAAGGCCTAATTGTGGGAAAACCAGTGGGAGCGTGCTCTCCCAGTATTACCTCTGACTGCTGTACCTGAGATAATGATGAAGAAGATTTTTTCATAGAAGAATTGGAAGTGGAAGATTTAGCATCCGATTCTTCAGATGAAGAAGAGGTCGAAGGAAAAGACTGGGCAATAAGGTACTCTGAACAGAATCTGGACGAGAACCCACCTGGTAATAAGGTAAGCCCAGGGAGTAAGATTCCACGAGGACCAAATGATGTTGCACAAATTGTAACTGATGACTCAAAAACAACTAGAACCAAGTCTTCTTCTCAAACGAAATTCTAGAACGAGCAGAGATG
This sequence comes from Emydura macquarii macquarii, assembly GCF_026122565.2. NCBI lineage: Eukaryota > Metazoa > Chordata > Testudines > Chelidae > Emydura > Emydura macquarii. Next base: position 12,134,443 of record NW_027131283.1, read on the forward strand.
TTTGAAAAGAGACTGGTTCAGTTTATGTCCATTGAGTGAATATAGCAAAATAATGACTGCCGTTTACTGTTTCCTGTGCAGATTTTTTTCAATATCCAATGCTGTCGAAAAATCTATGTTTATTGGTAATGGATTCAGCAACTGGAAAAAAAGTGATGGCAAAGGATGCAGGTTTCTGACAGCATGAAAATAGCCAGAATCACAAGATATGTCAAGTGGTATGGGTTTCATTCAAAGCTATTCAGACAAAAGATGATGGTCCTTCAGTTCAGTCACAAATTACTGATGCATATTTTGCTTTAGTGGAAGAGAACCTCATGTATATTAAAGCAGTGGCAGATCTCCTGTGACGCACGGCAGTCCGGGGGATTGCTCAAAAAGGAAAAGAAGAGAGTGAAAGCAGCAACTTTTTGGAGCTATTGACTCTAATAGCCACATACAACAATGTGGTAAGAAAGAAAATTGAAATGCAATGCAAAATACATCCATTTGTCAATACAAAATGAAATCATTCACATTATGTCAGAAATGGTACTTGAATGCTTAAGTCAAGAAATGAAAAAGGCGAATATTTTCTTTATAATGGTTAATGAAACTAAAGACATTAACAAAGTAGAACAAGTGTCAGTTGTGTTGAGATACTATTTGTATGGCACGGTATATGAAAGGTTGCTTTGTTTCCATACTGCTGAGTCACATGTTGCAAAGTCTCTCAATGTGTGAAGAACACATTGTCATGGTGTGGTATTAGTATACAAAACTGTATTGCCCAAACTTATGATGGTGTCAATGTTATGAGCGGAAATCTTAATGGTATGCAAGCTCTCTTATGGGAAGAAGTACTCAAGCACTGTATGTTCATAGTTTCAGCCATAGGCTCAGTTTAGTTATTGTTGATATATTCAAAGGAAAAAAACGTGCACCAAATTTTTTCACTATCCTGGAGAAATTATACACTTTTCTCTCTGGATCAGCTGTACATGCTAAATTCATAGCCAGTCAAAAGAGAGTACAACCCAAAAATAAAGTCTTGGAAGTAAAGAAGTTCAATGGGCATACCAAGTTTCTGTTTGTAATGCTGTGAAAAAGACAATTTCATCCATTCTTGTGACACTTGCTGAACTACCCTGAGAGATGTCACAAGGTAACAGGGCAGTGGGTGCACAAAGTCTTAGTTCAATAAACTTTGAGTTTATTGTCCGCCTTTGCATATTTACAAAAATTCTTTCACTACTTAAAGTTAGATCTAACTACTTGCAAGCAGTTGAGTGTGATTTGTCTCAAACATGCTTATCTGTGGACACAGTGAATTTCTGACCACGAGAGATTCAGAAGGGGTATTTGATAGAATATGATGTGAAGCCATTACTATAGCTTCAGAAAATTATTTTAAAATGCCTGAAGTTCAAGGAATGGACAGTAGCCTAAAAACTTCAGGGATACATTTTATCTGAAGAAGTGTCAAGTGAAGGGCACCCTTTTGAGATAAAGGAGACTTCAGGAAACAGGACTTTTTGCCAGTGCTTGGTCAAATAACTGGTGAACTTCAGAGAAGATTTTCTGAAAATTAATCTGTTCTTCTTGGTGTCCATTGCCTTCACACAAAGTCTGAGAACTTACTGGACTTTCTAAAATTAAAACCACTAGCAAAACACTATGGATGCAGTATAGACAGTCTGGAGACAAAGGTAAAACTCTTGCCAAAAGTAATTGAATGCTGTGAAGAAGAGAAGAACTCCGAGGATGTGTCAACACAGCAACTAGACACACACGAATAGCCTGTGCCAGTTGACTGGGGCTCACAGGGCACAGGCTGAGGGGCTATTTCTGTTGTGTAGACTTCCGGGCTCGTGCTGGGTCTTGGCTTTAGGACTCTGCGGGGTGGGAAGCTCTTAGAGCTCAGGCTCCAGCCTGAGCCCAAGCAATGAAACAGCCCTGACCAGCCGCTGGTGTCTAGTTGCTGTGTAAACATACGCCAAGATTGACAATTTGCTGCAGCTGCTCATTTTTTTGTGTAAATACAAAGTTGCCTTGCATGAACTGCAGAAATTATATTTGACTGGTGGGAGTATTCCTCTGTCAAGTGTGCACATGAAAGAACATTCTCATGCCTTCAACGGGTGAGAGGTTACTTGAGGAACCACATAACCAGTGCCTGGCTATCATTGCTATTGAAAAAAACTTAATCAATCTCTTGATCTGAAGAGTGTTGTCAACAAATTGTCAACAGTGGCTACTCACAACAACAGGTGTGTCCAGCTTCAATAAGGTGAATAAATTGTTACAGACAGTATTTATCCCCATTCTATAAGGTATGATAGCAAAATCTTTGCTCCCCAATAATGGTCTTCACCACCCCTTTGCTTCCCTGAACTAATTATTGTAGTGTTGTCCCAAAGATACACACTCACTGCTTCTCTCCAGAAAGTACCACTTGCAGGCAAGAGTGATAATAATGAGTCCCAGAAACTAGTAAACATCTTTTTTTTTTTTGCTCCTGATTATAAACTATGCAACACAACAGAGTGTATTACCAGCAGCCCATTGACTTTTGAGCTGGATGCTGTACAGGCAGAGAAAGTTTAAAGTCATTCTTGGAAATGTGGAAACAGTGATTAGTTTGATCTAGATTCTCTGTATATACAATTGAAAGAGTTCCTACTACTCACTCTGACTGAACTACCATCCACCTCAAACCTCGCAGTTTCTTTCCCAAGTATAAGGTGCACTTTTTTTACCTTGCCTGAAAAACTAGAACATACAGCATTTTGTAAAATATTAAAGTGAGAAATACTGAGTTCTTCCCACAGGAGGTAGTGGTTCTGCAGTGTAGGGCATGTGCCAAAGGAATGGATTTATCCTTTCCAAAAATAAAACATAAAGCTGTACAGACCCCTTTCTTAAATTGCACAGCAGAACATTCTCAAGCCCTGTGGGAGAAGACAGAGAGAGAGGCTGAGAAAGCAGCTGAAATTGAAGCTAGCACAGTTCAAACTGGAAATAAGGTACATTTTACCAGTAAAGATAATCAACTACTGGAACAGATTAATATGGTATATTCTCCATCATTTGGATTCTTTAAATCAAGACTGGGGCCTGGTCTACACTGGCAACGGAGGTCGATGTAACGCCGCTTACGTCAACCCCCGAAAGTATGTGTCTCCACTGGCACATAAGTTCTGTCAATTTAAAGCATGGTAAAAGTCGACCTAATAAAACAACCTCTGCAAATGGCGTATTGCTGAATTCAAATTCCATGGGTCAAATTCGTATCAGTGTAGGCAGAGCTCAACGTAAATCGATGCCATTGGCCTCCAGGAGGTATCCCATAATGCCCCCTTGTGACTGTTCTGGACATTCATGCTCTGCTGTAACGTGGCCATGTAAACAGGAAACAGCTCCTCCACTCAAGCCCCTGGAAATTTTGAATTTCAATTTCCGGTTAAGACAGTGTGGAAAGAGCTTTGTAGCAGAACTCGTCATGGCGACTGCACGACCCAAACGTGCTCCATCATGGAGTCGACCAGAGGTCTTGGATCTCATCAGTCTGACTTAGCTCCGAGCCAGCAAAAGAAATTTAGATATATACGAGAAGATATCTTGCAGCATGTTGGAGAAGGGGCACAACTGGGATGCACAGCAGTGCCACATTAAGATCAAAGAGCGGAGGCAGGCTTATCAGAAAACTAGGGAAGCTAACAGCCATTCTGGCTCCTCGCCCAAAACATGCTGCTTTTACGAGGAGCTCCATGCAATTCTCGACACTGACCCCACCACTGTGCCACACACAACATAGATACCTCTGAAGAATCCCAGTCCAGGGTGAATAAGGCGGACTCTGTGGATGAGGAGGATGAGGAAAGCAGTGTGCAGGAGAGCAGGGGAATCCAATCTCCCCGAGAGCCAGGACCTGTTTGCTACCACAGAGCGCCCTGTCACTCACAGGACAGCGGGATTGGGATTCAAGGAAAGGCACATCTGGTGCATATGTGTGGCATTTTTTAGTGGTTATATCCCCAGTCCAGCTTCTTAAAAGGAGTTTGTGTTTTTGAGGGGAGGGTCTTACTGGGTGGTGTGCAAACTTCAGTAGAGGGTTACTCCCAGAACAGACTATTTATGTGCAGGGCCATTTTAAGACCTTGGTAGGCTCCTAGGCACATTTGCCTTTGTAGGTCCCCCAACCGAAATAACTAATTTAATTTTAAGCTATTAATAAATAGTTTGGTTTTTTTTAATAAAAAATTATATATAAATTTTTTTTCGTAGGCCTGAAAGTTTCCTAGGCCCTAGGCACTGTGCCTATTGTGCCTAATGGATAATATGGCCCTGTTTATGTGCAGAGGTATGTTCCAAGAATTCTCTGTGAATATCTCAAAAAATCTTTCATTTAGGTAATCTGTTAACCTTTGCAGAAGGTTTTTGGGGAGGGCAGCCTTATTTCTTCTGCCATGGTAGGATACCTTTCCAGCTACTCTGCTATTAAATGATCAGGCATCATCGCGGAACTTAGCATATCAGCATAAGGGCAAGGCCTATACCCAGATGCTTGCAGCAAATCTTCCCTTTCTGCCTGTGTTACCCTCAGGAGACTGATATCACACATGGTCACCTAGGGAAGATGGCGCAAGTTTAAAGTACCCAACCAATATAGTCACTCCGTTTTATTCCTCTGCCATGGATAGGGTCCCTGGCCGCCTCCCCAAAACTATTCCTAGTCCTAGTACTGTTGCAATGGGCATTATGGTTGTGACACTGGTTGCCCTATGTTTTCTGCTGCTATTATTCACCCGCAGTGTCCTCTAATCTGTTCTGCCCACCTCCCAGACCAGTCTTTGGCATGTTACAGGGGAGCCCAGTGATCCTCTCCTTGCTCAAGTGTGGATTGTGGATTTTAGTGCTAATGAAGCTTCTGTATAACAGATTCAAGGGCTCCTTGTTTACTATGTCTATAATGCCAGTCCGAACCTTCTGAGATGTACAGAATGGAATGCGGGTCTGATTTAGTCTTGTGAACATGAAGGAGAGTACTTTTTACATTGTAACATTTCATTTACTACTTTGGGTCAGCTAACAATGGCAACTTTATGCTTTGCTTGTATTACAGTAGACACCTCGGCCTTCGGCCTCCCTTGCTGAACTCCAGCTGAAAGACTTTCCCAGATTAGGAATCGGGAAAAACCCCCCGTGAGATGACATGTTCAACGAACTAATGAATGCCTCCGCAGCTGCTGACACAGAGCTCAGAGCCTTGAGAATGTCCTTTTCTGAAAAACTAGACATGGACATGGAACACAGAAGATCTGTGCAGGAGCGTGATACGCAACAGGAGATGTTGCGTATTATGAGGGATAAGTCTGATACGCTGAAGAATCTGGTAGAGATTCTGGAAGAGCAGCAGCAGGACAGACTCCCTCTGCATCCCCTCCAAAAAGCTCTGCCACTATCGCTTTGTTATCAGCCCCCACTCCCAAGTGGTCTAGGAGGAGATTGAGCAGAGTGCAGTACGTGCTGCACTCCACACTTGTGGAGGCGAGCAGAAGGACGTGACAGCTTTGCTTGCACAGTGGACATGCAAGGACTTGACAGTTGCTTGCACAGTGGCACTTAACAATGTCATGTTATCCTTCTTTCCTTCCATTAAAATGAATCACAAATAAAACTTTGTAGCATTAAAGAATATCTGTCTTTATTCATTCAGAGCTTCGGTGGGGAGAGAAGGGGAGGGTGCCGCAGGAGTGAGGGTGGGGGATGAGAAAGAAAGGCACAGCACAGACATACGTTACGGCAGTTCATTGCAAAATCAGTTTTTCAGTGCTTCCTGAAGCCAATGTGCTCTGCAGTTGGCTCTGAGTATAGCGCTGGAATCTGGCTGCTCAAAATTTGTAGCCAGCTTATGAGCATCCATGGCCCAACCCTGGAAGAACTTTTCCCCCTTCGTTTCATATAAATTATGGAGTACATAGCATGCAGATATAGCTGATGGGATGTTCTTTTCACTGATGTTAAGCCTAGTAAGCAGACATCTCCATCTGGCTTTTAAATGGCCAAATGCACATTCCACCAGCATTCTGCACTTGTTGAAACTGTTATTGAAATGCTCCTTCTCACTTTCCAGGTGCCTGATGTAGGGCTTCATTAGCCAAGGGAGCAAGGGGTAGGCAGGATCCCCTAGGATCACTATTGGCATTTCCACATCCCCAATGTTTATTTTTTCGTCAGAGAAGAAAGTGCCCGCCTGCATCTCTTTGAACAGACCTGAGTTCCAAAAAATGCGTGTGTCATGCACCTTTCCAGACCTCCCCACACTGATCTCGGTGAAATGTCCCTTGTGATCCTTAAGAGCCTGAATATGACTGAGAATTATCCCTTCCAGTATATGTACTCTGTGGCAGAGTGGTCAGGTGCTAGGATAGGGATATGAGTGCCATCTATTGCCCCTCCACCCCTCGCCCACAGTGTGGGAACCCCATTGCGGCAGACCCATCCACTATGTCCTGCACATTTCCCAAAGTCACTACCCTTTTTAGCAGAAGCCTTTTGATGGCGCTGCACACTTGCATCACAGCAGCTCCACTCCGAACCGATTCCCAACTGACTGGTAGCAGTCTGGGGTTGCCAGCTTCCACAGAGCGATGGCCACTCGCTTCACCACCGTCAGAGCTGGTCTCAATCGAGTATTCATGCGCTTCAGGACTGGGGACAGCTCTCAGCAAAGTTCAAGGAAAGTGGCCTTTCGCATATGAAAGTTATGCAGCCACTGGTCATAATTCCACATCTTCATAATGTAGGATCTCACCAATCTGTGCCTGTTTCCTGGGAACAGAACCGGTGTTCCATGGACTGAAGATGATGTGTGACAGTCTGCAGCAAATGGGAATTGTTTCACTCTATGGCTTGAGGCAGGGCAGCCTCAGTAACATTGCTATTTTCCATGCTGCGGCTCCTCTCTCGCCTTTGAAAATACTGCAGGATAAGCCGTGAGGTATTTGTGATGCTCACAATGATAGTGCAGAGCTGAGCGGGCTCTATGTCTCTCTGGCAACAGCATGCATGCGGCATAGAAAAATGGCACAAAAAAGCATTTGCAGTTTGTTTGGGACAAGAAGGGAAGGGAACACACTGCATCATGGGAAGAGGACAACCTTCCCAAAAGCCTCTACGGCTAGTTGCGCTGTGGGATAGCTATCCATGGTGCACTTCTTTGAATGTTGACCCAAGCGTGGTAAGTGGGGATGGAAGAGCCCGGTGCAAGGAGCGTGGTGTGATCACACTCCTGCGACTTCTAAAATTCAGTGGGTGAAAGTCGATTAAAAGTAAATCAACTTTAGTCTGCAGTGTAGATTTATCCTGGATGGATTTTTTAAAAATAGGTTTCTAGTTCAACTGACAAATTACTGATCAAGGTGCAAGAACCTCTGGATGAAATCTTTGGCCTATGTTATGCAGGTGGTCACACTAAAATATTATTTTGTTTCCTGCTGACTTGAAAATCTGTGAAAACAATTAAAAGGATGGTAGTTTGCATTTTCAATCCTTCCAGTGATATCTGTTGTATAAATTAAAGTGGACTTCATGTGCCCAAAGAATCAATGGTGTTAACATGACCCAAACACTGTCCAATAGATTAAAGGAAGTTCAGGGTTTGGTATACAGAGACCTCAGCCTGCTCATGGCAAACACATAATTAAAAATCCTTTTAAGCTTTTATTAAAGATATAGAAAAAGAAGGAAAAACAATTAAAGCATTTGAAATTAAAAGTATTAATATGGTTTTCATTCTAACAACATTTTTTGTTCCCTTTTCCTTTAGCTAGAAAGAATCTTTAGAAGGAAAACAAGGCTTTGTTTGACAGTCTATAAATGGTAATAACTGTCTGTCACATGGTGCTGGGAGAGACCAGGCTGATTCAGCCCCCTGCCACTGGTGTCCTAAGTTCCGCCTGGGTCAACTGGATCAAGAGCTCTGGCCTGAGGGCTGGGGCTGGGTGGTGAGTGAGCTCCTTTCCCACCCATGCTTCAGGCCATCTGGTGGAGCACAAGTCTGCTGCTCTATCTGGGCATGTAGCTTTCTGCCACCCATCCTGCTCTGCCGGAGAACTGGCAGGATTTGGAAGGCAGGGTGGCTGAGCGGCTCCGGAGGTGGACAGGAATGCTCTGGTCCCTATCCCGAGTTTCCTGGCCAACTTCCAGAAGATGAATCTGGAGTTCTTTTGGCCAGAACTACACTGTGTCTCTGCAGGGGCCCTGAGTCTCCTCCTGAAGGAAGTGAGACAAGGCCTATGTTGCGTCTGCAGCCAGGTCCACACCTTCCACCTCCAGGCTCTGAAGAGGCTCCTTTACAGCACAGGTAACTCGGTGTGGAGCACAGTCGCCACACCTTCCTCCGCAGCCTCCAAGGGCTCCGATACGACCGGCAGCTCTTTTTTGTCCACCTGAGGATTTTTCTGTGAGACCTCTCCAAGCTGCTGGTCTTCTACCAGGACCTCCTCCAGACCTGGAGACTGGTCTCTGCAACCAGGTCCATGGCAGCCGCTGAGGGGGCAGATATCCTCGCGGAGTCCCTGCTACACAATCCCATCTCAGTGTGCAGGTGGCAGAGTCCTACTTGGTACGCCAGAGGCTGGTTCTGGCAGATGTCAAAAAGATCAGCTACCTCCTGGACTACGACCGGGAGGACTGGGTGGATCCCCAAGCACTGGGCCAGCGCATGGGGTTCTCCACCCTTTGAACCCCCTGACACATACTCCAGGAGGTGAGGACAGTCTTGCCTCCCGCTGCTCGGGCCTACCTCAAGTGGGCCCTGAGGAAGAGGCTCCCTGCCCTCCCCTCACCCCAGGCCCTCCAGACCCCTTCATTGTGCCCCTGCCCCATGAGCCCCCCTCACTGTCCCCTCCACACACCCCGAGCTGACTGCGGAAGCCAGTGCGCTTCCGAACCTCGCCATGGGCATATCTCTACACGCTCGTGCTCCACACTCTCCATTTCCTCGCCCTCATGTCCCAACCTGACACCAAGTAACAGGACCTCTTACCAACTGTAGAGGGCGAGAGACCCCAGTGGGCCAGCTTGTATTCCATCTTAGTTCCACGGCCCGTTGGGGATATTGGCTGGGGGCTCCTTCACGGAGCCGTGAGCCTGTGCCTTTTGCAGCGTGAGGGAGATCCTGGCACACATCTACCTGGAGTGTGCCAGGTTGCAGTCCCTATTCCGGCTCCTCCAGAACCTCCTCCTGAGGTTCTGGCTGCATTTTCCCCACACCTCCTCATCTATGTCCATCCCACCCACGTCAATCTCCTCCTCGCCTTGAACAAGGTAGCCATCTACAACACCAGGGAGAGGAGGTTGGCCAGGAGGTGCTGTATGACTGGGGGGGCCTCCTTCCATTCCTCCGTCTGATCACATCTCCAAGCAGTGTTCCTCTGGGTCGCGTCTGCTGACTCCTTGGCTACATTTGAGGAGCAGTGAGCACTAATCAGGGTCTTCTGCTCAGTGTTCTTTTCAGGTTCCCTCCATTTAGCCCTTTGACCTCCATGCCCGTCCCTGTTTTTTCGTTCATTGTCCCCCATAATTAGTTGAGTCCAGTCCTGTAGCTCCTCCCCATAGGCTGGGGAAGGAGCTTTTAGCTGTGGGCGGCAAATAGAACTGGTGTCCTAAGCTCCACCCAGGTCAACTGGGTCAAGAGCTCTGGCCTGATGGTTGAGCTCCCTCCCATCTGCGCTTCAGGCCATCCGGTGGAGTCCGCTGCTGCTTAGCTGTGGGCGGGCACGTCCGGGTACCCAAATAGTACTGGTGTCCTAACTGGAGGGAATGGGAAAAGGCTGAGTAAACCCTGCACAGAATGGGTTAATAAGGAACAGCTACTGGGCTTGTTAGGCCAGGGACTATACAGGCTCCAAGGAAGGAAGGGGGACAAACAGCCAACAAAGAGAGACTCTGCAGCAGGAGGGTGAGCTTCCATTGATCAGTGGCTAGAGCAGTGAGGCCCCAGGGACCGCTAGGCTGGACTGTCTATTAATAGGTGGTGGTGGGTAATAAGTTGAAAATAAAGAGCACTGGTGGGAGCATAAAGCTCATGTCTGTGAATGGTTTGTGGGCACAGTGGACCTGAGCAGCAGGGGGGTCTCTATGAACCTGCTACACTGTCCATTTTGGGGAAAAGAGAACAAGTGAGTTGAGCTGGGCTGGAGCTGTAATTGTTGCTGCTAAAGTTGGATCCTGTTTCCAAGAAAACTAAACAAGAAAAACACACACAAAAGGGGAAAGAAAAGAACAGCAAAGATAAACACATTGGGGGGGGGGAGGCCACAGAAGAATGGGTGCAAGGGGGATTAACACAGTTTCACAGTTTGTTTGGGAGTAAGATGGCGCTGGTAGAGGCGGAGATGTTGATGTCATCTGGATCCCTCTCTCTCTGGCCCAGTCTAGTCGGGACATCTCTTGGGATTAGGATGATAATGGCAGGGCCCCCACATGGCTGGGGGGGGAAGGGTACACTTTAGCAGGGCCCGGAGGCCCTGGGCAGCCAGGCTCAGGCTGCAACACTCATGGCTATGTGTGTGGGATGGAGCTTGTGTTACAAGTTTGTACTGGGCCTGAAAAAATTATGCTGGGCCCTGGATGAAGGCCCAATGGTGATGCTGTGAATCCTGGGATCCAGAAGATAGTGGAGATGGCGTCTATAATGATGCTCACTTTTTTCCGATTCACCCATCTCTTACACAGCAGTCATTGTCAAACAGCTTCTTCTGCTAATTTTCCCCAAAAAGTGATGAATACTAGGGCTTTAAGAATCTTAAAAGAGAGTGATGGGTAGAATAGTTCATCCTCATTACTTTGTTCACAAGTTAGGCCTAATTTCCAAAACAGTAATTTTGGTCCATTGATTTCCTGTCCCATACTTTTCTTTATTAGGCATGATCTTAATGCAGTCTTTGAGTTATATCAGTAGGTCTTTTGGTTTGGACTAATTCACTTGGTCTCCCTCTTGCACATTTTCCCATCAACCTTTGTTGTTATAGGTTATTGTGACATTTGATAAACTTTCATTCACTGTTTACACTTGAGCTCATAATTAGGGTAAATTATCTCAACATATCCAAAGAGAGTGATAGAAGAAATAAACCAACAGAGGTGTTTGTCCTTATTAGTCTGACCCTTGGTAATTAAACAGTCAGGCCTGAACAATGAACCAGAAGGAGATTACAGGGAGAGTCAGTGGAATTTGGAAAGAGGGAATATGGAACTCTAAGGTAAAAGCAGAAAAGCAGAGTAAAAATAGTGGTTAAATCTCAGGAAAAGAAAGTCACAGAATGTTTATGCTACAAATGAGATCTACTGGTTGAAAGCTAAAGCTAAATAAATTCAGACTAGCAAATAATATGCTTATGTTTAATAGTCAGGAGATTAATCACAGGAACAGTTCCCTTAGGGAGGTGGTGGCTTCTCCATGACATGGAGTCTTTAGATCAGTACTGGTTAGCTTTCTAAAACGTCTGCAGTTTCCCCTATTCACTAGGCCAGAAACCCTGTCAAAGAAGTGTCTGGATAGAAACTGCATTATTTACATTGCCTGTGACTGTCTGCTCTGCAAAGGGCTCAGAGTTGGAATCCCTCCCAATCCCAGGCTAACAGCCCTAGCTGTGAGCCCAGTGCAAAGCTCAATTTCACAGCAAGGAGCCTACCAGCAGTGAAATAGACATTCTTGTGAGTCTCACAGCTGCAGCTATTTCACCAGCTCTGGCTATCAGCCCCAGGAATCCAGCTGGGAGCCCCACTCTGGCTGTCAGTGCCCCACACTGCCCCACTTCAATCAGAGCAAATGCTCCTGGTGAAAACATGAACCACTGGTGTGGGTAGAATGGACACCAACAGCCGATTTAATTGCTGAGGTGGTGGTAGGTTGACCTTATTCTGTAGTGTAGACAAGCCATCAGTGCTTGCAAGTGAGGAAGTATTGCTTCTTATTATGTGCCTGGGGTGGCTTTACATTTTCCCAGATTACTGGGTGGGAGCTGGAGTCGGTTCGGTTTTGAATTGCTAAAAGGAATTCCTAGATATTGAACGCAATCCTTATTGCTGCCAACTCCACCTGGCAGAAGGGTTACATGTGTGTTATCAATTGAATTGTTACAAAAATTCCAGTCAGTCACATTTGTGCAATCCCACTGGTAATGGAAGATTACACAGGGGAGTGGGTGATCATAATTTGACATGAAGAAACTTCATTCCATTTGAATGCTTATAAATAGATCTTGCACTTAGCTCCCAGGCTGAGTTTACAGTGGTGGCAGTTATAAAAACACAAAGCAGAACAAAACATCATTTTATTTGTAAATTGAGTAGGAGTAAAAAAACCCTGAAAAAAAAAACACCCACAATGATATTTTTTCTGTCACTTTTCTGAGTAAAATTGCAATCTCAAGATAACATCACTTGTAGCATGACCAGAACAAATTTTACAATAAAGTACTTCTCTCAGAAATTCTCTTTACTAATTTTACAGTTTTTTTTTTTAAATGACATTTTCTTTCACTGTAAAGGCCTACAGCTAGAAGATGCATCAGGGCCTATGGTAGGGGCTATGGGGCAGTGAGAGGGTCAATGACCCAATTATATTGAAACTAGGACATCATCCCAGTTTTATTATGTACTGAAGGAATTCTGTGCTAAACCAGAATTGTTACCCACACACTAGGGTATCCCACCTTTACCCCAATCCATAGGGCTTCAGGTATAACCTGGTTAAGACACCCCCACCCTTTCCCAATCCGTAGGGCTCTGGAGGAAAGGCACCTACCCTTACCCAATTCACGCTCAAGAGCTCAGGGTCACCCTTTCCCAGTCCGTAGGGCTCCGGATGTAACCTGGTTAATTGAAGTACCCACCCTTTTCCAATTCGTAGGGCTCTGGGTCTAATTCTCTCTGGGTTTGCAGGATCTTTTACCAGTGAAGGAGCCTTACATAGTAATATCCTTATTCTCTATTTATTAACAATTACCAAAACAGAATACACATGCTAAACATACAATGCTCACCACTCCCAATAATGCAGATGAACTTCTCCTGGTGACCAATCAGGATTAGATCATCTGGGAACTCCAGCTTCTGCAATGCATAGCTGGCAGGGTGTTGGGATCTGGCAGCTCTGAATTCTTCTTGGGCTGTGTCTTGGAGATAGGTTCCAAAGAACTTCCTTTGGGACCTCACTTTAGATCGTTAAAACTTGTGTCCGGCTTAGCTGTATCTTAACCAATCATTTTAAACTAAAGTACTACCAAACACCAATCCTAGCCCATTATGGAACAGTCCTTTAACCAATCATATCCCACCTTCTTAAATGATTTAAACAGTGAACAATGAGTTATGCAACAAGCAGAAATAAGCAAAAAACCAGACAGAAATCTTTCAAATGAACAATAGAGAATTGGATACCATAAAGACAAAACAATAAGAAGTTTAGATTTTACAACCACAACAGTTGGTAAATGATTCCTTTCCAGACTGAATGCTATCAAACAAAGATTTTTTAAGCATCTTAAGATCCATTTCTTTATCTTGTGGTGGTAGGTACTATTAAGACAGTAGCATCTTCTTAACAGCCTGATATTACATTGTTTTGAAGTAGTTTCAGGAAGGTGAAGATGTGACCACCTGCTACTTAGCTTATGGCTGCTGCCTCTGCTGATATGGCTGCTATCGCTTAGCCCAAGAACAAGGCCTAAAGCTTAGCCAAAAAAACCAAGACCTCAGACTTACACAATGACCAGACACCATGTGGGTTCTGAGTGATAAATTTGTTCCAAAATCTCAGTTTCCCAAAGTAGTCTAATGACAAACTCTTACACAGCAAAAGATTATATCTGAAATAAAAAATCTTCCACAAAATGGATAGAAGTTCTATAGTCTTCACATTATGGGGAACTAACATAAACAGCTGCTCTTTGGCCATAGGGACCAAATGATTAAAGGAATTATTGCAAATCTTTGAAGATGATTTCAGAGACTTACTGAAATACAAAGCCAAACCCTTCTTCCCCAGAGAAAAATTATAAAACACCACTTTAAAATTAATCTCCAATTTAGGGAGCCTCCTTCACCAAAAAAATGAGCTCCGGGGAAAGGCAGCTTTACGGATTTCTGAAGCCTCACTGGGCATCAAAGGGTAATGTTTCAGCCCCCAAGATACGTTTTCAGAAATCAATGAAGAAACAGAAAATTCAGAAACATCATGGGAGCATTTTTTGTTATTAATGTATCAAACTTTTTTTCCACGTTTGGGGGGTGGTAGCAGGGGTTGGTAGACACAGAATTTGCTGGTGTAAAGCGTCAGAGCCCATTTGGGTATACTGATGCATTCTGGGATGAGACGAAAGAGACAGGTCAGGCCTGGCATCAGCTTCATGAGCACATTGTGCAGTGATGTGTAGTTGTAGACAGGTCTCCCATCCACATCGCGGAAGTGGTAGCGGCGGGCGAGGTCTGGGCTGAGCAGGACCTTGCCACTGTGACACATGATGGCGGGATCCAAGGCCAGGCCCACCACACACTTGCCACTGACTTCAGGGCTCTCTGAATTAACAATAATCTTCTGCATCAGCACGGTCCACAGCGCCGAGCCTTTGACCTCCTTCAGCACCGCCTCCGTGCGGACAATGCCGGGCCACAGAGACACGCAGGCCACGCCATGGGGGCGCAGTTCGACGGCGCAGTCGGCGGCCAGGCGGTCGCAGGCAGCCTTGCCCACGCCGTAAGGCACATCAAAGATGTAGCGCAGGCCGCCGACAGAGGAGATGATGACGATGAGGCCGCGCCCGGCCGGCACCATGAGGCGGGCGGCGTAGTAGGCACACAGATAGTGACCCCGCAGGCCTGCGTTGTTGACCTGGTCCCAGAGGGCCGTTGGGCTCTCCCAGAAGGGCAGCCCCTGCTGGGCGATGATGGCATCCACCCCAGAGAAGGCGTTGTTCACCAGCACGTCCAGCTGCCCACCCTCCGCCTGCTGCAGCTGCTCAAACAGCGCCGCCACCTGATCCTCCTCCGACGAGTCGCACACCACGGGCACGCAGCGCCCGCCCCGGGCCGACACCTCCGCCGCCGCCTGTGCCAGTGTCTCCCGCTGCCGGCCCGTGATGTACACAGTGGCACCTGCTTCCGCCAGCTGTAGCGCGACTCCTTTCCCCACGCCCCGTGAGGCGCCGGTCACCAGGCACACGCGGCCTGACAGCCGCCCACCGCCGGACATGCTGCCTGCTGTGGGAGGGGCTGTGCAGAGCTGGCCGGCCAGGGGAACAGCCAGTGGCAGCAGCACCAAAAACTGGGGACAGGGACTGGGGAGACTAGAGCCGTGCCGGATGTAGCACGCTTAAATGCTGACCGTGCCTCTCCCGCCTCCTTCAGCAAGACACCGCCCTACCCCGCTTACACCAGGGGAGTGGCCCGTGCGCGGGAGACACCCCTTGGCTCAGGCCAAGCCTGTTCCCCCAGGGCGGGCAGGGGCAGGGCTGGGTCATGCCAGGACAGGCAGGTTGTGAGGCAAGAATCGCCTCTCCGCCAGCAAGAGTAGCTGCTTCCTACTCTTCCCCTCCCCTCTGCGCGGGGTTGGGATGGTACAACATGGCTTTGAGTCAGAGTTCAGCTACTGAGAACTCTTGGTACAAGCACTGCACGGCATCTTAACCCCCTTCTCCCTGTACACTAGCTGCGCTGTACCCCGAACTGAATGAAGGGAGAGACAGAACTGAGTTGAGCTTTTACTAAAATTAGACAATAGCTTCTGAGCTCTACATTCTCTGGAGCTTTCTCTGCAACATTTATTCATAGGATCAGTCTGTAGAGGAAATAGAATCAGCGGCTCCCAGCACACACACACTGCATGACCATGACGATGCTGTACAGCTACCACAATTCGTCACACATTATAGAAACAGAATAACAAGAACTTAGCTGTCTTGACAATTGCAATCAGGAACACACATTTGTAGGCACCCTGTACTTCAGGGGCCTTGGAACTTAATTGGGAGTTTTACAGTTGGGAAGATCCTGGGAGACTACAACTCCCATGATGCTTTGGGGAAAAAGGAGAGAGACTCTTTCCTTTCCAGGGACTGATAGAAAAGCATGTGGGGGACTCCGTTTTGGTGCTGGGGTGGAGTGCAGTGTAGTCTGGAAGCTGCTGGCTACTGCCTGCTGCTGGCTACTGCCTGCTGTCAGTGTCTCAAAGTTGCTGTTGCCAGAGTCTCAAAGCTGCTGCTGCTTGTTGCCTGGGTCCCAAAGCTGCTGCTGAGAGAGCATCTGCTGGAGTTTTGATCAAGCAGGGAGCTTCGGAGGTTGGTGGCATTGCCCAAACCAGGGCAGGGACAGAGCCTGGAGATGACTGAGGTGGGCCTGCAGTGAAGGCTGTGTGAGTATCCCCCTTCCCCCCTCTGTTGTTTGGGGCAGGGCTTGTAAAGGAAGGGGCACAGAGAGAGACTTTGACTGGGCCTGAGAAGAGGCACATCATGGGCTCTGAACTCTAGGGGAGTGTACACGCTGGAGATATGGTAAATGGAGATGGGGTAAATAGTGGCCAATTAGACAAGTTTCATTTATTACTGTATACTATTTTTATTAATTGATTTATTCAATTGCCCCTGTGGATTTAAAATAATAGTTATATTTAATTTCAGTCTGTTATGCCATTTTTCTTTAATTTGTTAAGTAAAGGTGTGTTAACTCTAATTTAAGTACATTGGATGTTTAGTTTGCATAATTGCAATTGTTGAGTTAGACCTATGTCTCAGATTATTATAATTATTAGACTAGGTTTAGTCCTGGAAGCTCCCAAGGCCTGTTATTGAGCATGTGTAGGGCCAGCCAGGTGGAGGCACCACCAATTTTAAATTCCTTTAGAAGTAAAGGGACTGCAGCAGAGGGGTGGATAGAGGATTCCCACCTATCCTAAATCATCACTGGGATACTCAGGGTCTCCTTTGTTGTCAGCAGCCTTAGGCACCCTTGCACACCAGTGAGTGTTGCCTGCTCCCACATAATCCAGGAAAGGAAGAGGGTTACACATGCATTACCACTTGATAGGATTGCTCCTCCACTAAAATGCTGGTAGATGTGCTGTAGAATGGATGCCAATGAAAACGCGTGCAAGAGTAAATACGAGTCTTGGTGAGCCATACGGTAGTGACACAGTACAGTTAAAACCTTGTGATACAGTTGTCACTCAGGAGAAAGGAAATATAATATAAAATAATATAATACTCCATACTCCAAAGGATTGACCAGCTCACCCACTTTATTGTGTCTTTATAGTGTCCATATTTATATGTCCATATTGACGATGGCAGTGTTGGCACCACTGGATCAACTGAGCGGCAGTGGAGACCCATTCAATTGATCTGGAAGTTGACGCTGTTAACCCACTCCCACAAAAAGATTAACATTGCATCAGTGGGAGGGCATTTCCCATCAGCATAGCGTAGTAGAGACGCCACACTACACAGAAGTTAGGAAGTCGACAGGAGATACGCAAGTTACTTTGACCAAGATAACCCCAAAGTACAGAGGAGTTTACCCCAAGGACAAGAACAAGACAGGAACAAGGAGATAATGAAAAGCCATCATGCTCACAACAGTTAGGGTGATTGATAATCACACCAGGGTACAAAGCAGCATGACACAGCAAGACCCATAGACCCGAATGGGAATTTACTACAATAAAAATGGGGTGAAAAGATGAGAACTTTGGGTTCATTTTGCAACCATCCAGGAATATCGGATTCGTGACCGACAGAGGCCCAGCTCCATCCTCGTGTTCAGTCCACCTAGCCAGCGGATGGACTCGAGCAACTAACAGACTAGTACTTATACTCCATCTGCAGGACTTTAAGTGCATGAGTGTGTTTGTGTGTAAGCAATTGCTCTTTAAAAGTTCTGTGTTCACAATAAACACAGCATATTGTCGTATCCCCCTAAATAAGGTCCTGCTGTATATTTCATTTCTAAGTATAACACTGGTTTACATTTAAACCAATAACCTCTTGCTGCAGCCTTAATCTCAGTGTAGACAAGATGAAATTAAATTCCCTTTATACTTTCAATTGGATATGGTATTCTTTGTTTCTGAGAAGAGCTCAGTATTCTTTTAGAGAAAATGCTGTTTACATGTAAAGTATTATGTACATGCACACAAAACTGATTTAGGAAACTTTTTTAAGAAAGGTAGAATGAATATATATATTTTGGTCTTGAATATTCTTTTAATTAGAATTAAAAAAGCTTGAACTATATGAATGTGTACTAAAGTGTTTTAAAGTTCTTACTTTTATTAGTGAGGAAGATACAGGTAGGTGTTCTGTTTTGGTCTTTTTTTGCTGGAGTGTGGGGTGGGGAAAGATGAAAAAAGATCACAACATATCCAAATACCCACTCTGGATATATACAATTGACAAAGACAAAAATGACACTTCTATTATGTCTGTATGCAGAAACATTTCTAGAATACTTACAACTTTCTCCTCCGGTGAGAGCACACCATCTACAGCCACTATTTGGTACTGCTTATTTTTTAAGTTACCAACAAATTTCCGAAATAGTTTGAGACTGGTATCATCACTGCTTTGTTTTAACAGTTTCTGCATTTCTTGCGATGGACATCCCGGGTCAAATATTAGTAAACATAATGTTCTATTCTTCCTCACTTCTATTCCAACAATAGTATGGCCATGCCCCATTTTCAAAACAGTAAAATGACAGTAAAAATTACCATCAGGTACTAAGACTTATTTTATCCATGAATTGCTGCATGTCCTTTGGTCAAGTAAAGAAAGAATATTTTACTTAGCCAATTACATGCCAATGAAGAGCAGGTATCAGCCAGTTCAAACACCAGATCTGACATTTCTCTTTACTTATAACAAATAAGAAATAAATTGGGAAATATGCTGCATGGGAGGCAGAAAATATGAAATGTAATTTGAAATTATACCATGTTATACAAATAAAATAAAATAAAATAAAAGACAAGAGAGCAAGAAACTAGTACAGCATATCCTGACCTTGGTTCTACCACTGAAGAGTCTTTTCTCCTGGGATCTCCAATTAGGAAGAGGGCTGAATTTAACTGGAACAGTTTATGTTGAGGTTGTCACCAAAAGAATCACTGCTAGAAGACAAAAGCTGCCACACGGTAAGGTAGCTTTCAGTAGCATAAAACGCAGGGAAGTGCTAAGGAAAATATACTGCTGTATATGCAGATAAAATAAGTTATCATGGTACCATACTATTGTCTTATCGCCATCATTGGTACATGCTGTATCTGTGTCACTGAGCAAGCAGTACACTCGCTTCAGGAGAAAGTGAACATTATTGGCGATAGAAGATTGAATAATCAACCTTCTGGAATTAGCTGAGTCCCTCCTAAACCCAAAAAGAATAGCAAGTGACTCGTCTGCAAAAAGAGACATGAAAATGTAGGGGAAACCCCATTAGATCACGTGTAATCCAGACAAGCAGGCAGAGAACCAAATGGACAAACAAGACAGCTGGATTCCAAGTTTTTAGAGTCATCCATAGCAGAAAGATGGAAATAAATGAGAAGTCAGGAATACGCTGGGCTTTACTAAATTAACAGATAGTACAAGTATCTAGGGATATCCAACAGCCCTGAATTAAGACTGAATCCCTTTCTAAATTATCTAGGTATTTACATAGTACAGAAACGGCGGTTAGTTTGATAGTAGTAACGACAGAATTAGAAGACCAAATACACGAGTAATAACAACAAGAACATTTTAGGCACAGTAGCAGTCATAGCAATCCCATCATAATGACCTTTGGTCTCTACCAATGGGGGCTGAAAAGATGAAAGGATCCATACTCTTCCAGCAACACAGTTTAAGTACTGATCTGCGCTCTTTGTTTTCCCATCATCTATACCGAAAGCCAAAGATTCCATCATGTCAGCTTTTCTCTTATGGTATTCAGAAGACTGCATCCTTCCCCTAGTCACTTCCCTTTCCATATTCTTTAATGACTGCTGCTTGTAGTCTCCAGAACAATCTAAGCCATATTGAATCTGTTGAGCATAAAATAACAATAATTTTAATTTGTTTCTTCCTGCTGATTATCATTGTGAATGAAAAAGAATGCAATTAACAGGTATTGTTGTGAACAAATATATTAACAATGATTTGGAAATGCTAGAAACATGGAACTGATTCTGGCACGTGGCATTTTGTGCTCTACTGCAGCTATGTCAAACTAGAACTGATATCAGAAGGCACCTTTCCAAGGAAAGTGTTTGGTAATTATTGGTCACTCGCATACAAAACTAAGCTGCAACACATAAACATTACTACTGAAATTGTTATGCTGATTTCAATTAATAAATCTACCATTTTTATAAGCTTTTACTGAATTTGGACCTATCAAACTCCCTTTCTCAAAGGAATTAATTTTACATTCATACTTTATTATGACAGTCCCAGGTTGGAGGCCACCCTCCTGAGCAGCTCCTGGTCTGCCCTGAAATCCTCCAATGGTGCAGAGTGATCCTGGGAGACTGCCTCGTCAGGTGAGGAGGAAGAGTACTGCAGAGGTGCAGCCTGCGGGCGTGCCCCCTCCTGGCGAAGGGCTGTACCTGCTGAGGTTCCCTCCAGGGGGTCCGACTGCTTGTCCGAGGAGTGGTGCCGATGAGCCTTATCCCGTGCTAGGGGCACGGACTGCACCCCTGACGATTTAATGGATTGGGCCCTGGCCCCACCTGGATACCCATGGAGTCCAATAAGGCCACAGTTACAGCCATTGTTCCTGGGCCCAACCTGGGGCTAACTGTGCCACAGGCTCTGATGCTTTGTGGGGGCGTCGACTCGCCCGATGATTGTCCCCCTCTGGGTGACCCCGAAGCATCATCAGAATCAGACCTGGACCGGCGGTGCCATGTTCGTCTTCGGTCCCGGGAACCCTTCCTTGCCAGTGACTGCCCTCTTGACACCTCTCACCTGGAGGACGAGGAGGACTGCATCCATCGCTGTGAGCGGTGCTGATGAGCGGGGGCGTGCTCCAAAGAGCTAGAGGTACCGGAGTGTCATCTCTGTACTGATGATTTCCGCTGTCTCTTGCCCTGTGGCTCTGCAGTCGCCTTCAGTCACCGAGATCGGTGCTTTCCCGATCTCCTCAGTACCGAGCCAGACTGCAGCGACTGGGTTCTATGCCGCAAACTCTGCAGTGCCAGGTTTTCCTCCAATGACTAGGTTCTGCGTCGCCTGGTGTGGGTGAACTCATCGGTGCCGGGTCCTCCAGAGGCAACCGGGTTCTGCGCTGTCTGGGTACAGGTGAACTCCTCAGTGCCGGGGATCTGGATGGGAGCTATCCGAGCGCTGCCTGGCAGACCTTGACCGGTGCCGCCTCCTGACATGCGCTGCCTCGGGGAGCGACGTTGGCAGTGAGAGGGAGACTCCACGTCCCGTGCCGACCTGGAGCGGCTGGAGCGACCTGGAGCGACAGCTTTTATTAGCACTTTCCTTTTACAAACACAAGACAGAACTGCAACAGATTACCTTACTTTTTGTGTGTGTGTGTGTGTGTGTTTGGGAAGAGATATGAAGACTTTTCTACATATGCAAAAATATGTCTGGGTCTTCCAAGAACAATTGTGTAAACACGAACGGCTCCTGTTATAGAAAACTGAAATACTGATTTAAGGGACACATTTTAAATGAAAAGAGGCCTTGGTTTGTGTGTTCTCCACTATGCAAGTTGCAATCATGGCTGAGGCCTTTTTTCTTGGACAACAGGAATAGGAAGGTAAAAGGATCAGCAGGCTGGAAGCAGAATGTGTGTAATAGCTAAGATAAAGGGCCTTTTTTCTTGGACAACAGGAATAGGAAGGTAAAAGGATCAGCAGGCTGGACAGAATGTGTGTAATAGCTAAGATAAAGGGGACCACCCATTTACAATGGACAAAATAACAATGAACAAAATGAGTCTGGAATGTAAGACGAGGTAAGGAGGAGGCTGTGCATGGACAGTGTGTGGACAAAGCAAGCTGTATAGGGACTGGTTCCTGCAGAGTAACCTAGCTAATCCGGAAGCATGTAACGCAACGTATAATTAAGAATGCACGGGTTCTTAGTGTTGTTAAAAATGTGTATAAGGAAAAGTTTTGCTGTATAACTTTGGATATGTGGTATGTTCTATTCCCACCCCCTATGCTTGAGTCAAATCCACATAGCATAGCTTTGTTGTATGCCAAATACAGGAACATGAGACTGGAGTTGAACTGAGTTCTTAGGGAACTGAGTGGAAGAGATTTGGTGGAGCACCAACAAGTGTGAGTTGGGGAATTTGGGCAATTTTCCTCAGAGCAACTCACGTTGCCTCAAAGCAGAGGAAATTAATGAAATAGTGAGTCATACACAAGTGTTTTTGGCTGTTTCCTATGTCTGTAATGGGTTAAATGGGTGTGCCCCCTCGTGGCGAAGGGTTGTACCTGCTGAGGTTCCCTCCAGGGGGTCCGACTGCTTGTCCGAGGAGTGGTGCCGATGGGCCTTTTCCCGTGCTAGGGGCATGGACTGCACCCCTGACGATTTAATAGATTGGGGCCCTGGCCTCACCTGGATACCCCATGGGGTCTAATAAGGCCACTGTTGTGGCCATTGTCCCTGGGCCCTACCCGGGGCTAATTGCGCCACAGGCTCTGATGCTTTGTGGGGGCGTTGACTTGCCCGACGACTGTCCTCCCTGGAAGACCCCGAAACATTGTAAGAGTCAGACCTGGACCGGCAGTGCCATGTTCGTCCTCGGTCCCAGGCGCCCTTCCTTGCCGGTGACCGCCCTCTCAACGCCTCCGACCTGGAGGATGACGAGGACTTCCTCCGTTGCCGCGAGCGGTGCCAACGAGCGTGGGCGTGCTCTGAAGAGCTAGAGGTACCAGAGTGTCATCTCTGTACTGATGATTTCCTCTGTCTCTTGCCCTGAGGCTCTGCAGACGCCTTTGGTGAATGAGGTTGGTGCCTTCCCGAACTCCTCGGTACCAAGCCAGACTCCGGTGACTGGGTTCTACACCGTGAACTCTGCGGTGCCAGGTTTTCCTCCGACGAGTGGGTTCCGCGCTACCTCGGTTCAGAAGAACTCATTGGTGCCGGGTCCTCTGGTGGCAACCAGGTTCTGTGCCGTCTGGGTACGGGTGAGCTCCTCCATGCCGGGGATCTGGACGGGAGCTATCCGAGCACCGCCTGGCAGACCTTGACCGGTGCCGCTTCCTGGCGTGCGCTGCTTCCAGTGCCGGGGAGCAACATTGGCACCGAGAGGGAGACTCCACGTCCGTGTCAGAGCAGGTTGGCTCGACGACGCCGACCTGGAGCAACTACTAGGGGAGTGGCTCTGCTCTACCCTCGGAGACCGTCCAGCGGGAGATCTTCCTCCCCGTACCAGGGATCTCCACCGCCGTTTAGGGGGACCCAATGTGGGTTTCCCCCGTGACACTGGCCCCTTCTCCCACGGCGGAGGTTGGGCCGGAGGTGGCATAGGCAAGGCCAACAAGGCTCTTGCCACATGAAAAGCCTCCAGTGCAGACGGCATCGGCAGGAGCACTATCCCACTCCCAGGAGTCAGGGGAGGCTCCCTGACCATAGATGCAGGCACCAGAGAAGTCTCGACAGGCCAGGACTGGTGCATCTCCGTACTCGACCTCGCCCATACTGACGGTGCAGGGGAGTGTCCACGCTCTGCGTGCTGCTTCTTTCTCCTCAGTGTTGTGCCATGCCGAGTGGAGGGCGGCGCCGACAGTGCGCTCTGTACCGAAGTCACGCTTGGTACCGAGGCAGAGCGGGTCGACTCACACACCGGGCGGAGCGCTGCCTCCATCAACAGGGCTTTCAACCAGATTTCTCGGTCCTTTTGAGTCCTCGATTTGAAAGCCCTGCAGATCTTGCACTTTTCTTTTCTGTGTGCCTCCCCCAAGCACTTAAGGCAGTGGTCATGGGGGTCGCTGAGCAGGAAGGTGTTCTTGCAGGAGGCACACAGCTTGAATCCCGGTGACCGGGGCATAGCCTGGCCGCTCAAAGTCCCCACAGGGACTTGCCTTATCTCTAACTACTCTTAACAACATTTAACAACTACTTAACTAACTAAAACTAACTTAGAATATCAAACAAGTCCAAACAAGGGTAATAGTACTTGCTGAGAGCAAGGCTAGTTCCAGCAGCCATCACGGGTGGAAAGAAGGAATTGAGGGGGCATAGGGCCGGCCCTACGGGATCTCCTAAGGGGAAAAAGGTTCTGGATAACCGTGAACAAAGCTGTGCATTCACCTATAGTGGAATGGACATGAGCAAGCAGTCAAAGAAGAACTTTAGGCTACTCAAACAATCAGAATGCAGGCACCTCCCCATCCACTTTTGGGCATCCCCCTGTCTACTTAGAAAGGGGAGAGGGGAGAAAGCCACCAGTGGCACTGTCTGCTGCTGAGCAGCTTCATTTATGCATGGAAAGCTAGAAGTGAGCCAATTCAGCTCATGGCAGAAGCCTGCTGCCATGGAAAATGGGCCAGCAGAGCCATGACCTGTCCACACAGACAGCTCCTGCCCCTGTGAATCATTCCCCAGGACGGAGCCCTCACCTCACCTCCTCTGCAGGCTTTAAGGGACAATGTACATAAAACAGAAGCAATTTCATTTACTTGTAATATTCTTTTTATTTCCTTCTAGGAAAACAGCTTTTATTAGCACTTCGCTTTTACAAACACAAGACAGAACTGCGACAGATTACCTTACTTTGTGTATGTGTGTTTGGGAAAAGATATGAAGACTTTTCTACATATGCAAAAAGTACGTAAGGGTCTTCCAAGAACAATTGTGTAAACACCAAGGACTCCTGTTATGGAAAACTGAAATACTGATTTTAAATTAAAAGAGGCCCTGGTTTGTGTGTTCTCCACTGTGCAAGTTGCAACTTTGATCTGTGCTGGGGGAAGCTATTGTGCAGCCTTCCCGGCCAGACCCAGTTTTGGGTTGCAGTAGAATGACTAAAACAGACCTGGACACAACATCATGTTAAGGGACTGACAAATCCATAGTAGACAGGCACTTCAGAGACAAACGATGCTGCTCCATCCTTCAGTCCCTGCAATGAGCTAGAACAGCAAGAAGAGGACAATACCTCAGAATAGCAGGTTAAATTATGTAAACTGAGATACCTGAACACAAAAGGATGAAGTCCCAGAATTCCCTTCTTCTTATGACATCAATCAGACAGATACAATGATTAAGAAAAGGTCTTATCTGGTACTTCAGGCATATAGGCAACAACCTTGCAATAAAAAAGGCGTATACGCGCCATTTAAAGTTAGTTGTGACAACAAAGAACATATTCCTTTTCTCAAAGCAAGTTACACAGACCCCTATGCAATATCCCAAAGACATGCCTCACCAGCTGACTCACAAGATAAAACTAATGGAATCATGACAAGAGCTGCCATTAGCCACCCCAGACACAAATTCCTGTTTCTCCTTTACCTAGGTCAGCATATCTTGGAGTAGTGAGTCCTTCTCATGTTACTTACAGTCATCCATCGACAGTAATAAATGCATCCTTGCATACT
Organism: Emydura macquarii macquarii; assembly: GCF_026122565.2. Lineage (NCBI taxonomy): Eukaryota > Metazoa > Chordata > Testudines > Chelidae > Emydura > Emydura macquarii. The sequence goes on from NW_027131283.1 coordinate 12,160,031, forward strand.
CCAGTTTAAATGGAAAGCTGAATGGTTCAAGTGCAGAGATGGTCAAAGCTGTAAGGCAGGTTTCTGAATTGAAACATTGTGAACAAATTGGTAACATCCTTATTCAGCATGTGTACTGCAATAGCTTACATGGCACCTATTGTGGGATTTTAGAAGAATTAATATGAGACATTCAAAATCCAAATAACAGAGGCTAAACAACATGCTCCTCTGCTGCCTATGACTTTTAGGGATACGTCTGGGAGCTATTGGATGTTGCAGACCTTTTTTTCATTTAAAAAATTTAAAGTACAGCGTCAGTGATTACTACATCGAGGGCATCAAAATCAACAGTACAGTGCTTCATATGAGATGCACATTTCTTAAAGATTTCACTTTCTCACTCTTTTCGCTTTGATAGAAGATAGCGTGAGAAATTTTAAGCCAAAAGGAATTTTGCAACTGCTGTGAAAGGGGTAAAAAATAGAATGGAATGTTTCATGCAACCTGATCTGTGGCATTCCATGATTTCCTTTTATTTTTTCTAAATTTACTGGTTATCAATTTTATCACGTGACATCTTGCATTTTGTGTTATGGGACAGGGCATGAAGGAGGGTCTGAGCGGTTCTCTTTACTCTTCCTGAGTCTGGATACACCTCAGTTAATTCCCTTAACTTTGTTCACACAGAATCATCTTTTTTATTTAATTGATTAATTGCTTAATTGTCAAGAAAGCATAATTTTCAGAAGCCAGTAGGGGCCTGATTTTCACAGTGTGGGTGATGAAAAGGATAAGCAGTTATTGTTCTAATTATAGTATCCATGTCAACAGAGCTAACCTGTTTTCCTCAATGTTGCAATTCCATTCTTACAGTCTCTTTCCCAATCTTGGGTTGAGTTTGCTGTTGTGAGATTTTTTCAGATTATTCCTACATTGTGAAGGAACGTGGGCCTGTGGTTTGTGGGTGCTAGCAGGGAGCTGGTCTTGCCACATAGTGGAAATGAGAGAGAAATCAAAGGTGCAGCACCAGCAGGCTGCTGGTGGACTAAAGGAGTGTACAAGGAGGCAGATGCAGCCTATTATTGACTTCATTTCTGCATCTTGCAGGTTGAAGGGGGTGCACAGTAAAGCAGAGTGAGGAGCAGAGGCAGACTAATAACTGACTGCTTGCTTAGGCAGTCTGTATTTACTTTGGACACCATTAGAGTCATGTATGTGCACAAAAGACACACGTACGTTTCCAAAAGGCCAAGGGAAAATGCTGTGCTACAATTTGAAAGGATGGCAACCCCCGAGCTGATTGGGCAGTGGAAGAAAACCGCAAACGACCTTGGACATGACGACGGAGTAGCATTGCCAAATAATCTCAGGGCTAAACTAAACTACCTTTGGCTTCAATTCTATTTTGTAACACTGGGATCAGCAGAAGGTTCACTGCAAGATAAATCAAATACTGCAGTCGCATCAGATGGGGGATTAAGTGCTTACAGTGTTTTAAGTAGTCTTCCTTTCTTATAATATCTGTGTAGCACTGTAGGCCAGGCTTGCCATAAGTAATTGGACATGGCTGAGGCCCTATTTCTTGGACAACAGGAATAGGAGGGATCAGCAGGCTGGAAGCAGAATGTGTGTAGTAGCTAAGATAAAGGGAACCACCCATTTACAGTGGACAAAATAACAATGAACAAAATGAGTCTGGAATGTAAGACGAGGTAAGGAAGAGGTTGTGCATGGACAGTGTGTTGACAAAGTAAGCTGTATAGGGACTGGTTCCTGTAGAGTAACCAAGCTAATCCAGAAGCATATAATGCAATGTATAATTAAGAATACACGTGTTATTAGTGTTGTTAAAAATGTATATAAGGAAAAGTTTTGCTGTGTAACTTTGGATATGTGGCATACTCTATTCCCACCCCCTACGCTTGAGTCAAATCCACATAGCATAGCTTTGTTGTATGCCAAATACAGGAACCTGAGTCATGAAACTGTAGTTGAACTCAGTTCTTAAGGAACTGAGTGGAAGAGATTTGATGGAGCACCAACAAGTGTGAGTTGGGGAATTTGGGCAATTTTCCTCAGAGCAACTCACGTTGCCTCAAAGCAGAGGAAATTAATGAAATAGTGAGTCATACACAAGTGTTTTTGGCTGTTTCCTATGTCTGTAATGGGTTAAATCCTTGCAAAAGCCCAGAAGGCAGAGTGACTGTACACCAGAGATGGCAGTACCCTTATGGTACATGGAACTAAGTTGCTTAAAACACCTTTCCCACACACGTTTGTACAATATTCTAAAAATACTTACTTGGAGCTCTCTCGCCACAATTTGGTTCTCCCTTTGTGATGCAGTGGGATCATCTGGCTGTGATTCGTTCACTATCACTGTCCTCATCTTCAGCCTCCTGGCCACCTTCAGTGGGGTCTTCTTCCGTTGTTTCCTTATAAGAATGCCTTGAATCAACTATCATTGGATAGTACCGGACATACACTTGAGTTAAATAAAGTGTTAACTGTCTATACTGGGCTACGGCTCCAGTTCATCAAAGTATGTGCTTAAGTTATTTGCCAAATCATGGCATGTACTTGAAGGCAATTGTGGGGGTTTTCTTGATGGTAAAGAGCATTGACATTTTGTTTAGTCTTCTGCCTATGCTTTTGTAGGCAAGTATAGACCAGATGTAAGACAATACTTGTTCTATTCGTGTTCTTGTAGAAGCAAACATACATTAAATGAAGTTTTCATGGAATGTTGTTGCCATATTTTTGGTGAAACACAGGTCAAATGTAAGAACTTCTTGCCTAGCTTACTTTTTTGGTGGTGAAAGGAAAAACAAACAATAAATGAAAATTTGATTTTAGTAAACAAAGGATTAAAAATTATTTGGAGCCTCTGATTTTCAAGGAACTTGATATACTTGTTGATATTTATGTGTACAAGAACATATACTAAATTTTTTTCTTCCACTTTTTGTCCCTATCTGTGAAGGGAAAAGAAGATGGGTCTCTGTTTCTGCTGAGAACTGATTTTTAGAAATGGCTGCAAAAGCCTGAGATTGAAAGTGCCTTTCTAGCAAAAGTTTAAATCTTAAAATGTTAAAGGTTAACAAAATAATTATAAAACCTAGACGCCACCAGGGATGGAATGCAAGAAAAAAACTTGTAACTTAAATAAAAAAAGTTAAAATTACTGTGCTGGAAAAATTCCTAAATAAATAGTTTTTTTAGTGTGTGTGACCATGGAAGCTGTAACTTATAAAGATTTGTGTGGAACCATATAAGCTGTTAAAATTTAGTTTTAAGCTGTCGTTCCTTACATTTAAAGGGACCACCTTCTTTATGTAAAGAATAAACTCTGATTTTGCTAATCTGTTGTTTGGCTAATTCTGGACCATCCGCTAAGGCAATGGACATATTAGTAAGGACCCCTGAGTTTGGGTTCTTCCACAAATTGGCGACCCAGATGGGACACGCCTAGCGCGTATCCTCCTCGTCCTGGCTCCACTGAACTACCCAGCCGGCACCAGGTGAATTCACCTATTGGGGTTACTTCTGGGGAGCTGAGGCGGCGGGGAGGCGATAAGGTAAAGTCCCTTGTTTATTTTATTAGCAAAGTCTACTGTTATAATTCCAATCTGTAATTCCCTGTGTGGGTGAGAATTTGTGTGCAATGTTATAATTCCAATCTGTAATCCCCTGTGTGGGTGAGAGTTGGTGAGTAACTTCTGATCAGAAACCCCAGTTATGGGTGCGGGGCAATTTTCTCCCATCCCTGGGAGTCCTTTGGACTATATAGTTAAAAATTTTAAGTCTATTCCAGGTTCTAAGGGTTTGTCTGTAAAGCACTTAATTTTGTTATGTAAAATGATATGGCCAGGTTGTTTTTCTGGAGATTCCAGTAAACAATGGCCACAGGAAGGTACCTTTGATTTAGATAAACTGCAGTGTTTGAAGGGGTTAATAGAAGATCCACACCCTAAGCAAATGGAATATTGGTATCTGTGGGATAATGTAGCTTTTAAACGCTGTACGGAAAGTCAGCTAGCTAGCTATAAATCTACTGTGAAGAATTTAGAAAGGAAATTAGCAACTGTTGCGCCGTCATTTGCACCGCCGATTTCTAACACTGGTGAATTTATTTCAAAAATCTATCCTTCTCTTACTAATCCTCTGCCTTACAATGAAAAGAATTTACAAGCAGGGAAAGCAGAGGAGGAGGATTGGCCACTGCCTCCTTGTTGTGTGTTTGAGGGAGAGGGAGAGTTTAAGACTCGACAGGAATCCTCATTTTCCCCTACCGTACCCCCTGGTATTACTCCCAGACTGTCAGATAAGCCTGTCAATAAGGGAACTAGAGCTCAGGTTCGTCGCAGACTTGATGAAGAGCCTTCCTTTTCTGATTTGTCTCCTAATTTTTTTATTCCTACTGTTCAAGCTCCATTAAGAACTTATCCTGTCCCTATTGGAGATGGAAGTATTCAGGAATCTCTTGTTCACATTCCCTTTGCTCCACAATATCTGCTCTTATGGCAACAGAGTATGCCACGTTTACGTGATGATCCAGAGACAGTGTATAAAAAGTTTAAAATTATTTTTTCTACTTAAAATCCATCTTGGGCAGATGTTACTCAGTTATTAGATGCTCTTTTGACAGAGAAGGAAAAATTGAAAATTATTCAGGAAACTACTAAGCAAGAGGGAGGACAGGTTACTCGCCCATGGCCTATGGAAGATCCCTTATGGAATTATAATAATGATGCAGGGAGGAATAATTTAATTAATCATCATTTAGCTTTATTGGAAGCAATTAGGAGAGCAGCAAAAGCTGGAGTTAATTGGACTAAGGTAGAATCATGTACACAGGGTCCTGATGAACATCCAGGAGATTTTTTTGAGCAATTGAAGAAAGCCCTCAGACAGCATGGGGGATTAAATCCTGATTTATAGGAAAAATCACTCTATGGTTTCAGGTTTTTTTGTGAGACAATCAGCTGGAGATATTAGATCTTATTTTTATCGTAATGCTCCAGGTTGGCAAGGAAAATCATTGTCTGAGGTTATTTCCATTGCTACATATGTGTTTAATGGGAGAGAAAAGCAAAAGCAAAAAGAAACTGAAAAAGTTACTGCCAGCTTAATTGTTCTTTCTCGGTATCCTAATAGGGGAGGCCCCCCTCAAGAACGTCGCCTGCAAGGCATAAAACAAATTGGCCGGAGACAGCCTAATGTAATTTATCAGAGGCAAGGGAGAGAAAATGCAGATGCTTGTAATTTTTGTGGGGAATTTGGTCCTTGGAAACGTAAATGTCCAGTAAGATTTAGAGGGCTTCCCCCACGTTTAAATCAACGACCCCAAAGTGAAAATGTTTTGACTATTCAAAGGGAGGATGATTTAGAAGATATAGATTAGGATGAAGAGGGAGACTTCACTCTGTTAGCTTCGCTTGCTGTTTCATTTCATTTAAATTCTTCTGATCCACAATTGAAAATTCAGGTAGGAGAGCAAGTTTATAATTGTTTAGTTAATTCTAAAGCGGAGTCAAGCTTACTTAAAAATTCTGAGGTCCCCCTGGACCCTAAGCATTTTATTCCAGTAGTAGGAGTGTCAGGAAAAATACATCGTGTTTCCCAGACTAAACCTACACTTGTTCGTATAGGACCTCTTACAGAACAACATGCTTTTTTGATTTCTCCAGATTGTCCTCATCATTTGTTTGGAAGAGACTTATTATGTAAGTTGAATGCCACCATGATTTTTACACCAGAGGGAATTTTTTTGTCTTTTCCTGGTTCACTGGTTCCTTTATTTCAAGCTTTAATTACTGAAGTTATAGTTAAACTGTCTCTTCCTCATCCTGCATTAAGTGAAGTACCTGAAGGGTTATGGGCTCATACTTCTACTGAAGTGGGATTATTAAAATCTGTAGACCCAGTTAAAATTACTGTTCGTCCTGGTCCACCGCCTTCGGTGCCTCAGTATCCTTTATCTCGGGAAGCAATAGAAGGAATTCACCCAGTGATTCAAGAGTTTTTAAAGCAGGGTATTTTAGTGCCTTGTCAATCTTCTTGTAATACTCCTATATTACCTGTTAAGAAACCTAAATCAGGTCCAGATGGAAAACCTGTGTATAGATTTGTACAGGATCTTTGTATTATTAATTCTTATGTGGTCCCACAACATTTAGTGGTTCCAAACCCAGCAATTATTTTTACTTTAATTCCACCCTCTTCCACTTATTTTATTTGCATTGATTTTTGTGCTGTATTTTTTTTAATACCTATTTATACAGATTTGTGGGGTTTTGGGAATGGTTAGTTATTACAGGCAGTGAATTTTTAATTTTGCTGCAATAGCTAAGCCTCTGGTTACACTTACTAAAGTTTCTGAGACTGATCCACCTCCTTGGTCAGAAGAAGCTGAGGCTTCTTTCATTTCTTTAAAGCAAGCCTTATTTTTAGCCCCAATATTAAGGCTTCCCAATTATTTTAAATTGTTTAATTTTTACTGTTATGAACAACAGAGTACTGCATCTAAAGTGCTTATAAAACCTGTGAGAAAAGCTTAATTACCGGTTGCATACTTTTTATGTCAGCTTAATTTTGTAACACAAGGTTATCCAGCCTGTCTTAGAGCTGTGGCAGCTGCTGCTTTACTAGTTTAAAAAGTACAAGATCTGGTGCTTGGACATTCTTTAACTCTTTATGTACCACATGCTGTAGAAGCTCTGTTAATTAAAGGAAAAATTCAGCATATTTCAGCACAACGCCTTACTCAATATAAAATTGTGCTTTTAGCAGCTGATAATATTACTATTAAACGTTGTGTATCTTTAAATCCAGCTACATTATTACCGATTCCCACTGAAGGAAAACTTCATGATTGTGATTATGTTATTTCTCAGAGCACTACACCCCACCCTGATTTTCAGGATATTTTTTGACTAACCCAAATTATATTCTGTATATTAATGGTTCTTGTTTTGTTGATGAGACAGGAATACGTAAAGCGGGGTATGCGGTATGTACACCACATGAGGTTTGGGAAGGTCATTTTTTACCTGATGTATTTTTTGTTTAATTGGTTGAATTGATTGCTTTTACACGTGCTTGTTGTTTAAGTGCAAATTGTTCTGTTAATATTTATACTGATTCTCGCTATGCATTTGGAGTTTGTTAAGCTTCAGGACAAATTTAGAAGCAAAGGGTTTTTTTTTTATTTTTTCAGGACAGCCCATAGCACATGCTTAGGCTGTGAATAATTTGCTTGTTTTTATTATGTTATTTTTTATTGCTATTATTTTTTGTAAAGCTCATACTTCTGCTTTAGATGAAGTCTTCTGTGGAAGTGCATTTGCAGATCAAGCTGCAAAAACTGCAGCCAGGAGCGCCTTTCCCCGTCCGAGTATACAGGTAGTCTGTGCCTCCTGGCCAGCTCAATTTTTTGTTTGCCCTTCATAAATTTATGATTCAGTTCCATCTTTAAAATTAAACAATTAAAAGACTCTTTGGGCAACTTTTTTTTTTTTTAACAATATATGATTCTTTTGCCTAAACTTGCCCGCTCTGCCCACCAAGGTGGCCATATGTGCGAAGGGAAAATAGCTAATCAAGTTTTGCAATTTTAGTGTGCTCCAGGTATTTATCAAGTAGCTAAACAAATATTTCAAAGTTGTGTTACCTGTCAAAAGTATAACGTGAGACGTCACAAGCCACAACAACTGGGGGCACAAGAATGGGTGGATGCGTTACCATTAGCTTTAATGCATCTAAAAACTAAGCCAATTAGAAAGACAAATTTATCTCCCTATAAAGTTCTTTTTAAAAAACCATTTCAACTGGGGGAAAACCTGACACCTGCACATGCCAGTCTCATAAATAAAAATGAGGAGTTGGTTGCATACGTTATAAAATTACAAAAGATACTTACTGCTATTTTTAAGTTTTCTAGAGATGCTCAAAAAATTCCTTTAGACGTGGCCATGCATGACATCCAGCCAAAAAATTAAGTATTGCTAAAAAAGTTTTCACGCAAAAATTGCTTAAAACCAAGGTGGGATAGTCCTTACCAGGTGCTGTTAACAACGTACACTGCTGCAAAGCTACAGGAAAAAGAAGCCTGGTACCACTGCACCCATCTAAAGAAAGTACAATCACCTGATGCTAATTCTTAAAAGGAAAAAATTTCTAAGTGCAACGAGGGAGCTTCACTAGACTAAGGTCCCAAAAGCAGATGTAGAAAAGTAAAAAACCACAGGCAATCCCCTTGTGGTTGCTCTAAAATAAACAGTCAACAACGTCAAGAGTGCAGCAACAACAACAACAACAACAAAAACTAATAAACTTTATTATTTTTATATTTTAATCACTTTGTTAATTATTTTGTAGTGTAATTATTATATTAAAAAATAAATTGTTTTAAAATTAGTGTAAAAAATAAATGTTATTTTTAATAATGTTTTTAATTAATTTAAACAAACAATGCAGATTTTAAAGCCAATTCATTTTTATACGTTAATAAAAAATTTAACTGCATCTTAAAAAGTTAAAGATTGTTGGGTGTGCTCTTTTATGGCAACCCATCATCGGGAAGGAATACCCCTAATATCTATTCCTGTGCCAGTTAATGAATGGGAAAGTTTGGCCTGGACTAATCCCATGGGAACAGTAATGGGGAAAGAACACCGGTTGGGAATGAGGATTGATCCTAGAGACTTAATTCTCTCTGGAAGGAAACCAGCAGCACCAATATGTGTGCAATGAACACAATCTGTACCGGTAACAGACTCAGACAAACCCTGGTTAAACATTACCTGTGAAGTAAGGAATGTAGGGAAATATTCATAATGCAAATACATTGTCCATTTACTTATAATGAAAGGAAACAAATCAGTAAAACTTTAATACAGAAACGAGGATCCAATGCCACTAAATTAAATTTAAAAAAAAGTTTATAATTGTACGCTAAATGCCACCCGAGGAATTAAGTGTAACAAAACCCACAAAGAGTAAAAAAAAGCTAGAGAATATAAATTTATATAAAATAACCAGTTTAAAAAAAAGGTTTGGAAAATTCAAAAGGCTACTACCATCAATCAATATGTAAATGATACCCAGTTTAAATGGGCTAACATCATGTTACATGTGCTATACCAAGCCCATTCCAATAGTTGCAGAGGAGTTATTCCAATCAAAAAAAGTGTATGGTAGGCATGTGAAAATTGGGCAAAAAAAACTTTACCACCAAAGTGAAAAGGAAGATGTACCTTAGTATATCTCTGGCCTGGAGGTGTGCATCCAGTTCCTTTACATGAAGTTGTGTATAATCACCGACCTAAAAGAAGTTTTAGGCCCACCCTGGATGCTCACCATTATAACCCATTAACTGAACACTCTTCAGCATTTTGAAGAGGATGGAAAATGTTTTTGCCCTGGCAAGGAGTGGGTAATTTAGAGTATGCACTGAGAAATTTTTCAGCAGAATTTAAGATATTTGCCAATGTAACTGAAAATGCTATTTTAAAATTACAGGCTAAAATTGAATCGTTAGCACAAATAAGTATTCAAAATAAATTAGCCCTAGACCAATTGTTAGCTCAACAAAAAAAAGTTTGTGTGATGTTGAATCAAACCTGTTGTTTTTATAAAAATAAATCAAGTCAAATCGAGATGGATGTACACAAAATTTAGAATGCCAGCAGATTTTTTCATTAATTCGTTAACTCTCCAGTGCCACCGTCTGGCATTGATATTCCATGGTCATCCATCTGGAATGCTCTGACTTCTTGGTTATCAGACTTATTATGGCTTAAAAAATTGTTTGTAGCTATAATAGTATTTATAATAATGTTAATGTTAATGTTTTGTTGTATGCAATGTTACTATTTACTATTCCAGCAAAAAAAGTTTAAACCCCCTAAGAAACAGATGGTGCAAAAGTTAATATGGTATTAGTATATTAGCAAGGAAAATGAATAAATATATCATGATTGTGATTCTAGTAGTAGAACTATTAGAATCAAAGGGGGGAACTGTGAAGGGAAAAGAAGATGGGTCTCTGTTTCTGCTGAGAACTGATTTTTAGAAATGGCTGCAAAAGCCTGAGATTGAAAGTGCCTTTCTAGCAAAAGTTTAAATCTTAAAATGTTAAAGGTTAACAAAATAATTATAAAACCTAGACGCCACCAGGGATGGAATGCAAGAAAAAAACTTGTAACTTAAATAAAAAAAGTTAAAATTACTGTGCTGGAAAAATTCCTAAATAAATAGTTTTTTTAGTGTGTGTGACCATGGAAACTGTAACGTATAAAGATTTGTGTGGATCTATATAAGCTGTTAAAATTTAAGCTGTCGTTCCTTACATTTAAAGGGACCACCTTCTTTATGTAAAGAATAAACTCTGATTTTGCTAATCTGTTGTTTGGCTAATTCTGGACCATCCGCTAAGGCAACGGATATATTAGTAAGGACCCCTGAGTTTGGGTTCTTCCACAATCTGTTCTGTTTCCACGTTTATAAAGTCAAAGCCCCTGTTTGTCCATTTTGAGGTTTAAAGGGCTAAAACCATTATTGGCAGGTGGGTCTATCCTCATTACTTTGTTCACCAGTTAGGCCTAATTTCCAAAACAGTAACTTTGGTCCACTGATTTCCGGTCCCACACTTTTCTTTATTAGGCATGATCTTAGTGCAGTCCTTGAGTTAAATCAGTAGGCCTTTTGGTTTGGACTAATTCACTTGGTCTCCCTCTTGCACCTTTTTCCATCAGCCTTTGTTGTTATAGGTTATTGTGACATTTGATAAACTTTCACTCACTGTTTACAGTTGAGCTCATAATTAGGGTAAATTTGTAGGCCCAATTATCTCAAGGTATCCAGGTGGAAGAAATAAATCAACAGAGGTGTTTGTCCTTATTAGTCTGACCCTTGGTAATTAAACAGTCAGGCCTGAACAATGAACCAGAAGAAGATTACAGGAAGAGTCAACGGAATTTGGAAAGAGGGAATATGGGACTCTAAGGTAAAAGCAGAAAAAGCAGAGAGTAAAAATAGTGGTTAAATCTCAGGAAAAGAAAGTCATAGAATGTTTATGCTACAAATGAGATCTACTGGTTGAAAGCTAAAGCTAAACAAATTCAGACTAGCAAATAATATGCATATGTTTAATGGTAAAGTGATTAATCACAGGAACAGTTCCCCTAGGGAGGCGGTGGCTTCTCCATCATATTGAGTCTTTAAATCAGTATTCTCTTTCTGCCCTACCACCCCCGCACACATGATACAGTTCTGTGGTGACCTGGAATCCCACTTTCGCGGTCTCTGACTCAAGGAATATTTCCACCACACCACTGAACAACACACTAACCCACAGATACCTTCCTACCAAAGCTACAAGAAAAAGAATTCTGCATAGACTCCTCCTGACGGTCGAAACAACAGACTACACTTTCACATAGAGTGTTTCCACCGATGTGCACAAGCTGAGATTGTAGACAAGCAACTGACTTGCCCCATACCTCAGCCGTGAAGAATGCAACGCCAACCACTGCCTCAATAACAACTCTGACATTATAATCAAAGAGACTGACAAAGGAGGTGCTGTAGTCATCATGAATAGGTCAGATTACAAACAGGAGGCTACCAAACAACTCTCCAACACCACATTCTACGAGCCACTACTGTCCAATCCCACTGAGGAATACCAAAAGAAACTACAACATCTACTTAAGAAACTCCCTAAAGAAACACAGGAACAAATCTACATGGACACACCCCCTGAGCCCTTACCAGAGTTATTCTACCTGCTACCCAAGATCCACAAACCCGGGAATCCTGAACACCCCATCATCTCAGGCATTGGCACTCTCACAGTAGGATTATCAGGCTATGTGGACTCTCTCCTCAGGCCCTATGCCACCAGCACTCTTACCTATCTTCATGATACCACTGATTTCCTGAGAAAACTACAATCCATCAGTGACCTCCCAGAAAACACCATCCTAGCCACTATGGATACAGAAGATCTCTACACCAACATTCCACACAAAGATGGACTACAAGCTGTAACCCTTTTGTGTCCAGGGTAGCCACCTGAAAATGCCAAGGTCAAGGCAGGCTGTAAAAGGAGAGCAGATTCTCCCAGCACTGGTGGGTGGCACTGACGCCAGACATCCCAACCAGCCACAAACAGTGCTTTTGATTCCCCACACTGGTTATCAGGAAGCCAGTACACAATTACACACAGCCCCCTTTACTGCACTTCAGTCTCTGGCTCCCAATCCGCCACTAGGTCCAGTAAAGAGACCAGTTATTTAAACTTTATGCTCTTTACCAGAAAGGTTCTCCCTGACCCCAAAGGGTCAGCCACAGTACCAGATCAATCCAAGTGTGGATCTTACCCAAAATACCACACTGCCAGCCAATCCTTTAGTAACTAAAACTAAAGGTTTATTATAAAAAGAAAGAAACAAACCATAAGAGAAAAGTTAAAGGATTAAAGCAATCAGATACATACAAATGATTTGAAAGTCCATATACATAAGGTTTTTAGAAGAATTGTGGAGTTTGCAGGCTTGTATAGTCCCGCCGGTATACATCCAGTACTTGGATGGGTATTAGTCCTTTGTTTCACAGCTTCAGTTCAGCTGTAGATGAGCTGATCCAGACATAGGTTGGTAGCTGAAGGTGAATCCTGACTGAAGAACAAAATGGATTCCCAGGCCTCTGTCTTATATCCTCTGGCCCCTGCCATGCTGTTTGTGGAATATTACAGGAACCAAAATGGAGTTTAGAGTCACATGAGCAAGTTCTGGTGACTCATCAGGTATACCTCTAGCTTTTCCCCCTAGACCCCTTGCCTCTGTGGATGTCTTAATGGGCCATTAAGCAGGCTATTGTTCTGCCGCCACTCTGTCTAGGGTGTGCCTTAGACAGCAGAATTTGAAATACAGATATATCAAATATATCCATAACTTCCATTACACATGAACATAAATATTATCATCTTACTTAGCACATTATAGCCTTTTTAACAGTACCTGACATGACATATCTTACATGAATTATTATGATTTTGACATACTGATGTCAAACAATATAATAAATGCTCCCCCCCCAAATCCAGCCAGTGTGACACAAGCCATCCAGAACATTTTCCCTGATGGTAATAAGGCACACCTGGTAGCTGAACATTGTGACTTTGTCCTGACCCACAACTACTTCAGATTTGGAGACAATCTATACCTTCAAGTCAGTGGCACAGCTATGGGCACCAGCATGGCCCACAGCATGCCAACATTTTTATGGTTGACCTACAACATTCCTTCCTCGAAACATGTCCCCAAGCACCTCCTTTTTACCTATGCTACAATGATGACATTTTCATCATCTGGACCCACAGGAAAGAGTCCCTCTAATAATTCCACAGGATTTCAATAATTTCCACCCCACCATCAACCTCAGCCTGGACCAGTCCACACAAGAAATACAATTCCTGGACACTACAATACAAATAAGGGATGGTCACATTAATACCACTCTATATCGAACACCAACTGACCACAATACATACCTTCATGCCTCCAGCTTCCACTCTGGACACATTACACGATGCATTGTCTATAGCCAAGCCCTATGATACAACCGGATTTGTTCCGATCCCTCAGACAGACAAACACCTAGAGGCCCTCCATAAAACATTCTTAAAACTACAGTACCCACCTGAGGAGGTGAAGAAACAAATTGACAGAGCCAGATGGGTACCCAGAAGTCACCTACTACAGGACAGACCAAACAAAGAAAACAAAAGAACACCACTAGCCATCACCTACATCCCCCAGCTAAACACATCATTAAAGATCTACAACCTATCCTAGAAGTTGATCGCTCACTTGCTCAAGCCATGGCAGGCAGGCCTATCCTTGCTTACAGACAGCCCCCCAACCTGAAGCAAATACTCACCAGCAACCGTACACCATACAACAAGAACACTAACCCAGGAACCTATCGCTGCAACAAATCTCGTTGCCAACTCTGCCCACCCATCGACTCTAGTGACACCATCACAGGTTCTGTCACATCAGCCATATCATCAGGAGCTTATTCATCTGCACATCTACTAATGTGATATATGCCATCATGTGCCAGCAATGCCCCTTTGCCATGTACATTGGCCAAACCAGACTGTCACTACGCAAAAGAATAAATGGACACAAATCAGACATCAAAAATAGTAACATCCATAAACCAGTGGGAGAGCACTTCAATCTCCCAGGACACACTGTAGCTGACTTGAAAGTTGCCATACTTCTACAAAAACACTTCAAAAACAGACTTCAGCGGGAAAGTGCAGAGCTGGAACTCATATGCAAACTTGATACAATCAGACTGGGTCTGAATAGGGACTTGGAATGGTTCTCTCATTACAAGACGTCATTGTCACTGTTTACACATTCTCATCCTCTAATCAATGGATGTGAATAGGCCTCATATACTCTAACTGTACTGACTTTGTTAGCACTTGTCCTCCCCATTGTTGTTTCTTACACTTACACTATCTGTGATTTCCACTTCATTCATCTCACGAAGTGGGCTGCAGCCCACGAAAGCTTATGCCTGCAGAAATTTGTTAGTCTTTAAGGTGCTACAGGACTCTCAGTGTTAAATCAGTATTGGTTATCTTTCTAAAACATCTGCAGTTTCCCCCTATTCACTAGGCTTTAACCCTGTCAAAGAAGTGTCTGTATAGAAACTCCATTATTTACATTGCCTGTGACTGTCCGCTCTGCACAGGGCTCCCAACAGGAGCCCCCGTCCTGCTCTAGGGCTCAGAGTTGGAATCCCTCCCAATCCCAGGCTGACAGCCATAGCTGTGAGCCCAGTACAATGCTCAATTTCACAGCAGGGAGCCTTCCAGCAGTGAAACTGACATTCTTGTCAGTCTCACAACTGCAGCTATTTCACCAGCTCTGGCTATCAGCCCCAGGGGTCCAGCTGTGAGCCCCACTCTGGCTGTCGGTGCCCCACACACTGGCAGTCAGTGCCCCACACTGCCCCACTTCAGTCGGAGCACGTGCTCCTGGTGAGAACATGAACCACTGATGGGGGTAGCGTAGACACCAACAGCTGATTTAATTGCTTTAATAAAAGTTCTATAATCTTAACATTAAGGGGAACTAACATAAACAGCTGCTCTTTGGCCGTGGGGACCAAATGATGAAAGAAATTATTGCAAATCTTTGAAGATGGTTTCAGAGGCTTACTGAAATACAAAGCCAAACCCTTCTTCCCCAGAGAGAGATTATAAAACACCACTCTAAAATTAATCTCCAAATCAGGGAGCCTTCCTCTCCAAAAAGAAATAAGCTCTGGGGAAAGGCAGCTATACAGATTTCTGAAGCCTCAATGGGGGCATCAAGGGGTCACGTTTCAGCCCCCAAGATAGATTTTAAGAAATCAATGAAGAAACAGAAAACAGAAAATTCAGAAACATCACGGGCTCATTTTTCTTACTAATGTATCAAACTTTTTTTCCAGGTTCGGGGAATGGTAGCAGGGATAGGTAGACGCTGAATTTGCTGGTGTAAAGTGTGAGAGCCCATTTGGGTATGCTGATGCATTCTGGAATGAGGCGGAAGAGACAGGTCAGGCCTGGCATCAGCGTCATGAGCACATTGCGCACCGATGTGTAGTTGTAGACAGGTCTCCCATCCACGTCGCGGAAGCGGTAGCGGCGGGCGAGGTCCGGGCTGAGCAGGACCTTGCCGCTGTGGCACATGATGGCGGGATCCAAGGCCAGGCCCACCACGCACTTGCCACTGACTTCAGGGCTCTCTAAATTAACAATCATCTTCCTCATCACCACGGTCCACGTTGCCGAGCCCTCGATGTCCTTCAGCACCGCCTCCGTGCGGACAATGCCGGGCCACAGAGACACGCAGGCCACGCCATGGGGGCGCAGTTCGACGGCGCAGTCGGCGGCCAGGCGGTCGCAGGCAGCCTTGCCCACGCCGTAGGGCACACCATCCATGTAGCGCAGGCCGCCGGGCGAGGAGATGATGACGATGAGGCCGCGCTCGGCGGGCACCATGAGGCGGGCAGCGTAGTGGGAGCACAGATAGTGGCCCCGCAGGCCTGCATTGTTGACCTGGTCCCAGAGGGCCGTTGGGCTCTCCCAGAAGGGCAGCCCCCGCTGGGCGGTGATGGCGTCCACCCCGGAGAAGGCATTGTTCACCAGCACATCCAGCTGCCCGCCCTCCGCCTGCCGCAGCCGCTCGAACAGCGCTGCCACCTGCTCCTCCTCCGACGAGTCGCACACCACGGGCACGCAGCGCCCGCCCCGGGCTGACACCTCCGCCGCCGCCTGTTCCAGCGTCTCCCGCTGCCGGCCCGTGATGTACACGGTGGCGCCCGCCTCCGCCAGCTGCAGCGCAATCCCTTTCCCCAGGCCCCGCGAGGCGCCGGTCACCAGGCACACGCGGCCTGACAGCCGCCCGCAGCCGGACATGCTGCCTGCCGTGGGAGGGCTGCGCAGAGCTGGCCAGCTGGGAAAACAGGCAGCGGCAGCAGCACCAGAAGCCGGGGACAGGGACTGGGGAGACTAGAGCTGCGCCGGCTGCAGCACGCTTAAATGCTGGCTGTGCCTGGGCCGAGCCTTCCCCGCCTCCCTCAACAAGACACTGCAATGCCCCGCTTACACCAGGGGAGTGGCCCTTGCGTGGGAGACACCGCTTGGCTCAGGCCAAGCCCATACCCCAGGGTGGGGGGGGCGCAGCTGGGTCATGCCGGGACAGGCAGGTTGTGGGGCAAGAATCGCCTCTCTGCCAGCAAGAGGAGCTGCTTGTTATTCTCCCCCTCCCCTCTGCGCGGGGTTGGGATGGGACAACATGGCTCCGAGTCAAAGTTCAGCCACCCAGAGCTCTTGGCACAAGCACTGCACGGCCTCCTAACCCCCTCCTCCCTGCACACTAGTTGCACTGTCACCCAGACAGAATGAAGGGAGAGACAGAACTGAGTTGAGATTTTACTAAAATTGGACTATAGCTTCTGAGCTCTACATTCTCTGAAACTTTTCTCTGCAACATTTATTCATAGGATCAGTCTGTAGAGGAAATAGAATCAGCGGCTCCCAGCACATACACACTGCATGACCATGACGATGCTGTACAGCTACCACAATCCCTCACGCATTATGGAAACAGAAGAACAAGAACTTAGCTGCCTTGCCAATTGCAATCAGTAACGCACATGCACTACCACTTGAATAGGGTTGCTCCTGTAAAGCATGAAGGATTTTTTTTCTCCAAGAATCAGGCAGCACAGACAATACTGGAGAGGTTTATTTACAATACCAGGAAGTCTGATCAATCAGCTTCAGCTTCATGGTGTTACAAAGATCACTTATATATGGTTTTTTATCACATAAACAATTCATTTATATTTCTTTTATCTATTTACTTACAAATACAGACCTTGTTCCTCTCAGAAAGACCAGGGGTGATAAAGACAGATACAGAACATACGTGCGCAGACACCCTACTCAAAGAATTTCTGACTATCCTTGGGGAGGGGCAGGGATGGGTGGAATCTTTACAGATAAGAGGGTACACCACAAAGGGGGTGGAGGCGAGGGTGTAAGGAATGTGCTGTTCTCATGGAAAGGCAGAATCACTAAGTGGGCATCTGGTCTTCGAGTTATCAGGCATTTACACTAGCTATTGTCCTTGGGTTTTGTTATGCATGCCTGTTAACTATTGTGTGTTTCAGTTGGGCTGAAAACTGCTTCAGGTCTAAAAGTTCCCTCCTGTTTGACAAATGGAATCGAACCTATAAGAAAGATATAGTCAACACCTAAATACTTTGATATTCGTGATCTACCTTAGGGTTATAGGGGTAAGGTGGCTGGGGGGAGGGGTAGATGAAAAGCGGGGGACGGGGATAAGGGAAAAAAAACATAATAAAGTTTCTAAATGTGCTTAAAATAACCACACATAATAATAGAAATTAGTAACACAAATAAACACAAACAAAAAACAGTGGCGGCTGTTATTTGTAAAATAGTCCACCAGGAGCTAGGGCTGTACGGCGAGCCAGAAGTTGAATCTTCCAAGCGGGTTACAATCTGGGTGGAAAGTTGGACCGTTACACGGCCTTTAGCAGTGTTCTTATGAATGGTGGCAGACACAGAGGCAGCAGCAAGGACCACTTTAGCCAGCAACTCCTTTGCCACTTGGACAGGGCTATTGTCCGGATATAGATTGCCATGCCACCAAGGAAGTGTTGTCATTCCAGTGAAGATGCAGCCGGGCAAATAAATGTCACCCAGAGTGAAGGAGTCTGTAATCTGTAGACACATGGAGGAGTTGGCTGGACACTAGTGGGCCGTCGTTGTAATAGGATGCAGTGGTGATAAAACACCACTGGGTGGCAGACACTTGAACAGCAGTCTCAGCATCCAGGCAAGGAAGAATAGTAACAACCACAGAAGAAGAAGTATTCAAAGGGCGGAGGGTAGAACAAGAGCAAATAATATAATCAGCAGTTTCTGTACAACAGTCCAAAGTTGTTATGAGCATGCTGCCACTGGGGGAGGGAAACATAAAGCCAGAAAGTCCTATCTGATAGGTAGTGTTGTTAGACCACACATGATAGATTTAAAATGAAAAGAGGAAGGAAAAACATGGGTGGGGATAACAAAAGGGTATGTAAGAAAAAAAAATCAAAAGAGAGGGTGGAAGAAGTTCCGGGGGGGGGGGGGGGGCAACAATTAACTGAGCAGATATATTTGCCAAGTTTGCAAAGGCAGAGGAAAAGAGGGTGTGGTAGGGAGGGAAACCAAGGCATATATCTAACATATCTTCTTTTAACATATTGAACAAATCACAAGCTAACATATCACAAGCACGTCCCTCAGATTGGGATATAATCATATTGATTATGATATGGAGGATTTTTTAATTGCTATATAGAATCCATCCATGGCTGCATCAATAGCAGTGAAAGAGTATAATAAGCCAGCACTGGTGTATTTTAGGGCCTAGGTAGTCTGACTTTTAACCCAGGCATTGTAAGATCTATCCGCATTGGCATTAAGAGAGTTTATCATGGAATTTGAGCTTCCAGAAATTCCCCCAATGTCACCTAGGATACCTCGCTTTTGTCTTTTTACTGCGTGGGTGCAGACAGTATATTGGTGCTCTAGTAACTTAACAGTTCTTGTAGCCATTGTAAAGAATTAGGGTGGTTGAAACATACATTTTGTAATGGTACAGCAAACTTAGACAAATTATATTTAACCTTAACAGAAACCATAATTACATCATGCAGAAGTGTCTTCTTAGATCCCAAATGGATAATACCATCAGGAGGGAGTAGAGCACAGGGCAGGTGGACAGGGGATATAACCACAGGTAGTCAAGATATAGCATCTTACATCCGAACATCCCAGGCATCTGACTGGGTTTGAACAATGTTCTTGGCAATACCGTCCCTCCATTCCAGTTTCCCATAGCAAAGGTGAAAGTTCTGTCCATCCTGCTCCTAGACTTATTATTTTCCCAAAAACAAGTGATGTACCACTTTCATGCCTGTATCTACAAATACAGGTATAGTTTCCCAGACCGGTAACCTGAATGGGTGGGCAGAGAGGAGCAGGCACCAAGCCGCAAGATAACTTGTCCTCAGACGGAAGGAAACCTGGAACATAATTCTTGAAAAGAGTTAGAGATATTCCAGGTGAGAGTCACAAATTTAGCAGTTGCAATAGAAGAAAGTGACTTGTTGCTGCGAAGGGGAATGGTTTATATGTATCAGACAAGGATCTTTTCTTTTGCCTTAACAAGTGGGCTAGTACCTTAATATTCCCAGATATAACCCAACAAATTTCATGTTTTAGTGTAGCCAAACTGAGAATTTGCATTTCAGTACATCCAATAACCAGAGCAGTTCTATTTTCCTTTTTCATTTGCTGCTTGTGTAATAGTCATGTGATAGTGTTTAACTATTGCCACATATTTTATATAACTTTAAGGTTTCCCAACCCTATTTGGACTAAGTCCACATTGATATATATATATATATATATATATATTTGTTTACATTGCTCATTGATTCTCTTCTGCTTAATATAGTATACCACACAATGTTAGTAACAAGACAAACAGCACAAAACACAAAACAATCTTTGCTGCAGTTATAAATTCATGGTGTTGTTCTTCAGCTGTTTTGCTGGCACCCGCTTTTCTTGAAAGACAAAAAGAACATTTTCTACCCCCTTTTGGGGGTGGCAGATTATTGCTAAAATACTTTTTCTTTCTTGGAGGGTTGAATTTTGAGCTTTTTGGTTACAAGTAGTTTGTTTACTGCCCAGATATGTCCATTATTTGCAGTTCCTTTGTGCTACTTTATCACCAAAAGAAAGGATCCAGAATCTCTCCCCATTCTTCTGGTTCTGGCTGTCTCTCCCACAGCCACAATTTTGGTCTTTAGAAGATGCTGAACTTTATAAAACATGGACGTACCCAAAGAGTTAAATGCTAACCAAACCAATTCATCTGAAACCTACAAAACAGGGTTTTTACAAACCAAGGGTGTTGGTTTAGATCTTTAAACCCATACAGATTTACACAATATATTTGCACACACAAATTCTTTTCACTCAGCTGTACACAAATTACATTCCCTTTTATGCATTTGGAGGCAGTTAAGTTCCCATGGAAACCTCCTTTTTCCAGTTAGTGATTTGAACTAAATCATCCATATTCAAATTATTTTAGTCAGGATTATTTACAGACCATTCCTTTGGGAAAAGGACCCATTTTTCCTTCAGAATGGCTGCAAAGAAACCAAGAATTATTTTTATAACATTTTCTACAACTTTCAACTGCTCAATTCCCTCCAGCTTCTGTAGTGTTAATTTCTCACTCTCTTTCCTTTAATCACTTCCTCATCTTCCAAAACAACACCTCCATCAGCCCAGATGTCACTATTCCAAGTACTGTCCCAGGGATCTGAATCCGCAGTGCCTGCACTTACTCCTCTCCTTGCTCCTGCCATAATGCCCCTCTGGGCTCACAACATGCTTTCTTAATCTTTCCTTGTTGCTCTGGGGTGGTTCCTGTGGGCAGTGATACGTGTGCCTCCTACCCCTGAAATAGTAATGTATTGTTTAGTAATGGGGAGGGGGAGGTCAGTAAGGGAAACGGATGCTCCCGTGTCCACAAAAATTGTGCATGGCCGGCCCCTTATCCATGCTTGCAAATGTGGTCTCGAGAGGCGCCTCCATAGCACTGACAGATAAGGGGGCCGCTGAATCCTAGCGGGTCATGGAGTTCAAAAGTCTAGTCATTTCTCCCCTGCTCAGGTGTGCACAGGGGTTGGCAGTGGGCTGAGCTGCCGGCTGGGGTTGGTTACCTGGGGCCATCCGGATTGGGCATCCAGCTGCCCAATGTCCAGTCCCCCCACAGATAAAACATGGCAAAGCGAGGGTGTGGGGGGGAAGGAGTTGGTAGGAGCGGGGCCAGGACCGGACTGAAAAGGCAGAGTACTGCGGGGGTTCAATTGGCCACAGTCCCATCCCTGACTAGGGTTTTGGGCTTTAGATCCGGGAGATCATTTAATAAGCCCCTCATTTCCCCAGTACTGAGAGGAGTATACTTATAAATATGCTGAGCTGTTCTGTTATCTCCCTGTCCTGTCCATCGTGTGGTTACTTGGAATGGAGTCAGAGGAGCGCTGGCATCAGGTCCTGGGTTAAATGGAGGAGGAGGAAGAGGCCAATTATCCTGAGTTCCCTCCCTGTGTGCCAGCTTCCATTTTTGTATTTGTTTTGTGAACTGTTCCAATTAATTTCTTTTTGGTTATTTTCATTATCATTGTCTGAACCAAAATCGGTGTGATCCTCCTGTTGCATGATAACAGTAATATGATGTGCAGGAGTTACATTCTTTCATTTCAACCTTTAAAGTACTGTTTTCTGTTTGGAGTTCATTTAATTTACGGTTCAGATCTGCCTTTTGGCTCTGCATTGATGTGAAAGCCTCTTGAAGTTCCTCTAACTCCTTTACCTTTCTTGCATATTCACATTAAAGTATTACAACTCCTTTCTCTAGCTTTCCTTTTGTCTGACCAGACCACCATAACAAACTGTCTTCCACACTTATACCGTCCAGCCATCTTTTACCATAGATTTCTGAACCTTTCCATGTTTTTCTTTTAGAAAGTCAATGATTTTTCCTCCCGTTGAGGGCATCATTGAAGCACCCTGGGGCAATTCGTATGACATTGTCACCCAGCTTCCTAAAACCCACTTAAATGGTGCTTCAAGGGGAATCAGCCAAGCACACCCTTGTACTCAGCACTACTAAAGCACACTCTGGTGCTCGGTACTTGGCAGTGTAGCCTTCACCAAAGTGATCCCTGCACCCCGAAAACCCTGGCAGTGCAGCCTTCACCGAAGTGATCCCTGCACCCCAAAAATCCTGGCAGTGCAGCCTTCACCGAAGTGATCCCTGCACCCCAAAAACGTGGACAAAACTACAACCCGAAAACACAATCCCTGTTCAGTCCTCTTGTCTGTGTGCCTTATGCATGGTTCGTTTTATAAAAAAAAGGTTGCAAAGGGGTATCTCAGGGAGTCCCAGACCAAGGTGCGTGCCAGAGGTGGTAAGTATAAAATGTACTCACCTCTGTCCTTGGTCGTGGAAAGCACTCAGAGGATCCCAGTTGCACCCTGCTCACTGCGCCAAATTGTTAAGCATGAAGGATTTTTTCTCCAAGAATCAGACAGCACAGACAATACTGGAGAGGTTTGTTTACGATACCGGGAAATCTGATCAATCAGCTTCAGCTTCATACTGTTACAAAGATCACTTATATACGGTTTTTTATCACTTACACAATTCATTTACATTTCTTTTATCTATTTACTTACAAATACAGACCTTGTTCCTCTCAGAAAGAACAGGGGTGATAAAGACAGATACAGAACATACATGCAGAGACACTCTACTCAAAGAATTTCTGACTATCCTTTGGTGAGGGAATGGGTGGAATCTTTACAAATAAGAGGGTACACCACAAAGGCGGTGGGAGTGGAGGTGTAAGGAATGTGCTGTTCTTATGGAAATGCAGAATCACTAAGTGGGCATCTGGTCTTTGAGTTATCAGGCATTTACACTAGCTATTGTCCTTGGGGTTTTGTTATGCATGCCTGTTAATTATTGTGGGTTTCAGTTGGGCTGAAAACTGCTTCACGTCTAACAATAGCAAGTGACTGGTCTTCAAAAAGAGACATGAAAATGTAGGGGAAACCCCATTGGATCACGTGTAGGATCGGCTCTGGCGCTCCCTGGAGTGCCACGCTCATGCCGCGGTACGTAGGGCGCTGCCGACCCTGCGGGTCCTCAGTCCCTTCTTTCTGCCAACTCTGACAGTGGGGACGGAGGGTGGGTTTGGAATGGATCTGAGCAACACATCTCGAAGAACAACCGTTACTGGTAAGTAACCTTGTTTTCTCTCTTTGAGTGATTGCTCATATCCATTCCAATATAGGTGATTAAATAGCCATATCTTGGAGGTGGGTAGGAGTCAACGGTGAGTTGCTCTCATCAGCATGGCCCTGCCGAAGCCCGCGTTCTCTCTCGCCTGCTGCACGATGGCGTAGTGGGACGTGAAGGTGTGGACCGACGACCAGGTTGCTGCTCTGCAGATGTCCTGCAGAGCCACTCGTTCCAGGAAGGCCGGGGATGAGGTCTGAGCTCTGGTTGAGTGCACTGTCACAGGTCCTGGAAGCGGCACCTTCGCCCGCTCGTAGCATGTTTTAATACAGGCGGTGATCCAGGTGGAGGTGCGCTGAGTGGAGACAGGTGAGCCTTTCATCCGGTCTGCCACTGCCATGAACAGCTGCGTTGACTTCCGGAACAGCCTGGTCCGCTCGATGTAGAAGGCCAAGGCTCGTTTGACGTCCAGCGAATGCCATCTCCGCTCCTCCTCCGAACCAAGTGGTTTAGGAAAGAACACGGGGAGGAAGATATCCTTGTTATAGTGCAACTGAGACACCACCTTAGGCAGGAACGCTGGGTGGGGCCTCAGTCGGACCTTATCTTTATAGAAGACCGTGTAGGGAGGCCCCCCCGAGGTCAATGCTCTTATCTCAGAGACCCTTCTAGCCACCAGGAAGGCTACCTTCCAAGAGAGGACGAGCAGTGGGCATGTAGCCACGGGCTTCAAGGGGGGTCCTGTCAACATGGTGAGGACCAGGTTCAAATCACAGGGAGGCACCGGGTCACAGATCTGAGGGTATAGCCTCTCCACCCCCTTGAGGAACCTGACTGACATGGGGTGGGAGAACAGGGAACGCCCTTCCATTGGCCAGTGGAAGGCCGAGATAGCCGCCAGGTGCACCTTCAGGGAGGCCAGTGCTAGACCCTGGAGCTTCAGATGGAGCACGTACTCCAAAATCGCCTGTATGGGCGAACAGCTCGGTGGGATACCCCAGGACTCCGCCCAACAGGTAAAATGCTTCCACTTGGCCCGGTACACCACCTGAGTGGAAGGTTTTCTGCTGCCCAGCAGAACCTGCTGGACCTGTATGGAGCAGGCTCTTTCTCCCTCCGTCAGCCACAGAGTCTCCATGCCGTCAAGTGGAGGGAGTCCAGGTCCGGGTGCAGCAGGCAACCCTCGTCCTGGGAGAGCAGGTCGTAGCACCTCAGGAGTGGGATCGGCGTGTCGATGGACAAGTCAAGCTGCATGCTGTACCAGTGCTGCCTCGGCCAGACTGTCGCAATCAGTATTATGTCCGATCTGTCCCTCTTGATTTTCAAGAGGACCTTGGGTAGGAGCGGGATGTGTGGAAACGCATATGTGAGGGTCCCCGTCCAGTCTAGAAGGAACGCATCAGAGAGGGAGCCCGGCTCGCAACCTTGGAGCAAGCAGAACCTCGAGCACTTCCTGTTCCAGGACGACACGAACAGGTCCAGTTGGGGAACCCCCCACTTCCGGAAAATTGAAGTCACCACCTCTGGGTGAAGTGACCAGTCGTGGCGGGGTAAGAACGACCTGCCGAGGCGGTCCACCTCATCGTTCCTGACCCCGGGGAGGTGAGAGGCAGAGATGTGGAAGTCGTGCCTCACAGCAAAGTCCCAAAGTCGAGTAATCTCCTGGCACAGAGCCGAGGAGCGTGCTCCCCCCACCTGTTCATATAGAACATGGCCGCCATATTGTCCGTGAGGACGTGAACCATCCTGCCCTTCAGGAACTGAGGAAGATCTTGCAGGCCAAGCTCCCTGACATTGATATGGAGAGCTCTTTCGTCCAGTGACTAGAGCCCCTGGGTGCTCAAGTCTTTGCTGATGTGGGCCCCCCATCCCACGTCTGAGGCGTCCGTTTTGAGAGTCACTGAAGGAGCCAAGTCTCTGAAGGGGACACCCCTCAGAACCTTCCCCCGGGTTCCTCCACCAGTCCAGGGAGGACAGTACCTGGGTGGGAACCGTGACCACCCTGCCTAGTGAATGTCTGGCTGGTACATACACCTAGGCCAACCACCCTTGGAGAGGCCTGAGCTTGAGGCGAGCAGCCTCACCACATATGTGCATGCCGCCATATGTCCCAACAGCTGAAGGCAGTGCCTGGCTGTCGTCATGGGGGACCTGCGATTATGTCAGCCATGGTCTTGAATCGAGGCCGTGGGAGGAAGGCTCTGGCCTAGGTGGCATTCAGGGTGGCCCCTATGAACTCTATGCGCTGCACCGGGGTGAGTGTGGACTTCTGCTCGTTGATGAGCAGCCCCAGTCTGGTGCATGTAGTGCAGGTGAGTGCTAGGCTGTTCCTCACGTGGGCCCTGGACCTGCCCCGGATCAGCCAGTCGTCCAGGTATGGGAAGATCTGGACCCCCTTGCGGCGGAGATGGACTGCCACCACCGCCATACACTTTGTAAAGACCCTAGGGGCTGACAAGAGGCCAAAGGGCGGGGCCGAGAACTGCTAGTGGCAGCCAGCTACCATGAACCTGAGGAACCTTCTGTGACCGGGAAAGATAGTAACATGGAAACACGCATCTTTGCGGTCGAGGGCAGCATACCAGTCCCATGGATCTAGAGTGGGAATGATGGAGGCTAGGGAAACCATGTGAAATCTGATGCATCTGATGAACCCTGTTCAGACAGCGGAGGTCTAATATGGGCCTCAGGCCCCCCTTGGCCTTGGGGATGAGGAAGTATCGTGAGTAAAATCCCCTTCCCCTTTCCTGTGGAGGACCTTCTTCCACAGCTCCGAGCAGGAGGAGGGAGTTGACCTCCTGTATGAGGAGTTGCTCGTGAGAGGGGTCCCTGAAGAGGGACGGGGTAGGGAGGAATCCGGGGGGAAGGCCGTGAGCTGGAGGGCATAGCCCCTAAGGACTACGCCGAGGACCTAGCGGTCCTTGGTGATGGTTTCCCACTCGGCATAGTACGGCCAGAGCCTGTGGGCAAAGGGCCGGGAGAGATCCAGGGGCAAGGAAGGAGTCCCACCCTCGTGTGCACCATCAAAACCTTTTATTTCCATTGTTGCCCTTGCTTGGGCCTTGTTGGGGCCCCGCCGAGGACCCCGGGCGGTCATGGCGATTGGGTGCCCAGTAGCGATCCCGACCCCTCCTGGGTTGAGCGAGTCTGGGGGCTGGCCTGGGTGGAGGCAGTGGCTGCCTCTGGGCCGGAGGCCGAGATTGGCATCTCGCGGCCTGCGGTGTGTAGAGCCCTACGGACCTTAGGGTGGCTCGCGAGTCTTTCAGGGCATGGAGCTTCTCATCTGTTTTATCTGAGAAGAGCCCAGCCCCATCGAACGGGAGGTCCTGTATGGGTTGCTGGACCTCCTGGGATAAGCCTGAGGACTGCAGCCAGAAGCAGCGGCGCATGACGATGGCCGAAGCCATCACCCTGCTGGCAGCATCTGCCGCATCACTGGCTGACTAATGCTGCGTTTGCCACTGCCACTCCTTCCTGGGTCACAGTGGCAAAGTCCCCGGCCTGGTCTGGTGGCAACACCGATTGGAACCTCTGCAGCGAGGACCACAGGTTGAGGTTATACATCCCCAGGAGTGCCTGGTGGTTAGCGACGCATAGCTGCAGTGCCGCGGTGGAGTACACCTTACGGCCAAAGAGGTCCAGCTTTTTGCTGTCTTTATCTTTAGGGGTGTTGCCTTGGCCGCCCTGCCGGTCACGCTGGTTGACAGCATCCACAGCCAGTGTCCCTGGGGCAGGGTGAGTGTATAGGAAGTCAAATCTTTCCTTAGGGACATAGTACTTCCTTTCTGTGGCCTTGGAGGTGGGGGCCACAGAAGAGGGGGTCTGCCAGAGGGCCTTTGCAAGCTTCATGATCCTCTCGTGCATCGGCAGGGCGACGCGTGATGGCCCTGCCAACCCAGATGACCCAAAGAGGGGGTCCTCCTCCTCTGACATTTCTTTGAGGTCCATGTTCAGATTGCCCGCCACCTGCTTTAGCAGGTCTTGGTGGGCCCGGAAGTCAAAGAGGGGGGCCTTACGGTCCCTGGCCGCCGCCTCATCAGGGGGTGACCCTGGTCCAGTTGACCCGGAGTCAGGGGTGCTGGCTGGGCCACTGAAGAGTGGATGGACGTGATGCCCTGGCCCATCTGGGTACCCCACGGCCCCCAATACGGCCACTGCCAGGGGCCTTGAGGCCATGCCGCTGCCTGCATCGGTGCCTGCAGCATGTCTGGCTGGCGTGCCTGGGATCCAGAGCCGCTAGACCGACGTTTGCGGCCCCGGAGTGGTGAGCGGCCCCGAGATGACGATGACAAGGAGCACCGGTGCCGACATCTCCGGTGCCGTCGGGGGGGACAAGCTGCTGGAGGAGCTGAATGTGGATCTCCTCCTGCACCTCGACCTCTCGCGGCGACGCTTCCCACCTCGGGATTGGGAGCGATGACGCCTATGTCTTCGTGAAGCCGAGCAAGAGTGCGATTGACTCCACGGTGCTGAGACGACCGGTGCTGAGGCGATCGGTGCCGAAGCAGGCGGTGCCGGAGCACTTCATGCAGTGGTGGGCACCGTCACCCACGTCGGAGGTGTGGACCGCTCCGGGCTGTGCACCAGGATTAGGGATCGGTGCTGAGGGAGGCTCCTTACTGAGGTACCGGAACTACGACCCCTGCGCGAGGCGGAACTGGAACAGCGTCGCCTCACGCGTTTGCCTCTTGACCACCCGCGGTGTCGAGGAGCTCGATGACTCAGAGTCAGAGCGAGGAGGGGAGCCTGCACTCTCGACCCTCCTCCTCGACCATCTGGGGGGAGACCTCGACTCCTGTCTCCTCACCCAGCGGGGCAACCCAGCGGGTTTACCCTAAGACGCCGGTCCCAGAACCTTCGGCCGAGGAGGGGGACGGAGGCGTGGGCAGGCCCATGAGGGCGCATGCTGCCGCGAAAGCCTCCAGCGTCGACAGCCCTTGCAGGGGCGCTCCCCCCACCCCCAGGAGTCGGGGGAGGCTCCCTGCGAGGAGATGCCGGTGCCTGAGTAACCTCCACGGCACGTAGCTGGGGCATCTCCTGTGTTGCTCTCTGCTGTACCAGTCGCAGGGAGGAGTCCATGCGCGCGGCCTCAGGCTGCTTCTTCTTCTTCAGCACCGTAGACTTTGGTGCCAGTGCCGTTGGAGTGCTCCGCACCAAGGAAATGCTCGGTGCCACCGGCGATCGCGATGGCTCGGAATCCGGGCGGAGCGTGGACTCCATCAGGATAGCCTTCATCCGGGCCTCCCGCTTTTTTTGGGTGCATGGCTTGAAGGCCTTGCAGATTTTACATTTTTCTCTTCTGTGCTGCTCTCCGAGGCATCAGAGGCAGCGATCGTGAGGATCACTCACAGGGAAGACTTTTGCACACACGGTATAGGCTTTGAAGCCGGTGGAGCCAGGCATGGCTCTAATGTAGCCCCTAAGGGCACTATCTACTTTAACTTATCTACTATTGACTTGTAAACTATCAACAATCAACTAACAAAGAAACGCACTAGAATGCTAAGGGAGGCTACTTGCGATATGCAAGAGGCAGACGTTCCAGCAACCGTCACAGGCGGAAAGAAGGAACTGAGGGCCCGCAGGGTCGGCAGCGCCCTATGTACCGCGGCATGAGCGTGGCACTCCAGGGAGCGCCTGAGCCGACCCTACAGGGCTTGCTGAGGGAAAAAAGTTCCGGGAATCTGTGCACGGGGCGCACACACACCTATATTGGAATTGATATGAGCAATCACTCCAAGAGAGAACTAATGGAATCATGACAAGAGCTGCCATTAGCCACCCCAGACACAAATTCCTGTTTCTCCTTTACCTAGGTCAGCATCTCTTGGAGCAGTCAGTCCTTCTCATGTTACTTACAGTCATCCATCGACAGTAATAAATGCATCCTTGCAAACTCCAGTTCAAATGGAAAGTTGAATGGTTCAAGTGCAGAGATGGTCAAAGCAGTAAGGCAGGTTTCTGAATTGAAACATTGTGAACAAATTGGTAACATCCTTATTCAGCATGTGTACTAAAATAGCTTACATAGCACCTATTGTGGGATTTTAGAAGAATTAATATGAGACATTCAAAATCCAAATAACAGAGGCTAAACAACGTGCTCCTTTGCTGCCTATGACTATTATGGATACATCTGGGAGCTATTGGATGTTGCAGACCTTTTTTTCATTTAAAAAATTTAAAGTACAGCGTCAGTGATTACTACATCTAGGGCATCAAAATCAACAGTACAGTGCTTCATATGAGATGCACATTTCTTAAAGATTTCACTTTCTCACTCTTTTCGCTTTGATAGAAGATAGCGTGAGAAATTTTAAGCCAAAAGGAATTTTGCAACTGCTGTGAAAGGGGTAAAAAATAGAATGGAATATTTCATGCAACCTGATCTGTGCATTCCATGATTTCCTTTTATTTTTTCTAAATTTATTGGTTATCAATTTTATCACGTGACATCTTGCTTTTTGTGTTATGGGACAGGGCATAAAGGGAGGTCTGAGTGGTTCTCTCTTTACTCTTCCTGAGTTTGGATACACCTCAGTTAATTCCCTTAACTTCTTTCACACAGAATCATCATTTTTATTTCATTAATTAATTGCTTAATTGTCAAGAAAGCATAATTTTCAGAAGTCACTAGAGGCCTGATTTTCACAGTGTGGGTGATGAAAAGGATAAGCAGTTATTGTTCTAATTGAAGTATCCATGTCAACAGAGCTAACCTGTTTTCCTCAGTGTTGCAATTCCATTCCCACAGTCTCTTTGGGTTGAGTTTGCTGTGGTGAGATGTTTTCAGATTATTCCTACATTGTGAAGGAACGTGGGCCTGTGGTGTGTGGATGCTAGCAGGGAGCTGGTCTTGCCACATAGTGGACATGAGAGAGAAATCAAAAGGTGCAGCACCAGCAGGCTGCTGGTGGACTAAAGGAGTGTACAAGGAGGCAGATGCAGCAGAATCAGCCTATTATTGACTTCATTTCTGCAGCTTGCAGGTTGAAGGGGGTGCACAGTAAAGCAGAGTGAGGAGCAGAGGCAGACTAATAACTGACTGCTTGCTTAGGCAGTCTGTGTTTACTTTGGACAACATTAGAGTCATGTACGTGCACAAAAGACACACGTACTTTTCCAAAAGGCCAAGGGAAAATGCTGTGCTACAATTTGAAAGGATGGCAACCCCCGAGCTGATTGGGCAGCGGAAGAAAACTGCAAACGACCTTGGACATGACGACGGAGTAGCATTGCCAAATAATCTCAGGGCTAAACTAAATTACCTTTGGCTTCAATTCTATTTTGTAACACTGGGATCAGCAGAAGGTTCACTGCAAGATAAATCAAATACTGCAGTCGCATCAGATGGGGGATTAAGTGCTTACAGTGTTTTAAGTAGTCTTCCTTTCTTATAATATCTGTGTAGCACTGTAGGCCAGGCTTGCCATAAGTAATTGGACATGGCTGAGGCCCTATTTCTTGGACAACAGGAATAGGAAGGTAAAAGGATCAGCAGGCTGGAAGCAGAATGTGTGTAATAGCTAAGATAAAGGGGACCACCCATTTACAATGGACAAAATAACAATGAACAAAATGAGTCTGGAATGTAAGACGAGGTAAGGAGAAGGCTGTGCACGGACAGTGTGTGGACAAAGCAAGCTGTATAGGGACTGGTTCCTGCAGAGTAACCAAGCTAATCCGGAAGCACGTAACGCAACATGTAATTCAGAATGCACGTGTTATTAGTGTTGTTAAAAATGTGTATAAGGAAAAGTTTTGCTGTATAACTTTGGATATGTGGTATGTTCTATTCCCACCCCCTATGCTTGAGTCAAATCCACATAGCATAGCTTTGTTGTATGCCAAATACAGGAACCTGAGTCATGAGACTGGAGTTGAACTGAGTTCTTAGGGAACTGAGTGGAAGAGATTTGGTGGAGCACCAACAAGTGTGAGTTGGGGAATTTGGGCAATTTTCCTCAGAGCAACTCACGTTGCCTCAAAGCAGAAGAAATTAATGAAATAGTGAGTCATACACAAGTGTTTTTGGCTGTTTCCTATGTCTGTAATGGGTTAAATCCTTGCAAAAGCCCAGAAGGCAGAGTGACTGTACACCAGAGATGGCAGTACCCTTATGGTACATGGAACTAAGTTGCTTAAAACACCTTTCCCACACACTTTTGTACAATATTCTAAAAATACTTACTTGAAGCTCTCTCGCCACTATTTGGTTCTCTCCTTGTGATGCAGTGGGATCATCTGGCTGTGATTCGTTAACTATCACTGTCCTCATCTTCAGTCTCCTGGCGACCTTCAGTGGGATCTTCTTCTGTTGTTAGTTGATTCCTGGCATTCTTATAAGCAAACATTGGATAGTAGGGGACCTACACTTGAGTTAAATAAAGTGTTAACTGTCTGTTCTGGGCTACGACTCGAGTTCATCAAAGTATATGCTTAAGTTATTTGCCAAATCATGGCATGTACTTGAATGGAATTATGGGGGTTTTCTTGATGGTAAAGAGCATTGACATTTTGTTTAGCCTTCTGCCTATGCTTTTGTAGAGGTTGGCAACTTCCAATCTAATCTCACATTTAAAAAAAAATTGACATTTATGGCAGGAAGTATAGACCAGATGTAAGACAATACTTGTTCTATTTGTGTTCTTGCAGAAGCAAACATACATTAAATGAAGTCTGATTTTCATGGAATGTTGTTGCCATATTTTTGGTGAAACACAGGCCAAATGTAAGAACTTCTTGCCTAGCTTACTTTTTTGGTGGTGAAAGGAAAAACAAAGAATAAATGAAAATTTTATTTTAGTAAACAAAGAATTAGAAATTATTTGGAGCGTCTGATTTTCAAGGAACTTGATATACTTGTTGATCTTTATGCGAACATACACTCAATTTTTTTCTTCCACTTTTTGTCCCTATCTGCCACCCAGCTGTACAAAACACCATAGCTGTTGGATGCTTAGCATGTGCAAGCGTTTATAAAGTCAAAGCCTCTGTTTGTATATTTTGAGGTTTAAAGAGCTAAAACCATTATTGGCAGGTGGGTCCATCCTCATTACTTTGTTCACCAGTTAGGCCTAATTTCCAAAACAGTAACTTTGGTCCACTGATTTCCGGTCCCACGCTCTTCTTTATTAGGCATGATCTTAATCCAGTCCATGAGTTATATCAGTAGGCCTTTTGGTTTGGACTAATTCACTTGGTCTCCCTCTTGCACCTTTTCCCATCAACCTTTGTTGTTATAGATTATTGTGACATTTGATAAACTTTCACTCACTGTTTACAGTTGTGCTCATAATTAGGGTAAATTTGTAGGCCCAATTATCTCAACATATCCAAAGAGAGGGGTGGAAGAAATAAATCAACAGAGGTGTTTGTCCTTATTAATCTGATCCTTGGTAATTAAACAGTCAGGCCTGAACAATGAACCAGAAGGAGATTACAGGGAGAGTCAATGGAATTTGGAAAGAGGGAATATGGGACTCTAAGGTAAAAGCAGAGAGTAAAAATAGTGGTTAATTCTCAGGAAAAGAAAGTCATAGAATGTTTATGCTACAAATGAGATCTACTGGTTGAAAGCCAAAGTTAAACAAATGCAGACTAGCAAATAATATGCGTATGTTTAATGGTAAGGTAATTAATCACAGGAACAGTTCCTCTAGGGAGGTGGTGGCTTCTCCATCACTTGGAGTCTTTAAATCAGTATTCTCTTTCTGCCCACCACCTCCACACACATGATACAGTTCTGCGGTGACCTGAAATCCTACTTTCACCATAGAATCATAGAATATTAGAGTTGGAAGGGATCTCAGGAGGTCATCTAGTCCAACCCCCTGCTCAAAGCAGGACTAACTTCAGCTATATCATCCCAGCCAGGGCTTTGTCAAGCCTCAGCTTATAAACCTCTAAAGATGGAGATTCCACCACCTCTCTAGGTAACCCATTCCAGTGCTTCACCACCCTCCTAGTGAAAAACATTTTCCTAATGTCCAACCTAGACCTCCCGCCCTGCAACTTGAGACCGTTGCTCCTTGTTCTGTCATCTGCCACCACCGAGAACAGCCTCGCCCCATCTCTGACTCAAGAATATTTCCACCACGCCACTGAACAACACACTAATCCACAGATACCTTCCTACCAACACTACAAGAAAAAGAATTCTGAATGGACTCCTCCTGACGGTCGAAACAACAGACTACACTTTCACATAGAGTGTTTCCGCTAACATGCAGAAGCTGAGATTGTAGACAAGCAACATTGCTTGTCCCATAACCTCAGCTGTGCAGAACGCAACGCCATCCACTGCCTCGACAACAACTCTGACATTATAATCAAAGAGGCTGACAAAGGAGGTGCCATAGTCATCATGAATAGGTCGGATTACGAACAGGAGGCTACCAGACAATTCTCCAACACCACATTCTACAAACCACTGAGGAATACCAAAAGAAACTACAACATCTACTTAAGAAACTCCTTAAAGAAACATAGGAACAAATCTTCACAGACACACCCACTGAGCCCTGACCAGAGTTATTCTACCTGCTACCCAAGATCCACAAACCCAGGAATCCTGGACGCCCCATCATCTCAGTCACTGATACTCTCACAACAGGATTATCAGCCTATGTGGACTCTCTCCTCAGGCCCTATGCCACCAGCACGCCTAGCTATCTTCACGATACCACTGACTTCCTGGGAAAACTACAATCCATCGGTGACCTCCCAGAAAACACCATCCTAGCCACTATGGATGTAGAAGCTCTCTACACCAACATTTCACAAAAAGATGGACTACAAGCCATCAGGAACATTTTCCCTGATGATGATATGGCACATCTGGTAGCTGAACTTTGTGACGTTGTCCTGACCCACAACTACTTCAGATTTGGAGACAATTTACACCTTCAAGTCAGTGGCACAGCTACGGGCACCCGCATGGCCCGCAGTATGCCAAACATTTTTGGCTGACCTAGAACATCGCTTCTTCGAAACTCGTCCCCAAGCACTTCTTTTTTACCTACACTACATGGATGACATTTTCATCATCTGGACCTATGGGAAAGAGTCCCTCGAAGAATTCCACCAAGATTTTAATAATATTCACCCCACCATCAACCTCAGCCTGGACCAGTCCACACAAGAAATCCACTTCCTGGACACTACAATACAAATAAGGATGGTCACATTAATACCACCCTATACTGAAAACCGACTGTCCGCAATACATACCTTCATGCCTCCAGCTTCCAGCATAGATACATTACATGATGCATTGTCTATAGCCAAGCCCTAAAATACAACCATATTTACTTCGATCCCTCAGACAGAGACAAACACCTACAGGATCTCCATAAAACATTCTTAAAACTACAATACCCACCTGGGAAGGTGAAGAAACAAATTGACATAGCCAGACGGATTCCCAGAAGTCACCTACTACAGGACAGACCAAACAAAGAAAACAACAGAACACCACTAGCAG
Organism: Emydura macquarii macquarii; assembly: GCF_026122565.2. Taxonomy (NCBI): domain Eukaryota; kingdom Metazoa; phylum Chordata; order Testudines; family Chelidae; genus Emydura; species Emydura macquarii. The sequence continues at coordinate 12,194,978 of NW_027131283.1, forward strand.
GGTTTGGTAGACACAGAATTTGCTGGTGTAAAGTGTGAGAGCCCATTTGGGTATGCTGATGCACTCTGGGATGAGGCGGAAGAGACAGGTCAGGCCTGGCATCAGCGTCATGAGCACATTGCGCACCGATGTATAGTTGTAGACATGTCTCCCATCCACATCGCGGAAGTGGTAGCGGTGGGCGAGGTCTGGGCTGAGCAGGACCTTGCCGCTGTGGCGCATGATGGCAGGATCCGAGGCCAGGCCCACCACACACTTACCACTGACTTCGGGGCTCTCTGAATTAACAATCATCTTTCGCATCAGCACGGTCCACGGCGCTGAGCCCTCGACCTCCTTCAGCACCGCCTCCGTGCGGACAATGCCGGGCCACAGAGACACGCAGGCCACGCCATGGGGGCGCAGCTCGACGGCGCAGTCGGCGGCCAGGCGGTCGCAGGCGGCCTTGCCCACGCCATAGGGCACATTGAACAAGTAGCGCAGGCCGCCGGGCGAGGAGATGATGACAATGAGGCCGCGCCCGGCGGGAACCATGAGGCGGGCGGCATAGTGGGTGCACAGATAGTGGCCCCGCAGGCCCCTGTTGTTGACCTGGTCCCAGAGGGCCGTCGGGCTCTCCCAAAAGGGCAGCCCCTGCTGGGCGATGATGGCATCCACCCCGGAGAAGGCGTTGTTCACCAGCACATCCAGCCGCCCGCCCTCCGCCTGCTGCAGCCGCTCGAACAGCGCTGCCACCTGCTCCTCCTCCGATGAGTCGCACACCATGGGCACGCAGCGCCCGCCCCGGGCCGACACCTCCGCCGCCGCCTGCGCCAGCGTCTCCCGCTGCCGGCCCGTGATGTACACGGTGGCGCCCGCCTCCGCCAGCTGCAGCGCGACCCCTTTCCCCAGGCCCCGCGAGGCGCCGGTCACCAGGCACACGCGGCCCGACAGCCGCCCGCCGCCGGACATGCTGCCTGCCGTGGGAGGGCTGCGCAGAGCCGGCCGGCCGGGGGAACAGGCAGCGGCAGCAGCACCAGAAGCCGGGGACAGGGATGACTAGAGCCGCGCCGGCTGCAGCACGGTTAAATAGTGGCCGTGCCCGGACCGAGCCTCCCCCACCTCCCTTAGAAAGACACCGCCCTGCCCCACTTACACCAGGGGAGTGGCCCTTGCGTGGGAGACACTGCTTGGCTCAGGCCAAACCCGTTCCCCCAGGGCGGCCAGGGGCGCGGCTGGGTCATGCCGGGACAGGCAGGTTGTGAGGCAAGAATCACCTCTCGGCCAGCAAGGGTAGCTGCTTACTACTCTCCCCCTCCCCTCTGCGGGGGTTGGGATGGGACAACATGGCTCCCAGTCAAAGTTCAGCCACCCAGAGCTCTTGGCACAAGCACTGCACAGCCTCTTAACCGCCTCCTCCCCGCACACTAGCTGCGTTGTCACCCGCACTGAATGAAGGGAGAGACAGACTGGAGTTGGGGTTTACTAAAATTAGACTAGAGCTGCGGAGCTCTACATTCTCTGGAACTTTTCTCTGCAACGTTTATTCAGAGGATCAGTCTGTAGAGGAAATAGAATCAGTGGCTCCCAGCACACACACACTGCATGACCATGATGCTACTGTACAGCTACCACAATCACTCACACATTATGGAAACAGAATAACAAGAACTTAGCTGCCTTGACAACTGCAATCAGTAACACACATGCACTACCACTTGAATAGGGTTGCTTCTATACTGAAATGCTGGTAGATGTGCTATAGAATGGATACCAATGAAAACTCGTGCAAGAGTAAATACGAGCCTTGGTGAGCCATACAGTAGTGACAGTACAGTTAAAACCTTGTGATATTGTTGTCACTCAGGAGCAAGGAAATATAATATAAAATAATATAATACTCCATACTCCAAAGGATTGACCAGCTCACCCAATTTATTGTGTTGTTATTGTGTCCATATTTATATGTCCATATTGACAGTGGTACTGTTGGCACCGGTGGACTGACTGAGCGGCAGTGGAGTAGGTGATCTGGAAGTCGATGCTGTTAATCCACTCCCGCAAAAAGATTAACGTTGCATCAATGGGAGGGCATTTCCCATCAGCACAGTGTAGTGGGGATGCCATGCTACACCGAAGTTAGGAAGTCCACAGCAGATACTCAAGCTACTCTGTGTAGCTTGAGTATCTCCTGTGGACTGCCATGGAATTTTGCCGGTCGTGTAGACCCAGCCAGAGTGAAGATAAGACCCAATCTTGCTTCTCTGCAGGATATGGAGTACACAGGATCAAGCCCATTCATGTTTATTACAAAAATTAGCAGGACAAACATTTTTTTTCACAATATGTAATTAAAAATGCTGAAAATATTAAATTATAAACACACTGATTGAAAAGCTCTCTAAATGTATTTAAGGTTTCACATGCACTGAGTTCCGTAGCAAGTAAGACATCCTTTAAGGAATCCTCTCTGCTGTGAAGAGTTGAGAAGCCTGGCGGCGAGCCTTAAAAAGAAAATGAGGTGTGTTCAAAGAACAAAAATATCATTTAGATTTTGTAGTGGTAGGCATTAAATAATTTCAAAACAGTACTATAAATTGGTTATAATTTTTTTTAATGTATTAAAATACTAGAGGCCATTCCCAAGGGCGGGGCGAACCCAGACTGCAGGGAGGAAGTCTGTACCCAGAACTTCCCTCCCAGACTGATCCTGATTGCTCTAATTCACTTAGTACTGAAGCTCGCCAACTGGCCTGGAGACTTCTAATGCAACACAGGGAGAGCGGGAAGAAATGGGACGGAGCCACTACACAGGACATATTTTAAAAAAGCTCTCAAAATAGAAAAGCAGCAAGAGAAGGTAGCTAGCGTGTTCCCTAGTGCTCCCCTTCCACCTCCCCCAGAGGTGGATCACCAGAGGGCCCATTGGACACAGCCTCCGTGCAATGTAGGAGCACAATGGAGGTTCATAGGCAATATCTCCTCAGATACCCGGGGAAGACTTTCTGTCTGTCCAGCAGGGTAATCAAGCTCCTACACTAGCTCTAATTCATACAAGAACTGAAGTTTAATTGATTAAATAAACCCGTAAAGCAGGGATTAAATCACGGAAAATTGCCTTGAAATCCTTTCAGAGAAACCAAAGCATTACTAGCCACTGTGCTGGAAGAGAGAAAACTATTGGACACCCGAGGGTGTACCACTTGGAGCCCTCAAAGGTGGGTGTGCTCATCTCTGCCTGTCACTCATGAACCATGTAGCAAAAATGTATCCTTTGGAACATGTATAAAAGATTATTTAAAAAACACAACTCAAATTTTATACAATGAGCGATGTGCATGTGTAACCGCCTAAAAAATTTAAATAATGAAAATGTTAGCCAACCCCCAATAAATAAATGTAAATGCAATATAAGCATAATATACACAAATAACCATACCTATATTTTCCCAAAAACAAACAAAACCACTCACTTAGCTAATTTTTCTGTTAATCTTGGCCTAGACTGGCAGATCACTTATTAAAAACCCTCCAAAATTACCCAATTTTTACAGCAGATACACAAAAATATTTAAAAAATCAAACCATACAAATAATGCATGAAAATAAAAATATACTAAAAATTGCTATGTCCAAAAAAAAAAAAAAAAAAAAATTTAACCACCTATCATTAGTACAATATTTTCACAAGCTAGTCACCCACAACAACAACAACAAAAAAATGTCTAATGTTTCACCCCCTATTAATTGTTTACTTTTAAGTTGTGTATGTTTCATTGAAACCTGCATTGTGGTGTTCAGAAAAAAAAAAATGTATTTAAAATTGAAACCACAAACCCAAATTGCCTCCCAGTACATTACTCCCAGGGAGCTATGTAAATGGTGACCCATTCAACCCTTTTGGATTGAAGGGTCAAAATGGGGAGGACAATGTAGACCAAGAGTAAATATTTTGGTTTATTCATATTATTATTTAGGAGGCAAATGTGAATGTGATACCTTAGTTATAACACCCTGAGACACTGTTCCTGCAATTGTGTTTACACTTGCTTTGTTTGGGGAACATCCTGAGGCCTTTCTCTTAGAACACACAATTGCTTGCCTGATCCCTATCAAAAGAACACTTGTTGTGAAGGTACTTTGCTAGTTGATGTTAGTGGAATTCATACTGATGACTACTTCCACGCTAGTACCCTTCCTCTTCTTAGAATTGTAATTTCCTCTTTCGATGTATATCAATTGATTGGAATGTAGTTTCAATTTGAAGTTGTAATTGTATTTTAAGTTTGTTTCTCTTTGAAGTAAAAATTAGTTGTGTGATTGAGGAATGAATGAAGCATGTGTGTGATAACGAAAAGGAAAGGCAGCAACTCTAAATCTCCATGATGAGAGGGAGTGGAGAGAGACTTTGTTTTAATAACTTTTATGATCCAGATAGCCGAAGAATACAGACCAAGATAACCCCAAAGTATGGAGGAGTTTACCCCAAGGACAAGAACAAGACAGGAACAAGGAGATAATGAAAAGCCATCATGCTCACAACTGTTACGGGTGACTGAAAAGTCACATCAGGATACAAAGCAGCATAACACAGAAAGACCCAAAGACCCGAATGGGAACTAACTACTATAAAAATAGAGTGAAAAGATGAGGACTTTGGGTTCATTCTGCAACCATCCAGGAATATCGGAGTTGTGACCAACCAGCTCCATTCTCGTGTTCAGTCCACCTAGCCAGTGGATGGACTCGAGCAACTAACAGACTAGTACTTATACTCCATCTGCAGAACTTTAAGTGCATGAGTGTGTGTGTGTGTAAACAATTACTTTTAAAAATTTCTTTATTCACAATAAACACGGCGTATTGCCGTATCCCCCTAAATAAGATCCTGCTGTTTATTTCATTTACAAGTATTACACTGGTTTACATATAAGCCAAAAACCTCTTGCTGCAGCCTTAATCTCAGTGTAAACAAGATGAAATTAAATTCCCTTTATATTTTCAAGTGAATATGGTATCCTTTGTTTGTGAGAAGAGCTCAGTATTCTTTTAGAGAAAATGTTGTTTACATGTAAAGTATTATGTACATGCACACAAAACTGATTTAGGAAACTTTTTAAAGAAAGGTAGAATATATATATATATTTTGATCTTGAATATTCGTTTAATTAGAATTATAAGAGCTTGGACCATACGAATGTGTATTAAAGTGTTTTAAAATTCTTACTTTTATTAATGAAGAATATACAGATGGGTGTTCTGTTTTGGGTTTTTTTTTTGCTGGAGTGTGGGGTGGGGAAAGATGAAAAAAGATCACAACATATCCAAATACCCACTCTGGATATATACAATGGATAAAGACAAAAAGGACACTTCTATTATGTCTATATACAGAAACTTTTCTAGAATACTTACAACTTTCTCCTCCGGTGAGAGCACACCATCTACAGCCACTATTTGGTACTGCTTATTTTTTAAGCTACCAACAAATTTCCGAAATAGTTTGAGACTGGTATCATCACTGCTTTGTTTTAACAGTTTCTGCATTTCTTGCGACGGACATCCTGGGTCAAATATTAGTAAACATAACGTTCTATTCTTCCTTTCTTCTATTCCAACGATAGTACGGCTATGTCCTAAATTCAAAACAGTAAAATGACAGTAAAAATTACCATCAGGTACTAAGACTTATTTTATTTTACATTTCTCTTTACTTATAATAAATAAGTTTTACAAGAAATAAATTGGGAAATTTGCTACATGGGAGGCAGAAAATATGAAATGTCATTTGAAATTATACGTTATATAAATAAAATAAAATAAATAAATAAAAAAATAAGAGAGCAAGAAACTAGTACAGTGTATGCTGACCTTGGTGCTGCATGTAGATAGGTGGTTTAGGGGTACATACTACCTTTGTACCACCATCTCTGTTTGAAGAATAGTAGCTCAAAACCCATTCAAATAAACGAGGATGTGTGCTCAATGGGCCAGTTGGCTTGTGAAAGTCAATGATTTGACACCTGTAAGAGATTTAAGATGACAACTTAGTGTTATAAAAGGTTGAGGTTCTTTGTTTGAAAAGGATTTGTAGTGCCTAACGTTTAATCTGTAAGGTCAGATACACTTACCACTGCCTTTAAAAAAATAGAACGAGCAGTAGTTTCATAATTGTGTGGAACCAGAAGCTGGCCACAGACCCTGCACGTCTGGAATGGCCCAATGACAATTCAGCCACATATCTTCATATTATGCTTCATGGGTTGTTTTTTTTTAAAACTACAGCAAAAGCTATATGTAAGAGGCAATGTGATTTCTATTGCCCAAAACTGGAAAAAGTTATCCCTTTGGATACAAATGTCCATTCTTGGTCTTAGCTTAAAGGTAATTTGGGAAGTTTATGAAAATCCTTTCAACTTCACCTTGAGTTATCCAAAGTGGCAGGAATACATACTTTAAGTTTGAGTAATAACTTTGGACACACACAAATCCACAGCTGAACTTCAAATTTTTCATAAAACTCAATTAGGAAGAGTTGTTGTATAAGTTTTAATGAATATGAAGCTATAAGTAAAAGTGAGTTTTATACATAGGCAGTATAGTTGTATGGAATTTTACTACATTTTAAGATGAATAACTGCCTGTAGTTCTGTGCAGCTGCATAAATTGCGTGGCACTTTAATGATGTCTCATGAGCATTTACAGACTGGTTACATTTAAAGCCAATGAAGTTGAATAGGTTATGCAGCTCCACAAGCAGAGTGCCTGATTATCACTCTCAAGGAAAGGAATTTAAAATAAGATAACAATGGCCTAAATTGGTTTGAGAGTACAGATAAATTCAAAACATAGCATATGAATAGACTGAGAATTTTGGCACCTGCACTACCGTCAAACTTGATGTGAAGAGAATAAACGTAAGTGTGGTCAATTATTAGCTCAATAATTATAAAATTAGACAAACAGCATAGCGTACTGTCATGTGTTACTGCTTAATATGTTTAGTTTGGAATTGGAAACATCCCTTATTCTTAAAGGTTATTGAGAATCTTCACTGAAGATCAATACGTACTTTAACCTGAGACTGGTTAACAGAGAATAAATTTCACATGCTCCTATCCATGCTTTGGTACCATGTAATCTATTGCTGAAGTGAGATGCTCCTTGAGGATCAAAACCTTCTTTCCACGCATCTTCAATCATAGACTGAATTTTTGGAATACAAGGAATTAAAGTATTATCTGAAATAAAAAAGCAACATTGAAGTTGCTGATGCCATCAACTGAAGCAATCTCTATCACTGCTAAGAGTATAACCAAGTCTTAATCAATGTTTCATTTATAAAAACAGGAATGACAGATAACCAGAAAGCCTTAATGTGTTACAAAAATACATTTCTATTTCTAGCTCTTAACTCTAAAATATTAATTTCACTTGTGTTTCCTTCAATATCCAGTCTTCTTGTCTCAAATTTGTTCCTGAAAATTTCTAGACTACCTGCTAATGATAAAGAAAATATTTAATAGATATCACTAATCTATTAAGTCTCAAAGTTTACACTCATGGTTTCGGATTAATCAAAATGTTGTATGCAGAAGTTAACATTCAATATGGTAACTCACTGAATATACCTCTCAAACAGTCATTATACAGGTCATTCCTCAATAATGAAGAAAGCAGCATTTGAAAGTTCCTGTAGCCACAACCCCAGCCTCTGTCTCCCAAAGATGAGTGGAAGTGGTCCACTCCTGTAGAAAGCCATACACGCCTGACATCTTTGATTTCGTTCTGATAGTATCTACACAGTGCTTCAATGACTCCTAAAAGAGAGAAGTATAAACTTTAAGCCTACACAATACACAGGTTAATGTTCTCTAAGGGCAGATTCTCTCTATCTAGGAACAGGTTGAGAAATCAAAAAGACAACACAGGTCAGAACTGATGAATGAGTATATAGCAGTCAGTTAAATCATGGGCTTAGTCAAATTGTCTGTCTGTAAGTGACAAATTTCATTTCTCTTCCATATACCATAACTTGATGAATTAATCTCTCTCTGCTGTATTCTAAAAATCCAGCTGAACTTTTCTGCTACTGCCACATCAAGTGGCTTTTCTAAGATCAATATAGCAATCAATGCATGAAAATAAAACAGCATATGTATAATTGGTGAATTGTGAACTACAGAAGTGGTACAAGGGACATGCTAATTACTACTAATTGCATAGCAAAAAAAAAATAGTTCCACCAGTTAAAGCTACCTCTCCCTATATCTCTTTTTAACCATGGAAATCCTTACAGATACTTGGTAATCTTCTCAAACTTCTTCCAGACCCTCAAATATTTCACTTTTTTAAGGCAGCCCTAGAACAATTACTCACCTAAGCCACATCCCCCAAAGTAATAAGTCCATGAGTGGCATAGAACTCAAACTTTCAAAAATTTGAAAAGCCACTCGTGTTTTGTCAAGTCTTTTCTTGCTGCATAACAAGAATATTTTTGCAAGTATCCTTGCATTTATCTGTGCATTAAGTGCCCAAAAGCCATTTACTGCCTAATTTTTGTTGTCACAAACATTACCCCATAAAGTTTACTAAGCCTGCAGTTCACTGTTAAGATCTCAAATCATTAAGAACTAAATTTGTTAATTCCAATTAATACAGGTGGAATTAAAAGCTAATTTTTAACTGCCAAGATCTGAATTAAGGTTTCTGTAAGCACTGGGTCATGAAGTTGCCAACTATAGCTAAGCTAACAAAACTCTGATCTCGACAGGCAAATAAAAGAGGAATGGATTTTCAATGCCTTTTAAAAGAAGCATAGGTCATTTTCAGTACACTTAACACATTGGAAGTAGTTTGGGATCTAAACTTTAGCATATTAAATGCTATCTGAATTATATACTAAGTAAACATCTACCACTGAAGAGTCTTTTCTCCTGGGTTCTCCAATTAGCAAGAGGGCTGAACTTAACTAGGAACAGTTTATGTTGAAGTTGTCACCAAAAGAATCACTGCTAGAAGACAAAGCTGCCACACAGTAAGGTAGCTTTCAGTAGCATAAAACGCAGGGAAGTGCTAAGGAAAATATACTGCTGTATGCAGCATAAAATAAGTTATCATGGTACCATACTATTGTCTTATCGCCATCAATGGTACATGCTGTATCTGGGTCACTGAGCAAGCAGTACACTCGCTTCAGGAGAAAGTGAACATTATTGGCGATAGAAGATTGAATAAACAACCTTCTGGAATTAGCTGAGTCCCTCCGAAACCCAAAAAGAATAGCAAGTGACTCGTCTGCAAAAAGAGACATGAAAATGTAGGGGAAACCACATTAGATCACGTGTAATCCAGACAAGCAGGCAGAGGACCAAATGGACAAACAAGACAGCTGGATTCCAAGTTTTTAGAGTCATCCATAGCAGAAAGATGGAAATAAATGAGAAGTCAGGAATACGCTGGGCTTTACTAAATTAACAGATAGTACAAGTATCTAGGGATATCCAACAGCCCTGAATTAAGACTGAATCCCTTTCTAAATTATCTAGGTATTTACATAGTACAGAAACAGTGGTGAGTTTGATAATAGTAACGACAGAATTAGAAGACAAATACATGAGTAAATAACAAGAACATTTTAGGCACAGTAGCAATTCCCTCATAATGACCTTTGGTCTCTACCAGTCGGCGCTGAAAAGATGAAAGGATCCATGCTCTTCCAGCAACACAGTTTAAATACTGACCTGCGGTCTTTGTTTTCCCATCATCTATACCGAAAGCCAAAGATTCCATCATGTCAGCTTTTCTCTTATGGTATTCAGAAGGCTGCATCCTTCCCCTAGTCACTTCCCTTTCCATATTCTTTAATGACTGCTGCTTGTAGCCTCCAGAACAATCCAAGCCATATTGAATCTGTTGAGCATAAAATACCAATAATTTTAATTTGTTTCTTCCTGCTGATTATCATTGTGAATGAAAAAGAATGCAATTAACAGGTATTGTTGTGAACAAATATATTAACAATGATTCGGAAGTGTTAGAAACATGGAACTGATTCTGGCACGTGGCATTTTGTGCTCTACTGCAGCTATGTCAAACTAGAACTGGTAACAGAAGGCACCTTTCCAAGGAAAGTGTTTGGTCATATGAACATTACTACTGAAAGTGTTATGCTGATTTCAATTAATAAATCTTACTATTTTTATAAGTTTTTACTGAATTTGGACCTAACAAACTCCCTTTCTCAAAGGAATTAATTTTACATTCATACTTTATTATGTGACAGCTATTATAGCCAAACATGACAGCTATTTAATGCAAATAAATAAAATTAAATAATAATATTTAACATGTATTAGTGCTTTGCATAATCAAAGCTCTGTACAGACATTAACTAATTAATTCACACAACATCCTTGGGAGACAATTCACATTTCACAGTTGGGAAAAATGAGACAAAGGTGAAATGACTCGCCCAAAAAGCCACTCGTCAAGTCAATGGCAAAGCCAAATTTGGACCCCAGTACCTCCTGACTCTCTCCCTGTGCCTGTTTCGCCAGACCACTTTACCTTCCTCCCAAGGCAGTTCTGAGTCTCATGATGGCACTCAAATTAGAACTTCCTAATAGAAGCATTTCTCCCAGCTTATTGTTTTGTAGTGAGAGTCTGACAAAGGTCACTCAGCCAATCAAAACACAGTTTAGTTTTTAGTTTTTATAAACTGGAATTTCATTTGTCAAAAATGTGTTAATGGTCAGACAGTAATGACTGAAGTAATGAAATATGACCTCCTGTTGACAGAGCTGCTTGACTAGAGTTTCTTAAGTTAGATACACAGTAGGTATGTTCAGTCCAATCCAAGACAGAGCTTGACTGCTTTTTATTATATCACTAGCCTCCTATTAAAATTTATTCTTGTATTATAATACTGTATAAGAAAAGCATGACTCTCTCTTCATATGGTACAAAATGCTCTGCACACCTCTATAATACATCACATCTGGGATACCACCAAATTTAATCATTCCAGGTTCAGCTGTGCCTGCACAGTATTTATCACAGAGATAAATAACTATGAAAAGTTAGGCAATTTTAATCACTCATGGAGAAGGGCTTCAAGTCTCACCTTATCCAAATTAATCTGAATTATAAGAAGTTACCAAAATAATAGAAACATTATTTTTGTAGTTGTTCAGTTTTATTACTAAATTGCTAGCAAACTATAAATCATAGGCAGTTACCAAGCAAAAAATGTGAAAAATAATAAATAGCAAGATACAAAAAGAGTGATGTGAGAAACTAAACCGAGAATGCAAAAAAAAAGAAAAAACTCCAAGATACTGTTTGTGATTGCAAAGTTTTTCAGTGTTACGATGTGGATGCCATTGAAAAATATACGGTACCTGCAGTTTTTTAAATTCTTCTCTTTCTCGTCTTGCTTCTTCTAATCCCTGCTGTCTGTCTTCTTCATTCTGGAGCTGCTGAGCCAGTTCTAGATCACTTAAACTTCCACCTATAGTTATACCTACTAGTAACATTTTAAAAGAAAAGAAGATGAATGCACTTTTCAATAAGGTTAACATAAAAATTATATTTACCATAGCAACATGTTTGCATATGCATAGCTGGGTACAGGATGACATGGTGAATACTAAGGTTTGTTTTCTGTACTGATACTAAGCGAATACTAAGGCTTGCTTTCTGTGTACGGACAACAAAAATTAACAAAGCAGACAAGTTTGTAGGTAGAGTTCAATTTTGAGGAACTGGATGGATGTGCCATGGGCAGCTATATACTGAATTGTAAGGGACTCTTGCGAAGCTAAGGCATCTATGTGGATTTGGGTTATGTCTGGATGATAAAGCATGTGAACTGAATTGATCTGGAAGTTAACTAGGGCCTTTTTTTTTTTTTTTTTTTTTTTTAAAAAGAGATTGCATTGATAGGAAATATATTTGAGTGAACTTAACTGTAGGTTAACTCTTTTTGGGAAGGAATTCCCATTTTACTAAGCTGTTAACAAAAACTTTAAATAGAACTGGTGTAGATGGGATCTGATGCTATGGAGGGTTATGGGCACTGTTACCTGACAAGCAGCACTTGTAAATGCTACCAAGGAGACATCTTCTGTGTCTGGAAAAATCTCCTTTAGTTTGTTAGAGAGGAGCCCCAGTCTGTTGGACATTACTAGTTAGAAAACACCAGATGCCCACTGACAAACTTTATCAGGCCAATGAAAGGTTGGGTGGCATGAACTGGAAGTGAAAAATAGAGAAACCTGGAGTCAAGGATTGAATGAGAGTCTGTAAAAAGAGTACAGAGCTAGAGAGCCAGAGAGGCCCATATAAGAGAGTAAAAATAACTGGTGAACCAGCACCAACTCTTGGCAGGAAAAAACCTGAGGATAGTTTATTTTAGTTTTCACAAATGGTGACTTTTAAAAAAAAATCATACTTGTATGTATGTGACTTCAGGAAAACTACATGTGTGAAATTTAGAGCATGTCTGTGTATTTGGACTGGAATATTCTAGGGAGCTGAAAAAAATATGAGGTAAGCAAGGCTAGTTTTTTAAAATAGGTCTCATAAATGTTTTAATTTTGCCTAATGTACACTACATCTACTTAGTGGTTCCATAAAAAATTGAATTGTGATGGTTTGCAGTAGGTGTAGCTTGTGAAAGTGGTCTGTAAAGGGGTAATTATAGGGTTTTACCTCTCACTAATTGAAAAACTTAATGTAACCTTAAGTACACACTTGACAATGACAACTCCCTAACAAAGTTAAGTGACAATTTTTCTTTTACAAACCTAGACAAATGCTTGAAAAGTTCAAACTATCTTTTTCTTGATTTGTTTTGGTAGTCATAAATAAATTGAAAAAAAGTACAACTAATTTAAAATACTTTTTATCAGTAACAAGTTCTGATCTTTCGATATACCTTCTGAAAAGCAGTGTTCCTCTAAGTGCAAGTCAACATGTTCCTGGAGAATCTTACTGTTTGAACAGACAAGATCACACATTGGACATTCATATAGCTCTTGACCATTTCCTATATTTAAAGAAAAATGGATTTAAAATGGGACAAACAATGCTATTTGGTATTTCATAAGAAAAAAAAGCAGACAGTATATATTCTGTGAGGGATGTTCAAGCTGACAATAGTGATTAATTCTGTACTGATATAACACAAGAATTTCCTAGTGAATACACCAATGAATTGTACAGAATAATTATACTATTAAAATGGATTTGTTTACGTTAAGAAAATTAAACCCGTCTCATTTAATCTATACGATAAGTCTATTGGTGGAAGGATTCTCTTTTTTTCTGTCAAATAACTGCTCATCAAGCATAATATCCTGCCCCATTTAACGTGATCAGAATTTGTTACCAAGTTCTTCACTTCAAAGAGTAGATGTTTAGCTTAGAATATCCACTGAGCAGTAACAAAAGAAATTTCTACTGTCAAGCAAGGAACCCACATTTCCAAAAGAACACTTTTCCTGCCCTTACAGCTGTGAAGCTAACATGCAAGGGGGGAGGGAGGGGAGGAAATCAGTTTGTACTTTTTTCTGCTTTATTATATACAAAAAGAGGCTGGGAAGTTTTCCCTACTGCCACCCAAAAGAGTTTTTTCTGCTTATTTTTCTAAGCTTAGAAATATAAAAAAATATTGTTTGCCTTCTCTGTTTTTGCTCAAGGACTCCTTGGAGGACCAGAGGACTGGAATGGGGAATTGCTCACTCTTACATAGATGAGATACTGTGATGAATCTTTAACAAAGCCCTTTTTTCATAACTTTTAATCATTCAGTCTTTTGATTTAAGTGTGTTGTTAAAACCAAAAATAGTTTTACAGCGAGTGACAAAAATTCACTTTCCCCTGGTGATGAGTGAGTGATGCTCCCTATGAGTAAAAGTTCATAACTATTTTCAGACAAAGCTTCTTATACTCCAAGAACCTACATTCAGCAACAAATTATGCAGAATGCTAACATTCTGCAAGGGCTTCTTTTAAATTTAAGAAATGTGTGTTTGTAATGAACTGAATATGCAATTATCTTATACACAATCAGCATGGTAGCACCATCTTATTTATATTAAATACTAACATTTTATGCTTGTCATTATGTTTTCATTTTTTTCTATGCTACAAGTTTCTGTAGTAATGTTACACAACTATACTGTAGAATAGGTCAGAAGTGAAGTTGCAGGTTGACAGTTCAGAAGGGGTTTTTAACACTTGTGGAGGCATGAAACTGGAGTTTGGAACTGTGAGATATGCACATTAGAGAAATGTTTGTGCTGGAATGATCTGCTGTGTAATAGTTAATGTTTAAAATAAATAGTAATTTCAGGTGCGAGAAAGACAGTAATGGTTGGTCTATACAGTTTTGTGGACAAAAGCTGACTTTTGTCAACAAGATAGTGAAGGTGTACATACTGAAATGTTCCTCCCACCAATGTAACGTCTCTGCTATACCAACATAATAAAACTACCTCAACCGGAGGTGCAGGGCTTATGTTGGTGTAGTTAGGGTGATGCAGTGTCAGTGTAGACACTGCATTCCTTACATTAGCTGTTGGCTGTCCCCTGGAAAGCTGAGCAGCTGGCCCCTCTCCCAGATGGCTGAACCCCGGGAATAGAAAGGGGAGAAGCCCTGGGCCGCTCCCTGGGGCTTCCAGCGGGGAAAGGGAAGGGAGAAGCCCAGGATGGCTTCTCTGAGAAGCTCCCAGCGGAACTGGGGCTGGGCTCTCAGTTCCCCACACTCACCCTCTTAGGTTGGTGGATGTGCTCCTGGTGAGGACGTACACCAACGACCAAGCAGGGTAGTGTGGACATTAGCCACCCAAGTAATTAATGCGGTGGCTGTAAGTCAATCTAACATAGGTTCATTTATCTTCGTAGAGAAGACAAAGCCTAAGATAGCTGGGACAGTTCATGCCTGTCAGAGAAGGTACTGGCACATTCAGGTTCTCAACACAGCATTGATTTACACTTGGTTAATTTTTTCAAGGCAATCTTTGCTGCTATAAGGGCTAGAAATAACTTAGAAAAAAGCCAAAAATGAAAGCTGGATTCTAAGGCTCATTTCTACATAAAGGAATGGGTTATGTGGCAAATTCTGCAGCTATGAAAGAACTAGCTTAGAACTCCCACTGCCCACCATACATTCAAACATCAGTTTGGGATATACACTGTTGGAGTTTTTGACTGGACATTCAAATATAGGTAAAATGTGACAACATACGAACCTATGGGATGATTTAGCTAAGGTTAGTCCTGCTTTGAGCAGAGCGCTGGGCTTGATGACTTCCTGAGGTCCCTTCCAACTCTAATATTCTATGATTCAATCACTGTTGCTTGATACAGCTTTTTATAATGGAAGACAATAATGTAACGTGGTCACTCCAAACACTTTTAAAAGAATCACTTTCTGGCCGAGATGCCAGGATGAAAAGTATTTCAAGCTACAAGCAACTGAATATGGATGTTCAGAATAGAACTCTATCACAACTTTTAACTACAGCAGTGATCTTCACAATGTTTCAAGCGGAGGCCACTTTGGCAAAAAAAAAACCTTCAACCTGAGAGCCACATCAACTACTAAATTTACACATTGGTTGCTATGGTAAATTACACAACGGATATATGCAGATGTACTTATTGACCACATGGTACGATGTGTGCAAATGTGACATTTAAAGAAGGCGTACTTTGATAGGCTCGGTACATATTCTAACGTGAAAAATAAAATAAATTGGAATATAAACAATTAGTCAGGAAGCCACACTTAGGTCAATGGAAGCTGCCACTGGCTCCCGGGCCTTGCAATGAAGAACAATGAACTACAGGGTAGCACTTTGACAACACTGCAATTAAGACTAAGGTTCCTGGATGCTTATTGTCTTCACCACCTTTGTCCCTGCTCTCTCCCAAGCTCATGAGGGACACTGTACCCACTTCAGTCTTAGTGGCTTTCCCAGCTCTTCTTCACGCTGAATGCCTTTTTCTTCCCAAGCATTAAGTGTGCATGAACAGATTTATAGTTTCTGGTCAAATGTCACTTTACTCTGTCAACTTCTCAATCTTTTTTATGTCATTAGCTTATATACATCAGAGAGAGGCGCAATTTAATCTGCCACAAAAAATTCCTTATTCCTTTGTTGCCACTACTGCATGTACCACATTTTCACACGGCTCAACAGTGTCACAGCCCAGCGTCACCACAGCCAGTGACTCTCGGACAGTCATACCCACCCTTAGCGCTAGACACCAAGCTGCCTTCAGCAGAGGCAGAAGCACGAGGCAAGGGGGCCCCGTTCGGTGTGAGCTGACTCATTACCAAGCTGCTGTCTACACACGTGGCGGTGCGTAGGGTCCATGCAGCTACAGCCAGCAGGACAGGGCGAGGCAGGCTGCGTCCACACCGCTCACCCGGCAGCGGGGCCCGGCTTTGCTAAAGACAGCCGTGTGGAGGCGGGCGGAGGGCTCGGGCGTGTAGAGATCCGTGTGCAGCGGAGGGCTCGATGCCCCACCGGCTAATGCCGGGGGCGTGCAGCCCTAAGGCGAGCCCCAGGGCGGGGGGCGCCGCAGCCATCCCCGGCCCGCCGGGAGCTGAGCGGAGTCGCGGCGGAGGGGAGCCGCACTCACCCGGGCCCGGCGGCGCGTCCAGGAGGTGGCCGTGGCGGGATCTCACGTGCGCCTCCACCTGGCGGCCCGAGGCGCCGCTCTCCCCACAGAAGGGGCAGTGGGGCGGGCCGGACCCGGAGGCGGGGCCCGGGCCCGGCTCCGGCTCGGGGTGCGCGCTTTCGACGTGGCCGCGCAGCTCGTCGTAGCCACCGGGCGCGGAGAACGGGCAGAGCGGGCAGCGGGGCTCGCGCTGCAGGTGCGCGCGCCGCATCTCCGGCTCCGTGGGCGGCGCCTGGCCGTACAGTCGGGCCGAGCCGAGCCAGCTGCCGTCAATCACGCTTCTGCCGCCGCCGCCGCCGCTGGGGGTGGACTGGTTCCCCACGCCCTTTCTGGTTTTAAGCCCAGCGCATGCGCAGTAGGAGCCGCGCGGCCTCCTCTCGCGATGACGACATTAGAACAACCGCCTTCTTCCCACAACTTCCGGTTTGAAAAGGTCAATTTGTCGTCCCCCCTCCGCTTCCGCCTGCAATCAAGGCCCGCCCCTTGTTCCGGGCCTGCCGCCCGCGGTGCATGATGGGAGTTGTAGTGGTTTTTTTGGGGGCGCCACGGGCTCGTGACTGCGGGCCCTGCCTCCTGGCCTGCCCTCGCCACAATCTGGGCGCGCAAGGCCTGCTGGGAAGAAGGGACTCGGCGGCGGGGGCGGGCTGAGGCCGCCATTTTGAATTGCGAATCTGTCCGCTCGTCTTCGGGGCAGCGCGCAGCGGGGACGTCTGAGGTAGCGGGAGCCGCCGCCTCGATGGGTGAGAGGGCGATGGCGATGGCGGAGGGGGAGGTACTGCTGCCCGCCCTGGCGCCGCCGGGCTCGGGGGGCGCGTGTCGCCTGCCTGCGGCGGCTCGGGTGCGCCCCCTCCCCCGACCAGCCTCAGGCCCGCTCGGGACTGTCGCCTCTTTGCCCGTCGGGGCCGCTCAGCGACGGCCTCCAGCAGCCGGGGCTCCGGGCAGGTGACAGGAGGGCGACCCGGGAGACTCCCCGCGGAGCTGGCGGGCCGGCGAGGGGGCTGGGCAGCGGCTCCTGCCCCGCACTGGCCGTAGCTGCTCGGGTCCGGGGCCCGTGCTCCGTGCTGGGGCCGGGATCGCAGAACAGCCCTGACCCGGCGCGCGCTCTCCGCCCCACCGCGCTCCGATGGGTCCTTACCCCAGATCAGCACCTGCGGCAGCCCCCAGCCTGGGGGGACGGGACCAGGGGCTTCAGTGCCGAAATAATGAACCCTTTCTGGGCCTGCTTGCAGAACTGCCTATTCCTTAACCCGGGGGCTTTGCAAGCCTAAGGAATCTCACACCAGTGCCCCCTTTTTATTTCACTTAGAGGTCTCTTTGCTGTCTGCTTTCCAGAGGCATGTTCTCTCACCAGGGGGGTGGGCTGCCTATGGTGTGGATTAGAAGCTGTATTTTCCAAACGTTTTGAGCCAAGCCCATGTGACACCACAGCTTTACAGGACTGAGATGGGGAAAACATTATATTGACAGTAGTGTCTAAGAGCCCCAATCAAAGGGCTTCATTCTGCTAGGTGCTGTACAGCCGAACAGCAGGTGATAGTTTAGGTCTCACATGCAGTTCTGTTATAGTTGTGTTGGCCCTAGGAAATTAGAGAGGAAAGGTGGGTGAAGTGATTTCTTTTATTGGACCAAGTTCTGTTGGTGAAAGAGACAAGCTTTCAAGCTGCACTGTACCAAAAGAAAAACTTTCTGTATCTTGAAAGTTTGTCTCTTTCACCAACAGAATTTGGTCCCATAAAAGATGTTGCCTCACCCACTTTGTCTCTCTGTGCAGGCCTACATTACCACTTAAGTTGGTCTATACACTGATCGGGATGTAAAAAAGACCCCCCCCCCCCCCCCGAGTGACGCAAGTTACAGCAACCTAAGCACTGCCCACACCTGTGCTATGTCGGCAGAAGATGCTATCTCCCACTGACATAGCTTCTGCTTCTTGTGGAAGTGGAGTAATTGTGCTGACAGGAGAGAGCTCTCCTGTCAGCATACAGTGTCATACAACATACAGTGGCACAGCTGTAGCTGTGCCGATGTAGCACTTCTAGTGTAGACCTGCCCTCCGTCCCAAAGAATTTATTATTTAGGTGTCAGAATGGATGCAACCAATGGACAAAACAAACCACGAAGGTGAAAGAGTGAGTTACAAAATGAACAGAGTTGAGCAGAAAAATGGAAACTTGCTTGTGGTCTGAATACCATTAATTAGCAAAAGCCTAGGCAAATAAGTTTTTACAGTCCTTCTTGAGAAATTTGGGCTTTATTGTTGGTATGAGAGAATTCCACAAATGAGCACTTATCCTGGTGCCTTGAACTTCACACTTGGGTGGTTAGTCAGTTTTCAGATGAGCGCTGCACTTTTAATTGTGTGAAAAAGATACCACTTTATTCAGCAGACCTTCTTATGTGTGTTCGGTGTTGTTTGATTATTGCAATAACAAATTCAATTCCTTTTAACTTTGCAGAGTGATTGAAGCTAAGAGATGATGGTAGGATTTTTAATTTTTTTTTTTTTTTTTTGCACATCAATAGAAACTTTAACCAAGTTTCAATCTGTTACACTAGTTTAAAACTATTGAAGACAATGGGTTAGAACAGGTATCACTGACAGCTTAATGTGGCCTTTGCAGAACCATTGTTATTGATGATGAATCAGAAGGAAAAGATCCATGTTGATATTTGAATCCCAGGTTGTTTGAGGTGGGCATTTAAAAAATAAACAAGTTTGTAAAAAAAGTAGGGTTAGTATGTCTAGTTATTAATAGGCAGTAAACCTCAATCTGTCATTTTCAGTCACTTTTCACCTTAAAAATGCCCCCATTTTTGACATACAGTTAGCTTGTTCTGTGAGAGAGGGAGAGGCAATCTCCCATGCCTGTTTAGGAAATGGTAGGTGATGATCAGCAATTCAAATTTCACTTGAAGTGCCTTTCATAGTTAATCTCTGGTCGAATGTACTGCAGTAATCTAACCTAGAATTTACAAAAGACACCTGTCTATTCACTATATTATCTCTTTTTGGTATTTTAGCATTGTTCAAAATGGGCTAGGCCCTGCCCACAAACATAGGAAACACAGCCTGTGTCCCCAAAGGTTCATAATCCAAGAGAAGACACTTATGTGTCTCAAAATACAGATTTTTTTTGGAAGGGTAAAAATCCCATTGTTTGTTGTTATAGACACCATGGCAAGCCCAGGAAAAGATAATTATAGAATGAAAAGTTACAAGAACAAGGCACTCAATCCTCAAGAAATGCGCAGACGGAGAGAAGAGGAAGGAATCCAGCTTCGGAAACAAAAAAGGGAAGAACAAGTAGGTTTCTAAACATTAAATTTAATAAACAAAAAAGTGTTACATGTTTGTCAACTGAGAGCTTTCCATTCATAAAGATTTATTTCTATATAATATTCATATCAACAGACTGATTTTTTTTTCCAGTAACTAGTTGTTTACAGATACATACTAGAGTTTGGTTTTTAAAAGAAAATTAAGAAGCTAACAGAACCTTTTGTTTACACACACAAAAATTAAATGTCTGCTAAAGCATAAATACTACAGTTCACGTTTGTGTCTCCAATATATAGATAGATACAGGAAGCTAATAGTAAACTAGGTCATTAGTTATGTCCAGGTGGTAGTGGTAAATATTAATATAATGGCAGTGACCTGTTGTGATGTCAATTTCTTCTTCAGAGTTTGTCAATGAACAATGTTAAAATAATGTATGTGAATTTTGGTCAGTTACTTTGTAGTTAAGAAGTAATTTATCTAATATGTAATTACCATATATAAAGAGAGCACAAAATTCCTTATGAAACTTTTTGAGGTCAGATGGTTAAGAACGGCGTATGGAAAACTAGTGCAGCAAGCGCCATTAGTCCAGTTTTGGTGACTTTAAAATACCTTTCAGTACGCAAAACCATTGAGAAATTGGTTCCAATTATAAATCTTCCATTTCAAAATCTGTTTTGAATTGTAAGGAGTGAAATAGTGAAACTATAAAAAAGAGCATTGCGTTTCTTTGTTTTCTTACCCCTCACATTTTTAAACATTTCTTATAATTTAATAAACAACTTTTCTGCTCTTTTCTGGGTTACAAATCCTATAGTGCTGTTTGGGTTTTTTCCTTTAAATTCCTAAAACTTTATTTTAGGATCCCCAGTTGCATGGGTGATTGGGGAGGGAGAAGAAGGGAGACAGTATATAGTCATTGTTAAAATTTAGTACTACTTTCTTTTTAAACAAAATTTTAAAAATTGAGACATTATTATCACCCATCCTAATCTATATGCCTTACTGTTTCATAACATCTAGTATCATAACATCAAGTATCATAGACTTTCTGTGAAGTTTCTGAGAATTGTTGAGAAGTTCTGATTACTGCTTTTGGAAACCTATTTTCTTCAAACTTATAAAATATCTATAACAGTCCATACCTCTGTATGCTTTGGATCTCTAGCCCATAAATTAAAAAAACACAAAACAATGTAAGACTTGACACATTTTTTCTTTTAGTTGTTTAAGCGCAGAAATGTTTCTGTCCCGGGAAATGAAGAGTCTATGGTAGAAAGCCCCATCCAGGATCCTGATGTTAGCTCTACTGTACCTATTCTAGAAGTAAGTAACACATAAATACATTTAAAATATATTTACAAATGCGCTTAAAACTTCAAATAAGATACCATTCTCTTTCATTTTTAGGAAGAAGTTATTACAGCAGATATGGTGCAGATGATTTTCTCAGATGATCCTGATCAACAGCTCACAGCAACACAAAAATTTAGAAAACTGCTTTCTAAAGGTAAATCAGCATTTTACTTTTTTTATGCTATTCTTGCTATGTTCATTTTACATTGAATTTACGACTAACACTTCTATCTTGAATTTGTAACTTAAAAAAAAAAGCAGGTTTTGCTGGAGCTTCTAGCTGTGTTTAAATCAGATGAGTGGTCTCATTCATTTGGACATAATGGCTAAACACAAAAAGCTTCATTACAGTAATGTTAGTCTTTCAGACAAAGTAACAAAAGCAAGGATATTGTGTTTAAAGGGTGCCAGGACAGTGATTGCACACTTACCAGTGTTTGTGGCATTTATTGCAACATTTGAATTCCTTGAAACAATTTTTGATTTAGCTGCTAATGTTAAAATGCACTTGCAGTTTTGTTGTTGTTGGCATTGTGGCTGATACCAGCAGTGGCCTCTGTCTCTAATGCTGATTTGTTCCTTCTCTATGGAACATGATTGACTCATTCTGTATACTCAGATCTTTAGCAAAAGTGAGTCAAATGTTATAATATTTGAAATAATTATGCATCTGAAAGAAGTCCGGAGAACTGAAATTATTTGTAAGCCGTATTAGATATGTGTTTACTTAGTCATTTAAAGTAGCTATCTAACCATTACTATTTTGGTATTCTCCTGTTGCATTTTTCCTGTTTAATATCCAAATTAAAGTAGTCAGTTCTGAGCATATTTTTGTAAAGTTCCTTATTTTCTGAAGTACAAAAGGAGGAGATGGTGGTAATGTTGGTGCCTTCTCTTCCCTCCTGTCTCTCCTCCCTTCCCCCCCATAGCTTTTTTTATCAGTGTTTAGAGCACTCACTTGGGATATAGAAAATCCGGGTTCAATTTCCCCCTCTGGGTGAGGAGGAGAGAGGATTTGAACACCCGTGTACAAATCCTCTCTCCCTCAGGGAAAGAGGGGATTGAACTGGTTCTCCCACATACCCGGTGAGTGCTCTAACCACTGAGCTTAAAGTTATAAGGCGATCACTTCCTCCTCCAGCCAATTTGTGGAGTCAGACAGACACCTAACTCATTTTCTCAGACTGACTTACCCGCTTAAGCTGCCTGACTCTAAGAGAGGGTTCCTGGTGGTGGATCCATATCAGGGATAGATTTTTCCCTGCAGCCTGGAGTTAGACACCTATCTTTGTGAGAAGGGAGGGGCATCTCCCATTGGCTAGTGTAGGTGGCTCCCCACCTAGCATGCTGGCTTTTTGTGGTTCACATTCTAAGGTGTCTGTTTCTTCCCGTTCATTGTGTAGGGAGCCTAAGCACCTAACTTAGGCTTTTTGGAATGCAGTGTTGCATGGCTCCTAAAACTTAGGTGTCATGGTGCTCAATGATGCTAATCCATGCCTGACTGACTATAGGAGGAGCCTTGAAACTGACTGTAGAGAATGTGCTGCCAGATACACAAATTCAAAGGGAAAAATACTTTTTTTCCTGTAACCTCTGTTAATGTAATTAGATGTTATCTGTAACAATAGTAAGTTAATAGAAAATTCAAATAAGTGTATTTTTTAAGAAGATGATGTCCCTTAAGAGACTCGTTAAAATATAGTGATGCAGCCATTTGATTTCTTTAAACATCATCTCTTTTTTCAAGTAAATCTGTGAGCCTTTCTTCACAAGTATGTGATTAATTATATTATTGTATCTCTGAAGAGCCTCCCCAGCACAACTTGTAGACAGAATTTCAGATTCTCACATTTGGAAACATTCTAAAATGAAGTGCTTGCATGACATTAGCACCTCTGGCTGTGATTTTAATAAGCTGAGTATGAAGTCTGATTTTTACTGGATTCCAAATTATTGTCTTTCATCTCGTGATTCTGGACTGTCGTTGCTTTGATTTTATTTTTCGGCTGTTGGTGAGTCTTGCAGAAGTCTGCTGATACGTTTTAGCTGAACAAAGATCTGCTTGAATAGCAGATTTCTCTCTAGATTGCAGTTGGAATCCTAATGGCAGCTTCAACCACTAGCTTTCTTGTGGCTCTTCGATTTTGGCTGCATAGCTGTGAATAGTAGATTGTACCGCTATTAATTTTCCAGCAGAAATGTATATTAGGTAATTGCTATTAGCTAGTAAAAGGAAGTAATGAACACTTTAAAGCTTGGACGACATTGCCCTGAAAGATTGGCACAGAGTAGACAGTGTTACAATAAGCTGATTATAGGCTGTCATGTATGGGGTTGAAAAGTTACCCAGATTGTACACAGTAAGGGTATGTCTATACTGATGGTGGCAAAGTCACCGAGGTCAGATATACCTATCTGGATCAATTGAGCAGTAGTCAGTGAAGACCCGCTCAATCAATCCAGAAGGCGACGCTGGTAAACCACCCCCTCAAGTGGCGCAGTGCTGCATCGATGGGAACACAGTTCCCACCTGCGGAGTGCAGTGAAGACACCGTGCAGAAGGGAAGCGCAGTAGTCGACAGGAGTTACGCAAGCTACTCTGCGTAGCTTACGTAACTCCCATCGACTGCCGCCGAATTGCCAGGTTGGTGTAGACCAGGGCTAAGATACTCAGGTACAGCTTCGCTAAACCACTGTAGTGTATTAAGTGCTTGTCAGCAAGGAAGCTAACATTAGGAAAGCGAAATAGCTAGTGTAGGAATATAGTCCCACATTTGACCTGAGTCAGTTTAATTGAGTTTAGATCTTGACATAAGTGATAGGCCCAATATATGTTACCAGGAAGAATGAATTGCTTGTTAAATTTGTTGTGATTCTGAAAATACAAGTGTTATCTAATTTAAGGGTTGGGATAAGCAATAGAAATAAAGAAAATATGATTGATTGAGCACTAGGTGCAGTAAATAATTTGTTAGAAATGCTTAGTTCAGAACCTAGGGAAAAAATATAGCCAAGTGAGATAAGGTGAGAAAGCTTGAAGAAAGCAGTGTGTTCTACACTTCTTGAGCTGACTTTAGCTAAAGTCTAGTAACCTGCAATGACCTCACTTGTTTGTGTATAAAAAGCAAGGCTGTCTAGCAGTTCTTTCAGTTTTTCCTCACCACTTTGGAGTCATCCCATGATAGGAATGTGTCTTCCAGGCTTGAACCTGTTGTAAGTATTTTGGCTAATGCTTATGACTGTATTGTTGCTTGGTTTAGAATATGGATGTATGTGTATTGTGGATTAAACACACCCAAAGTGGTCTTTGGGACTAATAAACAAATATTTGTATGGAACCTGAGTAATGGTAAACCTTACTAAACTTGGGAAATTATTTCCAATAGCTAGTTTATGAATTTAAAGCGCAATAGTTACTCTGCACTAACTCTTCACGTGGATGCTCTTATTGTGCACTAAGAGTACTTTTGTGCAGTTTTTAGGTTAATCTACTTCAAACTAGCCTGATAAAATAATGAGCAAGGGAACTAATTTTATTTGAGGCTATAATTATGGCAGGGATTTCCTGAGAACTGTGCTCAGTAATCAATCTCATATTTAAGGTGATGTAGTTTAAGCTGTTGACTTTCATTTTCATTAGTGCAAATAACCCTTTTTTTTCCCTCTTAGAGCCTAATCCACCTATAGATGAAGTGATACAGAAACCAGGAGTTGTGCAGAGGTTTGTGAAATTTCTAGAGAGGAATGAGAATTGCACTCTGCAGGTGAGTGGATATTATTGATATTGACTTAGGTTTGGGAATGACAAAAAACCTCAGAAAACAAAACTGGGGAGAATACGGTTTTAAAATTGGATTTAGTAATATGTGGGCATCGGGAATTTGTATTCTAGTTGCATGAAATGTCAGTGAATTGCCACTTACTAAAAATCATGATACGGCCTTCAAAAGACTTCCATGCTAATCTCCCTATATTCATTTTATCAATCCTATGCTTCTGTGTGAATGGCATTTTGTTCAAGTGAGTCTTCAAACTGGAATATTGGGTGTTGACACAGATGTGTTGGCAAGATGAGACAGCATCTGCCCACACCATGCCTGGTTTGAAAACAGTAAAACTTTGAAAACTTTTATCTCTATTTTTGTGATTAGTAACTTCATTCACAAATCTTATTTTTTTTAAAAAAAGGAAAAAATGGTAAATAAAAAATTTCTATTGCCCTCTCTCAGAAAATCTTAGGAAGCTTTTAACAAACAATAGCAATACACCTAGTTCTGTCCAACACTGTTTTCCTCATGGAAAGTCAGACGAAGGCCTTGTCAACACTTGGAAAAATAAATCAACATAAGATATATCATCTTACAGCCACTGCTATAATTACAGCGATGGGTGATGTATACACTGCTTTCCTTGAGTTGGTGGAGTGTGTCCTCACCAGGAGCACTTCCACCGACCTAAGGGGCAGTGTGGGGAGCTGAGACCCACCTCTCGGCTCCCTGTGAGCTGCCTTACCCACTTCTTGATTCCAGCCCCCCGGGGACTTCTCTCCCCAGTCCCAGCCGGGAGCCTGGAACCAGCTGCCCCGGGCTTGAATTCTCAGCTGGAATCGGGGACCAGCTACCTCAGCTTTCTTGTCAATTTCACAAATCGACAAGAATGACAGCCCTCCATCACTGTAAGGGACATAGTGTCTACCCTGACACTACATCGCCTTAGCTATGCTGACAAAAGCCCTACATCTCTTGTCAAGTTGGTTTTATTTTGTCAAAAAAACAAGGCAGTTTTGTTGGCAGGAGGGTGATTGCAGTGTGTAGACCAGCACTGTTTTTTTGGCAAAAGCTGACTTTTGTTGACAAAACTCTCTAGGTAGACCAGGCCTAAGGACATATCTACACTACAAAATTAAGTCGATTTAAATTAGGTCGACCTAAAGCCGCTGCAGTGATTAAATCGGCCCTTCATGTCCACAGCGGTTTGGGTCTTCACAAGGAGCACTTGCACCAAATTAAGTGGGGCATTGAGTGTCATTGACAGCAAGAGCCCCGCTACCCGCCCTATGCGAGGTGGGCAGCAACAGGCGATGTAATCAACGCAGTGTCTATATAGACACTGCATCTACCTAACTACATCAATCTAGGTGCTACGCCTCTCGTGGAGGTGGAGCTATTAAATCAGTGTAGCAGGCAAGTTAAATTGGTGGGAGGAACATTGTAGTGTAGACACTTACACAGATCAACGTAAGCTGCTTTGTCAACCTAACTCTGTAGTGTAGACCAGACCTAAGACTTTGTTTAAACAAGAAAGTAGTACCAGAATTGACTTTAAGCCAAACTGAAATAGACCTGGTTTAAGCTGAAATAAGTGTCCGTGGTTTGCACCAGTTGAACTAAATTAGTTTAAATAACACCTTTAGTTAAATCATTGCAGTTTTCTTGTATAGTCAAAACCTAAAAGCTTGTCTACACATGGAGTTAAATCAGGAACAGTGAATCAGGAAGAACTGTGTGTGTAGACAAGCCCTAATAATGTAATCAACCCAACAGCTTCCAAGATGCATAATAGGTACAAGATAATTTAGTTAATTCCAGTGACTTTCTTCTTTGTGAAAGTATAGTAATAGAGAGTTATATTTTAGTATCAAAATCTAATTGGAAAATAAACTGATAAAACTTCTAATATATAAAATGTACTCTGTTTAACATGTTTGTGCTTTCCCACTAAATGACTTCTATTTGTCTTTCTCCTGCAACAGTTTGAAGCAGCTTGGGCTTTGACAAATATAGCATCTGGAACTTTTCTACACACCAAAGTAGTAATTGAGACCGGAGCTGTTCCAGTTTTTATTAAGTTGCTTAATTCAGAACATGAAGATGTGCAGGAGCAGGTAAATATTTGTGGTTTTATAACATCTAAATAACTGTTCTTTTTTTGTTTCCTCTACGTATGATTTAAAAATGTTTTGAGCCGTAGAATCTGTGTGGTAGTTTATTATGATGCAGCAAAAATAAGGCTCCATGTTGTATGCTCCTTTCACTTTTCCATCTCACAGATCTCTGTCTTTTTTCTGTGCTGCCGCTTATGCTTCCTCTTCGCCAAGCTCTTTTTTTAACCTCATTCTGTTTCCTCCTAAAATCTCATTTTCTATTGTGATGTTTAAAAGAAGTGAAGGGATCTAAGGCATTGCAATAGAGAAAATAAAATAACCACCAAGATACCCATATGCTTTCTTGAGCTACCACATGATCTTGTTTCTCTTATATTTCCTCTAAAGTTCTTTTCCATCCCTGGTGTATCTTGCTGAATTTAGGGGTGTGGCATTTCAGAGCAGGGACTGTCATTTACTTGTTTGTAAAATGTATAGCTCATTTTGGAGACTGAAAAATGAGAAGCAGTAATAGTCCCTGATCTAACAAATCCTTTATAATGACTCCTTTTAGATGTAACTGAGTTGCTTAGCCAAAGGGGATTTTATCCTTTATTGCATATAGAGAGCAGACTTTTTCATTGCAGAGAAAATTCAGATATCTTTTTTTGGTTGATGCATATTTATTCACGTTATAAAATACCATTCATTACAGATATAATTATTCAAGAGTTTGTTATTTTTGTACAAATCTATTGCCTTTATGAAGTTTGGCTAAAAAGCTAGAAAGCCCTGTCTTGGGTAGGATATAATTTATGATATATACAAATTTGATTTGTGAAAGTTGCACAGCAGAGGATTTTTTCTTCTGGAATGTTCAGTTTATAATCATATCACAAACTGTTTTGACTCTATCATAGAAAATTGCTGTGGGAGGAAGACATAATGTATAGTCTACACTATTAAAATATTTTAAATAAATGTTTATTGTGTGTATCCTAGCTTACTTTAGCACTTTGTTTTCTAAAGGCAGTGTGGGCACTTGGTAATATTGCTGGAGACAATGCAGAATGCAGAGACTTTGTCTTAAACTGTGGAATACTCCCACCACTCTTGGAGTAAGTATTTAAGCTTATTTTGTAAGTAAAACATACAGTTCTAGAGAATGGGGACCATATGCTACAAGTTGGGTGTGTGTGTGTGTGTGTGTGTGTGTGTGTGTGTGTGTGTGTGTGCATTTAAAAAAAACCTACACATTGACTTTTTATTTTCTATAGGAAATATTTGAATGTAGATTGTCATTTTTACTTTACTAGCTCTTAGAACGGACTATAGGGTTTTTTATTTTTGATGTTATGAGTCTAACACTTGGAATATTTAGGCTTGATTTGTTCAGGTATTTTAATTGATTTACTTGTTGAAAACTTTAAAAAGGCACTGGTTTTGTAGACCCAAACAACACAGATCCTTGGCTGCAGCCATGAGTGCGCTGCCCAAAACAGGTTATGTGGGAGAAGGAGAAATTACTTTAAGCCACTTTTGCCATACTCTGATCCTGAGCTAGCCAGGTCAGTTTCTCAGACTTATTCTTCAAATTATGCAAGCTTCCAGTGGCCCCAAACCTCAGCCTTTCCACTTGCTTTGGCAGCCAGGAAGGAATTGACACAGCAGAGTAGTATTCCCCCGGAGGACCCCACCATGTTAGTAGCTTTAGGGATATTTTATGTGGGCGTGGTGGTGACAGCACAGCAGAAAATTTTGCCCATCTTGAGCTTTGTCCACACATCAAATTATTCAGGAATAACTCTGAAAATGAATTAAATTAAACAGGAACAAGGTGTTCTTATTCCAGAATAGAAGTGTATGTGTACCTGGGAGTTTGTGACTTGTGCTGGGGGTACCCAGGGTAGTGAGGCACCTGACAACCATGGGCCTTTAGCAGGAGGAAGCCTCGTCTGCCTGCAGTGGGTTAGTTCAGGATTCACAGATTCGCTGCTTCCAAAGAAGCTGTACCCCCCATCTTACAAGTTTCACCTGAGATCACTGCTCCACTTGACATACAGCACTTTTACTGGTTTTCACTATAAACAGATATGTTTGTTTAACAAAGTACAGCGATTCAGGTGACGGCAAAGAGAACTATTGAAAACTAGTGCATACATATAAAACAAAATTAATACATTCTGGAATCTAGACTTAGATACTTTCATGCCTTATAGAGCGAAGCTCACCTGAATTCTTTCCAGTCTTTTATAGCCAAGCTTGGATGTGGACTTCCATTCATGAGACAAGTCACACTGTCACCTTGCCTCTTCAGTGAAAGATCTAAGGTGTCCTTGTATACCCCCAGATACAGCAAAACAATTTATTGTCCTTATTCATAAATGGGTTGCTGACCCCTGTGTTTTTCCTGTATATCCCTTTCTTGTAAATTTTGCAATCTCTTAATCGGCATCTGGCTCAGTATGCAAATAGGCATTCATTGTGAGGCACATAATGACCAGACTGGGTGATATGTGTCTGTTACCACCTGCCTGAAAGGAACCTGTCTGAAGCCTGGTCTACACTACAGACTTTTGTCGACCAAAGTTAACTTTTTGCACTGAAACAGCGGTGGTGTACACACTGCAATGCTCCCCTGGTTACCCAACTCCCCTGATTTTGCGACAAAATAAAACTACCTCGATGAGAGGCATAGTTTTTTTGTGCCAGACTTTTAGTGACAAAACATCAATGTAGGCACCTTACTTGGTTCTGCACAGTAAATGGCTTCCAGGAAGTGTCCCACAATGCCCATCCTGACTGCTCTGGCAGTCAGTTTGAACTCTGCTGCCCTGCAGCCATCCGCACCTCCCCTTTAAAGTCCTAGGAATTTTTGAAATTCCACTTACTGTTTGGTCAGCGTGGAGAGCTCAAATCACATTTTCCCCGTTGACCATGGCAGCTCTATGCACCAAATTCTCTCCCGTTTGGAGCACATTGGAGCTTCTGGGTATGATCAGCATTGGGGAGAGGAAGCTGTGCAGTCCCAGCTCCGCTCCAGCCGAAGGAACTTGGATACTGACGGTCAAATTTCTTTTTTAATGGCGGAGAAAAGCAATGAATGGGACATGCTGCAGTGGAGCTGCAGCTGGGGTACTGAAAGGCTAAGGAGTCAAACCATCGCTCTTGTGCAGAGCCAAAGACCTGCCGCTTCTATAAGGAGCTCAAAGCCATCCTCGGTGGCGACCCCGCCTCCCCAGGCGACCCCACCTCCACAGGCCTGGAGGTAGTGGATACTGGACTCAACCCCGATGAAAAAGTTATGGACGAGAAGGTCGATTTGGAGAACAATGTGAAGCAGGGGACCGTGTCATTTAGTGACACTGGAACCAGGCCCTGTTCTGTATCCAGAGGGTTCAAGCCAGTCCCAGGCCTCCAGCTCTGGCATGCAGGATGCAGAAGAGGGGAGCTCGGGTAAGTGATTTTTTTTTTTTTTTGAGCTAATGGTGCTTGGTTACATGAGGTACAGGTACAGCTGTCCTTTACTTTGTTGCATTATACAGCTGGTTAAGGGGATAGAAAAGCACAAGAGTTGCTGTGTTTGCATGTGCTTCCCATTCTCCTATTCAACTAGATAGTGCGGTGGAAAATTTAATGCACACCGAGATTTCATGGAAATCCTACAGAGAGATCTCTAGGAAACTTTCCTGGAGGTACTTGCCAATCCTCTGCCGGAGATTCCTCGGCAGAGTTGCTTTGTTTCTTCCTCCATTGTAGGAAACTTTCCCGTGCCAATCAGCAATCGCTTGTTAAGGGACCAAAGTGGCACACAGGCAAGCAGCATAGGGACCTGGTTTGAAGCTGCTTGTGTGGAGGAGATGCACCCTAGCATCCCTGCTTACTCTGAGGAGTGAGATCCTTCTATGGCTCCCGCCTCTGGAAAATGGTATTGCAATTTAAAATTTTGTCCCCATCTACCTGAATCAGTACCCCCAAACAATCACCCAGAACCCCCAGCTTGAATGCTTCCCTCCTCACCCCCACGGGCACCACTCACCATCCGTTGTTGATCGTCGAGCTGTGCACTTGCCAGGGGACTGTGAGAGAGAGGTGTATTTTTACATAATGAATCAGTGCTGCTGTTGCACTTACAATCATGCTTTTGTTCATTGTTTATTGTGCTTCTACAGATGTGCTCTTGAAGGGAAACCCCTCCACACCTGCCGAGCGGCTGATAAGAAAACGACCACAGAGAAGCAAAGAGGAGATATTCCAAGAACTCCTCCAGCCCTCTGAGATGGGGAAAAAAAAGAAAAAAGGGTATGGGGAGACACTGATCAAAAATCAAAAAATTTATAGGCAGGAGAGGAGGGAAAATGAGGAGCGAGTGATAACAGGTCACGAGCACATGATAAAAGCCACGAAGGAGCAAACAGAGTTGCTAAAGTCACTTATAACGCTGCAGACCGAATTCATGTGTGTTTTCCCCCACACACACACACACTCCCTCCACCCTGCAGCCAATACAGAATTGCTTTCCATGCCTTCTCCAAACTCCACCCACACATTCCTATCAAACTCCCAGCCCATTTTGGTACCCTTTTCACTCCAGCCCTTCAAACAGCTTCCAGAACAATAGCTGGACTTACACCTAGCTATCACAGCTCTCACTGCCCTTCTCTGCTTTCTTCCTTCCAGCTTTTTGTATGTGTTGTGAATAGTTATTATTTAATAAACGTATTAATTGAATAATAAGCCATCTTTATTTGTCTCTTGCACACAGTGATTGCAGCTCACATTGATACACAGTGCAAGCTGGATAGCAGTCATAACATGGCACAGTGCTGTTTACAAAGACACCTTATTGTTGCACGTTGTCAATGGCTCCTTAAAGTCCCCCTGATTCAAATGGCCCCCCTTTTGTACTCCTCTGATAGCCCTGGCATCTGGTTCATATTCAGCCGCAAGACAGTTCATCTCTGCAATCTACCCAGGGGCAAACTTTTCACCCTTAACTTCACAAATATTATGGAGCACTCAGCAGGTGGCTATAACCATGGGACTATCTTCCTCACTTAGATCTAACCTGCCATAAAGACATCACCAATGAGCTTTTAATCTGCCAAATGCGCATTCAGGTCATTTGGCACCTGCTCAGCCTGTAACTGAAGTGCTCCTTGCTTCTGTTCAGGTTTCCTGTATAAGGCTTCATGAGCCAAGGCAGTAAGAGATAGGCTGGGACTTCCAGGATCACTATGGGCACTTCAACATCCTCCACACCTCTCCATTAGAATCTTTTGGTCTGGAAAGAAAGTCCCTGCTTGCAGCTTTCTGTACAGGCCAGTGTTCCTGAAGATGCGTGCGTCATACACCTTCCTGACCTAACCCCATGTTGATGACTGCAAAATGCCCATGGTGATCCACAAGCACTTGCAGTATCAAAGAGAAGTACTCTGTCGGAAGATGGCCTGGGGCCAAATTTGGGAAATGTGTGCCATCTATCGCCCCACCACAGTTAGGGAATCCCATCGCTGCAAAGCCATCCGCTATTTCACACACATTTCCAAAACTCAGTCCTTCGTAGCAGAATGCAGTTAATGGCCCTGCACACTTGTGATAACAGCTCCAGCGGTGGACTTTCTGACTCCAAAATGATTAATGACCAACCAGTAGCAGTCTGGAGTTGCCAGCTTCCACATAGTGATTGCCAAGTGCTTCTGCACCGAAGGGGCAGCTTTCATTTGAGTGTTCTTGCGCCACAGGGCAGGGGCAAGCTCCGCATAGAGTTCCATGAAGGTGGCTTTGCGCATTGGAAAGTTCTGCAGTTGCTGCTCGTCATCCCAGACCTGCATAATGATGTGATCCCACTCCTCAATACTTGTTTCATGCGCCCAAAAGTGGCAGTGCACCACATTTGATGTTCCGTAAATGCAAACAGTAATCCAGCGTTGTTTGTTTGCATTGCATGCAGCAGGTCAGGTGCCTTGGATTCCTGTTCCAGTTGGCAGCTCATTTTCAATATGTTCAGAACATTTACAACAACAGTGGACAGCAGTGCAGAATCCATCCTTTCATATAGAGATTGTGGGCACGTAGGAAACGAGCCATTGAAAAACGCAGCAAAACGCAGTTGGAAACCCATGGAATGACAGTACAGAAATCACTGAATCATGGGACGTTGAGCCCTCACCCATGATGCACTGCAATCCTCTTTGCCTTCCCACAACTTCTAGTGGCCCAAGGTGGCGAGTTGCACAGTGGGATAGATGCCCATAGAGCACTGCTAGATACTAGCTGATGCTAGAGCATCAACTGTGGACACGCCTCGGCAACACAATGAGTGCTGTGTGGACAGGCACAAATGCTGTAATGATAGTGCTTTTTGATCGTTGTTGTCACTGGTGTCAACAATACTTTCCAGTGTAGACAAGGCCTGAGACACGTCACCTCCTGGTTACTTGCCTTCAGAACATAATTTTCAGTATAGACATATAACTCCTAAAATATCCATACATAAATCTCCCAATGATTATGGTGACCAGTGGGCTTCTACTCTCAGTAGAGACTTCATATGACATCCTCAAGTTATTTATGCATATATCTGACATGGTGATCCCTGTAAAACTATGCACCCCTCCGCCAGTTGACACCAAAATGTCTGTGGGTTACAGAGTTATTCATGAATAGCTTCTGTGCTTTAAATTCGTACTGTACCTTAATCCAAATAAACTTTCAAGTGTAGAGGAGCCCTAAGGATTTCTTGAAATAAATAACCTCAGTGTCTTACAAACAACTTGAAAATGACAAAAACACAGAACAATGTCTCTGTCCATTCCTTCCCAGTTTTTGCAGACCAAATAGTGCAGCATTGTTTAAGCATAAAAGTAAACAGTATAAAAAGGGCAAAAAGTAAATTAGATTTTAAAAAATTCTTCTCGTAACATAGGTAGCAATCTTTTTAAAAAATGAGTAGACTGAATGAGTTCCTTCCCTCAACAATGTTGTGTGATTGTGAATGAGGGGGATGTAGTTACACAGTTGAGTAAGGGGAAGTTCATGGTTCACAAGAGACCATCTATTAAACTGGTCTGTGCTATGAGAATATGGCAATGCAAAGAAAAATTAGTGTTTGCAAGAGGAAAGGAATTTGGAATTATTTCTAGACTTCTGACAATATTAACAATCACAGGAAAACAAGTGATTACCATTCCTTCGTAGTGAATATAATGTAATATTTGTTCCCTTGCTTGGCAGATTGTTAACAAATTCAAATAGACTTACAACAACTAGAAATGCAGTCTGGGCTCTCTCAAACCTGTGTAGAGGCAAGAATCCACCTCCAGACTTTAGTAAGGTATGTAAGGTGTCAAAATATTTCACTTTTAAGAAACTTATAAAATTTGAAGGGGCTTGTAATTTAACATTCTCATACTGAGAAGAATCTTCTAGTTAACCCAGTTAGTCTCTAGGGTAAAGGATTTTTTGTTATAAGAAGAAATATATGTAATAAATCCATATTATCTGTTCTCATTCTGAGCTTGATTTAAATTAGGTTTATGCCAATAAATAGTCACCATTTTGTGTGACACAACAGAAAATGTAGATGTTACCATATTATATCCAGAGCTTTGTGTATTTCTGCTGACCTTAATGCTAGTGCAAAGAAGTCATATTGATTCATTCACCATCTGAAAACCAAGCCAAATCCAGTTGTCTAAATAAGCTCTAGAGGGGTAGGCGTGTTAGTCTGTATACAGCAAAAACAACGACAGTCCTGTAGCACTTTAAAGACTAACACATTTAATTTCTGCAGGCATAAGCTTTCATGGGCTGTAACCCATTTCTGTTTCTTGCATCTGATGAAGTGGGTTACAGCCCACGAAAACTTATGCCTGCAGAAATTAAATTTGTTAGTCTTTAAAGTGCTACAGGACTCTTGTTGTTTTTGCTAAATAAGCTCTGTTAATCTTTTATGATGCTTTTTAGAAACGAGAATAAAGTGAGACTTTTCAACGACTTTGAATAGTTTAACTTTTCATAGTATCTTGCTAGGACACAAGGTTCTTGTATTTTGCTATATCTCTTTAGCAAAATAGTATTAATGTGGTGATGTTTTAACTTTGAATTAGCAATCCATATTTGTAATGTAAATATTTGTAAGTCAGGCACATTTTTGTATCCTTATCCTAAAGCTTTTAAATATTTTTTCCATGAAGTAAAATAAAAGTGGGTATTCTGGAAGAAGAGAGTGATGTCAGGACTCTGGGTTCTACTCTCAATTATACTTGACTTAGTCTCTCACAATTTTCCCTTCTGCAAGACTTTTTTCATAACGAGGCAGTTTTATTATAAATTTGCTACTTTAATTTGACTCTTGTGGGGGGATGTTATCAAAATAGTGAGTAGTTTCCTTATCTTGCTACTCCAGTTTATAAGTTGCTGCCTTCAATAATAGCCCTTTTAGGTAGTGTGGAACAAGGATGCTCTTATGCTACTCACTTATTCCCTTCTTTGAGCAACTGTTACTCAGAGTAGCTCCCATGCCTTTCACAGTAAAATAATTAAAATGAGGTAGAGGAAGCTGAATTGTGTAGCAGCTGTCAGATGAAGAGAGAAGGAAGCTTAATTCCTACAAAGAACAGTATCCCAGCCTTGACCATTGAGGGGGAAATTGAGGGGTGCGATAAGGCTAACACAGGCTGCTTCATCAGACAAACTCCTGTCCAGTTGGAGGTGATAGGTAGAGATTAGGTTATAAGCTCTGCCCAGAGACTGCAAGTGAATGGGAACTGAGATCAGAAGAAACTTGCCTGTCTTGGCCCTGTAAAACTCAGTTGTGTAGTATATACCTTATAATAGGATACCAATAAGTGAAAACAATGCAACTAACATCCTATTCGTTTTTGTGACGGTTAAACACCAGATACACTCTTCTATATTTAACAATTACTTTGATCTGCTAATACAAATGAGTTGACATGGGGCTTCAGCATGAGCTGGCATCTGGTCTGCCAGTGTCACAGTATGATCCTTTTCTGTAAAGTGATTTATAATCATGTAATTCCTTCAAGTGGATAGGCTGTAAAGCAAACCTTACCAGATAAAACAGTTTCTGGAACATGAAATAAATCATTTCCTTTTCTTGCAAAGACTACTGCTACTGCAGGGTTGCAAAGTCTTTGTAGCAGACAATGTGATATAGTAAAGATAATTTCTGCAGGATTCTGATTTGTGCTATCAGTCATCCTCTAGCCTCTGTACGTGGAACAGTCCATTCTGAGACTGTAAGCCTACACTAATCACTATATAGGGCATGTCATGTAATAAACATTTTCCTGTTATCATGGGGGGGGGGAGAAATTTGAATAAAAAACTGGAGGAAACATCTAATCCTGTATAATTTTTTTTAACCTAGGTTGCTCCTTGCTTAAATGTTTTATCAAGACTGTTCTTTAGCAGTGATCCAGATGTTTTAGCAGATGCTTGTTGGGCCCTCTCTTACCTTTCAGATGGACCCAATGAAAAAATTCAAACAGTTATTGATTCTGGAGTCTGTCAAAGATTGGTGGAACTTCTTATGTAAGTGCTTTTAGTCAAATCTCTATTTTAGGGTGTTGCCAACAGGAACACGGGCTCAAACTGTTGGCCTGTGGTATTGATGGGCTGTCCTCTCTGGTTACTCCATTTTTTTTTTCCTGTCCTCTCATATGCTCTGCATGAGGTGACTGTCTCTCTGGCTAGTGCTGCTTCTGGCTTGGGCAGCTCCTTGGATTTTTCCTAGGTTGCTAGTGAAAGATGCTTCCTCCACAGCACTTCTAATGTGGAAATCAAGGGATTATTCTTGAGACATGAACTGGCCTGAAAACTTGAGTTTTTGAATTTTGTTGTTTGTTTGCTTTCTTTGGTAATACTAAACTCTAAGGGCTCCATTACCAGAAACAAAGTGTTAATGAGTGCATAAATCCCAGAAACAGTCTTGTGCTATTTTTCACACTGCCCCAGTTTACTAGTTGGACAGTTCATAGATGCCTAGGAGGGAAAAAACAAAAACCATTCTGCACTAGTAGACTGCAGAGTAACAGTATGGATCCCTAAACTGCTCAGTCAGCACTACTCCCTATGAATAGCTTTAAGGAGAGGGGGCTAGACATGGCTTTTTTTGTTCGTGGTTGGTGAATGAAAGTTCAGTGGACTCTTGCCCTAGTTGGTAACTACATTGTCGTCTCCATGTTACTGGTTTGTGAGGAAAGAAGGGAGTCAGCCTTCCAAAAAGCTGTAGTTGGAGGAAGGGAGATATCTTTAACTTCACTGCCTCTGCTTTTAGACTGCATGGCTATTTCAGGAATTTTGCTCACTGGATTACGTGTCATTCCCAAAGACCCAGTAATTCTGTGATGTTCAGGCAGGGTGAAGTCATTCATGTCTATCACAGAGAAGGCTATCAGTGTTGCAACTTCCAAAAGGAAATCTTTCCTTTAAAATAAGCAATTAGACTTAACAGCTGTGGAGGAGAATTTGGCCAAACAGTGGAAGATTACAAGAGATGGCTTCTATTGCCATGACTATAAATTTAAAGTCCTATCAGAAGCCTAAAATAATCCAGTTGTAGAAATT
Source organism: Emydura macquarii macquarii (assembly GCF_026122565.2). NCBI lineage: Eukaryota > Metazoa > Chordata > Testudines > Chelidae > Emydura > Emydura macquarii. The sequence goes on from NW_027131283.1 coordinate 12,232,750, forward strand.
GTATAATGTTTGGCGACCTCAAGCATTTTAACATTTGTACTGTCTCTAGGCACAATGATTACAAGGTCGTGTCTCCTGCATTAAGAGCAGTTGGAAATATTGTGACTGGTGATGATATTCAAACACAGGTAAAGACCAACTTTTAACTTGAGAAATATAGTTAATTTGGAAAAGAATATAGAATATTTTTGGTGTAGAAATCAATTATGCTATTTAATGAACTGATTAAGGCTATTAGTTGCATCCATATGTTTGTCTAGCAACAGGTGTTCGGAAATTATAGTGAAAGGGGCCATATAAGAATTTAGGCACTGTCTGTATTACCAGTCTGACAAGATATTAATAATTTTGGCCTAGGACTTTTACTTGTAATTGCTGTGAGGATAAGTTAGTTTAGCCATCCTGGGGGTAAATACTGTGTTCCATTTTTTAATTTTATTCCCTTGTTCTTTCCAGGTGTTAGTATAATACATTTTCAGTAATTATTAAATGCAGTTATGTCATTTATGTAATCACTTGGATGAAGTGTCTTTACTAACCATTCTAGTTGCCTTCTTAAAGGCACATGCAAAGTGATTCAAACCTTCCTCTCCTTCTCCATAAAAACTTCAGTCATACAAAGGTATCAAAGTGGACTGCAATTGTGGCTTCCACTTCAGTAAGAACCTTACAAATCACAAGCAATAGACTAATGTTTTATATTAACAAAAGCTTATAGAATAGCTTTAGTTTCCTATATGGAAACTGTACTCCATATACTACTTGTATTTATCTGTTGCAGTTAGGTGCTACATTAATTATTCGTCCATGATCTTGTACTCCCACTTGTATAAGCCTTCCTGAAGATTGATCAAGTGATGACATTAAATTTTGGGCAGATAAAGATAGACTCTGCTTTAGATAGAGCTTACTATCTAAAAGACATAGAGAACAGGAAGTTGATTTAAATAGTTATGCATTTTTTATTGGGCCTTGCAGAAGTAAATTTTTAAGAGGGATTTAAACAGAATGGCACGGTCCTAGTGCACTGTGGATTGAGAGAGCATTGCACATATAAAGATAGCAGGGAAGAAGGCATGACAAAGGGAGAGGTGATATAAAATGAGGTTTGGAATGTAGATTGTGCCAGAATTATGAAGGCATTGGAGGAGGTACAAAGTGCTTAAATCTGTTACTGAAGACATGAAAGAGGCAGTGGAGGAATTTGACACAGAGAAGGTCATCTCTCTGTAAACAGATTAGCTAGAAATAAAATTTTGATCACTGCAGTTTTGGACTCCCAAAAAGGGAACAGTATAGGTTTCAGGGATGCTAGAGAGTAGAAGATTACTGTAATAAAGCCTGGGATGTGTATGCCCTGGACAAAACTTCTAGCATTTGGAATACACACACACAAAGAAGGTTGATCTTTACTTACCGGGAAATTCGGCAGCAGTCAACGGAAGTCGCTTTCCTAAAGTCTATTCTGCACGCCGTCTCCACTACGCTGTGCTGATGGGAAATGCATACCCATCGTCGCAGTGCTACGCTTTTTGTGGAGGTGGTTTTACTAAATCGACTTCTGGATTGAGTAAGCAGGTTTTCACTTCTGCTCAATCAATCTGGATAAATTGATCTGATGGCGGCGAATTTGACATACCCTGAAGGTAAAGGGCTCAGAGATGAAGATGATGTCAAAAGCAATGGAAGGAGGAAGAAAGGGGGCTTTAGGAGGAGAAACAAGAAACTCCGTGTCTAATTTGAATTGATGGCGGTGCTGGGATAGGTCAGATGTGAAGAGTGATTTTTGAGTCGTCATATAAATCTTGAATCTGTGGAGTATATTACTTCACCAAAGGATAAGTATAAAAGAAGACCATGTAGTAGGTAATGCACACATAAGGATGGAGGGAAAGATAAACTAAAAGAGCAATTGGAGGTAGACAGAGAATCAGGACAGGATAGAACCACAAAAGTTGGGGAGAATGGTTCTTTAGAGTTGCATTTACATAACTAAGTGCAGAATATAGCCCTCAATAGTTAATTATTTGTGCATTCAGCATTATTGGGAAAAATGATACAGGGCGATCTTTAAGACCTCCACTGTTTCTGCCTTTGTTTATTTTGTCATTGGCATGTATATTTACTTGATTTTTGGACCTAGCTTCAGTAACATGAGTGTAAATTAGGCATATGTTTGCCTACCTAAATTATTTAAGAATTTATATACTAGTCTTGTACCTGTTCCTTTTTCCTCTCCATAACAGCTTTCCTATATTGGCCTAATCAACTGCATCTCTCTCCAAATCAAAGTTGTCTGTTTCTCTTTCCGTGTCACTATGCTGCTATTAAACACCTTCATTCTGGAATACAGTATCTGTGATAGGCGCCATAAAGTATTACACTATTCTTATAAAGCTTCCCTTTCTTGAACTCAGCTGTAGACTGTAAACTGTGCCTTTTTATATTGTATAGGCAGAAATTTTTCAACTTTCAAACTATTTTAGGTAATTCTAAAATGCTCTGCATTACCCTGTCTCTTGCACTTGCTGAGTAGTCCTAAGGAATCCATTCGAAAAGAAGCATGCTGGACTGTTTCTAATATCACTGCAGGAAACAGAGCTCAGATTCAGGTAATGAACTGTTAGTAATATAAGCATCTTCTTCCAAACTAGCACTTAACTGCATTTTTCTTTCCAGGAGAAAAGCGCTAACATATTCTACCCTTCCATTTTGATTTTTAGTTGTTCCCAGTTACTGAAAAGCAAATTGAGTTGAAATACTATTTCTATGTTACAAGGACATGTTTAAATTTGACAAACATGAAAGATGCAAAGGATGTTTATAAAATATTTTTTCAACAGTATTAATGTGACAGTTGCTGTTTTTCCCAAGTTATTGTGTTGATCTCCTTTAACATAATATATAAGTTCTATCAATTGCATACATGTTAAATAGCTTGATATGGCAGGCACTATAGCATGTAGATAATTCACTTCAGTGAAAGACTTAAATTTAACTTAATGTAAATCTCAATTTTCTGTGGGAAGATGTCTGTTTTGATATTTTGGGGTTTTTTTAGGCACAATCAAAACAACATTTTTGTTTCAAGTAGACTTGTAGATTCAAAACAACATTTTTCATTTCAACCTTAGTGATTTGAAATTTAGGGGGTGGGGAGGTTTGTTTTTTGTTTGGTTTTTTGTTGTTGTTCTGTGAAATGTTTCAATATTTTTACTTCCTGTTTTGATTTGGAATGGAAATTAATTTCAAAACCTAAAATTTTCCACAGGAGAAAAGATTCCACTTCCCAACCAGCTCTAATTCTCATTATGAAAATGTCTGGTAGTTCCAGATTAAGATATTGCAAATTTAATGTAACTTTTAATGTACATTTTAATGTAACTGGTGAGCAATATGCAGTGTAAACAAAGCCTGGGAATAAACATACATCTTTACTAACAAGCAAACCTTTGAAAGACTTGTTTTTCTTGTTTTGCACTATGGTAATCAGTCATGTATGTGGCGACCATATATATTTGCATGTTTTTAATCCCACAGACATCTAGCCTAAGTGTTCAGATGATGATATGACAGTACACCATTTTAAATTGTCAAATTTTCACTTACAGTTTACAGACAATATTCTGTGAATGCTTAGCTGTAATTAGTTGAGTGGCCCTAATGTGAGGACTGAGTATAGTTGTGCATATTCTAAGTCTTTTTAAAAATACTGCTATTGATCCTCCAATTGTAGAAATGTGACTTTTAAAGAGAACATAGGCCTTTTTTGTCACAAAAACTCTCCCAGGTGTCTGATCTGGCTGAAGCTAAATTATTTTCTTCAAAGGTTTAACTTCTAATTGAAATCCTAGATTTTCAGCAATTTTGTTAGGACTCTATCAGCATCTTAAATATGCTGACCCAAACTCAATATCTTTATTGACTTGGACTGGCGGAAGGGTTACATATAATTTTTGAGCTCCTAGTCATAAGAAAAATCCACAAGTAAAGTGTTCTTTAGAAAGATACCTCAGGATCTTCCTGAATGTAAACTGGTGTGCAGCTGAATCTTCACATGTTTATAGACAGTTGCTGATTGGTGTACTCTTAAGGAATGAATAACTTTATAACAAGGAATTTCAGAACACAGACATGGCTGACAAATTCTGTTTAACAATGGTATTCTCTATTCTGGAAACATCTTTAATGTTCTTTTGCACATTTATATTGTTTTTGTTACCTCTTATAGCCTATTGAATAATGTCACTGTTTCTTGTTTTAGGCTGTTATAGATGCAAATATTTTTCCAATATTGATTGACATTCTTCAAAAAGCTGAATTTCGCACCAGAAAAGAAGCAGCATGGGCCATCACTAATGCAACATCAGGAGGTACTCCTGAACAGATTAGGTAATGAATTAGAAGTTGATTCAAAGGAGTATTAGTATGTGAAATTCACTTAGTATTCATCTGAAAATAACCCAGTGAATTGAGGCACACTTATTTTGCCACTCACCTTTCTCTTTGACCTCACAATGTTTTCTTAAAGAGAAAATTCGTAGTCCCATAATTGGATTCTAGCAAAATTCACAACAAATTTCTAAAAACAAAGCTTTCTTTGTGGTAATAGATATGTCTTTTATACAATGATTGTTTTTTAAATTGCAGCTTAGAAAATGGGTTGTGTAAAATATGTGTGAAGTTTTAGAGATCACCCAGACCAGTAAAGGGTTCTGTCTCCCTTGTAACGTGGAGTACCTTTATGCTGTGCAACTCTGATTCAGACCCTGACAACAGTAGCCTGCCCACAAGCATAAGATCTCACCCTGGCTTCCAGCCTAGTTACTCCTTGTGGGGTGACACTAACATCTCTTCCAGTCTCAAGTTTCCCCACATCTGTCCTCCGAGTCATTTGGACTTTTCATCTCTGGTTCGTCAGCCCCAAAGGCATGACACCAACCCTCCAGACGTAGTTTACTTTGGTACACACACACACTCATCGTAGTTTGCACACTAGTGACCTATTTAGGATAAAAATAAACAAAAGGTTTACCTAATAGAAAAAAAAAAACAGATTCAAGTATAAAATAGTAAGGAATAGCAAATGTACAAATTACACAGAAAATAAACATAAAGATGCAACCTCAGGCTTTAAACTTTCAAATTAGATAACTTGTATTAGAAAAGGTAGTCTATCTGTTGCCTCTGAACAGTTTCTCAGCATACTGTCTAGTCATAATCCAGCGTTTCACGGATAGCACCTGCCACATGACTGTCCCTTGGTTTCTAGATACTCTTCAGTTCAAATCCCTTCTTTTTTAAAAAGTGGGTTTTTTTCTTTTCCGACTGTGATGACTCATGGTTATGAAGATTGAGGAAATTCTAGCTGAGATGTCTCATTGTCTTCCCATTAAATCTAATGGCCCATCATTTGTCTTTTCTTGGGTTCTATAATGCTAGGTGCTTTGACCTAGTCTTGTCTGGTTGGGGAGGCAGATCCTCTCTGCCTGACTGCCCACCGCCCCTATGAAGTGGAGCTGAATGTTGTAGCATAAATGATGAGCACAGTTTTATATATATACAAATACAGAAATTGATAACCAGTCTGTGTATGTATCTCATAATGATTATCAAGTTGAGAAAGACCTCACTTGATACACTTTTATAGTACAGTAACATTGTACATAATTAACTGTTTATTCTCTGGGGTTCAGACCCCTCATTCTCTGCTTGATGTGTCTGAACTCTGATTGTCACAGTATGCAACTGAATTAACAGCATAACTGAAATACTGTAATTTCACTTGGTGAAATTCACCCTTGTGAAAGCTCTGAACACTGGGGTCAACTTCCCCAAAAAGAGTTCTGCTAATGTCATATTGTCAAAGCAAAATTTGAACAGTTTATGAACAGCAAGTATTTTCCACGGTGGATTACAGACACATGAAACTAGGTCATGCCTTTTTATTGAGAGAAATTAAGAAATACATATTTTCTTGACACCAAGTTCAGGCAGTCATTTTACATAAAACTTCACAAGACTATTTTTAAATAAACATCTGACTGCAACTGCAAAATGTAGCTTAATCATTTTGAATATGTTCAGACTATTTTAATTTTCCTTTACATTACTGTTGGAATTCCCTCTGAGACCTCTTTCTACTCAGCTTCACAAGAACTCAGTTCAACTCCAGATTTTGTCACTCGAGTATCATTACTTGGCAAATATTCAGTTACGCTTAATTAATCAAGACTCAAGCATAGGGGTGAGAATACAGCGTATCATGCATTCCAAACTACACAGAAAACCTCTTCCTTTATATACAGTTACAAATCACATTGCATTTACTATATATTGTTTTGAGATTGGCTTGCTCTGTCCCACACACTGTCCATGTATGATTTATTCTTTATCTCATCTTACGTTCCTGTAAATGGTTCCCTGGGTGTTTCTCCTCTTTCTTAGCAAGTTATAGACATATTCTGTCTGTTTGATAAATGGGTCAGTAAGCTATCTTAATTAGCACAGACATTCTGTTTCCAGCTTGCTGATCCATTTAACTTCCCAAACTTGTCTCCCAAGAAACAATTCCTCCCCCATTTTTAATTACTCATGTCAAGCCAGGCCTGCAATTACTAGGGTATTTCCACACAAAACCATCCATTTTATTATGATGGTCTGACTTGGAAAAATAGCTTTGACCTCCAGTGACAGAACAGAATATTTCAAAACATTTTCTGGTTTATCTGAATACCTATAATTTGGATTATTTTTATTAGTTTAGATGATTTATCGATAGTTATCAAGGTAGTCACATATTAATTCTATAGTTCAGTATTGTAAATAGTCCTTTTCAATCAAAAATGGCAAGTGCCAGAAAAACGGTCTACTTTTATGATACCAAAAGTATTCTAAGGACTTGTATATTTCCTAGAAATAGTTACACCATTTTGCATCACTATAGTCACTAAATATTCTAATTGGAATGCCAGAAAAATAACAGTTCTTTAAAATGGTTCTTATAATTTAACATTTAAAAATAATACCCTTTATTTTTAAATAAAACTTTTCAGATTTGATACAATATGTGATGTGGATCTCCTCCTGAAACTTTGTTTGTAAGTTAAATGTTTGGTGCCATAAATATTCTGCACATTACAAAACACAGAAGAAGATATGACCTGTGTTACACAGAGCTTACCTTTTGAGTACTTTGCACTTAAATAATGGCACCTTGAGGGTTTCAAAGTGCTTTATGAACATAATTAACTAAACTTCAAACAAGCCTGCCTTAGTCTTCATTTTACTGATACAGTAGGAACTGAAGTACGAGGGTTGTTGTGATTTGCCAAGGTCACACAGGAAATTTGTGGCAAAATTGGGACTAGAAACCTCACAACATCCTTCCCTTTTTAGTAGCTAATGTTTAGAATTCTTTAAATGCATTCTGTTCATATTTTAATGGCTTGATAGGTGAAAACAGTATTCTTATCTCTTTCTGAAGAGACTTGTTCAGAGCTTTGGCCATTACATCTTATTCTTGATTTGAGAAAAGAGGATGTTCCATCAGTCTAACTTTTTTTACATACAGGGGCAACTGTCTTAAATAATCAGAAGTGTCAGAAATGTGTTTTTAAAACAAGGTTCAATCATGTTTAAGAGGGATTGAAACTTGTACATAGTCCAAACATCAGTTTTTAGATTAATTGCTATATTCTTATCTCATTAGGATAAGCCAAGGTTTGTCTATTTCAGAGTAAGGTTATAGAAATGCTCTTATTTCAGCGGTTTACATACTTCTAGCAAAATTCAGTACCATGGAAGAATGGTGTGTCAGAGTTAATATACTAGATTATCAGTTCTTTTTTTCCCCCTCCCCCCTTCTTCCTCCATAATACTAAGGTATTTGGTAGCTTTGGGTTGTACCAAGCCCCTTTGTGACCTCCTGACTGTGATGGATTCCAAAATAGTGCAGGTGGCTTTGAATGGACTTGAAAATATTCTGCGTCTTGGAGAGCAAGAATCCAAGCAAAATGGAATCGGCATGAATCCTTACTGTGCCCTTATAGAGGAAGCATATGGTAAGCAATTATTTCTTATGAAGCTGTGAACTTAGTTGCCTTATTTGTAACTGGAAAAGGAAAATAAAGTGAAACACTTCACTAACATAGTTACATGTTACTTGAACCTAGTATTTGCCATACTAATTTCTAGACATATTTCAGACAAAAAAAAAATACACTGGAGTTAAAATTCAGAAAGTATCTAATTTAAAGGAGAATAACCTTAAAAAAACAGAACAAAGAAGAGTTCTTAAAGTACCAAACATTAATAAGCTAAAAACTCAAAAGTTAAATCAGATCATACCTATGAAATTTAGGCAGATTATTTTTGGTTTTACAAAGTTAGTGGTAAAAATAAATTTAACATTTATTATGGAAACTCATCTCTTACATAAGGACCTGGCTAGCCAAAATTTGTCTTTGCAGCTGCTCTTCTACAAAATCAGTGCAGGCTTTTCTGTGCTTCAGAGGAAGCTAATAATTCTTAGGGGGAATCTCCTGTCTTCAGTGACTGTGCAGTACCTGATTTGATGTTCCATTATGCATTTTTCTGTAGATTCTTTAATTCTAATGACCTTGGATGGTGGGTAGGGAATTGGGCTTTTAAGATGAAGCAGGTGATTCTTCGTGTTTACAGAATTGTCTCAACAACCTAATGTGGAATAAGCAGAATAATTTCTGGGTTTCATAATGTTAATCAGATGGGGAGAATTATAAAGGGACCTTAGCTGAATTTGTTCTGCTTTGGGTGTCAGTTCTGTTCCTAAAGTCTACAGCTCTTACTATTGAGAGGCAGAGGAAAATAACTTGGATTAAATGGCATTTTTGGGCTGACCTCCAGAACATACCTGTCAACCATGGGAGAGCAATAAATGAGCTAGTCACAACTCCTAAGATGTAATAACTACACTGTCACACCACAAGAAGATTGAAACTTGTCTTAAAACATTACAGGTTTTCTACCTGTCCCATATTCATGATTTCAGCCTTTCTTTATCCACCCCTTTAAAAAAAGGGAAAGAGTAAGGCACTGAAATTTATATGTACCTACCTGTGATCACTCAGTAAAGTTAGACAGAAACCAGAGTTGTTGAGTATTGGAGAATGAAAGCCAAGTTCTTTGGACTTGCAGCATGGAAATAGGGATATGGGGAGTTTCTCTAACAATTTTTCATAAATCACCCTGCTTCCAGAATCAATATTGCATACTAATATTTTTAATTGGCTATCTCTAGAGAAAATGAATGTATAAGTAGATATTTGAGCCTCCTTCTACTTTGCTTTGTTGACTTTTATTTCATATTGTTTATAAACCGTCAGATTCAATTGAAAAGGTTTTAAAAAAAGAAAAAAAACCTAAACCTGTTGTATCAATCATGTACTTACATTTTCTGATCAGGCTGTTGGGAGCATTTGGCATAAAAGAAATGTACTTTTGTTTTTAAAATAATAATAATAATCCTGGTGTACTCAGGGGTAACTAATATCCGTGATTTTACAAAATAATGCATTCTGGTTGTTTTTCTCCTAGACTAAGAAGTTCTAATATAGTTCGTATTTAAACCTACTTCTTTGATTAATTCATCACACAACTTAGTCGAAGAATTCAAAACACATTTATGTGTTTAACTCTGTTTTCATCCTAGCTTTGTACTTCACCTTTAAGTCTTCTGGAGTTGTTGGATTTAGATCATGTCTTTTGTTTTTTTTTCTTTAAAAATCAGGACTGGATAAAATTGAATTTCTTCAAAGACATGAAAACCAAGAGATCTACCAGAAGGCTTTTGAACTTATAGAACATTACTTTGGTGTGGAAGAAGAGGATGCCAGTATTGCACCTCAGGTGGATGAGAGTCAACAACAATTTGTGTTTCAGCAGCAGGAAGCTCCAATGGAAGGGTTTCAGCTATAACTATTAAAGTGAAGACCAGGCAAAAATAAAAACATTCGTAACTTTTCAGGGGTCTCCTCTGTATGGCCAAAGTTAGAGGAGAGGTTTGAATGTGTTTTGCAGAACACAGATAAAGAAGTAGCCCATGCACTTTTATACTTTTCTGTTAGATACAACTTTTCATTCATTGTGTTTTTTATTGTTCCTTTTTTGTATTTGTGTGTATTTCGTATGTTCAGAAACGAACTCTGAGTAATCAAGTCTAATATAAAGGCTTATGTGATTTAACGAGAACTCTTAAGGTAGTGGTTCTGAAATTTTCATGCAATTTATGCAACTACAGTACAGGTGTTGATAATTGCATTTTGGCAGTAAACTTGACATGCCCAGTCTATATCAAATCTACCTCTTATATCGAAGCAAAAAAGTCACTTCAGAGCTAAAGCATGAAATAAAGATGAGCTTGTCAAAAGCTAAATTAAAATGTGAAAAATATTTATTTGAATTCTGAAATGTAGTTTTATGAATTTGCAACACAATATTTATAAAACATATTTTAAAAGAGAATGCAGGTTTTTGTTAAGTATATAATGCTTAAATACCAGATGTAGCTTTGAATATGTGACAAAAAAGGTGTTCTGCATTATGTGGTTTTCAAGTTGTAATCAGCAGAGAACGGACTAGTCATGTGGTGCAGGCTCCTTATTTCAAGCTGCTGAACAGCATTAAAGGCAAGCTACCAATAAAATACTTGGTTGTGTAAGCAATTGCTGAAGTTGCCACAGGGCTGTTGTGATTGGAAATGGGAGAGGAGGTGATTTGTGCAGTTGTAAACAATAGGGAAGATGGTTTGTGATGATCTCCATATTAAAATGTGGTAACAATATAAAAGTTTAACAAATCTTGCAATATTTGCCTTTCTTGAAACATTTACTTACGTACAAGTCTAAACTTTGTTTATGTATTATATTTTTAATCAAATATGTTACCGTTTTTTGAAATATTTTTAAGTCAAATGTCTCCATTTTCTTTATTTTAGACAAGGCTATAGAAATGTGCCCTGTTATAATCCTTAGTATTGCTGCAATCAGGGGGAAAAACAATCTCTTCTCCATTTGATTGAAGGAAAAAGATTTGCTTTGTTGTAAATATTAAGTATCTGTACACCAAAATGAATTTGAAGATGTCTGCTAAATATTTAATTTCTAAAACAATGTCTGTTTGCTACTATCCACTAAAAGAAATATATCTAAGAATTTGGAAGAGTTCTGTATGTTTTGAAAATCTACATTAGATTTTTTTTTTTTTTGTATATTGAAAATGTCTGTCTGTACCACACTGCTTGATCTCACCTACCAGTATCCAGTCTGAATTTGGATGAATGAAAATGTATAATTTTAATTGTGCTTAAATATATTACTCAAATATTATGTTGAAGTAATAGTAAAAGCATCTTTGACCTATGAAACTACTTAAACCATATACAATAGTTGAATTTCAACAGTTAAAATCACTCTTCCAATGGTAGTATGCTTGTCACTAAACAAAATGTTGATACACTGAGAAATCCAGATTAGAGCATGGTATCATTTATATACCGTGTTCTGGATTGTAACTGGTTTATAAAAGTGTAAACATTGCTTTCAGTTAAAATTCATAATGTTTTACTCTGAGACTGTAAAAGCACTATATATATCATATAGCAGTTTCAAGGTGAGAATTGAAGCAGATTTTGTAAGATTAATACCTGTAGTCAGTTGTGACTTTTATGTATAAAAGATGCAATTCAAAAATTGCAACTTCATTTGAAATCTTTCTCCTGGAAATAAGAGGTATGTTATGAGGAAAGGAGTGTATATAGGAGTGCTGTTTGCAGATCCTGTGTAAGGAAAAATTTAGCAAACACTTTAAACCTAGGTTTGTACAAAATACAGTAGGTTTGACTAATGTGCACAATGCCGAGCCAAATTTTTCTTAGAATGTTTGAGAGTTATATTTGTGCTCGTTTTTATGATGATAGTTTGAGACTTTAGTATACTAGCATTTTTTTGCATCATCTGTTCAAAGTTCAGGGTAATGATACTGGAAATTTACCAGGCTTACCAGTTAAATGATATATTTCCGTGTTCTTTTATTGCAAGAATAATCATATGAATATTCAGGTAACAGGGTATTCCACTGTTTCTAGCAAACATTGTTTTGATATTATATAGCCAGCTGTGCCTGCATTTATTTTGAGGACAAGGACATTGCACTTATAAGCCTCTCCAGTTAAGCCAAATCTAAGATCAAACAAACCTAATTAAGACTTGTAAATGGAGGAAAGGGGGGATTTAAAGTACATGTGTTTGACAGGCTGTCTTCATTTTTTTGTTGGTATTTTATTGTATATGTCTGAGTAGCTAAAGTGACTGCACTTTATGTATTTAAATACAAATTCATCCTCTGGTATATTCAAAGTAGTGCTTTTAGTTTAAATGGGAACTAAAATTGATGGACTTTGGTTACTGAAAGGGACACTACTTATTTAATCTCAACATTTGGTTTACCCTAAAATTGTTAAATCTGACATCGTATCACGTTGCTGTGTATGTATATCGAAAATCCACCAGTCTCACTGGGAACGTTATTTTTTTCAAATACCTATTGTTAATGAATGATCATGGAATATGAGTGTTTTCACAAGTTAACAAAACCTATTGTCAGAACTGACACTGATGGTATCAGTGATGCTTAGGGGAAAACAATGAAGCTGACAGAAAAAAAATTAACTCTGCTCTGTGGGGAAGCATTGAAGGATGGGGCATTCATTGAGCAGAGGCCGTGTTTGCTAACTAGATATTTCAGTACTGGTTTTATCCAAGAGGCTAATAAAGTTTTGGGAGTTCTGTTTCAATAAAAGACAAGTGCTAAAGTATCCCTTCAGTTATGCAGCTTGTTCAAAAGAAAAGTACTTTTCAAAATAGGGTACTATTTGTTCTGTTTGAAATTGAATTCTGACTAGTTAATCTATGCAACTATGCCAAGTCTATTTTAGTTTCATCGTAAGCTGTTTAACACTAAATCATAATTAATTTTTACTGAATTTCATCATAGCACTCTGAGAACTTTGTTCATACTGCTGTTCAATTTTGTAGTATTTGCGTTAAACACTATTGCTAGCAGCAATCACAAGAGGAAAACAAAAGATAATAGTAATAATGTTAGCACAGAAATAACTTCTTTACTGTAGAACAGGTTTGGAAAATGATCTCTATTGGGTCTATGTGTAAAAGATGCACTATCCTTTTTCCTTCATGATCATTTCTCATTTGGGTTTTTGTCTTACAAAAAAGATTGAAGTGAGACTTTTAAAATGCAAATTGATATGCAGGGTAAAATGCCTCTTCTTAACATGAAACTACTGCAAAAGTTTAATTGAAATCTTAAATGAGAATTTTTTCTTTCTCTTGGCATTATGGTTTTATGTAATGTATAAATCTAAAATGCCTATAGTGACTTTAAGCAGAATGATAGTGCATCTTTAAATCCAGATTGGAGGCCTGTTATTGTGTATCTGAACAAACCAATACGTGAACAGTATGCAATATTATGGAATGTTTCAATTCAGAATACTATACAAAAACTAATAAAAGCTATTTTACAGAGGTGAGTGTATTGCATTCATTAGTATTCTAAAATTAGTTCTAAGTCTTAGAAAATAGCAAATACATTAGTATAGAGATTGTATTTATAAGAGCCGTATTCAGTAAAAATTATGACTTGACTTCCATACTATAGAATAGTGTGTCATGCCAGAAAAATCAGCTTTGGGGAAGGAATGGACAGGGGTTAAACAAAATATTGCATGAAATGAGTTTTAAAACTAGCCTTGAAAATATCTCTATCATAAACACGTACATGCCTCTGATTATCACCATCTTTCATTCTTTCTTCACTTGCAAAATGTCATGGGAATTCCCAAGAGTTTTCAGAGGAAAAGTCTAGAGAGACTAAAATACTGCCTGTGTTTTAATTTGCAAAAGAACTAAGTAAACTTTAGCAAGACAAGGTGGGTGATGTAATATCTTTTTTTGGACCAACTTCTATTGGTGAGAGAGACAAGCTTTTGAAGTTGGTCTAATAAAAGATATTACTTCTCCCACCCTGTCTCCCTAATATCTGTGACTGACACTGCTACAACAACTCTGCATAAGTAAACTGTCAGTTCAGCACAGTCGAGTAAATAAGATTCAACAGAAATACTGTAGAGATGCTACTAATTTTTCCTACTACATAGAACTACAGAAATAAATTACGTAAGTAGAATCAATAAAACTACAAAAAAAAAAAAGTTACATACTCACTGGCTTCCTTAGTATTTAAATGTTTTGTGACTTGCACAACTTTTTTTTACCCTCCCTGCTTTAATATGTAACATTTCTCAAATGGTGGTTCTTGTCAGTAACATAATCTTGTGTCTATAGATCAATGTCCAAAATCAAATATAACAGGAAGAGATTTCAGGACAGGGTAGGTAGCGTGTGCTGTCTTTGTGGACAGTTACATATTATCAAATGAGGCAAAAAACAAACAACAGATAGAAACTCTTGAAACTCAAATTATTAGAACTTTCTGAAGATTTGAAGACCTTGGTCATATGCTCCAAGTACTGAAAATATCTCTGTAATGTAGAAAAAGACACCATATTCCTTTCTTTCCCAACATTTTTTTTTTTTTTTTTTTTGGTGAGTACAACATTGTTGGGCTCTAATGTGTTGATGCGTTACCATAGCAGTCTGCTAACTAGTTATCCAGTAGTTCTCAACCAGGGGTATGCATACCCCTTGGGGCACGCTGTGGTCTTCCAAGGGGGTATATCAACTCATCTAGATATTTGCCTAGTTTTACAACAGGCTACATAAAAAGCACTAGTGAAGTCAATGCAAACTAAAATTTCATACAGACAATGATTGGCTTATACTGCTCCAAATACTATACACTGAAATGAAAGTACAATATTTATATTCCAATTGATTTCCCATATAATTATATGGTGAAAGTGAGCAATTTTTCAGTAATAGTGCGCTGTGACACTTTTTTGTATTTTTATATCTAATTTTTGTAAGCAAGTAGTTTTTAAGTGAGGTAAAACTCAGGTATGCAAGACAAATCAAACTCCTGAAAGGAGTACAGTAGTCTGGAAAGGTTGAGAGCCACTGAGTTAGACAGTTGCTAATTGTGTCAAGTAACTGGTGTGGGTGTGTGTGTGTGTGTGTGTGTGTTTGCGTTTGCTTGTTTGCTCCTACTAGCAGATTCACCATTTTCAATAGAAATATTATTTAGTCTTAGACTCTGCCAATATTGCAGCCTCTTCACGCCACTTGGCTTTCTTTGCTAGGTTCCAGCTTGTTAGGGACTCATGGTGTTCAGTCTGCAAAAATAAAACATCAAATTGAGAGTAGTGTCCTGTGAATAACTAAATCACACTTTAGAAAAACCTTGCACCACAGTACTAGCTACTGTTTATCTCTGATGCTTTATGAATACAGGTTTGTGGAGGGAGAAGGGTTTGTTACCTGAAATACATACATTTGATTTAAATTTGAGTCAGTAGCAACAAGTTATATACATATATAAATATTTTTATATCTTAAAAAAAAAACTTGTAAATCTTGATGGACCTATCTCCTTGTTTTTAAAAAAACATGGCACTATACCCACCCTTCTAGCTGATGCAATCACAGCGAAGCAGGCAATAATTGTGAGTCCAATCATTATGTAACAGGTTTTTACTCGAGCTTTGTTTCTTGCAAAGTCCAGCATTTCTGGCCTACAATTAAAATTGCATTGAACCAAATTAGCATGAAACATCAGGAAGTTAGTTCAGCACACAATAGATATAACTTTTTTTTTTTTTTTTTAACAGAAATGAAATTCTCTAGAAGAATAAGCTTCCAGCTACTACGTGACTAGGGTGGGCTTCGCATGTATTACTTGGCATTACAAAATACATATTAGGACCTTACTCCTCTCTAGTGAAAACAATGCAAAGTGGATTTGAGATTCTTGATCTTATAGCTATTTGCAATGCTTGAGATAGGCAGGGCATAAACCGCATCTAAAGTTACTGGTCAGTAGTGATGTGGTGAATGTCAAATACTTCCCTTCTAATAGTCCTTTCATATAGGTGGAACTGACACTGCTTGATGTGAGGAGTTCTTTTGACTATTCGAAATAGATGTATTTATTAGTTGTAATACCTAAACAGCACTTCAAAACTGCTTAAAGTTTTGACTGTATACAGTCTATTGTAGATCTGAGTTCACATTAGGTTATGTTAATAAAACTGATCAGTTTTACACAATTATGGATTTTAGTCTTTATCACCTGTTTTATTTTTAAAAGGGTAATTCTGGTATTAAATTAGCACAAGCAATATTTCCATGCTTTCACATGGAACTGAAACTCAAGTATTGCATGCCTAAATAAGAGCAGAAACTGTTGGCCGTGACAGAGGGAGTGTGATTTGTTGAATCCTTAGAGCACAGATAAGTCTTTTCTTGAAAGCTGTTTGCCACACTTATATTCAAATACAGCTCTTTACTGACAAAACACCCCAACCCTCTTTGATCCTTCTCCTGGCTTTCAACAATCCCACCTCTTGCTTCCAGATCTCCCCTGTCCCTTGCTGGTTCTCTCCCTATTTTCTATGCATGCATTCCTGATATTTAGTTTTCTCTGCTTTTTAGTTCCTGAAATAATTGGACACCACTAGTGGGCCATGCACTAAAAACATGCTGGGAAGCAGAAAAATAGAACCTCTCCAAACCACACACAAAGGGTCTCCCAAAGCTTGATTTTACCCCTTGGTCTGCTGGATATGAGGCCTGGAAACAGTGTTCTAAAGACTATCGCCTGCATCTGCAGGATTGGAAACCCAGGGTTAGAAGGGACCACAAAGGTAATCTAGTCCAGTGTTTCTCAACCTTTTAAGTAGCACGTACCCGCTAACTTCTGAAAATTTTAATAAGTACCCCAACACTCAATTCTCCACGGGATTTTATATATTGGAAGAAGGACTGAGTATATAAGGCCGTGACATGACAGCTGTCAGATCTAGGCCTGGTCTACACTGGCGACTTACGTCGACTTAACGTCACTTAAGTCGACCTACTTACACCCGTGTCTACACTGGCACCACTGTTCGAATTAAGGTGCCTGGAAAATTGACTTAATAAGACCACCTCTGCAAGTGGCGTAGTGTCTAAATCGAATTTGTTAAATCGATTTATTGTCAGCGTAGACACAACGTCACTTAAATTGGATTAATTGACCTCTGGAATGTATCCACAATGCCCCGTTTCGACCGCCCTGGACAGTCGCTCTCTGCTGCTCAGTGGTCACTACCAGGAAAAGTCCCCTCCCCATAAGATCTCCCGGGAAGATTTGAATTTTCATTTCCTGTGCTGCCAGCGTGGAGAGAGCTTTGTCACTGGTCTCCACATGGCTACTTCAAAGCTTAAACACACTTCAGCATGTAGTCGATCAGAGGTTTTAGACCTCATCGGGTTGTGGGGTGAGGAGTCCATTCTGGCTCAGCTCAGAGACAGCGAAAGGAATCTGGATATTTATGGAAAGATATCCCAGGGTATGCTGGAGAAGGGACACCAGAGGGATGCTCAGCACTGCCGTGTGAAGATCAAGGAGCTGTGTGAGTCTTATCAGAAAGCCAGGGAAGCTAACAGCCGTTCTGGCTCCTCGCCCAAAACATGCCGCTTCTATGATGAGGTGTATGCAATTCTTGGTGGCGATCCCACCACGGTGTCTCCCCGCAGCATCGATACCTCTGCCAGGTCACAGTCCATGATCAACAATGAGGACTCTGTGGACAAGGAGGAGGCTGAGGAGAGCAGGCTGCAGGAGAGCTAAGTGTCCATTCTCCCTGAAAGTCAGGACATATTCCTGACCCTCAAGCAGTCTGTACTGGGGGGTTACCCAAGGATCAGTTGATTTATGTGATGAGAAATGCTACGTTTATCATCAGTTGATATATCACAGAAACTTTAATGTATGTAATCCTTCGCAAAACTTTTCAGGGGAGGTCTGCCTTGTTCCTCCCTCCATGGTAGGATACTTCGCTGCAATCAAGGGAGCCTGCATCATGGCAGAACACTGCTGGTACCCTGCTGCGTCCAGCAAATCTGTGTTTTAAGTATAGACGTCACCCCCACACCCCAATGCTCTCCGCAGTTCCTCTCTGTAAGGGTTTAAAAGACCTACAGTTTCCCCACCACCACCACGCTGTCCTGATCCTCTCTGTAATGGCACAGCGTGCAGACCCTTCTGGATTGTCAGGAGTGGAACGAGGCTCTGTGTTTGCCCGGTGCACTGCATTGCCATTATTGTCTATATTGTAGCAGGGGATCATTAACTACATTGTAGCAGAGGATCATTAACTACATTGTTTAGAGTTGTATCATTTTCTTCACTATTCTAACAGTGGCTACCTTGTTATTTTTCTTTCATTCTGTAGACACCACGGCATTGGACTGACCCTTAAGAAATGCTGCAGAAAGACTAGCTTAGATTAGAAAGGGGGAGGGAGGAGGGAAGAAGAGATGACATGTTTGGCGAGCTCATGAACGCCTCAGCTGCCGCAGGGACAGAGCACAGAACGTGGAGGCTGACCTTGTCCCAGATATTGGACATGGACAGCAAGAGTTGTGGAGAAATGATGGCGCATGATCGCAGTACCACACAGGAAATGCTGTGAATCATGTGGGACCAAGCAGAGATGCTCCGGCAGCTTGTGGAGCTTCAGGAGGAGCAGAGGCAGGACAGACTCCCGCTGCAGCCCCTCCATAATGCTCCTCAACCGAGGGCTTTGCCGCCCTCCCCCTCCCCCGCCTCCAAGAGGTCTCAGAGGAGATTGTCCAGGCTGAAGTATGTGTCTCCTCCACCCCGGTGGAGGTGAGAAGAAAGCAGTGGCGGTGAGCAGAAAGCAGTGGTGG
Organism: Emydura macquarii macquarii; assembly: GCF_026122565.2. NCBI lineage: Eukaryota > Metazoa > Chordata > Testudines > Chelidae > Emydura > Emydura macquarii. The sequence goes on from NW_027131283.1 coordinate 12,251,679, forward strand.
CTACACTGATAGGGTGGTAGCTTGCTGGCCAGCTATCCCTTGAGACAGTGAATGGACACTCCCCTCTTTCCCCCATGACTTGAATGTTCAGAAATAAAGTTTTGCATAATTTCAACATGTTTCTTTATTAAATCATATCTTGTTCAGGAGGGATTTGCTGGGCACAGATATTGATGGCAAACAAAGGCAAACAACATACAGGAACAGAAATCAGTCCTGCATCTCATTGCAGAACCTGGTTTTCAAAGCTTCCCTAATGCAAAGCGCTCCGTGGTTAGCTCTCCACATAGCGCAGGCATCTGGCTGCTCATAATTGGCAGCTAGTCTTTTTGCATCCACAGTCCAACCCTGGGGGAACCTTTCTCCCTTCACTTCACACACATTATGAAGAACACAGCAAGCAGATATCACAGAAGGGAGGTACTTCTCATCCATGTCCAGCCTAGTGAGGAGACTCCTCCATCTCCCTTTAAATGCCCAAAGGCACATTCTACAACCACTCTGCACCTGCTTAACCTCTTATTAAAACACTCCTTGTCACTGTCAAGGTGGCCGGTGTAGGGCTTCATTAACCAAGGGAGCAAGAGGTAAGCAGGATCCCCCAGGATCACTATGGGCATTTCCACACCCCCGATGTGAATTTTTTGGTCTGGGAAGAAAGTTCCTGCCTGAATCTTAGAGAACAGTCCCAAGTTACGAAATACACGAGCATCATGCACCTTCCCAGACCACCCCACATAGATGTCTGTGAAACAACCCCTGTGATCCACAACCCCCAGCAGGACCATGGAAAAGTACCCCTTGCGGTTTATGTACTCGGTCACTAAGTGGGCAGGCACTAAGATAGGGATGTGTGTCCCTTCAATGGCCCCCCTGCAGTTTGGGAAACCCAACGTGGCAAACCCCTCCATTATGTCCTCCACATTTCCCAAAGTCACTAGCCTTCATAGCAGAAGTCTATTTATGGTACTGCACACTTGATTCACGGCAGCGTCCACTGTAGATTTATCGACTCCGAATTGATTTCCAACCGAGCGTTAATAGTCGGGGGTTGCCAGCTTCCAGAGAGCGATGGCAACTCTCTTCTCCACTGTCATAGCTTGTCTCAAGTGAGTAGTCATGTGCTTTACGGATGGGACCACCTCCGAGAACAGTTCGAGGAAAGTTGCCTTCACATACGAAAGTTTTGCAGCCACTGGTCATTATCCCACAGCTGCATAACAATGCAGTCCCACCCGTCTGTGCTTGTTTCCCTGCACCAGAACCGGCGCTCCACAGACTGCAGGTGACTCGTTACAGCCTGCAGCAATCGGGAATTGGTCTGCCTGATGGCTTGTAGCAAGGCAGCCTCAGTGGCATTGGTGTTGTCTGTGCTTTGGCTTCTTGCTCTATTTCTAAAATAATCGATGATAAGCCACGATGTATTTGTCACGCTCACAATAATAGTGCAGAGTTGAGCTGGCTCCCTGTCTCTGCAGCAATGGTGATCGCGGGGAGTAAAAAAATGGCGCAAAAATACTTTTCCTGTTTGTTTGGGGGTGGAGGAAGAGAAGCAGGAGGGAAGCAGTGTTGCATCATGGGACCATGACACTCGTCCCAACAGCCACCGTGGCTAGTTGCACTGTGGGATAGCTACCCACATTGCACGGCTTTGCAATTCGAATTAAGGCTGGTCAGTGTAAATGCAGGAGACCTGCGCAAACAGTGTAGTGTAGACACGCTGCTGCAATTTCTAAAAATCAGCTGCTGAAAGTCAACTTAAAGTAAGTCGACTTCCCTCGGCAGTGTAGACATAGCCCTAGTGTGGGTAGGGTTACCATCTTTACACCAGGGGTGCGCAACTCAAGTATGTACCTGGGCTAGAGTTGACATTGGCCAAAGCTAGGAGGCTTTGAGTGGCATGCCAATGCTGGGGAATGTAAAGCGCTGCACCAGATTTTTTGCCATAGATTTGAGAGGAGGAAGGGGTGAGAGAGAGACAGGGAAGGAGGGCGAGAGAGAGAGAGACAGGAAAAGAGGATAACTAGTAAAATCTGCAGCTGGTCAGCTAGAGCAGTGAAATTGACAAGTTTTCTGGGCACTGGGCTTTGAGTCAGGGAGGGGGGCTGCTGCCTGGCTGCCAACCTAGGAAGTGGATGACTGCCACCCAATCCGAGCTGGGGCAGAGGAGGCTTTCACGCCGGCTGGGACCCAGGGATGTGGGCAGGCGGCTGCTGCCCATCTTCAAGCCAGAGTGCTGGAGGCTGTACCCCAGCTCGTGAGACGCAGGAGGCTGCCACTCGCTTCCCCCAGAAGCTGGGGGCTGGGACCTGGCAGGAAGCGGAGGGGCTGCCGCCCGCCTCCCCGTTGGGAGCTGTGACTTGGCTGGAAGTGGGTTGCTGCTGCCACCCGCCTGGTAACAAGCACTGTCTAAATGTACCTTCACATAGAACATTTTAAAAAGGGGAAAGATATGGTGAAACTGGGGGGCCTGCAGTGCTTCCCTTAACACCACACAAAATGGCAAATCTTACAAGCAACTGAGCTAACCCGTGGTTACAGTAATGAGCGTTGAGGGTATGGAGTGTCTTCGCGGGGGCTGGCAGGGCTTGCAGGTTTGATCACAGTGGGCAGATAGCTGTATTTTATACTGCTAAACACATTAGGTATGAGAGCAAAACCAGACTAGCACATAAAACTATTCATCTAGGATCCATTCAGAGCAGCAGAAGCCAAAATATAAAAGCATTATCTGTCTGCCTTAATCACATTTCACAGTGCACTAATTGAAGCTGTTCTGAAGCACAATCCCAATTCCTACCTGCTTTCTGCCACTGTTTCAAGGAAACAAACCTAATTATGGTTTTCTGTAGCCTTTCATTAAGGACTGCATCCCTCAATCCTTACCCAAGTCAAACTCCTCTTGAAATCAATGGAGATTTGCTTAAGCAAATCTTTTCTCAGGCAAAGTTCCCACTGACGTTACAGAAGGAAATTAGGGTCCTTTTAGCCTCTCCCACAGGGAAAAGTCCTGGGAGGAAAAACATCACAGAGTTTCCTCTGAAATCTTCAGGGGGAAAAGGACACTGGTGCAAGTTTTGTCTGCAGTAGCAGGTAGGGGTTTTGGTGCTCAGACCATATGGATCTTCGAAAAATCTACTAGATACACAGAACCATCAGCATGGAGGCCCTGTGCCTTCACACTGGCTTAGAGACTATTGTCCCTGACCTAGCTTCCCGGCTGCTTGGCTTCTGAGGGGATAGCACCTCATTGTTTTGAATGGCCCTTTGTAACCCCCATTTTCGAATGTAAAGCAATCTAAAATGAATCTTCCGAAATCACATATAAAATTGCTTTCATATTTCTCTCTAAAAGATAACTCTCCTAGACTGACGACTGAGTGTAAATTCTTGGCCCTGTTAAAGTCATGCAAGTTTTCCCATTGACCTCAAGAAGTCGGGGTTTCTCATTAAGAGTGGAAATAATTCTGACAAAGAGTGAGATGAGTAGGGAACAGCCAGGGGATTAATATTAGACAAAAGTTGGGGCTATTGTTTATTGCAGAGATGCTCTTGCTTATTTTCTCAGCTGTGTTAGGAATGAAACTATTGGGAACAAAGGAAACATCCTGGAGTTTTTCTTGTAAATTACTGCCTCTTGATAAAGTTCAGTAGGTTGTGTATGGCCAAGTAGGGATAAAGGCTGGTGATTAAAAGTTCTGTGGATGGGAAACATTATGTATCAATGAGGCTAAGGAATAAACATTAGTTAATGTTACATGAACCTCACATTTATATTTAATTACTGCGGGGGTGGGGGAGAGAGAAGAATTTTCAGTGACATAAACTGAGTTGGTGATGGTTAGTTGGAGAGCAACGTAGCACCAAGACTTATCCTCAGGGTATTCAGTATTGTCCTAGAAATACCTCTTTTCAAGTATTTTTTTTAACAGGCAGTAAGTACATGCTTCTATCTTTCCCCTCATTGTCTCCCCTCCCCCACCCTCTTCTTTCTCAAATACTTCCTTGCCCTGTAATAAATTGTATGAAGTGGATGATCACTAAATGATGTTGTTTGACAATGTCAGACAAGTTAGAAGATACATTTTTTATGTCGTCCATAACAGAAAATATGGTTTACTGATACAATCTTCCTCTGATTACATATTTGATAAACCAAGCATATAAATAAGTCACTCTGTAAATACAACCAAAGCTCAAACCACTATCACATTTAGGCCCAAATACTACCTACCTTACTCAGGCGTGTAGTTGTTTACCTTGATGACGATGATGAGCACTCGGTCTTGGATCTTAAATTGTAAACTCTAAAATAATCTAAAAATGCTTGAAATCCTCAAGGGAAACAGGAGGAGGAGGGAAAGCCCTGGAAAAATGTTAGCCTCTGACTTATATTTTAGCATTTTGAGTTTTCCCAATTCCAGAGATGATATGTTGTTGAAAGCTTAACACCCTTCCCTCATGCTCCGATTGATTACATCTAGCCTTATGTTTGGATGTATTCACTGTTTTGACAGTGTGTGCTCGGCCCATAGGATTATCTTCTTTTGGAAATTCGGTCATAAACTGCTAATAAGATCCTGGCCACAAATAAGGGGCCGCTCAGTGAAGGGACTATCTCTGCCTCAGGAATCTACCACAATAGGGTGTGAGATTTGATACCTCAGCAACCACCCGACCCCCCAGCAAGTGAGAGTATAAAGGCAACCTGGCGCAGATGGAGCTGGGACCCAATAGCGAGTCATTGAGTGGGAAGGAGGAGGCGAAATGTGAGCAGAGGAAGAGGGGGCACAGCATCTCACGGTCCCTTATGTCTGTCTCCTAAATGTTCATCGATGTTGGAAAAGGTTGGCTGGTTCAAACTTTCGGGGTGATTTAAAAAGGAGGAATGCCCCTTTCTCCCCCAGCCTCTTTCCAGCCCAGTAAGCCTCTGTAGGAAAAGAATGATGCACTTACGAGATCCTGGAGGGAATCTCTTCTTCGGTCTTGAAGCGTCCTGTCCACATGAGGATTTTTTTGTCAAACTTGGAAGGTCTGTATTTGCCAGGTATTTTGTATATCTTCTCAGCTTAAAGATAAAGCAGAGAAAAGCACCTAATCACTTTGTGCACTAGAGGGGTAGTGGGATTGGGGGGATCTCTAGCCATGCTCCATCTCTGTTACTGGGTTCAGTGGCTTTGATTTGCTGTGGTAAAGACCTTAACCTTTACTCTTGGATCCCCTTTCCTGCACCTCAAATCACCACTATTTTCTACCGTTGCAGCGGCGTTGTAGCTGAGTGGATCCCAGATATTAGAGAGACAAGGTGGGTGAGGTAATATCTCTTATTGGGCCAACTTCTGTTGCTGAAAGAGACCAGAAGAGGAACTCTGTGTAGCTCAAAAACTTATTTCTCTCACTATGATCACGTTTGCACCTCTGGGAAGAAGCTGGATCTACCAGGAATTTGCTGATTTGTATGCCTGCTCCTACTACTGCACGCCAAACATCTACACCCCGCTGCAACACGGCCGAGGAGTAAAACCCCATTTCCACACAGGGCTCCAGCCCATTTTCAACTCCACTCCCAGTGCTAAAGCCCCATAAGAGATCAAGTGTAGCTGCTCCGCCCCCCCCCCCAGTCCAACCCAAACATCCAGCTGTTCATTCAGCCTGGCCCAGGACAGCCGCAGGGCCCCAGATCGGGCAGGTGGCTCCAGCACGCGTAGCAGCGCCCCCAGTCCCGCGCCTCACTCGGGAACGTGGCCAGCTGCTTTCGCTGCAGCTTTCAAAACCCAGGCCCCGCCGCATCCCGCGCTCGCCGCGCCCCCAGAGCTCAGACCCGGCCGCTGCAGCTCGCCGAAGGGTGGCCCCGCGGCCCCAGAAAAGTGAGTCTCAAAATGAAGAGCCAATGCTGCTTCCACCGTCCCCCCAAATCCCGTGTCTCTACCCCATCTGCTGGGGGGCTAGCAGGGGGCTACACGCTAGATCCAGCCAGGGCTTGGACCCAAGCCCCCCATTGTGCCAGTAACAGGAGGGAGATCCAGCCTTGGGAAGAGCCGGGACACGTCCCCGTGGGGCGCCCCTGGTGCCGGCTCCTGGAGGGAAGGGGGTGTCTCTGGGCTCACCCGAGCTGCCGGCCCCGGGGCTCCGGTCCTGGGCGCTGCTGGAGGAGGCTGCAGGGGCCGGGATCCCCCGGGCTGCCGGCCGCAGCAGCGGGACTTGGAGCTGCCCGCCGGCCAGGAGCCGGGCCAGGCAGACGCGGCTCCCCGCTGCCGCCAGCATGTCGAGGAGGAGTCGCGCTGCGCGGGCCGGGCAGGCAAAGCCGAGCGGGGACCTCTGGGCACCGACTCCAGCCCCTCGCAGCCTCCCTGCGCCCGCCCCCTTCTCCGGGCCCGGGAGCGGAGCGGAGCTGCCTCCTCCCTCCAGCCCCGAGAACTTCACCAGCTCCTCTTGGCCGCCCCCCCGAACCTCCCTCAGCGGGAAGTGCTAGTCCCAGCTGCTGCAGCGCTGGTCCGGCAAGCCAGGGGCTGCTGGCTTCCCTCTCAGCCCTTGGCAAACGCTCCCCCTTCTCCTGGGCAGGCGGCAGCTGCTTCTCTTGGCGGGTTCTGATGGCCCCGTCTCCCTCTGCCTGCCCTCTGGCCTTCTTACCTGCCACCCCCTCAAACTGCTGCCCCCAGCCACCCTCTCATTGCTGCTCCAGTGAGCTGGGCCTCATGGGTGAGAGAAGCCAGGTGGATTCTGCTTCTGGCTTAAGGGGGACCAGATGGCAAGGGTGAAAAATCGGGACAGGGGATGTGGGGTAATAGGCAGGTGTATATAAGACAAAGGCCCAAATATCGGGATTGTCCCTATAAAAGCAGGACGTCTGATCACCCTATTCTCACTGGGCTGGGGTTGAGAGGACTGGTCCAGGCTAGCAAACTGTGAGGGAGAGAAAAACATCCAGCAGCATTTGCTACCCACAGGTAAAAGTGTGTAGCAAAAAATACTTCACGCATATGTAGGATAGACCCCTTGTAAATTAGCAAATGTCGGGGAGAAGAGGATTGTAAAGTCAGCCTCTGTCGCATCAGACTTCCCTCTTGCCAGTATCATGTACTTAGCTTGCCCCAGTGTGCACAGGGCCTAGCAAAATGGAAGCCTGATTCTTGAATGGCGCCTATAGATGCTACCACAATGCAATTAATCAGTAACAATAGATCCTGTGCCTGCATCGAATCTCACTGCTGCCATGCTAGGTAACTGCCAGCACCAGCACAAATAAATGTTTTGCCAGCCTGAGAACCAGTCATGTTCTGATACGCATGAAATGCCCAACAAGAAAGTGTAGATGTTCTGTTTAAAAGGGACACAAAAATCAACTCCAGCAACTAGTGCCAGTGCAGTGTAAATGCCCATTTTGGGGCTCACAAAGTCAACAGCTAAGAAAGCCCCTAATTTTCAGTTTAAAAATATCAAGACTAATATCATTGTTGCTAAATTATATTTCTAGTCCTTTGCCATGTAAAATGGCCTTGTGAATGAATATTAATGGACTGCAGGGACTGGAAGCCTGTCACTGATTTTTCCTAAAGGTCCTGGATTATTCATAGAACCCTTTCTTCCACTTAGGGCTGGCCTTTGGGAACCTATGAATCCCATGGCCACAGATCCCTCAGTCATTGGAAGGAACCCCACCAGTGTCTGAGGGAGGCAGTGCCAGCTACGCTGTAACCGATAGTAACAACACTGCTTCATGCAGCCTCCCAGCAGAATTTTCCTTTCTGAAAGAACATAAGAACGGCCATACTGGGTCAGACCAATGGTCTAGCTAGCCCAGTATCCTGTCTTCCGACAGTGGCCAATGCCAAGTGCTTCAGAGGGAATGAATAAAACAGGTAATCATCAAGTGATCCATCCTGTCGGCCATTCCCAGCTTCTGGCAAACAGCAATCCCTGCCTGTCCTGGCTAGCAGCCATTGAAAGGGGTCAAATATCTCAACAGGCTATCATAGTGCAGTTTAATTACCATCAAAGGTCTTAGGAGGTGATGGTGAGTTTCCATGTTTGCTTGCCTGCCTGCCATGGAAAAATATCAGAACTGTCAAAAGGAGTCACTGTTTGTCAAGTAGCAAACAGCCCATTAGAGCACAGGCTGTGGGATCAACCTAGCAAAAATTGTTCCCAAGTTTACTCTCCCAGAACAATATTACTCCAACAGCGTTAAAAGCCTGAGCCTGGATTCTCAGCCACACTGCTGCTCTTTTGTGCTCCTCTGGCTTTTCAAAAGGCTGTGAAGCCATCTTAACTGGTCAGCTGATGATTTCTCCTGCATGATCTAGTGCTCATGCAGTTTCTTGTGTAAGGGCATACCTGAGAGAAAGGGGGAAGCTCTCTATGTCCTGGTATTATCCTATTGCCAGGACAGTCCCTTTGTCCAACAGGCAGCTTGGCACAGCTTAAAGCAGCACTGAGGCAAAGTGGCCTCTTGCCAGCTCTAAGACTGGGGGAATACAAAGATGGCATAAAGCCACCTTCCCATTCACCCTTTGCCCCTCACTAAATGCAGCTCTCTGGATTAGAGAATCTGGCTCCTGGTAAATAAGGGGTTCATAATTCTGACTGCATTATGTTAGCAACCTTAGGAAACTCTTGAAAACTTCAGGGTGCAGTAATTAGCATTTTTCTTCACCTTGCTGCTTATAGGGTAGGGCTTCACATTTATTTCTTATGGTATCCACTTAATAAAGAGGCAGAAAATAATTTCCACATAGAAGCAGTATGTTTACTACTTCCTGCACAGAAAACCATCTGCTCTATATCATGGATGGGACGAGATTTTTGTTTTGTTCTCTGTGCATGTGCACAGTACATTATTTGTGTCCAATCTCATGTACATCCTAAAAGAGCGGTCCAGTATGCATCAGGAAATCAAGTGTCTTTTGCAAAAATTGGAGGTGGGCTGAAAATGCCTCTGAGGAACTAGCATGGATTTTGCATTATTTAGTTCCTTGCAGAATTTCCTTATGATTTTCTGCAGATATAAATCATTTCTTTCCATTTTATGGCAAACAAACCAACACTTTCTGCAAAAGTGCTGCAAATGGTAGCTATTATGGTGCATCTCTTCCATCAGGTATTTTGGCTGCAAAAGTTAAAATAAAAAAAAAAAACTGCCAGTGGAAGATGCCTATGGATCTTTTGTACGAGGAATTTCAGTGGATTGAATCAAATTAATAATATGTTCCATTGCTGTGTGACAGGTCTGTTGCATATTTTTCATTCATCTGGCTCCATTTGGGAAGTCTTCCGGCAGCCAGTGCGCAGTTGTAAAACAGCTTGTAATGTAAATGAAACCACTGTCCTGACTCCATCTGGCCTCTGGCTCTAGCAAATCTGCATGCTACATGATGTCTCTTTCCTCACCTTTTACTTCAGAATCCAGTGCTAGTAGCAAAGAGATATGTGGAACAAACCAGTTTCATTTTTCAGTACAAAGCTGAATCAGTATCATGTCACATGTGCTAATATCGCATACATCCATATTTTTAGCATATCACCACTTCTCTCAAGGCTCAAAACTGCAAATTCTAATGATATACTTTTATTCCAGATGAGAAGTACTTTTGACCTTTTCTGCTTTCACAATGCTTGACAGAGCAAAGAGGCGCAGTCTGATTGCAAGGGCCTCAGACAGTGGTGGCACCTTGCTTTCTCTTGTTCTCTGCCTGTGGCACACGCCAGTTTAATTCAAACTATTAGGCACATTCGAGGGGTATCTGGGTGAAATTTAATAGTCTGTGATATATAGGAAGTCAGACTACATGATCTATGGACCCTTCTGGCTTTCACCTCTATGAAACTATAGGAGATCTGTTGTACTTTAAAAAGTTAAAATTTACAAATTAATATCCTTATATCAGTTGAAACACATATATGTGGATTTAAGAAGAAATGGGAAAGAAATCATTGCAAACAGTAGCACCTGCAGGCACAACCCCAATGATAATTCAACAATTTTTGCATTAAAAATATTTCTAATGCATGAGTAAAAAGACAGATCACTTTTACGGGTATTAGGGCAGCACTAGAACTTCCTTGTCCAACACAAACACACAAAAAGGTGCAATATTAATGCACCACTAGATGGCAGCAGCACAAAAAAATACATAAAACGCTGTAGTTCAGCAAGTAGAATGGGTGTGAAATGCTCTGGAATGCTAATATGGCTTATTGCCTTTAAAACAAATATTGAAGTGCTACCAAACAGTTCACCTTAATTATTCTCCCCTGGTGGAGGGTGAGGTAGGTAACTCTCTGTGAGCCTTATAAATCTAAATGTATACATAATCGTAATTGTTTCTGAAATCAAATGTTTAAGAGCCACATACTGTGGCCCTGACAATTGCTGAAAAACATGATCACTAAAGAAAAGTAAAGTACTCATAGCCACTCCACATAGTATAACCATAATTAAATAGACTCTATAATGCAGATTGCAGTGCGTCACCTCCATCTCCAGGGGTATCTCCCTTCCCCCAAAAGCTCCCTCCAAAAATGCACTTTGTAGCATGCCCTGAGGTCAACAGTTTTGGACTGTTTCAAATTAAGATGAGGGAGGTTGACTCCCCCTGACTAAGAATGCTTTCTAGATGGTTTAAGAAGGCCCCAGGCTGTTGAGACACTCACCTGTTGGAAGGATGTTGCAGTGGTTAGGGTACTAACCTGGGAATAAGGAAACCCAATTCTGTTTTGCCACAGACTTCCTGGGTGATTTATGACAAGTCACTTAAATCCAGATCCCCAAAGGTATTAGGAGTCTAAATACCTTTGAGGATCTAAGCCTTTGTATCACAGGTGATTATCAAATGGGTATAATAGTACTTCCCTCTCTCACATTGTCAGGTATTGTCAGGATGAAAACATCAAAGATCATGAAGTCCTCAGATACTGCAGTAATGGAGGCCCTGGAAACAACAAAAATCCACGCTGAATGGAGCTTTCCATGTTAGTAACATTATTTGAACCGTGTGTCTGAAATTCTGACCGAAATATGTATTAGGATCTGCAGTAAAATGGACAGCTCTCAAGGTACAAAATTTTTTCTTTTATTGTCCTGTTGACATAAAAGTGCAGGGTTTTGAATGATCATGTCCTAGTTCTTGAATACTTGCCCTCCCCTATTCTACATGTCAACGTGGAAAGCTATTTTTGTATCAATCTATATTTAAAGGAAAGAGACATTAAATGCCTTAGTATATGAGTCAATTTTATTTCCCGAATCAGAGTTTAGTCAGATAGCATATACTTGGACCATATACATTATGTATATTTGAAGGGGTTTCTGTTTGCTCTTTTCCCCCAGAGATCTTGTGTACTGTGGCTATATATGGTTCTAAACTGCAATTATTTAGTGTTTTGTGCTTATTATAATAAGCTAAGAGAGTTTTTGCCATTTAATCACATGCATTTAATTAGCTATTTCATTCCCCTCACAGAACAACGTCCCACTAATTTCAAACAATGAAAATTCCATGCTGGAGCTTTCTGTGGTCATTATGATGTTTAAAGGATAGAGGTGGGGGTATATGTGTGTGTCACTTCTGCTGCTGTTACAAGTAAATGTCTTTAAAGCCTCCCAAAACATCACCTATCATTGTGACAATGAATGGCAGGGTCCTTCCACACTAAGAAAGTGGAGGTTGTTTTAAAGTAAACAGCACAATCTGTTTAGTACTACACAGTCTAAGACACAGGCAATGACTCCACAGTTAAGGTGGTGCTGAGATTTGGACTTGACTCAGGAATGAAATCCTTGTTTTTCACACTTTGATGACCGAAATCCACCTCCAGAACTGAGGGCAGGACTACACGGCTGGCAAAATTCGGGGGGCAGTTGATGGGAGTTACACAAGCTATGCAGAGTAGCTTGCGTAACTCCCGTTGACTTCGTAACTTCCCTTTAGTGCACCATCTCCACTGTGCTGTGTCAACAGGAAATGTGTTCCTATCGACACAGCGCTACGCTTTTTGGGGAGGTGGTTTTATGAGATCAACTTCTGGACCAATTGACTATGTCTTCACCACCGCTCAATCGAACTGGAAAAATCAATCTGATGGCTGTGAATTTGCCGCCGTCAGTGTGTACATAGCCAGGCACTCTCACTCTTCCTGGGACGACTGAATTTTCTATAGGTTTTTTGTTTGTTTGTTTCTGGGATCCAGATGGTGCCTCCCTTTCCCCCAGCCACGTGGCCTTGGCAGGGAACTGTGGAAAGGTGCCAGCCAGAAACTCCAGCCAGCAGGAACAGAAGCAGGGACCTTCAGACTATTCAGTCAAAACTTGGATTGTTCCCTTTTTCTGCCCTGTTTGCTCCAACCCTCCCTCTCTCCCCCCTCCAGTCTTCATCTCAGCTTCACTCCACACATGCCTTTCTTAATGTCTTCTCCCCTGTCCTGTCCACCTCACCCCCTTCTCTTTCTTTCTCTTTCCGTTTAGCTGATCTCCTCCTAACTCCCCAAAAAATTATGGAACTGACATGATGTTTGCCACCATCAGGTTGTTCACTCTGCTGGTGTGTTCTACCCCTTCACCACCCTGTGTCTGTCTTGCCTTTTTAGACAATATTGTCTCATTTGTTTCTTTGTACTCCTCCATCTGCCTGTATCCATCAATTGTCTTCTGTCTTGTACTTAGTTTGTAAGCTCCTTGGGGCAGAGACTGTTCTGAGTTTGTTCAGCTCCTAGCACAATGGGGTCTAAGTCCATGACTGGGGCTGCTAGGTGCTATGGTAATAAAATTATTAATTATAATTATTATACATTACCCTTGGCAGAGGAAACATTTAAAAATACTCCATTTTTGAAACTGGACCTTCAGCATCTCCCGTTTTTCCAGCTCTCCCTAGCTAAGGAAACACAGTCCCCATAAACTCTGCATGGTTCTCACATGTATGGTCTGATAACTGATGACAGGCCGCCTCAGGACACTTCTACATATCACATAACATAATTTGGCATATCCTTTACTAGTTCTGCTAAGAATAGTCAGCAGAATTGTCAAGCCCTATCAGATACATTGTTGGACTTACCAGTGCTGCCTTGCATAGAACTCTGGGGGGCCAGGGTGGCAGTCAATGGACTGGGTAGCAGAAGGCCATGAGGGGGATTCAGTGCCTGGGTGGAACAGAAATGTGTGTGGAGGGAGAAGGGTCCTGGAGTGAGGCAACAGTGGATAGGCTTGAGGCCTGAGGGTTCATCAGGCCACAACTCCTCTCCATTCCTCTTTGGCCGCCCATGCCCCACATCTCCCTCATGCTCTCCTCATAAAAATCTGCCACATCCCTACCCACCTCCATTCCTCCCAAAATGGATGCTTGCCCCGCTAGGCTAATCCTACAGCCCCATGCTCTAAACATATTACCACTGTTGCTCCCAAACTCTCCCATAGTCCCCAGGAGAAGGATCACAAGCTAAAACAGGGAGAGAACAGATTAAAGAATATTTAGATAAATGAGATGTGTTTCAGTGAGCAGGGCCTGATCAGATTCACCTTGGGGTACTTAAGGAACTAGCTGAAGCAGTCTTGGAACTGTTAGCAATTATATTTGAGAACTCATGGAGGATGGGTGAGTCCCAAAGGATTGGAGAAGGGCAAATATAGTTCCAATCTTTAAAAGAGTGAACGAAGAGGAGCTGGGAAATTATAGACCAGTCAGCCTAATTTTGATACATGCATAGATACTAGAACAAGCTATTAAACAAGCAATTTGTCATCCCCTAAAGGATAACAGGGTTATAAGGAATAATCAATATGGAGTGGTCAAGAACAAATCATGCCAAAACAACCTAATTTCCTTCTTTGACAGGCCTTGTGGATGGGAGGAAGCAGTAGACATGATATATTTTGATTTTAGTAAGGCTTTTGACACAGTCCCACATGACATTCTCATAAGCACATTAGGGACATGTGGTCTGGAGAAAATTACTTTAAGGTGCAGAACTGGTTGAAAGATCATACTCAAAGAATAGTTATGAATGGTTTGCTGTCTAACTGGGAGGGCATATTTAGTGGTGTCCCACAGGAGTCAGTCGTGGGTCTGTGAGGACATGGGCCATCCCTCCCTGTTTGTCTGGGAGGGAGATCACACCCCATCACTATGGCACTTCTGTGGGGACAAAAGCTCAAAGGGGGGATTATTAGTGTTCAAGGGTTTGGGCCCCTCAGGCAGGAGCAGAGCAAACAACCAGTCTATGGTCCCAGGCCCTCAGGCAGCGTAGGGCAATTACGCAGTCTATGCCCCCAGGCCCTCAGGCAGAGGGTGAGTACCAACAGTCTAGGGGTTCTCCAGTGGGGGAGAGTACCAACACAACCTAGGGGCTCACAAGCAGGGGCTGAGCACCATCAGGCCTTCTGGCCGATGATGAGATAGCTGCCACCCCAGGGGTGAGGTCGGCAGCAGGGGAACAACTGGGTCCCAGCCCAGGACCCTCACAGCAATGGAGTGTTCCACCACTGGGTCAGCGGAGCTCCAGCCGAAACACACCAATGTGGTATCAGGCAACAGCACAACCAGACTGTAGTCTGGTTCCCCTGGGCTACTTCCTACCTCCCCTTCCTGGAGTACCAGCACCTCAAGGTCATCGTCCATCTCCCTGGGGTAAACAGCAAGTGGTAACCCCAACAGCTCCTCCCAGGCGGCAGGCAGCTCCAGTGGGTCCCAGGCAGCAGGCAGCTTCGGCAGCTCCTCCAGCTCCTCAGCTCTACAGTGGTCAGGCTTGGGCACCAACACTGGGGGAGAGACGTCCTTCTGCTTCAGCAGCTCCAGTCCAACTGAGCTAGAGGACTCACCTTTTATGCTTCCTGTCCCACCTTTCTGCTTCTGGCAGAGCAGGTGTGGGTGTCCTGGCTCCATCCATCAGGGGGAGGATAGGGGTTCCTCCCTGTCCATCTCTGACGGAAGCCATACCCCCTCGCTACAGTTTGCTACTATTGAATATTTTCCATTAATGACTTGGATAATGGGGTGGAGAGTATGCTTATAAAATTTGCAGATGACACCAAGGTCGAGGGTTGCAAGCACTTTGGAAGACAGCATTAGAATTCAAAATGACCTTGACAAATTGGAGAATTGGTTTGAATTCAGCAGGATGAAACTCAATAATGGTAAGTGAAAAGTACTTCAGTTAGGAAGGAAAAATCAAATGCATAGCTAGACAATGGGGAATAACTGGCCAGGCGGTGCTGCTGAAAAGGATCTGGGGTTATAGTGGATCACAAATTGAATATAAGTCAACAATTTGATGCAGTTGTGAAAAAGGCTAATATCATTCTGGGGGGTATTAACAGAAGTGCTGTCTCTAAGGCCTGGCAGGTAATTGCCCTGCACTGCTCAGCAGTAGTGAGGCCTGAGTTGGAGTACTGTGTCCAATTCTGTGTGCCATACTCTAGGAATGAGGTGGACAAAATTGGAGAGAGCCCATCGGAGGGCAACCAAAATGATTAGGTGGCTGGAGCACAGGACTTATGAGGAGAGGCTGAGGGAACTGGGCTTGTTTAGTCTGCAAAAGAGAAGAATGAGGGGGGATTTGATAGCAGCCTTTAACTACCTGAAAGGGGGTTCCAGGGAGGATGGGGCTAGGCTATTCTCGGTGGTGGCAGATGACAGAACAAGGAGCAACGGTCTCAAGTTGCAGGGCAGGAGGTCTAGGTTGGACATTAGGAAAAAGTTTTTTACTAGGAGGGTGGTGAAGCACTGGAATGGGTTACCTAGGGAGGTGGTGGAATCTCCATCCTTAGAGGTTTTTAAGCTGAGGCTTGACAAAGCCCTGGTTGGGATGAAATAGCTGAGGTTAGTCCTGCTTTGAGCAGGGGTTTGGACTAGATGACCTCCTGAGGTCCCTTCCAACTCTAATATTCTATGATTCTATGATTCTAAATGAGAAAAGGCTTAAAAAACTTGACCTATAAGAAAAGGATATAAAAAGTGGGCATGTTTAGTCTTGAGAAAAGAAGACTGAGGGGGGACCTGATAGCAATCTTCAAATAAGTTAAGGACAGTTATAAAGAGGACTGTGATCAATTGTTCTCCATGTCCATTGAAGGTGAGACAAGAAGTGATGGACTTAATCTGCAGCAAGAGAGATTTAAATGATCTTTCTAACTCTAAGGTAGGTAAACTCTGGAATAGAATTCCAAGGGCAGTTGAAAAATCCTTGTTATTGGAGGTTTTTCAGAACAGGTTGGAAAAATGCCTGTCAGGTTTGATCTAGGTTTACTTGATCCTGCTTCAGTGCAGGAGACTGGACTTATGACCTCTCAAGGTCCCCTCCAGCCCTATGTTTCTATGGTTTAACATGCTTTTCCCCCATGGCCTGCCCTCTGCCCCCAAACCTTGCCCCCTGTCCTCAACCACATTCAGCTTTTAAACAATATGATATTGGTCTATCTTCATAAGTACACTGATATGTATGGGTGGAAAGCTCTAGGGCAGGGACCGTCTTCTTGTTTTGTGTTTGTACAGTGCCTAGCACAATAGGGTCCTGATCCATGACTAGGGCCACATGGTACTACGGAAATACAAATACTAACACCAATACTAATAATAAATTAATAACAAATCAGAGCTAAATATTATTTATATTTGAAGCTTGAGCAAAAGTTCCGAGGGAGGGAGAAAGAGATAAACAAACAGCATTTTAAATAATAAATGTTATTACTTTAATCATATCCCATGTCTTAAGCTTTCTGAAAGCAACATACGTGTATACAGTGGTCTTTCCAATTGCCTCCTTCTCCTGGCCAGCTGCTGAAAAATGACCATCATAGTATGAGCTTTGTTTCTGTCTTTTCCATGAGTTTTGCTGTTGCAGAAGGAGCTAAATTCCAGCAATTTCAGATTTACAATACAAAACGTTTTACATTCAGAACAGTACTCAACACATTGTGATGTATGAGCAGCAATCATATATACAGTTATATGTACTTATTCTCTTCTAATCAGGCTCAGTATTATTCACGCAATTGTTCATTCCTGTACGTAAGATGCACCCTTATAATTTACACTCATTCTAAATGAGTGTATATATACAGCTAAGTATTTACTGTCAAAATCACTGTGTTGTATATACTTATAGTTGAAAGTATGATCTATAATAAGACAAATAACATACTGCATTACCTATTTTAGCACAAATTTACTTGAAAAATCAAATGTTTGTTTTAACAGAGACTGTTAAAACATTACAAAAGTATAATATAAAAATATTCATTTCATGTTCAGTAGATTGCTAATACAGATGTAAGTAAAATAACACTGGAATTAGTGGGCTTGATTTTGATCTTCCTTGTCTTCAAGTTACTTCTGATTTATGAGAATAAGGCCCAATATCAAAAAATTATATTTAAGAAATCTATGTAATTCTGGACTACCATTGCATAGAAGTTAAAATATAAAGTGATATTTTCCAATTTTGCAGGTTAATTGCATGACTAAGTATTCTTTAGAATCCTAGTTAATATCAGTCAAACTTTGGGCAATTGCTAGGTGCTGGAAAGGGTTCATTGTCATTTTCCTTTCAAGATCGGACTTCCTTACTAGTATGATAAAAGCTAAAATTTTCATGACATTTTTTCATTGATCCCAGTCATCAAATGATTTATACAAACTAGATGAAGGATGTTGAAGTACATGAAGTACTAGATGTTGAAGTACATGCCATTATCATGTTTTAGCACAGAGTGTTTCCTTATTTGGACAAAGACGACACCTCTGGACAAGTAATCTGGGACAGATTCCCTTAACATATTCTTTCTTCTTCATGCACTGGAACAACAGCCTGTGTGGGAGGATTTGGGGGAAGAAAAAGGGATTGACAATAAATACAGTTACAGACCTGTGGAAAGTCTTTCATTTTTGATATAGGTCTGTTTCTTTGGTTATTTATCACCAAGGCATCTGAACACTTTCACTCTCCTCTTGCTGCCTGAGGATAGGATGGGGTGGTATTGGGGTTTTTATTTATTTATTTTGGCCTTCTCCTGAATTGGTCATCCCAATGTGAAGCTGTTTATGCATCCTGGAAGATCACATCCCATGTGGGCTGGACGTGGCCTTGGGGAGAGCAAGGGGCAGATCTAGAAAAGAGCTGGCTCACTGTAATTACTCATTTCCTATCTAGCTGCTCCACCACTACACAATCATATGCTAGACAATCTCTTCCTTGATATTGTCCCAGCTGTATTTTTAGGAGGAACATCCTCTCTTGTCAGGCTATGTCTGGAGACTTCAAAATGGCAATTGCCATTCTTCAAAGTTTTTTCAGATTTACAGCAAGAGTTTGTGATAGGATACTGGGGGGTTGTACATGTAGATGCCAAAGACATTTGGCTAACAGTAAGGCTGCCTGCGCTTTTGGAAGAATAGTTGTAAATTATTTTGAGAAAGGCAGATTTTGTGTTTGTTTCTTGCTTATAAAGTATGATATAGCACTTAGGAAGGAAGGTGCAGCATAGAATCCCATAATTTGATATTAAAATCACAGTGATCTCAACTGCTGGCCGGTATTTACCAAACGTAGTGGTGTAGACAGGGATGAATATAATCCAAGCTATGAAGTAAATGAGCATGCCAAAGGTTATGAATTTAGCTTCATTGTAATTCTCAGGTAATTTCCTGCCTTTAAAGGCAAATATGAAGCAAATAAAGGCCAGAGCAGCTATGTAGCCTAACATAATCCCAAAAGCCACAATAGAACCTTCATTACATTCCAGTATAATCACTCTGCGAATAAAGAAATTTTGCTCAACAAAAGGGCTTCTAAAGGTTACCCAAAAAGTGCAAATGACAACTTGAATTCCAGTGCAGGTGACCACAATAGGAATAGGTTTGTAGAGACACTTCAGAAAGTTCTGTAATTTGGGATCAAAGCTGAAGGCCAGTAAAATTTTCAGTGACTTCATTAAAATACATGAGATGCAGAGTGCAAAGCTGATGCCAAAAAAAACTTGCCGGGCTTTGCATTTGAATTCCCTTGGCTTGCCAATGAAAAAGCCAGTGCTAGCAAACATGAAGAAGTGGCAGAGTAGAATAACATGACAAACAGTTAAACCGCCTGATGCTTTTACGACAGGGGTATCCAGGTTTCTAGTAAATATTGTGCTAATTGCAAAAATCAACACAACTCCAAGGGCAGAGAGGATTAGTAACAAAATAGCAAACCAGTCATTCCAGCTGAGGTACTGGACTGTCTTTTCGTAGCATGTAGTACTGTTCACAGGTGACCAGTGAGTTTTGTTGTTGCACGGAAAGCAGTAGTCCATATCTAAAAGGAGAAAGTGGAGATTACTGAGAAAGATCAAAGTAGGCAGATTATCAGAGATACAGATTTGTTCTGAGTTCTAGAAGAGGAAAATGTAATGTTTTATCTGGGACTCAAAATAATACCCTTTAAATTAAACGTATTACCTCATGGATATTTGGAACTATAATTCCTTTAGAAAGTCTATTTCTACTATGGAGGAAAATTCTGAATACCTTACTGTTACTTTGCAGTACCTTACTGTTACTTTGCAGAGAAATTTTGCAAATGCTTCGGTTTCTATGAACAGTGTAAAAAGAGAGTGGAATATAATTTACTGCCGGTTGCTATCAGAATATTCAAAACATATTGTACCAAAAATTTCTTCAGCCCACTTTTTTCTTTTTCCTCTTCTATTCTTCACTACCCATTTTAAAATCTTTATGAAACTAGGTACTGGTACTGAAGGCAGGAATTGAACTCCTCATCCTTCGTGCATCTATGAGATGCTATTGTATACCCTAACCTGATGGTACTCCCATTATAGACAGAACAGGTGTTTGGTAACCAAAACTAATATCCACAGTACTTCTGTTGAAATGGATGCGCTGCAGAAAGACTTGGAGGATTCTTTTCTAGTTTTAAATGATCCAGACATGCAAATTTAGGCTCGGATCCTATCGATGGAGCCACAGGGTTAGGCCCCTGTGCCCAAATGGCATCTCAATGAAGTCAATAGACATCCATTTACCTGGACCCAATTCCAGGATCGGATCCTACATCTGGGGCTATTTGGATTGGAGGTTTGATTCAGTCCATTAGAGAGGTCAGGGTTAGACAAAGGATCTGAATTTTCTTAAAAGTTGAAGGATGTTTTGGATCCAGATTTTGGGTTCAAGCCATTTCTACCTTAAACAGAACCATCTATGACAACAGGACTGTCTCACAAACCCAGAACAATCCCAGTAAATTGAGGCATCTAATCACCTTAGCTTAGGAAGAACTGATTTAAAAAAAATAATTTTGTGTTGAATACTCTTCCTGCCCTGTGTATTTAGGCCACTGAACATAGACAAATATACTTATCTCATTACAAATTATTTCCAAGTTGGAAAGCATATATAGCACATGAATAAAACAAATGCTTTACTTGGATCACAGTTCTTTACCTGTCCGATTAGTGTAATGGTCTTCTGGGCAGTTCACACACTCATAGCAGCATGTGTGTGGACTTGCTGAAACCTTCTTCATTTGTCCTGGTCTACATTTCCTGGAGCATGTTGATTTAACTTTCTGCAGTGTTATGGAGAAAATGAACAAACAAAATACAAACTAGGCACAACTAGAATGTCTCCCATTTAAAATAAACATCCCTCGGGTCATTCTACAAATGACTCTGTAAAAATTGCACTGTAGGTCTCCATGTTTATTATGTCTCCATATTTTCCATATGTACTCATTTCACAAGTAAAAGGCTGATGGAGTTTCTAACTGATAACCTTGTAATCCCATAGGTCACTTTTGAAAATGGGACTTGGACTTCTAAGTCATTTTGATGCTTTTGAAGATATGACCCTGACTCTGACCTTTGGGACTTTCTTTTGCATTGTCACCAGTAATAAAGATTTTGCACACTACAGTAGATGTCTGATCACAGCTGGGCAATCAAATTTTGCCCTCACTGTCATCACTGCAAGTCCACTGAAGGTAATAATGTTGTACAGGTGTAACTGATTGAGATTGTTTCCTGCACAATCCCCAAAACAGCAATGGGATTGGAGAACGGGTCTATTGATAAGGCACAAGATGGAACACAATCTAGCTCACTGTCTTTTTAGCTGTGTTGACTGTGCAGGGCTAGTAGAAGCCAAGAGTAAGAAAGGCTTATTTCTGTCACTAGAATGATCATAAACAAAAGGAACAGATGTGTTGCATAAGAAGTTGACATTTCTACATAATTACTTTTTAAATTAGAATCATACTATCAATTTCTTAAATAACATTTTTAGTACAGATGTAAATTGTAAACTGTCCAATATGAGACTATGTATAGGAGGAGCTGGATCTCAGCAGTGTCTCATTTGGAATCATTGAGACCACTCGCAGATGAAGGTATTAGTCAGGGTAAACAAGGGTGGCAGAATCTGGCCCTAAAGTAATGGAACATTTGAACCCTGACATCTGGGAGGAGTCTAAGTACATGAGAGGTGAATATTAAATACATACCCCAAGTACTAGATCCTGCAGGAGAAGGGCAAGGCATGGAACAAACTTCACAAACCATATTTTGTTCACTAACACTTTTGGATTTTATAAAACAAACACAGTGTGTCCTCCAGATACCTTTAAATTCAGAAACTCCATTTCTTTCTCCTCATCCTTGAAGATGAAGTCATCTTTCTGCAGGTCATATTCTGCCACCTCAGTGATCACCATCTGGCCACTGATTTCCTTCCAGAGAAGTACATCATATCCAGTGTTAAGGTCTCCTTTGGCATCAAAATGAACTTCTTTTTCATTGTCATTGAACGTTACTTTTTTAAGTTCTTCAAGCAGCTGTAGCAGTAAAAATTAAAAGCAAAGACACATCAGTATCCTTTTAGTTTGGTAAAATGGATATAGTTTATCATTTATATGGTTACATAAAGATCAGAAATACTGCTTTTTAGGAACAAAGAAATCTTAAAATCAGAAGGAGCCATTACAATCACCTCATATGTCCTGCATAACTCATGCCATAGAACGAGACAATCACACAGGTCCTTGTTGGCCTCAAAATCTATCCGTCTATATACCTAAAAAGCAGTTTTCTTATCATTTCTTTATATAATCATATAAATCCTCATGTTATTTCTTGTCCAGTTCTGTGACAATTTTGTACAATGAGGAAAGGAGAAAATCTTGCTGACAAGAAATGGAAAAAGCCTTCAAGAATGATCCTCTTGTAGACTCCTTGCCCTGGCTGATGCCAGTCACTAATGTCCATCTGTGTCTGAAGCAGAGACAGACAGAGTTTAGATTTAGATATGGATCCAGACTCAAACTTCCCAACCTCTCTGGGGGTGTTCAAATCCATAGCCAACTCTTAACATTTTTCACCTGTGATTCTGATGAAGCTATCACTCAATGCCATGCTTACAGGATGGGGCTGAGAGGGAACTTTGAAGTTAACCATCTTTCACGTCATTACATTTTCTTAGACAAACACCTTTTATTTGAATAAAATCAAAGAACCATTATTTTGAATGCAAACATGTTAGGCCAGTTTACGCTCTTAATTACACTGGTATAATGGTAACTTCTTGATGCTATACTGGTGTAAGAGCAAAGTTTATCGTTAATGGAGTTATGCTAATTTTCACTGGTGTATGCGGGAGGAGCATCAGGCCCTAAATTACTAAGATGCTGAGGCCCAAGTGTCAAAAGTAGCCTTTAACTTTGGGTGCCTCATGTTTTCTTATTTCAGATACCTTGTGCCCAATTTTCAGAGGTGTTGATTGTCTAGACCTCCAGATGAAATCAGAACTCAATTCTTCTGAAAATCAGGCTCTTGATGTCTTAAGCTGGAGACCCAAAAACAGAAAGATCCCAAATTAGAGACCACTTTTGAATAATTGTCTCTTTCTGGTTTGTCCAGGGTCACATATCAATGGGAACCAGTTAGCTGTAAAGGCTGAATCTCCACTGACCTCATGGTTTCTCAGTACAGGCAGGTGTGTTAAAGATTTTGTTTCAGCCTAAACTTTGAATATGCCAGCTTGTGGGGCGTAAGTGTAAACCCCAAGGGATACATTTTCAAAGCAGTGCATATTCAGTCAACTTCACAACTCCCTCTATGTCTTGGATTCTAAATAGATCTGTTCATTTCTACAGGTTTTGGAATATAAATTAAGATGTGATGTGAGTGCAATTCCATCACAGTTAATAAAATTGTATCCACTTATACCAGGCCCTTTGTGTTCAAAAGTTTATGTGAAAAGTTGATTGTTGTTTTCTTCAATCCCTATCTTGGTTTGATCTGTCCTAACCTGGGATAACAGGTCACATCAGGTCAGAGTGCTTCAGAGTCTGTTTGCCTTTTAAATGATCTTTGTTTAACCATCTCAGTAAAAGTGTGTAGAAGTGAATAGTCCTGACCAGGTACTTGGGTAAAAGGTCAGGTCAGGTTTATTTGTCTGATTTCTCCTGCTTTTTTCCCACTAACCCCTTCCTCCCCTCCGAAAACAGATGGGTATTAGGCAGAATACTTCACACATCCCAAAGATACCAGGGCCTGATTTTCCTGTCATTCACTCCAATATGAAATCAGGATTAACACATATACACACAAAAGAATGGCTTGCTTCAGTTTAACTTTCAGGTAAAGGTTCATGTCAGCTGAAAGACAACTGAACCCAGGCAAGAGGGAGGTAATGCTGGGAGGAAGTGCAAAATGTTTTGAAGAAATCCTGTCTATTGAGAGCATCTACCTACATATGGTTAAATTGGTCTGCGGCATCAGGGTCTTTAATACCTGGGGTATGTTCAGATACTAAGGTAGTGGCTGTTTAACTTCTTAAAAAAAGAGATTGATTAGATAGTTCTTATTGTATTAAAGATGGCTGACCAATCTCTAGCATGCAAACTTTGGTTTAAATTGGCATAGCAATGGCGAAGAAAGGAGTAAACATGTACCTATGTATCTAAATTCAGGGAACAGGTTTCTGGTGGGAAAGAGTAGCTTACACAATAACAAGAGGACAGAAGTGCCCAGCTAGTGAATATGGGTAACAAAGAAGAACTAGGGAATGAAAGGTGTTCAGAGAGGAGGAAACGTATTATAAACATACTTCCCAGGGGGCAAAAGCAACGGGATTCTTGCAGTCTCTGTCTTTGCATCGCTCCCGTATGGCATGTGCAATTGCATGGACTGCGAGCATAGTGCTCTGGATAAATCCTGGCTCGGTGTTGGCCCACAGAAAATCATCTCTCCAGATCTGACTGCGTCTCCCAGCCTTGTATATCAGATTCTCCTGGGAATAATTTGAAATGCACTTGTTCAAATCCTGGTCCTTCACATTTGTGCAGGCTGACAAAAGCACACTATATTCAGTTAAGAACGTATTGTTTTCAATGGGCTGCGAATGCAGGTTTTTCAAGAAGTCATGAAACGTAGACATGTTTTCACTTTTGTATGCAAATCCCACCACTGTTCCAAGGTGTTTGATGTTGGGCATGCTACTAATCTTGACAGCAGCAGACCAGTTATCACTTGCAATCCAGATTTTATTTATGTTCCTCTCGATTGCTTTTCTAAATAGTATTGTCACATGGAATTGTCTCAGAAAGACAACAATCACATTTACCCTGGTTTCTTTGACGACCTTCTCGAGTGCTTGATTAACTTTGGCATTAATGGTGCCATCAGAAAGATAGGCAGGCAACATTTCTTTAAAAGAAATACAGACATTGTTCATCATAGCCTGTATCCCAAAGCTCTCCAGAGCAGAGCGCCCATAGTCATCATCGGTGGCTATTATTCCAATCCAGTTCCACCCAGACCTGTGGATCAAGCGGGCCATTGCTCGCGTCTGATAAAAATCACTAGGCACAGTGCGTAAGAAGGAAGGAAAGCGGATTTTGTCACTGAGGATTTCAGCACTTGATGCATGACTAACCTAGGAAGGGACAGAACATTTACATTACAGAAACTGTGAATTCTGAAAAAAAATGAGAGTCCTGTAGTACCTTAAAGACTAACAAATTTCAAAAGTCTTTAAGGTGCTACAGGACTCTTGTTGTTTTTGCTGTATACAGACTAACATGGCTACCCCGCTGGAACTGTGAATTCTGAGTAGATGCCAAGAGATGCAAAGCTGTAACAATTGCTCTTCCTTTGAACACGTGCTTTGTACTAAGGGTTTATTTCTTAGGTATGCCAAATTTGAACCTGATGCAGCTGTGGTTGGGAGAGACAAAGGTGGCGGCTCTAAGCCATCTTTCTGCCTCTCCCAGTCCTGGAGCTGGGTGAAGGCTCCAGAGACTTTCCCAGAAGCCCAGGATCACCTAGTACATCACACTCCACCTCCACCCTCTCATGACCCTGACATGCCTTCTCCCTATCCCTTGCTGTCCCTAGCACTCGCAGTATGCTAAAAAATTGGAATAGGTGATACAAAACCAGCTCAGGATTCCTCTATGTCAGGGGAAAGATCAACTGAGTATTTAGTTGAGGTGTGAGGACTCTGGGTCAGATTTATAAAGGTATTTAGGGAACTAAAGATGCAGATAGGTGCCTAGTGAGATTTTCAACAGCGCGTAGGCACCTATGTGCATCTTTAAGCATCTAAACCCCTTTATAGTACCAGTCCTTTGTCCTACTATGATGGCACAAAGGGATCTTAATGATGGCTGAGTATCTGGTTTTAAAAGTAGAAACAGTGACTATGCTGATACTGTCATTTTGTTTTACAGATAAACTTTGTTCAGATGACATCAACCTGCTATTAAAAAACACTATTCCAATTCTTGGAAGTATTCAAATAGTTACTGCTCAAACTGTTAGTATCCTTAGTCTTTGTAAGGCAATGCTATCACCAAGCCTGGTAGAACAGTGGGCACATGTATATATTCATTTATTAGAACTATAATTAATTTTTAAAAAATATACAAACTCGAAATCTGCTGGAGGAACAACCCTGAGAAAATAGTAGTAAATAGTAGGAAAGTTTAGTTCCAGAAAGAGTGAGACAAACTCTTTTATAAAAACTACTTGGTGCATTGATTCCACGGAATCTAATTCGGATATCAATGAGTAGAAAAGTTTAACTTAAACCAATGTAGCTTTTAATCCCTGTTTGACTTTGGTGTTGACAAACGTGTTTTGCACATATTCCCTGTCCTCCTTGGCATTTTAAGAACTGTCATAATAAACCCAAACTTGCCAACAAAGGAAGAATGACCAGACTGGGTGATACCAAATATCGCTATTATCAGATGCTTATAGAAATTAGCGGAGGGAAAACCATATTAGGTCATCTTTCCCCTCCCTGTGTGCCAACGTCTGATTTGTTCCTATAACCTGCCTTTTGATTAAGTTCAAGTTTAGTATCAGGCTAATATCTGTTACATCCCCTGTGGGGGAGCTGAAGAGCATGATCCCATCCTATCACCGTAGAAAAAGGGATGCAGCTATTTTATGTCTTTTTTCCATCTCTCTAATTACTGTCATCCTACTGTATAGTCAAAGTGATGTGTTCCGTACTGCTAGCATTATATTCAGGACTAGATCCTGGCCCACAAGTCCACCCCTTTTGCATCACTGGAGCATCCCAAAGGCAGGTACCCAAATGTAAACATGTGAGCAGTCTCATTGACTTCATTCCCGTCTCACTGATTCCATGTCAGGGATAGAGAAGGATATTTAGCTGAAGGGAGGATGTGGCTGGAGCACCATGTGCTCCACCAATCCTTGGATGCTCTAAGGAACAGGAGAGGAGAATTTCCAGATGTATCTCCGCGCTAGATCTTTGTCTTTTTGCAATAGGGGACAAGACATTAACATGGGTATCCTTGGACTAAATAAGACATTCATTGACTTCCGTGGGCTTTGGATCAGGCCCTCAGTTTCCCTTGCCCCTCTAGTTAGACAGCTTTGGCCAAAATCATCATGTGCCACTGTTCTGCGGTTTAGAGGGCAAATGAACAGCTCCCTTCAGAGCTCTTGCTTTATGCCCTCCCATTGAACTACTGAGAGTGACTGCAGTGCAGATCAGCTTTGTCATCAACAGGTGTCTTCCAGAAGGTTGGTGTCAGGTTGGCACCTTCCCACTTTGATTCTTGAAGACAACAGACTGTCTTTGGGCCAAATCCAACTCTTGCTTAAGCACGTGCAACTCTCATTAGTTTCAATTGGAGCAGTGCCTACTTATACCAGTGCTAAATTTGGTCCTATATTCAAAATGAAAATACTGCCCCAAACCTACCAATGGGATTAGTTGCAAATTCAATAGCCTTGAAACTGCCATTGCTATTTCAGAGTAGCTGGATCCTATGACAGCCTTAATTCTTGGTATGTAGTCTGAATAGTTACACTTGTATTCTACCGTGTCCTTTGAAGCATTGAATTTAGACAGGAACCTCAAAGCTGCTCCCATGGCCTTCGTAACTTCTGCACAAGTGTCGTAGATTTCATAGCCCAGTATAATTCCAGACAACAAGGTTGAATTGTTGATCATTTCAATGGCATGTATCATCGCAAGAGTCTGAAGAAACACTTGAACTTCGAAACTGTCATGAAACACAGAATTGTTACTTCAAGTAAAACTTTTCAGAATCAGTACTAGAACAAAAACTATTCCCAACCCTATTCTTTCGCCCATGACATTTACTAAAATGAAATGTCAGAATTGTTATTACGTATGATTTGTTTGCTTTTGGGGGAAAAAAGATGATTAAACTTAAATTGTTTTGTCTCACATCCAAATGGGAAATGTAGGAAGCCAACACAAAACCTTTAATACAATGTAAATAAGAATTTGCATTTCATGGAGAAGCAGAATACACATTGCTATTCAATTGTAAAACTAGATGCATTAAAAGGGCCAGATCCTCAGCTGATGTAAATCAGCAGAGCTCTGTCAAATTCAGAGCTCTCTGCTAATATACATCACATGAGGATTTGGTCAAATAACCATAATTTTCTATTTGAAGCATTTTCCTTCAACATATACCTGAAGAGGAAGTACTTTTTCATACAATGCACAAAAAACTTGTGGAACTCCTTGCTGCAAGATGTAGTAATGGCCAAAAGTATAACTGTTCAAAAAAGAGCTAGATAAATTCATGGAGGCTAGGTCCATCAATGGCTATTAGCCAAGATGGTCAGGGATGTAACCCCACGTTTTGGCGACCCTAAACCTGTGACAGTTAGAAGCCGGGAGGGGAAGATGGATGGCTCTCTCCAAAATTGACCTGTTTTGTCCCCTGAATCTCTGGTACTGGCCACTGTCAGAGACAGGATACTGGGCTAGATGGACCATTGATTTGACCTTCTGTGGCAGCTGTTATGTTCTTACGGTCTTAAACAGAGAAGAAAAAAGACTACCGGGAAATAAACCTTTCTGAGATTATGGTCAGAAAACCATATAGCATTTGGTTTTACTGCCTGATCAAAAGCCCATTGAAGTAAATGGAAAGACTCCCATTGGTCCTTTGGATCAGACTAGAGATGTACAAAATATTCACAATAAGACCATGTCATCTCTACACTTGGGCAAGGTTCTGTAAGGCAGTGGTCTTCAACGAGGTGTACACATACCCCTGGGGGGGTGCGCAGAGGTCTTCCAGCAGCCACATCAACTCATCTAGATATTTGCCTAGTTTTACAACAGGCTACATAGAACGCACTAGTGAAGTCAGTACAAACAAAAATTCCATACAGACAATGATTTGTTTATTCTGCTATATGTACTGTACACGGAAAGGTAAGTATAATATTTATATTCCAATTGATTTATTTTAAAATTATATGGTAAAAATGAGAAACTAAGCAATTTTTCAGTAATAGTGTGCTTTTGTATTTGTATGTCTAATTTTGTAAGCAAGAAGTTTTAAAGTAAGGCAAAACTCAGCGGTGTGCAAGACAAATCAGACTCCTGAAAGATGTACAGTCGTCTGGAAAGGTTGAGAGCCACTGCTGTAAGGCTCACAAGCCTTTGAGTGAAGCTGGAATAAATTTCAAGTGGACCTGGGACAATTTATGATTTCGCATCAAAACTGCTCAAAATTTGCAATTTTGTTTAATTCTGAAGCAAAACCAGTTCACATCTGAATATTCCAACTGACTTGCACATTAAGATATTGTGCTCATTTGAACCTAGAACTCAAAGTGAAAAGTGAGGGTTTGTACCAGGATTTAAACAAAAACTGGCAGTAAAACCACTGGGTCTGGCAAAGTTATAGTCAGGGCCCGCACATGGGGGAGGGGGGAAAGGGCCCAGAGGCCATGGGGGGCCTGGCCCAGGCTGCAACCCCCATGGGTATGTGTGTGGGAGCGGCCTGAAAAAATTATGCTTATGCCCTGGCTGTAGTCATAAATGGCCACTAGGATTATTCTGAATAGGACATTGACATACAGCAAAATAAATGCATAAATTAGTAGGTGTTTGACATGTGTAAAATTATAATCCATTTTCAGGTGAAAAATTTTATATTAGAAACACAAATAATATGTATTTGAAACATAAAATACCGTTTTGCTTTTACCATTTGTATATTTAAAATGAGGTCCTTGAAAAAGTATTTTACTGAATTTCATAAAAGATCTGGAGTGGAATTTTGAAGAGTACCTAATGAATTAGGAACAATGGATTTCAATGGGACAAGTGCTCCTAAATCATGTAGGTGCTTTTCAAAATTCTTCCCCAAATCTATAGCCAGATACTGAAGCTCTTCATTAATCAAAGTTCTCAGTGAGTGCTTTTGCTGAATAAGGATGCAGCAAGAACATTACGATTTGGGCTGCACAACATGAGTCATAGAAAATTAGGGTTGGAAGGGACCTCAGGAGGTCATCTAGTTCAACCCCCTGCTCTAAGCAGGACCAACCCCAACTAAATCATCCCAGCCAGGGCTTTGTCAAGCCAGGCCTTAAAGAACTCAACGGATGGAGAGTCCATCACATCCCTAGGTATCCCATTCCAGTGCTTCATCACTCTCCTAGAGAAAAAGTTTTTCCTAATATCCAGCCTAGACCTCCCCCACTGCAACTTGAGACCATTACTCCTGGTTTTGTCATCTTCCACCACTGAGAACAGCCTAGCTCCATCCTCTTTGGAACCCTCTTTCAGGCAGTTAAAGGCTGCTATCAAATCCCCCCTTACTCTTCTCTTCTGCAGACTAAATAAGACCAGTTCCTTCAGAGTCTCTTCTTAAATCACGTGCTACAGCCCCCTAATCATTTTCATTGCCCTATTCTGGACTCTTTCCAATTTGTCCACTTCCTTCCTGTAGTGGGAGGGGCCCAAAACTAGACACAATACTCCAGATGTGGTCTCACCAGTGCCAAATACAGGGGAATAATCACTTCCCTTGATCTGCTGGCAATGCTCCTACTAATGAAGCCCAATATGTTGTTAGCCTTCTTAGAAGCAAGGACACACCATTGACTTATATCCAGCTTCTTGTCCATTGTAACCCCCAGATACTTTTCTGCAGAACTGCTGCCTAGCCAGTCTGTCCTCAGTCTGTAGCTGTGCATGGGATTCTTCCATCCTAAGTGAAGGACTCTGCACTTGTCCTTGTTGAACTTTATCATATTTCTTTTAGCCCATCCTCCAATTTGTCTAGGTCACTCTGTATCCTATCTCTATCCTCCAGCATATCTACCACTCCCCCCAGTTTAGTGTCATCTATGAACTTGCTGAGGGTGCAATGCATCACATCATCCAGATAATTAATGAAGATGTTGAACAAAACTGGCCCCAGCACTGATCCCTGGGGCACTCCACTTGTTACCGGCTGCCAGCC
Organism: Emydura macquarii macquarii; assembly: GCF_026122565.2. Lineage (NCBI taxonomy): Eukaryota > Metazoa > Chordata > Testudines > Chelidae > Emydura > Emydura macquarii. Next base: position 12,282,447 of record NW_027131283.1, read on the forward strand.
TGATATCAAGCTGTTGATCACTACCCATTGAGCCCAATGTTCTATCCAGCTCTCTATCCACCTTATAGTCCATTCATCCAACTAACCCAGACTTCTTTAACTCGCTGGCAAGAATGCTGTGGGAGACTGTATCAAAACCTTTGCTAAAGTCAAGGTAAATCATGTACACCGCTTTCCCCACATCCACAGAGCCAGTCACCTCATCATAGAAGGCAATCAGTTGGTCAGGCATGACTTGCCCTGAGTGAAACCATGCTGAATGTTCCTGATCACCTTCCTCTTCTCTATGTGCTTCAAAATGGATTCTTTGAGGACATGCTCCATGATTTTTCCGGGGATTGAGGTGAGGCTCATTGGTCTGTCATTTCCTAGATCCTCCTTCTTTCCTTTTTTAAAAGATGGGCACTATATTTGCCTTTTTCCAATCATTCGGGACCTCCCCCAATTGCCACGAGTTTTCAAAGATAATGGCCAATGGCTCTGCAATCACATCAGCCAACTCCCTTAGCACCTTCAGATGCACTGCATCCAGCCCCATGAACTTGTGCATGTCCAGCCTTTCTAAATAGTCCTGAACCTGTTCTTTCAACACTAAGGGATGTTCACCTCCTCCCCATTCTGTGATGCCCGGTGCAGTAGTCTGGGAGCTGACCATGTCTGAAGACAGAGGTAAAAAAAGCATTGAGTACTTCAGCTTTTTCCACATCATCCATCACTAGGTTGCCTCCCCCATTCTGTAAGGGGCTCACACTTTCTTTGATCTTCTTGTTGCTAACATACCTGTAGAAACCCTTCATGTTACCCTTTACATACCTTGCTAACTGCAACTCCAATTGTGCTTTGGCCTTCCTGATTTCATTCCTGCATGCTCGAACAATACTTTTATACTCCTCCTTCATAGAAACTCCACCTCCTCATAGAATCATAGAAATATAGAACTGGAAGGGACCTCAATAGGTCATCTAGTCCAGTCCCCTGCACTGAGGCAGGATTAAATATTATCTAGACCATCTCTGACATGTATTTGTCTAACCTGTTCTTAAAAACCTCCAATGATGGTGATTCCACAAGGTTATTTGTTCCAGCGCTTAATTACTTTTGCAGTTGGGAAGTTTTTTCTAATGTTTAACCTAAATCTTCCTTCTGCAGTTTAAGCCCATTACTTCTTGTCCTGTCCTCAGTGAATGAGGAGAGCAATTTATCAGCCTCCTTTTTATAACAACCTTTTACATACTTGAAGACTGTTATCATGTCCCCCCCTCAGGTGTCTCTTCTCCAGCCTAAACAAACCCATTTTTTTCAATCTTTCCTCATAAGTAATGTTTTCTCAACATTTAATCGTTTTTGTTGCTCTCCTCTGGACTTTTCTCCAACTTGTTCACATCTTTCCCAAAACGGGGTGCCCAGAACTGGACACAGTACTCCAGTTGAGGTCTTATCAATGCTGAATAGAGTGGAAGAATTACTTCTTGTGTCTTTCTTACAACACTCCTGCTTAATACATCCCAGAATGATGTTTCCTTTTTTTGCAACACTGTTACATTGTTGATTCATATTTAGTTTGTGATCCACTATAATCCCCAAATACTTTTCTGCAGAACCCTTTCCTAAACAACTGTTTTCTATTTTGTGTTTGTGTAATTGATTATTCCTTCCTATGTGTAGTATTTTGCATTTGTTGTTATTGAATTTCATCCTATTTATTTCAGACCATTTCTCTAGTTTGTCAAGATCATTTTGAATTCTTAACCTGTCCTTGCAGCTCCTCCAAGCTTGGTTTCATCTGCAAACTTAATGTGTACTCTCTGTGCCATTATCCAAATCATTTATGAAGCTATTGTATCTAACTGGACTCAGGACACTCCCTACAGGACTTCCCTTGATATGCCCTTCCAGCTTGACTGTTAACCATTTATAACTACTCTCTGAGTATGGTTTTCTAACCAGTTGTGCACCCACCTGATAGTAAATTTGACTCAGCTATATTTCCCTAGTTTGCTTATGAACAGGTTAGGTGAGATAGTATCAAAAGCCTTACTAAAGTTGAGATATATCAGTGCTAGTGCTTTCCCCCACTCTCATCCACAAGGTTTGTTATCCTGTGAAAGAAGGTTATTAGGTTGGTGTGACATGATTTCTTCTTGATCAGTCCATGTTGACTGCTACTTATTACCTTATTTTTTTCTAGGTGCTTATAAATTGACCGTTTAATTATTTCTTCCATTATCTTTCCAGGTACCAAAATTAAGCTGAATGGTCTATAATTCCTGGGTAGTCCTTATTCCCCATTTTATAGATAGATACTATACTTGTTTTTTTCCAGTCCTCTGGGATCTGTCCCATCCTCTGTAAGTTTTCAAATATAATTGCTAATGGTTCAGAGATCTCTTCAGACAGTTCCTTAAGTAATGTAAGATGTTTTGTCAGGCCCTGCCAACTTGAAAATATCTAACTTGTCTAAGACAACGAGAGTTCTGTGGCTTTTTAAAGACTAACAAATTTAATATTTGTAGACATAAGCTTTCGAGAGACTTCAGATCCTACCCCATTTACATGGATATTCACTTCAGAGACATCCAATCACTGCTAACCTGTTAGGTGAAAACTAAAACAAAAAAGTCATTTAACACTTTGGCTATTGCTGTGTTTTCTACTATTGTCTTTTCCTCCTCGTTGCTTCATTACAGTCACCCTGTCCTTGGTCTTCCTCTTGCTTCTAATGTATTTGTAAAATGTATTCTTGTTATCCTTTACATCCCTAGCTACTTTAATTTCATTTTGTGCCTTGGCCTTTTGTCCCTACATAATTGTGTTGTTATTTTTATATTCATCTTTTGTAATTTGACTTATTTTTATGTAACTCTTTTTTTTTGAGTTTCAGGTCACTGAAGTTCTCCTGGTTAAGCCAGAGTGGTCTCTTACTGTACTTCCTATCTTGCCTATGCATTGGGATAGTTTGCTCTTCCGCCCTTAATAATGTCTCTAAAAAACTGCCATCTTGCCCAAACTCTTTTTTCCTTTAGACTTGCTTCCCATGGGAACTTACCTACCAATTCTTTGAGTTTGCTAAAGTTGTTCTTCTTGAAGTCCATTGCCTTTATTGTGCTGTTTTCCCTCGTATCATTCCTTAGAGTCATGAACTCTCATTTCATGATCACTTTCACCCAACCTGCTTTCCATCTTCAAATTCTCAATCAGTTCCTCCCTATTTATCAGAATCATATCTAGAATAGCCTCACCCTTAGTCACTTTCTCCACCTTCTGCAATAAAAGGAATATACTATAATATAGAATATGTACCACATTCAGTGCTGGCCAGTACAATATGTTCAATGATATATTATTATATGGCCAATAATTAAGATGTAAAGTACTACAATGGATTGTAAGCTCTTTTGAGCAAGAACTGTCTATTTGTTCTGTGTTCGCTTAGGGCCCCAACAGTGCGATCCTAGTCCAAGGCTAGGGTTCTTAGGCTCTACTGCATTACAAATAATAAATAATAATACTGTAAGATATTGTTCAGACAAATAAAACAAATCCGAGTTAAAATGATAATTGAAATGAAAAAGACTGCCCATCCTCAAGTTCCAATGCTATTTGCTTCCATGTGTAAATAGACCCAGGTAGTCAGAGGAAAAGTTACCCCCAAGTTCAGCTGGTCACAGTATCTTCTGGAAAGCACATTGTTGCACTACAATGTGCCATCCACCCCCCTTACCTGGCTGGTTCACAAGACTAACCTGTTTTTAAGAAACAATTATTGAGAAATGCAATTTATGAAGCATTATTTATGTCTGTTAATGACTGGTCAGTGATTTCTTGGTATTTCATTTGTATCATTTGCAGTGTTACTCACCCAGCACAATTCTGAATCACTGGTCTCATGGGGTGTTCTTCTGGATGTAGCATTCTGCCATGAACTGAAAACAAGCCTCCGATAACAATGTCCCCGGGAGAACTGGCACCCACAAAGTTGTCAGCATTCTGACAAGAATGGGCGACATCAAAACTGATCACAAAGCAGGGGATCAGCAAACCAACTAATGCCATGTTTCTGTTTCACTTGCTTACTGGCTGCCTTGAGACAATTACGCTAGCTACAGTGCCAACAATGCTGTTTCTATTTCACCTGTAAACAGCAACAAAAGAAAAGGGCTGCTCTGAAAGTTAGTCACACCTCACCAGATGCCTGTGTTTAGTTACAATGGATCATTCACTGATGCAACACAGGTAGGAGAGAGAGAGCGAGAGAGAGAGAGCCCTGAAATAGTTGTATTTAAATAGATGGAATGTTGGGCACAAAAATTCTGTGAACTTACAATAATATATTATTGGGCTGTATATGAAACACATGTCAAATATTTTGATGGAAATTTGGGGTACTCTTTCAAAAGCATATCCTTCTAACCCAAGGCACATGAATCTCAGACCTCGTAAAATACTAGGAGAAATACCACATCCAAAATTTTGCCACAAAAATCTTTAAGGGCCTGATCTAAAACCCATTGAAAATATTGGAAAGAGTCCCATTGACTTCAGTGGGCTTTTGGAGCAGACCCTGGAAGAAGAAGTTGTCTCCAGGTTGCATTTCCTCACAGCTGTTTTCAGAGAACTTTTTAACATCTTGGTATAAAATACCAGTTTGGATAGGCTTGATCCAAAACCTGGCTCCTATTGACTTCAATGGGCTTTGGATCAGGTGCTGAGTAAATATAGGGCCAGATCATGCCCTCTGCTTTTTGAGCCTGAAAGTCAATAAATCAGTGTAAAACACATTGATATGGGTCATGTTTTGTTAGAAGTAATGGGGGCATTATCTCTTCTCTCTTTGACTCTGCAGAAATAATCTCCATGAATGTGATGACTCTGTGATTCATGAGCAGCAGAGAACAGCCACTCTCAGCAACTATCACATAGAATCCCACTTCATGCCGATGGGAGCATGTCTCCTATCCAGCACAGAGACACCGTGTAAATGTTGTTATCATCAATGAGTGCCCATGACTGTGAAAAACATAAGAACATAAGAACTGCTACACTGGGTCAGACCAATGGTCCATGAAGCCCAGTATCCTATCTTCTGACAGTGGCCAATGCCAGGTGCTTCAGAGGGAATGCATAGAACAGGTAATCATAAAGTGATCCATCCTGTCAGCCATTCCCAGTCTCTGGCAAATGGCAATCCCTGCTTATCCTGGCTAACAGCCATTGATGGACCTATCCTCCACTAACTTATCTAGTTCTTTTTTTTAACCCCATTATAGTCTTTGTCTTTACAATATCATCTGGGAAGGAGTTCCACAAGTTGACTGTGCATTGTGTGAAGAAATACTTCCTTTTGTTCGTTTTAAACCTGATGCCTATTAATTTCATTTGGTGACCCCTAGTTCATGTGTTATGAGAAAGAATAAATAACCCTTCCTCATTTACTTTCTCCACACCAACTATGATTTTATAGACCTCTATCATATTCCCCTTTAGCTGTCTCCTTTCCAAGCTGAAAGGTCTCAGCCTTATTAATCTCTTCTCATATGGAAGCATTTCCATGCCCCTAATCATTTTAGTTGCTCTTTTCTGTACCTTTTCCAATTCCACCAATTCTAATATATCTTTTTTAAGATGGGATGACCAGATTTGCATGCAGTATTCAAAATGTGGGCATACTATGGATTTATAAAGAGGCAATATGATATTTTCTATATTATTAACTATCCCTTTCCTAATGATTCCCAACATTCTGTTAGCTTTTTTGACTGCCGCCACACATTGAGTGGATGTTTTCAGAGAACTATCCACAATGACTCCAAGATCTCTTTCTTGAGTGGTTTTACCTGACCAACTGGAATCTGATATTAGTGCATTCAGGAATTGACATGACACTGGTTCAATAATGATAGAAAGGCTTTAAATACTACACTTATAAAATGAGCCCCCAAACCAAAAATCCAGTATATATTAGCTGCAAAAGCAATTTTCCTCACCAATACAGGCAAGAGGTGATGGTTTAAATTCTTGACAGCTTCTTCGAGAGCTTGGATCTGTAGTCTCAGAAGAAAGCTGGGCAAGATGACAGTTCTGTGTCTGGAATGATTTCTCAGTCTTGAAGCGCTCTTGCTAGTGGGATTGCTTCCCTCTTTATACTCTTAAGTTTAGTGTTTTCACAGCATTTTTGGCAATTACATGAGAGAACAAAGGAAATCCAAGCAAGAACAACAGGGGAAAGACCTACATGTTTTTGCTCAGTTCAAACGGTGTTAGCTGCCTGGATTTTGTTTAGTCAACATTCTACAAAGTTCCACCCTTCCCTAACAAAAGGGGGCTGGGGTTTGCTGAGATGAAAATTGAATAATACCCATCAGAAGATAGAATCAAAAGGTATCCTTGAAAAATATGGAGCCACTGAGGTATAGATGAGTTGATTAGAGAAGATAATTTAATTAGGGAAGCTGGTCAGTCAAGAGGGGTCATTAATCATAGGAAAGGCAGTTACCTGATGCTTAAAGACATGCTTAAAGAAGAAAACAGCATATCTGTGATGCAACAAGAAGCAATCACTTCTTTTCAAAAAGGGTTCCAGCCACCACCAGACTTTTGCAATATACTTATTAGTAATATTTGGTAGCTTAATTTTATAAGTAAGCCCAGCCTATCTTGAATTTCATAGTCTACAGTGGTAACAGCTAATTTAGACCCCATCATTTTATATGTATAGTTGGAATTATGTTCTCCAATGTGCATTACTTTGCAATTATCAACACTGAATTTCATCTGTCATTTTGTTGCCCAGTCACCCAGTTTTGTAACTCTTCGCAGTGTGCTTTGGACTTAACTATCTCGATTAGTTTTGTCATCTGAAAATTTTACCATCTCACTGGTTAGCCATTTTTCTAGCTCATTTTTGAATATGTTGAACAGTGCTGGTCCCAGTACAGACCCGTGGGGGTCACCACTATTTACCTCTCTCCATTCTGAAAACTGATAATTTATTCCTACTCTTTGTTTCCTATCTTTTAACCAGTTAGAAATAACCTTCTAACACATATTGGAAGGTTTGTTTTGAAACTCTGTCCTGAATTTTCCGGGCCTTCCATGGAGCTTTTATGCAGAAGGCATTGTTCGACCAATATTTGGAGTGGCAGCCTGGATTTTGGTTTTCCCCGCCATAATTCTCAGAGTAGTTACACTGTCAATGGTTTCACAATGCTGTTGTGCCCTAATTTTTACTCTGTGGTAAAAGCCATGGAAAAATATATGCTATAAAGCGTAGCATTAATTTTGGGGAGTTTTTCTGTCAAAAATCCTCAGGTTGCTAAGGAGGCCATATACCATGGGATGAATTAATTAGATCTAGAGAGTTGTTTCTTTGCTCTACCCAGCTTCAGGTGTTCCTGTCCCTTCAAAAGCTTGTTAAGCCCCAAATGTAGGGTGCTCATATGAAGATGTGTCAGAAGGAGCAGGTTATGTGCACTCCATTTCTCCTTCTAGAATTTTGACCATTTGTCAAAATTAGTAGCCATTAGTAGCGATGGACAACAGAATTTTTAATAAAATAAATCATGAGAACTTTTGAAAACTTTGAAAACATTCTCATTTAAAAGTTGTGGAAACAAAACTGATTTTTTTTTCAATTTAGTTCACAAAATGTTTTTATTTACAATGTGTTTTTCAGTTTTCCCTCTTTCCCCACCCTTTTTCATCACCTTTTTCCATTTTGCCACTGAAAAGAGAGAAAACGGGCTAAAAGAGAAAAAAAAAACCACCAAATTTTGGATTGTCAGTTTTCATAAACCCCATAAAATTTAGAAAATAATTTTTGATTAAATTTTCTTTTTAAAAAAGGCTATTTTTGAATAAATATTAATGATTAGTATGCTTGCTCTCTGTGTTTTCCAGAATGGAGAAGAGCACATAGCCCTCTGTTAAATATCACAATTACTCATTGTCCTATTACTGTGGATCACTAATCCAAGTGATGCTACTGCACAGGCAGCACTGTAGCCTTTGGATATAGAGTAGATAAAACTCATCAAACTTAATTTTTCTTGACATTGGCAAAGTTATTTTTATATCTTCACAATAACTTCAGTAATTACACTGCATATTTTGGTATAGTGCCAAACCACTATGAAGAGAATGGGTTCAACTAGGTGTTGATCAGATGCAATTGCAATGTAAGAATGTTGGTTTTTTACATAGCAGACATATTCAGCTAAGTAAACACCTTTTCCTTGCTGATATGAAGACTTAAACAGGATACACTTAGTATACTCAGTTTGAACTCTTGGGCTTAGTTTCAGCTTTCTTGCTAGCCTCTTGATATTTATAATCTCTATTCACAATACTGATGATCGGTTTTAGCTTCCCCTGGCAAATATGCATGTTAATCTCCACTAAAGTCTGTATGCCACTCTTTGTTATATAATGTCACGCAATTTGCCTCTCTCTCATCAGCTGCCTTCCCTCTTTCCATCTTATATCCAGACTGCTTGTTCATGGCATATAACCACAGCTGACTACATTTTCTAAAGTGTGCTTATGACAAATGCTGATGGGCAAATTCTCACTTATACCTGTTTTACATTGTTGTAACCCTAGTTATTTCACTGGTATTGCTCTTGCTTTACACCATGAGTTCATTCAGTTTAAATTAAATGGAAGGATAATCAAAACCAGCTCATCAACTATGAGTTTTGATTTCAAAAGGACAGACTTTGGGAAATTAAGGGAATTAGTTAAAGAAGACAACTGGACTGAAGAGCTCAAGGACTTAAATGTGGAGGTGGCTTGAAATTCTTTTAATCAACTATATAAAAATGATCTGAAATTTGTGTCCCAAGCAAAGGGGAAAAATAGTAAGGAAAAGCTCCAGGTCTAGCTGGATGAATAACCACCTCAGAAATGTTGTTAGGAGTAAGAAGAGAGCCTATAGGGAATCAACAAACAGTTGATCAGCAAAGAAAGGTACATTGTGGAGAGTTAGAAAATGTAGGAATAAAGTGAGAATTGCTAAAAGTCAAGTTGAATTAGCTCTTGCCAAGGACATTAAAATAAATAACAAGAGGTTTTTTTGTTATAAATTAAAAGAGAATGAAGAAGGATGAGGCTGGGCCATTATGAAGTGTGGATGAGGAGGAGGTTAAAGATAATTTAAGTCAGACCCAAAAACTAAATTAATATTTTGCCTCCATTTTCAATATGGATGATAATATGGAACATGTGCATGAAAACCGTTTTGCTGATGGAAATGAGTATCTCAAAACGGAAATTGCAACATCTGAGATGGAAGAAAAACTTAAAGATCTTAATGTGCTCAAATAATTTCCATCCTAGAATACTGATAGAATTGGCACATGACATACTAGACTGGTAGCAAGGATTTTTAATAAATCTGTCTATTCGAGAGAATAGCTAACTGTGCCTATATTTAAGAAAGTGGAAAAAAGTGACCTGGGCAATTACAGATCTGTTAGTCTGAGCTCAGTAGTATGCATGTCTTTAGAACAAATTGTGAAGGAAAGAATAATTAAATCAATAGAAGCAAATGATAAAGGGGATGAATGGCAACATGGATTTACCAATGTAAATAATGCCATGCTAACCTGATTTTGTTTTTGAGGAAATTAGTTTTTTTAGAAGTGTAGTAGATCTAATATACTTGGACTTCAATGAAGCATTTGACATGGTACTACATGGGAAATCATCAGTTAAATAAGGGAAGATTGGGATCAGTACAAGAAATGCAAAGTGGACAAGGAACTGAATAAAGGGGTAGAGGCAATAGGTTGTGTTGAAAGATGGATTATCAGACTGGAGGAAGGTTACCAGTGGAGTTCCTCAAGAATTGGTCTTGGAACGAATTTTAGTCAATATTTTTATTAATGACCTTGACACAAAAAGAAGGAGTAGGCTAATGAAATTTGCTGATGATGCAAAGTTGGGAGGCATCATAAACATAGAAAAGGATCAGAATATTCTACAGGAAGGTCTTGCTGACCTTGAAGACCAGAGTGACAGAAATGGGATGAAATTATCATGCACTTAGGATCTAATAAGAAAGAATTTCTGCCATAAGATGGGGGCTCATCAATTGGAATCAACAGAGGAGGAGAGAGACCTACGTGTGGAGTCAATCATAGGATGACTATGAACCAACAATGTGATGCAGCTGTAAAAACAGCAAATACAATCCTAGGATGTATAAGGCAAGGCATTTCCAGAGAAACAGAGAAGTAATAATACCATTGTTCAAGACACTGGTAAAACCTAATCTGAAATACTGTGTAAAATTCTGATCATTCATGGTCAAGAAAGATTAATTTAAACTGGAACAGTTTAACTAATCATGAGGTTTCTAACCCTCAGAGGAGCAAGGTTCTGGAACAGTCTCCCATTAGGAGTTGTGGTGACAAACAACTTAATTAGTTTGAAGAGAGAGCTGGACAAATTTATGAGTACAATTCTATGACAGGTTTGCTTGTCATGGTAGGGGGCAGGGTCCAACAGCCTTGGGGCTCACTTCCTGCTTATGTCTTATGTTCCTAAAAGCTCAGGCTTCAAGGTTTCAGCTGCCCATCTGCAGGGACCAGGAAGGGATCCTTCCCCACCTCCTTCCTTTGAAGCATCAGAGATGGCCATGTCCGGAAATGGTACACTGGATGGGGAAGACCAGAGCTCTGAGTTGGCACTGAGAATTCTTTTTCTCAGGTGCTTGGCTGGCTGGTTCTTGCTCAACATGCTTGAGACTAACTGATCGCTTTATGTGAGGTCAGGAAGGAATTTCCCTTCAGGTCAGATTGGCAGTGACATTGTGGGTTCTTCGCCTTCCTCTGAAGCATGTGAGTGCAGGACACCTGCCAGGATTATCTGGTGTACCTCACTTAATCATTTCCCTGCCATTGCAGTGGCCTTGAGTTCCGGGACACCTTGGTCCCTACTAGTCTCTCCCCTGTGGCACACAATAATTTAGTCTCTTGAGGGCTGCAATACTTGGAATTAATTTCAGGTGTTGGGTTTAGTGTGTGGTTGCTGGGTGGTCCTGGTGGCCTGTGATATACAGGAGGTCAGACTATGTGATATGGTGGTCCCTTCTGGCCTTAAATGTTATGATTCTGTGACTCTAAGTGAGATCCACATCTAGCTCTGAATTAGAAGCTGTGTTGGCAGGATATTTTACATAGGTATTCTTGCAAATCTGTTGCAACCTTTAATTGTGTTTAATCATAAATGATGATATTATGATCCACCTCCATTTGCTTGATGTAATGCACTACCATTGCTCTGTTTATAAGGATTGTCATATAAACATCATGGGTGAAAGCATCTCTGTGACTGGTGCTTTCCAGCTTGCAATACAGCTACCACATCCCTGAAGAGGGGTGTGACAAATGGAAACACTCAACCTTGAATCTGTATTGACAAACCCCAACTTGATCACAAATCCCTGTTGCACGTTTCCTCATATGTTTTCTGACATTTAGTGAATCTTTCTTTGGCCTGTGGTCATTCTTTCCTCTTCAGTTAGCAAGTTCTATAGTCTATGTTCTACTGCTATGGAAAGTCTGTCTCCCAGGCCCATGAATCCCCCTGTATTACTCTCATGATTTTAGTGCTATGTAGCAGTCATGGGAGATCATGGTTGTGGAGCGACATGATTTAGGACTAATTTCATGGAGGGCTTTGAATATCAGGACAAAGACCTGCAACTAGACTCTGTATTGAAGAAGGAGCTACTGCAGAGAGAGAAGCACCAGAGACCCATGTTGCTAAACATACAAACTTCTGCATTTTGTACCAGGTAGATCTTTATGAGGGTGGGTAGTTTCATTATTAGATATGAGTTGTAGTAGTCACGCTTGGAGCTCACATATGCAAGGATCACTATGGCTGGGTCCAAGTGTACTAGGGTAGAATACTATCTTCTGGCCAATAGCTGGTAGAAGTGGTTAATTTTTATGACTGTGGTTTTTGGGACTCTGTGATGGGCAGACTCTTAGCCCAGTCAGGAAGGAGTTAAAGAACTTTTTTTTACAATCAGCCTCAACCCAGCATGCCTGGGAAGCTTCTTAAGCCAGGAGATGGACGTATGCTCAAGGGAGAATCCCAGCTCAGTACAGGGCTGCACTCTAAAGGAGCAGGACTGTAATCCAAGGCTCCCTGGCCCCTGAAAGAATGGGTTTCTGACCAGAGAAATGGCTTGAAAGTGTTGGCCAGCCAGGCTCTCTCAGAAAGCAGAAGGACCAGTGATTTTCTTTTTTCTTTTTTCTTTTTCTCCCTGGCTTTCCTAAAGCTGAGGATTCTGCATTTTGTGGGCTGTGGAAACATACCGACTTTTTCTTTGGACTACTTTAACTCCTCCCACAAAGAGGAGATGCCCTGAACTGCACAGCTGGGAGAGCTGTACACTAGCCTCCAAGACAGGAGTTGTGTCCACCCGCTCCCAAAGGAGGCGCTAGAGAGGTATGGCCTACTGCTGCATCCCATCACATTGAGGAATCCAAAAAGGCACCAAGGCTGTGAACTGACTTGAGAATCAGAGAACACATGTTCTCAGCAGTGGAGATGTTATGAAGGAGGCTGATTCTTTGAAGTTCTTCCCTCTTCCTTCCAGCATGACCTCAGTCTTACTGGGATTCAACTTGAACTGCTGCTCTTCATCCCATTGTTGATTTCAGCTAGGTGTTGAGAAAGAATTGAAGTTAGCCATTTCCTTGAGAGGCTAGTGAGAAAGATTCAGACAAGTGTTTCTAGTGTGACACGTTACACAAATTTAACTTTTAAGGACCTAACATTGACTATTGCATCAAGGGTACAATGAGATTACAATTTTGAACATTCAAGACTTGTCAATTGTTATAGCTGGTGGTTAGAAGCAGGTGAGAGCTGGAATTTCTGTCTTGCTCTGTCTGCCACAAGCTAGTCATTTTTACACAGGTGGATTAGATTTAGCAAACAAAATCCTTGGCTCCTCACTTTGGAAAATGGAAGTTGACAGAATAAACATCACACATAATTTGTGCATAATTTGATGGTATTTATAAAAACATCCTAAAATGATGTGAGCAATAGCCTAAACTGCTTGGAGTTCCTCCCTGGGAAAATGTAAAACAAAATGTAAAACATTTTTGTGGCTAGTTGGATTAAGCTTTTATTTCTGACATTGTATCCTACTGCTGGTTAAATGCTGCTGCTTGGATACCAAGGTACTAGGTGCTTAATTATACCCTAGTCTGATAAATATACCTAATCTAATAATGTAGAATCAGTTAGATAGTTGAAAAATCGCTTTTTCATTGATACAAGTGTAATTTTTAGATTAACTGAATGGGGAATTTACAAGGTGCAAATCAAATAATGAAGCCCCTCTGTATCATAGCATTAAAAGATTCCTTGTTTACAGAGGAACAGGAAAGATTTCTTTATAGACTCAGAGACTCATAGACTAAAAGGTCAGAAGGGACCAGTCTGATCATCTAGTCTGACCTCCTGCACAACGCAGGCCACAAAACTTCACCCACCCACTCCTGTAATAGACCCCTAACCTAAGACTGAGTTACTGAAGTCCTCAAACAATGATTTAAAGACTTCAAGGTACAAAGAATCCACCAGCAAGTGACCCAGGCCCCATGCTACAGAGGAAGGCGAAAAACCCCCAGGGCCTCTGCCAATCTGCCCTGCGGTAAAATTCCTTCCCGACCCCAAATATGGCAATCAGATAAACCCTGAACATGTGGGCAAGACTCACCAGCCAGCCACCCAGAAATAATTCTCTGTAGTAACTCAGAACCCACCCCATCTAACATCCCATCATAGGCCATTGGGCATATTTACCACTAGCAATCTAAGTCCAGTCAATTGCCAAATTAGGCTCTCATCATACCACCTGCTCCATAAACTTATCAAGCTCAGTCTTGAAACCAGCAGGTTTCTTGCCTCCACTGCTCCCCTTGGAAAGCTGTTCCAGAACTTCACTCCCCTGACGGTTAGAAACCTTCATCTAATTTCAAGTCTAAAGTTCCTGATGGCCAGTTTATATCCATTTGTTCTTGTGTCCACATTGACGCTGAACTTCAATAACTCTCCCTCCCTGGTATTTATCCCTCTGATGTATTTATACAGAGCAATCATATCTCCAACCAGCCTTCTTTTGCTTAGGCTAAACAAGCCAAGCTCTATGAGTCTCCTCTCATAAGACAGGTTTTCAATTCCTCGGATCATCCAAGTAGCCCTTCTTTGCACCTGTTCCATTTTGAATTCATCTTTCTTATACATGGAAGACCAGAACTTCACACACTATTCCAGATGAGGTCTGACCAACTCTTCGTATAGCGGTACTAACACCTCCCTATCTCTACTGGAAATACCGCACCTGATGCATCCTAGGACCACATTAGTTTTTTTTCATGGTCACATCTCATTAGTGGCTCATAGTCATCCTGTGATCTACCAATATGCTCAGGTCTGTCTCTTCCTCTGTCACTTTCAACTGATGCATCCCCAGTTTATAGCAAAAGTCCTTGTTATTAGTCCATAAATGCATGATCTTGTACTTTCCACTATTAAATTTTATCCTATTTCTATTACTCCAGTTTACAAGGTCATCCAGATCTTGTTGTATGATATCCCAATCTTTCTCTGTATTAACAATACATCCCAACTTTGTATCATCCACAAACGTTATTAGCACACTCCCACTTTTTGTGCCAAGGTCAGTAATAAAAAGGTTAAATAAGATTGGTCCCAAGACCAATCTCACAGGAACTTCACTAGTAACCTCCCTCCAGCCTGACAGTTCACATTTCAGTATGACTCATTGTAGTCTCCCCTTTAACCAGTTCTTTACCCACCTTCCAATTTTCATATTAATCCCCATCTTTTCCAATTTAACTAATAATTCCCCATGTGGAACCATATCAAATGCCTTACTGAAATCTAGGTAAATTAGATCCACTGCATTCCCTTTATCTAAAAAGTCTGTCATCTTCTCAGAAAAGGAGGTCAGGTTGGTCTGGCATGACCTACCTTTTGTAAAGCCATCTTGAATTTTGTCCCAATTACTGTTAAACCTCGATGTCCTTAACTACTTTCTCTTTCAAAATTTTTTCCAACACCTTGCATATTATTGAAGTCAAACTAACAGGTCTGTAATTACCCAGATCGCTTTTTTTCCCTTTCTTAAAAATAGGAACTATGTTAGCAATTCTCCAGTCATACGGTATAACCCCTGATTTTACAGATTCACTAAAAATCCTTGCTAATGTGCAATTTCATGTGCCAGTTCCTTTAATATCCTTGGA
Source organism: Emydura macquarii macquarii (assembly GCF_026122565.2). NCBI lineage: Eukaryota > Metazoa > Chordata > Testudines > Chelidae > Emydura > Emydura macquarii. Next base: position 12,297,743 of record NW_027131283.1, read on the forward strand.
TGGAAATAATCTGGGCCCCCTGATTTAGTCCCATTAAGCAGTAAGAAATATCAAGCCGATTTCTGGTGTAGAAAGGTGCAAGCCAGAGCAGGGGTTCTCAAACTTTTTTTGCTGGGATCCCCTTTGAAAATATTTCAGGCTGTGATGACCCCCCACAAAAGAGATGACCCCATCATGTCATGTCATCCTTACCAGCATGCACCAGGGCTGATAGCTTGAAACCTCCCGCATAATAATCGCACGACCCCCTGAGGGGTCACGACCCCCAGTTTGAGAACCCCTGACCTAAAGGATTTGTGAAGATGTTCTTATGGCATCTCCTAAACAAAAGTGATGCTTATTCAAAGAACTTTTTTTCTTTGTGAGATGTCTAAGGTAGCCAGTTGAACTGTGAACTGCAGACTCAACCGAGGTGCTTGGGGAAAAGATATGCCCTTTCTCATGGATTGGTGGAAGAAGTGTTAAGGGAAGGCTGGAATGACCTGACAAGCTCTAAGAAAATGTTGGTGACTTAAGATAAAACATCTGCTCCTTGAAGTTATTTGAAAGAAGAAACGGATGATCACAGGGGATTCTCTGAACAGACACCCAGATGTCTCCCTGGTGATCCCAAAATCTGTTGATAATTCTGACAGAAATAGCTTTTGATACAGACTAGTAATTAATAGAATACTTTTGAAATGCTTTTCTGGTATATGAAGGAATGGCTTTCCTTCCTTTTGATTATCTCTTATTCTTGCTTGTGTAGAATTAGAGGATTTTGGCATGTCCAGTAATGGTACAATCAGCGGGAGCAGTTGTGAGACACTCCATGTTCACACACACAAGTGGCCATACCATTTCATAAGTGTGGCCAATTGCACCACCTCTCAGCCAGTTTTAGATACTCCTCTACCCATATGGGTCCATTCTGAACCGGGTCAGTGTTTACGTGGATGGGAAATGCAGGTACTGCAGCTGAAATGATATACTCAATCCCTTCTCAGCCACTCCTGCGATGATCTAGCCTATTTCTCTGAAAGCTCAAAGAGTAGTCTGTGTCACCTCTCAACTGTCCCTGTACAGATTCCATGCTTGTATGCGGCTGTAATTGTATGTGGCTACAATTGGCGATGGACTTTTATGCCAGCCCCAAAAATCTGGCAGTGTTAAATGTTTCCACTTTATATGAGTGCAGTCTGGACACACTATCATAAACAAATCACTGGGGAGGTCAAAATGACAAGTAACATGCACACTGCTAGATTTTATCTGTCCAGTCTACATGATCTCCTGAAGTAGCTGTGACTGGAGAGGAACAACAGAAACCAAAATCTGAGCCAGCAAGTTCTTCCCTGCTCTGCTGTTGTATCTGGTTTGAGCTGACTCCACTGGCTAAGGCAGTCCTAAGAGTAAGTGATTCTTTGCTCTTTAAATAAAAATAAATGTATGTTGCAAAATATTCTTTGCTTATAATTCTCTGATACATTCCAGTAATATCATTGGGCTTTCTAAGTTATTTGCAGAGCATGGATTCCACAGTAATTGTTTTGTCTTAGGAAAAATATGTGGCAATATGATGCTTTTGTACTTAAAAAGCCATGGGGGAACCAAAGTTAGGCAGAAGATTCAGTGTTTTCACCACATAACTCTCAGTGGCAGGCAGGGTTTAATAGCCTGTGGAGGAGCAGAGGACATGACTTACCAACACTGAAGATGTGGTGAGAGCCACAAAGAAATGCTGTGAGGCTTGTAGCATCTGTGGAAGGCCAGCCTCTCTCTGATATCCCAAAGTTCTCCATCACCACAGCAATATGGTTCCTCACTTGCATCCCCACCTGTGTCTGAGCCTCAACTTCCTTTCCAAGGGGATATGAAGTGCAGAGGCACCTCCTGGCAGATAGTGCAGGCAAGATCAACATTAATTTCTGAAAATATTTTCTTGTAGGTTTACATGGTATCCATTTCATTGTCAGTGCCATTAAATGCCATAACCTCTCTTTGTCCAGATGTCAAAAATGGTGGTCCTGGCTATGTGGCGTTCACACTGAAGGGTATCTGTGTAGTCAGAAAGAGCTGGGTATGGTGCCAGTTAGGAGAAATCTCAGGTTACTCTGACAAATTTTTGAGCACACAAGTTGGTCTTCTGCTCCTTCCATCCTGTCCATGGCCACAGTTGGAGGGGTTGAGCTGGTTCTTCTACAGAATGTAATTTTGTCTAACAAGAACTTTGGGGTGCCTTAGATGAGCAAAGAGAGGGAGATTATCTTGCGGGGGATCAAACAACAACAAGTTTGCGGTGTCTGTCTGCCTTTCCAATTGCTTTTATTAGTGGAGAATTCTACAGTGCATGCTGGATTCCGACGCCAGTTCGTTTTCTGTAATGCCCACCCTATGAGATACTGTAGGGCTTGTGAGAAGACATGTTTTAATACCATTTTCTTTCAGACATAATCACTGTTCAGTTTCATTCTTTACAAAACAATGTGCAATAAAGGTCCCGATCCCTCAGCTAAGCCAAACTTATGCTCAGTGTAGGTGGGAGAGAAGGAAAGGGGCCAGACCCTTAGTCATTTTCATTTCTCACTGTCCAAAAGAGCTGGTTAGACATCTCTCAGTCAGGGCTGTGCCTACCAGGCCCAAGTGAGCCCTTAACATATTTTGAGTACACAGCACCCACTGAAAAATAAAATCTTGTCATATATTTGTACTTCAATGTTCTTCTGAGTTGAGAGGGACCAAAACTATTGACTTCTCTCCTGCATCTGTTCCTACATGAAAATGACCACCGCAGAGAATGCAAGTATGGTCTTGTGATTAAGGCAGTGGAGTGGGACTCAGGAGATCTGGGTTCAGTGTCCAGTTTTGCCATAGACTTCTTGTGTGACCTTGGGCAAGTCACTTAGGCCCGGATTCTCAATAAGAGTTAGGTGCCTAAATATCTTTGTGGAGCTAGTCTCTCGGTGCCTGAGTCCTCAGCGGCAAAATGGTAAATGATGCTTCCCTTCATCCATCTTGTCCATTTTGATTGTAAGCTTTTCAGGGCAGCAATTGTCCCTTCCTTTGTGACAGCATAATGAAGCCCCAATTCAACTGGGGCCGCTAGCTGCTATTTTAATCAGATAATATGTAACCCTTCTGCCAGACCGCGTCAGCAGCAGCAAGGGCCGGGTTCTATATCTAGGAGTCCCTCTCAATGATACAACACCAAACTGGCTTGAGCCCCCACCCAGTCACCTGGGAAATTACACACTATTCCCTGGGCACCCCCAAAAGGCAATATTTCCCCTCTCGCAAGCACAGAGTCTGAGTGTAGAAAGAAACCTTTTAATAGCAAAAGAGAGGTAACACAGCACTGGTTTGGGGAACAGTGCAAACAGAGTTCATGAACTCAATGAACCAAACCCCTCCCAGAATACAGGACGTGTCCTTCGCCTCTCCCTTCCTTCTTCCCCCTGTACTGACCGGCGTGGTTGCAATGTCCACCTCTTGGGGGTGGCTCCACCCCCTATGCCGCTCCTGTCCGACACGGGCTTGACCAGGCCCCCTCTGCTGCTGTCTTCTACCGCCTTCGGGCCTCGCTGAGTCCCCGACCGCTGGCAGCAACCACGCCTGTTTCCCACCGACCGCTGGCTCTGACTGCACCTGGCTCCTGCTGACTGCACCGGGCTGGCACCAACTGTGCCAACCCCTCTGCCAATCGCTGACCCAGCTGGCACCGACTGTGCCGGCCTCTCCACTGACCCTGACCGCCCCAGGCTGGCACCGACTGTGCCAGCCTCTCCACCGACCGCACCGGCACCAACTGTGCCGGCCTCTCCGCCAACCGCATCAGGCTGGCACTGACTGTGCCAGCCTCTCACCAGAGTTGCCTGGTGCTCACTCAGCTCTGTTAGTTGTCAGGCAAGGTTTCCCAGATCCAATACTGGTTCAGCTCTTAGTGATTTCAGCTCTTAGTGATTTCAGCTCATGGGTAAACCTTCTGTTGACATACAGGCAATGTCCCTGCTTTCAAAAAACAAAAGACTCCAAGATGAGTCATTAGTTCTATCTTTTAACAATGGGGAGAGAGAATCACTCCATGCCTGGGGGCAGCCCTTTACCAGGGCCAGTGTGATCCCAATAGGAGACTGCTCCCCTACCCCCCCCCCCCCCCCCGTTTCTAGGCTGAAACGTCTGTCTGCCACCCTTGTGGAGCTCTGTTTAGTGTAGGGTGCAGATTCTATCATAACAGACTAAGCACAGTTTTGTTGACATCTGTTCATACAATTGAAGGACAACATTTCATTACCCCAGCAGTTAACACAAAAGTGGTTTGTAGCCCAAAACCAGCCCTGCTAACCATTTCCCATTTTGCTCAGCACCTAGGTAAGTTATGCTAAATACTTAATTGTACTCATGCAGATACAGAGCCCATGCAAATAAAGTGCCCCCCTTTCAGCTGCTGAGCAGGGAGAGTGTCACTGAGACACTCAGACCTGGCTTACAATAAATAACAGTAATAATAACAAAAGCAATGTGGTAAGGGAAACTGTACACATTGACCCATGGCCTGATGTAAATCAGTGCTGCAAAGGGAAGGGGGGGTGAGATGAAATGGTTCTTTTATACATGTTTGTGCTTGAGCAAGGTTAAAGACAGGCTACTATCCCACTACTGCACGTTTTGCCTTTCAAAGGGTCCATTTAAAAAAGTGCCTCTTCTATCACTCCATTGATCTTGAGAATACTGTAAATATTGTGGTTTCATAATCCCTAGTCCTTTAAAGATTCATTCAGTACAAATGCCAGCTTGTGAGTGCTGTCGGCTGGAGGCACGCTGATCTCCCTCCTAGCGCTCTGGTCAGCAAACCATGGGTATGTCTTCCTTCAAGGGACCTTCTGAAATCACTAAAGAGTGAACAGCTTGCCTGAAAGACTCCCAGTCAGTGAAGGTTAAAGGACCTGCTCTTGAAGGTCTCTCTCTGGAATCACTAAGAGCTGAAGGTACTCGGGGTCTCCCAGAAGGTGTTCAGTACCTCACAGATTCAGTTCCAAAGGTCGTAGCCTTGAGTCTAGTGAAGAGAAGATAGTGGAGGAAGGGTCAGGGTGGAATATGAATGTTAATGTATCTAAAAAAGTTATGTCTACACTATGAGCTAGGAGTGTGAGTCCCAGCTCACAGACACATACTCACGCTAGCTTGATGAGTGCTAGCATGAGTACAAATAGTAGTGTTGCCGTGGTAACACGGCAGTGGTGGTAGAACTTAGCCATGCTGGGTACAAGCCCACCTGAAGCCTGGGGGTATGTATTCAGCATGACTGAGTTATGCAGCCGCTGCTCAGGCTACCACAGCTACAGGCCTATTTATACTCATGCTCGCCGAGTGTAAGTATGTGTATGTACCTAGCAAGAACACCTCTAGTGTGTAGAGCAGATGTAGTCTCAAAGTAAATTTTGATAACGGACATCTGCAAGAGACAAATTATCCAACAACCAAAAGCCAGCTAAAGCAAAGAAACCACAAATGGGGGTTAAACCACACTGCAAAATCAACCCCAAAATGTCCATAAAACTGGAGTGAAAATTAGTTTCAGACAGTGAAACTATCATTGACCCATTGATACTGTCATTCCTAAAAGCTGGACACCAGATATTTCTTCTCTGTGATTTAAGACAATATATATATGGGGCTACGTGCAATGGATCGGTGTAGACACTAAAGTGGATATCTCATGACAATGGCACTATATTTAAATAGGATCTAGAGGGGAAATAATAATGTCAATCTTTAAAATGCCACAGTAGCCAAGAAGTGAAGGCTCCTAGAGAGGATAAGGGCCTGAACTATTTCTGAATCTTGGGTTGTCTACATTTTATTCACAGAGATTTAAATCAAATTTAAATGTGAAAAAAAGGAAATGCTTTTTTCACATAACACACACTTATCTTGTGGAACTCATTGCCACAAGATATCACTGTGACCAAGAGCCCAGCAGGATTCAAACAAGACTGGACGTAAATATGAAGAATAATAATAGCAGGAGTTAGGATTTTTTTAATAAAAAACTTTGGGAGAGACATGCACCTTCATGCTTCAAGGCATAACCTAACCTCAAACGAAAGGAGTTTAAAGCAAGTAACTTTTCTTGGGGCCAGGTTATCCCATAACTGCATTTTGCAGCTATTGTTTGTAAACGTGCCTCTGCAGCATTTGGTGCTGGCTACTGTTGGAGACAGGCTACTGGGCTGGATGGACCATGGGCCTGGTCCAGTATAGCCATTCTTATGGTCCTAACCCTAATCTAAACCCTAGCCACAGCCCTGATCCTAACCGTATCCTAAACCAAGAACAATTCCAATGCTATTCTTACATCTGACTCTAACCCTATCTTTAACTCTAACCCTATGCCAAACAAAGAATCATCTTGTATATTTCCATTCATAAATAGCTAAAAATTCAACCCAGAAGTGTGAAGGTAGGCAAAAAATGCCTATTTTCTAGACCAGTGATTTTTCAACCTGTGGTCCACAGGCCCCTGGGGGTCTGCAGACTATGTCTAAGATTTCCACCTCTATTGGAAATTTTTTAGGAGTCCACATATGAAAAAAAGTTGAAAAGCCATTGCTTTAGACAAACATCACTGTTGAATTTAGCCCAATGCTTTTTGACTCAATCTGTTCAAACAGACAAGCAAGCAGAAGAAAAAGAAGAAAACTAGAAAGAAGAAGTAATACATTATTTTAATGATATTCAAATGCACACTTGCACATACTGATAACAGTGTATGCTCATTTTTAAAAAGTGAACATTAAAATATGTAGCAGAGACTAGTTTATTATTTTGATTTTTAGACTGTGCCAACAGAATAAGCCTAGGGTCATGACAGTCATAAAAAGTAAAAAATCATCAACAGTTAGCTGGAGCTTGGCTGGAAACCAAAGACATTAATTCCTAGAGAAACAAACTCAGTTTTCAAGGTAATTAGTTTTGTCCTCTAGGCCCCTGTCACATGAGTTACATAGTGAGAAAATGTGTATCTTTTGTCCTTGACAACTTAATTCTGAAATCTCTATTCTAACACGATGCTGTCGATGAGCTGGATTCACCCATGATCTGTGATGCGTCTGCTACACTAGACTCTGGTGGAAGGCTAGGGTGGTGGAAAGTCTGCTCAAGGGTTCTAATTCTGGTAGGAGCTTTCAACCTCCTTTTTTTGGGTGGCCTGGGCCTTTAGTCATCTGTGCAGCCCCAAAAGTGGTCTGCTCTGGCTGGGGAGGGACGCACTCAGGACATTCACTGATGCAATGCATCATCAGTGTAGCCTTCACTGATTAAGCTTCTATGAAGCTGTGAGAGATTAAAGCGCTCCCCTTGCAGAACCACTGGGAGAAAGACAGTGATAAAAATAACCCCCGCCTCTACCAATTGCGGTGTCCGTCACTGGAGGCACAATTTGAACTTTCACTAGTGGGAATGATTCTGGCCCTTTAAAAGGGAAGGGTTACACTACGGCTATGACATATAGCCCACGACTGCTTATGCCTGCAGAAATTAAATTTGTTAGTCTTTAAAGTGCTCTCTCGTTGTTTTTGCTGTATACAGACTAACACGGCTACCCCCCTGGAACTTTAATTAAGTTTGCATGCCAACCAGCTGTGTGGGGTTTGTAATTTTTCTTCTCTATGTATTACATACGAAAAGCAAGTTAAAATAATGTTATTTGCATGGCAAAGTCAAGCACTCAATAACTAGGATACTCCAAAACTAAGGTGGCTTTTATACTACGCAAAATATATATGTGTTGTGAGACAGTCTTTAAATCACACGTCACATTCTATTTTTTTCTGCAGGACTCCTGACACATTCAGAGAATACAATGCACTTGCAGACAATTATGGGTGGAGAAATTGAGGCCAGTTTTTACAAATATGTCCATAAAATCCAGGCGTGGCAGGTGTGACGGAAACACAAGATATTTGACTCTGATTTTCTTTTCTGAATCAATCACCCAATTATATTACTTTACCTTATCTTCTCTCATCTCAGAACAAAAACAAGTTATTACAAGTTGTGCTTGTTCCATGAAAATCTGCAGAGGGCCCCAATCCTCCAAATTACTCCATATTGATCTTCAGTGAGACTTAGGGTCCTAAGGCCCAGAGCCTCAAAGTTATTTAGATGCCTAACTCCCATTGAAATCAGTGCAAGGTAGGTGCCTAAATATCTTCAAAAATCTGGGCTTAAGTGCTTAAGTTACTTTTAAGAATGGGATTTAGGCCCCTAAATCACGTAGACACTTCTGAACATTTGACCCAAGTTCTTCATTATTATTACCTGTATGCTATATATATTTTAAAGAACTGAAAAGGCACAGGTCAGGTAATAAGATTTAACATGCTTGTGTTATAAGGATAAACACACTTCTGCAAACAGTACACAGCCAGAGCAGGTGACCCCAGTAAAAATTCCTTTGAGATAAGGTAGGTAGAAATTTCCTGGAAAAAACAAACAAAGAATCTGCAGGAAACAATTCTGCTAAGAGACTACAAAGACATGGAGGCATGGAGAAAAATCATTAGCTACTCTTTTGTTCAAATGCTCTGTCTTAAAATAGGTTATTGTAAGACATTAATTAACACATTAACTTTCTACATCTGTTTGGAGAGCAGCTACCAGAGATCTTTAATTACTCACAGATAGGAAATATTTCAGTATTACCATGCTGGCTAGCCCTAATGTAAGTAACAGGTTGTTGCGTTAGTTCATTTTTACTAAATAGCAACCAATATGAGATTTCACCATTTGAGTTCACGTGTCTTCATACCCCTGACATTTGGACATATTCACTATTTTGACAAAATGGCTATTTTTGCCCGGAAAACAAGAAGTCGAATGTTTATAATGCAAAAGTCATTTTCCTAGAAAAACAGGCCATTTTCTCAACCCTTGATTTTGCTCAGAAGATTCACTTAGCTTAACAATATCTTCTGCAAGATGGGGCCATTTTCCAATTTGTAGCTACGTGCAAAAAGTTGTTCTGCAATTTGCTACAAAGATTTTGCACATTTTTGCAGCAAATGGAGTTCACAGGCAGCTTCATAAGCCAGAGAAGCACTAAGAAAAAGAATATCTGGAGGTTATAGGCCTGGGCATAAGTAACTTGACCCAACAGAAGTGATTGCTGGAGTCTGGTGCTTGGCCATCTGATCTCCTAAGCTCCTCATGGTTTCCATCTTTTCACACTCATGGATGTTTACACTGATTTCTAACACTCACTCGGGAACCTCATGTTTTTTGTTTTGTTCCCAGTGGTGGGAGAAAATATCTTCATACGGCAGCATGTAGAATCTATAAATATATTCTAACTTAAAGCAAAACCCTTTGATTTAAATGGAACTGCAGCTATGATTTCACAACCAATGGCAGCCAGTCTGCCCTGGACATTAATCATGAATGGCTTGACTGGTTCTACGTGTTTCATCTACCTCAAATATATTGTAATGAAATTATTTTGATTCCTAAATATTATGGGCCAAAACTGGTTCTCATTTACATGAGTGCAAATATCTTTTACCTGAATAAGGCCCGCCGACGGGGGCCGGGGGAGGGGGGTGGTAAAAGGGGCAATTGCTCAGGGGCCCAACAATTTAAAAGGGCCTGGGTGGATGGAAGGATAGACACGTATCTGCCTCTCCTCCACATCCGCCCTTCCCCTGAGGCCCCCGCCACTCATGCTCTCTACCCCATCCCTGAGTCGAGCTTATTTACTATGCACCATGCAAGTTCCTGAGCAGCTGAGGAGGTGGTATCTACTACTTAGCTGCTGGAGTTCATTAGTAATCTCCTTGGGGAGTCCAAGGAACCCGGGAAGCTGAGTAGCAAATACCTCCTCCTCAGTCGCCCAGGAACCTGCATGGCACATAATAAATCAGCAAAAACTTCCAGCGGAAGCCCTCTTGGATCTCAGCCATCCTTTTCTAGGGGGACCATGAACTGTTCTGCCCTGGGGCCTGAAATTGCTGTTGGTGGGCCTGATCTGAATTCATATAAATTGGTGGTAGAAATGAGTTGCTTGCATCTGGGCACACGACAAGTTGAAAAGATTTATGGTTTGACTGAGATAACATTTTTAGTTTTAAAAAATGTTAACTTTAGTATTGCCAATACAAATCATGAATCAGAACTTCAAAATCATGAGATTAATAATAATAATACACTGAGGTTCTTTTATTTGCTTTTTTGTGTTTGAACCTTCAGAGTTCATGTTTACAAGCTTTTCTCTGCAATCATGAGGGCTAGAAACTTACTTTTTTAAAAAATGAAAGCTGAAATTCTCACATAACGGCATGAATCCAGGAGCTGGGTCTTAAGAAAAGCCAGCATGTATGCTTTAGCAAGTCTGCTACTGCCCATACTTTCATTAATTAGTAAGATGTTAGGAAACAGCAAGCCAAATGTTGTTCTTAGTCATAGCAGAGGGACTGAGGGTTTGATCCTGCAAGGTATTGTACACCCTCAATGCTCATTGACATCACTGGGGATTGTGAGTGATTGACACCTTGCAGCACTGGACCTGAGAGATTTACATTGGCATCACTGAGTAAAATAGTTCAGTGAATTTAGGAATAGACCAAACATTCCTTCACCAGGCTTCAAAACACAATATGATCTCATTTAAAATTGACTTTGAAGATAGTTTTGTATTATATGGCAACATAACACTGATATTATTTCAAGATATAAATACTACTGACAGGATAAAAAATAAGAGTGCAACACTGATTTTATTTTTTAAAGTGGCTAGTTCAACAGCAGCAATGAAAACAATTACAAAATTATTTTGTCATGCTCATTGTGTCATGGATTCTATAAGCCTATAACATGGCTCAGTATATGTACAACAAGCAGTTTCTCTATACCCTCTGTCCCCCATCCCCAAATACACACACATACAGTAACCACAGACTACTATCAAAGGGTCATTGGCAGATTGATTTAGATCTAGAATGTAGTTTTTGTAAAAAGCAAGCTTTTACAAAACTTAATAACAATAGAAACATTGCTGTGACATTTTAGATTTTCTATTTGGATTTAAACATTCCAAAACAGTGTTTGCAAACCAAACGGCATGGCACTGTTGTGGTAGTATTTGAGCAGAAAGTGAAACTGAGTAGGAACAAAAGTGAAACTCATTATCCAGTATATCTTTGTCTCTCTGTCTTATGTCCACTGCTTTCCCTAATCAGGTTGGTCAGGCATGACTTGCCCTTGGTGAATCCATGATGCTCACCCCTTCCCCTTTCTGTGTTGCCCAGTATGGTAGTCTGGGAGCTGACCTTGTCTGTGAAGACAGAGGCAAAAAAAGCATTGAGTACTTCAGCTTTTTCCACATCCTCTGTCACAACTCCCTACTCCCTATGAACTCACCATATTTGGGGCTTGCGTTGTCCTGTGTGCTGGCCAAGGGACAGTGAGAAATAGGGGTGTGTAACTTTTGTGATTCATGGCTGTGAACACACTCACAGTATTGTCTCTGGTCATTGTTTTACTTGGCCTTCTGCAGATGTGCCCTTGAAGACTTACTCGTCCACACCGGTGGAATGTCTCCGCCAGATAAGGTGCAGACCCAGGAAGAATAAGGAGGATATGTTTTGCAAAGTGCTGCAGTCAACAGATAGCGCAGCAAGGGCGTGGAGGGAGACAATCAACGAGCCTCAGACCGGATAGCCAGGAAAGGACACAGGGGCAGGGGTGGATAATAAAGCTCCTGGAGGGCTACACAGAGATGTTGAAGTCCCTCATTAACCTTCAATCTGTGCACCTCGGTTCTAGACTGCCCCTCCAGCCACTACAGAACTTTGGCCCATGCTCTCCACAAAATCCCCCACATGTTCCTGGTCCCTCACAGTACCCCTTGCACTCCAAGCCTATGGACTGGTTTCCCAATGAAAGCTGGAGTTACATCCGCTGTGAGAGCCCTAACCATGAGCTTGTTCTTCTTTGTCATGTTCCCTGGTTGATCAAAAGTTTGTGTTTGATCCTGTTATTAAACTTGAGTCTTTGAAATTAAATGAGCCTTATTTGTGAAATGCATACATACATACATACATCGCTGAGTGCTAACATTGAAACACAGTGGCTATAGATAGGAAGATTTGCTCCTTGCAATTAATGCTCAGGAAACAAGCACTACAGGGGAAATTCAAAGCAGCAAGTAAACATTGCCTGGCCGAATGCATCACATAAAGACACATTACTGGGAATCATTGTCAAAATGTTCCTTCAAAGCCTCCCTGTTTTGAATAGCCTCCCTCTGCGCCCCTCTAATTATCCTTGTATCTGGCTGCTCAAAATCTGCAGCCAGCCAATCAGCATTAGCGGTATAACCCTGGGAAAACTTTTCCCCCTTCGATTCACAAATATTATGGAGAGTGCAGCAGGCCGCAGTGACCATGGGAATATTTTCCTTATTGAGATCTAAACAGCCAAAAGATGGTGATAGTGCCCTTTTAATCTCCCAAAGTCACATTCAAAGATTATTCGGCACTTGCTGAGCCTGTTGTTGAAGTGCTCGTTGCTGGTGCCAGGTTCCTGGCGTAAGGCTCCATAAGCCACGGGAGCAAGGGGTGGGCTGGGTCTCCCAGGATCACTACGGGCATGTCCACATCCCCCATTGGAATCTTCTGATCTGGAAAGAAAGAAAGTTGTAGCCTGCACTATACAGTCCAGTGTTCCAAAAGATGTGTGCATCATGCCCCTTCCCTGACCACCCGGCACTGATGTCAGTAAAACAGCCTTGGTGATCCACCAGCACCTGCAAGACCATGAAGAAATAGCCCTTTCGGTTGATGTACTCTGTCGCAAGATGGTCAGGGGCCAAAATTGGAATATGCATTCCGTCTATCACCCCACCAGCATTAGGGAATCCCATTGCTTCAAAGCCATCAATTATTTCCTGCACATCAATGAGAGTCACAGTCCTTCATAGCAGGATGCGATTAATGGCCCTGCACTCTTGCATCAAGGAATTGCCAACTCCAAATTGATTCATGACTGATGGGTAGCAGTCTGGAGTTGCCGGTTTCCACACAGTGATTGCCAGTCACTTTTCCACAGTGACGGCAACTCTCATTCTGATGTTCTTGCACTGCAGGGCTGGGACAAGCTCCATACACAGTTCCAGGAAGGTGGCTTTGCGCATCCGAAAGTTCTGCAGCCACTGCTCGTCATCCCATACATGCATTGTGATGTGATCCCACCACTCAGTGCTTGCATCCCATGCCCAGTACCAACAGTTCACCGTGGCAAGCCGTTGCATGAATGCCAGCAGCAATCTTGCATTATTTGTATCTATGGCAGACAGCAGGGCAGGCATCACTGATTCACTCCCTGTCTCACAGCTCCTGAAATACTGCAGGACCAGCCACATTGTGTTCATAGTGCTCATCGCTACAAAGGTCAGAAGTTCAGGATCCATGCTATCAGGCAGACGTGGTGGGTGCATGGTTTACAGGGGCTGTTCAAATACAGTGCAAAACAAAGTTGGAAGCCCATGGAATGATGGATTGGAAAGAACTGCATTATGGGATGGCGAGCACATCCACATGATGCACCATGACCATTCCCATAATTCACAGTGGCAGAAGGTGACAGAGGGTGGTGAGTTGCACAGTGGGATAGCTACCCAGGATGTAATGCTCCCTCTGTCGATGCAAGAGCAACGATTGTGGATGCACTCGGTCGACAAAAGGAGTGATGTGTGGATGTGCTCAACCAATGTTATTAAAGCGACTTATGATTGATGACATAACTTAAGTCGATTTAACTCTGTAGTATAGACATGGTGCAAAAGCCAATTAATTTTGCAATAAGCATGTAGCACTTCCAACTTCAAGAACTCTTAGGATTGGCATTACCCTTCCTAATTCTCTGGCATAGGAACCATGGGCAGCTCAGCAACTAAAAGCCAGAGATGAAACTAAAACAAAATCAAAGAGGCTCTGCATAAAAATAGTTTTAAATTAATATCCACTGTTTTAAAACAATATTCTAACTATATCTGGTGGGATGGGAAAATAAAAGCAACTCAGATTAGACTCCTGTGAATGGACAACTGGGATGATAGGGTTCAACACAGATGTTTTGACCTCAACTGTCTCTTTTTTTCTGTCTGTGTCTCTGGTATCTGCACACGCACACACACACATAGCTGGTTATTAGAGCTGGCACCATTGGGGAGCCTTACCATGGATCCTGGAGAATTGACAGGTCTGTCACTCATAGAGGCATCTCTCAGGACAGAGTTAAAGAGAGTTAGGTGGGGAATTATGGAGAGACTATTATTTCAGCATCTATTACTGTGCCTGTTGTGTGGTAAATAGCACATCATGCAAAGTTCCTTTAAAAAATGCACATGCGTGTCTTCAGTGGGAGCTTCATATACATATTTAGGGCTGAATATGGCTCCCTTATGTTTAATCTGATCAACCCAGCATTTTAATAAGCATTCAGTGCATATCAAAGTCTAAAAATAAAGGAACTAAGAGTGCTAGGTTCCCCACACCTGAATCTCTACAAAGTGCAATTAGATACTTTCTAAATGAGAATCAGTGCGATCTGAGGATGGGACTGGGACTCAACAGCTCCAGGATGCTAACCCCAACATTACTACTGATTTGCTGTTTGACTTTAGGAAAATCACAATGGAATTGCAAAGATGTAACCTGGGCTACGTCTGCACTACAAGTTAGGGGTGTAGTTCCCCTGCTGGTTTACACATACTCATGCTAGCTGTGCTGGAGTTAATCAGAGTAGAAATAGCAATGTAGCTATGGTAACATGGGTAGCACTGTGCTGAGTACATACCCACTGGTTTCAGGCAGGTTTGTACTTCACACAGCTCAGCTGTGGCTCTGCTGCTAGTAGGGTGTTACTGCAATTACACTGCTATTTATACTTGCACTAGCTTGATGAGCGTTAGCACGAGTATGTGTAAACGAGCAGGGGAATCACATCTCTCGTTTGTAGTGTCAATACAGCCCAAGAAGGAATTTAGCCACTGTGTGTTGGCTTCTGTATCTGTAAAAAGGGACAGTGGTACTAGGTGGTGAGGATTAACCTTCTAGAGCATCTTCATTGCTTTGAAGCCATAAAGCGCTGGTATTATAATGTATGATCCAATACATAAAACAATCAATTTTGTACTTTGCTAGTGATTTCCCAGTGCCCTTTTGCCAAGTTTTAAATCCTCACACAGTTTTCCTGGGACCCTCTTTTTACTCATATTTCAAAATAAAGATTCACCATCCGGCAAACATACAGCATGAAGCCGATAGTGTGGAGTTCCTGTGTCTTGACGTTTTCTGCTAGTCCTTGAGGCTGAACTTGTCCTCTAAGTTTCCCACCATGAGCTTCATTCCCAGGACAGCTTTCATGTTCACCGGGCCTCGTACTTGCCCAGTCGGTTTTGTTTACATTCTTTTAAACTGATAAACAGTGACTTTGGAAATGCCTCCTTTTTAATGAAGTGTGGCAGTGACATTGGACAGGAACTAGATAAATCAGGAGCTAAATCAATGTCTGTTCTCAGCAAGTTTACATGTAAGAAAAAATAGAGAGAAAATGTAAGACAATAAAGATATCAAACCCTTTCTTTTGAATAATTGCCTCTTTAAAAAAGGATCCGTGATTTAGGTTTTGCTGATGGCTGATTTCAGTTACTATGTCTTATCCCCAGAAGGAAAGTGAAGAACGTTCTTATGTGATCAACAAAGTAGATTGTGGGGGTGCTGTTCCTGATTTCAGTTAGGTCAACCTAAATCATTCATGTCAGATTATAGTGGGTGAGACTGTGCAGATCTTATTCCCATTGGTGAGTGCTCATTGTCACACCAGAAGAGTAATAAGATAAATTTCCAACCTCTGTGTGCTGTCTTCTGCAGATTCCTTGAGCTCTGGGGCCACCTGCATAAGGACGGACTCTTCCAAGATGATCTCCGGGGACTTTTCATGTACCCTGTTTTGTCATGATGAGTATTGCTACTGACACTCCTGTTCTCCCCATACTGCTGCCAATTAGTTTTACACCCATTGGCATGTAAGACACCCCTGCCCTTGATGCATCCAGCCACTTTATCAATTAACCTTTGCTTGTAAAGAACAAGGTCTTTCTCGGGCAAAAAGATTGTCATAGTCCGTTTTCACAGATATCTAGATAAATTATAATTAGTTATTATTTGTATTGCATCAGTACTTCGAGCCCTCAGCCAGGATAAGCTAGGCATGGTACGTAAGGGTATGTCTACGGGGCAATAAAAGACCTACAGCTGGCCTGGATCAGCTGACTCAGGCTCACAGGGCTTGGACTATGGGGCTATAAAGTTGCAGTGTAGATGTTCGGGCCTGGCTGAAGCCTGGAATCTGAGACCCCACAATAGGGGAGGATCCCAGAGCCTGGTCTCCAGCCCAAGCCTGAATGTCTATACTGCAATTTTACAGCCCTGCAGCCTGAGCCCTGCGAGATCTAGTCAGCTAAGCCAGGCCAGCTGCGGCTGTGTATCTTTCATTTTAGTGTAGATGTACCCCAAGAGACAGTTCCTGCCCCCCAAAAGCCTTATGAGCTAGACAGACAAAAGGGAGTATTAATCTCCACTTTACAAATGGGGACTAGAGGGATAAAGGGCTTGTCCAAAAGAAAGCAGGATGTGCATGGTGGAGGCAGGAACTGAACGCAGTTTTCTTAAGCCCCAGTGCAGCACCTTAACTGCAAGATCATCCTTGGTCACCATGCAACAAAAATGTCCAAAAGCTTTGACAGTTTGACCAGTTTACAGACAGCTACAAATTATGCTGAATTACTGGCCAGACTCAAGCCAACTGTGATTTATTGTGAATTGCTGGCCAGACTCAAGCACTTCTGAGGTTTGAGTCAAACGTTTTGTAGAGCTCTTGTGATTATCCCTGGGCTGAGACGAAACAAATCCCCAGTACTTGTATTGTTTTGTTCTGAGGCAACAGTTCAGAGGACGGAAGCACAAAAATACAGCATGATTCAAATAGGTCTTTAACTACAAAGTACATCAGGTTCGGACTGCAATGGGCTGTACTGTTAAATTTGTTATCCAGCACAAATCTGCCATTCATTTATTCTGTTGATGAGACACAGTGAAGGCCTCTCTGATGTTTTCACAACACTTCCAGACTGAACAGGTGGTGCTTAAGGAGTTCCAATTAAAGGAATAAACTAGTTGAAGCTGGCTGTGACTAAAGGGATATTGTACCCTGTGGTTTGGTGTCATAAACAGAAATAAGAAAGATTCAGGCTTGTTGCCCCATTGTCTGTAATTACATTACTTCACAAGCAGCTGTGAACCTACACATTGCTGAGTATTTCTGAGGACTAAAGCAGTGGGTCTCAATCTTTTTCCCACTCCCTTTTTTTTTTTTTTTTTTTTTGCTCTGGCCATCTCAAATCCCACAATCCTTTGCAGAGTGTGGGATCAGAGTCGTAGGAAGAAATCAACTGTCACTCTGTCTCTGTTTCACTTATCCTCATCTGACCTCTGGGCTTGCATCTCAATTTGCCTGCCTTACTCTACCCCTTCTGCTCAGGAACTTTGAAAGCTAAGCAACTTGTATTTATTTGAAAAGAATAAAAGAAGATATTTGTGACCAGGATTTGTTTTTACAGCTCTGGTCCCATTGTCATATGGATATCAGACCCAATGATCCTGAGGGAAAGCATCTGTGTTTTCATTCAGGATGCTGTGCTTTTATGATCATAATATAGTTGCAGCAAAATTTCTGGTTATCAAAAAAAAATTAGCAGGCATAACATAATATTTATATGTTTATATTAGTCCAGCAAATTTTTCTTAAACAAATAGGTCTTCTCTGGCTTTTCCAAATTACTGCAATTAATAAAGGTCCATTATTACTTTTCTGTGCTTTTCCATGCCTTTTCCGCAACTCAGATGCAATTATTTGACAATCACCCTTCAATTCAAGTAGGCCTAAGCTATGACTAACAGTGGTAGTAACCTGTAAAAGACTCAGAGGGGTAGCCGTGTCTGAATAGGCCTCATCTACTCTAACTGAATTGACTTTGTTGGCACTTGCCCTCCCCATTTTTGTTTCTTACCTTTGGATGTATATATATATATACCTCCTATCTGTGATTTCCATTTCATGCATCCGATGAAGTGGGTTGCAGTCCACGAAAGCTTATGCCCACAGGAATTTGTTAGTCTTTAAGGTGCTACAGAGCTTTCGTTGTCTTTGCTGTAAAAGACTGACTGTCAAATCCTGGGACGTAAAATTGCTTGCTTGCTCCTGTACAATAGCATAACTATCTCAAGCCATTTGTTCAAGGAAAGGCATGTAAATCTAAGTACCTTTTCCAGTCATGCAGTATCAGTTATGAGAATTAATGATGGAAGCATCGGTGCTACCTGTCTCACACAAAAGAAGAGTAGTTTCATGGCCTTGGTGACTCGCCTCTCTTAACACCAGCTTAGCAGACATTTGCAGATACTGCAGAAAGCTGCTAGTAGCACTGTGTGAAATATCTGCATAAACTTTTCATGCCATTCAGTCAGGGTTGAATGGGTTCCCCAACCTCAGCCCCTGATCTTGGAAAATTCATAGAAATGCTGAAGTTATTTGAATAGCTGTGCATAGAAAAACTCAGCCGGCCTCCCTACCTTCTTTCTACAGACACCCTCCACCAAGGCACGACGTAAACCTATAACCAGCAAAACTATTTGCAGCCAGCAAGGTCTTAGGAGCATGCTCTTGTGTTAAGTACAAAAACACTCTCACAAACCATCGCAAAGAAAGGGTATGTCTTCACTGAAAAAAAAAGTAAAATCCAAGTGGAGACCAAGCACAGGTAGTTTTTACTTAGGTCTGGTCTACACTAGAGAGTTTTGTCAACAAAAGTCACCTTTTGTCGACAAAACAATCCTGGTGTACACACTGCAATGACCCTTTTGTCGACAAAACTGCCCTGTTTTGTCGATAAAATAAAACCACCTCAACGAAAGGCTTAGAGCTTTTTGTGACAAACTTTTAGTAACAAACACTGCTGTATGTTTTTGTTGTGGTAATCGGCCTCCGGAAATGTCCCACCATGACAATCCTGACCATTCTCGACATCCGTTTGCACTCCGCTGGTCTGCAGCCACCCGCCCCTCCCCCTTTGCAGTCACGGAAAGTTTGAAATTTTGATTCCACTTCCTGCTTGGTCGGGGTGGAGAGCTTGTATCTCATCTTCCCAGCTGACCATACCAGCTCCATGCAGCAAACGCTCTCCCGCTTGGAGCACACAGGAGCTGCTGGACCTGATCAGCATTTGGGGGGAGTTTGCTGTGCAGTCCCAGCTCACTCTAGCCAAAGGAACTTTGATACCTATGGCCAGATTTCTCGTGCTGTGGCGGAGAAGGGTTACGAGCAGGACATGCTGCAGTGTCGAGCTAAAATCAAGGAGCTGCCACAAGGCCAGGGAGGTAAACCGTCACTCCGGTGCAAAGCCAATGAGCTGCTGCTTCTACAAAAAGCTGGAATCCATCCTCAGCAGCGACCCCACATCCACCCCCGAGATGCCTGTAGATACCTCCGCGGCCCTGGGGCCACTGGATACTGGACTAAGAGGTTATCGATGAGGAAGTGGAGCTGGAGGATGACCTGGAGCAGGGGAACAGTTCGGTTGCTGAGGTTGGGAGTCAGGAGCTGTTCTCGACCTCAGAAGGCTACAGCCAGCCTCAGCCCTTCAGTTCAGACACTCAGGATGCAGGAGAGGAGAGCTCTGGTAAGTGTTTGGAAGCTGATACTGCTTGTGTACTGGAGGCATGGGGGTCATTAGCTTGGCTAAAACATACAGGTAGTTGAAGTGATAGAAATGCACAGGAGTAGCTGTGTTTGCATGTGCTTTCCTGTTCCCTTGCGCATCTAGGCAGTACGGCTGAGAAGCACGTTAATGCACACTGAAATTTCACTGGTATCCTCTGATGTGACCTCAAGGAAACGTTCTTGGAGGTACTCCCCAATCCTCTGCCTCAGATTCCTGGGCAGAGCAGCTGTGTTTCTTGCCCCATTGTAGGTCACTTTCCCATGCCAATTGGCAATCACTTGAGCAGGGACCAAAGCAGCACACAGTCATGCAGCATAGAGACCTGGTTTGAAGCTGCTCACATGGAGGAGCTGCATCCTAGCATTTTTGCTGACTCTAAGGAGCAAGATATCTGCTTCTATGGTCCCTGCTTGTGGAGAATAGTGGCACAATTTGAAATTTGATTTCCCTATGTACCTGCATTTATGCTCCAAGTGAGCACCCACCCAGAACTTAGACCTACTTGTAAGGTCTTGCCCCCCAGCTCAAAATTCTCAGGCTGAGCAAGGAGCTGTACTCTGCCCAGGGGAACAGACAGAATGAGGTGTGTTTCACAGTGATTCATGTGTACTGTTAGGGCACTCACAATAATGGTTTTATTCATTGTTTCTTGTTCTTACACAGCTATGACCTTCGCAGCCAAGGCCCCTATGCCGGCAAACCGCCTACAACTGATAAGGGAATGACCCTGGAGAAGCAAGGACGAGATGTTCCAGGAACTCCTCCTGTCCTCTGAGGTGTCCAAAAGAGAGAAAAGGGCACGGAGACAATCAATGTCAGAATCTCAGAAGATGGACAGACAGGAACAGAAGGAAAACCAGGAGAGAATTTTAGCTGGCCTTGAGTGAATGATCAAGGCCATGGAGGATCAGACAGAGCTTCTAAAGTCAATAATGTCACTGCAGACACAGTTCATGTAAGCTCTTCCCCCCCCTCCCCCACTTCAGCTGCAACAGAACTTCTTCCCCTGCACTCCACCAACTCCCTCCTACACATTCTTACCAAAGTCACGGATCATCTCGCTACTCCCTCCATTCCACCCCCTCAGACAGCTATGAGAATGACAGCTGGACTTACACGCAGCTGTCATAGCTGGCACTACCCTCCCACTACTTTCCTCCTCTTGGATTTGTTTGTGTTGTGTACTATTTTGTGTTTAATAATAAAAGTAAGCTCTCAAAACAAAAAGCACTCTTTATTTATGTGTTGAACATGATATGTGCACCTACCACCGACACACATGTACAGCTGTATAGCGGTCATAGAATGTCACAGTGCAGTTTCAAAAAACACCTGATAGGTTCTCATTGTCAAAATGGGCCCTCAATGCCTCCATTATGCATATGGCCCCCCGCTGTGCCCCTCTAATACCCCTGGAATCTGGATGCTCATATTCAGATGCAAGACAATCCACTGCTGCAGTCCACTCAGGGGAAAACGTCTCTCCCTTAGTTTCACATAAATTATGGAGCACACAGCAGTCATCTATAACCACAGGAATATTGTCCTCATTTAAGTCCAGCCTGCCATAAAGGCATCTCCAGCGTGCCTTTAACCTGCCAAACTCACATTCAACAATCATTCGGCACCTGCTCAACCTGTAATTGAAGAGTTTCTTGCTGCTGTCCAGGTTGCCTTTGTAAGGTTTCATGAGCCATGGCATTAGTGGGTAGGCTGGGTCTCCCAGGATCACTATGGGCATCTCAACATCCCCCTATTGGAATCTTTACATCTGGAAAAAAGTCCCTGCTTGTAGCTTCTGGTACAGGCCAGCATTCCTGAAGATACGCACATCATGCACCTTTCCTGACCAACCCATGCTGATGTCAGTAAAACACCCACAGTGATCCACAAGCACCTGCAGTACCATAGAGAAGTATCCCTTCCTATTGATGTACTCCGTTGAAAGATGGACTGGGGCCAAAATTAGGATATGCCTGCTATCTATTGTCCTGCCACAGTTAGGGAATGTCATTGCTGTGCAGCCATCCATTATTTCACACACATTGCCCAAAGTCACAGAATTGTCCTTTGCAGCAGAATGTGATTAATGGTCCTGCACACTTGTGATAACACAACTCCAACGGTGGACTTGCCAACTCCAAACTGATTAGCAACTGACTGGTAACAGTCTGGAATTGCCAACTTCCACACAGTGATTGTCATGTGCTTCTCCACTGAGAGGGCAGCTCTCATTCTGGTGTCCTTGTGTTGCGGGACAGGGGCCAGCTCCGCACAGAGTTCCAGGAAGGTGGCTTTGCGCATTCAAAAGTTCTGTAGCCACTGCTCATCATCCCAGACCTGCATAACGATGCGATCCCACCACTCAGTGCTTGTCTCACATGCCCAGAAGCAGTGGTTCATCATTTGCAGATGTTCCGTGAATGACAGCAGTAATGTGGTGCTGTTTTCTGCATGTCACTCAGCAGGTCAGGCTCCTCGGATTCCTGTTCCGATTCAGAGCTTATGATGTACTGTGCGACCAGCTGCGATGTGTTCAGAACACTGACAGCAAGAGTGGAGAGTAGGGAGGGATCCACCTTTTTAGATAGAGATGGCGGGTGCGCAGTAAACGGCGGGGAGCCATTGAAAAAATGGCGCGAGTTGCTGCCAGCAACGCAATGAATGACGGCACGGAAACACAATGCACCATGGGACATTGAGCCAGCACCTATGCTGCTCTGCGCACCTCCCCCATCCCACAATTCCTAGTGGCAGAAGCTGCCGAGTTGCACGGTGGGATAGCTGCCCACGATGCACTGCTCTCACTGTTGATATTACAGGACTAAGTGTGGACACATTTTTGCGACAAAATGAGTGGTGTGTGGACAGGCACAAGTGCTGTAATTATAGCGCTTTTTTAATCACCGAAAATACTAAGGTCAACAAAACTTTCTAGTGTAGAGAAGGCCTTAGTGTAGCTCATTGAGGTTAACCCTATACAGCTACTGGGGTTTACCTCATTTAACTACATCAGGGTAAAAATGACAAAGCCTCTTTCCACTAGGATTTTAGCTGAGTTAGCTGTCTTGAATTAGCTCTCTCAGAATGAAAGCAGACCTATTTTTGTGGTGAAGATAAACAGGGGTGCCATTTCTGATTTTGGGGTGTGTGTGTGGGGGGGGGATGGGATGGGGACAGACAACTTTAACCATGCTTTCAGGGGCTAATTAGGCACACGAAAATTCTAGGTGTTTTTGCTGATAATAATGTAGAAATTAGCTGACAGGAACACTGTATCTAATTCCTATATAAAGTAAGAAAATTAAATAATATTAGCCCCATTCAGCTCTAATACTAACATTTTCTGACATCTTGTTGCCAAGTTACTTAATAGACACTGGTTAGGTTTAAAATTTTAATGTATAATCTTATTCTTGAAAACAATTATTGAAACATTTGTAGAAAAATGTAGATTACTTCCTATCATTTAGGCTACTTACTTTTTGCAGTTCACCAACCTTTTAATAGATCATTTAACTTTTGGAAACATCCTACTATGGGCAAGGCCCTCTGAGTTTATACTGCACCTACCTAGGTCTCTAGGGGTGTTACCATAATACAAATAATAGACTAGACACTGACTTTAAACAGGAATGAAACTGACACTTTCAAGTCACTTTCACAGTATTGCCAGCCCCCAAATGTTTAAAAATCCTGAGTCAGGCTCACCAAAAATCATGAGATTGTCTTAAGAATCATGAGACTACTTAACAATAATAGATTTGGTGTTCTTTTTATTTCTCTTCTGCTTTTTGAGCCTATAGGTGCACTGAGGTCACATTTTGAAGCTTTCTCCACAGCCATGAGGTTGGAAACTTACTTTTTCTTTAGGAATGAAGGCTGAAATCATCACATATCCACAGACTCCAGGACCTGGGGCTTTAATTATCATGAGACCCTGGAGAATTGGCAACACTGCAGTTTCACTTCTATTTCAAGGCTAGTTAACTTTCCAGAAGGCTCTAAAACACAGCAGTTCTCACAGGAGAATTTTAAAAACCAAACACCAAGAAAATACCACATTTTAAAGTTAAGAAAAAAATGGAGTCTTCTGAGGTCTATGGGAGCCACTGCAAGCAGGAAAGGAAAATAAACAGGCACAGGAGCTCTGGGCAGCTCTTCCTCTTGAAAAAAAGTTGGAGGGTCAAATCTTCCAGTCCTTCATCAGGTAAAATTTCTATTGCCGTCAGCCCTTCTACTCATAGAGATTAACCTGTACTCAATAACTATACACTTCTTACTTAAATATCTGAGCCATCTTCTCCAGGGCTACACATTTTATATGCATTGGCTCAGGAACTACATTTTCTGGCTTATTCTGAACAGCGCTCAGCACACTGATGGTGCCCAATGAACAGTACAAATCGTGATAATAATCATCGAGTTTATGGACTCTGTGGATAGAACTTATGTTATTTGTTCTGGAATTGGGCTAAATACAGTTGAAAGCCTAAGAATTTGAGGCATAAACACATCTGATACTCATATAACACTTTCTCATTCCTTCCTGGTCTCAAACTCAGAACAAAAAATGACAAAACAAAATGGTTTTCAGTTAAAATTGCATAGCAACTATTGCTTTATAGTCCAACCTGGGACAGAACCAGCCACCCCTTGGGGGGGAAAGGAAGGGCTCTCTCTGCTTCTTTGACTCACAGTTGCTCTTTTTCATCATCCTGCATGAGCTTTGTACTGCTTTCATGATGTCCTGCCCAACCACCTGGGACTGTTTACTGGCGTCTCAGAGAACTGGCCTCCTTAGTTTTGCTCCCATCTATCAGATTCCTCCTTTTTTTTTGCAGGCTGCAGCAGAGAGACTGGCTGGCCGAGTGGCTAGGGAGTGAGTCCCTGAGAGAGCTGGGGTCTACTCCCTGTGTGAGCTCAGACTGATGCCTTAGGGACAGGGTTTCAAAGGATTTTAGGCACCCAAATATGGAACTAGGCATTGAGTGGAGTTTATAAAGCATCTAACCTTCTAAGCATGTTTGAAAATCTCACTAGATGCCTAAATACCTTTGAAAATCTGTCCCTTAATCTCAGTGCCCCATCAGTACAATGGGGATACCAGCACTGCTCTACCTTACAGAGAGGCTGAGAGGAGAAATAGGTTAGACATTGTGAGGCATTTGCCTTCCCTTGGTTTTGGCCCCGTCTTTTCACCTATCCCCTTCACATCTCTCTCTTTTCCGAATGTAAAACCTTGGCTGTATTTCTTCTGAGTCCCCTGTGTTCTGTCTTGTTCAACCCCTCCCCGCCGAGGGATTCCGGTTTTACATGCTCATCTAACAACTTCCAGATGTTTCAGATCTTTAATTTAATTACCAACCCTTTCTTATCTTAGTCACCCTGCCTCTGTTTGTAAACAAAATACTGACTCCCTGCCGCAGGGGCACAAGCTGGGAGCAGCCGCTCTTCTCCACAGAACTCACACTCTACACTCAGGTGTAGTTGAGCTTCACCTAGTGCTAGGACATGTGCCGAAATTCAGGACAGGGAGGGCTTCTGCCCCCCCAATGGTACCCCTGATCAAAGACTGGAGGGACACAGTGAGCTAGATTCTGTTCTCAGTTTTACCAGTGTAAATCCAGAGTAGCTTTACTGACTTCAATAATGGACCAGTTCCCCAACACTTCTGACCCACCTGAATGACGTTCTGCCGTATTTAAAGTATAAAACCATTCCAGTGATGCTTAGTGCGGAGAGAGAAGCTCTGTATTTCCCTTTTCACTTCTTTGGTACCTACAATGGCTTCGGTGAAGGTACTCAGATTTTACACCAGTGTAACAGAGAACAAAATGTGACCCTCTTTTTACTGGTAGCTTGGGAGACAGGTATGTGTGGCTCTGAGGGTTTCTCCATCACTCTAATTTCTATAGAAATCTATCTTATTTATCTGGCCTTCATCACCATAGTATCTAATCCCCTTCCTCTAAAGAGTGAGAAAAGAGAGAGATTCTGTTTCTGGCTCCATTACAGACTCCTTCCAACCTTGAGCAAATCACTTAATCTAAGATTCCCCATCTGTAACAAGGGGGGAGTCATAATATCACAATACTTATCTAACTCATGGAGGGGGTGCTAAGAGGCTAAATTAATTAATTTTTGTTAATTAATGTTCAGATCCCCATATGGAAGGCACCATAAAAGAAAAAATACAACACATTTCTCAAAGCATCATCCACATGCTTTTATATATATATATTTTTTTAGATTATTAGTTCCTGAGGTAGAGACTGTGTCTTCCTCTTTGTTTGTCCAAGGCCCAGCATAATGAAGACCCATTGCTGACTGGGACCTCTGGGTGAAGGAGAGACTAATGCAATACAAATAAATAATAATAATTCACATTTTGCAGAATGTCACTTGAAGAAGGGAAAAGAGATGTGCGTGTTCCTGGACACACAAGGCTCTTTCTCCACTTAAAAGAAAATCAGTGCAGAAAACAAGAGAATAGATCTAGCGCAAGAAGGAATTAAATGATTAAACATCACCATCTACTGGTGATCAGTGTTTGTTCCTCAGGAAGCAATCATTACATTTCTGTAGTGAATTAATTTGCCATCTAAGTCTCTGTTTTTGTATGGATGATAGTCTTCATGAAATGGTTATCAGCTCATGTACTGTGTTTGTGGATCTTCTCCTGAAAATACCATTTTCAGCATTGAGGGGAAAACCTTGCCCAATCAGTTATTACCAAGACAAACATGAGAATGTAACAAGTTCCTTGTGACACCATATAAAGCACTAGCAGCTATCAACCTGGCCAATTTTTTCAGCTTTTTAAAAAGAGGGGCTCAATAGCATTTTTTGCTAACAAATTTGCTGTAACCCATAGTGTATATATACAGCATGGAATTATACTATTAACCCTCCAGGGGGCATGTGTTAACTGTTATTCCATAGCTGGCCAAGGAATAAAAAAGACCGATTTGTTTGAATTGTGTGTTATAATCTACAGTGGTAAATTGGAATGTTTAAAGATTTTCTTTCTGCACACACCCACACACACATACAGTCTACTTTAAAGTGAACTTAGACAACACTTGGATTCAAGACTATTATCTTCTTAGCCTCTTGCCTGCACACAGTCTATTTCTCTAATTCTGTCCTATTCAAAGTCACTTTCATGATTTCTGCCCCTGTGCAATCATGGACATGAAGCCACCAATTTTAGATATAGTTTTAATATATAGTTCTGGCAAATCCCCCCAATGGGTTTGACTAGGTATAATGGAACGTGGACAAATTGGAAGGGATTCAGAAAAGAGCTACAACAATGATTTGAGGTCTGGAAAACTTCTTTACAGTGATAGACTAAAAAAAGATCACTCCGTTTTGTTTATCTAAGAGAAGATTGAGAGAGGATTTGATCACAGTCGTAAGTACCTACATGGGGAGAAGGTTTCTGATAGTAGATGGTTTTTTAACTTAGCAGACAAAGGCATAATATGTTTCACTGGCTGGAAGTTGAAGCGAGGCAAATTAAGACTAGCAATAAGATTAAATATTAAACAGTGAGGATAAATAACCCTTGGAACAATTTACCTGGGGGTGTGAATTATCTGTCACTTGAAGTCTTCAAATCAAAGATGACTGTCTCTCTAAAACATATGTCATATCTCAACCAGAAGTTAAGGATCTGATGTAGAAGTCACTTGACAAAACTCTACAGCCTGTGTTGTTGTTGTTGTTGTTGTGGATGGGCATAACAGTCCCTTCTGACCTTCAAATCTAGGAACCAATGTTTTCTGTGACACACTGGAACTAAATTCTGCAGCCAGGACCCATCACACCAGGGTTGAGAAAACCGCCCCTTAATTGAGCAAGATATTTGGAGCTCACTTTTATAATACACTAAATATTGTGGAAATATTGCCAGTTTGATATGCCCAAGAAATGTCCTTTCTGATTGATCTCACCCTAACCCTCAGTGACCACAGAAATAGGATTCAAAGTGCAATGTTGGAGACCCCTCTACCGCTCACTTTGAGTGGTGTAGGTGTTCTTTCAAATCTGCTAATTTTCAAGCAAAAACAAACAAAACAAACAAAACAAACAAACAAACCTAAAATTAGGTGTGAATGTGTAAAAAACACAATCTTTACTCCAGGCCCTGATGGTCATTGATCAGCTGCAATGAGTGAGAGGGCCAGAACTAGTGTAAACTGGCATAGCTCCTCTGAAATCAATGATCAACACCAATTTAGGCACCTGGCCATTTATTTTAAACATGATAATAGTGTGAAGTTGACTGCGCTGTATGTTTAAAGATGTATAAATATATTTGGAAAGGAATAAGTGTTTGATCATGCCAAAAAAAATAGAAGTTAATAATTCAGAGGTCAACAACATATCAAAATCTCTATTGTAGTGCATTTGTCAAGGGAGGATATGCAGGACCCAGTTTCTATACACTTATGTCAACTTAAAAAGTTACACAGGAACAAATCAATGACAAATTTTATTTCTATTACACATTTATCTTCCACATAGTTTTCAGTTCAACACACAGATTCTCCCATCTAGCTAAGTCACACTGATGTAAATACAGATCAAAACATTTAACTACCATGTGCTGTGCTGGCAGCATTAGGAAGAAAAGTTGCACACATATGCCATGTTCCAACATCTGAAAGTTGTCATAAAAACATATCACATACAAATTGTGCACTGTAGTTCTAATGTACCACAGAACACCCATGGACTGCTATACCCTACCCAAACACAGGCATCTGAGGGATGTTTTCAGGACAGTATCCCAAATGTGTTGAATTTTGGCGGTTTCACGTCCATGAGTTTCACTGGCAGTGCCACAAGTGTAGGCACAGAAACCAGGACAATGACTTTGGATAGGAAAAGAATAAATAAAGAGGTTCTGTGCATACCGGCTGCTAAGAAGATAGCTCTTCACTCCCTGTGTCATCTAGACTTCATCCAATGGAGTGTTGACTGAAACTGGCATCCTGACCCAATGGTCTGGTGAACCCAATTTTCACCTGTGCGAAGCGTGCAAGCCTCAAGATGAAGCCAGTGGAAGCTGTGCATGCCCACCTACTCTAAAAATGTACTGCTCTCTCTCTGGGAACAGATGTTTGAAATGTAGTGAAGGCAATCTGAGTTAGCATCTCGGGAAAGAAGTGAAATCAGACTGTCTTATTGCACTACTTCAAAACCTTATTATGTAAAACATGAAATATTTTGTTCTAGAAATATTACTAAATTAGTCTCATAAACTTCTAAAAACACCTGTCTAACATCTGGCACATGGGAATGCACCATAATACAACATGATATTCCATCCATGCCTACTGTATTACTTAACTGAGTACTAGTGTGCGCAGAACTGTGTAATATGCAGAGGAAGACATAGTCTTTGCTCCAAGGAACTTAGACAGACATAGAGTCTGCAATTTTTGCCAGATAAAGGCCACAGACTAATGATGACAGGCAAGAAGGCTTGTTACATGTAAGGTGCAGTACCTGTACCTGGAAAATGGAATCATAACATCTTGCCTATTGTTGACAACAGCACCATCCCTCCTGTCACTGAAGCCTGTAACCTGGATATCATCTGACTCAGACATCTCACTAGGTTCTCACATCCAGGTTATACCTAAATCTTGTTGATTCTTTCTGCATAACATCTATAAGATATGGCCTTTCCTATCCATCCACACAATTAAAACTCTCATCCAAGCTCTGGTCTTCTCACATCTCAATTACTGCAACATCCTTCTCTCTGGCCTTGACAAGTGCAATGTTACCCTGCTCATATCCATTCAAAAAGCTGCTGCTAAAATCATTTTCCTAGCCCATCACTTTGACCATGTCACCCCTCTTTTTGCAAACCTCCACTGTCTCCCCCTTCTCTATCATATCAAACATAAGCTGCTTGCATTCATTCTCAAGGCTCCTTATGGTCAAGCCCCATCATACCAATCATCTCTCATTCACCACTGAGTTCAAGTTCATTTCTGATCAAGCCTCTATTGCCAACTTGGTAAATTTGCAAACAAGCACCTTTGGCCACACTGCCCCTCACAATTGGGAGGTTCTCCCTGTAAATATCCACAAAGCTACTCAGTTATCCACCTTCAAATCCCTCCTCAGAACTCTCCTTTACTGTGATGCCCACAAAAATCTTGCCAAAGATCAGGCTGTTGGCTGTTGGCCTGTCATACTGACCAACAGCGTCTCACTGGTTTCTTGTACTCCTCCATCTGTCTGTTCCCATATATTGTGTCTTGTCTTATATGTAGATTGTAAATTGCTTGGGGACAGGGACCATCATTTAGTTCGGTGTTTGTACAGCCCCAGCACAATGTGGTCTTGGTCCATGACTAGAACCACTAGGCACTCCAATAGCACTAGTAATAATAATAATACCTTGGAATGAGGGAACTGTTGGAATTACAACATAAGGAAGTCAAAGAAGAAGTGAGGAAAGATTATTATAAATGAATGAGAATTGCTTTAAGGATAAAACTCAGCTTGAAGAATTTCATATGTGAGTGATACCAATAGTACAGTACGCTGCTGGAGTGATCAAGTGAAATCAAGAGGAGAAGAAAAAAATTGACATCCAAACCAGGCAGCTCCTGGCAATGCATAGAGTAATGAATATCAGTCAAGATATGGACAGGATGTACATCTGACATTGTGATGGAGGAAGCAATCTGTGGAGGAAGCAATTGACAACGAAGAATGTAACATCAAAATATATAACGAGTCAGCCAGAGTAAAAGATCATCTGATCGCGATAACAAGCAATGGCTGACTAGGTATCCCAACCCAAGAAAGCATAAAAGAAAGTAGAAAACAAATTGTCAAAGCCAGACTTGAAAGATTGACACAGAAATCAATGCACGGACAGTGGTGGAGAGATATCAAACACTTTAGTGATTAACCAAGATTAACAAACTCATGGTTTCTAGAGGGATACGTCAAAAGAGAGACAAGGTGGGTGAAGTGATATCTTTTATTGGACCAGCTGCGACTGGTGAAAGAGACAAGCTTTTGGGCCTACACAGAGCTCTTCTTCAGGCCCAGTCAAATAAAAGTCACCTACCTTGTCTCTCTAATATCCTGGCCAACATGGCTACAAAAACACTGCAAACTTCAAAAGAGAGACAGGGAGCTTTATTATGAGTGCACATGAGCAGTACTTAAGTACATTCAAAATAAAACCGACCAACAGAAGTGCGTCCCGAACTGCAGAATGTGTTCTGAAAAGGAAGGGTTGATGGCGCACCTGTGCTGAGTGCCTGCAGGAGCCAGAGTAGGAGAGAACACATGAACAGATACAATGAGGTTAGCAAGCATCTTCTTTGGAGCATCTGTGGCAAGTACGTATTTAAATGAGCCATGCAATATTACAACCACCAAATTGAAAGCACACTAGAGAATGAAGAGGCTAAGATTTTGTGGGATCTGTTAATTGTCATAGATCAAACAGGCCAGAGATGGTGGTTGTAGAATAAGACAAACAAGCCCATGTTAATTGATACTGACGTACCAGCAGACAGAAACATAAAACAAGAGACAAGAAGAGGATACAGTGAAGTATGAAGGCCACAAAGTGGAACAATTGTAGAAAACTAAAAGAATGATGATCTTTTTGATTACTGGAGCACCTGGAGCTATCCCTAATGATATGATGAGCAGTTCAAGGACACGTTAGGAGTGCAAAACATCACAATCAGTGCACTCCAGAAGACAGTGCTGTTAGACACAGTGAGAATTGTAAGAAAAGTCAAAAGCAAACAAGTACTTGAGCACCTAAAAAGCAAGAATTCTGCAGAGGGTTTAATAAAACCCCTAACTACCCAAACCTATGGAGTTGGTTCGAGGTGAGGAGCTATTGGTGACTCATGGGGATAAATTTCAGACAGTAGGTTTTCCCTTTCTATTTTGTAAGTTGTGAAAGCTATTTGTTTAAAAAGAAATCCCCAAGATTCAATATTGAGGGATAATAATAATAATATGGGAGCGACATAGTTTAAGCAATAAGAAAGTACCATCAGTTTTGCTTCTGCGCCCTGGCTAGACTGCAAGGAAACAGATTGGTTCGAGATCAGGCAGTTCAGGCTGGAGTAGTCAAAGTGAAAGATGGAGACCAAAGTAAGGGCAAGGATTTTAGCCCCAGGAATAGGGAGAGAGGACTGTCTTTTGATGAAGTTATAAAAATGCCAGCGGCACGTTTTGCTTTTTCTGCTTTCAAGCAAGCTATTTCTACATACGGTAACGCAATACCCTAGGATACATTTTCCTTCCCTAGATT
Organism: Emydura macquarii macquarii; assembly: GCF_026122565.2. Taxonomy (NCBI): domain Eukaryota; kingdom Metazoa; phylum Chordata; order Testudines; family Chelidae; genus Emydura; species Emydura macquarii. The sequence goes on from NW_027131283.1 coordinate 12,329,878, forward strand.
AGTTTAGTATATCACCAACATATAGTTTTCAACTAAAACCTGTTGGAACTATTTTAATCTTATTAAAGCGCACTGTTTACCCAGCATCAGCAGAGACTAACTTACAGTTAACTATTACCTGTATTTATAAAAACTCCTACTTATTTTATTTCTATTCATTATAGAATAGACATGTTTGCTAACGTAATGTGGTACTGAATGAGATAGTAGTTCTCATACACACCGGGTGTGTTTACATAGGTGCACTAGCCTATCCTATTTTCTTTCTTTACTGTTGCAAACATATGCTTAGTTTTAAATTAAGCTGGAAACACCACAGGACTGGCTTTGAAAGGACAAGTTTATATGAGCTAGACAAAGGTTACTAAATCCATTGAGCATTTAGATTTGCTTAAATAGCTCTTAAAAGTCATTGCAGACTTTAGGTAAAATTAATTATAGCAGTGGCTCGTTTCAGCACTCTCTCTCTCTCTTTCTGTCTCAATAGGCCAAATCATGACTGAAACCAAGCATGTGTATTAAAGGAAGAGGGCACTGTGCAGGAGGTAGTCAGAATTGGCTGACTGCACTAAGGATGGAGCCAGCTGGCCTTTCAGCCGCTGTTTCAATCCATTTTTACACTAAGGTAATCCTGCTGATTTCAGTGGAGTTACTCTGAAGTAACATGGGGAGAATCAGGTACCTGCACAAGAAACAGTATCTTTGATTCTGCAGAGGCCACGCATGAGGGGGAAGGCACCTGTCGTCCCTGTCCCTCCCCATTTCACTGCTTGTGCTTGGCTCACACGGACTGAGCATGCTCAGTAAACATCTGCTGAAGCTGCTGCCCTCACTCTGCCCTTACTTGTGCCCCCATTACCGGCAGGTATGGGTCCTCTCTGCAATTCTGGACACCTCCTTACCAGGAAGACACAACACACTGGAGTGTGTATAGTTTGAATGCAGCCTGATAAGTGCTGAGTAAGGCCTGAAGGGAAGGGGACAAATTTTTGAACTAGGGAGGGAGAGAAATTTTAGAGGGTCACAGAAAGAGTTAACAAGATGAAAGTAACTAAGGGAGAACTTAGGCTGAATATGATTTCCTGACATTGAGATTTATTAGTCAGTGGAATAATATTTAAAGGGAAATGAGGAAAACCCCGTCACTTGAGACACTTAAAACTAGAATGGATTAATCACTAAGAAATGTACCAGTGGGAACAACTCTACCCTGGCTGGGATGACCTCACAGGTCTTTTCCATTTCTAAATGCGGTCATTCATAGTCACACTGTAGCTTAGATCCTATCAGCATATATGGGCTTTCTTGGCAACACAACCTGTGTTGGACAGATGCTGGGGCCATGAGGACAGGCTGCCCACCAACTGCATTGCGGCATCTGGTGTCATCTGACACCGGAGCAGAGGGGCTAGAAACCACTGAGGTTAGAATGGTAGCGTTCTGCCACTTGGCACAGGTGGAAAATGATGCCATAAGGTGCAAGGTCATGGAGACTGGGAGACTGAGCATGGAACAGCTGCTTCATGAATCTCATGTCCAGGGATGGCCCAACAATGCAAGTGGTGGCAGTGCCGGGCTGGGGCCATGGCCCTGCCCTCACACTACCCCTTCCTTGCCCTTTTGGGGTGTCTGTTACCACTGTCCGTGCTAGAGTCACAGAATCATACAATATTATGAGCAAAGTTTTGTCTGGCGCAGGAAGAGGTGTGGGCAAAGCAAAGCTCTTTGTCCCCCTTCCCTTTCTGGCACATCAACTCCAGACCTAGGAGAAACTCGCTAGTGCTCAGCTCATGTTCAGTTTGCATGCCTGTAAGAGAGCTGCTCTCCAGAGCTGGGCGGGAAGTGGCTTTTCCATGTCACGGGAAATCCCATGATTTCAGCATTTGTCCGATTCTGAAATGGAAGGAACACACACACATTAGCCATTTCATCAGAAAACGAAATTCTCCTCAATAAATAAAGACAATAATGTTGGGTTGATTTAAATGTTTCCTTTCAATAAAATCCAAACATTTCATTCCGATTTTGACCATTTGTCTTTTTTTTTTTTTTTTTTTTTAACAATTGAAAAGAAAAGAAACCTGAAAAGAAAAAGTCATTTTGAAATGAAAAATCGAAACACTGGGCTCCAAAAACGGCCAAAGGGAACGTGTTGACTGGATCAAAATGCCCCCCCCCCCTCCGCCCCGAAATGTCATTTTGTAGAAATCAGCACCTTGCTCCACAACCTTTCCCCTTGCAGCGGGTTGGCATTTTCCGACGGGAAAAAACAAAGGTCCCGACCGAAAACACCCCCCCACCGCCATCGCTCGCCTTTAGAGAGCAATGCAAATGCAGGTGATTTTAAAGCCCCCCCCCCCCCCCCCCAGTGAGTGCGGCGACACAAGGCAGGGTGGGATCAGACAGAGACGGACCTTTAGGAACTGGGGGGCGTGTAATCACTGGGTCCTTTCCCTGATCCCTGGCCCTGGCCGCTTTACACGCAGAGGCACCGGGTCAGCTTCCCCACCCGCCCGCCCGCCCCCGGGGGGAAGGATCGGACCCGAGGCAGGCTGGCCTGACCTGGCAGCGCGCGGCGCCCCTTCTGTGCCAGCCTGGCTTGGAAGTTTCTCCGCCGCCAGCCGGGTGAAGGTGGGCGCTGCCGGCTGGTCCTTCTCCGGCGAGCCGCCCCGGGATGCCGCGGGCACCACAGGCTCCCCCCGGCCCCGCTGCAGATCGGAAAGAAACAGCCCCTTTGACTGACCCCGCCAGCAATAATTGTTCCGCTGGGTTAACCATTAACCCGGACCGCGATCTGCTCCACGCTGGGTCCCCCCCACCACCACCCGGGGGCCCTTTCCATCCGCAGTGACGTCGGATCGCGTGTAGTTCACACGGCGGGCGGCTCCCACGGAAGGGGGGGGCTCTTCCCTGAGGCCGGCCCCTCCGCAGGGCGGGATGGGGGAAGAGCAACGGGGCCAGGGGCTGAGAGCGACGCCGAGGCCAACATAAAGGGCGGGCAGGGCACGGGGCGCGCCTGAGGCGCTGCGAAGCGGGGCCGATCTCACCCGGGGTGTGGTGGGGCCGTGCGTGCGTCTTAGCCCCGCGGAGCGGCCATGCAGCCTCCCGGGAATATCGCTTAGCCGCCGCCGCCCCGCCGGCCCTCCCCCGTGCAGCCCTCCAGCTCTGCGGCTTGATCCTTGGCACCGAGAACAACGGGGGGAAAGCAGGGCTGGCCCGGGGGCTGATGTCCTTGCCGGTGCTCCCTGGCCCCCCAGCCCTGCTGCAGGCGTGAGACGTCTGTCTGCCCCCCCAGGAAGGGCGGGTGTCTGCGGCTCGCATGGACCCGGCTGGGGAGGAACTATGCCGATGAGGAGCATGGCTAAGGCACCAGAGAGCGAAGACGACTCCTTCCTGCAGCCCTCGCAGAAGGTGTCCCCCGGGCTCCAGGAGGATTGCTATGGGGACCTGCTGGGGAAGGGCTTGCTCTCCTACCCCGACCAGGGGCTGTGCGCCGCCGCGCTGCAGCAGCCGCCTTCGCTGGACAGCCGAGAGCCAGGCGGCCAGGAGGCCGGGCTGCCCGCTGGGATCAAGTCAGGTAAGGGCGCTGCCACTTCTGCAGCGGGTGCTCCGTGTGCTGGCCTCTGAAGAGCATCAGGTCGGGCCTCTGACCGCTCTCCACTCCCGCCAGCAGGCACCGGGTCTATTTCCGAAACAGGCTGGAGTGTGTGTGTGTCTGGGTCCGCAGAGCGCGGTGCAGACGGCGGGTTCCCTGCACCCCAGGTCCCTCATGTAGAAGTAGTCCTTGATCTGAGCTTTTCTATCTGATCATCTCACCGCAAGGACCGTCGTCCTATACCATTCCTGCTGTGCAGGCGCACACCCGGCCAGGTGTATCGCACAGATCTCCGTCCTTCCTGGAGAGTGTACAGAGAAATTCGATAAACTCGATAGATCGATAGATCCACCTAATCTAATTCGCCTCAAAGCAGAGATTATATCTATGGAATATACCCGTGTGCCTATGCCTAGAATAGACAGTTTGTCAACGTCCCGCTAGAGATATAAAATCAAAGGGAGGGAAATCAGTATTGAATCAGTGACATGGACATTGAAAATACTCTGTACATTGGAATTGTGATAAACAAATGTAATGATGCGCTTGGGTTTATTTTCTTTTTCCCCTGACACTCAGAAATACATTTTAATAGTGAAGCTCTTTCCTCGGAAGAGGAGGATACAGATATTCATGACAGTAAAATAAAATCCTTGGACAAAAACCTGTCTCCGAAGAAAACCGTCACACAGATTATGAAGGATAAAAAGAAACAGACCCAGCTCACCCTACAGTGGTAAGGCTCTTACCCATCTTGCAGTGCAATTACAGAACACACCTGGACTCCTTCAAGGAGTTTCTTTCTTTCTTTCTTTCTGTGGAGGAAAGCTAATAATTATTTACAAAGTCTGAGTGCATTTGGGCGGTAAAATCTGTGTAAGGAAAGCTTGCTCAAAGAAAAGTTATTTTACTACTTGCAGAAAATGCTTCTATTGCTGTATATTGGCACAAAGTGAATCAACAATTAATATACGCAAGATTTCAAGCCAAAAAGGGAATTTAAGTATTTGTTTATCCAATAAAAGAAATTGTTCCCTGTAGCCCATTTTCACAATATTTGCCATTTGATCTGGTGCCGTTTTGAAAAACTTTATCTAAAAATATAACCCGCAAGATATCTGACTTAGATTTCTAGGGATTATATACAGTGGCTTTTATCAGCTTTAATGTAGACTGTACTAAAACGTGAAGGGACTCATATTAGGTGGCTATCTATGAAAGAGTAAACCTGTTCACAAATATTTTCACAGCTACTGATTTATTGCAGCTGAACATACAGTATGATCCAAACCTCTGAAATCAATCGAAAGTATAAAGATCCTAACAGAAATGTTCTCTTCTGTTTACCAAATAATGCAATATTAATGAGCCTCTGATTTATAGTTGCTGAGCACCAGTTTATTTCAGTAGAGTATGCTTATCCATTCCCTGTAAAAATAAATAGCTGATAGCCTTGAAAAACATGTAGATGAGTGATTAATTAAGACATGCATTTGTAAAAGGAGGGATTAATTGTCAACTAAAGTTATGACATTGGTAGTTTTACTGAATTGTAATGTAGCTGGTTATTGTTCCCTGACTGGAAACCCTAATTTTACTGTACTTTATCTGGACAAAGATTACACCAAATAACAGTCCTTAGTTGGTTAATATTCCCTTTGGACCATTGCTGAAGTCAGGGAAACTTCCCACTGATGTTAAGGGGATCTTTATTACAAACTTCAGATTTAGCCCTAGATTACTTCTGCTATCTGTGAAAATCATATAAAGTAAACTCAGGACTGTATTGCTGTCAGAGATTTCTCAGTCTAGTTTAACCTAAGGAGTGGGATGTAAATCTATTGAATAGTCAGTGTTTTCTTCAGAAGGTACTTTTATGTATTTATGCAATTTGAAAGAAGGGGGCTGATATGCATGAACTGTATTGATAATAGTGAAGAGTAGAATGGGCCAGGTGTTAAATAGCTACCAGACTGAGAGCTCACAGGTATCCCCAAATGCCATATTCACCTAGACAAAATGAAAGGACCTAGAAAGGGCCACCAAGTTTTGTTTCATTCCTTGAAGTACCACCTTTATGTCCATCACTGCTAGCCTCTGTATCACATTTAAATTAAGTGGCAGGATATTAAGAGATGCAGGCACACATCCGTTCAAACATGAGCCTGGTAAATTAAAATAACCCAATGATTAGGTTGTGCCTGAATTCCTGTTCAGCCCCTCTCTAAAATGAACATTTTCAATTTCTCTTACCACTGGATTTTTAGACGGAGATTGCATATTGAACTAGCCCAGGCGTGGAATCAGAATCTAGATTTAGGCTCTGAATCAGTCAAAAGTATTGGGTTAAAATTATCCCTGGGGTAAATCTATTGCATTTCAGTGAGTAATACCAAGGCAGAATTCTTCCCATTATTTTGCAGGGGTGATTCTCTCTCCTCCCCCCCTTGCTGGAGAAGAAAGCTACTCACTCTCCTTACCTTTTACCAGTAGATTCATAAAGCACAGCAGATCAGAATTAGCCTTTTGACTCCTCCATCTTGCTGAAGGTTACACTGACTAGTAAGTTACTGACTGGTACGCTGTAGTCAGAGCTCTCAGTAATTTTGCAGAAGGGGCAGTATAAAAGGATGGAGGAAAAATAAAATAGGGAAACATAATGGGTGGCCTTTCGTTCTAGTTATTGTTTTTACTCTGCAGGCTGGAAGAAAACTACATCGTGTGTGAAGGAGTTTGTTTACCAAGATGTATCCTATATGCACATTATTTAGACTTCTGCAGGAAAGAGAAGCTAGAACCTGCCTGTGCAGCAACATTTGGGAAGGTAAAAAGCAAATGCCTCTCTCTCCATTGTTTGTTAGACTAATTCTTCTACAAAATCATTTTTAACTCCTCCCATGTTATCATGACTCAGAAATGAACAATTCCTTATGCTTTCTAGAGCCCATGCATTTTTTAATTAAATTGGGTCCAACTAAACCCACATTGCTCCCTCTGAAGAGAGTCCAAGACAACAATCTTAAAGGAATGAAATTAAGATTCCTCTTGATTTGCACTGTGAAATCCTGAAGAGACAGTCTCTCTCAGGGCCTTTGCTTTACAATGAGATGGATGTGATTCTTCATATGAAAATGCAGACTGAGGGATCTGGTACAGAAAATACAGCTTTATGCTTGGCAGCCTTTAGTGTAACTAAAGAAAGAAATTCAATGAGTTTCTAAGTGGGAAACTGTTGAATCCTCCTCTTGTCAACCTCTCCCACCCAATTAATCCTGAAATCATTTAATCAGAGTGAGATATGAACTTTCCAAATTAAATCCAATACAGTTTGTGAAATAGGAAACCAAGAATGGATCATAGATCAGTTTTGTAAAACACGACTGATCCATTCAGTTTGCTTACAGAACTAAAATGCATTAGTCTAATGAAATAACCGTAATGGAAATAAACTCCACTTCATAAAATGTTCACTTGTCACATTTTGTCACCTGCATTGGCTATATTTGGAGAGTTCCCATCTTACTTTAATTAAATGACTTCAGTATTACTGGGGAAAACAACTTTCCACTTAAACAGTATTTTTATTGTGAATTTTATTTCCTCTGCTTATGGGATCAAAGGACTTTTCATTTTGTACATCAACTGCCTTAAGTGTCATTGAAACAATTATTGGTGAGGAAAGATGATTAGGGCACTAGCGTAGGACATGGGTTCAAGTCCCTACTCTGCTCCAGACTTCCTGTGTGACCTTGAGCAAGCCACTTAGTCTCTCTGTGCCTCAATTCCTGATCTGTATAATGGGGACAATAGCACTTCCCTCCTTTACAGGGGTGTTGTGAGGATAATTACATTAAACATTGTAAGGTGCTCAGATACTGTGGCAATGGAGGTCATATAAGTGCCAGAGAGGGCCATTCATATGTCTTAGCCTTCAGATCACACATTTAAAATGAAAAATCAATCTATTGCAAAACAAAATATCCAAGGGCCAAATTCTGCCATCCTTACTTAGGCAAAAGCATAAGTGGCAGGGTTTTTTTGTGTAAGGATGCATGGGCCATTTTTTTACCACTGTCTTGTCAGGTTTCCATTAGTACAGTGTAGTATGCATAAAGATGAATCCAGAGTGACTGTTTCTTGAGTCATCAGTGCAAGGGAATTGGAGCCAGCACACCTGAATCTTATTTCTATCTTTGTCTCTGACTCTCTGTTCAAGCTTAGAAAAATTACTTACCCTTCTGTGCCTCAGATTTGTAATAACTCTACTTCCCACCGAGTGAAAAACCAAATCCATCGGTGCTCACAAAGTGCTTTGAGATCCTAGGTTCTACCTACATTCAAATATTCCCCTGCAGACAGCTGGCTTAGCACACCTTGTGGATCTGGTACCCTGTCAGAGGGATGGAAAGCATTCAGTCATTGTATGCTACTGCCACTGGAAATCCTGCTTTCACTGTATTTCATTCAGGCACAGATTACAACAAATAAGAAGGTCCAATTCTTCAGGGAGCAACCCACTCCCAGAGTCTGGCCACAATCCCAATGGGAAGCATAGACCCTGCTCTTTGTCAGCCCTATCTTCCTGAAAGGGAGTAGGAGAGGGTGAGGACATATCTCTTTTCCCCTCTCCACTCCCATATATAAGCTAGCCAGCCACTGCATCCTCTTCTCACGCAGCAGAGCTATCATGCTGGCATGTACTTTCAGAAGCAAGCAGGACACATTTCGGCTGAATTCCTCCTGGGGCCTCTTCTGCCTCTCCTCCAGCCAGTCTTGACCTGCAAAAGTCTCTGTCTAAATCTGGTACCGAGGCCCCAGCTGGTGCAGTAGGGCTAGGGGCGTGATCACTGTGTGACATCGTTTCTCAGGCGGATGTTATTGGATCACCCCAGCGGTTTCCGCCCGTCCTGACCTGCTCCAGTGGGACAGAGATGAGTTTAGAGAACTGGACTGCTGCTGGACTGAGGTGGGGGTGCTCTCTCGAAGCTGGCTTTCTCCATCATTTGCAGCATGGCAGCTTGGGGTGAGAGGGAAGGAGCCATCACGGGGAGCCATTTGCCCTTTCCCTATTCCACATGGTCCTCACTTCTGTCATCGGCTCTGTTCAGTCCTGGCTCACTCCCCAGTGCTGCAGCTTCCCTCTCTCCTACCCAGTCCAAAAGCACACTCAAGTACTTTCAGTCCCCTGGTACACTCCCTGGCCTGGCCTCTCCTCTTTCCATTTCCAGTGCAGACACCTGGTACCCACCTTTCTTCCCCAGGCCCTAAACACCTTCCAGCCCACATATGCCTGGTGCCTTCCTTTCTCCCCTAGAGCCCACACACACCATACCGCACCTGCAGGTCCCTGCTGCCAGTCTTTTCCTTCCACCTGACCACCTCTATAGATGCTTGGGGCAAAAGATCCAGTGCAGCTTAGAGGCAACCCATTGAGTGGGTTTCTCCTGAAGACAACTAGTCTTTGTGGTGACAAGTAAGAGCAAGAATGGGAAGGAGATCTTGGGGGTGGGGGAAAGAGGGGCAAGTGTGTATGTGTGTGTGTGCGCACGCACTTATGGGGACATCTGGAGTTACCAAGTGGGGCGAGCTAGGATATTTAACCCCCTAAACTTTCAAGTCACCTCTACTCTGGGCTCTAGAAAGCATAAGCAGTTTGTTTGATTGTTTGTGGATCTTGATAGCATTGAAATAATCCTTCTTATTCATGAATCACAAATGTAACAGTTTTTGGTCTCTGCAGTCTTCTCTTATACCACATGACTACTCTTTATTTTTAATTTGTTCAGGAATAAATATTTATCCACTGTCCAACATTTGCTTTTTCAAGACAAATGTTTCAGAGCTGCTGACAAAGGAAACATGCCCTTGCTAGAAACTAATATGCCTGACTTTCTCATTAGACCATTCGCCAGAAATTCCCCCTTCTTACCACACGGCGGCTTGGGACAAGAGGCCATTCAAAGTAAGGCATAATTATTATCCATGCTTCCACATAGAATATAGGCTGTACAAAATGCAAGTACTTCTGTGTCTGGTGTGTGTGTGTGTAGAGAGAGAGAGAGATGAAACCGAAAAACAGTCTGAATTTTGGAAAAATTATTGCATACATGATTTTCACATTTAATTGGTTTTTCCCAGATTTGCTATTATCTTTATAATGTCATGGATCGTCTGTGGTATTTCCAGTCTTTTGTCAGATATTTGTTATAAATACTCATTTTCCTGGGAAAATTGCGTCTCTGAATTATGATACTTATTATTCCATTTTGCAAACCTGGCAGCTTTTCACTCCCATTTCCAAATTACAGTAAAGCTTAATATGAAGCTATTAGAGATAGACATTTAGTGCTAAGCCTAAAAGAAAATATACAAATGACCTTTGTTAAGGATAGTTTTATGAGGACTTTGAGAAGTTCACAAGGGTAGCTCCAGATTTCTTTAATCTAATCAACCAGTTTATTTGTATAACTGGTCTGTGGAGGGTTGGGCTTCAGGAACATATCATGTGTGTCAATGATAAGTAAGTATGATGCCTCATGTGTAAATGAGGTCACTGCTGATCCTGGACTTATATTTTTAGCCTTAGACAGAGCAGGTGTAGTATTATGGTGAATCTCATGGTATGACAACACCTTTTCCTTTTGAGTACCCCAAGAGCTTTCAGGAAGTGCTGATTGAGTTTGCTCAAAGTGATTTTAATTGGGGAATTAAATGTAAAAAGTGTTTCTTTCCACGGATTATGTATACTCTTAAGGGAATAGGGAGCAAGGTAGTGTATTGATGCACCAAGACATCAGGTATGGTGAAAATGCACATTGGACAGATGCCCAGTGGTCCAAATGATTCCATGATGCACAATCAGTGAATAACCAGGAATCAGGTATTTCAATAAACTCTCTTCTTAATGTGGGAAGTTACTGATGCAACAACATTCTGTGTTGTTTGAAGCTAAGACTGTCTATGAGGCTCTGCTATCAGGGACTTATGATTGTTAGAGTGACCTTAAAAGCTAATTTCCATACTTACCAATATTTGGGGTTTGTAAGTTTATACTTAAATTAGAATTTCTGAGATTTCAAAAGTGACGGGGGTGCTTTTCTAGGGAGAGGAGGTTTGCTTAACTTTATTGTTCTTATAAGGCATTATGCAAAAAAAAGTTAGCAATCCTCAACCCTGAGTCCGAGTTCGTCAACTTCTTATCTGTGAATTTCTATTGGCTTCAGCATAGGTTTTTCCTAAGAATGTCAGTGTTGCTATGAGGAGCATTATAGGATAGAAATGGTATCCATGTCTCTGTGAATATATCTAGCTGCACTAGTAAATAGTTAATAAAGCCCTTATTCGAGAAAGTACATAGGTATGTGTGTAACTTCAAATACACACACAGTTCCAAGATTACTTCCATGCTTAAAGTTATGCATGTGTTTCAGTGTCTTCCTGAATCAGGGTTTCAGTGTCTTCCTGAATATTGACTCAAGGAAGAGATCACAATAGATTGATGGTTTATTGAGGCAAGACTGAAAAACAGGGACAAGTAACAAGGAAAAATTTAACAAAGATGGAAAACAATAACATAATAGTAATAAGAAAAGTAATAAGAAAACCCTATATTTACTTGGGAAAAGATTCTGTTTGAAAAATTCTTACCTTCCTATTTAGTAACCTGTAAAACAAAGCACAGGAAATAAAGGTGATTTGCAAAGGGAAAACATAAGGTTGTGTCCTTCCTGAGTTATTTATACCATATAAATATGGCCTGAAGGATGTTTTGGTTGTTTGTTTTTTATGGGTTTTTTTCCCCAACAAAGCTTATTTTTTTACTTTAGACTTTCCCTTTGAAATATCAGGAATGGCAAGTCTGTTCCCTGGTTTTTCTGGAGAGCTCATTGGAGATGTCATATATGGAATTTAGCTTTAGGTTTTAATCAAAGGTGGAGATGAATTTCAATTTCAGATTTTTTAAAAAGACATATTTTTTTCTCTTAAGTGTTTCTTAGGCATTGAAGTTAAATAAGTATTAACAAAACAAAATGAATCCAAGTATTTTAAATAGTCTGAATAAATATCACTTCCCATCTCTACTAATGAGATGCCATTTGCATCATTTCTCTCATGTCATAATTCTGCTAGTTTTCCAATGCTCCATAGAGTTTTCCAGGAGAAACAGGGTAGACAAGACCTAAATTTCTATTGTAAAATGACAAGAAGGGGATGGGAGAAGTGGAAAAAGAAAAATTAAAAAATGGAACACAACTTCATTTTTCCCTTTGCCGGTCACCTTTAAATGCTGAAGGGAAGTTTTTGGAGTAAAGTTGTTATTGGAAAGAAGCTTGTGTTGGTTAAATGTCCTATGTGGGGTGGGGGAAGGGTGATCATGTATTGTCTGCTTTAATGAAATCTCTTACTGTAGCTCAATATTGGCTAGAGGCATCCTAATGTAAGTGTGGACTGATGTATTGTCCCAGACTTTTGGTTTGTAACTGATCTCATACAGACTTCTAAACTTTATGCATAAATGACTTGTATGCATAAATGACTAACTAGTTCACACATTCCCCGGACTAGCCAAGTTCTTCTAAAGGCCCACATCACCCAATGAACCTGGAGTTTATGTTCAGCCATGTTATAATAAACCAGAAAATACTAGAAAAAACTCCCCAAAATGCAGCTCATTTTTTTGGACCTGTCATATCTAATAAACAGGTTACCAGATTTTGCCCCAAACCTTCAGAAAGGCAATTCTACCTTAAGTAAATATCGCACATCTGTGAAATGTCAGGTGGTTTGAGTTCTCTGAAGTTGATGAGGGGATGTTTAAAATATGTATTTTTATAAAGGTGACCTAGCTTCAGCATTAATTGTGTAGAGACTAGCATCACTGCCCAAACCTCTTTTCTAAGACATTTTACAGTATTAGCACAGAAATACAGTTTATCCGGCATTTACTAAGCAGATCCCACACACTCACTGACCTTGGCAGTGTTAATGAGTCATGTTTTCATATAGATTATCTGCTCTTGAACAGTTTCTTCGAATGGGTAAGGAACCAAGGGGTTTTGCTTAAACATCTGGCATCAGGATCTTATTTTTGAATCCGTTTTTGTTCTGAAAACATCATGGGCCTGCTTTACATTTACGCTGAGACCTGGTCTACACTTAAAAATTAAATCAACCTACTTACATTGCTCGTGGCTGTGAAAAAATTCACTCCCTGAGCACCGTAGTTCAGTCAACCGAACTCCCATTGTAGATGTTGTTAGGTCAATGGAAGAATTCCTCCACTGACCTAGCTACACTTTTCCATTGATAGAGGAAGTATCTACACTATAGCACAATAGCGGCGTAGTTGCAATGCAACAGCTGTGCTGCTGTAGTGCTTGTAGTGTAGACACAGCCTAACAGCTCACTAATGAAAGTAAGCAAGTCACAATCTGGCCTTGAGTGAGGTTACGTACTATTGGGCACCAGATTAGAATACACACAGGTCTGTGGAGAGCAAAGCGGGGTTATTTTGATTGGACACAGTTATTTGCTAGCACTCCGGAACTTTCTTTTAAAGAATTTAACATAGTGGAGTTATTTCAGTTCTAATATTTAGTTTCTTGTTTATTATTTGTATTTGTATTGCTGTAGGACCTAGAAACTCCAGTCATGGATCAGGATGCCATTGAGCTAGGTGCCATACAAATACAGAACAAAGCGACAGTCCCCGAGAGCTCACAATCTAATATGTCAAAGAAAACCCCACTTTCCAGGCATAAATGATCTCACTTGGCTCTCACTTTGTACTCACTTTGTACTTCTCACCTCATGTATGTCAGGACAGTGATAGAGCATAGCCATACCCAGAGCTGAGCAGAGAACAACAATTCCGTTTCCCAGCCACTTTCGAGGTCTCAAAATTTGTTTTAGTTTTGCACTGTGTGTGTGTCAGGGTAGGTAGGGCACTGGCCTGGATGTGGTGGGACACCCAGATCCAAGTCCCTGCTCTGACTGATTGAAAGCAGAGCTTTTTCATCCCAGATCCCTCTGATTAAGGCAAAAAAGAGACTTTCACCTATTCCACTCACATCAGTGCCCCACCTGCCATACAGAGCGTAAGAATCTTTCTTTCTCTTCCTGGATCCAAAATCCCATTCTGACAAAGTCTTTGTTGAAACCAAAACTTTTTGGCTTAGATGAAACAGCATATATCATAGCAGAGCAGTTTTCCAATCATGACTATCCTGTATGTACCATACGGTGAATGGGCAGGAGTCCTGGCAAGATCCCAACTAGATGGGCAGAAACCCTCTATAGAAAAGGCTGTAAACCACTGTCTCACATTAACATACAGTAGGCTGCAAACTCTTTGGGGCAGAGACTGTGTCCTCTTGTGTGTTTGGACAATATGCCGAGCATATTGTGGCTGCTCCCAGAATAGAAATAATAAACAATAATCCTCATGATCTATGAATTACCTGTGACAGCTACTCAGGAAAGTGTACATGCCGTGTAGAGTAGACACACAGGAGATTGTGTTTGAGCTCAAGTTACATTTTAATTTCTTTGTAGACTTTGATCGATGTTAAATCTTAGCTTTTATCCATCGTGTCTGAAAACTATTATCTTATTTATTAGGAGTGATTTAGTGGGTTAATAAAACTGATATGGCAGCTGGCCTTGTGATAACAAGTTATTGCAAGTCCCTGAACAGCTTAATCCTATCATTTCCTTATCAGCCATCATTTGTGTCAGTGTAAGCTAAAATCAGGGCTACTAGTTGCACAGGAACATATGTTACAGCAGACCTATGAAATAAAAAAGGAAAGCAGTTTAGTCTGTTTCTTTTTTAAGGCTCTATTGAGAAAATAAAGAAACGAGGCTTTCACCATCATGGATCTTATTTTATTCCTCATAGATCATATACAATACAATAAATATATAGCTTTGCAATTTTATATAATGAATGAGAATTCCACATTTGTGGGGAAAGAAGGAATATTTTTGTAGGAAGGTAGTTTTAAAATAAAAATGGCAAGTGTTTGAAGCTGCTGAGAGATTTGGGATGTTAGAATAAGATCTGAGAAGTTGCTTTAGTGACAGTGCAAATGAGCAAGTCAGTGGTGCATATATTATAATGCACATAACATTTTTTTAAAATAGTGGTGGTATCTCTGCATCATATTGTCTCTAGTCCAATGTACAACTATTGTTATTTAATTGCTAAATGAAACTTTAAAAGTTTAATTTTTAGCAAATATTCTCACATATTTCATAACGAAGACTTCCAACTCTCAAATCTCATCTAAAATAATTTCAATAGGAGAAAAATATCCATGATCCCACAATGAAAAGTTTGCATTTGAACTTTGCCAAAAGTCAGGTATGTTCAGATCCAGAGGTTTGGTTCAGGCCCATCTCTTTAATATAGTATATATGGAATACAGCAGCTGAAAGAAATTTCATTACTTCTATCCATAAGAGAGATCATATACAGAAGTTTATGCTATAGAGGTAAGATCCCTAGCTTTACAACATTTAATGACTGGTGTTATTTAGGGCCTAAACTACCTGTTGATACGACTTTATATACCAACTACTGGGCAAAAATAATGGAATGATTCAAGCAGGTGATTCAAGCAGGACATAGTTATGAGCTATGTTAATGCCCCTTTAAAATTGGCCGGTTCACATATACTTTGTCACGTCACTGTTCCTCAAACTAATATACTCACAGCAAAGAACCAAGGGACATGGTAATAATGTAGGTGACAGAATCTTGCCCTTCTCAAGGGTCATTAGGTACCACCGTGTTTTGGTGGAGTTATCTTTACTCGTAAATTTCAGGCAAACAATGAAAGCGGTAATGTGTTTAGCAATGACCACTTAGCCTCACATTTTCTTAGCTATAAAACCCTGACTGCTGACAGCAAAGCTGGCCATAAGCAAAAGTAGTACTTCAGCTGGGATTTGCAAAGCCAACCAGATAATTTACACACATCATTCTAATAAAAATTGCCGTTAGTGGGAGATGTATCTAAGTCTCCATGTCAGGTTTGAAAATATGAAAACCTTCATCTTTTACTGCTCCTAGTCTTCTTGTCCCAAACAGTAAGAATACTACTTTATGCTAAAAGGAGCAATGGTACTGAAGTAGGAGTGCTTATCAACTTGTTCAGAGGCATCATCAAAGAAGTACCATTTTGTGGAGATAGCTTCTGTACAAAGCACTTCAGTATGTACTTAGTCTCACTGAAGTCAGCAAGACTACTCGTGTGCTTAAAATAAGCATGTGCTTAATTGTCTTACTAGCTCTGAGCCCAAATTATGTTGCAGATCACAGCAGTTTGGTATAGATATACTGTTCATTGGTAGATTAGGATCATCTATAGTATTATAGGGAGCAAGTATTTCATTAGTAACTGTATCTATTGCAATACATTGGTGGCCACACGTTCAACAATGGTTTTCATCATGATATTGTTCATTGAGTTCTTTTGTTGCACTGAGAAACGATGACCTGGCTGTGATGCACAGACTGAAAGGTCAACCCTTTTCTTGAAAAGATTTTATTTAAAAACCTCTGTGATTCCATAAAATTAGGATCTCTTTTCACCTTCCAGGACTAATAATGCAATGCTGGATCACTTCCAAAGCACAAGGGTCTCTTCTTCTTCTCCTTCATATTATACTTTGTGGTGCTTTTTCTTCTTACTTGAAAAGTGACTTTAGTACTTTGAAAGTATATAAGTAGGGATCCTGTTACTAAGGTGGGAGTATCCAGTAAATGAAATTCTGTAATATTGGTATGGAAATCACTATGCTATTACCTCTCTTAAGCTTCTGAGCATATGTAAAATGGAAGTTTCCAGGAGCCTAAATGGTCTCAGACTGAGCTAAGCTACAAAAAGACTGGCAAGATAATGTATAGGCAAAAGTGGGATATGGCTTCCAGCCCCAAGCCTTTCTCAGCACTGCTTATCCAGTGACTCTCCAGATTCTATCAAAGCATAGGCATATTGGAGAATCAGAAGACACAGCTCCATTTTATATCCCCACCCAGAATCTGGGCCATTGAATCTAGACATTTGTTAGATCATCTAGCCTCCCTGCCGGTGCAGGATTGTTCCATCTTAAACATTTACCAGAGTTTTGTCCAGTCTAGTTATTAATGTGCCAGATGATGGGACTAATCACACTGAAATGGTTATTATTCCTTCCTCCAGCCCACCTTTTCTGCCCCTCAGTGATCTTGCAATTGCCCACCAACTCTAGCCCTTGGGAATTTCTCCACCTAATTTTCCCTCCCTCCAGGTATTTCCTTCCCTATTGAACATTTAAAAAAAATCAGGGATGAAGGGGTTAATATGGAGAATTTGTAAACAGCTTATAACTTTGGGATCCTTCTGGATGAAAGGTGCTATATAAATGTAAGCTATTAGCTTTTATAGATGAGGAAATGATGTCGATGTAAGCGATACTAATGTGACACTAATGAATCATTTAAAAACACATTACTACTTTTATTGTTTATACCTGAAATATACAAGTAGACACATTCTAAATTTTCCTCTCAGTTAAACTGAAGCAACTGGACGGGTTATGCCTATGCAATTTAGGCCCAGTCTACACACAAAGCTGGACCAGTTTAACTAAAGGTGTGATTCTAAACCAATTTACTTAAACCAGTGCAACTTTGTGTTGTGTCCACATGAGGGGTGTTGTATTGATTTAACTATTGAATCAGTGCATGGCCTACCAGGTGAATCCAGCCAATGTGAAGATTCAGGGATAGCACTTCTAGATGTGGGCAGGAGGCTGAAAACTGACTTGCAGGGAAGGCAAGCACTGTAGTTGTTTCAAGCACCTCAGCTGATTGAAGATGCTGCAGCACCATGCCAGGAAAGAAGTGGTCTGAATGGTTAGCTGGTTATAAACCACTTAACAGTTTCCAGGGACTCAGATACTACAGTGATGAGCATGATATAAAAATCTAGATAGACAGATCAAACCTGACACCTTAACCTTCACCAGGAAGCAAACTGAAAGACACTGAGACTATGGAGCAGAGGTGAGATATGACCTGGCAGGAAATAACACTTAATAAGTGGGCGGTTGTATTCTGCACCAGTTGAATGTCGAAGTAGTTTTCAAGCATACCCTTGTAAGTGAAGGAAGTAGTAAGGTCTTTGGGCCAAATCATGAATACCATGGTAATATTCCCACTGACTTCAGTGGGACCAGGATCTGTCCCAGTGACATGAAAAATAACTTTAATTAAAATAGATTCTAAAGAAAAGTTGAATTAAGCACCAATTTAGTTCCCTGTAGACTTTATGGGTGTCATCCACAAACATAAGTAGCCCTTTTCTTTTTCACAGGTATCATTACTATGGAATCGGCATTAAAGAAAGCAGCGCATATTACCACTCTGTGTATTCTGGAAAGGGGTTGACAAGGTACAGTAACATGATTTCTAAGACTCTGCCACTGTATTTTGGAATCATGTTCAGCGATGCTCTAATCTTAACCGCATCTATCTATCATGTAAGGTATTCACAGGGCACCAATCGCTTAGTATAGCGGCACCAGTAATACTCAGCTCCCCTGTTTTTAATGCTTCTGGTTTGGGGCAGTAACTTACTCCCAAAAATCCAGGGCTAAATTTCGGACACAGTGGGCCAGATCTCAGACGGTGTAATTCAGCACATTTCCACTGAAGTCCAGGGAGCTATACCAATTTACACCATCCTAGGATCTAGCCAACTACATTGAAAGTAGTGAAGCACAATTTTCAGGGCATTTTGCTTTCTCATATTTGTGTGGTCGTCTTCTCCATTTTCCACCCAATGCAGCTCACCATTGTGAAACTGCCAGGGAATGGTGTGAAGTTGGCACCTGTGGGCAGCAGGGCGGGTTTCAGTGTAGATTAATATTTACTGGTTCTTTTACTGGCAAATATCAGCTGAAACCTAAACCAGAAGCTCTAATTATATTTATTTAAGGGGCAGCTAGCAAGATCAATAAATTATGATAGCTGCATGTTGGTTTACCAAACAAAGATTAATAGTTCATAAAACAAATGTCTCCGTTCACATATGGCTTGAATGATGGCTTTCATTGTCAATGAAAATCTAGACATGAGTGGGACTGTGTTAAAGGAAAAGGATAAATGAGTTCATGGGCATATATGGAAAATTCAGCCGCTGGCAGCTTCAGGTTATCACCGAGGGACCTTGGCATAAGAAATAGGACACAGCACAAAACAGGAGGCTAATGTTGGCATTGGTTGTCTAAAGAAAGAAGGATCTTGCCGTTGCTGGGAATAATAAATCTGAACCGGTCATTTCCTTATTCAGTATTTATCAAGGGCTGCGGAGGTGTTCTTGGCACATTTGTAGATGAGGCTATTTTATAATGCAGAATTATCTTGAACAAATTGCTCATTTAATTGACTGAGAGGCACCAAGGGGACCATATCACTCATGGCCCTTGGCAGTATCTCAGCCAGTGTCATGCACCATTAGATTCAGGCCTCTGGCCTTGCAAGCTCCAGTGCGTGAAAAGGAAGTGGAGTTAATGCAAAAATACCCAGGGTCAGATTTTCAAAGGTGTTTAGGTGCCTAACAGTGCAGATAGGTGCCTAGGGGATTTCCCAGTGCTCCCAGGTGCCTAATAACCATTGATTTCACTACGAGAATTAAGTGCCTCAACACTTTTGAAACCCCCCACTAAGCACCTTTTTCCATATTTAGGTGCTTAAATGTCTTTAAAAATCCACACCTCTCCCGCCCCCATCCTCCAAAGAAGGAAGCGTAGCACACTCCTGCCAAGAGCACAAACAGCACTGTGGGAAGAGCAGCTCTCGCTTCTGACTGGGGCTTTGGAGGAACACACCCAGCAAAAGCTGCCCAAGTTATGTGCTGAATTGGTTTCCCCTTGCTGCTCTGTCCACAATACACACCCAGCTGTGAGGCCACTTACCTCCACCACTGTAGGCAATGGCGCTGGGCCCACCCTCCCTCTCAGCTTGCCTTCTGGTATCTGGCATCAGACACAAGAGTTGGAACACAGAAACCTCTTTCCAAGACACTCACTGCCACTCCCTTGAGCCATTTTCCCTGTGTTTGATTTGTACAGACAGAAAGCCTTGGGCCACCTCTGGTCATTTCAGCTCCACTCCCTGTCCCCGGCACATCTCAATGGCTTGATTCCACAATATTGCCCCATGTTACTATAAAACTTCATGTTGGTATCGTAATCTTATCACTTTGCAGTTAAAATAAGGGGGAATTCTATTAATTAAATAAACCATAGCTGATGTGTTTTCATCATGGTGCAGATCCTTGTAAAACCTTGCCACCCGGGATTCGCTAACATAGTAGATCTAATTCAACTTGAGTTTTCTAGTGACTGCATCTAGAGTTTGCTTCAACACCCAGTGAAGCCTACAGGAATCTTTCCATTGACTTCTATGGCCATTGGACCAGGCCCACAGTACACAGAATGGTGTCTATACTGCTACATATTCCTGACAGTTGTTGTTGATTTTTTTTTTCCATCAGAGATACATCCCTCTTGGATTGAAACCATCCTGAGTTCGAAGAGAGTAGCTAGTTCCTGGCAAACTCTATTTTATGCTATTTTCATTCTTCTCAAAGGGGAAAGTCTAAATTCTTTTTTTTTAATTTATTTTTTATTAGTCTTATTCTAAATCTACTGGGGCAGTTCTAAAATTCTAGATTTAGGGCCAAATGCTTCACTGACTTACACTGATTTTTGTGAGAATTTGTGAGGTTCTGGCGCAGGTTTGAAGTCTGAACAGAACTTGGGCCTTGGACTTTTCTGTCTGGTCACTGTCCTAAATTCTTTACTTTTAAAAGACTGTCTCCCATGGCTTTAATGATGTTCTAAGGAGCTTGGAGACCAGTCGAAGTTAAGGAATAGAGCTTTTTGTCTAGGTATGTTTATTTTTCAATCTCCCCATGATCATTTTTCCATCTAGTGCACTGGGTGTGTGTGTGGGGGGGGGAGGGGTTGTTGTTTAATTAAAGTAACCATTATGCTCAATTTTGAAGTAATGATAAAATCTATTTGTTTTCAAAGGTTTTCTGGAAGCAAGTTGAAGAATGAGGTAAGCACTGTGCCCTGTTTTCTCTCACTTGTAGCCCAATTATCCACGGTACTACTGTTGAATAGGGGGTGATTCCCCCCCCACTAGTTTGTCTGAAAATTGCAACCGTACTTTATGGGCTAGATTGTGCGGCCTTTATCATGCTGCAGCGCATGTGCTCCCAAGAGTAATCCAAGGAAGTCAATGGGGTTTCACTTGTGAGTAAGGGTTTTCAACATAAGGGTTGTATAGACTAGCCCTGTCTGCAGGTTTCAAAACAAAACTAAACTGAATCTGACCAGAGGATTTAGTGAAAATTTGGCAACACTCATTCCATTAAACTATATAGCTGCTCACTGCCTTGAAAATATCATCGAATCGTAGAAATGTAGGACTGGAAGGGACCTCAATAGATCATTTTCTCCAGTCCCCTGCATTGAGTACTAAGTATTATCTAGACCATCCCTTGCAGGTGTTTGTCTAGCATGTTCTTAAAAACCTCCAGTGCTGGAGATTCCACAACCTCCCTAAGCAATTTGTCCAATTCGATTTTGCAGACAGGATTTACAATGAGGTATCTCTTTCACCAGCAACACAGAAACATTGAAAAGGTTTTAAAAATTGTATATGTACAGATTAAATGAAACTAGGAAAAACATTGAGTGCCAGGCATATTGTTTACCTCTGGTATGTTTTATCACATTTTTTAGTATTTTTTCTGTAGGAGGAGATATCAGCAAACTCTTTTATCTAAACCAGTTAGTGTGCCATTAGAGTCTGCATGGTTAATTAGGCAGAGAATATTGCTGTCATTATCTTAATGTTAAATAGCCATTAGAAACAGATGGTATTACAATGAAAAGGGCAGGTGGCAATGGGTTAAAATATCAAACTTAGAAGTTGGACACAGTCATATAAGTCCATTAGCACGATGACATGGTGCAAATGTTTTTCTTTTAAAAAAATCTTTTATGCACTAATTTCTTTTAATCAAAGCTTTTAATACATTTAATGGGTAATTGTGTAATAAAGGCACCCAGATTGCTCCTGTTATCAATAAAAAAATCTCTTGATGCTGATAGGCAATGGTAGAACTGCAGAAATATTGACTCAAAACAGTGTTTTAACTGTCTGATGTTTAAGTCAATACAGAATTTAAACTTCCATCATTTCTTTCATTTAGCTCTTTATCTGTGTTTGAATAGGTTGATGGGACAGGCAAGGTGCTGTTCAAATAACATATGTCTGTCATTCCTTGCTTTCTGTTTTGGTTTTTTAATGATAAAAGCCTTGTCTACACTAGTACTTATGCTGACAAAACTTTTGTCACTCAGGGGTGTGGAAAAAACTCATCCCTGCGTGACATAAGTTTTGCCAGCATAAGTGCACGTGTGGACAGTGCTATGGTGGACAGAGGTGGACAGTTGCTCTCCCCCCAACATAGTTACTGCTGCTTATTTAGGTGGTTTTATTATGTCGGTGGGAAAGGTCTCCCCATTGACATAATGCAGCTGCACAAGCGTTCTTATAGTGACACAGCTGTACCGATGCAGCTGTGCCACTGTAAATTTTAAGTGTAGAGTAGCCCAAAGGAAAGACCGTTTGGAAGTCTGAAGTGTTCATTAAAATCTGATTTTAATGTATCCCAAATGCAAATGGACAGCCTCAAATGAAACAGCTCAGTATAAGAAATGTAAGTCACAAGATTAAAAAAACAGGGGAAATAAATGGCGCAGGACACTTAACTTCATTTCTGGTTTTCTGAATTCATTTAGTTTGAGATTGGTCAGATTGTTGAAATCTTTACATCTGCCTCAGTGGACAAAGAATTACACACCTTTCTGTATTTCTTTTCACTATGTTTATGTACATACATGAAAATTGCTAATTCACACGAGGTTGAAACTCACCCATATGCAAATGGCTAGAACAAGGCTAATTTAAGTACCACTTACATTCTCAAATCAGCATTTAAATGTGCTGGGAATCCCACCCAGTAATGACTGGGGAAACCCATTCAGAATTAGGGGATTTGAAAAGGTGACAATTCCTTTCATTGCAGAAGGCCTGCACAAGGCTCTATGCATTGCAAAGCCCTTCACCTGAGGATGAAGATGGAACACAGGGATTTGTGCAGGCAGGCTGTCCCAGGGTAAATGTAATCCTATGCGAGCAAACACAATTCAATAAGCCAGGAGAGCATCACAGAATGTACTCTGTCCATTTATCCTGACAACTATCATTTCATTTGCCTCACGGTGTTTCATAATGCAGCACTAAGGTACTGCGATATATGTTGTAAAGCTTAGGAGGTCTGAGGCCTGGTCTACACTGCCGGTGGCAGTCAATGGGAGATACGCAAGTTAAAACGTTTTATTAGGAAATGTTTAAGCACAAAACAATAAAGCAATATTCAAGGTTCAAAAAGCACAGCAATACAGCATCCGGGGATGACACGCAGTGGGGGGAATGGGGGCTGATCGAGGATGAGCTGTGGCCCGTGGGAGGGGCTGGGGGTGTGCGGCTTGAGGGTTGCAGGAGGGTGTATACTACTTACTAACTTTGACTTACCGTGACATCACCACTGCACTGTGCTGATGGGAGACGCCCTCCGGTTGACGCAGCCCTTACGCTTTTCGTGTGGGTGGATTTATGGCATTGAGTGGAGAGCACTTCCGGGATCAACTAAGCGGGTCTCCACAGCCCGCTCAATCGATCCTGTGACATCGATCCGGCAACACCAACAGAGCTGCTGGCAGTATAGACATATCCTTAGTATTCTCATGCCTCACGTTACATAGGTTGCTCAGGTTCAATCTTCCAGAGAAGTGGGCCAAGGCAGCCAGGTTTTTGTGGGAATTATAAAGTCAGCAAACCAGTGAAGTGTGGATTTGTCGTGTTTTATCGTGCAGTCAGTATCTAAATATGCAGGGTTGTCATTGTTTCATCATCTGCACCTGCCGTCGCTCTGAATGGGAAAGACTAGCATCAGCGTTTGGGGTCACAAGTCTAGCTCTTAAAGATTTTCTCTCTAGGGATAGCCAGCACCGGTGCTACCTTTGGCCGTGATCCTTGCAATATTAAGTTAGGTTACTGCTTGAATGGGAGCCCTGCAGGGAACATCTAGGAACTGCAGAAAGTGGTCCTGGTGACTCAGAAGGGAGGCGTTTTCACCTCTGAGTCAGCGCTGAACTACTGTTTCCACAGGGCAATTGGAGGCATAAAGCTGCTGGGAATGCTATCATCCCAGGAGATGTAATCCTGGTGTCATGACCCTTGGGGTTGTTAACAATCCCACAGCACTTCCTCTTTTGATAAGAGAGAGTTGGCCTTAGTGTCCTGGCCAAATTGCAGCTTGGTTAAGTATGTTTTGCCTCTCTGTACTAACCCTGGAGTTTAAGTTGCATGAGTTATTCTTCACTTCCTGCCCTCAGGCTCAGTCTGGGAGATCTCAGTCAGACAAAATGCCCAGTGACTAAGGACTTCAGTACTGGGCGCTTGAATTGTTGCGAAGTATTGCTGTACATTTGTAATGAACTGTGGTTACATACACCTACAGACACCACTATCTTCAGCAGGGATTGAATCAAAAACATAGGCCACTGCCATTTGAATGAAGAACTCCTTTAGATGTGAGAAAACAGCGAGGCACAGAGCTTAGTTCAGCCCCTGAGGGTGAATGAATGAGAATCACAAGTATGTAGGTTAGATTGTTCTGGGAACCTTTATAAATTAATGGGAGCCTAACTCCAAAATGAGGAACCTGCAGAGCTGCTCTTTCACTTATACAGCCAATGTGAACAGAAGAAAAGGTCTTAGTGTCTACAGTCTCAAAAGTGTTTCAGAAGGCAATCTTAGTCTCACTGTGAAAACTCCCATTCATTTAAATGGAATAGGATTGGGCCCATATTCTCTAAAAGATCCACTCCAGAAAAAATGTGCCTAATTCATCTCTGATATAATTCTGTTGAAGTCAGTGGAGTTGCACCAAAGATGATTTTGGCCCAATATCATAGCCTGGTCTTACAAAGCTTTGTGTATGTTTGTATGTATGGCTGTTTACATACAAGCGGTTATAGTCTGCTCTCACTTGTAAAATCCTGAGTCAGTTCTTTGAAGGCAGTAGAATTCCATGAAGTCAGTGGAAAGATTCCAGGTTTATATAACTGTGAAAGCAAAATGTTGTGCTGCTTAAAGTTAGGCACATGCTTAAGTATCTTACTGAACTGTGACCCAAGTTTTGATAACCTCAGCTAAGCATCCATGTTTTGGCAGGGATTATCTAAATTAACCAAAGTTTTCAAAACTTTGGGAGTCACCTGAGATATAACATCAGTGAAATACTAACTAGTGATGGTGTTGGTAGTATTACATATTTCTAATTTGCTGTATTTTTACACATTTCAGGGCGGCTTCACTAGGAAATATTCTCTTAGTTCCAAAACTGGAACTCTCCTTCCAGAGTTCCCCAGTGCTCAACACCTTGTACTTCAAGGGTGCATTTCTAAAGAAAAGGTAAAATGGGAGATGGTTTTTCTTGACTTGCAGACCAAAAACTCAGAGAACTTTTCTCCATATCTCACTCAGCCTTTGAGGATCATAGTACTGACATGAAAGAGCCAGAAATGTCCACAATCAAACAGATTTGAGTGATTTATAGAAAGGGCAAACTTTTACTAATGTCGATTAACTGGCTCACCATTGGAAAGGTGGTTGAATTATTTACCTATTAACAGACCTAGTATTTTACAAACTGATGGTATGTAACAAGGGGAGGGGAAAACAAATAGTCGGGAGCTGTATTCATTCCAAACGCCTTTGGATTTTAAAGTAAATTTTTTACTGATTAGATTGGAGCAAATAATTCACAACAAATAATTAAGTGAAATTTACCTTTCCCCACCTCCCATCTTCATCAGCTATCTATGAGCATATCACAAAATGCTTTGTTTACTGATTATTTGAAATTATTTATGAATTTTGTAGTGAATCATTCTTGGTCAAGAATAGTGTTTGAATTGCATATATGATTGTAGTACTGGAAGTCTGTGCTGTGTTGAACAGTTACCCAAATCCTACAGTATTGTTGCTATTTCCTGAATGTATGATGAATGTAACTGAACAACACAGTATGCATTAAAAACTGTGAATTCTACAAGTCAGTACATAATATTACCCCATTCTCACTTGCAATTTAACCATCCAATAAACCGATCTGCCAATAAATACTTCTGCTTACGTAACCCACTGGTTAGTAGATGTGTTATGTGTCTGACCCCTCTAGGGGCTGGTTTACACTTACCGCGCAATTCGGCGGCAGTCGACAGGAGTTACGCAAACTACTCTGCGTAGTTTGCATAACTGACGTTGACTGCTCTGCTTCCCATCTGCGCGCTGCTTACACTGCGCTGAGCCGACGGGAACAGTGTTCCCGTCAACGCAGCGCTACACTACTTGAGGGGGTGGACTTACTCAGTCGACTTCCTGATCGATTGAGCGGATCTTACTGTCCGCTCAATCGATCCTGAAAGATTGATCTGGTGGCGGAGATTTTGCCACCGTCAGTATAAACGTAGCCTCAGATACGAATCTGTTATCGGGGCCCCCAGCTGCAGAGCTTAGATCTTTAGCTCAAGCTGTAAACTGAAAGTTGCTGGTTCAGTCCCCCAGTGTTGACCAAGTTGATGGCTGCTGTACTGGTATTAGGAGTCTCTGAAGGCTTTCTGAGTCTTTAATGGCCACTGACCTGCTGTTTCAGTGCCCATCCCACTTCAGAGCTGTCTCCTCGGGGGAGGTAGCTGGTAGGCTCAGGCCTACTTGTTCTGGAAGAATGAAAGAAGAGGAGGCCATGGAAGGCCTTGTGCCTCTGTTATGAAGAGCTACATGTAAGAAGCCATTTGCAGTGCACGACAAGAGCAAGTTTTATTGATCCTGTACAAAATCCAAGACCTATGCTGTATATTGCTGACCACCACCTACTAGCATATAAGCCATCAGCTAACTATTTACATATGCATAGACGTCTCTTATTTATAGAGCACGCTGGTAACAGCCGTGTCTGAGGGCAGCAGGGGAAACCTGGCGTACTAAGCTGGCCTGCTCCCTCTGATCTGCTGTTGCTGCTGCATTTTGACTCCTTTCTGGGCAACAACAAAGTTGAAGCTCCCATGCTGTTTTTTTGGCTAAAGAAAAATATGTTCGCTGCAGTTGGGAAGTTGTATTGAGAGTTTAAATCAATGTAAGGTAAACCAGTGAAAACTTCCTATGTAGGCAGGCTCTCAGTTGTGGTTGAAATGAGCTGTAATACAGCATAGTTCAGCCACTGTAGATGGAGATAACCAGGTAATAACCACATCCAGACCTGTGCTGTACCTAGGGGCACTGTTCAGGCTGTACTGACAGAATCTTACTGACAGTTGTATGGCAGTCTGACTCTTGGAGACAGGAAGGAAACAAATATTGAATCCAAGGCAGCTGGAGTTAACATCTGAAGAGGATAGAATAGGATCACCCTTTCTAGGTTTTTAAATGAAAGGAAATGCCCCAAAGATCCCCAGAGAGCATGGCAATAGGAACTGCTATAAGAATCTACACAGATAGAGAGTTAAAATGCTAAGAAACTTAAGTGAGTGGAGATTCTGAAGATGTAGAAGCTGGCATTAGGTGTGACAACCAAAGTGAGTTGAGATTTCCCAAAGTTTGATATTTTGATGAAAAATTGTTAAAATTATAAATTTCTACAAAAAATTTAATGAATATATTCTTGACTCTCTCTCCCACCCCCCATTTTTCATGCACTTGTAGTTCCAGCTGTAGCTATGTGAAAGTCAGCAGGTTCATTTCATACAGTGATCTGTACACATCTTTTATTTTTATTTGACTTGGCACATTCCCCTCTTTTCCATACATCAAAAATAGGCCAAAACCATGCAAACCTGAGTTTAATCTGGTTCACTTAAACCCGGGCCTTGGTGTGTTGGAAAGTTTCACAACCCTTAGCAAACTTTCTCTGAAGCTGGATGATCAGCCAAATTTTATCTAATGTCAAGCTTCTTTGCTAATATTTTGCACAACTCTAGTTAAAAATATTACCATTTTTCAGACACATGGATAAATTACATTGTCAGTCACACCTCTGCAAAACCACTATCAAGGAACAATACACTAGAGATGAATCAGCTGCATGAGATGAAAGAAAAGTTCTGCTCTTTAAAGCTTTGCTCTTGAAAGGTGACGATTATACTTTGACCCAATGACTGACAGCTTTTTCCCATTTGTCCACCCAATGATGTTTCAAAACACTCATAGACGCCTATAGTAGCCTAATGATTAACTTGCACTACTCTTGTGAATTAATCCTACTTTCAAATATGTGGGAATGCTTCATCACCTAACTTGGGTAAACTGGCCGCTGCCTATGTAAACTTTCAAAATATATTCAGTGATGCACATCTAATACAGGATTGAGCCTTCAAAGTGTTCATGCAGAATTAGAGATGAATGCCTGTTTTATTGTTATCACCTCTACAGCTATAGCCACAGCTTTTTGAAGGCCATACTCCTTCATTCCTTATATGCTAGAAGATTTATATACTGTACTTAAATGCTAGCAAAAGACAGCAGAAACCTACTTCACCATAGCACTAAGGGCGAGTAGTAAGAAATCCTATTTAATCTTTCTTTCTTCCAAAATAGGTAGATACCCTTATCATGATGTACAAAACACACTGTCAGTGTGTCCTTGACAATGCAATTAATGGGAACTTTGAAGAGGTAAGGCTGTTTGAACACACATTCTTTGTTATATATGCATAGGTAGCAGAGAAGATGTTATTTGTCTCTGTGTTTTGTTTCCCGTCCTTAGATTCAGCATTTCTTACTACATTTTTGGCAAGGAATGCCTGATCACCTTCTTCCCCTGCTCGAAAATCCTGTTATCATTGACATCTTCTGTGTTTGCGACTCAATACTCTACAAGGTGAGCTAAGCATTCAGTTTTGTGGATAGTCTCTGTCGATTTACAGCTTTTTAACAGGATATGTTTGAGTAAAAATACAGTGCAGAAGCTAGAAAATAAGATTCCTGAGGCCTGACTCCTCTCCTTCACATCTCTGTAAATCAGCAACAACTACACTATAATCATTAGCATAAAACTGGTGTCAGAGCAGAATTTAAACTGATTTTATTCCCTCTTCTGCCACCTACTTGCTGTGTGACCTTGAATAGATCAGTTAGGACCAAATCCTGAGGTTCTTACTCAGCTTTTACTTAAGGAAATATCCAGTAACTTCACTGGCTGAGAAAGGCCTGGATAAAAACCTTCAGACCAGTATTTTGATATCGATGTTGGGAATTGTATTGTTTTAACTATTTTGGTAAAAACTTCACTCTCCTAATCAAAATAATTAAATCAATCTAAAACCTTTGTGTATAGGGGGCCTGAGGAAGGCCCTTAGTATTTAATCTCTCTCTGCTTCAATTTAGCACCTGTAAAATGGAAACAATAGTCTCTTTCAAACACCTGTGTGGGAGCTGTTGGGTGCTGAGCTCTTTTGAAAATCTGGTCCTTAATTAATTAATGGCTGTAAAGCACTTTGAGATCCTCAGATAAGAGACATTGCATAAATACAAAGGATTATCATTATCTTTCTGGGAGGTTTCACAGTTGCAGGTGGATTAAATGAAGTGGCTACTGGTAAGTTAGAAAACATCAAGCAGTGTTTATGGCAAATGGAGAGGTTTGAGCCTGGTTAGCACCGAGTATTTTATTGTAATTTATTTTCATTTCTTGACTGAATTAAAAATCTGAAAAATATTTACAAAGTAGGAGGGAACACATTTCATAGAAGCATATCAAGCAGCAAACAGAGTCACATAAGTATTTGTTATAAAGTAAGCTAACATCAAGCTAAAAGGGAAAAAGTATTACAAAGCACAGAATTAAAAATCTGGGAAAGTGGAATTCCCCAAAAGTTCATCACATTAAATAATTTACTATTCCTTTTTGTCATTTTTCTTACTTCTCACTTTCAAGCATTAAAGGTATTCTTGGCCTGACAGCTGTCAAACATAAACAGGCATTTTATTGTATTATTAAACAAATAAAAATATTAGTAGAAACAAATGTAGTTTTATTATATGACATATAAGAAACCCCATGTTGAACCAGATAAATAAAACACATCAGAGAGCATGATATTTAACGCTGTTTCACCCCAATTGTTCCATCAAAGAACTAGAGTTTCCCCACCCCCAGATCCCACTTGCGGTTGAGCCATGGGACCTGCATCAGAACATAAAAATCCTCTGGGCTCCCTCTGTGCAAGAGAAAGCATGGGTGGATGCTTTGGGGCATTAGGCTAGGACTTGGGAGACCTCAGTTCAAGACCTTTCTCCAGCACAGACTTCCTGTGTGACAGTAAACAAGTCATTAAGGTTTTTTTTCTACAGCAAGTGTCTGAGCCAACCCCCCTTCCTAGGTTTTAGAACCTGAATGCCAGCCTGAGTTGCAGTGTCTACAGAGCTCTCTTTAGTGCCGTAGGATGAGCCCAAGTCTGTGGACCCAGGCTCAGAGACTCACTGCCACGGGCTGTGTAAATGCACCCCTAGTTTCTCTTTGTCTCAGTTCCCCATCTGTAACATGGGGATACCTTACTAGTGTTATGAGGATAAATATATTAAAAATTGTAAGATTCTCAGATACTGTGATAATGGGGTCATATTAAGTACATAAGATATTTATAAGCTAGGATCATGGCTCTGTAGTCTACAGACAAATTGTGAGAAAGAATCCCTGCCCCAAAGAATGTACAATCTAAATAGCCATGAGAGACAAAGGGTGGGGAAAGGAAACATAAGTGTATAGAGGCACAATGACTTGTCAGAGAGAGTCTGTGACAGAAATTGAACCCAGCTCACCTGAGTCCCAGTCTAATGCCATAACCTCCAAATCACTCTTCCTGGCCATAGTGTTATGATTGCTGAATTTAACACTACCAACTGATTCCATAATAATCATCTTGGGTATGACCAAAAAAAAAAAAAAAAAAAAAATCCACTAAGGAGACAGTGAGGGAATTTTGGAGACATTTCTGAGGTAGACCTCTATGAAAAGCATTACTGTAACTCATTTGATATGACTCCCTTGATCAGAATAGAGGCAGCAAATAAGAAAATATGAAAATCCTTTGAGCTTCAACTGTTAGATTAAAATATGAAGAACTAACTATAAAAAATGTGGAAAGAGACCCCTATTTTAATGTTTGTTTCTTTTCGTTATCTGGATTTTTTATCTTAAGAGACATGAGGAAAGATTCAAAGGGGTGTAACTGGAAGAGTCCCCCAAGAACTTACAATGGGAATGAAATTTCCCAGAAGTTACATTTCTTTTTATGAATGTGTTGACAATAGAGGTGTAAAACAATTTTCTATTACCTTGTTCAAGGTCCTCACAGATGTACTCATCCCAGCAACAATGCAAGAAATGCCAGAAAGGTAGGTACTTGACAGTTACTAATAATGCTATATTCTGGATAATTGTTAGGCAGTCAAATGCTCCAAGAGATATGGGGTAATGGAGTAAACAGCCAATGTTAAAATAGAAATCTAAGCTTAGAAGATTTTTACTCACAACATTAATGTTAAGTACCTTTCTAAAATCGTGCAGTACATTGCAAAATACAATCCGATGGAATTTATAGAAATATTTTTTCCAAAATATTTTAAAATCTGGCTCTACTGGTATGTTGCCCTCTGTTTCTGCTGCTGTTTTTTACATTACAGCTGTAATCAAACTAGACGATGATGACATTTTAAAATTTCCAATTATGGGGCCCAGCTCTGCAAACCCTTATTTGTGTGAGTAGCCCTATGAAATCAGTGGGAATACTTACATGACTGAGGGTTTCAGGACTAGGCCCATAATCACTATTGACACCATGGAAGAGATCTGCTCCTGCACCAAGATCCTAGGAGAATGATGAGGAGAGAGCCGTCAAGGAGTCAGTTACAATCCTTATTCTACGTGCCAATCTCTACCAGCTCCAGTGCCATACTTAGTCATGGCATCTTAGGGCCTGCTCTAATTTACACCAGATGAGTATGATCCCTCTGGGTATGCTTACACTGCATCTCGGAGATGTGATTCCCAGCATGGGTGGACAGACTCCTGCTAGCTCTGCTCTAGCTAATGCGCGAAAAGTAGCAGTGTGAACGTTTTTGCTGTTCTACTGCCATGGCCTATATCCCAAGAGTTAGCTGGACCATCTGGCTGAACAGGGAGATCTCAGTGGGCTAGCTAAAGCCAGATTCCAGCTCCTTTGCACTACCTGAGTGGCACAAAATAGCTTGTTTGGCGAAGAGAATCGGAAGGGGAAGTGAAGGAGATGAAAGTACACGGGGCAGCAGCTGGAGAGGCAGATAGGTTAAGTCAAGGTTCTTTGAAGACAAAGGAGACTAGAACATGCTTGTTTCATGAGATGAAAGCTTAATTTCCAGAACACTATTAAGGTTCTTGCATTACACCCATCTCCATGATATCTAACTACCTTCCAACAATGCCTTAAGAATGTGACTAGTATCTGTCTTATGTAGATCCTCTCCATTCCTTTCCCCAGGAGAAAAAAGTGTTTTTAGACTTTTTTGTCTGTCTAGGTTTTTGTGCTGCTAATATCTCTGATGGCCATAGTTTTTCATTCTGTACCCCTTAAAATGATGGAATGCAATATTTTATCATGAAGTTGGCCTTTGTTTAATATATTGTTTTTACTGTAGTTTATTGGCAGATATAAGAAATTTTGCTAAAAACTGGGAACAGTGGGTGGTTTCCTCTCTAGAAAATCTACCAGAAGCTCTGACAGATAAGAAACTGCCTATTGTACGAAGATTTGTTTCCTCTCTGAAACGACAGACCTCATTCTTACACTTAGCTCAGGTAAGCTATGGAGATCAGAATGAGAATTTGCATCGCTACAAAACACTGTAGAGTGAAAGGTTCATGAAAAACCTTCCCATTTTTTGACATGCTGTAGCTACTGGACCCATGAGTCTGCCACCATTTCAGGTGACAACACTGTAATCCCCATATGATTTTTCTTTTCAAATCCTTCCATGCTTTGGCAATTAAATTATGAAGTGGGATAAAAGGGTATTTGTTTATTCCCAAAGTAGAAAATATCAAATGAGCTTTCTCCCAGGGTTGACTTCCTCAATGCAATGGTTAGTGAGTTCATCACCTTTTGGATTAACCTGTAATTTACCCATGTAAGTGACACAAGTCTGACGCTGCAAGCTCTGCACCATAACATGCAATCATTCACAGTTATGAAACACCATCATCTTATTATCTGGTTTACTATATCAACAGAAACAGTGTCTTTTGGTTAAGACACAGGAGTCTATTCCTATCTCTGCCACAGACTTCCTGTATAACCTTGGACATGTCATATGATTTCTCTGTGACACAGTTTTCCCATATGTAAAATGAAGACTATAAGAACATCACAGTGGGGTTGTCAAAATTAATACAAGAGCCTATGATGGAAGCTCTTTAGTAGAACTAAGTTTTATAACTGCATAACTAAGTTAGTCAATATGGCATTTGAATCAATTCTCACTCCGTCATGGCAGTTCTAGTTGGTCAGTATTGAAATAATTGTATTAGAGTGGTGGTATCTGATCAGTGAAACAGCCACATCATTCCTTAGCCTTGAAAAAAGAAAGGAAAGAATGCATGATCCTTCCTCTTCCACAGATTATTCAGTTCTTTCCACTGATTCAGATTTTAGCATTTTACCCTGTTGTCTCTTACAGATTGCCCGACCAGCCCTCTTTGATCAGCATGTGGTGAATTCCATGGTGTCAGATATTGAGAAGGTAGATTTGAATAGCATTGGTTCTCAAGCTCTTCTCACAGTCTCAGGCAGCATGGAATCTGATGGGGAGGTCTACACTGAATGTAAGTCTGTGGTAAGATATTTTGTAAAATATGAAAGTAATTCTTGTGTTTTATGCTTAATTAGTTCGTGTGAAGATGGACTGAGGAAAATGTATTTGCACTTATAGGTTTTGAGTTTCCTATGATAGTTCAGGAATCATCTCCAGAATTTAATAAAGTCTATAAATGATCCCAAAGTGTCCAAGAAAAGGAGACGCTTTTACCAAATACTGCATGTAAATATCAATCTTGGAAATGGTTTAACACGGTTGTGTCGGTTAGTGGCATCCCAGCCAGACATTTTTAAAATGGTTGTTGAGAAAATTATATCTATGGTATCTGATAACTGTCATGAGAACTCTTTTTAAAAATTAGCCACCATCCACATAGGCCAATGCAACTGATTATTTTTTGAAAAATGTTTCTTACCAGCTCAGTTGCTAGTGAAGACGGGGCTTTGGTGTTCTAAAGACATACATTTAAAACATATTTAATACTTAATTGTAGCTTTATTTAATAGCTACTAGAACTGGTTGACGTTGTTTGCATAAAACTCTTTTTATTGTTGAAATGGCTGTTTTTTCTACAATGAAAAATTTCAGTAAAAATATCCTAGACAATGGCACAAAATATAGATAATGGAAACAACTACAAAATTTTGAAATTTTTTACACAATCATTTTTCTATGTTTTTTTTTAACTTGTTTTTATATCTACTGGCTCAGAATAAAGGGATTTAGTCATCTTTCAGTGTCTAACTATACTATGTGGTGACAAAAGATACTTTTTAATCACTTAAGGAACATGTTGGTCACAATCTGGCAGAACTGAAAGCAACATCAGCTATGTCCCTCTAAATTTGTTACTTTGATGATGAAAGGTTGAACAAAGTACATACGTATTCTTCTCTTAAGTAATGCCTCACTATCTAGTCACATTTTCATTTTAGTTGCTCTTTTGTTCTCATTTTCCTTTTTTTTTTTTTTTTACTATTTCCTTTCTGTTCTTGCTCTACTAGCACTGGTGTAAAAAAAAAAAGATTAGTTTGGAATTCATTGGACAGGTAATGAGACATTTTTTGGAAAAGGAGCATCTGGAAGGGTTAGTAGCTTGGTTTTGCTATGTAGTGAGAACCTAAGAAATCAGAGAAACCTAAGACATGATGAGAGTCATCCACTGTATCGCTCATCCATATTACAGTTCCTTGTCCTATTAAATTTAGAGTTAGACATGGTTCCAAGAATGGATCCAGAAACTAATGAAAAATGTCAGTATCTCAGTGTGTAATTTTATTTTATTAGAAAACTCTCCGTTTTCTTAAAGCCCCCCATAAATTGCAATGTTTAAGAGCTTTTTAAAACAAACAAACAAACAAAAAACCAACTAACCAACCAACCAAACAAATCAGAATGCTTGCTTCCTTGGTGAATTTCCCATTCTTTCAATGCTCTAATTCTTTCCTTTCCTTTCCATGCTACAAAATTGTCAATGACTGGTGAGTGGCTTTCTCTCATATTCAGAGAAGCATGCAACCATGTGTTTTCCTTTTTACATGGTAGATGACTCTATTACAGTGTTCCAAGAACTGAAAGACCTGCTAAAGAAGAATGCCACGGTGGAATCATTTATTGAATGGTTGGATACTGTGGTTGAGCAAAGGGTTATCAAGGTACTTTTCAACTGTTCTGTCTGATTCAAGGTCAAATCCTACTCACCTTATTTATGAAAGTAGTCTGACTGACTACAAGGATGGGATTTTCAAAAGCTACCCATTAGATTAAGACCTGTCTATGCTTACCTCCGAGATTCAGCAGCAGTCAACAGGAGTTACGCAAGCTACGCAAAAAACTTGTGTAACTCCCGTCGACTTCTCTGCTTCTCTTCTGTGCACCCACTACGCCACTTGTGAAGGTGGTGTTAGTATGTCGATTTCTGGATCGACTGAGCAGGTCTTCACTGACTGCTCAGTCGATCCAGAGAAATTGATCTGACGGAGGCAACTTTGCCGCCATCAGTGTAGCCATAGCCTAACTCTGGTCTCATCAAAGACAATGACTTTTCGTTGAGTCAGATCCTCAGCTGTTGTAAATTGTCATAGCTCCATGGAAGTCAATGGAGCTATGACAATTTACTCTAGCTGAGGATCTGCTCCAATAACTTCAAAGTTAAGCCAATGCTCAATGCTTGTGAAAATCCCACCTCGGGTGTTTTATATATGAAAAACTCAGTTGCATATTACGATGACATTGGAATCAGCACCACCATAATGATATAAAAATAAATAAAAGACACACCTTAACTTTGTATGTATGACATCAGTGGGACTGCTCAAATGAGTATGAGCAAGATCTGTTCCTCACTGATGCAGATCTTGGTTTCTTTCTAAATGATATTTGAGTGACATTAAGTGTGGTGTAACATAAAGTGATAGTTGGAATCAGAAGTAGCTAATCTCAAGAAGGATTTCTTGCATGAAAAGAACGACCGTATGGAAAGTGTCTGACTGTGATTTTAGGTTGTGTGCCCGAGTATTACTCAAAATTTTAGCGGAAATTATTTTTATGGTGAATTAAAAATCTTTTGCAGTGCAAATTTAAAATCATAAAAGTGAAAGTTTGTGTGCAATTAAATTAAGATTGTTATACTTGTCTGTTACCAAACACATGTATATTTTCAAAACAAAATAGTTTAAATGTGGGTCTTCCTTATCTGTCAAGACCTGCATTCAGAATTCCAGGTTAAATCTGGAATAATAAATGACATTCTATCTTATGACTGTTAAGTATCTAAAAGAAGAGAGAGATGAGGAAAATTCAGTGCTTCAATAGATAGTGAGGTCAGTAATCTCAAGTCAAACACTGAATCCTGAATCAGGCCTTTTCAGTAAGAGGGGAACTTCTTTTTCCAATTATTTTTGTTTGAAAATGTAATGGTTTGTAGTGCTAAAACCTTCTGTTATCTTATTGAGCTCCTTAATGTAAGTGGGTACATTAAAGGAAGGCAGTGTAATGTAATCTAGTAGCTAGATCACTGGACTTGGACTAAGGAGACCTGGGGTCCATTCCTGGCACTGCCACTGACCTGTGGGTTGACCTTGGGCAAGTCATGTCCCTGCTCTATGCCTCAGTTTCCCCATCTGTAAAATGGGGATAATAATACTAACATTTGTAAAGCACTTTGAGCTCTACTGATAAAAAGCATTATATAGGAACTAGACATTGTTATTAAGTACAATGCTGAACTGAGGCCTTAGAGATTAATTCAGCCCTCAGATAACATAAGCAAGGCCATAGTGGGTCAGACCAATAGTCCATCTAGCCCAGTATCCTGTCTTCTGATATTGGCCAATGTCAGGTGCTTCAGAGGGAATGAACAGAACAGGGCAATTACTGAGTGATCCATCCTCTGTCGTCCTAGCTTCTGACTCCCATCAGAGGCTTAGGGACACCCAGAGCATGGTTTTGCATCCCTGACCATCTTGGCTAATAGCCATTGATGGACCTATCCTCCATGAATTTATCTAATTCTTTTTTTAACTGAGTTGTAGTTTTTGCTTTCACAATATCCCCTGGCAATGAACTCCACAGGATGACTATGCATTCTGTGAAGATGTACTTACTTTTATTTATTTTAAGCCTGCTGCTTATTAATTTCACTGGGTGACCGCAGGTTCTTATGTTATGTAAAGGGGTATATAACACTTCCTTATGGACATTCTCCACACCATTCATGATTTTATAGGCCTCTATCAGATATCCCTGAATCGTCTCTTTTCCAGGCTGAATAGTCCCAGTCTTTTTAATCTTGCATCATATGGAAGCTGTTCCAAGCTCTTAATCATGTTTGTTGCCGTTCTCTGTACGTTTTCCATTTCAAATATATCTGTTTTGAGATGGGGTGATCAGAACTGCACACAGTTTTCAAGATAAGGGCATACCATAGATTTATATAATGGCATTATGATATTTCATGGAATCATAGAATCATAGAAGATTAGAATTGGAAGGGACCTCAGGAGGTCATCTAGTCCAACCCCTGCTCCAAGCATGACCAGCCCCAACTGGGGCCTGGTCTACACTTACCTTAAAATTTGGTGGCAGTCGACGGGAGTTACGCAAACTTGCATAACTCCCGTCGATTTCTTAACTTCCGCTGTGCAGGGCATCTTCACTGCGCTGCGCCGCTTGAGGGGGTGGTTTTAACAAGTTGACTTCCAGATCAATGCAGCAGGTCTTCGCTCAGTGAAGACATACCCTAAATCATCCCAGCCAGGGCTTTGTCAAGCCAGGCTTTAAAAACCTCTAAGGATGGAGATCCACCACTCCCTAGGTAACCCATTCCAGTGCTTCACCACCTCCTAGTGAAAAAGTTTTTCCTAATATCCAACCTAGACCTACCTCCCCCACTGCAACTTGAGACCATTGCTCCTAGTTCTGTCATCTGCCATCACTGAGAACAGCCTAGCTCCATCCTCCATGGAACCGTCCTTCAGGTAGTTGAAGGCTGCTATCAAATCTCCCTCACTCTTCTCTTCTGCAGACTAAATAAGCCCAGTTCCCTCAGTCTCCTCATAAATCATGCGCCCCAACCCCCTAAACATTTTCATTACCTTTCACTAGACTCTTTCCAACCTTCCTATAGTGGGAGGCCCAAAATTGGACACAATACTCCAGATGTGGCCTCACCAGTGCCGCATAGATGGGAATAATCACTTCCCTCAATCTGTTGGCAATGCTCCTACTAATGTAGCCCAATATGCCGTTAGCCTTGGCAACAAGGTCACACTGTTGACTCATATCCAGCTTTTTGTCCACTGTAACCCACAGACCCTTTTCTGCAATTAGCCAGTCAGTCCCCAGTCTGTAGCAGTGCATGGGATTCTTCCATCCTAACTGCAGGACTCTGCATTGGTCCATGTTGAACCTCATCAGATTTCTTTTGGCCCAATCCTCCCATTTGTCTAGGTCACTCTTAATCCTATCCCTACCCTCCAGTGTATCTACCACTCCCTGCAGCTTAGTTCCATCCACGACCTTGCTGAGGGTGCAATGCATCACATCATCCAGATCATTAATAAAATTGTTGAACAAAACCAGCCCCAGGACTGACCCCTATCTGACATACAGAAATGAAGAATTCCAACTGATCTATTTAGATGAGGTTTGAGCCCTCTTATCTTGGTGCAGAATTTGACTGTTACAATCTAAAATGTGATGTCGGATTTTCTTTTAACAATCAGTGACAAACAAGGCAGGCAGAAAAGATAGGAAATCATCCCCCCTTCAGCATCTATTATGTAATATAATATGAAGGCAAACAGGTACGGCTTCCAGAGTTGTTTTCCCAGGGTTAGGAAAAAACAAAGCCAACCAACAGTGCCCGGTCTGTGTAGAGATTAGTTGAGGCAAAGCTAATCATTTACAGAACATGTAATCCTTCCGTTGCCCTCTACCTTCTGCTCGTGTTAAAGTGCGGTTACTGTCAGATTCACAATACTGCTTCTTTCGGTTGGTGAAAGTGACAGGTTATAATGTTACCACATGGAACAAAGCTCTGTCAGGGTTAAGTGACCACAATGAGCCACTAGAATTAAAAGTCCCACTGTTAGGATACCAAATATACCATTTTGTTGTTTGGCAAGAGAGATGGCCCACTGAATATTATGCATATTAAGTTAAAGCACAAGGACCAATTCCTGCACAGTGCAAAGAGTTTTTTCCCTTCTACCTATACATGTGTAGAGTAGCATTACTATCCTGAGTGCTAGGACTGGAGTCCAGCTGAAACACCGTTCAGCATAGCACAGCCCCAGGGGAATGCAGACTGCCTTACTGGAGGCAGGCCTGGTCCCCAGCCCACTTGCACTAGAGAGAGTACACACTGCTCCTTTCTGAAGTACTAATGATGTCTCATGCAGCCAAACTGAGCCATCCTGTCCTGTCAGACTGCCCTAGGGATTCTGTGAACTGCCAAGCACACACCACTCTCTTGTCTTCCCTGCTGTGGTGTGTGGCCACGTGCACAGGCTGGATAAGATTCCCTGTGAGTGGGAGTCAACATAGTTTACTTATAGATTCCTCTTTCTTCCTTTCTCTTTTAGGCAAGCAAACAAAATGGGAGGTCATTGAAGAAGAGAGCTCAAGATTTCCTTCTCAAATGGAGTTTTTTTGGTGCCCGAGTGATGCATAATCTCACCTTAAACAACGCATCAAGTTTTGGTACCCTGGGCTTTATAAAACTGCTCCTTTATGCACACCTGCTTGGCACTCTATCCAGACTTCCCACCACTTTCTAAGCATGTGGAATTGTCTTCTGGCTAATAGAGCTCCAACCAGAGCCCAAACTAATACTATATACATTGCCTATGGCAGATTTAAAGAAAATACCAGCAATAATTAGTTGGTAACCTAAGATGAATGTCAAGTTTTAAAGTTTTTTTCTTTCAAACTGTTTGATATTTCTTTGTCATTTTTGAGCTAGTGTTAGGAGCTAATTTCCCCATAGGTAAAATGGGGATAATGATACTGACCTCCTTTGTAAAGTGCTGAGATCTAAATAACAATAATAATACCACTAATAATAATGATTAAATGTGTTATGTAAGAGCAGGTAATATTATTCTGATTTAATTTGGCAATAAACCCCACAACTCCCAAGATATGAGGTCCAGATAAGTGATTTTAAATAATAATAATACATCTGAATCAGTTTGGCAAAAATAATTGTTTTTTATGTCAAGCATCAAGACCATTTTACAAGGAATTTAGAAAAATATCTTTATGGGTTAGCTCTGGGATAATAGACATCAAACACAACATCCTGCTCAGATTTGTTTTAAGATCTGAAGTCCACACTTCATATACTTTGAAGCTTTTAACATTTTAGTGTCCTTCAAAATGGATATTTTTAAATTAGAAATGTTAAGTGGAAGATCCCATTACAGTCAGCATATCATTTCTCAACTTATCTCAGGATCTGAAGTTAAACTTTTATCTTTAATTCAAAGGATATATGAAAAGGCGATAGTGGGAGATCTGTTTCAAATGCGTTGATTCCTTGAAATCAGCTCCAAGACTCTGTCGACCATTGTCTGGTTATTTAGTACAAGACAAACAGAAATAGAGCAGAGTCAGGCTCATTCTAGCCGAGTGCAGCCTTATCTACCTCCAGTGTGTGCCCTCTTCATGTATAAAGCATGTCTCACTTTCATCAGTATTTTTCTTTGATGTAATTAGTGGCCAAATAGCCTACAGGACAGTAAACATATTGAGCTAGGTGGGCCAGCACAAACAGAGATTAGAGCTAGAAGTTAGGCACTATTCCTTGTTGGTCTTGGCAGGTCATTTAAAGTCCAACAATTATTTGTTTGTTTCACTTGCTTCTTGTAAAGTGTTGAGAGATGGTCACAAAGATAATTTTGCTACACTCTCTCTTCTCCCTCTATCCCCACCAAGGTTCTTTTCATTTGATCCGTATGCTGCTAGATGAATACATCCTGCTAGCCATGGAGACCCAGTTCAACAATGACAAAGAACAAGAACTCCAGAATCTACTGGACAAGTATATGAAGAATTTGGGTAATTCGTTTGTTAAATAAATAAAAACAAAAAGAGTCAAACTTATTTAGGCCCTGACCATGCAAAGAAATGTGCAAAGTCTTGTTAACTCCGTTTGCACTACCCATGTACTTAAAGTTAACTATATGCATAAATCTTTGCAGGATTGGAGCCTTATTTTGCCTTTTGGGGTACATGTACACAGCAGTTAAACACCTGCAGCTGGCCCAGGTCGACTTACTCAACTTGCGGGTCTGTAAAATTGCTGTGTAGACATTTCCAGAGGGGCAGCCATGTTAGTCTGTATACAGCAAAAACAACAAGAGTTCTGTGGCACTTTAAAGACTAAATTAAATTTGTTAGTCTTTAAAGTGTGTAGACATTCAGGTTCAGGCTGAGGCCTGAGCTCTTGGACCCCACATGATGGGAGGGTCCCAGAACCCAGGCTCCACCTGACCCCAAAATGTCTACTCAGCAATTTTTAGCCCCACAGCCCAAGCCCTGCAAACCAACATCAGCTGACGGAGGCCAGCAGTGCCCGTATTGCAGGTCTTTTATTCTAGTGTAAATGTTCCCTTGGTGATGAATTAATTTGAGCAAAGGCACAAAAGGAATTTTAAAAAAGCATTTTAAACATTCCCAGCTATCAATCTACTTCAACACTGACATTTTTATCATACTCCAGGCACTTTGCCGTGAGGTGAATAAAGCTCAAGAAATTGCATTTGGACCAAATTCAGGTCTCATTGACACCATAAAAATCGAGAGTTCAATGGCGTTGCTTTGGATTTACAGCAGTTTAAATAAAATCAGTCTTCATCTTTTGTTTCTTAATGGTCAAATTCTGCTCTTTGATACAAGCAGCTCCCATTGATTTAATCTGCAGGCAGAAATTGGCCTTTTTAATTATTATTCGGCTTTACAGAGCTTTGTGCTATGCACAGTTTGCATTCAGCGTGAGGACTCAGGTACTAGTATTTGAGGACATGAAGTGAAATCCTGGCTTCATTGAAGACCATGGCAAAACTACTATTGACCTCACTGGAGCCAATCTTTCACCCAGGGTGTGCAATGAACTTGAGAAGTTCTGAAAAGAACAAACACTTTTTGCCAGGCAACACTATGAAAACGTATGAGTGAGTTTTACAGGCTTTTGAACTTCCCTCCTCCACCCTTCACATGATTAAGGATTAAATGTTATGAGTCTAATTCATTCCTGGTGTAACTCAGTTGACTTCGTGGCTTGAATGTTTCCATTTACTTTAGTAACATTTCCAGAGGGATGAATTTGACCCAAATATTTACCGTTATTACTTCATTAAAAAGCAGTTCTTCTGTTATGATGTAGGTCTATGGGCACAGAACACAATGGAAGGAGTTTGAGCAGGGAAGGAGAAGACTAGGGTGACACTAATAAAGTTGCATATACTAACTATGTTTAAAAATTTGGAGGCTTCATAGGATTTTTGTTTTTTAAAAAAGTGACCAAACAATGTTAATGAATCACTAACAGGTCCCTTGTATTCTCATCAGCCAGTTCACATGCTGTATATACACGGACAGTGAGTTTACATGCTATATATGCATACAACCACAAGCAAACATTTTCTTATAATTTTCCAGATGCCAGTAAAGCTGCCTTTACCGCAT
Source organism: Emydura macquarii macquarii (assembly GCF_026122565.2). Classification (NCBI taxonomy): domain Eukaryota; kingdom Metazoa; phylum Chordata; order Testudines; family Chelidae; genus Emydura; species Emydura macquarii. The sequence goes on from NW_027131283.1 coordinate 12,372,708, forward strand.
CACCAAGTTCTTGCTTCCTAGCAAACCGCAACAAAGCTGCTATCCTTCCTAGTGACACTTCAGTCAAAAACGAGTGCCTTGCAGAGCAAACCTATGTGTCATTGTCAGCTAACCAGCACAGCAGTTTACCTTCTGGTTTGAACCCCTTCTCCACTGGGGACAGTGAAAATATGCAGCTAACAGGTATTAATCAATTTTTAAGCATCTAGAAGATAATAAGGTCATAAGGAATAGCCAACATGGATTTGTCAAGAACAAATCATGCCAAACCAACCTAATTTCCTTCTTTGACAGGGTTATTGGCCTAGCGGATAAGAGGAAAGCTGTAGACATGATATATCTTGATTTTACTAACGCTTTTGACACAGCCCCACATGACATTCTCATAGGCACATGTGGTCTAGATGAAATTACTATGAGGTGGGTGCACAACCGCTTGAAGGACCATACTAAAAGAGTAGTTATCAATGGTTTGCTGTCAAACTAGGAAGTTGTAGCTAGTGGGATCCTGCAAGGATCTGGATACTGGTATTATTCAACATTTTCATTAATGACTTGGGTAATGGAATGGCAAATATGCTTATAAAATTTGGAATGACACCAAGCCGGCATGAGTTTTAAGCACTTTGGAGGATAAGATTAGAATTCAAAACGACCTTGACAAATTGGAGAATTGGTCTGAATTCTACAAGATGAAATTCAATGAAGACAAGTGCAAAGTAGGAAGAAAAAAATCAAATGCACAACTACAAAATGGGGAATAACTGACTTGGTTGTAGTACTGTTCAGAATGATCTGGGGATTATAATGGATCACAAATGGAATACGAATCATCAATGTGATGCTGTTGCATCATATTTAAGACACAGGAGGTAATTGTCCCACTCTACTGAGCATTGGTGAGGCCTCAGCTGGAGAACTGTGTCCAGTTCTGAGCACCACACTTCAGAAAAGATGTGGACAAATTGGTGAAAATCCAGAGAGCTACAAAATGATCAAAGGTTTAGAAAACCTAACTTTTGAGGAAAGGTTCAAAAACAACGGATATGTTTAGTCTTGAAAAAATTAGACTGAGGAGTGACCTGAGAACAATCTTTGAATATGTTAAGGGCCATTTTAAAGAGGACAGTGTTCAGTTGTTACCCATGTCCACTGAAAGTAGGACAAGTAGTAATGGGCTTAATCTGCAGCAAGGGAGATTTAGGTTAGATATTAGAAAAAACTTTCTAACTATAAGGATAGTTAAGCACTGGAATAGGCTTCCAAGGCAGGCTGTAGAAGCCCCATCATTGGAGTTTTTTTAAGAACAGGTTGGACAAACACCTGTGAGGGATCATCTTGTACACTAGGTCCTGCCTCAGCACTGGGTGCTGGGTTAGATGACTTCTCAAGGTCCCTTCCAGTCCTACATTTCTGTGATTCTATGCATCAGTCTCTTCTCTTTGCTGATATCATTGCTCTTTCAGTCCATAGTTATGCAAAGTTACTAAAAGGGGGAAGAATATTGTGTAAACTTTATGTAATCAACTAGTGTGCGTGTTATGGGTGCCCCTCTAAGCCAAGCCACAGAGGATATGAGTTGTTATAATGCCTAGCTGCAGAGCATTTGCTCTTTAGGTGGTGTTGTAGCAGCTCTTGCTTTTAACTCTGGAGTTCCCCAGTTCAGTCTTGTGTTAACCAGTAGGGTGGCTGTCATATAAAGTGGAGGCTCATCTGAGATTCAAACCACTGTGGACCTCAGATGCTTGGGATGAACTTCCTTTGAGCAGAAGATAGAAGCATCATTGTCTCAAGCATTTGAGGCCCACAGCACTTTGAATACCAGACATGTCCCCCTAATTTAATGTGATGGCTGCCGTGTTAGCGATCACACCAGGGATTGAACTGATGGCCCACCAGATCCTCTGCAGATCAGCATAGAGGGGGACTCATAACACACACTCACCAGTATGTTACATTTACAGTTTTAGAAAAATCCACTGTAGTCAGCATCTGAGAAGATCACAGCATGAACATTACCTAATACTAATGTTTGTTTCTTTCAGGTCAGATGGAGCTCTCGCAAAGCACTGGTCATCTGATGACTCCACCGATTTCCCCAGCCATGGCCAGTCGAGGAAGTGTTATCAACCAGGGCCCAATGGCTGGGAGACCGCCAAGTGTAGGCCCAGTGTTATCCACACATTCACACTGCTCTTCTTATTCAGAGCCCCTTTACCAGACTTTGTCACAAACCAATCAGAGCTATTATGGAAGCAATTCCAATTACCAGGCCATATTCAGGCCCCAGACTCCTACCCCTTCAGGAGTTTATCACCACAGGGCAGAGCACAGTCGATTCACAACCTTGAGTGAGCAGCAGTTCTCCAGAGACTACTTTAGTAGCAGTTGTGCTGTGTCTCCATACAACCCCAGGTCTCCCTCCAGCTATGGTCCCTCCTCGACTACACAGGACACGCACAATATGCAGTTTTTGAACACTGGGAACTTCAATTTCCTGAGCAATTCAGTGTCTGCTGCCTGTCCAGGAGCAACATATCCCCCTAATGCTTCCAATGGTATTAATCTTTATAAGCATCTTCATTTCTCTCTGACTGGCTATTCATATCCAGAAGCAACACTTGCTCTTTGTCTCCTCTCTCTCACACAGTTCCTGTTCACAACTTCTATCCGCCTGTGCTGCTTGCCGTGAATTTGGTGACACATAGCCGCTGTAAAGCCAGCTTAACTAGCTTCTTGAAGATTGATTCCCCACTGCCCAGGGGGACCCCCAGGTGGCATAGAGAGTCTTAGCAGCTTCTGTGCTATCCTTTCTCTGGCAGAATTGGCATGTTGAGCATAAAGGAGGTGTGGCTCACGTGTGCCTGTGCTCCAGCAATCTCTACTGCTGGAAGAGCCTCTTAGGAAGCGGGTACAAAACAGAGCAACCCACAAGTTGCTCTGCTTTATACCAGGTCAAGTCCAGTGGCCAACCAGCTTCAAGGCTAGGGTAGCAAAACAAAAGTGGCTTAAAGCACAGCTTGGCTACAGTTCAGGATTTTGGTCCTAGTATGTGTTGCTGTGAACTATAAAACAGCGGCCATGTCCCACCCCAGAAATGTAGTGAGTGAAATTATTCCTGTCGGGACTGTGACTTGTAGATCAGTATATAAAGTGCTTTGGAGTCCTTCAGGATGAAAGGCGCAGCACATCTGCAATACCATTATACAGCGAATGGTCTTTCCTTGTATTTTTTTCTTGGTTGTCCATTTCAAAATCTACTTACTATTATGGGTCAAATTTTCAAAGGGGTAGAATTGAATTAAGGATACGAAACTGAGTAACTGCTCCTCTGACTACTTGATTGTGGGTTTGATGTTTACTTTAGAATGAAAGATTCACTCTGTGCCGAAACCTTGGACAAGATTTTAGATTCTTTTCTCTCCTCATTGCACATAAATAGCGCCATAAAGTTTAAGAAGCTGTGTGTCAAGAAATTCACCTGTAGTTAGTTAGGGCAAACAAAAGAAGTGGATTTTACATAATGGATTTACTGTAGCATAATGGCTATCACCAGTTACTTGTAGATAATTTATATGAGTCTTATAAATAATCCTTGTTTAGTTTTTCATACACATATTCAAGAGAACAAAAGAAGGATAAATAGAATTGGTATTTGGAACTAGATCCAGATATTCGAGCTAGGGTTTGAAGTTTGAATTCAAGGCCATATAAAAGTTAATGTTTTGGTTCTCATTCCATGGTACCAAATTCTTGTAAGAGTGGCTGTTCTAGTTAGCTTTTCTCTACATCCTGACTGGAATAAGAAAATTGGCCCCTTCTGGTTTTGGATCTGATCTGCAACAGTGCATTTCAAGCTAGAGATTCTAATCCTAGAACCCCTAAAATTCAATGGGTTCAGTTGCAAGAGTTTGGTTTTGACCTATCTCTGACAATAATAATTTTTGCACTTCTAGAGCATGATCTGTCAGAGGTTCTCAAAACGCTGCACTAGCATGAATTAATTTAAATCTCACAACACCTCTGTGATGTAGGAAAGTACTATTACTCCCATTTGACAGAGGGGGAAACGGAGGCACACAAGTGTAATGACTTGCCCATGGTCACGTAGCTAGGCACTAACAGAGATGGCAGTAGAACCCAGATCTTCTGCCTCCCAATCATGCAGTTAAGCCAGTAGAGCAACTTTTCTGTTTTATGCAGTTATTTTATTTTACTTTTTCGTGTTTTTTAAATTTCCTGTCAATAGGATACTATGGAAACAACATAAACTACCCAGAATCCCACAGACTTGGATCAATGGTGGATCAGCATGTTTCTGTAATCAGTAGTGTAAGCAGCATTCGCCCATTGCCACCGTACAATGACATTCATGACCCACTGAACATCTTAGATGACAATGGAAGAAAACAGGCAGGCTCATATTATACAGATTCTTCATCTTCAATAGGCTGTCGGACCCCCATAAGTAAGTACCTCTGCTGATCAAGCAAGGACTATGAACCTGGTAACACCTTAATACAATGTAGATCTAAACACCTTGGATAAATCCTGTAGTCCTCACTTAAGGCAAAACTCCCACTGACATCAGTGAGTTTTGCCAGAGTGAGAACTGCATGTTCCCAAGGTGTTTGGAGAGATAAGTATTAGGAATAAAGGACTAGTTCATCCCCCTTTAATTCCATGGAAGTCTGCTGCATTTTCGCTGACAATTTTTATAGCAAGATTGGATGTTTTTCTAAAAAATATTCACTAGGAATTATTTTGGAAGTTCTATGACCTGTGTTATACAGAAGATCAGATTAAATGATCACAGTGGTCCCTTCTGGCCTTGGAATCTATGAATTTATGAATTCACATGGCAACACCTTAAAAATTTGGGGAAAAAAAGTTTCTAACTTGCCAAAGTATTCAGTTTTGACGTTTGAGACAAAAAGCTTCAGGTTTCTGAGTCGAAATATCTTTTCATTTAAAAATGTTAGTGAATTTAGACTGAAAAAAGAGTTGGGGGAGAGGTGGGGGAGGACTGACATTCGAACAAAATATTTTGACGTTATCGAAATGAAATGTTTTCATTGACTTAAAGTGACAAATATTTCTGACAGTTCTTGAACATTTTTGAGATTTTGCTTTTTTGTCCCAATTCAGGATGGGAGTATTTCAGAATCTCAAAAATGCTCACAGGACAGGAAACTTGTTTTCTGGCCAGCCCCAATCACATGTCATTTGCACTGTCTACTAGATAATGCCTTTTGTTGCAGTTCCCAAACCGCTTCAGCCTGAGTTTTGATAACTTCTTATTTGTGATGTTCCCTTTTTTAATGGTTAGCAATATTCACAACTTAGCAATATTGAAATGCTCTGGGCTGTACACCACACATGGCTGAATATGTCTATGACTGCTCCATTTCTCTTCCTGGCTCCTCTTCGCCCACTTTCTCTGGGAGATCTGCATCTGTCTCCTAGGTAGACTAGTTTTGACTAAAAAGGCCAGGATTCTGAAATATGCAAAAATGTTTGTGGAACTGTGCACTGGCTCTGTGTCTGCGCATTGCCAGTCAGACATCCCTCTCTGCAAATCTGAAAACCCTTAATTTGCTATTGGCACATACAGTCTCCTGATTGTGTGAACAATCATGATAATAAGTGTGAGCAACAATTTAACCAAGACAGTCAGACTAAAAATGATTACCCAAATCTAGGAATGGGCAGCTGCCTACTCTTCTTGACACTTAACTGTGTCCTTGTTCTTTTCCTTACAATCACTTATTTAAAAGCTGTATTCACCCGTGTCAGTCACAAGGAAATCCCAAAAGAGAGTCTAACTGTGGTTCTTCTGAAGACCTCCAAGTAGCCGCTGCTGGCTGGTTGGCTTCTTTAAGAGAAACTTCAGCAGGGAAAAACCACTCCAGGGATTGTCCTTGTCAAGTGCCTTTTGTGTCCTGTGATGATATTTGCCAGGTGGAAGTTTTGATTTTTTATATCTAGAGGCAGTGATACAATCTGAGATTTGGGCCACGCTACCAATTTAAGTCAGTATAACTACTCGCTCACTCAGGAGGGTGGATTTTCCACGATGCAGTTGTGTTGACCAAATTCCTGGTGTAGACAGTGCTATGTTAACAGGAGGGCTTCTCCTGTCGACATAGCTACCACCTCTCGGGGAGGTGGAGTACCTGTGCTGATGGGAGAAGCTTTCCCATTGGTGTAGGTAGCATCTTCACTAACTGCTACAGCAGCGCAGCTGCACTGGTGTAGCGCTGTCAGTGTAGACAAGCCCTAAGAGTCAGTACTGGAATGAATGATGCTAGATGGGGGAGGAGGAGGAATAGCAAACACGCTTCATTTTGTATGCCATGTATAAGGCCATGTCTACCCTTACAAGCTCACAGCGGCACAGCGGTACTGATACAGCTGGGTCGTTGTAAGAATGCTTGTATAGCGCTTGTGTAACCATGTTATACCAAAGGGAGAGAGCTCTCTCCTTGACATAATAAAACCAGCTTAATGAGCGGTGGCAGCTCGGTCAGGGGGAGAGCAGCTTCCACTGACAGCACTGTGCACACAAGCGCATATACCAGCAACATTTATGTTGCTCAGGGGGGTGTTTTTTTCACAAACGTTTTGCCAGCGTAAGTACTAGTGTAGACTTGGCCTTAGAGATGGGCTTATGTTATGAAGTTCAGCCCCACAGCTGGATTTCTAACACCCTAAAAATGCAGGAATGTTCTTCAGATCTGGGATTTCAGGTTATCCTATTATAAAGAGAGGAGCCATTTGGGAAAGATAGATCTGAATCCAGAGTAGGTTCAGATTTCAGCTCTCCACTACCTGTGTTTAGGGAGATGGCATGTCGAATATATGAGCCTGTATCTAATTAAAGTAAACTGTATTTTAAGATAGAGAGAATCAAATAGAAACCTTGCAATGACAATTACCTTTCTTTTTGTAGCTTCAAATATGCAAACTGCAATATCTGCATCCTCCTCCCAGTGCATGTATGGAACATCTAACCAGTATCCTTCTCAGGAAACGCTGGACTCCCATGGACAGCCCAGTAGAGAGATGGTGTCATCTTTGCCACCAATCAACACTGTCTTCATGGGAGCTGCAGCTGGAGGCACCTGAATTAGGAGAGGAATTTTATTTTTTTTAAATTTATTTTCCAGTTCTAACCTCTGATGGTTTTGTTAGTTGATGAATCCCATCAATGACTGGGATAAAAAAGTATTAAAAATTGGTCTTAAGGAAACCGTCCTGAAGACATTAACACGCAAACAGAAAACAAGCTGTATTCAGATTGTGCCCTGCACATGAATTGCTCAGAAATTGTCCTCATCAATGCGGTTCTGAAGTCATAACTTCAGGGTAAGCAGAAAGAACCCATGATTCTTGCAAACATGTCTCAGTTGTGAAGAAATGATTATTTCTGTTTCTAATTTATTGAATACACTGTTTTAGTCTTTCACACGTACTTTTTTTTGTATAAAAATTGTTTATTTAATGCCTGTAATGCTTGTATTTATTAGGATTGCAGATTGCAGAGTCACTGTTTACTTTCTCCTGTTTGACAGATAGTCAAATGTATGTGTTCTACCTCCTATGGAAATGTTTACAAGGTCAATTTTTTACTGCTTCAAATCAATCTAAATCAAAGTTCTTAAGTTTCTACTGTTGTGCATTAAAATGTCAATTTCAAACACTTAGTGCCTTATGCTCCTACTTATGTTTAAGTTAGAGTCCACAAGAATTAACCACATTATAGGACAGTTTGTTTCTTTTAAAAAAATAATAAAAAAAACTTTAAACACCTTTCTTATTTAAAACATGCTGTTAGAGACTGCAAACATTATCCTCTAAATATTTAATACCACTGCCTGACATTGTCACCAGATAACTGAAATTAAATGGAAACTGTGCCACAAAATCTCATGGAATTCTGAAAATATTTGAGCTGTCTGGGTCCAATCCAGTGCTGATTGATGTCAATGGAAAGATTGTCATTGTCTTCAATGGGCCTTTGGATAGGGCTCTGGGTACCCAACACGAATGTAGTGGAGATGATCAAAACATAAGCAGATCAGTTATGCTGTAATAACTCTCTCTCCCTTTGAAAGGGTCATGGTTCTGTATGTGTGTTTGTGGAGGGGGCAGGCAGTGAATATTCACTATCTGAGATTTAAAAAAAAGGGAAAGTGGAATAAACACATAACACTCACTTCTCATCACGTACATTTAAGAGGAGATGGTATTAGGTTTGTCAATTTTGGCTGAACGTATTCCTGGAGGTTTCATCAAATGACATAATATTTAATTAAAGACTAATCTTTAATTCCTGAAGAATTTCTATATCCTACAGAAATGATCTCAAGCCACTGAATTTAGATTTGGATTTAAATCCAAATTTCCCAGAATTAAGGGGCTGTTTAATTTCATTGTCCAGCTCAGCCCATTACACACAACTCAGATGCGGATGGGAACTTCGCCATGTGCTGAAATCATTGGGTTCTTTTGGTAGGGGGAAATGGGGGTTATGATGCAGCGTTCAGTTTAGGCCCATCTCCTGCATAACTATTTCCTTCTTTTTACCATATGATCTGTCATGAAAACCTGATTGCAGCAGGAAGGTAATAATACAGGCGGCATGAGGGCACATTTATCTGCTATGGTTTCACAGCATAGAAAATAAACCTTGTAAAAATCTCCATTTAACTATCATGGAGCAAAATGACAACAACCTACCATTTTAAATACTGTAATAAAGAAGTGCATAAAATATAAGCCTCTAGAACAAGCCATAGTACAACTTAGTGCACCCCCTCTCGCCCCATATTCCATAACGGCAACTGATCTGGACAAGCTCAGAAAGGATTATACGTGTATTGGCTACAGTAGAGTAAACAAAAACAAACAAACTGTGATATGGATTTTTTTAAGTCATCTGGGCAATGGTAGCAATGACGGTCTTATTAACAAACGTTGTAAGACAAATGAGAGACTTAAAATGAGGTCACACCATACTGAAAAATTTAAATCAAGTTTGGAGGTTTTTCTAACAGATATACTCTTGCTCGACCAGAAGCTATGGGCTCAATGCAGGAATTACTGGGTGAAATTCTCTGACCTGTGTTAGACAGCAGAGCGGATTAGATGGCTATAATGGTCCTTTCTGGCAATAAAATCTATGAAAATGTAACAAAAAAAAGTACAGTTGCAATCTCATCTACATTATTCACCCATCATTGTGCTGATCTACTATAGTTTATAAATTGGTATTTTATATTTGGTTGCTTTCCTTTTATACAGGAGACAGTGAGAAGTTAAGGGGAAGTACTTAAATACACATTTAGGATTCCATATACAGTGCAACAAAGGTAAAAAATCTCATGCGGCTGTAGCACAATGGGGATTGGCCAAATAGGAGAGACAGTGGTTCTATCCACCTTCTGCTATATGTAGGGGCTAGATATAACCAAAGGGGGAATTGTTAGCCAGAAAAAGAATATGGGTAGTCCACAATCTAATGAGCACATGTGTTGCTATCAGCAGCTGGTTGGTGAAACTAGCCAGAAATGATAAACAGTACGTCAGGAAAGTGGTAAACAATGTCTTATCATACGTTATGACAGCATAGCTTGGAACATCATCTCTTGAAAAGGCAAGATGTCTCTTTGATGGATATGGGTCTTACATATGTTGCCTGTGTATGCCCGTAATGGTAGGAATTGGCCCTTTTTAAGCAGGCAGTGGTACCCAGTGTCTCATTTGAGTGCGTTGTGATTTACATGCATAACTTCTAGTCACATTCATTTTCTCATACAAACCTTCTAACAGCCAGATGCTAACTAAAGGTTTTGTAATAAAGTGCTTCATCTAAACCATTCATCTTCTTTGGATAAGACAAGACCCAATATCCCAACAGCAAATATTAGCAGATTAACATTATAATGGACACTGGATGCAGGCCAGTTAAAATATTAATCTACTGTAAGGTATAATTCATTACTGACAGCAAAGGAGCAGTAAAAAACCCAGACTCTAATATTTAAATAACCATCTAAATGGCTCAGCCAATCAAGAGGACCTTTATGTGGTCAGAAGACTTAGACTTTGTTATTTAATTAAAAACAAGGAAAATTGCATGGGATTTGATATCCTAGCAATTCAAATGAGCAATTGGTGCTTTTATGTCCTTATAGTCCAGTCAAAAATGTGGTTTGGTATATTTAAATGCTACACTACTTAATGTGAATTCCCTTCTAATATCAAACTAAAGTTTTCTTATTTGAATTTGGATCATTCAGAACTTAAGATTCTTATTTCTGGTACTGTAGCTTCATTAAAGAAGTAAATAATAGACTCGGTGGAGAGTGATCATTTGGAAATACTGTATAATTCAGTTTATTTGAGCATATGTTGTATATACATTCATGTGTCATTTTTAGTATGTCATATATTCCAGAAGTCAATTCAAAGTGATAAAAATTTGCAGGTATAGATTACATGTGAAACAATTATTCACTGGCAAAGGAAGAATATTCCAAAAACCAAAACTTGGGAGCCACTCCACAAAAGAGGGAGAGGAGATATGACAGTGAACTTAGACTATGCAGTATATGAGTGGGCGGATGAATGAATTAATCAGTTCTGCTCTCTGTTCAACAATAAAACACATACTAATACAGATGAAGAGACCCAGCAGCAATATACATACCAGAGAAGTAGCTGATTGTTCAGAGATATGGGCCTTGATTCTGTCCTTAATTGTGTGGGCCTGGAAAGAATGTATCTTCAGAACTGATGGGGAGATATACTACTTATAATCTGAAAATAGGTTGACTGTGGGAATTTGCTCCATTCTCAGTACCAGTGAACAGAGCCTGCCATTGACCATATATTCACTGTGGAAAGAAAAGGGAAACTACAAAAGAAAGTGGAACTACAAGGAAATGGGCCTGTATCCACGGCTTTGTGGAGCATGCGCTTGTAGATAAACTGATCCATCTCCAAAGCAATAATAATTTTAAATACACAAACCAAGAACACTGTCAGAGTTCCTTATGAACAGGTGGAGGTACAGCCCAGCCAACATCTCTCCGTGTAGCAGCTATTTGGTACCACTGATAACAATCTGTTAGGAAAAGAATTAAAGATGGGGCAGAGAAATGCAAGAACCTGGGTGAAAAAAGGAAATCATCAACTCCAGTCACCATTGCCATAGCCCTGGGACACAGAATGACAGACATTACCACCAGATTGGGAACCTCACAATGGGCGTGAAAACTGCCACCACCAACCAGTTGCCAACACAAATGCTCCCAGTTCACACAAAAATACAGTGAGCCAGAAACAGTTATGGCTGGGGGCAGGTCAAAGAAAGCCAAGCCAGAAAGCCCCGTCACTCCACAAATGTAAGCAGACAGCAGAAATGAGCATGGAGAGGGAGATAGTACAGCGGACACAGGCAGAAAGCATAAATATTCACCTCACAGATACCAAGCCTCATGAGCTTCCATTGTAACAAAACAGGGATGATAAAGACTGCAAACATACAAAAAATTGATGAATGGATGGGAAAGAAAGGAATGCATGGGATACAGTTAATAAAATGACAGTCTAGGGGTAGAGGAACTGGGAGCTGATAGGACTGGGCAGGCCAAAAACAGGAGACACAGACACTAGACCCTGGAAATGTTAAGCAACTTCCCTGTTACCTCTGTGGTACTAACACACCTGGGAATGATAAGCAATATTACTTATTGCTTCACCATTCACATGAAGAAATACTCTGCATACCTACCAGCAGCAGAACATTAGCACTAGAAAAAGCACATCTACCAGTCACTCCCTGGTTGATCCCTTTTCCATTGAACTACCCTGCCCCACAGAAGAGTCCTTCCTGATTGTGCACCATCCTGATTATACATCAAGGCAGTACAGGCAGATGCAGACCTTATGGCTTATGCTGAATTAACCTGAGAAAAATAGAGCCCCATTGCTGATCATTGCCCCCCTCCCCCTCAAGCATCACCATCACAAAAAGGAAATTATTATAGAGATGTGACCAAACCCTGAGTTCAAATATTCCCGAACTACGGGGACAGAAGAATATGGAATCTAGACCTGGATAAGGCTTAAAATATTATTATTTCCACCCCAGAGAAAGCCAGAAATATAAATTTTAGAGCTAGCCAGAAAATGGGGCACCAACCTTCTCCCCTCCAAAATTGTCCTTTTCTTTGTAAAATCCCCAAACCTACAATTTTCCATTTTCGGCAGTTTTCTCAAACAGATCTTGAGCCTAAATTTTTAGCCTACTCTTGGAGGACAGAGACTTTCTAGGAAGACTGCTGCTTAAAAAATGTCATAATCTGCAAGATGGACATCAGTCATGGACATAAAGAAAATCAAAGTTCAAATTAATGTGGTTCTGAGGGGGCCGCTCACACTCTGATACTTCTGATGCACTATACAAAAGCCTCCATGTTCATGTGAGCTATGTAAGCTGTCTCTGTCATACTGCAAAGATCAGTGCTTTTGGAATCCCCGATAAATGAAATGCCTTTGCATGCTTTCACAATAGCACAGTGCATGATCAGCAGATGCAACTGGAGAATGGAGAGAAAGTTCAGTGCTCAAAGCAGCCGTACGTAAGATACCCTTGTGCTGGTTATTGATTTTACATTGGGGAAGGGGGCAATTGGTCACTGTCTGAATGGTCAGTTAGTACCACATAGGGCTGGACAGGCTAGATCTCAATGGGAAATAGAGGCATTGCCCACAGTTCAGGATCAGCATGATGTTCCAGGTGAGTAAGCATCTGCAAGCTCGGGTGGATCACTTCTAACAGCTCAGCATACAACAGGAGAAACGGGTCAAAGCTCAACGTTATTGAAATGGTGATGGTAATGGAAACGATGAATGCAGCTTCCCGGAGGCAGAGAAGCTGAATATCCAGTTGGGAGATCCTGCCCAAAAATTCCCAGTGCCGCGCTCCATGCTAACAGAGCATCTGAACCCCTTCTCCAAAGGGATTGAACCATCTAGAGTGGGGCCCACCATTCACTTCTGGGTGAGAAGCAGGTTTGGGGATGAGGGTGGTAGGGAGCAGAAAAATCAGGCCCATATTGTGCATTTCCGAGAGCAGAATAAGCAATACTATTGAATGTGCTCAGTAATATTTCTTATGTTTAACAGCTTTCATTTCTGTAAAATTCAGATTCTTTGTTACCTGTAGGTTTTTCCCACTTACTATGGGAGCACAGATAGATACCCATTTGGAAAGGCATAAAAAGATTATATTAAGCGGTTGAAATAGGAAAAATCTACTTCCCTTTCTCTTGGCTTAGTTGATTATTATCCTTGATCAAATAAAGGGCCACATGTTCACATTGCCCTTATGCCCTGGTTGCTACAGTAAAAAGAAACATACAGTGAAATTCTGCATTTAAAAAGAGATTGATATTCTATGGTTTTTATTTCTTTCCTGCTCTGTACATTTGCAATGGTAAATTAATAGGGTATTTCCCCTATTGTATCATTCACCTCTGTAAAGAAAGTTTATTCTACAAAACAGTCACCTCCTTGAATCAAGAGGCAGAGAAAAACAATTAAATCTCATGTATAAAGTTTCTTTTAGACAGCCTACACTGCAGTTAAAAACCTGTTGTAACTAAAACAGAGAGGTGGATAAAGTACAGCATTTGCCACGAATGCAGCACTTCTTCTCTAATCTGGAATGTAATTCTCTCTAATATACTCTCCACCTGCTCTCATTTTTAGTACAGGAGGAGCAGGCCTCAGAGTCTAGCTGAGACTTTCAGAATCCTTTAGTGGCATCTTCATATTAAATCTCCTCTTTTTTTTATACAAAATAGGTGTATAACCCACTGGCTAGTGTGTGGACCATGCCAGCTCCTCATGCCCTACCTACAGAGGATATGAGTTTCTTATAGCCCCCAGCCACAGGACCTAAATCTTTAGTTCATATTCACCCTTTCAGCTTTAGAAGTTAGCCCAGGGGTTCCCAAACTTTCTGCTGGCATGACCCCATTTTAATGAAGTCTTTCCTACCGGGACCCCAGACAGCCTGAAGAATGCCATTTTGAAGAGCAATATGTCATCCTCCACACACTGTGACTTTGCACACACCCTCCCTGTGAGGTCACAGTGCATGGAGGATGCCATTTTGCTCTATAAAATGGTGTCCTCTGTACAGTGTGACCTCATACATATGGTGTGAGCGAGTTCATGCTGTGCTGAGAATGCCAGTTAGTAGGGCAAAATGATGTCCTCTACGCATCGTGACCTCGCATGCATTGCACATTCGAGGTCATGCTCTGCAAGCAAAATTATGTCCTCCGCCATGATACCATTTGCTGAGAGTGTGACCCCAGCGGGGATTGTGACCCACACTTTGGGAATCACCGAGTTAGCTGGTCAATCCTCCACCATGGTCACTACAGGTATAGACTTCGTGCTCCTGAAAAGTTGCTCAGATGGTGTTCCTTTGGGTGCCATTGCCATCACAGTTCTATTTCATATATATTTTTGAAGTCGCCAATATGTTTATTTTTATATTCAGAGTCCTGTTAAAGCACAAGTGAATTGTTTTCCATTTCCATTAGAAGACTGTACGTGTTTGTTTTTTATCATTATTAGAGATAACTATTCATATTTGACATAATGAACAAAGCCAAATAATGTTTCCATGATTTTTCCACAACAGAAGTAACACATTCACCCCTATGCAGAATATCAGCATTAACGCCCTCTAAAGTCCTGATCTGAAAGGTGAATTTCTCCCTAAACACAAAGTATAATGTGGATTGGCCAAAATGTTCAAAATAACAACTATTAACATCAAAAAGAATTTACAGAATTTGGCCAAAATGTTCAAACTTTGATGACTAAACTTAATCATTTACTGTAAATCCGTATTTAGGTTAGGCATTTAAGTACCTTCACATGGAGAAAACATCAAGTACTAAAGAATTTTTCAGTCTAGCAGAGAAAGGTGTAACAAAAACCAGCGGCTACAAACTGAAGCCAGAAACATTGAGTCTGGAAATGAGGCACAATTTTTTAACAGTGAGGATGATTAATCATTGGAACAAACTATCCAGGAAGTGGTGGATTCTCTGTCTCTTGAAGTCTTCAGGTCAACACTGGCTGCCTTTCCGGAAGATATGCTTTACTGAAATACAAGTTATTGGGCACAGTACAGGAGTAACTGGGTGAAGTTCTATGGCCTGTGTTCTACAGGAGGTCAGACTAAATGATCTAATGGACCCCCTTCTGGTCTTATAATCTGTGAATCTATTAGATAAGTAGTTTGACTTTCAGAGGTGCTGGGCACCCTCAACTTCCATGAAGTCAGTGGAGATGCAGGCATTCAGCATCACTGAAAATCATGTATTCATATGTGCAAATAGGGATTTAGGTACCTAATTCTAGGCCCCATGGCCTAGATTTTTAAAGGTATTGAGGCACTGCTCTGCTCAGTGTGGTAAAGCTTAAGTGATTTAGACAGCTAAATTCAGTTTTCAAGAGTGACTCAGGCACTAAGACTCATGGACTTTGGCTCCTAAGTGCCTATGTTTCTTTTGAAAATAGGATTTAGCCAGCTAAGTAATTTAGGACTGACAACTGAACAGAGCAACATCTAAATATCTTTAACTATCTGGGTTCAAAACTTGAAAATGGTTTCCTTAATTCTTTCAGTTAATTGGCAATTGCCAAGATTTTAAAAAATAGGACAGTAAAGTAGGTGCCTACGTCTATATTTAACTTCCTACATAAGTGACCTGATTTTCTAAAGTGCTGAGCACCCAGCATTTCTCGCTGACTGCCATTACTCGAATGACGATCACGTAGTAAATGCTGAAGGGCTACACAGACTATAAAGAAAACAAACAGCAGTTGATTTTTCTTATCATTTTCATGATACGTTCATTTGCAAACAAATTACTTACCTTTTTCTCATAATAATCATAGTTAAACACTTTAGTTTTATTTTCATCATGACATTAATAATACCCCCACAACCACACTGGGTTCAATCCTTCTCCCAATGAAAATCAATCACTCAATAGAAAAACTGCCATTGATTTAAAAAGCAGTAAGGATCATTAAAGCCCAGTATCAGCATTTTAATCCTAGTATAATTAAACAGGTCACACAAATAGTATATTAAATGTGAGCAAAAGAAAAATGGCTCATAAGAAACTACTTATATGGGGTTTGGGGCTTTTTTAAAATCAAT
The DNA here is from genome assembly GCF_026122565.2 of Emydura macquarii macquarii. Taxonomy (NCBI): domain Eukaryota; kingdom Metazoa; phylum Chordata; order Testudines; family Chelidae; genus Emydura; species Emydura macquarii. The sequence goes on from NW_027131283.1 coordinate 12,388,972, forward strand.
GTAGATGGAATTTCTCACATATTTGCATTCAGGTCACACTGTTCAAGTTTTCATCTGCCTCCAAAAACTGTGGAGACATGTCCACTTTTGGTAAGAATATTTTGTGAAGTGAAACTATGGCCAGGCAACTTAAGATAGACCAGTGACTGAGCAGCTCTGTGTCTCCACATGCACAAATACAAACTTACAACTTCTAGCATGGTTGCATTGTTTAACAGTAAAAAACCTGTCTCTGTTAAGCACCACTTTATCTGCTGTCCTCAAGAAAAGCCCCTGAGACAAAAATGCCAAACAAACATGGGCTGAGATCAAAGTGTAGGCCTGTGTATCATGTCTGATCAGCACGTCATATAGAAGGACAATTGGATACCTGATATTCAGGTACATACACTATTTGACATATCTGATATCACCACTTTTATCTGTGCTGATAGCTACTGCTTCTGTATTGGACAATGTAGAATGACAGCACAAAGTGAGCACTGCTAAAGTACAACTTTAAAGATACTCTGCCACTTTAATAAATCACAGGTCATATGCATCTGATAGATTCCAAGCCCAGAAGAGTCCTTTGTGATCATCTAGTCTGTCCTCCTGTATAACACAAGCCATGGAACCCCAAGCTCTTCCTTTTGAACTTTGCAGTTATTTATAAAATACATTTTTGCTTTACTAATGATTGAAATATGACAGCATGTCCAGCATATTGGCTGAAGGAGCTCCCTCCAGCTTCCTGGAAGTGGAAAGATGGTTGGTAAAACACAAGACCTTGGGTTTGAAATGAGGGAGAGTAAAATAGGGCTAAAGAGAATTTCTACCTGAGGGCTCCAAAAGTTGTTTGAATAAATAAACAATAAGACAAATATTTGTAAGCAAGAATGTAAAATATTTATGTTACATTTAACTTTGTGGTCTGGCAGTAGTGATTAGTGGTCACAGTAGGGGACTGAGATCAGGACTCCAGCCTTCCATTGATATCTGCTCATTTGTAAAATACAGGAGGGGATGGGGGATATTTACATTATCTACCTTTATTTATTATTATTGTTTATAGCTTTATTTCAGTACATACACTAAATAGGAGGCAGTCCATGACCTGAAGAGGGTATAATCCAAACAAACAAGACAAAGGATGGGAGAAAGAAAGGACTATTATAACCATTTTACAGAGGCCCAGAGAGATCTTCATCTCTGGTCTACAATTAAAAGTTATACTAGTATAACTATATTGGTTAGGGGTGTGATTTTCTACTGAAATAGTTACACGGGAAAAAAGCCCGAGCATGAACACAGTTATATTGGCATAAAAGTGCTTATACTGGTATAGCTTCTTCCCCTTCCTGTACGGGAATAAGTTACACCGATATAAGCTCTTTTATTGAATACATATGTCTACAATAGGAGGTTGTATTGCTTTAACTACACTGTTGTTGTACAACTTTTACATTTAGACAAGCCCTAAATGACTTGTCCAAGTGCACCCAGGAAATCACAGAGGTTTTAATGTTTGTGAAGTGTTGAGAGCCTCAGCTGAAACATATTGTACAGACTGCTTAGACACTAAGGTGATGGGGCTGGCTGGCTAGACAGACAGATAGATATGCACATTATTATTTTTCTTGTCATGCTTTCTCCAGATTAAATTTCCCTATTCTTTTATAGGCATAAGGAGTCCTTTCCTCCTCTGCGTAGGCTACCCACATTGGCAGACACCATGCCAGGACCCGGGGGAAGCATAGGAGTGGGTGGAGCTAAGGCTCCACCTCCTCTCTCAGTGTGCTGACCAGCCCAGATGAACCAGTGCAGAGGGGGAAGTAACCCATGCCAACAAAAGGGCGGCCACAGTTTACTTCTGTCCCTAAACTGGGAGCCAGCAGGGACCAGGATTTACAGTTATAATCATAATCCAGCTAAAAGCATTTTCCTCAACACCCACTGTAAGTCTCCTGATGCATTGTGTGAGCTTTTTCTTGTTGTCTTAAAGAGAGAGGAAATGATCCTCATTTTCCCTATCGATGGTGACATACTAGCCCCATGAAACGAGAGGTTGTGAAATCTGCTTCTTTGCAATTAAAAACATTATGGAGTTTTTGTACTTTAAAAGGGATGGGGGTGGGGGAAATCACCCTTGTACTATAACAGATGGTTTAAATGTGGTGATTACAAAATCCTGAAGTTAAAATAGTTTAATTACAAAGTCAATACTGCCTCCAACCTCTGCTAAGCCTCTAGTGTAAAAACAACAGACGGCAGAGTGCAAACGGTAGGACAATGTTTAACCAGAACTTTGCATTAGTTACTGCAGTACAGCTCTCCATCAGGCCTTTAGTAAACTGAAGATCAACTGATTTTTCCAGTTTATATTTTTTAACCATCACTGCTTAGTGCATGGCAGCTAAAGGGTAACAAACAAATCTGAGACAAACGGAATATTTTACAGAACCATGAGGCTCAATAGCTGGGTTGTAATTTTAAAGAAAGGCTACGGCCCAGTTCTAAAAAATGAGCTCTACCTTCCAGTACTGTGGGCATATAATTTGAGGATGGTTTGACACCCAAATAATAATCAGGGCCCAAATAGAACTGGGAATTATTAAAGAAGAAGAAATTAGCAAGTATTTTAAGTCTCATAATACAATAAAGCTCTAGCTATGTTAAAGAAAACATAACGTGGTATTTTGAATTGAAATGGCTATTAAGAAAGTTCTGATTTATTTCATACTAGGGATTCTGATGAAAAACTTAGAGAGACATAGGAAGGAAGAGAGGAAAGAAAAATGGCAGGAATTTTATTTCATTCCCCCAGCAGCATAGCGAGACCCTGAACACCACATTATACAGGAATTTATTCGAGATACGATAGTGCTAAATTTAACAGCTGAAAACCTATACTCTTGTTCTTTAGTATCAAATGTTTATACCACACATCTTCCTTAACAATTGTAGAGGACATTATACAGAAGCACCCAACGTTTTTATTACTATAGCCTTGTACATGAAGCCATCATAGGCAGAAATTACTAGTACAGCAAAGAATTGCTTCATGTTGCAATCTTACCATGTCGTGTCATAGGATATTTACATTCACATTATATACACTCCATGAGGTATTGCTGTAATACCACGTGAGTGTGATAAATACAGATAATGCCCAACAGTTTGGTGAAAAAGGAATCAGATTCATGCCATTCAAAGAAAGTGCTGCCAGTTGTGGGCCAATTCTGATGCTATTTCTCCTCATTGACTTCAGTGGGACTTTTCATGTAGTATGATGCTAGTCAATACCAGAAACACAGAAATGGACTCCAAAATGAGAAAGGAAAATAGGATCTGATTCTCTTCTTGCCAACATAGATTTTATACTGAGGCAACTCCATTGACTTAATAGAGTTACTCCCGATTTACACTGATAAAGGTGAGATGGGAATCAGGCCCCTGATGTGTGAATTTTCCTCTCCTCATTTCCTTTTGCCCCTACCTGTTAATTTTTTTTAGTGATTAGAAGACAGAGAATGTAGTGGATTCAGGTTACTGAGGACATATTTGCTAAGCAGAATAAATATTTGACATTTTATCTGTTACCGTTATGATCTCAATAAATGTCACCAAGGATAACTTGTGAAAACTCTTCTAGAGTATTGGACTCAGGAACCTTTCTTGGTGCTGATTGGCTAAGACTTTGTGGGCGGAGTCTTCCTCCTGACACCAAGGGAAAACCTTAGGGCTCAGTCCTGCAAGGTGCTGCACATGTTGGCCCATTCCAGCCAAATACTTTTGTACATGCTTAACATTACATATTTGAGTAATCCCACTGACTTCAAATTGAAGTTAAGCAGCTGATTAAGTGCTTTCAGGGACTACATAGCACAGAGAATTGGTTCTAATTCTAACAGACAAAATGTGTACTGGTGATCTGCTGGCAACAGAGGTTGTGACAATGGCAAAGCACTGGCAACACAAAAGTATATTGGATTAATATTTTTAATAGAAACAGAAATTTATAACTTCCCATAGGAGACGAATACAAGTGGTCTGTTTATTATTTATTTGGGCTTATTCTTAGAAGCTCTAACTCTAGAACTCTAAATAAAATATTTGCAGATTTACTCCTTCAGCTTGCGTGTGTACAAGCTGCTGGACAAGCTGACCCAGTCTACCAATCAAACCAAAAGGCTACCCAAGTGAGATTTTAATCCAAATCCTTATCCTGGAGCCCTGGTGAAGCTGAGTTACAACTAAAGGTTGATATTTACTGAATTAAATGAACAATAAAATAAAACCCACCTGAGGATACACTTTTGTCTTCTAGTAATAGGAGAGCCTTTCTGCCATCTGAACACCAAGTAGCTTTTTAGAATGTTCCTTAGGTTTCCTCTGAATGCCTTACTGGGTCTTCCATTCCCAGTCTTGTCTCCTTTCTCTACCCTAAACACTTGTTTAGTAACTGAGTCAGAAGTAAACTTCCAGCCTATTAGACGGCAAGAGAGCCTCTGCTGCACCCTGTCCCAGTATGATTAAAGGTGCCTTTCAACTGATAAGAGTGTCGTATTTTCAACAAGTTAAAAGCACCATGAAAAAGGTGAAACAGTTTGGAAAAGTTGGGTCTAGTGATTTCAGTTCAGAGTTGCTGTTTCTAAACATAGGCATGTTTTGGATTCCACAGCTAGGTTGGTTATTTTGTCCTCCTGATCTGCTTCCAACCCAATAGGTACTTTTAATTTTGGATGTCCTCATAATAACTGGAGATGTACCCTTAACAGTTCCAGTCATGAAAATACACTCTTGGGTGTGCCTGTGATGCTACTCCCAGAAATATAGCCTTTTAGAGGAAAGTACTTCTGGGAATCATGTATAAAACAGCTTCTAAGTCAGATTGCCAGTGAGTATTTAGAGATAACACCAGACACCAAGCACCATCAAAACATCTTCTTTGGTCCATCTATAAAATGACCCATTCAGATTCTGCCCTGGTTTACTGTACACTTCTTTGACTTCAATGGGGATTACATGAGAAGTATGTCAGGCAGAATTTGGCCTTCATCCTTTGTGTTTACACATTTATGCCCTGGAGTATCAATTGAAGACCACTGAATTCACCTAAGAACATAAGAATGGCCACACTTGGTCAGACCAATGGTCCATCTAGCCCAGTATCTTGTCTTCTGACAGTGGCCAGCACCAGATGTTTCAGAGGGAACGAACAGAACAGGGCAATTTATTGAGTGATCAATCCCCTGTCATCCAGTCCCACCTTCTGGCCGTCAGAGGTTTAGGGACACCCAGAGCATGGGGTTGCATCCCTGACCATCTTAGCTAATAGCTCCATGAAGTTATCTAATTCGTTTTTGAACCTTCAGGTCTATATATACTCATATACAGTAAGTATCACCAGGATCACTGTTATTATTAATTGTATTATAAAAGTACCTAGCAGTACTGCGTGTAATTGGAACTCCATTGTGCTAGAGGCTGTACAAATATATAGAAAGGGAGAGTTCCTGCTCCACAGAGCTTATAGTGTAAACAGACAAAGTTTGGGAGAGGGTACCTCTGAGTTATTTTCCTGGCTCTACTGTTTGACTTTGAGCAAAGTTCTGTGCCTTAGTTTCAAGATTCAGTCTGCTGCCCTGTCCAATAGAACATACTGCCTCTCAAAACATATTAAGGAAATTTTACCAAAGGGACACATTCAGGGACACATCATGGTTCCAGCCACTGCCTTTTTCTGACAAACATTTACACAAAATTGCCCCATGACGTCTGCTTTTGTAACACTTTAAAAACTAATGCTGTAGCAGAACATGATCAAATAACAAATGTGGTGGAAAAGCCATAAGTCTATTTTTAAGAAGTCTTTGCTTTGTCAAAGGCTTTCACTGATGTTGGCAACAAAATTATTGAAGTCTGCAATAAGCTGTTCTCTTGTCAAATAAGCCTTCGTATAAGCAGTATTAAAATTTATATCTGTTTTTAAATTAAACACTTTGGGTTTATCAATGTTTCCTTTCCTCTCCAAATTTCTTTGTTGAGAAGAGGTGCCAGAGGAAATGTACTAGCAACAGGAGGATGTGAAGTATACCTTGGAATACATTAAACATATGTTGATGGGGCCATTAGCACAGTTTGTAGATATTGCCACCTGTCCCTTATTCCACTTTCTATTATTTTAGTAGCTGAAAACATACTGCAAGAGAGGTATCATACCCCCATTAAATCTTTACTACTGTATTAGAAAGAACTTAAGAGCGCATGCATGCCTTATTGCTAAAAGGGATTTCCATTAAGGGCTTGCTTATTGTGAAAAAAAATACTCACTAAGAAAGTGTCCAAGGACTAAATGTCACTTAGGTTCTTAAACTGATAGTGTCATTGAAGGTTTAAGAGGAACATTTTGCCATTGTAAATGTAAGTTGTGGCAGTTAACCTTTTGCTTGTTCCCCTCATATCAATGAGTGAGTTCCAGGAACCTCCTATGGTTCCTCTAGGAATACTTTCAAATACATTTACAGGTTTACAAAACACTAGTGTCTACATTAAAATACTGTGAGATCTGAAAGAACTTTGACTGTCAGCTGATCGGGATGAGGGCGGTCTAGCGTACTGGTCAGAGCAGGGGTCAAACCTAGTGGTCAGAGCAGGCATCAGAAACCAAGGACTAGGGTCAGACCTGGAGTCAGTAGTTGGAAACTGCAGCCAAGGAGCTAGATACCAGAACTTAGAGTCAACCCAGACTCCATAGTCAGAAGCCAAAGACACAGGTCAAGCCAGAGGGCAGAAACTGGAGTGAGCAGGGTATCAAGCAAGGAGGGGTTCAAGGCAGGGATGGGACCAAGGCAAGGCTGGCTGCAAGGCAGGAGCAGAAGGAACAAGGTAACATAAGAGCAGACTCAGTGGTGGGCATGAGAATTGAGAAGCCAGTGAGCTGCTGTTGGTTTAAGAGCCAGGCTGCCAATCAAGTGATGTGGCCGGTCAGGCAGCCTGCTGCAGGCCAGCTGTACTGATGAGGCTGCCTGGAGATTAGCTGTGCTGTGGGCCGATTCATAACAGTATCTGCCCCTCAGCCCAAGGGTGCTGTCTTCGGACTTCAAGGCAAGTCTGGTGGAAGGCATGCAGGCAGTCTGGACATGTTTTGCACGTTGCCATGAAAGTTCATCTGGGCCATACCTGTCCCACTCAATTAGATATTGTAGTTTTCCCTCAGACCCAGTGAGAGTCTTGAATCTGCCAAACCACATATTCTTCTTGCCCCTGCATGGCTATAGGCAGAGAAGGGGGACTAGTATGGAGAGGGAAGGGATGCTTGACTAATGGTTTCAGAAGAGATAAATGGAAGATTAGGTGAGGCCTTACGGAATCTGGTAGCTGTAACTTGAATGTAAGTAGGTTAATCTGTTTTGTGATCTGGAAAGGCCCCAGGTACTTATGATCCAGCTTCACAGAAGGGCAAGTCAATCACAAATTCTGAGCAGACAACCACATCTTATCCCCTACCCTGAATCTAAGTGTTGGCTGGCAGGACTGGTTGGCATACCATTTGTAAGTTGCTTTGGTGACTTCTAACTGCCTCTGGAGTTATTGATACCTGCTGGATGTGGGCTGTGAATTCAATAACAATGAGCATGGATGATTCAGAGAGGATCTCTGTATGAGCACGAAGATGGAAACCAGAATTAGCAAAGAAAGGAGTCTGCTTGGTGGCAGCGTTTGTGGCATTGTTGTAAGCAAACCTGGTGTGGGGGATCAGGGACAGCCAATCATCTTGATGATAGTAACTACATTGCTTCCTAAAGTGATTTATTCGTTCAGCCTGCCCATTGGTGATTGGGTGATAGGTGGCTGATGTTAGGAAATCGATACTCAGACATCATAGAATGAGTAAGGGCTAGAGAAGACACAATAATCTCGAATGGAGGGTCTTGGTCCAGCTACAAAGTTACAGGAATCTATATAGGATGCAACAGAGGCTCATACAGCAGGCCACCAAAATTTCCTGGAAACCAAATTTTGATCTTTGAACAATTAAAGGGGCCTACTAAGGAAGTGTTATGGCAAAGTTGTAGGACTTGAAGCCAAGTGGCCCCTTTGGGCACATAGATGTGTCCCTCCTGGTATAGGACTCTGTCCTGGAATGTAAAGACTCTGGTGGTTTGGTCCTGGTCGTGGTCTAAGGCTTGATGGGTTTGGATGGCAAATGGATCCCTACGTAACTGAGAGTGGATGGAGGATAACAGGCCTGAGGCTATGGTGCAAGAAAGGAAGTTCAAGAGCTTGAGAATCATGGACATAGGTCTGGTCTACACTAGAAAATGAAGCCAGAATAACTATGTCACTCAGAGATGTGTGAAAACTCCACATTCCTAACCGGTGTAGTTAAGCTGACCTAAATCCCCATGGAGACAGGACTAGGTCAACAGAAAAATTCTTCCATTGACTTGGTTACCTTCTCTTTTAATCTCTGCAAGTCGGTATCAAGAAATAAACCAAAGGAAATGCAGTACCTCCACCTGCTATATGACTGGCACAGACAAGTCAAAACCTAGTGCTCTTACCTAAAACTTTACTTCATTGGTCTCCAGAAATTCCCATTAGAATTACCTTTTCCGGAAGTGTCTACTTATTAGTCTTATGCACATACAAACGCAATAGGGGGTTAGAGTACCCCAAAACTTGATAGTTACCCCACAAGTCTGAGGCAGTCTTCGGGTGAATCAGTCACAGATTTCCGGATGGCCAGTCCTTCAGTCTGTGCCTGGAGGTCTTTTCAACGTGTCCATGAAGTGATCTGCCTGATTCAGACTTGCTACCTCCCTCTTATACCCCAAAAGTTACAGAGATATGTCAATCAAAAGAATGTTACATAGCTGACCAAACAAATCAATCACTGGGCAGAAGCAGGAGTTATAGAGACATGTCACTAAAATAAATATTGTTAAGCAAACAGGCTTAAGTTGTTAGTTTGATAGCTAAATTTTCCCATACCAACAATTCTAAAACATATCCAGACTTCCTGTTTTTCACAGACATTCGCCCCAGTATATTCAGAGAGAGAGAACACATAGAACCAGTTTCATTTTATGTGTTCACTGTCCACCCCCACCCCACCTCCGGTTTGCCTAGTTATGCCAAGTTTCTGCAAAGGCCTGAAAATGGCTAAAAAACAGCAAGCAGAATAATTGGTAGTCCATCCCAATAATTGACAGTGGCTTGGACACCTAGCCAGTTGCTAAACGGTCCCTATTCATGGTACTGTAGCGTTTTTAATGTAGACATGCCCATAGTCTCCTCACTTTGTTTGTAGTATTCATTCTTTCATGACAACACATTCACCTTCCTGTTCCTTTTCCCCAGTTGGTAGATGACCACAAACTCAAATCATGCAAAGAAAGAGGGACCAGCCTGCCTGCAGCTGGTTCAGCTGCCTGACCATTTTCAGGTATTGTTAGTTTTTATGATACATCAGAACTTGGTCTGGGAACCTAGCACCCTCCAGAAGACTGCATCATTCTTCAAAAACTGCTTTTATGGCCAGTAGTTCCTTGTCCAGGATGTCATGATTCATTTCAGCAGAAGTGAGATTTCACTAGTAAAAAGTGCACAGGTGAAGCTGGTGAAGACGATCAGGACAAGTGGATTGGGAAAGAACTTCCCCTAACATAAAGTGAAGCATCTGCCTCCACCGTAAATGTTCTGACAGGTAGGGGTAGCTCAAGATGGAAGCTATACATCTGGGGACCATGAAAACTGGACTGCCTTTCACAGCAAAGCTATGAGAGGACAGGCCAAAGCAGAGAATCCTAGGATAAATCTATAAAAATTAGTAAAACCTAAGAAGCTGTGGATTCCATGGACGTCCTTCAGTGCCATCCAATCTGTGATGGCCATCACCTTGCAGGGGCGGTCTATTGCCAGTCCCTTGAGTGAAATGATATATCCAAGAAATTCAGACTTGTAATTTCTCCAGCTTGGCATATAGATGATTCTGGTATGGTCTTTCAAGAATGCTACACACATACTGGTCATGAAGATCTAAGTCTTTGGCAAAAATCAGAATATCATCAAGGTAGTTATTGACAAAGTGGGCCAGCATATCTCAGACTATATCATTCATAAATAGTTGAAAGGTTGCAGGAGCATTGCATAAGCTGAATGGCATGACTTGACTTTCATAGTGGCCCTATAAAGTACAAAAGGTGGTCTTCCATTCATTTCCTTCATGCACGTACACAAGGTTTTAGGCTCCATGCAGATTTGACAGTGAAAATACAGGCTATGAGACCATGAATAGCCAGCCTAAGAGGTCATTAATAAGAGGGAGAGGAGGTGGATGGTGGTTTTGTACAGTCACCTTTTCAGGGCCCAATAGTCAATACCTGGCTACAAGCACAATCCTTCTTCTTGAGGAAAAGAAATTAGAGTATCTGCCAGAGACGTGGATGGGCAGATGAAACTCTTCTGAAGGTTCTCCTGCAAGTACATTTGGAGATCCCAAAATTCAGGTTCAGAGAGGGCATATATCTGACCAAATGGAATTTTAGCTTGGGGCTGGAGATCAGTTGGGCAATAAGTCCAATGCAGGGGCAAGGTGTCTATCTTCCCCTCGTCAAAAACACTAGCAAAATCATGGTATTTGTTCAGGATCTTGGCCGTGACAGATGGAGCTGTGGGTCCCGGTGGTCTTCCTGCCTGAGAATTGGGGTCTTCCAGCAGGTGATGTGACTTGCAGAGTGTACCAGTCTAGTTCTCAGATCCTGGAAGGCAGGATAGCTGGCAATGCCAGGAGTTAAAGTGTAAAGTCCCTCTTTTGCCAATCCATGTGGTGGTCATAGGTGGTAAACCAGGACATGCCTAAAATGGCAGAAGCAGGGGAAGCCCAGATTAATCCAAACTGGAGGATTTCCTGATGCCCCTAGAGGATGATAATCATTACTGACAAGGCCTTGTGTGTTATTGGTCCGAAGGAGAGAAGAGATCCATCAGTAGTCTTGATGAGATCTGGAGAGTCCTTGCATATGGTGGGAACATAAAAACGGCAATACTGCGACAGACCATTGGTTCATCTAACCCACTATTCTGTCTTCTGACAGTGGCCAATGCCAGGTGCTTCAGAGGAAATGCACAGAACAGGTAATCATCAAGTGATCCATCCCATCAGGCATTCCCAGACTCTGGCAAACAGCAATCCCTGCCTATCCTGGCTAATAGCCATTGATGGACCTATCCTCCATTAACTTATTTAGTTCTTTTTTGAACCCCGTTATAGTCTTGGCCTTTACAACATCCTCTGGCAAGGAGTTCCACAGGTTGACTGTGCATTGTGTGAAGAAATACTTCCTTTTGTTTGTTTTAAACCTGCTGTCTATTAATTTCATTTGGTGACCCGTAGGGTACATCTTCACTGACGGCAGCAAATTCGCTGCCAAATTCGCAGATCGATCTATCCGGATCAATTGAGCGGACACTGAAGACCCGCTCAATCTATCCGGAAGTCGACGTGTTAAAACCAACCCCTCAAGTGGCGTAAAACTGTGTTGATGGGAACGCATTTCCCGTTGGCACAGCACAGTGAAGATACCACATAGAAGAGGCGTTACAAAGTTGACGGGAGTTACGCAAGCTACTCTGCATAGCTTGCGTAACTCCCGTCGACTGCTGCCGAATTTCAAGGTAAATGTTGACCAAGCCCTAGTTCATGTGTTATGAAAAGGAGTAAATAACACTTCCTTATTTACTTTCTCCACACCAGTCATGATTTTATAGACCTCTATCATATCCCCTCTTAGTTATTTCTTTTCCAAACTGAAAAGTCCCAGTCTTCTTAATTTCTCCTCATATGGAAGCTTTTCCATACCTCTAATAATTTTAGTTGCCCTTTTCTGTATCTTTTCCAATTCCAATATATCTTTTTTTAGATGGGGTGACCATATCTGCACACAGTATTCAAGATGTGAACCTACCATGGATTTATAAATAAGCAATAAGGTATTGTCTGTCTTATTATCTACCCCCTTCTTAATAATTCCTAACATTCTGTCAACTTTTTTGACTGCTGCTGCACACTGAGTGAATGTTTTCAGAGAACTATCCCCAATGACTCCAAGATCTCTTTTTTGAGTGGTAACAGCTAAATTACACCCCATCGTTTTATCTGTATAGTTGGGATTATGTTTTCCAATGTTCATTACTTTGCTTTTATCAATATTGAATTTCATCTGCCCTTTTGTTGCCTAGTCTCCCAGTTTTGTGAGATCCCTTTGTAACTCTTCACAGTCTGCTTTGGACTTAACTATCTTGAGTAGTTTTGTATCGTCTGCAAATTTTGCCATCTCACTGTTTACCCTTTTTTCCAGATCATTTATGAATATGTTGGACAGTACTGGTCCCACAACAGACTCCTGGGGGACACCACTATTTACCTCTGTCCATTCTGAAAACTGACCATTTATTCATACCCTTTGTTTCCTATCTTTTAAGCAGTTACTGATCCAGGAGAGGACCTTCCTTCTTATCCCATGAGAGCTTACTTTGCTTAAGAACTTTTGGTGAGGGACCTTGTCAAAGGCTTTCTGAAAATGTAAGTACACCATATCCACTGTATCACCCTTGTCCACATGCTTGTAGAGTCCCTCAAAGAATTCTAGTAGATGGGTCAGGCATGATTTCCCTTTAAAAAAACAATGTTGACTCCTCCCCAACAAATTGTATTCATCTTTGTGTCTTATAATTCTGTCCTTTATTATAGTTTCAACCTATTTGCCTGGTACTGAAGTTAGACTGGCCTGTAATTGCCGGGATTGCCGCTGGAACCTTTAAAAAAATTGGTGTCACATTAGCTATCCTCCAGGCATCTGGTACAGAAGCCAGTTTAAATTAGAAAGTTAGCAAAGTTCAGGTTCATAAGTTCAAGTTCAAGGCCTGAGGCTCTCTGTGTCTACTAGGTCTCTAGGTGAATCTCAGATTTATCAGCTGTCAAATTGATAGAGGTATTCAGAGTTGCATCAGAAACTGACACAAGGGTCCTGTGGTGCCATGGCAGCTGGGAAGTATCAGAGTGAGGAGGAGAACAGCTCTGTCCAAACCAGCTCCTTAGGGCTGGGGACTGATGTTTCTTGGTCCTGATTCCAACTGAGTCTTTACCAGACATGTCAATTTAAGATGGCCAGGTTAGCCACAATATAAGCACAAGCCAAACTTCTGACATTGGTATTTCTTCATATCAGAGACATGTGGACCAACCTGGTGGCTTGAAAGTGCTCTGATGCTAGGGAAGACCAGTGCACTTGGGGTGTCATGGGTAGGATGGCTGGCAGACTCTGGAAAATCAAGTATATTCACGAAGCCACTCCATGAGACAATCATAAATTCTGATGCACAAGTCAGCTTGTTCAAAATGGGCAGAGTCTCCACCAGATCAAGCTCGTCCTTTATATCCTAATTTAACCTCAGGTGAAAATGGTGGCACTGTGTCACCCCATTCCACCCAATATCGGAAGACAAATGATGAAATTCAGAAGAGTACTTGGCCTCGGGTCAGCATCCATACCATAATGCTGGAAGGGTTGCCTTGGCGGTCCACACATAGTTGGGGTCATCGAAGATGGTGGACATGGCTTGAATGAATTCCTCTAATTGTCTCAAGAGGGGGCTGGACTGTTCCAGAAGTGGGGAAGCCCAGGTCAAGGCCTCCCTAGTCAACAAATTTAAGATGAGACTCACAGGGGTTGGTCCATGGGGGATATAAGTGAGAACAGGAGCCAACATTGGTTCAGGAACCCTCAAAACGTATTCCGATCTCCTCTGGTTTTAGTGATCTCTTTTGGAGGACCAACAGCCTCAGAAAGATGTAGACCAATAATAGATCCAATGTTCTGTTAACTAAATTCCAAAACTTAATTGGTTAATTAAAGCAGTAGGAACCAATGTGTTCTGTAGGAATTTCCAGCATCAGGGAGGATTTTTTCTCCTGCAGTTTAGAAACATTGGGTTATTTCCCCCCATAGTATCTCAATTTCTTTTTTTTAAAAGGTCAGTTTCAAGTCAGGGATGAAGTTGGCCCATATGTTTTCTAACCAGATGGCAGCCTGTGTTATGTATTAGGGATAGGAAAACACTACATAAGGCTGGCATTAATGAATACTCTACATATTTATTTTTTTCTTATATTTTTTTTCTCCTTTTTCCTACTCCTTTTTCCCCTACATTCTCTCTGAAAAGGAACTTAACCCAGTACATTTAGAGTCAAACCTTTAAATCCCAAAATCAAATGGGCTCAAAATTCAGCAAAATCATTTTGCCCTTTAGCACTCTAAACATTCCTAAGTCTCATAGTACCACAGCTCCCTTCTCTTCCCTGCATGAGCCTGAAAGCAAACACTACTATAGCTTTGTGGAGTGACATACCTGGACTCCAGCATTAGTCCTGGGCACACATTTCAAATGCCGATCAGCCTTCTCATGCTTAGGGGAAATAGTGATGAGTGTCCCTCTTTAGTGGTATTTTTGAAAATGAATTTAGAAATGCACAGCCGATACAAACAAAATGCTAGAACAAGCAGGGGTTTCGCTATAGTTTCCTATAGGGATTTGTCCTTTTCCATTCCAGATCTTAAGATACATAAAGCTGGAGCTAGGTCACAGCTCTCACAGGATTCCTGAATTCCCTGATGTTCATGGGTTTGTTTGTTTTAAAAAGATAACCAAGACCTGTTACCGTAGGAGATTTTGGGAACTGGAGAGATGTTTGCTGGAGAAAGTGGGAGGTCTGCATTGCAGTTCTGAGACCATTGAGAAGGACAGTGCATGACAAATATAAGCAGCTCCTTCAGTGATAGGAGACACCAGACTTTTGGTTTAGTATCAAACTCATGTAGTCCTGTTTACACTATTGTTAGTCTAGAAAAAGGAAGATCCTGTTATCCTCTTATTAAATCCATCTCCAACAAGGCAGAAGGAAGAGAATGTAAGAGAGAGGAAATACATTTCTGGAAGTAGAAAAAAAACTGGATTTCAGCCTGTCTGGTAATGCAGATCTACAGATCTGTCAGTAGGAAACCAGGAAAACGAAAAAGCAATCGCTCCTTGTGGAGTCCACAGAATAATACTTTGTGCTCCCTCTGCTGGCTCTGTGCTGCAGGACTGAACCAAGTAACACTATTGCCAGAGCTTCTTGAGGGGATTGTTAGACTTCTCTGACCCAGTTCTTCACAGCCATTTACACCTGTGCAGAATGAATGCAAACAGGGATGTAAAACTCTATCACAGCAGAATGAAAGCATCTGACACTCCCTATGCACTCTCCTGGTGTAAACAGGTGCAAAGCAGTGGAGAATCAAGCCCTTTAGAGTGTCACCTGAACTTCAGTCTCACTTCTTAATAACACTGTTTGAAGTATACTTGTATTATTTAGAAATGAACGGTCTTGTTACCCAGATAATGGGCAGCAATAGATCTTGTTTGTCAAAAATGCATCAAAACTACATTATAAAGTTGCATTCTATAAAATGGCTTTCAACACACCTGTATGATGGATTTTGTGATGCTAGTCTACAATTACCTATGTTGAACAATGTCTGCACACTGGCAAATGCAATATCTATACATGTGAAGCACCCAAAGAAACTGTTCTTATAGTCTCAGCATTGGTGAGAATATGATTTGGAGATAAAATTATATTAGTCTCTTAGAAATATGTCGAATATGCTGTTCATCTGAGTTGTAATTCTTTGTTCTCTTTTTAAATTTTTTATTGTACTATGGCCTTAGGCAGAGCTAAAGTGGTAAAGTGCTTTAGAGGTAAAGGTAAAACCTAGCTGTATAGCTCAAAGTCTCTCTGTCTGAGAATGCTGTACCTTCTGTCTGACAGGATCATACCTAATACATTCTAGCCAGTAGGTAGCATGTGTCTTAGCTCTAAGCTCTTAAGAATACCTGGAGAACTTTTTTTTCTCAGTGAAGAGCAATTGGCAAAGCAGTGCTCATATTGAAAGAACTGGGATTCCCAAAGCACTTTGTAAAGAGATGAGCCTGGACAATGAATGTATCTGAATCAGCCCCTAATATCTATCAAAATTGTGGAGAAGCAAAAAAGCCGATGCATATATAAAGAAATAACTGAAACCCTGTTTTATTCCTTATAACCATCCTTCTTTTCCAGAGTGCTACATGTCCATAGCATGTGAGCTGCAAAGAATTTGCAAGACTTAGAGCATAAAAAAAGAATACACGTAAAAGCTAGCCGAATGTCAACTGTAAACACCTCCCACCACTGCTCTCTGGAGAGCCAATGCTATTGGACCCTGAGCAAGCTGTTTGTTTCTCCTCCGAAGTAAACGAGCACCTCATTCAGTTTACAACTGTTAAGAGCTCAGTTCTGCTCTCTGTTGCACTGGTACTCGAGGGGTGGGTGCGTGCGTGTGAATGTGTGTGTGTACACTAGAGCTCATAGAAGCTTGCTTCTCTTGGCAGCACGAAAGACATTTCTAACAAAGAGTGCATCCTAATATGCCAACCTGTGCACCATATCTCCAAGTGGGATTAGAGTCTATAGTGTGTGGAATGTGTCTAGTTCCTTAGCTGACTAGTGCAAATGCACTTATCAGCAGCTAGAAATGCACAGCTGAGAGCAGGGAGAGGTGCATATTGGTCCTGTTCTGCTGGACAACAAAGTGTTCAAGTGTGCAATTCCTGGCCCACTAGGAGGAATCCAGCTCTTGTCTGGATAACTCTTGTAAAAGTAGACACCCCAGCTAGCAGGAATACTTTTTTCCCCATAATATTTTCACAGGTCATTGTTACTGATTATTATTATTATCTCAAATGATAAATGTGTGCATATAAACACTGTCAGATCACCAGTAGATGGCAGCACTACCCTTGGAACACAGCAAACTTTAGCGGGTATGCTCCCTCATCTTTTTCTAATCACAGTCTCGCAGAAACAAGCTAATCCTTTTATTCACTGGAAGAATAATCTGACAGGTAAAATACATGCATGTGTGGAGTTAGCTATTGTTCTAGATAATAAAAATGACATAGACAATATGGACAACCTCTTCTACCCAAAACATCCCAACCAATTAAAAAGTAAAAAGGAATTGAATAAAATCTAAAAAAACCAAAGCCAAAACCCCCGAAACAGTAGTTTTTAACCCCCAAAAGAAAGAAGTACCAAAGATGCATGAAGGACTTCACTATTGCTACTGATTTTACATGGCAGGCACTCAGATACTACAGTGATGGGCACCAGTATATCTATCGTAGGCTTTTAGATACAAATGTAAAAATTCCCTTCCCTAGTCTCCAGGGCTTTTAAATTTAAACAGATAAAGGAGTTATGTGCTTTGGCTTTCATTAGCAATCAGCTACATGCAGTAAGTGGAGTTTTAAATAAGACTTTCAAAAACTTTGTTGTATAGTGTTCTCTGTGGTGTCCAGTTAACTGCTAAAAACTAATAAAGATGCTGCTTTCTTTTTTTAAATAGAAAACATAATAAAATTATACCTGAAGCAAGAAAGAAGTTATAACCCAAGTTTCAAACATGTACAAATCCAAATTCAGCACTGGTGCGGTGATGCTTCTGAGGCATTCCTTGTTGGATTTAGGATGGCAGTAAGGAATACTTGCCTTTCAGCCAGACCATCTAGGCTTGTGATTTTGTCAACTTTCATAAATGTTGGGCCTAGTCAATACTTGAACAAGAAATTTCAAGGAAACGGCAGGTGCTGCAGGAAGAGGTATTTGTAATTCACTAGGTGTGGCCAACCTATTGGAGCAAGTTGCAGGGGGTGCTGGAGGTGAGATTTTCTAGCTTTAAGACAACTGAGATCTTCAGCAGCAGAGATACTATCAGAAAGAGTAGGTGGTGATAACCCCAGCACACTGAGCCAGATACTAGAGCTGTCTGAATAGTATTTAACAAACATTTTGTGTTAAATGAAAAAGTAAATCTTGTCTTTTGGGAGTAAGGGTGGAAAAGGTGGGGGGCTTCACAAACCATTTATAGATCAATCCCATTGTTTGCTGATTTTCTGGATGTTCAGAAATACTTGAAGACGTTAAACTAATAAATGGAAGTCTAAGGATTTTGTTGAGTGATATCCATTGGTGGTATTGGAGCTCTGAATTTGGTCACCCAAGTATTAGTAGGCAGAATAGCTGTATCTGTAATCTAACCTATGTATTTGATGTTGAATACTGCAGGCCATTTTCAAAGCTTCATGCACATTAAAGGGTCAAATATAGTCAAACTGAAGCCTCAATATTCAAGAAATATTTGTTATTCCCCCATTACTGCCATCACCACCACCACACGCACCCACCCGTTATTTAACCTGCTCAAGAGATGATTCCAGTTGGGATAATTATATTTAGCCTACTGCATCAGAGTTCACTCACCGCTATGGCACCTCCTCCTAGCTGTTTAGGGGATTAGCTTCTTCCAGATCCAATGCCCTTTTCTTCACATCATAGCCCCTCTCTCTCTCAGACTCAGCATAATCCTTCTTTGTGACTCAGCCCTCTTGCCAGGTCACTATAGTCTTCCCCTTCCAGGGTATCAAAGTCCCACTGCACAACTGTCCCAAGCAATCTTCAGCTCAATTGCCCACTCTATGCCATTTCCCCTGTGGCTAGTAGGGGATCCCAGGCCCATCCTCTACTTTGGATTCCAGTCCAGAGACCCTATGTCCAGCAACTATGGTCTGTTTGCACCCAGACCCTGTTGCTGTTTCCTCTGGACTCTTTCCAACTTCTCTGCTCTATCTTCTGGCCTTCTCCCCTGTGGGTTTATCATACTTTAGATGATCATGATGGTCCTTCTGGCCTTAGGCTGACCTCCTGCACACTGCAGGCCACAGAACCTCTCCCACCCACTCCTGTAATAGACCCATAAACTCTGGCTGCATTACTGAAGTCCTCAAAACATGATTTAAAGACTTCAAGTTACAGAGAATTCACATTTGCAAGTGACCCATGCCCCATTCTGCAGACGAAGATGAAAAAACCCCAGGGTTTCTGCCAATGTGACCCAGGGGAAAATTCCCTCCTGACCCCAAATATGGTGATTAGTTTGACCCTGAGCATGTGGGCAAGACCCATCAGCCAGACACCTGGGAAAGAATTCTCTGTAGTAACTCAGAGCCCTCCCCATCTAGTGGCCTATCACCAACCATTGGAGATATTTGCTGCTAGGAGTCACAGATCGGCTACATGCCATTGTAGGCAGTCTCATCATACCATCCCTTCCATAAATTTATCAAGCTCAGTCTTGAAGCCAGTTAGGCATTTTGCCCCCACTGCTCCTCTTGGAAGGCTGTCCCAGGGAGTGACTGCAGATTACCTAAATCTGTAGCCCCAGACACACCTTCCTTCTCCCAGGAAGTGACTGTAAACTATTTCCTTTGCTGCCAAGTTCCTGGTTTTATATCAGCTCTGCCTATTTCTTCTCAGCTGGGATCCATCTTCAGTCTTTCAATACCTGGCTCTTCCCCAGATGTAGCCTAACAGATTAATTGACCTCACTTAACCTGCTCTGCCTTGTGTGAGGTGGATACCCACTCACACCTACCTCCTAAGATTTCAAATATATGTGCTATTCTTTACTTCCGGTCTGAAACTGTTGTGTAATGCATCTGTGCATTGTTGAAGACTTGCCATGATTTAGGGGGAAGTGACTGCATTTCAGTTATTACACACACACACACACACACACACCTATACAGCTGCTAAACCTTTAAAATCCTTCTCGATGAAAGGTGCTCTGTCAATGTAGGCCATGAACATGACTTGCTTCATGGATCGCTAAAGGCTGACACTCCAAAGAGTGAATGCCACAGAGAGAAGGTAGAAGGTGCAGCCATTTCATGCTGAGGATCCCCTGAGAAATCAGGTCCCAATACTCCGAGCACTCAATCCTCCATGTTCATCTCTGGTCTCCCCACCCAGCCAGCACCACTACTCACTTAGGGTATGTCTACACTGCGATGTTTGAATTCTGGCTGAAGCCTAACCCCCCTTCCATCAACACAAAAATTGTGCTAGCCCAAGGATCGGATCCAACATCCCGGGACCCCATGGAGTGGAGTGTCCAAGTCTGAGGCAAGCAGAAACCCAGGGTTCAAACCCTATTTCTTTGCACTGAAGATGCAGCACTACTGGTCTCATGCTCTGGGAATCTGCCAAAAGTATCCCACAATTCCACAGACTGACTTGCGTTGTCCTCTGGACAGCCAAGTTTTCCCACACTGCACTACAAACAAAAAGCTAGGAAGTCTGAGATATGGGTAGTTGGACTCAGGCCCACAGAATGCAGTGCTCAACAATTCCTAACCTGGGTTGACAAATGAGTCTAGAGACACTCAGGCCCTAGGTTTACAAACCCAGGGCCTGCTAAGTTGAGTTTCTATTAACCCTGGGATTACATTTTAGTGTAGACATTACCCTTAGGAGCCATGCCATCTCTGGCTACCTTTCCTCTCTTAGCTTGCAACTGAATGGGAGTTAATGCTGCAGGCAGTGTCATAGCTCCTGCACAAATGTCTGCCTGAAAATCTCTTGGGCTGATAAGGGTGCAGCTCCTACTCTGCTATCCACCCGAAAATCTGCAAAGCCCCAAACAAGTGGCGTTTGCAGGCAGGGATTTCTGTGGGCTCATGCAGAAGTGTAGGAACACACCATGTTGGCATCATTCCCCCTCTCTCATGAGTTTTTGGCTTGTTTACCTTTTGTTCCCCTGTGGCTTAGCAGGGAGCGTCTGGACAAATATTTTAAATAGTGTGATACAAATATGCTCAATCACTGAGCAAGGGAGAGGAGTAACAGTGGTTTGATGACTGTATTTCTGGCCATTCTCAACAGCTACTGGAATTTAAACTCATCTGCATATGTAGACTCAGGCAGATAACAGATCTCTCAGCTGCCTGGTCCTCAGAAAAGAAAAGAAACAGGAAAAGAGGATGAGGAGGCCCCTGGAGTCACCTGAAGGAGGGAGCTGTCCTCTGACTGGCTGGTTGTAAACTAGCTGTCGGGGAAAGACTGACAAGGAAAGAGAATCTCCTAGCTGCTGTGACTGGACTTTAGCTTTGGGGAGATGGGTCTCTGATAGTAACAGGTAAGTGAGTGTTGGCTCAAACAGAGCCTGAATGACATCCATTCACACATACAAGATGCAATATTTGCTCTGTGTATGCTTGTCCTGTGTTCACTAATAAACCACCCGTGTTTGCAAAGCAAATGATTTAACCAAGACCCACAAGCTCCCAATGGAAATATAAGCAATCAGTTATGTTCAGTAACCAGCCATTAGAAAGTTAGAAATTGGAAATAAAGTACATCTAAAATGGTTTAAGGCTGAAGTGGTAGTATATATTGTATTCTATCATTTTTTTGTTAAATTTGGAAGATCAGAACCTAGAGTATGAGGTTAAAATATTTTTTACTCATTAAAAATGTCCCATTAGGATTGTGACACACTGTACCTCAAAATGATACCTTGTACCCACATATTCACCACTGTTATATAATTATGATATGTTCTGTACAAAGTATGTATTGTGTGGTATCATTTGAGAAGTCATGATCTGTTGAACATTGCTATCCTGTTGAATTGTTTGTATTACCGTTGTATATGAAGTTATGAAGTTTGGCTATATGTATGCTACTGAAATATATTGGGAGACGCCCACAGCTAGCCTTTCAGTGGCAGCAAAGGAGCAACTAACACCCCCAAGACAGATTTACATCAGGACTAGCCAGCCCTGTGTTGATGGCCTGTTAAGGAGAATCTACTCTCCCAGTGGGCCCCTCCCAAAGACTCCTAAGAGAGCATGTACACAATGGTGGCTGTCTAACCTCCATGACACAACAAGGATCTTCCCAGCACCTGGAAGAGAGTATAAAATGAGGGGCAATGACATCACCTCTTCACCTCCCTCCTCCCGCACCTAGTCTGTAGGCAACAAGAACATTTGGAAGAAAATACTTTGAACTGAGAAAATTGGTCCCAGGCTGAGCAGGGAATTCAGCCTATATATTAAGATCTGTGAATTGCTTACAATGCCCTGTGGGGTGAGAAAACTGCTTGATTCAAATCTTGTTTGTCTGATGAAGTTTAGAATTTAGACTACGATTTTATTTTTTAGTTCTTATGTAACCAATTCTGAGCTTCTATGCCAATACCGCTTAAACACTTAACATTTATCTTTCTTTAGATAATACACCTATTTTAATGTTTTTTCTTTACCAATGAGTTTGTCTAAAGTGCCTGGGGAGTCTGCTTAGATTACAAAGGCTGATGAAGTGGAGAACTAATTAATGAGCTTGCATTGTTCAAGAGAAGGTCTTGAGCAATGTAAGACAGTACATTTCTGGGGTGCAAGGCAGGGTTGGGGGGATTGCTGGTGTCTCCCAGTACATTTCTGGGGTGCAAGGCAGGGTTGGGGGGATTGCTGGTGTCTCCCTGTGTATAGTTCATGAGAGGTTGAGCTAGCCTGCATGTAATGTTGGGTGTGCCTTCATATGTTAATGGCTATATGAAAGCAAAGCCTGAAGGGGCTGCTTGTCACTACCAGAGCTGAGCCAGAGAGTAAAAGAGGATACAGCGGTTCCCACAATCCAGGTTGTATCCCAGGGCTCTGTCACAAGGATATGACTGAATTTTGTAGGCAATTTATGTTTCTTTTACTCACACACTGGCTTTAAAAGTAGCTCAGATGGATGATTAAGTTTTAGATGAAAAGATTAAAAGGGCAAAGAACCTTCTTCCCTGACTTTCTCAAGGCCTATGTGGTGAAGGTCTTTTCCAAAGAGCTGAAAAGGGAGTGGGACACAAAGAGGCTGTTAATACCTTTTACCATACTCCCTCCCCAGGATGTTAATCCTGACCCACCAGAAACAGAGTCCCACTTTATATGGCTGCACAAGTGATTGTCATTTTTGCTGTTCACCTATCTCGGAACTAAACTAGCGATTGCACAGCCATCTTAGAGATAGGCATGGAAGCTTGGGATGGAAAACAATTTCAGCATTCACAGCTTGGATTCCTGCCCTTAGCAAACACATTTGATGTTCATACATGGTCTCTTGGCTGCCTCCACTCATGACCATCTGTTAGGATGGCATTGTGCCTGCTCAGATGGTGTCATGCCAGTTTCATTAGGACATACAATAGATGCCAAACAAAACTTGTCTGGTTTTACTTCTATTATTCTAAATTCAAAGTGCATGCTAATACTAATCCATATTTTAACATTGTTACAGGGCCAACGTATCTTCATTTTTCACTAAGTATATAATGAAAGAAATCCTTCAGGAATCATAACTATTAGTTTTACATAAACATGGCACAGTTTTGAGGATGGTGGTCGGACAGCCTATCACTATTTGACATTGTTCAGTGCATTTCAGGGTTTGCTACAGGATTGATTTTAGATGTGCCTAAGGGAGTTAGAAGCATCAACCTCATTGAAAGTTGCTTTTGAAACCTCCACTCATATAGAATACAATTTTTTCCACGTTAAAAATTTGGACTTATAAGACAATTTATAAATTCTCTGGTGTATGAAGTATAATAACTCTAGTAACAGAATCATGGGTATATACTGTGTGAAGGTTTTGTGCAATATCTATAAAATAATCTGATAGCTCTCAGAAAACAATTATATAGAATCTTGCCACTCAACTAACTATAGCTCACCAATGCTCCCATTTAAGTCAATGGCAAAGCTACCATCGTGGTAGCCCTGATTGCCATCCATGCATTCATGACTACCTCTTGTGTGAATGGTGTGAATTCTTAGAAGGAGCGTGTTGTGTTCCTGGTCCTGCTCTCACTCAAAATAAATATTATTCTCACCCCTGCCACAGTAAGTGTTGTCCCAATGGATTGTGGGGTTTTTAGACTCCATGCTCTGTGTCTGTGTAGAAAAATCACCAGCAGGAGATTCCCCCTTTGGTTGATTTTTTTCCCCCCACAGACTTGTAGGAGATCTGAAAACCTTTCAGTCTACCTGGAAATCCCCTACTGATTGGTTATCCCTTTTCCATTACCCCCACCTCCTGGGGAAAGGCCAATCAGTGCAGCTGCACATGCTGAGGGACTGTTTCCTCCCTCAGTACCACAGCATGCTTCTACCTCCCCCACATGTACATCAAGGATTGGGGTGCCATAGAAGCATTCATCCCTGTGTTCTCAGGACCAGATGGGGAGCAGGTGTTCCCTGCAGGTTCCGCAGATCCCAGCCCCTCTGGCTTCTCCTGTCTTCTCCCTCCCCTTGTCTCTCAGGCCATGGTGAAGAACTCCTGAAGCTGCCCCCATCCCAGACTAGGGGAAAGGGGAAGTGAAAAACCACCTCCAAAGCTGCAGGAGGAGCTGGGAAATGTGGGGCTAGGGAGAGTGCAGAACAGATGTGGGCCTCGGGTGCAGAGGCAGAGGTGAGGCTGGAATGAAGGGAATGCAGATTAATTGATGTGGGATGGGCAGAGGCAGGGCTGGAGGTGCAGAATGAATTAATAAATATTTTTGTTTTTTGTGGAGGAGCTGGAAGCTCTTATATCAACAGGCAATGTTTATGTAAATTTACAGTGACGTATGCAGATTTATGCAAATTAAAATGTGTTTTTTGTCACAAGTTGCTGCCATGCATCTATTCTTTAATCAGTAATCCTAAAAGAAATAAATCTTTTGAAAAATAAAGATAAAAAAGATAGGTTTGCATATTAGTGGCAAGTAGTGATCAACCTCAAATGCAGGTACACAGACGTATGTAATTTTACCACAAAACTGCTTTTAAGCATTTGGTATTGTAAAGGGCATGACAGGTAAATACATAGTTGTCACTTAGTAACCTTAGCTGCTTTTTAAACAATTTTTGTTTCTTTTTTAAATATACCAGAGGGCAGAGTAAAGGTTGCCATGGGAACTTTAAATCTAAAATTGCTGTCTTTTGTGAGTTTAAAATCTCAGCTTCAACATGTTGCAGCTTTTTATTTGTGCAGCTACACAGGCATTTCACAAGGACACAAAATCCGTTGTATAAAATAGTATGACATAACTCTCAGAAGCTACATTAGGCATAATGTACAGTAAATAAGCTTGTGAACACTACTGTGGGAAGGTTTTCCCTTGCAGCGAAAACTGCTGTTTTATGTGGACTGGGATGGTCCTCCCCGTGAAAACTTTTTCCCTGAAACAAATGCATGTGTTGTCTGTGGTGAAATTCCACCAGGCTTAGAATGAAAAGTTGTGTTTGCGGATGGAAATGGAGACAATGTGTTATTAGTCAGATGCATAAAAATTGGCATCACACTGAAATATGCACAAAGCAAATGTGATAGCTTCTCACGTCTCTCCTTGTGCGTATATGACACAAATCAGGACCAGAACCTTACTGCATAATTTAAACTTCAGTAACAGGTAGGAAAAGAAGATTTTTATGTTTTAACCTCAAAATATGATAATCCGCTTAGAAAATATGACAGAGTCAGGAGACCTGGCTGACGGGTGGTAGATAGGCACATGCACCAGCTGTAAAATACAAAATAAACATAAGGGTAAATGTGTCGCTAAATGTGGGCTGCCACATGGAATGTGAGCTTCAGCTATTTCCTGCATGTAGTGTGGATTTAAAGTTTAACAGCTTTAGCCTTTAGAGAACTGGAGGAGTACATATTTGTTTTCAGTTTCTCTTCCTTTCCTCTCCACCTACTAAGAATCCCATAGCCCTCTCAGTTGCTATTCCCCCTCTAACTCTCTCAGCAGAAACACACTCACTTTCCAACGTCTCTCCTGCGGGTAAATGTACACTTCAGTTGGAGGTGTGATTGCAGCTTATTTAGGCATATCCTCACTGGTTTTAATCTAGCTAGTGAGGCTAAGAAAAGCATTGAAGATGTGGTGCCATGGACCCCTGCACAGTTAACAATGCAAATACAGAGCCAGGGTTCCAGGCAGGCTGGTACAGCCCGTGCCAAGGTCCATGCCACTGCATCTTCATTGCTGTTCTTAGCTGCACTAGCGAAATTAGAGGGACAGGTATGTGTACTGGAGCTGTAAACACTCCTCTGATTTCAGTATAGACACACCTAAGACCTCCTGAACTTCTGCAAAGCATCACAACTGGAGCTGGCCAAAAAGCCAGAATTCCATTTCCTGAAAAATGTTGAGGTTTCCACATGTGGTTTTGTTCTGCATCAGAATAAAAACTAGACCTTTTGAAAATTCTCATGAAAAAATAAGAGGGGCAAACGAGAACCCCCCTCTCCTTGACTAGCCCAGTGTCTAGGGCAGTTAACTAACGTGTTGGAGACCCAGGTTCAAGTTCCTACTCTGACTCCGGCAGACTTGTCTCTTTCACTTTGGCCAGAAATTCCATCCTGGACCTGAGAAACCTTCCTGATGAAATATTTTTTTGAAACCAACACATTTCCTCAAAGGCTTTTCGTTGCTATGAATTGGCGTTTGTTGAAAAATTCCCAACCAGCTCTATTTACAGCCCAATCCCCACCCACACCAATTATCTCCATTCTGGATTGCCTCCATTCTGCTGCCAGATTGCCTCTCCAATACTGCTTGGTCTACATCCGTGCCAGTTGCTTGCCCAGCTCTCCTGGATGATGGCTTTCAGCCAACTGACCTTCTCCTGCTGACTCCTAACCCAAGGATCAGATTGAGAACCACCATATTGGTAGCAGGTTACTTCACAGGTGCTATGCTGTGGCTCATGAGGGATTGGGGCAATGGGTAGGCAAGGTGTCAGGACACACTTCAGTCAAGTGTCTCCACCTGCCCTGCAGGAATCCCTCCCTAACGTCTGTCATAATATTTCTACAGGAAAACCGAGGAATTAGCCCCCAGGTAACACATCCTTACGGATTAGCCAACATACTAAAGGTTAACCACTACCTTTAGTAGTGCAAAGGTGCATCCGGTGAGGTGTTTGATTCCGTTGAACACAGGCACATGTTTGACAACGAATCCCTTTATGACAGGCTTTAGCCTTGAGTTACTTTTTATGGTGAGGTATAATGCCCACAGAATTAGTGGGAAAGGGTTAATGGAATGGCTGACATAACTATCTCACAGGGGCAGTGTGGTGGTGACACAGACATAATGCAAAGACCAAATTATTTACTATCATGGGATGCACCATCAAGCTCAAAGAAAATTCACAAAGCTTGGATTTAGCTTTCTGATCCTTTCCTTTGTGGCCCGTCTAGATTGCCTCCAGGCCAAATGTAATATAGGAATGTGTTTCCAAAGCTTACCTTGATATTTCTTCCATTGATGCTAAAGCTTAAGTTGCAAGTAACATGTCTATTTGTCCTGATATCACATCTTTAATAGTATTTGAAAAAGAAAAACTTGAATACCAACATAAAGTCTAATGCTTTTCCCTGATATTGATATTTTGTTCTAAAATGAACCCTCTGAAAAGTGTCCAAGTATCATATTCTAATATCATTTCATATCACACCCAATTATATAGGACATGTAATTCCAGTCTCTTAACTCAGATCTCCAAAGTATCATCCAGTGCCACCCCCAATCCTGTGTCCCATTTGTTAACTGCAGTGAGCAGAGTTCAGTTTCTTTACTCGGTCACTACCTATCTGTGTTTCTCTTTCCTTACTGCCTGTTGAAGTGCTCAGACACTACATTGATGGGTAGTAGAATAAAAGCAGCACCTGATGAAAAAAATGGGCAACGATTGTCCTGATTATTTGCACAAAATCGTATTATTCCTGTTTTTTTCATTGAAATTTCTGGGGAGCAAAGTCAACATTTTAAAAAAAAATTATCCCCTCTAATGGATTACACCCTGATACTTCTTGATTCTGGCAGGAAGAAAACACGTTGAGTAGTCACCCAGGAATGACACAGTCACCCAGGAATGAAAGAATCATGAAAATCACCTCTTTAAGTAATAGTGATAGTTTTCTTGTAAAATGCAGTATGCAGAGAAGAAAAAAATGGAAGTCCCGGATGATATCCTATATCATTTGGTATTACATACTTTTAGAACTTTGCACTGATTCAATACCAATGCTTTCAGATTTATATCCCAAAGGTATATGAACATTTTTATTATCTCTGATGATATATTAAAAGCATTTTTTGGCATAACAACACCTTAAATAATAATGCAACAACATTTAATGTAACACAGGAACCAAAATGAATTAAATACATCCCTTCCATGATCTCTCCTACCAGATCTCCTCTGCACCAGACACACACACACACACTCATTATCAAGCAAGTGGTAATCGCAAAAGCAAACAATATGCTATCCATGAATCTGTACATCCCTCGTTACAAAATATCCATAATACTCTCAGCTCCTTAACATGTCTACTGAAACATATTGCAAAGTAAAGCCATTAAATATACCCGCACTAAATCAAAATTAAAGGGCAGACATGCAATCATCACAATAGTAAATCAATCTTCAATTAAAGTTTCCATGGCTTAATGGGGAGAATTAAGGATACTATGGTTAAACTAAACATGGAATCTTTTGCATTTCAGTATTTATAATTAACCCAGGTATTCTTAACGATAGATAGATAGATAGACAGATAGATAGATAGATAGAGTTCATATGGCATTTAAATATCTGAATACTTTGCAGAGGAGCAGTCATGTATATGGCAGTTGCCAATATCCCTAACTATTCTACTTAGCGTGATAGTTTTCCTATTCTCCAGTTCCCTATATAATGGATTGCTGGATGTTAGCCATCAAAATAAAGGAGATTGCTGACTAGAATACACAGGAGATACATATGGAATCCTTTGGAGTAAGAGCTTGGGAATCAGAGATACTGGGTTTCTGTTCCCCACTTTGCCTCTGACTTGCTCTGTGACCATAGCAAGTTACTTGGGGACAGATTTTCAAAAGCGGCCTCTAATTTTGGGTGCCTCAATGTACATTCACAAGTGGATCTCAATTTTCCAGTGTTCCTGTTCCAGCAAAGTGAAGGCAGTGGGAATTCAGAGCACTCAGCCCTTCATCAGGATTCAGCCCATGCTGTGGTAACTGAAGCAGTTCTCAAAAGACAGGATAGAACAGAAATACTATATTTGGACTGCTGATCAGAGTATCATCACATCACACTACCCATTCCTCAGTACAATCTGTCCTCAGAATGTTCTGACAGCTGGGCCTAGTTGTCACTTATGAGAAAACTCTGTCACCTGCTCAGGAAATAGAGCATTTGGGGACATTCTTCAATAACAAGCTAGGAAACGTTTTCTCTCTTCTCAGAACTGGAGAAAAAAGTTGCTTCTATTAGATATAGCACAGAAGATTTGAGAAACGGTACTGTAACTGAACTGTTCCAAGAAATGTTTCTTTAAGGCATTCTGATCTCTTTTAAGAAAGTCCTTCCATATACAAAATATAATAAATAATGGCATTGGTGAGCCTCATGGAGTTCAAGGGTTTGTGCATCTAAATTATTTTTGGATTCACAAAAGCAGATACATTTCACAAACACTTTTTTTTCTTATAACTTAAAGCTGTGGTCCAGATTCTCTCTGAGTTGTCCAGTGTAAATCCAGAGTACCTCCAGTGGCTTCAGGTAAATGTTACAATGTGAAGCACTCAAAAATTAAGGTTGCTGGAGCAATCTTAACCGTTGCCCACTTGTGTGTGTGTATTTATGATGTGTTTTTTCATTACATGATCATATACTATTTTCCACACAGGACACCTCCTTGATTACATTTAGGTTTGAGCTGACTATGATCTATTAATGAGGCAGTTTTTTTACTATTTAATTTTACCCATATTGTTCAAAGTGTGGCCTCTTCTAGTATACTGCAAATTCTGCAGTCCCCAAGATAAACGAAGCAGGAGTATTGTTTTCCAAATGCAATATGAATCTGGTCTTAGATGATAGAAATCAAAGTCAGATCAAATTTTCTTGCAAGATTTCCACCATTATGGGCTGAAGTCTCATGAGATTTTGGTGCCATCTCATAAGTTATTGGGCTCAATTCAGGGGTAACTGGGTGAAATTCAATAACCTGCAACATACAGGAGGTCAGGTGATCCAATGGTCCCACTAACATTAAACTCTATGAATCTATGAACTCTAGTCTTTGCCCTGATTTGACCTAAAATCTAAACTTCAAGCTCTAGTTTAAATCTATTGTGGAATTGAACAGCAGCTCCTTAGTCCATCTCTAATATTTATGTCAGAAACTGACCCAAATTAAAACACTAGATCAAAGGGACTGGTTGGGAATCTAAACTCAAATCTGGATCTGCATTTTGTGCCTGTGCCCCATCTCTAAAATGAGTTGAATCAAAAGCCAGAACCCTGGACTGAGAGGGTTCCAAATTCTATAGCTCACGCCCGCCTCTTTTATATAAGTAGAGGGTTTTTTATTGTCTTGCATCAAATCTTTTAGCTTGACTGATGACATTTAACTGTTCTGCAGGTTACTTGTCTATCAAATTAACTGCAGCAATATGGTGATTATGTGATAGATTTGTAAACTCCTTTATTAACCATCATTCTGTGGAAGAGAAAGAAGATCTTATGGTTAAGGCACTGGAATAGGATTCAATAGATCTAGCGCCATCCTACCTCTCTCCCAGTCTTCCCAGGTGACCTTAGGCTACTCATTCACTCTCTCTGTGCCTCAGCTCTCCATCTGTAAAGTGAGAATTAGAATCCTTCCTTTCTCCCCACCCTTTGTCTGCCTCATCTAGTGAAGCTGTCAATTCTTTGGGGGCAAGGACGAACTCATTATGTGTCTGTATAGTGCCTGGCACAATGGGGCTCTGATCTTGGTTGCAGCTTCTGTAGTATAAATAATTAATAGTAATGTTCATAATCCTACCATGCATACTGTAGTAAATTTTCATGTACGTATCAATGTACATCATATTTCCATTTCACAGTAAAAAGCAAGTGAATATCTTCACAGGGAGAGCTCACTTTTTGTTTGTTTTGATCCAGGTACACATCCGAAACTGTAGGAAAACCATACATGATTCAGAAATGGAGGTCTATTTTAATCATTACAAAAGCCAATGGGGGCTTCAGTGAATCAGTTTGCTGATATTTCACACATTGTTTAAAAAATGCAAGGCCTGATGAATTTTTTTCTCTTTTTTGTGATTGTAACTGACACTTTAATCCAGCCTCTCCAGTTTTGTGTTATGCACACAGTCTCATTTGCTCTTATCTCTCCTTCCTAAATCTTACACATTTGGAAACACATGGGATCAGCCCCTACAATAAAACTTCACTGGCTGGAAAGGGGACATGTCCATCAGTTTATCGGCCCTGACTATCACTGAGACGCAGAATTCCACAAGTGCGTGCTTCTTAACCTGAAATGAGCAGAAGGTCACTGTAATTCTGTGTGTGGAGTTCTGCAACAGGCATTGCAAGCATTTCTCTCATTGGTGGTAAATATCTGGGAAATCTCACTGCATTTTTGGCACGGTAAATCTCATGTTCAGCTATAACCTAGAGATAAATTATGGCGCATTCAACTGCTATTAGTTTCAAATTAGCTGCATCATTTTGATTTTTTTTAAATAAATATTACGACAGCTATGAATTCCAAAGCATAGGCCACATATTAACAGGGTGTACTCACTAAGCCAGGGAAGATCATGCCTCCTTCTCCATGGGATTTCAGCTTGTCTCAGTAATTAAAACAGATTTGTGGTGCGAATTGTTAAACTCTGCTGTTGATCACTAGTCATTCACAAAAGGCAAATATTGATACTTAGCCTTTCTTGTCTTCACATACAATCAAATGCACTGACAAATGTTCTAAAAAAAATAAATAAATAAAAAGGGCACAACCACTATTGTGTTTTCTTCCATGTTTAATTGTCAGAAATGATTAATCAGTTTGCAAAATAAATTGAGTGTGTTAATCAAAAAAGCTTTTGACAGTTTTGAAAAGCATTTTTGATCCTATCCTTCCACATGCTGTAGTTGAAGCATGTAGGGCAGAACACACAAAAAGAATTAGGTGTGAGCAAAAACACTACCTGAGAGCCATCTACTGGTGCTTGTGAATGTGGAAGGACTAGAGAAGAGCCAAGCCAATTACAATATGCTGGCATTCCATCCTGGTGGTCACAGTTATGTTAAAAACCTTTTAATTTATTTCCTTCGCCATATGTGTACAGTGAACTCCAGCAGCCAGGGTCAAGATTTTGGATAGCAGAGCCAACTCATGTCTCTTGGCGTAGTTTTTGCTTGGCTCATTTTCAAGCTTTCTGGCTTGTCTGGGTGTAGATGACATTCACGTACATCTCTCTCTCATGAAGATTGGCCTTTGAGAGAGGGCCTATGGACCCTTCTGCTGGTTCATGCTAGCTATAAATCCCAACCCATGCTGCAGGATTTGAAACCGATGGTCCTGTGTACTTGTAGAAAAGTTTACATGGTAGCTGCTGAGGTCTCAGATTCTTAAGTGAATTCCAAAGTAGTGCATTCAGCAGTGCAAAGATATTTGTCTGGAACTGAAAATTTAGCATTTCACTCTGATTTCTTTATTTTTTTCTGGATACGTAAGTCACTGTAATGCTTTAGAGAAAGATTAAGAGCCCTGGTTTGCAGCAGACACATTTTCCCCCTAGACATGCGTTGTTATTTGTTATCTGATATTTATTTACAGGGAGATTTTCAAAGGGACTTGGGTACGTTGCTGCTCTTTGTGCCTTGGAAAATCTTCCTCTTACAGCCACCATATTAATTACTGGGGTGGCTGATGTCCACACTACCCTGCTTGGGTCGGTGGAGTGTGTCCTCACCAGGAGCACTTCCACCAACCTAAGAGGGGCAGTGTGAGGAGCTGAGAGCCCGGCCTTTCAGTTCTGCTGGCAGCTTTCTACCAGAAGCCGGGGGGAAGCCACTCAGGTCTTCTCCCCTCCCCGTTCCCTGCTGGGAGCTCGTGGAAGCCACCCTAGGCTTCTTCTCTCCCCGTCCCACTCAGGGAGCTGGCGGAAGTTGCCCGGGGCTTCTTACCCCTGGGGAGCAGGGTCCAGCTGCCCCAGCTTCTCGCTCCCCCACCCCCTTGCTCCCCGCAGGAACCAGCTAGCCTTATCAATTTCAGCTCAGCCAGGAGCAGGGACTTTTTCCCCTGCTCCCAGACCGAAGCAGGATCCAACTGCTCAGCTCTCTAGAGGGGCGGGGGACAGCTGGGCTCTAGCTGCTGGGGCTTTCTTATCAATTTCATGGACCAAGTCACTGCAAGGATTTAAGGGCATGTCTACACTGTAATAAAACTCCCACAGCTGGCCTGTGTCGACTGACTTGGGGTCTCAGGGCTAAGGTTGCAGGATAATAAAACTGCAGTGTAGACATTTGGGCTCAGGCTGAAGCCCAGGCTCTGGGAACTTCCCCATCGTGGGATGCAAACTTCTGACAGCCCCTGGAAGAAGCCTGCTGTGGACTGAAGGTAATACATAGTCTAAAATTTGTACCCCAGCCCATGGACCATAATTAGAAATGGAATTCAGCCCTGTCAAATTATGAGTTTGAAGCCACTGCTTTAGATTATAACAGAGATGAGCTCAAATTAAAACTTCAGATTCAAACTCTATCAGACTTTAGGAGCATGTAAAGTCTGGATCAAGATAATGAATTTTGGTGCATGGACCCATCTCTAGACTCTACGGTACTCTGGCTATGCCACAAGTTACTTCCATGTTCCACTTTACTCAACTCCAGTCTTTGCCCAACACATTCAGGTTTCACTTATGAAGAACAGGAATGAGTTAGCAAAAACAAACACTTCTTCCACATTTCATCTCCTAAGAGCCAGGTAGGGATTGTGTGATGTTCAAACTTTGCCTATCCTTTTTTCTGTACATATTAGGCACAAGGCACTGGAATATGCACAGTGTTTCCTAAAAATCAATTCTGCAAAAGCAACACATTAATGAAAGATGAAGAGGACCCTATAGAAAATGAAAGCAACAGAGCCAGGTCATAGAAAGATCGAGGAAATATTCACACAGAAGGTTAGGAAACTGAATTCTTCCATCTGAGAGGGAGGAAGGGATTGCTTTCTCTATAGAAGACATTTGGAGCTCTGATCCCCTGAGATATGTGCAGGGGATCACTGCAGGCACGGGGCCTTCTGTGCCACTGCATCCTTTCTGGGGCCTCCAGCAGCATCAAATGGACCCAGAGACCCAACATCAAATGTATCCAACACCTACCCCAGAAACCCCTGTTAACGGTGCTCCCCAGTATGAAGTGGAGAGACCATGGGAAAGTTTATAATCAAGATCCCATGTGTGATGGGGGTAGGGGCAGTACTCTCTTATAAGCAATGCGGTTTCCATATTTTTTAAAAAAGTAGAGTTATAACTCAACTTTTCTGATGCTCGATACCCAAAGAATGCCAGGAATGTTGAACCAGAAGGCTTTCTGCTGTCCAAAAACTCCTTCTGATCAAAATTCACCCTATCTAGTTCGCCATCAATGTAGTCTCCCAAAACCCATGTACTATTCTTCTTAATATGTTCTAACTTGTCATGTCACATCATGTCTGTCTAACACTGAATTATGAAACAAGAGTTAAAAGTATCTCTCCCTTGATAATGGAAGGCTCTGCAAGGATGCAACAACGCACTTTTCAGTAACACTGTTTGTTTTAGTGGCACTAACTCCGGTATCTCTGTTTAGACTGGCTGACTGATGTAATTTCTAGGCATGTCACTGGCATGAAGGAAAGTTGTCGCTGTGGTTGCTAAAAATAACAGGAATTGTCCCGTTATTATTCCACTATAAACAAATGGCATGGCCAGTCTGAAAATGATCCTTACCTCCAATTAATGCTGGAATTTACAACTCCAAAGGAGGGCTGCTTAAATTCTTTAATAAGTGTTTGTGTGGAGATCCATCCTGAAAATTTGTATCCAGATTCTAGACATTTAATCGTTCGCCTTTTCTTTAATTTTCTGAAAAGTTTGTGATGAAACAAGTGATGAAAACCCTTCTTTTTATACCTGGTTACCTTCCCAAAGAAACAACCTTTGTGTTTTTAGATTTTGTTCTCTTTGGTTGTTAATATCAGTACTCTTATACCACACTCAAATTTTTGAAGATTGGGACTGAGACATCTTGACAGAGATATGTGGTTTCACAGCACCTGCTCTCATACTAGGCTAACTCTCATCCTTTTCTATGATGGTGCATAAGATCTGGGTAGGAGGATAGGTCTTAAGATATGATCTCTCAATAGCAGTCAAGAGAATGCTAGGAGCAATGGCTGGCTAACCTGCAAAGGGGTGCGGTATGCTGTTTAGGGTGTATTTCCATTGGCTCTAAGATCACAGTTAACAATCCCTTTATGTTTGGTGGGCCAGCTCTAACACACTTTGTACATGGGCAAGTTTAGTGGGTCTGGGGAGGGACGTTGTGCCCCAAACTGTATACAATGGCAGCTGGCAGCTGGCAATGACCCCCACCCAGGGCCAGAGGAGCCCAGCAGCTCTGACCAGAGGCAGAAGGTGAAGTAGAGCCGCCAGGCAGTGGGCAGAGTGCTGGCAGCTCCTGAGCCCGTCCGTCATTCATGTGCAGGGCGTATCTGTGAGGCACATCAAGCTGCTGGCTGGGTGACTGGGGCAGGGCTCAGCGGGCTGTTGGGGTGGAGGGAGTTGAGTTGGGGGGGCTGGTTGTGGCATCTGCCTGACCCCGTTACCCTCTCGCTGGCCCTGGGCCCTGCTGAGGCGAGGACCCATGCCCACCCCGTGGTGACCCTCTCCCTGACAGATGCGTGGCAGCCCGGGAGGCCAGGCTGCGTGCTCAGCAGCCCCTTGCCTGATTTCCCATTTGGTCAGTCTGAGGAGATGATGGCTGGGGGGTGAGGCGGGAGGGGGCACTACCCAACTGTATATGTTCATAGTGGGGAGGAACAATTTAAAGGTTCGGCTGCCCCTGGAACCTCTCCAGTCACGGCCCTCCCCACTTCCCTCAGCAACCCCTCCCTGCAGCACCCAGCTGTTGTCCTGCCTCTCCCCACGGGGCGCAGCTCGCCTGGCCTTCAAGGTCACTTGACTGGCTCAGCTCCGGCCAGCTGCCCTGCAGGGAGGGGGCCTGGTGGCACCTTGTGAACAAGCGGTGCCGGCTCTGAGTTAACAGGAAACCCATGCACAGGAGTGGGGCAGCCCCCACCCCAAGCCCCTGGAGTGTGGGTGGTTTCCAATTCCATCCATGGCTGCCAAGCCCCCCCCCCGGCTATGGACTCCTGCACATTAGCCACCCCGTAGTCCTGGTTAAACACCCCCAAGTCCTTGTGCGAGACTCTAACAAACACCAGGGCAGGTGCTGGGTTCCACAGGCCAGCAGTGACCCCACAGCGGGCCCAGCCCTGCAAGCCTCAGGCAGGCACAGAATCCCCCACACACACACACACACCCTTCACGTGCAGCCCCATTGGCCTGGCTGGTGCTGCCTGACCAAATGTAGTAGCCAAAGTATGCCTCTGCCTTTTTATAGCATCATGGGCATGGACACTGCAGAAGGTCATGTAACCTGGTGGTATCCCAAGCTGATTAATTGTAAGGACTAGCAGATAAGAAGGGCCGGAGGAAAACTTTACTCTTTCCATGGTTTGGAGAACCCAGTTCTTCATGAAAGTTCACTGCCAGCCTTCATCCCCAGGCAGCCCTACCAAGTTGTGGTGCCTCTCTCTGGCTTAGACCAGGAAGTAAGTAAAATGCTGCTTGGAAGCTGGAAGCCCTAGGTCTACAGCAAGCCTATTCAGTTTTAGCAGAGTGTGTATGTGGTGGGGAGGAGAGACTGAGCCCAGGTGACTTTGCTTTTCCCAGGACTCCTTGGCTATATCTTTTTAAAAGCAGCCTCAACATGAGCTCTGAATTTCCCCCCATAGTTTTGAAAATGCTGATGGTTCTTGCACGCTCATATCAGGGACTCAAACATCCATCCAGCTTTCTGTGTATCAAGTTGTGGAGTAGACATTTACAGACAGTATTCAAACTGTAGCCTTGTGAGTTTTTAAAATTTTGTAAATTACATAACAGATCTGCCATCGCATCTTATGAAAGGCCCTTCTGCTGTCAAATAGCATTGTATAATTCTGCTACCAGTGCAGCGCTATAAGAAAAATATATTGGCCTGTCCATTGTAGGAGGATTATAATTTCCATCTATGAGAGTGTGGCTATATTTCAAACTAGAGATAATTTGTGTGTGCATGTACATACGCAAGTAAACAGTTATATACAATTTCTCTCTGCCTCTGTTTGTATATACCTAGCTTGAACTTTCAGCCTTCAACAGAGGCGTGAAAAATATAAAAGCATTAAACCTTTAAACTACCAGTGTTACTGTGGTGATTCACGGTTCTCTTTGAGAATAAAAAAAGCAAATCATATATTACAAGCAGAGAAAAGATTTAATATAAGACTCGATATGTTCAGTTGGACTTGACATCACTCATATATTTGTTTCTATAGTGGAAGTGATTCATAATACAAATGCCTTTATCTGTTTCCATCTCTCTTTGCCACAATAGTCCAAGTAATTAACCAAGTGAAGAGGCTGTCAATTAAACACTGATACTAATCTAGGCATAAAAGCTCCCTTAAGAAACACTGATTTGGAACATATTTTACAGCATCATCAACATTGACTTCATTCAGCTCAATTCTCAGAGAATTGAGTGCTCCAAATATTTGTGTGTCAGCCAGGCAACATTTGTTACGTGAATGGCCCTTGCTCTAGATAGAGTCCATGCAAAGAATGCTTGGAGAATACGATGTCTATTGTGCAGCCAAGGCTTATTTGATCAAGGAAGGGGTGATACATCATTAATTAATGCCAACATCTTTAATGATAAGATTGTCAAGGACAATTAGGAAGATGATTATAAGTGTCCTTGGCAACTAGAATGCAGCACTGATTTTAGTTTATTTTTACTAAGTGTATTTTAAAGGTCAGTTTTTTTGAAGTGCAAAGACTTAAGCATTCCATGTATATAATGTTGTCATTATATATTAATTTTAGGGGAAAAAATCATTTTTCTAATCTAGCTATGCAGCAAATGACAATTAATGTGAAACTCTTGTTAAGAATTTAAGGCAACATATTTCAGATAATGAGAAACATCTTGCTAGTGTAATGTCTTCAATAACTCGTGGGGCTTTTCTCTTAGGGGCTGATCCAAAGCCCACTGACATCAATGAAAAGACTCCTGTTGACTTCATTCGGTTTTGAATTAGACACCTGATCACTCAAACAAATAAATGGATGCTCCTCAATTAATCCACCATCCACTAATGCTTTCCCCCTTTTCTTGCCTTGATTTTCCAGCACTCCATTGAGGAGGTTTAATATACTAGACTATTGTTTTCATCCGGCTAGAGAGTAGGGCTCTGGACAGAGTCAAGCGCATTGGGTTCTATCCCCAATTCTGACACTAACCTGCTGTGTGATTTTAGGTAAATCACTCCAATTCCCTGTGCCTTCTGTTTCTCCTCCAACCATTAGTCTGTCTTGTCTATTTAGACTGTAAACTACTTAGGGCAGGGACTGTCTCCCTCTATGTGTGGAAAGTACAGTGGGTTGTGGCCTCTAGCCACTAAATGTGATATAATAGTAAAAATACTAATAATCGCATGTGACCTTGAAAGCCACTTAAACAGAAGCAGAAACTGGCTTTTGTGCTTAACATAACGAACCAATCTCAAATGTTTAGAAGAATTAAGGGGAAAAGTCCAGAACAGCATGAGAATAAGATTGGATCCAAATATAAAAGATCAACTGTTGTTTTGTTTTCATAGTTAATTATCTCCACTTGGAACAGTACACTCTCTTTCCGGGCATTATCCTCCTGAATATAAACACATGCACTAGGACAGAGCTGTCAGTTTCTAAGTTGTTGTTAGGTACTATGCTGTTGTTTATACTTCTATTTTTTGACAGGTGATGTCCAGTCATGCATTCCAGAGAGCCCAGGAAGCTAAGAGCTTGTCCCATTCTTTCAATTTGTTTACCAAACACCCCATTTCACAGGGGGCCATAGAGTAATGGTGCTTCAGTTTTGGAAACTGGCTACTTTGCAAGAATGTGAAAAGCTGTAAAAAGCTGAAAGCCACTGATTTAAATGTTAAAGAAACAAACACAACATGTCCCCCACACAACAGACTATGTTCTAAGTCCTCCTTTCATTCTCTAATACAACAGATCGATTCACTGCATCTCACTAACACATAGGCTATTTTTTTAGATAGGGAGACGTTATAAAGAGTAGCTCTTGAGTTTGGATTCAAAGGTGAGAAGGAACAAAGCTAGAATCAGTAACTAGGGTTTGAAAGTCTTAAATCAGGAGCATCGTATTTACAAAAACACATTCAATTATCCCATACAGTGGGGTTGGTTGTGGGTCCCTTTTTGTATTTATTATTTAATTTGATTTGTAAATGCTTAAGAAATTTCCTTATCTCATCTCCAAGCTAAATTCTTTGAATGCTGCTTGGTGGCCTACATGAAAGGAGTTGATTTTCAGCCTAATTTTTAAAGATTAAGTGTTCATGTCCCAACATACACTATCACAGCTGGCATTAAGTGACACCTTCTGTCAGCCACCTCAGCACATGCACCAAAGATTGAATGGTGCTTAAAAAAGTGAACTATTCTTTCACTCCTCCAAATGGTCCCTCAGTCTGGGTAAGGACAGAGTGGAAGAAAAAGCCTGTGCTGTCACTGCTCCCGCGCTACCTTTTCTTCAGATAAAGAAACCTATATGACCTGAAGAAGAGCTCTATGTGTCTCTAAAGTTTATATCTCTCACCAATAGAAGCTGGTCCAATAATCACCTTACCCATCTTCTCTCTAATAAGTCTACAGGTCTGTCAAGACAGCAGCTTTCACCAACACTAAGGTCTGGTCTACACCTAAAACATAGGTCGACCTAGAGATGTAGACATCCCTGAGAGGTGTAGTAAAGCTAACCTTAGCCCTGGTATAGACACCACTAGATCAATGGAAGAACCTAACTACTCCCTACATAAGAACGGCCATACTGGGTCAGAACAATGATCCATCTAGCCCAGAATCCTGTATTCTGACAGTGGCCAAG
This sequence comes from Emydura macquarii macquarii, assembly GCF_026122565.2. Classification (NCBI taxonomy): domain Eukaryota; kingdom Metazoa; phylum Chordata; order Testudines; family Chelidae; genus Emydura; species Emydura macquarii. The sequence continues at coordinate 12,429,055 of NW_027131283.1, forward strand.
GCCAGGCACTTCAGAGGGAATGAATAGAACAAACAATCATCAAGTGATCCATCCTCTGTTATCCACTCCCAACTTCTGACAGTCAGAGGCTAGGGTCATCCAGAGCAGTGTTTCTCAACCTTTTAAGCAGCAAGTACCCCCTAACTTCTGAAAATGTTAATAAAATACCCCAACACTCTCCATTTTCCACAGGATTTTATATTTACAGACTAATGTGAGCCATATGTTGGAAGAAGGGCTGAGTATATAAGGCCGTGATATGACAGATGTCAGATCTAGAGTGGGTAGGGTTACCACCTTTACACCAGGGGTGTGCAATTCAAGTATGTACCTGGGCTAGAGGTGATGTTGGCCAAAGCTAGGAAGCTTTGAGCAGCATGCCAATGCTGGGGAATGTAAAGCGCTGTGCCAAATTTTTTGCCATAGATTTGAGAGGAGGAAGGGGTGAGAGAGAGACAGGGAAGGACGGTGAGAGAGAGAGATGGGAAAAGAGGGTAACTGGTAAAATCTGGGGCTGTCATTGTTGTCAACTTCGCTGCTCAGCTAGACCAGTGAAATTGACAAGTTTTCTGGGCACTGGGTTTTGAGCCAGGGAGGGGGGCTGCCGTGACTGCCACCCAATCCCAGCTGGGGCAGAGGAGGCTTTTGCGCTGGCTGGGACCCAGGGATGTGGGCAGGCGGCTGCTGGCCATCTTCAAGCCGGGGCACTGGAGGCTGTCCCCCGGCTCGGAGCCGGGATGCGGGTGACTGCCACCCAGCTGCGAGCCCAGCTCGCGAGATGCAGGAGGCTGCCACCCACCTCCCCCAGAATCTGGGGGCTGGGACCTGACAGGTGGGTGGGGTGGGGGGGCTGCTGTCTGCCTCCCAGCTGAGAGCTGTGACTTGGCTGGAAGTGGGCTGCTGCCACCCACCTCCCCTTCACTCTGTTTTTCCACGGGTACCCCCTGCCTGTGTCTAGCATACCCCCAGGGGTATGCGTACCACAGGTTGAGAAACTATGATCCAGAGCATGGGGCTGCCTCCCTGACCATCTTGGCTAATAGCCTTTATGGACCTACCCTCCATGAATTTATCTAGTTTTTTTGTGAATGTGTTTATAGTTTTGACCTCCACAAAATACCTTGGCAACGAGTTCCACAGGTTGGCTATGCACTGGGTCAAGAAATACTTCCTTTTGTTTACTTTAAATCTGCTGCCTATTAATTTCATTGGGTGACCCCTAGTTTTTGTGTTATGTGAAGGAATAAATAACACTTCCTTATTCACTTTCTCCATACCATTTATGATTTTATAGACCTCTATCATTTCCCCCCTTAGTTGTCTCTTTTTCCAACTGAAACATACCAGTCTTTTTAATCTCTACTCATATGGAAGCTGTTCCATACCCTTAACAATTTTTGTTGTTCTTCGCTGTACCTTTTCTAGTTCTAATACATCTTTTTTGAGCTGGAATGACAAGTATTCAAAGTGTGGACATACAATGGATTTATGTAGTGGCATTATGATATTTACTGTCATATTATTTATCCCTTTCCTAACATTCTGTTAGGGTTTTTTTTACTGTCCCTGCACACTGAGTGAATGTTTTCAGAGAACTATTCATAATGACTCCAACATCTCTTTATTGAGTGGTAACATAGCTAATTTAGAGCCCATCATTTTGTAGGTATAGACGGGATTATGTTTTTCTATGTGCATTACTTTGCATTTGTCAACATTGAATTTCATCTGCCATTTTGTTGCCCAATCACCCAGTTTTGTGAGATCCCTTTGTAACTCCTCGCAGTTTGCACTGGACTTATCTATCTTGAGTAATTTTGTATCATCTGCACATTTTGCCACCTCACTGTTTACCCTTTTTTCCAGATCATTTTGTGAATATTTTGAACAACTCTGGTCCCAATACAGATCCCTGGAAGATGTCAAGGGGCATGGATTTACTAAAACAATGGGCAAACCCATCTCTCCATCCATTTCTGTAGCAAGTATCTATCCTATAACGGCATAGCTACAGCACTGCACCTGTTCCACTGCAGCACTTGTAGTGTAAACATACATAAAATTCCCCTTAAAAGTATTAACAGAAAAGAAAAGAAATATCTCTTCTGATTACTAGTTCAGTGAAATCAATCACGTATTATGAGCCAAATTTGCAGTTTCATTGGCTTTAAAGGGACATAAGCATATGCTTAAATACTTTTCTGGATAGCAATGGGTTTACTCAATATGCTTAAGGTTGAACACATGCGTAAGTGTTTTGCTGATTTAGGGCCTACATTTCCTAGCTATGCCTTTCCTATCAACAGAGGCTACCATCTGCATTAACAAACTTTTTAGCCCTATCTACACCACAATTTGCCTTAACCTGTTGGAAAACTAGCTTTGGATGTGTTTAGGAATGCAACACATACACAGAAATTACAATATATTTGTGGAATAATAGAGGGAAATATCTCTGACTGCTTGTTAAATAGTAATTTCCCTTTATTTTACTTGTAATCCCAGCTCAATAAATATAAATATTAACAATGAATCAAACTAAAAAAATAGTTTGGTTTTTGCACAGCATCCTTAACATACACTATCAAAAACATGTTACAAACAATCAGTTACATTCTGATACTAACAGCAACACCACAAGGAAGCATGCCACTCTTAACAGTGTAATTGCTGTGGTATTAGTCAGTCATGCATCAGAAGAAATTGCAAAGAAATTGCAGTTCTGATTGTGTGCTAATACAACTTTATTTTGCACAGTGTCTTCCATACAAACCACTCTGCTGGCTCAGAAACTTTAACGCAGATCCTTTCTGATGTTGACAGATTCCATCTGCTCCCCTTTAATTAACATCTAATATGTAAACCATCTAATACATGTAACACTGCATAACAAGGGATTAAGAAATAGAAGGTAACCCTTCATCATAAAACTGTGTCATCCCTTAGGATTTCATTGCCAATGTTTTGCAGTACCAGAATGAAACAGGGGCTACACGCAAGCAAGAGACGAGTAAAATGTTTATACTCACTATGATTTATAATAATAATTTGATATAATAAATGAGATCATGTCCAAAAAGGCTGGCATAACAGCTTTCATAAATGGATACATATAGGCGTTGTTCCAACTCATACACTAGCTAGTCTAATGCAATTACAAGTAAATATGGGAAAATATCACTTTTTAGCCCCAGTTACTGGTAGATGCTTAAAAAGGATAGGTACAATTCAATAAATGTTTTAAATGGAAAAGGCTAATTTGGTCACATTTCTATAGCTGAAAGTATCCAGGCTGCACTCTCTGCTGTCTGGTATTTGTAGATGGTCAAGTGTAGGGGGTGAAAATATACATAGTGCACATTATAGGAAAGCCTTGTAACCAGATTAAGATGTTGAAAGCAGAGGGGATAAAATACTCCTCTGCACTATAGCAGCTGAAGTAACAGGCATGAAATTTATGTGGCTAAGAGACTGGGATCGCCACCATTCATGCCCAACCAAGTTATGTGAAAGGTCAAGGCCACGATGTCTTTCCGATAACAACTGAGCAGAACATAAGCATTTGGAGGTTTTCATCCACACGTCTATATAACTAGGTAGATTAAACTTATACATAACAGCTGTGGCACTGCTTCCAGTGCTCAGTAAAGGACAGAAAGATCAGAGACCATGTTAATAAGACATGAAAGATTCTAAGAGAAAAACCTACTGACGAAACCACAGCAATCATTATTTCAAGCTTCTTAAATCATAGAAAGAGAGAGTGGGACGGGATGTGAAAGGAGAGAGAGAGAGAGAAAAAAAAGAACGAGAGAATGAGAGAGATCAACACCTCCAGTAAGTATTTGTTCAGCACTTGACTTTCGTTAGAATGTGAGCTATGATTTGTTGTGCAAGTCCAGGAGTCTATAATATTGTTTTAAGTTGTATCAGTTGTTGCACTCTGTTTACTTTGAACTATCTGGAATGTCAGCCCTGTAAATTACATTCCAGTGGAAGTGCTGTACTCCACTGACTTAGCAGATCTCTCCAACAGAAGAACAGAGATAGTTCATTTTAATCACCAATCTCTCTCCAGCACTCGTCCCCTTTCCCTCTGCTTCTCCTTTCTTGGGTCCTGATTCAGGAAAGTACCTAAGCAGGGGCTTATGCCCATCCCTATTTAGGAAATCACTTAAGCACATGCTCACTTTTAAGCACATGATTAAGTCTTATTGAGATCAATGAGATTAATCACATGCTTAAAGTTAAGGATGCACACGCTTTCTTGAACCTGGGCCTAATTGCAGTACAACAACAGAAGTGCACTTCTAAGGGTGCGCTGAAGTCATTGAGACTACTCACATAAGCAAAGTGAAGCACATGGCTACCTGCTTGTAGCTTTAGGGGTGCAAGAATGTAAAAGACTTTTAACAAATGATAAAAATAAATGATAAAAACAAAAGGCCATAAAGACCACAGAAAAAGAAACATTAAGAAGGTACTAGGAAGTGGCCCAGCAAAAGTGCTGCTAATACGTAATGCAATGTAGGTATGGTGTTGAGGGGTCCTCACCCACCATAAGCAAAAGTGATGAACATTTGAAGAGTGTGTAAAGTGATTGGAAACTGTTTTTTGTAAGTCAAGAAGAATCTCTTCCTTGCTCTTTTTTTCTTCCCACGTTCCTCAGTCTTTCTCTCTCCTGAGAATGAGGAACTTATTGCAATGTTAGTTTTGTAAATAGTAGGGTGTACATTTATCTTAACTTCCTGTGGGTGTCACACTTCCTCCCCCCTCCTCACCCTACAATACGTGAGAGTATCCACAGAACTCTAGTCTGCGTTGGCCTAGCTCTTATTATAAAGCCTCACCCCCAACATTCTGACAAGGAATGAGCTCCCAAATGCTGTATGGTTTTTAGAAGTCTTCATCCAAGGCATTACTGTTCCAAAAAAGATTAGAAAGAATCAACAAGCCCCAAATTGCACTCATTTCCAATTGTTCTCTTTAAATTAGGTGGGCTTTCTACAGGTTATTTATCATATATACTTGCTTAGCAGACAGAAAAGAGGAGTTGCTTTCTGTTCCCGTTACTTTCTGTGCATGTTCTTTGATCCCTTCTGATTAATTAATTCATATCCTCTAGTTTGCTTCATACCACTTTTAGAAGCAGTACAGTATATCTTAAAGCTTCTGCACTGCTCCTTCCCCATCTTCCCCTCCTCCCCACAAAAGACTAACTTCAATAGATAGACATATGATCATTCAGAATCCATTAAATCTTCCTGCCAAGATGAAGAGACTCTCTAGGTAGAGTTTCACTCTTATCTTACTTACTGATCAGAAAAGGAAGTCCTGCTAGACTTACTCTAGCTTAAAGTCTACCACTAGTACTACAATCTACACAAAAAGTGTTGTCATCCTCTCCACACTTCCTAGCAATTGAAGTGCAATTTGTGTGGCACCTACAGGCACAGCTCAAGGAAATGTTGATTATTTGCTTGACCTATCTGTTTGCTTTCTTAGGAGTAGTAACGCTACAGCAAACAAGTTACAATGCAGATCTTCTTTGGCAAAGTCTCGTGTTAAACATCAAAACAATAACAAGTGTTGATGGCTGGCTTCGAGGAAAAGCTCTTGATGCAGCAAAGCTTATACTCATAGTTTCTAATGATGGGTGAACTTCTACAGGTTTGGGGGATAGGGGTTGATTCAAATAAGCCACAAAATCTCCAGTCAGTCAAACTAGCCTAATCCTTTGTTTTTCACCCTCCCTCTTCTCCCTGCTGCATCCTTTCCTGAACGTCACCAGATCGCCTATTCCGTCTCCCACTAGTCCCTTAACTGCCCCCTCCCCCAGTTTTGAATATATTCAGCTGATCCTTCTTGGCCTAGATCCTCTGATCCCTTTTTATTTTATTTTCCCCACCTCATTCTTACCTCCCAGAGCCCCTCTGAGAATACTCCCCTAATATTGCTGAGAAGCTTTTCACAGCTTGTCAGGCTTTGAGAAGGTTTGGCTATCTCTGACATGTGAACTGATACATTCATATCTATTGTGGTTGGTCCAGGGCTTTCCCATGTCAGGAACCTTTGGGAGAGGTAAAGAGGTTATGGGAAAGTAAAATACATGGTGGGAATGAAAAATGACAAGAGTCATAGTGTCCAATGCACAGAATCATACCTGGTGGCGGCAGATGAGAAATTGGAATAAAATTAGTATGAGGGGGGGAGTACCACATCTAACAAATTCTGGAAAAGGTTAGAGTTCAGTTTGTGGAAAGGATTTTATTCAGTGGTTATCCATGTTAGGGCATTTCTTATTTTCCAGGCTGGTTCAGCCATCACACGTAGGCTCCACTTTTTCCTAATTCTATCTTTTTTCTGTTTTAATTGAACTTAGTGCTCTTGATATGTCAAAGAGCTAGTAACTCTCTAAAAGTAGCTTAAGGATGTAATTCCCTGGCAGAGGTCTGCTAGGGACATAACTAGGAATAACAGGATTCAATTGAACAAAGCAAAATTTAGGCTTACTATCAGGAAACATTTTGTAATAGTGAAGTGTCTTTTATTCTGGAGAATGGCCTTCTAAGGGAAGTGTGGAAACTCTGTCACTTGAGGTGTTTAAAAATTGTCTAGGGCTTTTCTGAAATGCTCTCAGTTTCTAGTAGACAAATGTCCACTCTACCAAAATTGACACTACTAGATATCTTTATTGACAATCTCAGCATAGAGGCCAAGAACTGACGGGACATGGTTTCTGATGGCTCATTTCTAGAAGTGGTCCTCCAGGCTTAAGACTGAAGCACATTGGCAACGCAATTGTGTGTGTTGCCACTGCCCGTATTATAGCCGATAAATCACAAAGTGACAACTGCAATCTGCAGTGTGGTTCAGAACATTTCAGACAAAGAAAAAACCACCACAAGAAATATTTAAAAATAGTACACATACTTTCCAGTGCTGGAGGTATTTAGAATGCAGTATGTCTCTGTCAGTAAGTAGCAATGTATATTAATCTTAACATGTCTTCCTCCCTGCCTCTCACCTTAGCCATTTTCATCCCAAATCCTAGGACAATATCATCAAGTCAATTGGACCGTATTATGTTGAGGGTAAAATTTTCAAACTTCCTAAATGACTTACGAGCCTAAATTCCATTGACTTTTGATGAAAGTAAGGTTCCTAAGTCACTTTTGAAAATGGAACTTGGGCTCCTAAGTTACTTACGTACTTTGGAAATTTTTACTTTTAACACAACTCTTACTTTAAAGTGGAATTTTGTTTCCCACCCTAAAAACTGGTGTAAAAAAATTCTTTGCACCTGGGCAGAGTTCAAGTATGTTTGGTTTCAAACTAGAACAAATGTAGTCAAGGTTTTTTTCCCTAAAATGACAGAGTTCTGACAGTATTGTCAGTAGTTTTATTTATCTCCAGGCATTTCTGTCACTTTAATCACCATTAACTGCAGCTCGGAACTCTGCCACAATGTGTAGTGAAAGCAAAGAGCGTAAATTGGGCATGCTGGAGGTTTCTTGATGCGGGAAGGAAGTCACATAACACTGACCATGGCTCAAGTTGCACTGTGAGAAAAGAATGAGTGAACTAACCAGGTCTACAATAACACAGTACAAAAACAAAATGGTGGTTGAGGAAGGGCTGTAATGAAACAAAGTGCTTTGAATAATTTACCCTTACATATTTTTTAAAGTTAAAGTTTCTAAGCACAGAGAGAAAAGGTAAGTTTTTCAAAAGTGCCTCAGGACTCCAAGTCCCATTTTTGGAAGAATCTTAGGTGTTTAGGACCCTAACTGGATTTTCAAAAGCATCTAAGTAGGTTAGGTGCTTAACTCCCATTGAAATCACTAGGAGTTAGGCACTTCAGTGCTTTTGAAAATCCCACTCGGCACCTCTCTGCATCTTAGGCACCTAAATACCTTTAAAACTCTGGCCTCAGTGCCTAAAACACTTCTGAAAATGGAATTTAGATTCCCAAGACACTTAAGCACATTTGAAAATGTTACTGCTAGTCTGGAATATTATAGGTTATGAATTCTCATAAAATGTATTGCTCTATGAAATGTATGAATGAGAATGCATGTATTACCTTCTATCTCTATTTGCTTCTGTAGATTTATTACTATTATTTATTACCTATATTACCATAACACCTACGAGTCCTAGTCATGGACCGGAACCCCATTGTGCTAGGTGCTGTGCAAACACAAAGAAAAAGACGATTCCTGCCCCAAAACACTTACAGTCTAAGGATATCAGGCGTTCTCGTTCTTTAGATCCCACAAACAGTTCACAGTTAAATAGGCCTGGTACCTCCAAAATGTCAGCCTCTGTTCCAGATGCACCCCACCAGATAGACTGTTCTACCCCACCCAGCCTTCCTCTGCAATGGAGTTTCCTTCTCGAACCCACCCCTGCTCCCTCTTAAATGGGCTTTTGTCTTTCACCCATCCCTGAACTCTTGATTTTCTTCCCAAGTAAGGCAGCCCACCTCTCTCCAGAGGCAGACAACCATCAGCCTTACACTGACTGTGCTGCCACCAGCTACTCAATCTCTGACTCACTGTGGTTGTTCAGGGTTACTGTGGGGGCCGAAGCCAAAAGATCCCGCCTTAACCCTCCCCCTGTATAATGGACGGTCCCTGGATACCATCCGGCAAACACTTATACACGTGAATCACTTTGATCACAAGGAGTAGACCCATCCATTGAGTTCAGTGGGACCACTCATGAGGGAAATTACTCATATGCATGTGTTTGTAGGATGAGATCTAGGAACGCTTTTCAGTAAATACAAAAGTAATATCCCCTCCATCTGGAATAATTATGTTCAGCTCCAAGCTGAAGACTCAAGATAGAGACAGGGCCACATTCTGGCCTCTAATGCATTGGAGCTCTCAATGAATTCATTGATCAGTGAGGAGAATCCACCCTTCTAGGCTTCTGAGCATTAACTTTGCAGTGTTGAACACAGTGGTATATGATACAATTTCATTAATCAGGGGGACCAGGATGTGAAGAACCTGTTCAGGGGATGCACAGCTCTGGGGTTCTATCTTCCCTAGCACAGAAAAGTAATTTGAAAGGTGCAAAGGCCATGGAAGCGGCGTCGCTGGTGAATCCCCAGTTGTGCAGATTCACTGGCATAAATAGCCTTTGCCTCCAGCAGATACCTAGGATCCATGTGGATCATCAGGGGATCAATGGAGCTGGGTGTTAAAGTTCCAGCTTCTTTTGAGGGGTGAGAAGATGGGGGAAAAGATGGCAAACTCCAACACTTATATAAGAATATGGAGGAAAATCCACAAGGGGAACCTCAGTTTCCCCTCCCACCCCATTATGTCCCCTTGCATAGGAGTGCACAGTTTATCCCTGTGTTTGAAACACTGAACACTCTTCTCAGATTGTTTAGAATGCTTATGAGTAATCCCATTTCCGTGGTACTACTTAGTAAGAGGAGCTCTAGGGTTTTATTATTTAAAAGAAAGTTTTTCTTTAATTAGAAACACTCTGATTAAAACCAAAAAGGTGCTAGACAATATTTGCCTTTTTAACCATAACACTTGTAGATACATCCCTGCTGACAAAATGCTTAATCCTGCTCCCACTGAACTCAACAGTAAAACTCCCACTACCTTCAGTGGAGCAGGAGCAGGCCCTTAAAGAACAGCTAACTAGGACTCGCCCTTTTTAAAATCACGAAAGCAGCAATTATTTATTCAAATTATTGGCTGAACTTATATAAATCCTTTCAAGTGTTTGATGGCAGAGATTATTCTCTCTAGCATTTACTAGGGATGTAACATACTTCTTAGAACCTTAGATAAATGGCATCCTTGTGCAGCTAGTTGTTGTATTTTGTGTTATTTTACACACACACAAAAACCCCACTCCAGTTATTACATTTCTTTTACCATCTCATTTTAACCTCTTTAGGAAATATTTTCCCTATCTAGATTTCTTCCTTTTGGGTACAAGCAGAATAATTCTATTTGTTGTCTACATGAGTATATATACACACATATATTTATATGTTAACAATAGAACACAAGGACAGAGCCAGCGAATGGCTTTATTATATCCAGGATATTGAGTTTCTATTCACAAAGAGCCGAGTAGATCCTATTCTGTGGTTTCCCATACAAAACATTGAATACCTCCAAATGGGCCTGTGGGTATCAAAACACTAAAATGTGAATAGCATTTTGTCTCAAAGGAAAGAATTAATTAAACCAGGACTGTACCAATCTATCTTCTAATAAAGCCACTTCTGACATAAAACCCTTTTACCTTGGCTCTGAATCACTCTGAGCTCTGCTGTAAATGCCTTTGCCGTAAACATGCACCTTATGTTATCATACAGAAGATGGGTTTCCATGAACATCATAAAAGGTATAAATGTACACCAAAACCCTTCAGCGCAGCAAGTGGAATTTGCTCTGAAATAAAGTATTTACCATTTATCTGCTTTGAGACGTTTTTCTTTTTTAATTTGCTTTCATATTTGAAATTAACTACTGCTTCTTTAAAAATACATGAATGAAAGTGACCATAGTTGCTTTTGAGAATTATCATTCGAGTGCTATTGAGAAAAGAGACCTTAACTCTATGGTCCACTGGTTCAATTACTGAAAAACATGCTTTGGAGTGGCAAATCTTACCAAAACAATAGGAAATAAAAAGGAGAAAACATATCTTATTTTGATTATACGTTAGCCATACAGAACTCTATAAGATTATATGTCTGGTCACCAAGTAAAATCTTATAGGCCAAAGGCGACAACTGATTCAACGTTAGAAACTAGAGCTGGGTGAATAATGGACTTTTTGGTTCGTGGGCAGTTTGGTGGCATGGGGGAAGAAAATCAAAAGTTCATTTCAGTTTGAATCTGAAAAATCTTCCAGAATTTCAGCGAATTGAAAAAGTCTGTTTCAGATTAAATGAAAAATTTCATTTGACCTGTGATTTTTTATGTCCAGGTATTTTTAAAGAGCTAGATTCTTCAAACAGCTGGAGAAGGAGCAGCCCACTTTATAACTTTGAGCCCAGTGGTTCAGATACTCATCTGGGAGAGAGAAAGATTAGGTTCAAATCTCAACTCCAGAGCAGGAAGTCGAACCCAGCTCTCTCCCCATCCCCTTGTGCATGCCCTAATCACCACTCTGTAGGATACTCCAGGATAATGCTGCCTCAGCTGCCTCACCACGTTGCATAAACGATTGGCTTAGTCATTAAGGCAATTAGCAGGAGTGAGAATGACTCTATAGCCCAGAATAAACTATAATGTCCCTACCCCAGAATAATAGCCTCTGGGTTAGGGCACATTTGGGAGAGGGAAAACCTGCTTCCAAATCCCAGCTCTAGAGTGGGGATTCAAACCTGGCTGTCCCACATCCCAGGTGACCTCCCTGCCTACTGGAAAAGTTACAAGGTGGGCGCCCCAATTCTGGCTCTTTTGTGCAAGTAGTCCAAAATTTCTTTTGTCTGCAACACTTCAGCTCATGCATGTCCAATTCATGGATAGAGTCAGCCAAAATTGCATTTTTCAGCAAATCGTTTGTCCAAAACATTTCTTCCAGCACTAGTAGAAAGAAGGAATTCGCATCCCAAACAATGCATGTGATTCCCTATTTCCCTGCACCCTGCATAATCCTTTGCAGTGTGTGTACTTACATTCTGACTTGGTAGCATTTTACATTCCCTTCGCATAAATGTCAATGGCTTCACATCATGGGGTAAGGGAAAATATGGTTCAGTGTCTCTTGTTATCTAGGGAACTCCTTTCTGTGAATGACTCAGAGGTGATTTTAGAGTTGTCCAAGCTATATAGGGCACAGCTTAAGGAGGGCAATCCAAAGGTGTTTATATGCCACCATTGTGCCCCCACCCCCCAATTGTGGGCGAGGAAGGGACCAATATAGGCTCTGTAAGAAGCTAGAACATCCTGAAGGCTGTTTTAACATATGGACCCAAAGGGCTGTTCCAGAGGTCAGGAATTGCCGGTATGGGAAGAGCCCTGCCACAACTCTTTTCCCCAGCCACTTTCCCCTTTGCTGAAGTTCAAGAAAAGGCGGTGCAGAGTCACTACATCAGTTTTATGTCACCCGGGAATCTTCTTTCCACAAGGAGAATCCCCATTCCTGGACAACAGCCAGAGCAGGAACCCTGATTCAGTTCAGCTAGCTCTGGCAGCCAAGCCGAAGACGATCCTTCAACTGGCTTTTCAGAAAGCTGCTCTGATGGACCCAGATGCATGTTGTCTTAAACATGACTTTTAATAACAGGCAACCATCTCAGAGGAGCAGTCTTGAGTTGTGTGAAAGAAAAATACAAAACCAGCTTCACTGCGATGAAGTTGATTTAAACCCAGTAAGTCAGAGTACGGCAGCCCTATCCAGAGAGAAGTCAGCAAGCCATAAACATATGTTCTCATCCCCAGGCAAGGAGATAAAAGAGACAGAGGACTGGTAGTGGTGGTAAGGGCACCAGATCAATTCTCCAGGTGTTTAAAATGCCATTTTAAGTTCAAGGTAACGTTAGCTTGAAAGGATATTTTTATGTTTTGAAAGACCTAAAACTACTCACTATAGCAGCCATGTGCAAAAGAGGAAAACCACTTAGGAACATTTCTATTTCTGCTAATGGAAGCACTGTCCAAAGCAAATCAAGTATTCAGTGCTCCTCAGTATTCCGCCAAAGCCAGCGTTTACTAGAAGGAAAAAGACATTGACCTCCGACTTGTCGTGGGTAAATGTTACATTACATTTAGAAAACCAATGTCCAAGTGCTCTCTATGCTGCTTTTTAGCTGATGGCATCTGTTTTGTAAGTGATGGAGACTATTTGTTGTCCGTTATATTTTAAAATACATTCTGGTTACAAAATAAATTTTGCTTCACTATTCCCCAGGTGTGCAGTGTGTGATAAATATGGCCTATAGCCTGTTTTACTTCTGTTTGAGAGCTAAGAAGATATAATGTGACTTATGGAAATTACACACTGTAATTTACTTGTAGTAAAATGTTTATGGGTTACTATTACCAACCTGCTGTGGTCAATTTTGTAATAAAACATGAGTCAAGGCCCTTATAAATATATATTAGGAAAGTTTATTGCCCTGCTGTTAATGAGTTCTAGACAACTGCAGTGTAACCAGTAAGCCCTTGTTACACCCCCTGGAGAGATTTTGTTAGATTCCACTGTGGATTCCATTACCTTGCTGTGAAAAATTTTTCTCTGGTATATCTCCTCACATAGCAGTGCAGTTTTCCTGTGTCATTTTCCTCTCTCATGATTTCATTGAGCTATTGATCATACGGAGGAAATGTTTCACACCAGTGTCATCTGCAGTGTAATGCACATAGACTTCTAGGGGTGGGGAAGATTCTTAAAGCCTTTAAGACTGCACCATTTGCCTTGTTTTACTGCACTTAAATCCTCACTCAGAGCCGGGTCAACCCATCTTATGGTAAAGCCAGGGAGGGGCTATTTCAATAAGGATTCCTTTCTGGAGATCTCCTCGCATTATTCCACCTAGGTCAGCATTTGACCCTGCAGAGAAAGTTAAAGGAACCATCCCCAAATTTGGCAGATTCCCCAGGAATGCATGGGAGGGAAGAGCCATCTATACTCAGGCTCTGTTATGTTTTCCAGGGATTCTTCATGAAATGGGAGTGGGGACTCCTTTCCCAGCCCCCTCAGCCTCTACTCAGTTCCCCCACGCCCAACACAGACTACAGACTCTTTAGGAAACAGATTATCCCTGTCCCAAGAAGCTCACAATCTAAGCACAAGACAAGAGGCAGCAGGTGGTTCTGAGAAACAGACAGAGGGAGTAGAGAGATGAGTTAGTGCACGAAGACGAAGGGTGGTACAGTGGTTATTACACCAGCCTAGCTTTGGGGAAATCTGAATTCACCTCCTTGCTTTGCTACAGACTTCTGGGTGACTATGGGCTATTCACTTAGCCCCTCTGGGTGTCTGTTCCCCATCTGCAAAATGGGGATAATAGTACTGTCCTACTTCACGGGGCTGTGAAGCTAACAACATTAAAGATTTTGAGGTGCTTGGATTTTATAGTAATGGGGCCAGTTAGGCACTTAAAAGAATAAGGTAACAATGAGATGATACTGGTCAGCATGAAAAGCAATGGTCAGTGCACAGCTGACAAGGGTTGTGTACTCATCAGGACAGATGAGCGCTTTAAGGAGGTATTTGAAGGAGGACAATGAAGTGTTTAAGGGAAGCTCCTCCCATGCTTGAGAGGCAATAAACACAATTCCCATTAGTGTTAATGGATTATCCTAATTCTACCCTGTGCTGAAACATCCCAGCAGTTATACTGTTATAGCCTATTTTGCATTAGATAAGCAGCTCATAATTTTTACCAAATTACATATTGCCCTGTGCAAAGTATCATTCTCATGCACGGATCTGAGCACTGATCTGCCTTGGCTGCAGCCGTCACCACTGCTGACTGATTCATGTTCCCACCAGGATTCTTTATACTGGCACTGGCAAGAATTCCAAAGAGCATTTTGCTTGTAATTAGATAGACCCAGATCACGATCGCTGCAGATGCAGAACCTATCAAATCATTGCTCTGTATGTCACTCTGTTAGAATGAAAGTGAATTCTCTGAGGGTAATCAAATGGCAAATATTATTGCTTTGGTCTTCACTCACAAATCATGATGAAAGTATTACCTTCTCACCCCAGAAGTCCAGCCCAGGGTGGAGGAATATCATGTGGGTGAGGCAGAAAAAGCCTGCATTGCCTCTACTGGTGCTGCACTTCTCTTGTGGCTAAAGAGAGACCCAAACTAGTTGGATAGAATCCATTCAAGCATAAATGAGTCACTGCATTCAGAGTAGACATCCTGAACCACCTTACGAACCTTTACACTTTGTTCCACATCCATACTAGCACTGTTCTAAACCGATGCAGGTACAAGTTCGCCCTCTGGGTATGTATCCCACAGGTTTCAACAAAGCTTTGAGAAGCAATGCATTCTGGAAGATTTCAAAAACACACCTGTACACTGTGGGACAGTAGTGGCAGAACCAGTTGAACCACTTCAACTAGTCTACATCCATACTTGCACTAAATCGTTTCAGACTGAACCGATTTAGACTGAACAGGTTCGTAGAGCTGCTGTGAGCATAGTTTACCCCAACTGGTTCTCAGGCTGCTTGTAAACTAGTTGGGGACACATTTGTGCATGGACGCAGAATGTTTTACAGGCGTGCTAGAGAGTCAGAATGATTTACAACGGTAAATTTCTCTGGTGTAGACAAGGTTCTAGTGCTGCCAATCAATATGGTAAATTCACTTTAAAAGAAAGCAAACTGTGTGTGAGTAGGTACAAGAGACAGATGCTCTAGCATTGAACTCAACTTCAGCTCAAATTTATTTCACTTTATATAACTCTCTTATTTGTGAACATTTTGAATGTGCTGGTTGCAGGCTGAAGTCAATGCCAAGCTCTGGTTGATGTTGTTTCAAGTTACATAAAGTTTCAATTCAAATAAGGTAAGCAATAAAGACAAGCTCTCTGTGCCTCAGTAAGAACATCACACCCAAGGGTGCATATTGCCCAAAAGGCTGGGAGGAAGTCAAGCTATGTCTTCTCCTCTTCTGCTCCCTCCCCTGCCCCCCACCCTCTCAGCTTGCAGAGAGGACCTGGTGCCCCATGCTACCCTCTCTCAAGGAAGTATAGCCATAGGCATGTGCTCCAGCCAGCACCTCCCCCCCGCACCACACACACACACACACATACATGCAATGGGGTGTTCTAGGAGGAATTCTGCTACATTCTGGAGCTCACTCTCGGGCAGTGCTGGTGTTCCCATCCCCAACACAAGGGTCTACATCATTTTCTTGACACTAAATTAATCCTGTAAATGGGGGGATTTTAGTGTTAGCCTGTTTACTTCTTTCTTACACAACTCTGTGTAGGAAGGATTAGAGTGAATTTAAACTGCAAGTGTAAAATGACATAAAGGGTCTCAGTCTTTCAGGTTTTAGTTGATCCCCAGCGCACACACACATACCATTGTTTGGTTTCCTACAAAGAACACAAGAATTTTAAGGATATATTGTAAAAACTGGCAACTTAATCTGTTCCCTACAAGAGAAATGCTGCTTCTTGAACTCCCCTTCCTTCTGTGTCTGGATTAGCCACAGAGTAACAAAGGCAATGGATTTTCACTAAGGTTCTGTGCCTAAAGCAGGCTGGGTAGCACAACAAGACAAGGCAGGTGAATTTCATGTTTTGTCTACTCATGTCTCCTAGTGACACCACCATAACTTCAAAGGCAGGATGTAATTGAATCAATACATAGAGGATTGAGGAATAAGAATCAAAGACTGATTGTTAATATGTTTCACATAAAATAATTTCATTTAAAAAAGCGTTAATGTTTCATCAGATGCTCAGCTGGGCCCCTGTGCACTGCAGGAAAATTTCCCTTTCTTAGAAAGCATTGTAAGTCTCAGGTTTAAAGTTAAGCGTGTATTTAAGAACTTTCCTGAATCTGAGTCCTGATCACCATTATCATGTAAAGTGCATGACCACAGTCGTACCAGAGTTTGGACCCTGTTCAGTACAACTTTATTTTCTGTTGCATTTCTAATTGAAAGTGGACCCAGGGCATAACCCAACTATCTCTGACACAATACTGAATATTATTATTCATCCTTGTCTACTGCAAAGTCGTGGCCTCCTTCATATTAGTAATAACTTGCATCATATTCATCTAACAGTACACTTTTCATGGTTGCATTCTACCATGATACAAATCTGTAGTGACTACAAGGCCTTTGTGAGAAAGAGCACATGATGGAGCCATGAGGGATGTGGGGACGGCAGTGAGGTGCTGCATCCCAATTTCCACAAGCACAAACTCATCCAATGAGGTAACCATGAAGTGAGGCAATGTACATCAGTAGTCTGATTCTCAATGGTGTTGAGCTAATGCACCTGAGATGTTCAGCACCACAGATAAATACAAACAATCAATGTGCTATTTTGGAATTTTTTTAAACAGTTTTACTGGACACTTGAGCAAATAGCACTTCTGTGTGTATTCAGCTAGCACTGGACAACTGGAGTAGGACATGATGGTTTGGTTCAACAATAAATATAGTTTACAATGTTCTCTCTTTTTTAGACTGTTCTGTACAAGTTCTTCAGCTTCAGGATATCTGCAACGTATGCACATTGAATTTAAGAGGCTAGGAGAGAAGTACATGATGCTTTAGACCGGTCTTTGTTAACTCCACGCATTTAAATTGACTTATCTACAGTCTCATAGTTGTGAATCATTAAATGGTATGTTTGCAAGCTGTGCCAAAATACAAAAGCATCTCTCATGCAAGTGATATGCCCTAGATGAGTTCAGAACTGGGCGGCATTGCTGATAGTTATTTTGAGAAATCAAAGGGACTTTTGGAAGTAGCAGACCAGCGGCATGTTCATCATATATCATATAATGCAGGCACTACTCACATGCTGCTGGTGGCATAGGAAAGCCTCCAGTTGCACTTTATAAATTAACAATTGTGCTGCAACTGTTGTTAGTGGGAAGAAATAAAGATACCGTGGAGCTGAACCAATCAGGGCAATTAAGAGACTAGATTTATTCAATGCAGTGTTTTAATCAAATATTTAAACAAACCAATAGTTAATTTCAGAGGGCCAGTTTCATCCCTGGTATAAATCCACTGGCTTTACTCAATGTTCCCATGTACTGAAGTACATTTGTACTAAAGTACACATCTAAGTATTTTGAAGTACTTTACTTACATGTATTTAAGTACTTTAAATATTCTGTATGCAGAAATGTAAGTACATATTAAAGGTACTTAAAGCATAAGTAATTATTTTTTATCTGCAAGTACTTTTTCAAAATGTTTTTTTTAAACAATCAAATCCCATCTGCAGGAGGATATGTTCAAGATAATGCTGTTACGGAAGAAAATACTTATTTTCGTGGAATGATATCTTGACTGGACATAATACTGTAATCTATATGTATGCATACACACATATATGTATAATGGAAAGAATTTTAAAATTTATTTACATTTATAAAAGATTTTTTGCATTGTTATTCCATGCTTATTTGTGTAGATGAATAAAATTTACTTATTGCTCTTTTTTTCCCGCTTCCAATATGTGCTTATATTTTTTAGGTAGTTATCCATATGTTGACCAGACAGTTGTAGGGAATAAGGGAGCTGAAAGTACATGCTGTTGTACTTTTACTTGTGCTTTTAAATACATAAGTGCATACTTGTACTTACAAGTATTTCTGTAATTGAGTGCTTGGCACATGTACTTATGGCCTTTTTATCAGTACTTATGGCTCACTGGCTTTAATGTAGCTACATCAAGGATTAATTTAGTCCATAAGGATTCCTTTTAACACAGTTTACTGTAGTTGGTTCTTCTGTATTGGCTTCCATGATCAATGAAATGAAGTTTTGTATGAGCATTTTAAAAAGGTTTAATTTTCAAAATGAAAAAAATTATGTGCCGTAAAAGTGTCATTGCTACAGAAAAATATTTTTCATTGCCATGGAAGAACAGAAGGGAGACAATGAGAACAAAAACTCCTCTGCATATGTGTGAGTGAATATATATACAGACAGATGTATGCATACACACAATTGTGCATACAAATAATCTGGCAGGAAAATAGAAAAAAATAGAAATTGCCTCAAAACCAAAAGACCTTTCATAGAAGCTTTTATATTTCTTTTTCCATTTTCTGAATAGCTCTAATATGTCTGTGCATTCCTGTGTGTGTAACATACACACACACACACACACACACACACAAAAAAACCCCTCCCTAATTCATATTTTGCTAAATGGCAGCCTGTATAATCTGCATGGAAAATTGCCAGTCTCCTCACCTCCCAGCAAAATTTTAACAGCAGATGCTGGAGAGGCGGGTCTAATGTTACTAAGACTTCGTTATTTTTATAAGCTATACTATATTGTACATGCTAGTGTGTGATAAAGTATTATAATAAATGACGAAACTAAACTGCAGTTGTCAAACTAAGTTCACATAGTACATTTCAGGATGCATTATCCTTGTTCTGTTATTGAATTTATGCAATTACTGATTTGCAAAATTCAGCAATATGCAATGGGTATTCCAGATAATCTCCTCAAGTCCTTACCTGTGCAGTGGATCAATCACCTTTGGAGTAACACCCATGGAGGTGTTAGCGAGAAGCAATCCTGTGCATGCCTGAGGGAGAGCATAGGGACTGGGACTGCAGTCTGTCCCTGCACTGATTCCTTGTATCCTTTCCCTCCCACACAAACCCACGGAGGAGCCAGCTACTACCTGGCTCTATACTTCCATTTTGGCATTTAAATTACCTCTGATATGTATGTGTGTCAAGCCTGAATTTGCATTGACCCATGCAGGATTTGCTTGCACAGTTGCACAGGTGCTTGCTCACTTCCACTTGCATGCACAAATTCAGGATTTGAACACACAACTCAGAAACCTTTAGAAAATTTTACTTTACAAAGGTTTTTGTTTGTTTTTTGGGGTGCAAATGACTTTGTGGTTAAGTCATTGGACTGGACCTCAGAAGATTTGGCTTCAATTCCTGGCTTTTCCATAGATTTCTTGTGTGACCTTGGGCAAGTCACTTAATCTCTCTGTACCTCAGTTCCACATCTGTAAAAGGGTGACAATAGTACTTCTCCCATCATTTGTCTGTCTTGTCTATTTAGTCAAGAAGCTCTTCTGGGCAGGAGCTATCTTTCACTGCGTTTGTACATGCCCAAGCACAGAGCTCAGTTGGGGAGTCTAAGCTCTACTATACACCTTCAGTAAATAATAACAGCAACCACAAGACTTGTGCCAGCATCTGCAATTGAATTGCAAGTGCAAATCTCAGTACTTTGCCTGGATCTGACAGTGGACACAAGTTAGGAAGTTAAAGGCTCACATACTTATTGCTGCTACTAATTTTTGCAGGTGCAAATTTTACAGGTAGCCTCAGAAAAGGGGGTTGGGCCACAAACCTTCAAAAACTTACCTCATAAAGGTCTAACTACAAGAAGCAGCCAATCCGTGTCGCTGTGTAATTTGTCTGTTTTGTTTTTAAAGCAATAATGATGAGCTATATTGACCCAGACATTAAACTTTTTGGAATTCAATGACTAATGTGACACAATACATTGTAGCTGGAGGAGTGAAAAGAAAAATAGGAAGGAAGAAAGAAAGAGAGAAAGTTCATTCATTGGTTAGACTAGATCCCCCCTTAACCTGCTAAAAATCAGCCCTCCTGTTGAGAAAATGGGCATATTAACTAAATTGCATTGTAGGGACAAAATACTTCATATATTCCATAATCTGAGGGACAGGGGGAAGAGCCACTGTTCAGGAAAATGGTACATGAAAAGCCATTGCTTCCTTCAGGATACACGGCAAAATTTACTGTGGGGACGGGGACCAAATTCTTCCTTTTATAACCATCATAATCCACCAGAAATAATATATAATTCCTTGTAGCTGCACGGCTGTCTCACAGATGGATGGTGTAATGTGTTCCCTTCCTTCCCATATTCCCCCCTCCCCCATCTTTTCCTCCACTCACTGGAAGTTCCTGTAATTGTCACTTGGTAATGTATATTCCAGCACATGGCAATACAGAGGTAATGCTGCATGCTTGTTTTGCACTATAAATGATGTGTACTGCCTTATGTCACAAACAGTAAATCCTTTATACCAAAAGCCTGCTCATTTTCACACCATTCGCTTGTTCGGTAACAGTTGTCCAGATTTTTTAATTCAGCCCTTTACACTAATCCAGCAACTGCTGGTTTTAGACAGGTGCAGGGATCAAACGGGCTCAACAAACTAAAACATCTGGCCTGAAAATGATAATAGGCCCTTTTACTCTCCAATTCAGAGGAGGAATGTGAAGTTTTCGAATGTTAAATCATGCAATTAGCCCCTGTAATATTCAGTTGTAGAAAGAAAGAAACAATAGCATTTCCTCTGTTCAGTTAGGTTCAGTGGTGTCGCTGGGTCGCCTCACAAAACCGCCATTCTAAGATTTAGAAGAACACAAGCTGACCGAAAAAGGTGCCAGACAATTATGTATTAAAAAAGGGGTTTTGCCTTAACAATATTAGGGTTCAAATGTGCCATTAGACACAGCCCAGCATTGGGGACCAAGAACCAACCCAAGGGCAGCTCCAGGAAGTAGTTGTGCCTCAGGGAGGCAGATTGGCTGCGCGAGCTTGCTCATGTGAAGGATACACCATTCGTTTGGACTGTGCACTGACCCTCCCTCATGTGCAGGGGCTGTGCCCTTCCTCCCCTCCCTAATTTGAGGCACATGAAGGGAGCAGTCACCGTGACCCCACCTCCCCCCACAAGCATGGGGCGTGCAATCAGAGCTAGCCAAACGTCAACATTTTTCATCAAAAAATGTTTCCAATTTTGGACCTGCTCTAACTGCAATTCTGACTGGCCCTGTGCAGGATGTGCAGAGTAAGGCAGCTTCTGACCCTCTTCCCGCAAAGCTATGGGAGGGCTGGCCACCCACCTGGTCTGGTGAAGAGTGGGAAGGATTTGGCCCTGAACCAGTACTGATCCAACACTACAACCCAGCATTAGCAGACACTCTATTGCTCGGAGGGGCTGCTTTGAAAGTGATGTATAAAATCGAGGTCCTGGCTAAAGCTGACGAAAGGACAACAATTCCAGTTTCGTGGCAACTTGCAAGGTTTCGCCTTTTTCTTTCTTTTTTTTTTTTTTTTGTATCACACTGGATGTTTTTTAATGTTTTTGTGACAACTGAACAGTGTTAAAATGTCCATTTGAGGGTCAAAACTTGAGCTTTTCAATCCTGGAAGAAGTGAGGGGGTGAGGATGTGGCCTGGTGGTTGAGGAACGGCAATGGGCTGTCATAGACCCATGTGTAAGTCCCTGCTTTGCCTGATTCAAAGCAGGGTTGTTCCACCCTCGCCACACGAACGCCTTAACCACAAAATTACAGAAAGTCACAGAGTGAGCCTCAAATAAAATAACAAACACAAACAACATCAAAATAGAAACATTTTGGCTTCAATTACATTTCTTTGAATAAAAAATGTTCTGATCAGCTTTAGTCCTGATCCTTTATAATCACTGAGTATTTTGTAAGAGTAAACACCTTAACACAGCATCTAAGCCAAATTATAATCTGGGTAGTTCTGCTCTGTCCAAATGTCTCCTGGCACTTTCTGTTTAACCTGACATTCTTCTCTTGGAATTTCGTGGCTCACACACAGAACTGGAAGCCAAAAGACCTGGATTCTGCTCCCAGCGCTGACACAAACTTTCTTTGTACACTGGGCAGCTCATGTGCGACCAGATTTTCAAAAGCGCTTGGGGCCCAATTATCAATTGTTTAGCACTCACAATTGGGCCAGATTTTCAAATATCCTCAGCTCCCCTTCTTCAGCACCCAAAGTGCCAATCTCTTCTGAAAATCTGCCCTCAATTCCAGATGCTGAGCTCTGTTGAAAATGCTGTCCTTAATCTCTCTTTGCCTCAGTTTCCCCATCAGTAAAATGGGGATCATAATACTAACCCACTTTGCACCTGTGTTGTGAAGGATCCAAAGGAAACCTTAAAGATGCTGATTTAAGGTAGAACCCAGCCAAGAGACATGCCTCGGGGGGGAGGGGGCTACACATATATTCCCTCTTTGACTCCACTCTTTCATGTGTAACTCATGTTTGCCATGAGGAAAAATGTTGTATTTTCTTCCCACATTCCCAGTATTCCAGGGACAAGCAATACAACCTTAAAAAATCAGAATTCACTCAGACAGGCACATCTGAAACATAGTCTTTGGGATTGAGTATGGCACGAGATAAGATCCAAGGCAATGCTGCATATTCTAATCTCTATCTCTACATCAATTTAAAAGCCGCAATAATCCTGACTGGTATTCAATGTCCATTCTGATACTTACCCTGCTTATTGGATCTATCTTAGCCAGTCTAGTTCCTCAAATCAGGGCTGGTAAAAGGGATTGATATGCCCAGCAGGAGATGAAGCAGGGACCTCAGCACTCACAGATTTCCCCAAATTTCTATAGCTGATTTTCCATCTATTCAGACATGCATGGCGATGCTAAGTGGGGGTCGACTACCATATGCTAAATTGTCGATCAGAGGCACAAGTGACATCTCCAGATTGAAGGTATGTGATATAAATGGGGGCGATTTTCAAACAAGTTTAGCATTACCTCAATAACCAGAATGACCTCAAGCGGCATCTTCTGGGAAGTGGCACAGGGCAGAAAAGGTGAGGGGACCAGACCAAGTTTTTCAAATGCTGGGCTGAGGTACTCATCAAGGGTCTTAATTCCTTCCAGACAGAGCTACTTGGCCCTCAGTCTAGGCAAAAGAGTTCACTCTGTGGAGTTAACTCAAGCTGTGGGTGGGTACACAGAGGATCTGAGTTAAAAATGCAGGGACCTCTGGCAGAGATCGAAGATAATAGTAGCTGAACTCTATGGTGCTGTGGGATGGGGTGAATGCAGAATAGTAGCTTAGTGCCTCAGATCTGACTCCTTCTCAGGGATGAAATGGTTCTGATCATCACCACCACCCATATCAAGTATCAGTGGGATAGGACAGAGAGACATCGATCAGATGAAGAGTGATGCTTCATGAGCTGATAACACTCCGGCCACACCCTGGTTATTTGTACTTTCTCTAGAAATCAGATAAAATGTTGGAAGGGGGCCTGAGATCTCCAAAATATGTTGAAGAGAAATCCCTTTGAAATCATGCACAAGGACAGATGAAGGATACCTTGATCTTATTTACTACCTTTATCTACCTTCAGCACTGGAAGCTAAGAAAACCCTTATGATCATTGAATGAAAGGCACACGTATAAGGGCAAAGTGCTATTTTATTATATATGTATATATCTGAATTAGACTAAATCCAGTAAATGTTGTGACTAGGGCCAAGATTCTCAAGGGTATTTATACATCTAGCTCCCCTTGATTTCAAATGGAAGTTAGATGCCTAAATAACTTTCAGGATGTCTTCCTGAATGCCTTCCTGGGGATGTGTTTGCTAATAATAAATGTTTCTTTAGTTTGATATTTGAGGTGATATTTTTCCATATACAGATAGAGAAGCCAGAGCAGGCTGCACACAGCATTTATATTCCACTTATATGATGTACTCAATCAAGGTTGCTCCGATATTAAATAAAAAAATATAACTGAACAATTATCATTCACTTGTTTTTACTATTGCAGATAAATGCTACTCTAACATGGCAGTAGTACATATCACCTCAGGGCCATGTGACAAACACGGTATGCACATGCTTATTCCAGATATGTTCTACATTCAGAACTAATGGCTTGAGGTTTGTTTACTAAATTTAAAGGCATTTGAATTCACCATCATTAATGAAGGAAGCCTCACAACCCTGCTGGCATGGTGATACAGGAGAGGTCACATAGTTTAAAGAGCATCATGCAGGAAGTTTGTGGCAAAAACCAGGAATAAAACATAGGTTCCCTCACTACTAGTCTAGTGAGGAAAAGGATCCTAATTTGCTCAGATGAGCTAAACTTTCCATTTATATCTGGTCATACAAAAGCTACTGTACATGTTCCAAAAAAAAAAAAATGGTATGACAAATATGAGCTGATATAAGCACTTTGGAGGAAAACAGGGCTATTGGCCTCTGACAAATAAATTACAGTTTTCTACCCACAAAAATGAGAACATGCCTTGATTCACGATTGTGTAGCTCTTACTAAAGACCACCAATACAGAGCCAATCCTGACATTTACAACATGCATGCATCCCCCAGAGACCACTTGATGTCACTTGGGCTCTGTGTGGGCGCAGTAGACCACACACATGTTGCATATTGCAAGATCGTGGCCATATTTAAACATTGGCTACTAGTGATGGGTGTAAAAGGCAACCAAACCAAGGATCCTCTCTTCCGTTGCTGATCTAGGATAAAAACTACCCTTTTTCTAATGTTCTGTGTGTATTTCTGAGGGGTCTCATTCATTCTGACAGCTCTGCCACTCTGTTACTTGTCTGTTTAGAAATGTAGTCGCTGGCCTCATGAATCTTCAGTTCAAATGCTTACTTTTAGTACAGTAAATCCATCCTATATGTCTCTGTTATAAATAGAATACTGCCACCACCTCTTGTAGGAGCACTTTAAATAGCATGCCTTTTCCCACCTATATTTAGCTCTTCAGCCACAGTAACATATCACCACACCATTACATGCCCACGGTAATGTCATCCAGGATGACATCACCAAATATAAACACTGGAGCGCTGCAGAGAAGGGTTGCGCCTGTTGCTCAGCTGAAACCTGCCGCGTCTGTGTTCAGGAGAAAAAAGAAGAGCCCTTGTGGCCTAGCATTTGCAAGTGCTACTTTGCAAAACTCCCACACAAATACAAACCCTAATGTTCCCTCTCCACATCATACACCCTCAGACACATTTTCAAGCACCCAGAGCTGGGGGTTCGATTTTCAAAAGCGCCCGGCACTCTTTTCGGCACATAAAGTAGTAAGCAGCTTTTCAGAAGCACACAGCATGCTGTTTTGAAGAGAGAGTCATAGACTCAAAGGCTTTAAGGTCAAAAGGGACCATTATGATCATCTAATCTGACCTCCTGCACAACGCAGGCCACAGAACCTCACCCACCCACTCCTGCAATAGGCTTATGACTGAGTTATTAGATGGACATGGAATTAAACTCCCTTATCACTCTAAGGGTATGTACGCACTGCCTTCGGCAGGTGTGCACTTTGAATGGCTAGCTCACTTAAAAATAGCAGTGAAACCAAAGCAGTATGTTGGCATAAAGATGCTTTATACTGGTATAATCATTCCCAGACAGTCAGGAGAATAACTATCCTG
The DNA here is from genome assembly GCF_026122565.2 of Emydura macquarii macquarii. Taxonomy (NCBI): domain Eukaryota; kingdom Metazoa; phylum Chordata; order Testudines; family Chelidae; genus Emydura; species Emydura macquarii. The sequence goes on from NW_027131283.1 coordinate 12,455,009, forward strand.
GTATAAGGCACCTTTATTGGGCAAGTAACTTCAGCTCTCTGCCTCGGTTTCCCCATCTGAAAATGGGGATGATACTGACCTCCCTTTGTTTAGAGATTTACTGACAAAAACACTATGTAAGAGCTAGATATTATTATACTAGTATAACTGCATCCCCACTACGTGTTCTACTGGTGTAATTATATTGGTTAAAAAAAAATCATACCCCTCTCTGAAATATTTTTACCAGTACATGAACTGGGCTCAGTTTCCTGAAAATATTACTGAGAGTTAATGAAACCACAGATCACATCCTAAGCACAATAAAGATTTAATACTCCCTTGAATACTGAGCTATTGGGCCACCTAAAATGCCTAGTAATGACATTTGGCCTGCTAGAGAATGGGCTGCTGGCATCAGAGACAGAGATGGCACATGCTTTTCTTTCAACAGCAGGTACAAAGAGTGCCACTCCTGCTCATATTGAGAAGTATTTTACTCCATGTTGAATTCAGTAATTAGTGTTTTACCATTTCAATTTGAAACTGAACAGAAAGGAGGAAAGATGTTCTCCCTCTTCTCCAGACTGCTTTGTGTTTGCTGTCATTAGATCCATAGGCCAAGATTTATTTGGAATACCTCAACTTTCCGGTGTTCAGCTTGAGACAATTCAGCACAAAATTCCTTTCTTCATCTTTCACACGTCTCGGACATATGAAATGTTGTAGTTAAAGCATAGGACGCAGAGTGTACATGGATAGCTCGTGCTGTGTGACTTTGAGACCTACTATTTTGGGAAAGTCACTTCACCTTTCTGTGCCACAGTTACTCCATCTATCCGATAGGAAAAATAACACATACTTCGTCCATGTGGAGCTGTGAGGCTTGATTCATTTATGTTGGAAAGTGCTTTGAAATCCTTGGATGGAGGGCACTGGAGAAGCGTAATAGGATGACCACAATACTAGTAAGTCATCGTCACCCATTTAGTGAAAGCTTCTTTGAGTAATAATGCAGACCTATTGCTGGATTAACACTCCCGTTCAAATTTGATAGTGCCCTTTATACAGGATTTTCATTTGTATTCACAGAAAAACATAAATAAGTGCTCAGACTGGCCAATCTATTTCCCCTATAACTGGCAGCATTCACAGTCACTTCATTGTACGAAATAATGTCTTGTTTTCTCCTCCCTTTATCTTGCTTGTGCCTGACCTTCCATTAAAAGTTGCTTGGAAACTGCTTAGAGAACAGTCAGTGGTGCTTCTTATTGATATCTTCCTTTTGTGCTTTCTCTGCTATTCTGTCTTTTTTATTCCTTTCTAGATGCTTTTTAAGCTAAAAGAAGATGAAAAGAAGCCTAAGAACCAAAGCCTAATTTATTTTTTTATTTTTTTGCATAAAAGGAATGAAAACACCAACCTTCCCCTATATATGTTGACACACTAGAAGAAGAAAGAAATACGCTCCTAATAAAGGTTCCAGCAGGTCTTTTCCTTATATGTTTTTCATCAAGTGCTTTACACATTCTACCCAGCACCTTGGTAATTAAAAATTGGAGCTACAAAGTAAGTCATTTTCTCCAAATCTACCTCACAATCACTGCTGTACATAAGTGGCAGACAACAGCTATATAGTATCCATTTTATCAGAGCGGCATTGTAAGGCCAGTGTACGCTCTTTGCTACTAGAAATATGTACTCTGGAGAACCAGAGGATTAGCAATAGGACAATAACCTATATACTTTGTATATGAAATAACTGTGACATCTGAGATACAGATGAGTGGTAACTGCTGGTAGATGATGGCTTTTAATGTCAGACACTGTAGCTGAAAATGTCAAGGCACATACCCAGAAAGTCAGCTTAGAAGAGTGTTGTGATTTCAAGACCATGGTAAACTCTCCTGTGAGATGCTAAGTGCCTCCAGAAAGGTACTGAATAGAGCTGGCTGACATTTTTAAAATTTCTAAATGTTGAAAAAAAATTGGTTAAAATTTCAAATTGGGGGGAAAGTGGGGGAAAATAGATTTTTGTGTGTGTGTGTGTGCGTGCACGCTATGCTGAATGTTCTCTGCTTCCACTTAAGGTAATGAGAACTGAGGAAACACGCCCACGATTAGGCCCCATCTGTCTATAGTGTTTGTCTTATCTAATTGCTGAAACCACTACTACTGTTCTAAAAACCAGAATTAGGCTGGAAGAGAAGGAGGGGTGCTGCCTATTAAATTATTTACTTTCACATGGTACTCTGCTAATATTAAAGTAGGTACAGTGAGCTATCAAAATACCGAGTCCAGGCCTGTACTTTGTCCTACTGAATTAAGTAGCAAAACTCCCAAAGACCTCAATGAGGGTAGGATCAGGACCTCAGTGTGCAGCAATGGACACTAGAGCATCTCCCTATGATGTTATACTATGAAAGCTTCTTCTATGAAGCTTCCATGTGAACTGTGAACATCTTATTCTATTTATTTGTCAACTTCACCCCACCCTGGCCTTCTTGTTTGCCACATCCACGTGCTACACCTTGTCTTTCAGATTGTAAACTCTTTGGGGCAGCGACTGTCATTTATTCTATGTTTTTACAGGGCCATCATTTGCTATGGGGAATGGAGGGCAGGTGCCCCTCCCAGATTTTTTGTCAGTCTTTATGCTTCTTTATATCTTCCACTTCCTCTGACATCCCCATCCCCCTCCCCGACTTTGGACTCAGTCATTAGGAAAGCAATAATTGCCTAGTTTTCTTCATGTATGATGCCATTTGTGACAGACGTAGCCTTATCTATAGTTATGGGTTACTTTAACCAATTACCCACCCCAAGGTGAGGGTTTGCCCTTTATTCTGTGAGAGTTCAGCCCCCGAGATCGACTACAGTAGAGAAGTTATCAACAGAAGGTATACAACAGAGACTACATAGTTCTCTTGCTAATAATTACTTTTATTAATCAACCAAACACTGTAATCTCATAAAGGAGAGTGAGATCAGTAGAGAATGCATAATATTTGCATTACTAACAACATGCCTCACCATCATCATCATCACCTCCAAAAGTGGTCATAATACTGGCACCTCCCGCACCCCGCCACCATCAAAGTAAGCAGGCCAGGATACAGATTTTATAATATGCTGGCAGATGCCCACTGGGGTTCATACGTATTTATGACATTTTCAACTCCATTTCCTTGTTTGAACTTCCGCACCCTACTCCTTTGGGGTGTCCTGTTTTTCATGGGCTAAACACATTAGTTCCCCTTATAGTCATGAACATTTACATCACCTTATCACCATAGCAATAGGTCTTACCTTACCTTAAAGAAGTCTCTAACATTTCACCCCAGGTACCAATGGTCATCTTGTGGTGTCTACTGTCTATGCTTAGACTTTATTATCCAAACTCAGCAGTCATTTTCAAAACAGCCACCTATGACAAACATAAATACAAGCTCAGCAGATTTATTATTAACTTACTTATGCTAATTTATCCTAAACTCTAAAGCCTAACCTGGCTAAGATAAATATTTTACAGGCCTAAGGCCTGTAGACCCTTTGGTACAACATTAAATTAATACTTATATTTCATCTCTATGTCCTATATAAATTTGATACCTTTTATCCTTGGCTACATAGAGAATGTTCTATGTGCTGAGACAACTTCTCCCACACCCCTGATTTTTTTTTAAATGACATCCCTATTTGCACAGCACCTAGAGATGCTACCTTGCTGTAGCCTTTAGGCCTTACCACACTATAAAGATTAAATAATAATAATAATAATATACTATAGATTTTGATAATATCAAAGGCAATGATAAATTCACAAATTATTCCTTTCCAGTTTTCTTTATGGAATAAATCCAAAAATAGTACCTCAACCTCCTGACTAACATGTAGAAACATTTAGCATGGAACATGTAGCAGCATTTGTGGGCGTGGCCTGAGAGATTCCAAGTTTTAATCACACATAATGGGACTTCATTTCTGGGAACTCTGCATATCATCTTGGTCCCATAGAAGTCAATGGCAAAACTTCCATCAGCTTCAGCGGAACCAGGATTTCACCATGCTAATACAATATAGGTTCTCTTTCCCCTCTACCCAACCTAATGAATATGTAAACACAATCAATGATGGAGAAGTATAGCTTCTTGAAGCTATGTTGTATTTTAAAGACATTTACCCCTCTAGATTCTGAGCTTTCCATGACTTTCCCAGTCCTGCTCATGAGAAAACAGAAACATTATAACCATGACTGGAAGTTCTTTCAATATTCTTCTTTCGAAACCATGATGATTGAAGGTTTTATTTGTCCTATCAATATTTCCTGATATATTTATTTGTTCTATCTGTATTTCCTCACACCACTGATCAACACATTTGCAAGGATGAGTATGAAGCATGGGATATTGGCAGGAAAAACTAACTTTTGATCCCATGCTCACACTTCCAGGACTGTTGCAACTACAGCCATTGCTTACATAGAAAGTAAAAGCATTTAATCTATGAGTTATTTAATAAGATTTAGTAAGTGGAATCAAGAAGGAGCCAGTACCATGTGACCAGCCAGTTCTCCTTCCACATATTACCAGCAACTGTTCTTCAGATCCCCAGTGATCAACATGCTTGAACTAAAGCCCTGACAGTGAACACTCATTTTTGCTACTTTTGATACTAACATAACTCATTTTTCAGTCTTTGCAAGAACCATTATGAAATGTCTCTGACTGGATTTCTCATCGTTACAGTCTGACGGGTTTGCACCCTGAAGATCAATGTCAAGACACATTCAAACCACAAAGATGTCAGCATCTGTGATCAGCTTCCAGCCTGTCTCAAACCAGGAGTTCTGCAAAGGGACCACATGGCGTTCTCTGCATATCTTTCCATAGTACTATTCCTTGGACTTATCCTCAAGATAGGAGTCAAGGTTAGACCTATCGGTGTTACAGAACCTATTTGTGGGTGAGGAATGCCCCAACTCTTCTGATCCTAGCTATTTTATTTTATTTTTAGGATAAGTCTATTTTTGTTCTCTTCTTCTTCCATCACACTGCTCAATCCCTCAGCTTGCTTAAATCTATCTGGAATTTCTCACAATTCTACTTTGCTTTTACTAGCCTATGGTCGGCAGATCTCACCATATCACTGGCCTGAATCATTTAGAATCAGAACCAACCATGTCTTGAGCTCAGCTAGAAAAAGAGCTTTTCTGTTATTTACATAGGACTGAACCGAAATTCTCCTGACAACACCAGCAATGGCGCCTCATTCCTTTTCTATTTTTTCCAAAAACCTGTTGACTGCAACACTACATGAAAATATAATTTTGATATATGTCCACCTATCGAAAAATGTATAGATCCAGGATCTGCTCTTATGGGAGTAACTGGGGGCATTGCTATTGGTCAGGCCCAAAATATAAGTAATCTCTGCCTCACAGTTTTAATGAAAGCAAAACAAAAAACCATTGCACAGTACATTAGATGATTTGCACAGCATTTTGTAGATATGTAGGTGTGTATATAAAGTAGGGAAAACATTTGGTTTGAATTTAGCAGCCTTTATATTCATTTTAAATAGTTTTCTAAATAGATCAGATTCATTCAGGTATCTGAGTCAGACTTGTTCAGAGACCCCAGAAACAGGAAATCCATCTAGCAAAGGAGGAGTTGTCGCAGTGCAAGGTGTCCTCAATCTCTTCTCCAGCCAAGGGTCAACGGGCAGACACCAAAGCCTCTGCCAGGTGACTTCTATGTACCTCCCACCCTCCCCAAAGACAGTCAGACTGCTCTCCTCCAGAGGTAATTTTCTCCCCTAGAATACAGGAGGCTAGCCTGCTACAACAAGATACAGTTTCCACCTCATTCTGCTGCTGAGATGAATCTGACCCAGTGTATTTCTATCTCCTTAACAGAAATAAGGGATCCCCTTGGGCTGGGATAAGAGAAAGGAAGTGGAAACACCTCAGGGAGCACACAGAGGAGAAAAAGGAATGGAAGTGGGAAAATAGCTGCACCTAAACTGACATCCTCTTCCAGCTGTTTTGTAGGATTATTATAAAAGCCAATTCTCAAGGGAAGTCATACAGAGGCCAGTTAAACTCATTTCTTTACATTTTAATGTACACAAAAATAAGAAAAACCACACACAGCAAAATGGCAGACTCCTGTTCAGGTGTGTACCTTCAAGTTTGAGATCTGCAAATTTGTTGTCAGCTGCTGGACAGTTCTTTCTCCATGTGGCTCAGTACCTCTGAGCTTCACCCCGTTTCTCACTCTCTCTGTCCCCCCATTTCTGCACTCTCAGCTTTCATCAGAATGGTGCCAGACTTACTCCGAGGGGCCAGGCCCTTTCTCAACTTCTTTTCACCCAGACCCCTGTTTCTGTGTAATGCAAGTTCTAGCTCAGTAGTGCCAAGAGCTGTTGCATGGTGCGTCTGGTATGTGCAGCCCTGTGAGTTTTCTGCAGCCGCCTCAAGTTTTTAGCCTGTTCCCGCACAAGCTGGTGGGTGCCAGCCCATGGGTTGCTGCTCACTGACTTCGCTATCCCCTAGTCCCAGTAGTTAGTGCAGTCTCTGGGACTATCAATTGGCATGGCCCTGGATGCTTTGTGCAGCCGTGGCCAGGACTGAGCATGCAGTCATTTGCATGGTGCTTGGACTGTGCTGGCTTTCACTGCCTTACTTGTGGGGCAAGGGGTTCTATCATGCTGGCTTGATGTGTTGCATGGCAACTTGGATGGCTGCTGTGATGTCAGAGAACGTCGCGGCAGGGAAGTGCCAGGGACTGCCCTTTCATACACCATTGCTTACGAGCCCTCCTCTTCCCTTCCATTCAAAACACTACGGAATAAGGTGAGGTTTTTTTTTTGGTCCCTTTATTCTAGAAACACACCCAATTCCTGATTTATGCCCCTCACTTATGCCCTGTCCCAGATAAGACCATGTGGATCCCCCTCAGAGCTTCACCCAGTTACACCACTGGGGTACCTAGTTGCGCCTGCCTTACGGAGCAGGCTGCCTTTTCCGGTTCAGCAACATTTGGCTGAAAAAATGTGAGGAGGATGAAATTTAAAATCAGCCCCTGCATTTGGAAACAATAGTTGTGGGCTTCTCTGCACCTGTGTGTATTACAGCGCCACAGTTCAGATAGTTTCCAGTTCAGATACAGAGCCTGTCTTTTCTGAGAGAAAGTGGCGTTGGAAACCACAGTGGGTGAAGTCAGCGAACAGCCTTGTGAATCAGGCTGCGTACTCCATGCTTCTATTATTTGCATGTACAAGGTTCTTTGAACTCCAACTTTAGGTATCCCTCCTAATTAATGATCATTCCAGCTGTTTTCAAAAGCTATTGGATTTTGATTAGCCAACAAATAAAGATGGCGTCATTTTCTTCTCTGGGCACATAGCTCCCGGTCTCCTTAGCAGTTAATTGAGTAGGTGAATAATAGTGACCTCCCACTAACCGGCTGCACAGGGAGAGTGATGACTGCTTGGTCACCAAGAGAACTTCACTGACATTAAACAACACTAGGCAAATTTGATCCAAAGACAAGAAGAGAATCCACATCAATGTTTCCTGCTGCATCCAGACCTGACATTTCCTGTGCAGGTGTTGCCATGAAAGCACTGTGCACAGCCTTTCTTTGCCATGAATACTTCAGCTTGCTCCTCTTCTCATATCTTGTTGATCAAGTGGTTACAATAAGGAAATACGGACAAAAGCTTTTTGTTTTTTCTTAACTGAATGGGCCAATTTTTGCCCTCATCTAGACCCATCATAGCTCCCCTGAAGTCAGTGGAGTTGCTTGAGCTCAGCTAAAGGTAGAATTTGGCACAATATCTAGATCTGTCCTTATTTTTATTTGTCATCTAAAGAGTGATGTGCATTTCCTCACCACTTCAACAACCTTATTACTAGATGTGTGCATCTTTCGTTCCTTTTATATTTATTGCTTAGTTCATAAAACCTACACTAATACAACATTACAGTTGTAAAGTAAAATGATCCAAAGTCAAGAAATAGTTCAGTTATGATTGCACGGGCAACCTTATCTCAGCCCTCTTGTGCATATGTATTAAGATTTACTATGTGAATATGTGATAAAGCAATATTATACATATTTTAAAAAATAAAGACTTAAGATGCACATTTGTAATATCTTATAGTAATGTATACAATTCTGCATATGGGAAAGAGCACATGGTAATACAATCATGCTATTTCTCAGATTAAACAATATAATACGCAATTTTTTCCTATACATTTAGATATATATGTATAGTGTTATGCATTACTTGTTACAGTATATAATAATGAATTATAGTGCATTTTATAATATTAGATAAAAATGAACACAAAAGGGTTATGAACACAGACAAATCAAAACGTGATTTTGGATGTGAATGAATAGGTTTGGAAATTTTTTCTCACTGTTTTCAGTTCTAATTGAGACCCTCAAACTAGAAGTGTGTCAAACTTCAGTAATGAAATCAGGCAAAACAAGCCTGATTTCAGTTTTGTTACATCTTTATGGCAAAGGCGGATCATGTTTCACATCTATCTCGGCTGATCTATGCTTTCAGCTGAAAGCTATGGGATAAAGTTGTTGGTTTAGGCTGGGTCTCATTGGAACTCAAAACATAAAGCAAAACTGAAGGAATGAGAACTCACACAAGTTGAAACTGAAGGAAAGGTTCACAGAAAACCAAGTGTCCCACAGCTCTTCATATCATTTGTCATCATGTCTTACCTCTTGTTAAACTAAAAGTGACCAGCAGGTGTACTAACCCACTGAATCATCTATTTTTCTTTGTTGGGCTGTTTTAATTCTGAAGAGTTTTCAAAAAAAAAATAAAAAAAAAAATTTGAAAACAACATTCTTTATCTACCATTCAACTAGGAAACAAACGAATGTTAAACAACAACTCAGATCTCTACAGTAGAATGTTTTTACCCATATATAATGTACATGGCAAGAATATATATTGATACAAAAAATGTGTAATGGTTTTGGACAAAACAACGATATACAGGGACAGAAGCTGATATCACTTGCTCCAGTGTAAATCTACTGACTTTACTGGCCCTACTCTGAAGTTACACTGATGGAGTTGAGATAAGAATCAGGCCCAGAATCTGTTTACACTACAGATTTTATTCTATTCAGGTACTTATACTGTGCCCATCATGATGTGCCCACCCAAGCATCTGCCTACAGGACATCTGGTGCAAAGTTTGCAATATTTTGGCATGCCTGGTGCAGTGTTTAGAAGGCTTGTGCTTGGAAACTATGTATTAACATGCTAATCTCTATTCAGTATTTTGTCTGGTCTGTGCATATGGAAGTTGAATTTGTTGTATAATGAAGTCAGTAGGGATGGAGAGTGTTTGGTGCATTTCTAAAGACCCCTAATACTACAAGGATTAGGCCCTTATGATTTACTTGCTTGGGAAGAAACCTGAAGAAAGGCTGAAGAAAAGGGATCAATGTGTTAAGAGGTAGAACGCAGATGCATAAGCTAAAAGAAGGAAGGTTTGTCCGCATGTGCTGCATTTGAGTTCTCTTGGCCTTGGAATGTACTAAATAAGTCTTTGTAAACAGAACTGTCTACATAAAGGACTGAGTATAACCAAAGTGTGTTCAGTGTTCTTAAGTCAGCTCTTTAGCCTTTCAAGGGATGAAAGGTGTTTTTATCACTAGCTCCAGGCAAGATGCAGAGGCCAAAGCATTAGAACCTAGTGGCTTAATTTTTAAAAGCTAACACATCAGATCTGCAGTCATTCAATGAGCAAAAATATTTTAAACACACTATGGATTTCTTTCATTAGTTAGTTAGTTCTGTTTGTTGAATTGTAATAATTTCACAGCACCCAATCAGAAAAGCTCTAGACATTTTCAGGGAGACTACAGGACTGGAAAACACTATAGTTCGTGCTGTCTAGGTTTCTGCTCAAATGTATTAAATGTAATGTAGTAAGCCGATTACAGAAATATTTGATTTGGGTAGCCCAGTGATCTAATAATATTGCCGTGCAGCAAGCTTAGACTGAGTCCTCAGTTTGCTTTCTCATCCCTGGGGAGTAGGAAAGCACCTTGCATTACTTCCTAATGACTTCCTACCGCCAAATGAAGGAGCAGCATTGACAGACTCCAGAGGGAGCCATCTCCAACCCTTCTCACTAGAAAAAAGGGTATTTTGGTATGGGGCATCCACTGCTAGAGGGCAATATATAGAGGAAATAACAGAGCACACCACCTGCAAAAGGAATATTTTAAGTTAAAATATACTTGATGAATATACTTAGCAGCATGCTTCAAATACCAGAGTAATTTAGCTTCCTGTAGTAATGTTTCTCCAATCATGACTGAAGTTGATGGGTATTGCTTGAATACTGTAGGATTTGGTCTCTTGTTTGTAGAGCATGTTCCTCACACCCCCACAAGCACAGATATAAACAGCCAGCCCCCATTTACACAAAAAAGTGTGTCAGTCATCATTGCCCTCACTCTCAGTCTCACAAACCCCTTCCCCATAAAACAAGATATACACACTACACAGCATACCACACACACACCAGAATAATAAAGCTTTTGGATTACATTACACAAATCTGTAAGAATAAAAACCACCCACAAGTGGGAATACAAAGCTCGGGTTACAGGATTTCTCCTTCATACAACATAACACAAAGCATTTTATCCTCCCTTTGCAATGTGTGTACATTCATCAATCCCCATTGTGAGACAGAACTAACTGACACCTGTCAACACATCATTCTTTCACAGACACAAACATCATCCCTTCCTTTCACAGATTCCCACCTGTATATCCCCTATACGGATGCCCACTCTTACATTTCCTTACTTCAAGACCCCAGTCTCAAAACATGTAAACTATTTTCTCTCCTCTTACAAAGTATAAAAGAACAAATCTATAACAGCTGCCCTGAAGGCAGTATTTTTTAAGGAAGAAAAATATCTTGCGTTGTAATTTATCTCCCACTTTTCAATCCTTCCCCCATAGGAAACAATTGCTCTAACAAAACTGTGGGTGCCTGTAGCCTTCTGCATCTCAAGGCCAAGGCACCCCCTGTTGGTGGATCGATATGCCCACCAGATGACTCTGTCGGGTGGCCTGGCTGGCAGTTACGCAATTGTGCAAATGACAGTTCAAACCTTCTGGATGAGGGTTCAACAAATAAACAGGCGGTCTATACCTCTGACCTCCTGGCCGAGGACTGCACAGTCAAGCTATGTATGGCTCTGTCCTTTTAGGTGGGGACCAAGTGATTAAACAGTCTATCTCTCAAGCCTCCTAGCTGGAGTAAATAACTATGGTCTGTGGCTTTGACCTCTGGGTAGAGAGCTGCACCGTTAAAGAGTCTATAGCTCAGACCTTCCAAGGAAGAATGGATTAAGCACTGCCATATGGGGCTCAGGCCATCTGGATGGGCTGAGCACTGGAACAGTCTATGGCTCCGGCCTCCTGGCTAGAGCAAACAACAATAGTCTATGGCTTACGCCTTATAGGGCTGAGCCAAACACAGTCATTTGAGGGCCACTTGGTTGAGGGCCGAGCAAATAAGAGTTGGTATTTTTGGCCTTCTGGCCTAAAGGTTAGTGCGCATCCAGCCCTGCATGCCGGAATGGTAGGGGTAGGGGGTGATGAGCCCACCCTGCTCCACTGGGGCCCTTGAAGTGATGGATGGTCCTATCATGTGGTCAGTGGGGGACACATGGGGTCACTACCCCACTCCCTGGTAGCACAACAGGACCAAAGTCTCATTTCCCTGGACTACGTCCTACTGGCTCTTGGTGAGGCTGCTCTGTTGCTGCTCGGGCCTGCCTCCCAGTGTCACTGTTGGGCAGCCCTGCTTCCACTCCCTCCGCAGTGTTATCCGCCTCCCGGCACGGGGCACACTTTTTCTCCCTGCTGCTGGTCACGGGCTTTGCTGGCGGCTCAGCTCCCTGGGAGAGACATCTGCTTCTTTCCTTGGTCTGGCCCCAATTGAGCTGCAGGGCTCTGCTTTTATACTTCCTGTCCCACCCAGGCACTTTTTGCAAAGGGGACAGGGCGGGACTAGCTGTGCCCAACAGGGTGCATTTACCCTATCCGTACCGGAGTGAGGCCACTCTGCCTCATTACAGTGCTTTTGGAGCATCTTTTGTGAAATTTTAACCATACTGCTTTTCTCTTGATGGACATGAATAGCCAAAAAAACTTTTAGACCCCCAATTCAGAAAAGCATGTAAGAACTTAAGCTAATGGGACTTAGGCATGTACCTAAATGCCTACAGAATAGGGATAGGATTCCTCCCATGCTTGAAATTCAGTACATGAAGACTTTTGCTGGATTGGGACTTTAAAATCCCTGTTCATCCTAGGCCTTGATCCTGCAAACACTTATGCCCACAAGCAACTTTACACATGCAGCTAGTCCCAAAGAAGTCAAAACAGGTAAACCAGATTTGGGGAAGTTGAGAGAAAACTGATTCCTAGAACGGGAGCAGGGATAGAAAGTTTCAGCAAGAAAAGGGCTAGTTTCACGAGATTCGTGATATTTGGTGAAAAAGACTTTCTATAGACTAACATGCAGATGAATGAAGTTAACCATGTACGTAAGTGTTTGTGGAATCAGGGTCTTAGCCTGTAAATTCTTCAGGGGAGAGAGTCTTTGTTTTGTGTCTAGCACAGCACTTCATATATTGTCATCAAAAATGTAAAAATCAGAATAAATGTCCTGTAACATATATCCAATAAAGAGCTGCAAACATTTGATTAGATAAAAAGCATTTTTATGCAATAATCATTCTAAGGATCATATTCTGGTAATGTGTGATTTTTGTACCAAGAATAAACCACTGCTGAGCATGCTCTTAGACATAAGCTTTGTCCTGTATTTTTCATGCAGCATTTATTTTATTTACTTTATTGTTATAGAAGTGTCTACAGACCACAACTGAGATCAGGGCCCATTGTGGTAGGTACCTCCCCAAAGAGCTTGCAATCTAAATAGACATGACAGACAAAGGGTGGGAAGGAAATCAGAGGCCCAGAGAGATGAAATAATTTGCCCAAGGTCACAGAGCAGATCAATGACAGAGCCAGAAATTAAACCCAGGTCACCTGATTCCCAATCAAGTGTTTCATCCACTTGACACCACTAGTTCTCTGAGACACAGGTGATCAGACTCTCAGAGTACTGCTATAGCAACAGTATTTGTGTGGCTTTTGTGGATTAAAATGACTCATGTCTCATTGATTTCAGTGGGCTTTGGATCAGACCCTAATGTGTAAAAGGTTCTGTTTAAAAGCAAATGATACTTTAGTATAAATATTTTATTAAACATGCAATATTTTCTATTCCATATGAAATCTTTGGTCACATATAAGAGCTAGGTACTATTATTATTGTGTAACTACAATCTTTTCTGAATTTCTTATACATCTGGTATAAACCTCTCTCTTCACAAGCTATTCCAGTCAACCAAGCCCTTTTATTTTCACAGTATACTGATCTGAATTACATACCTGTAGATGCCATTAGGTCGCTGTGAAAACTAACATTTCATTTTCCCTGAGGCAATCTCAAGCTGACTTTTAACTGAAGTGCAAATCACTTTAGTCCACTGAAGGCCAGCAGGAATCCTTGCTTAGTTGATGTTGTTGTTGGGCATCTATTGCTTTGATTTAAAAGTATCTCTCTCTGGGTGTCTCCTCTCCTTATGATTGTAAAGAAAAGATCACCACACCATTAGCATAGTTACCAGCAAGTTTGGAGGTGATGTATTTTTTTCCTAAGCTTTTCTTTTAAACACTCACAGCTGTAGTCTTAAAGAAATTCTTTTCACTGCAAAGAGGATGTGGCAAATATGAAGATTTGTATTAGTAGAAAGGAAGAAAACAAAGGTATAAAGTGTCCTAATGGAACAAATAGGAAGTGTTTGCCTTTCCCTTTTAATACTATTATTCATAAGGCATATGCAACATTTGTACAGCCTTTCCCACCTTCAGAGGACTTTACTGTTAAGCGCTCTTTCAGAACCATCATTTCACTACCCCCTAAACTATAGTGTTGGGCCATTCTCTAGAGTGACACCTATGGCTTCATGTTTACACTCAACTCTTGTTAATATGAGACTGAGCCATTTCAAGAAATCTTTTTTAAAAATTCCTTTTTAATATTTCCTAACTGTTTATTGTTCTCAGTATGAGAGAAATAATTGTATTGGGGCTTTTATACTGTTGAGACATGGGAGGGTTATAAAGGTCTCACATTTAATTGCATTTATTGGATTTTAAGGACCAGATTTTCAAACCCACTGGCAGCCAGCTTGCATGCACACATTCTTCTGTGTACGTCTCAACCCCCAGCCTTCGGGTATGTCTACACTTAAAACGCTACATCATCGCAGCTGCACCACTGCAGCTGCACTGCTGTAATGCTTCAGTGTAGACACTATTTATGCTGATGAGAGGGATTCTCCCATCGGTATAGGTACTCCACCTCCTCAAGCGGTGGTAGCTAGAATTCTTCCATCAACCTAGTACTGTCTACCACAGGGGTTAGGTCGGTACTGGTACATCCACCAAGGATATGGATTTCCAAAAGACAAAGCTATACCCATGTAAGTGTCAAGTGTAGACCAGGCCTCAGACCTCTCTCCCTGCTTTCACAGGCTAAGGTTGATGGAACTCCCTCTGCCCCAAGGGAGATTCAGGAGTCAGGGAGGTGACAAGCCCCGTCTAGTCTTTTCTCTCTATGACTGGCAAAGAGATGTTGGAGATGGTGCAGACAGATGCACTGGTGCTCTCTCAGCAGCTGGAGAAGGAGTGAGGTGCTCAGCACGCAGGACTGGGTTCAATATAATGTCATGTAATTTGTCTACAACTCTAGATACAAATGTGCATCATTTCCTACTGCAAAGTGCAAATTTCGAAGTCTCATTACACAGCTGAATTTTAATCAGTTTTCATTGGAGTCCTCAAGGCACTCTATTCCAGTCACCCAACGAAGGGTTCTTTCCCTGCTAAATTTAACATCGCTACCCCCAGCCATTCCAGCTTTTGAGACGTTTAAAAAAAGAAACAGAATTTTTTATGTCATGGGGAGAGCGCATTGTGAGTGAATGAATTCGTATTCATAGTGGACACTCTTCCAACCCTGGGTGTAGCTGTTCTATCTAGCTGTATAATGGCAGTCAGCTCAACTGTTGTTAGCACGCCCTCTCTAAGGGAATGTCTTCACTGCTGGCGGCAAATTTGCCACAGTCAGATTGATTCTTCGGGATCGATTAAGCAGAAGTGGACCCACTCAGTCGATCCGGAAATTGACTTAATAAATCCCCCCCCGGAAAAAGAGTAACGCTGCATCAATGGGAGGGCATTTCCCATCTCGCAGTGTAGTGGGGACGGCGCGCACATTAGAATCTAGCTATGTAGCTTGCATGTCTCCCATCAACTGCCGCCAAATTTCATGGTAAATGTAGACCAGGCCTTTAATTGCTGCTAACTGCTTTGAACTGTGTTGCAACGAAATGAGTTGGGTGACTCAAGAGATGGGAAGCACCACCTTTGCCAGTCTGTTTTGTAGCCCCTTCTTAATGCTGTGTTTTGAACATAGATGCTTGCCTGTGTAACTCCTGCAGCAGCAGTGAATGTAAGCACATTGCGGAGCACGCAGGATGTGGACATATCAATAGGACTTACACTAAATTGGCTGGATAACACATTAGTCAATTATTTTTTGTCAAGGTCCACATTTCTTGGTCTAGGTATAGTCAAGGTTCAGACTGCAGAGAAAATAATAAAAAAAATAACAATTATGATAAAAAGCAAATAAAAAGATTTCAGGGTCCATTCAAAAGTGTCTGGCAGTCCAGATTTTGCCCGCAGTCTGCCTATTGACTACCCATAAAGTACATCTTGTCTGAGTAATGCTGTTCATTTGGGAGGAAAAGCTATTGTTGCATGCACTGGCCTTGCAGCCTTCTCCTACTGAAGGATCTGTGGGCAGATGGGGCACAGACATCAGCCACAAAGTAAGCTGCTCATCCTACCCAGTTGCCAAAGCAATATTAAAGGTGCCACAAGAGCAAAGAAGGCTAGAAGTCAATCTACAAAGAAACCTGCATTAAAAACCATTTTAAAAACATTCCCACGGTTTCCAGTATAATGTTGTCCAATCACACATCAACTAAGTGACTGATTTTTGATGGTCCCTTTGGAGACAGCATGTCTAGTGAGTAAAACAAGGTATTGGGTGACAGAAGAACCAGGTTCCACTCCTGACTCTGCTGTTGATCACTGCATGGCCTTGGGCAAGTCAGTTAACCTCTCTGTGCCTTCGTTTCCCCAACTCTATATTGGGGATAATAATGATCAACTTTGCAAAGTGCTTTAAGAGCCTCATGAAAAAGGCACTAATATAGAAACAGAGCATTGTTTCACTGCAAATAGAAATGGGAACCCCAAAGCAAAACAGTGGTCAACTTGGATAGTGACATGAAGTGGGTGAAGGTGAAGAAAAATAATCTGGATAAACACAATACCACATTATTTCAAGAAGCTAGAAATGACACAGTAAGAGATGAGTAACTTTCAGTGAAGAAGGAGTGGGTGGGCCAGAGGCAGGCTCCTTATACAGCTCAGCTAAGTCTTGACTCAGCGAAGCAGTTAAGCACATGCTTAAGTGCTTTGCTGAATTAAGGTCTAATTGGAGCTACTGCCTATGGACTACATGGATGCTGGTCTGAATCTCCCTAGCGGTAATTTTCAGGATACTTGTACACACAGAGAATGTCCATTCCCTGGAGACTCTGTGCTAGTGAACAACTGGCGTAAACACCAGAGTCATAACTGAAGAGCTCAAAAGCTGGGAAGTGGCAGGGGATACGGATAACCACGTATTGTTCATCATTCACTTTCCATTGTCCTGCTCCCTTTTTTGACACACTTCAAGTGAGTGCAAGTTAAGTTCTCTTGGTGCTCATAAGGGTAGGGCACCCAGCAAGAGATTTTAAATGGGAAGTGAGACTCCTCGTTGGCAGCTTGGTTTCTCCACATTCTTCCAGCCATAAAGATCACGGGGAGAAATATGTGTGTGTGTGAGCGTGTAACACTGGAAACTGTCCCCTACTCCTGGGCTTGCAACCTGGTTAAGATTTAGCTGGCCCCCTGCTGATGTGTCTCTGTTTTCTTCTCAGCTGTCCCATCCAGCAGCCACAGTTCTAGAGTTACAGGGACAGTTTCTAACTTTGTGCCTGTCCCAAGGCATCAGGACAGAGGCACATGGTTTGTAATTTATGAGGACACCCATAGAGCTGTCACTTTCAAGGCAGGTGTTGTGAAACTGGCAAGCAGCCTGCGCAGAGAAAAAGACTGACCTCACCCTGAAATAATGGTGGCTAACATGGTCACAGGACAGAAAACATTGACATAAGCGGACTTTAAAAATAAATAGGTCATCCTGCTAAACTATCTCACTGTCTTATACCAGGAAGCCCTGAGGTACCAATTTGAAGTAAAAGCGAGAGTGGGAATGGATATTCACTGGATTTAGAGAAGGGTAGCATGTTAATTAATAATTTTTTTGCCTTTTCCTAAGTATTTCCATTATGTACCACAATTGAAATTGTAGGTTGTATCACGTCTGCATAAGTATAATATCATAACAACAGACTGGCTTTCAATATGCATGCTAATCCTAAAGCAAAAGCAATGCACACAAGTATTTCAGTACGTAGAAAAGTTGCAAGCTGCGTGCAGTCAAAGTCCCACTTTGAAAGAAGTAGCTGCCATCCCAGTGACTGATTTGAACTGTAGAAAACATAAGCCAGACTTTTTCTTCAATTTGTCTAAATCTCAGGAGGGGCTGAGCACCTGCAGCTCCCACAGAAGGGCAGTCACAGTATCTCGCAGGAGGCATTCAGAACTTCATGGATTCAGGCCATTTTGTGATTGGATAGGGTGAAATGGGACTTGGGTTAGTTAGATTATTCAGAAAGTACAAGCTCCTAAAGATGTTTTTTAATATATTAAAAGAGAAGGCTTAAGTATAAGAGGTTTCCAAAATAAGGACCAGATCCTGCAAACCCAACTGAGGAAAAATGCAGCTGTGATTGACTGAATCAACTTGGAACTGACTAAAGGTAATTTGGTTCAGTGGGAGTTAGGCCTGAATACAGACTTCAGGATTTCGGCCAGGATTGTCAAAAGAGTCTAAGAGAGATGGATGCCCAAATCCCTCAGGTTCCTTTAAAAAAATTTCCAGTCTAAGTCCATACAGTACAGTGGAAGTCAGAACCAGTGACATCATTTTATTTCACAAAGCAGCTCTCCTATTACCAGAGGTATAACACCATATTATAGTGAAGTCATATAGTTGCAGACAGTGGGGAAATCTGTGCAGAATTTGATACATGGGCATTTTATCTGGGTAAGGAATGAAAAATCTGGGTCTAGTCAAATTACACACAGGATCTGAGCCTATCCAGGTTCTGTTCACCAAACTGATTTCATGGGGTTGCATTACTCCAAGTGTATGCAGAATTTACCCTCACAGGTAAATTTAGGTTGCTTATACTTGAGTGTTAAACTGCAAATGACTTGTCATTTAGGCCCGATCCTCCCTTGTGTGTGCTGAAAAACTAAACACACACACACATGCTCCACAGGGAGTACTTTCTGCAGAAATTGTATAGCTCCGAGGCCAGAGTTAAGAGTTCAAAACCAAGGTTTTGGTTTGGACCTTATCTCTACACATCCTCAATGTCTTTTAAAAATAGATTTACCAATTAGTGGAGGTGTGATGGGGTTTCCACCCCACCCAGGGCTCGAAGGCAGGCAGGCCAATTGGATCCACAGGCTGCACTTGGAGGAGGAGCCAAGGAGTGGGGAATTGATTGGAAGCAGGCTCAGCTGGAGGGGGCTATATAAGCCAGGAATCTAGCAACAGAAGTTGTGACAGGGAAGCAGGCTGCAGTCACTCCCTGGGAAAAGTGAGGTGTGCTAGGATGGTAAAGGGTAGTCCATGGTTACTCTCTGGGAGGATGGCGCTGGGAGGCTGATAACCCAAAGAGGGGGGAAACCAGGAAGGTAGGAGAAGTCTAGGAATAGGAGTGCAGGCCTTGGCTGCTGATTAGAGGGCCCCTGAGCTGGAACCCAGAGTAGAGTGTGGACCCTGGTTCCTCTACCAGCCATGCGGGATGTCGCACATACCAGGCAGAGGACAGTTAACTGCCTGGGACAATTTGTTCCAGGAAAGACTTTGTTACACACACACACACACACACACAAAGTAAGAACCATGGAGTGACCTGGCTGGAGGGCCGAGTCACAAAAAGGAGGCTGCATTTCCTGGAGAAAGAAGGGTCTGCAGGGTGAGAGGGCAATGGGAGAGACACCACTAGAGGAGAGTGCAATGCCTGGCCAGAGCTAATCTCCAGAGCGACCAGAAGGAGGTGTCACTTGTGGAGAGTGGATCTTTCGACAGGAGGCAAATAGTAACCTTTTAGTTTTTTGACATCCATGTCCAGCAGATGAATAAAGCTTCTAGGGACAGAATAGATAGCAGATCCTCAGTTTGGAAATTATAGAAGATAACTCTCAAGATCCAGCAGGTCCAAGGGAATGGGGAGATATACAGGACATACTTGTGGATGGCAGCTCAGCCCAACCTGTAAGAAAAATCAAGCTTCCCTCCAACTGTCCAAAGTAGACAGATGATCTTTGTTGGAGAGTCAATACTCAAAAGAACTGAAAAAGCATTCTGCAAGGGACAGGCAGAAAACAGGACAGTTGCTGCCTTCTTGGAGTGAAGACATGAGATGTTGCTCTAAGATTGGATAAGTTTCTGAAATCGACGGGCAAGGATCCCCTGGTGATGGTTCATATTGGCACAAATGATACTTCATTGTAAGGTATCTCTCAGATAATAGATGACTTCAGGGAACTTGGAAACATGCTGACGAAGAAAAATGTCCAAGCCCATCTTTTCTGAGATCCTTCCTGTCCCAGGAGCAAAGGAAGACCAAAGTCAAAAGATTCTGGAAGTGAATCGTGGGCTAGGTAAGTGGTGTATGGTGGAGGGCTTTGGTTTTGTAGAATATTGGTACCTTTCATGGGGAGAGGGGTCTGTATAGTATGGATAGCTTCCACTATAGGAGGAGGGGGAGCAATCTCTTCAGGACAGGTTGGCTAGTGTAGTCAAGAGGGGGTATAACTAATAATGAAAGGGGAAGGTGAAAAAAGGGAAGACATGAGCACTCAGCACAAAATTGAGATGTTGAGAACAAAACTAATCAAGGAACCAAAGGACATGAAGAGAAGAAATGTTTTAATTGCCAATGCTAGGAGCCTGGCTAATAAAGAAGAGAAACTGGAATTGCTCATTTATGAGCATATATTCACCCTAGTTGTTGTTACTGAAACCTGGTGGGATAATTTGCACAACTGGAATTTTATAATCAATAGTTATAACCTTTTTAGGAAAAATTGAATGGGAAAAAAGGATGGGGGATTGGCACTCTATGTCAAAAATGGCATTACCTGTTCCCTCATCAATGAAAACTCAGAAGAAAATGATCTTGAATGCTTAGGGATCAATGTCCTAACAGAAAAAGCACAAGGTATTAGACCAGTTGGTATCTGCTACAAAGTAGCAAATCCTGCTCTGAGCAGTGTAACTGCTTCCTTTCACACCTATCTATAATGTGTAGGGTAAAAAAGCTTCAATCTGAGTGACATATGCTTGAAGTCCCATGCTGCCAGTACTAAAACATGCTTGAAATTTCTAAACATAATAGATGACAATTTCCTAACTAAAAGCATGGCAGCCAATACAGGGGAATTCTATATTAGACCTTGCCCTACTACAGAGGAACTGATCACAGAACTAAAAATTAATGGTAGCTTAGGTACAAATGATAATTATTTTGCTTGCACATTATAAGTGTGATCAAATAAAGTCCAGACCAATAATATATACACTTGGTGCTTTAATAGGGCCATTTGCATGACACTGAACACAATTATGAGCCAAAACAGGTGGGAGGAAGAATTTAATCATAAAAATGTGAATAATAGTTGGGACTCATTTAAGAACATATTACTAGATGCCCAAAAAGGCACAATCAAGGAAGAAGGCTGTGATGGTTAAAAACTGACCTGGTTTAGAGAGTAGGTGAAGACAGCTGTAAAAAAAATTGTATATAAAACAAATGGAAGAAAGGGGAAGTTAACAGTAATGAATATAAGTCAGAAGTTAAGAATTGTAGAAAATTGATAAGGGAAGCCAAGTGACACAAGGAGAAAGCTATGGCCAGCTGAGTTAAGGACAATATAGAGTTTTTTAAATATATTAGGAACAAAAAGAATCCTGACAATGGTATTGATCCATTACTAGATGGAAATGGTAGAATTATCTATAATAATAATAAATAAATAAATAATAAAAAGGCAGAAGTGTTCAGTAAATATTTCTATTTTGTTCTGTATGTGGGGAAAACGATGATATAGTATCACCATATGGTAACATAATTTCCATTCTACTAGAATCTCTGGAGGATGTTAAACAGAAGCTGCTAAATTAAATCAGCAAGTCCAGATAACTTGCATCCAAAAGTTTTAAAAGAGCTAGCTGAGGAACTCACTGGACCATTCATGTTGATTTTCAATAAATCTTGGAGCACTGAGGAAGTTCCTGAAGACTGGAAGAAAGCTAATATTGTGCCAATTTTTTAAAAAGGTAAAGGGGATGGTCAAGGTAATTATAGGCCTGTCAGCCTGAAATCCATCCTAGGCAATATGGAACTGATATGGAACTTGATTAACAATGAAGTAATGGAAAGTAATGTGATTAATGCAAATTAACATGGGTTTATGGCAAATAGATCCTGTCAAACTAACTTGATTTTTTTTTGAGAGATTATAAATTTGGCTGATAAAGTTAATAGTATTGCTGTAATATACTTAGGCATCTGTAAGGTGTTTGACTTGGCTCTGCATGACACTTTGGTGAAAAGATATAAAATTAAAATATCAAATTTAAATGGATTAAAAATTGACTAGGTCTCAAAACATAACTGTAAAAATGGCAAATTATCATTGAGCTATTTCCAGTGAGGTCCCACAGGGATCAGTTCTTGGCCCTATGTTTATTTAGCATTTTTTATCAGTGACGTGAAAGAAAACATAAAATCATCACTGATAAAGTTTGTAGATGACAAAAAATTGGACGAGTGGTAAATAAAGAGGACAGGTCACTGATTCAGAGCAATCCAGATCACTTGGTAAACAGAGTACAAATAAATAATAGCATTTTTATATGGTTAAATGTAAAAGTATACATCTACAAACAAAGAATGTCAGCTATATTTATGGGATACGGGACTATATCCTGGGAAGCAGTGACTGAAAAAAATTTGGAGGTCATGGTGGATAATCAGCTGAATATGAGCTCCCAGTGTAACACTGTGGCTAAAAGAGCTAATGCTATGCTGGGATGCATAAACAGGGGAATCTCTAGTAGGAGTTGAAAGCTTATTTTACCTCTGTATTTGGCATTGGTGTTACCGCTGCTGGAATACTGTGTCCTATTCTAGAGCCCACAATTCAAGAAGGTTGTTGATAAATTGGAGAGGGTTCAGAGAAGACCCCCGAGAATGATTAAAGGATTAGAAAACATGCCTTATTGTGATAGACACAAGAAGCTCAATCTATGTAGTTTAAAGATTAAAGGGTACCTTGATTAGTCTATAAGTACCTACATGGGAAGTAAATATTTGATAATGGGCTCTTCAGTCTAGCAGAGAAAGGTATAGCTCAATCCAATGGCTGGAAGCTGAAGCAAGGCAAATTCATGCTGGAAGTAAGGCATAATTTTTAGTGGTGAGTGTCATTAACCATTGGAACAATTTACCAAGGGTTGTGGTGGATTCTCTCTATCACTGACAATTTTTTAAACAAGACTGGGAGTTTTCTTAACAATATGCTCTAGGAATTATTTTGGTGAAGATCTATGGCCTGTTTTTATACAGAAGTAGACTAGATGATTAATAGACTCTAAGGCCAACAGGAATAATTATAATCTATTTTTTGCTGAATCCAGCTAACCATGGGCAAAACTGGAACAGGTACAGAGAAGGGCTACTAGGATGATCCAAGAAATGGAAAACCTGCCTTATGAGAGGAGACTCATAGAGCTTGGCTTGTTTAGCCTAACCAAAAGAAGGTTGAGGGGAGATATGATTATTCTCCATAAATACATCAGAGGGATAAATACCAGGGAGGGAGAGGAATTATTTAAGTTCAGCGCCAATGTGGACACACGAACTAATGGATCTAAACTGGCCATCAGGAAGTTTAGACTTGAAATTAGATGCAGGTTTCAAACCATCAGAGAAGTGAAGTTCTGGAATAGCCTTCCAAGGGGTGCAGTGGGAGCAAAAAGCCTAGCTGGCTTCAAAACCGAGTTTGATAAATTTATGGACGGGATGGTATGATGGGACAGCATAATCTGGCAATTGACTGATCTTTGACTACTGGTGATAGATAGGCCAATGACCTGTGAAGGGATGTTAGAAGGGGTGAGTTCTGAGTTATTACGGATAATTCTTTCTTGGGTGTCTGCCTGGTGCCAAATGCTCAGGGTTTATCTGATTGTCATATTTGGGATCAGGAAGGAATTTTTCCCCAGGACACATTGGCAAAGGCTCTGGGGTGGGGGTCACAGGGCACAACTCACTTGCTGGTGGATTCGCTGTACCTTAAAGTCTTTAAATCATTATTTGAGGAATTTAATAACTCAGTCATAGGTCAGGGGTCTATTACAGGAGTAGATGGGTGAGGTTCTGTAGCTTGCGTTGTGCAGAAGGTCAGACTAGATAATCAGATTGGTCCCTTCTGACCTTAGAGTCTGTGGGTCTAGGAGGGTGCATAGATTACTGCTCTCTCAATCTCCAACTCCTCAATGGGGGGAAGGTGCTCCCAGCAGGAGACTTGGGAAAATTTCCACTCCCTTTACACCACTTGAGCAGTGCATAGGGAAAGGAGTAGAGCCAAGAATGTGGCATTAGCGCTTGGCGGGAAAATGTGATGTATTGAAAACAGCTTGCAATTTTTACACCATCACTTTCAATTCTAAGGTGTTTCTTGGTCCTGCTTGCAGGCCAGGGGGCTCTGTAGGGAAGTGTGTGCTCTAGATCCCTGCAGCCAGTCTTCGGCAAGGCAGGTTGAGCTGTGCTCTCTCCCTTAAGTAGCAGCCTGCTGTCTCTCTGTAACTGTTGTGTGTTAGAATCATAGGGTTAGAAGGGAACGCAAGGGTCAGCGAGTCTAACCCCCTGCCAAGATGCAGGATTTGTTGTGTCTAAACCATTTCAGACAGATGGCTATCCAGCCTCCTCTTGGAAACCTCCAGTGAAGGAGCTTCCACTGCCTCCCGAGGTAGTCTGTTCCATTGTCCTACTGTTCTTACAGTTAGGAAGCGTTTCCTGAGATTTAATCTGAATCTGCTAGGCTGTAGTTTGAGCCCCTCGCCTCTTGTCCTGCCCTCTGTGGCAAGAGAGAACAACTTTTCTCCTTTTTTTTTTTTTAAATGGTAGCCTTTCAAGTATTTGAAGACCGCTATCAATCCCCCTTCATCTCCTCTTTTCCAAACATCCCCAGTTTGTTCAGCTTTTGCTCGTATGGCCTGTATTCCAGCCTTCAATCCTCTTTGTCACTCACTTCCGGATCCTTTCCAGTTTTTCCACAGCCTTTCTATACATGGGTTAGATTTCTGGATTCTAAGAAATGTAGTAGTGTTACGCTGCAGCTTTTCAGGAAGAATATGTTTTGTTTCTAATTGTGTGTGTGTATGCCATGAACTTTACCAAAAACAGACCTTTGCATTTCTGGGTGTGGGAGAATTAAGTTCACCTGGTGGCCAGCATGACTGTTTTCTGCCAGAAGTGCATGTTTACAACTCTCTCTTCTGAGTTCTTGTTCCCAATGGAGAAGCCATCTCTCAAGGATAGTGCAGGTCGGAGCTGCATTAACAGAACTGGTTTACTTGGCCAGAAAAATATAGAAAGCATCGCCCAAACACTGAAAGTACTTGTCCCACATGACTAACAGGTGCCTTTGATTCACTTCACTGTTCATGCTTGGTCACATGGTGAATTACCTTAGTCTGTGTAACAAACTAACTACCCTAACAAACCCAGTCACATAGGTATTAAAGCAAAAACAACAAGAGTTCTGTAGCACTTTAAAGACTAACAAATTTAAGTTTTCTTCAGGCCTGTAAAGTAGTTATTGAAAGCAAGATATGTTACATGTGGCCAGCATATTGCGGTCTCATTCTTGTCTACCTCCATGCTACATCTTAAAAACATTAGATCATAATTTCCAAGAGAGCAGCTAGCCATTAATGATGTCAAATCTTTCTTGTGCAATTTCGGCACCATTTCTTGTGCCTTTTGTTTTAGTATTCAGCCAGATAACCTTGTACTTCTCGGAAGCACTGTGCTTTCCACTCACATTTTGCTTTCCAACTTGGGTTTGTGTTAGTTCACTACTCCTAAACGTCCTCTTGGTTCTGCTCAGTCTTGCTAGCTT
Organism: Emydura macquarii macquarii; assembly: GCF_026122565.2. Taxonomy (NCBI): domain Eukaryota; kingdom Metazoa; phylum Chordata; order Testudines; family Chelidae; genus Emydura; species Emydura macquarii. The sequence goes on from NW_027131283.1 coordinate 12,480,590, forward strand.
GGTTTTTAAGATATTAAAACTGCACAGCAAGCACAGATAAGATCGCAGCAGGAGTCTAAAGACCCACAAGTACTTTAACATGCTCAGTAAAGGAAAGCTTGTCTCTCCTGGTAGCCATTTTGTAAGACAGGCCAAGAAAAGCCAAACAGCTGTGAACAATTTGAAGCATTTCATGCCCTAAGTAACATTTCTAATTGTGATTGACAGGCCAATTAAGGATGAAAAAATTCCCAACAAAGCAGCTTATGCAAGTACAAATATCCTATTAAAGTGACAGATCTCCTAATTATCTTTAATAGAATTAGGAGCTCATTCCCAGTTTCTTCTCTGCTAATAGGGCTCTCCTAATTATCCATGTCGCACTACAGTAGCTTCAACTATATTCACCTTTCCTACAAAATGGAACAACACTTGTGTTTAGCAATGTATTTTATAACAAGTATGAGAAAGCCAGAATGACCCCACACACCAGTTCTGAACTGGTACAAACCAGCTCTCTTGGCGGTTTCTTTGTCAAACTAAGTCGGCATTACTCAGAATTATAGCTTCTTCTAACCAACTGAGATCCTTATGGACATTTATTTCTAACTGGGTAACTTAGGTAGCTTTGTGAATCCCAGCACTAAACCCCAGCCTACGGGCTTGTCTATGCAGCAGGCCAATGTGCACACAGAGGGTGTGAATTATAGTGCACTCTAACTGCCCTGGGTAGCCCCTGCTGACACACTCTGAAAGGTACCTCATGCACACTGTAGTCCCAAAGTACAATGTTAACACACACTAGGAATCTTTTAGAGCATGTCAGCACCTAGTCTACATGGGGCATTTAGAGTGCAAAATTTTAGAGCACTTTCACTGTTTACATTCCCTCTTGTGCTCATTGCTGCAAGGCCTCAGGTGCCTCAGTCCATGTTTTAGGTGCCACTGCAATCCTGTTCAGGTGCTGCCTAAACTTATCGCTGCCTAACCTCACTTAGCGCCTACATTTTCAGGGTAAAGGTTCCCTCAGAGTCAGAGTTTCTGCCTCTGAGCATCCACACCGCTGCCTCTCTGAGCATCCGAACACCTATCTCCCACCTCGGCCTCAGTGTGACCCTGAAGAGGGAGAAGATGGGCAGAGGAACCCCTATTTCATGTGCAGTGCCCGATCAGGTAGGCAGCCTCTGAGCACACCTACCCAGTCAGGGCCCATTCAAAATCTGGCCATTGGTGGTGCTGCCCACCTTATAACTTTTAGCCTAGTGGTTAGAGCACTCACACATGGGAGACCCAGGTTCAATTCCCTCCCTCCTCCCCCTTCCCAGATGGGGAGAAAGGGTTTGAGCAGGGGTTTCTTACCTCTCAGGAAAGTGTGCTGTCTACTGAGCTATGGGATATTCTGATGTTAGCCTCCCTCAGTCTCTCCTGTTGAAGCTGTTCCACTGTGTATAAATACTTAAATAATCACTGAAGCAGGGAGACTGGACCCTAGGTCTCCCACCTATCCAGCAACACTTTTAGCATTTATCCACAGTGGAACAGCTTCAGCAGGAGAGATTGAGAGACACCAGGCCTGTTCTCCCCCTACCCTCCCAGCTGACTCTCCCATACCTCAGTGTTTTGAGTGCTCTCCTTAGAAGTGGTATTCCCCAGTTCTAATCGTCTCTCTCCCTGGCAGAAGGGGGAACTGAACTGGGGTCTTCTATATCCCAGGCAAGTGCTGTAAATAGTAGGCTTAAAAGTTATACAGTGTCACCCCACCTCTTTTGTGTAGAGTGAGGCAGCCACCTAACTCATTTTCACAAGAAACTACTAAGCTGCCTGACTGCAGGAGAGGGGGTCTCAGTTGTGGATCGCTAAGCAGAGAGAGGTGCAGCCTTGAAGTCCAGACTTTGGTGCCTATCTCCATGAGAAGGGTGGAGCTTAAGAGAAACCCCTCTCCTCCACATCTCCTATCGCCTAGTTTAGTTGGTTATGTGCCTTCTGTGCTGGCTTTTGTGGAGTGTATTCTTAGGCGTCCATATCTCCCCATGCATTGTACAAGGAGCCTGGGTGCTGAACTCAGGCTTTGGAGTGGGCATTGTTTTGCCTGTGATTTTCAAGGTGCCTAAAAGTTAGTTGTCGCAGTGCTCAGTCTTGCAATGCTTAAGTCCCTTTATGGATCTGGGGCCCGTACTCCCAGGAATAATGTCTCATATAACAAAATGCTACAGAACAGGTTTCTACAGGAGGTGATCAAACAAACCCTGAGACATACATTTATGAACAGTCTGAAGATTCTTCCCATAGTATCTGTCCCAGATATATATTATCCAGTGATCTATTTCCATTCTGTTTACTCCCTATTCTGTATCTGTTTTACTTTTGTATCATTGAAACTGAATTGAATTTTCACTATTTGTCTGAGAAAATTGTGGTTTTGATCCAACAAAAGGATCAGAGAAAGCTACACATGGCAGCCTATGTCCTGATCAAAATATACAGCAAAGGCTGCCACTGTTTCTCCAGAGCAGTGCCACATAAGGGCTTGATGATAGCAATGCAGGCACAAAGCGTACAAGGTTTCATTATACTCAAATTATAGAGGGTCATTTTAATTCTTCATCCTGATCTCATGATATGCACTAGATCCAAATGATATCCCAGGAGAAAGTCCTAAGGGATGTCATTTTATTCACCATTGTTCTGGCATTACCCAACAAAAGTCTTAGGCAGGAGGAATTTGAATGATTAATTTCTTCTGGGATAGTTTGAAATGTTAGCAGTAGGAAGCATAGGTATGCAAAGCTGATAGCTGCAGATATCTATTTCCTCATATGAATGCTTTCAACAGTCTCTGAAGTATTAGAGAAGGCATCATCCTGCAATCCATATGCCTGGATAGAACTTTTGAAAGGCTGATAAGTCAAGCAAGGTCTGCCTGAAGGAATTCAGCCAATAGCTTTTCACGATAGAGAATAAGGGATGGAGATCATTTGGGAGTGAATGTAACTAAAAGTGAGATTTTCAAAAGCACCTAAGCAATTTAGAAGCCTGAGTCCCATTGCTCTTAAGTCATTTAGGTGCTTTTGAAAATCCAAACCTAACTGATCAGAAGTCCGCATCTTGGAGGAAATTAAGTAGCTGTGATGAGAAGTGAGGAAAGTTTGCCACAGAAATGTCAATGAAAAATTGCAAAGGAGGAGTCATTTAATCAGTTCTATATGATGCTGATCCACAGCCAGTTAAATCAGCCAGACCATGAATGTGTGACATTAGGCACAGCAGATGAATGCCACTAGGTACAGTAACCTGCCCACTGGTCCATTAAAAGTAGAACTGGGCTGAACTTCGTTGTTTCAATTCTCAGAGCTATGCATGAACCTTTTATTTTTAATCTCTGATCTATGTGGACTCCCATAAACCCAAAACCTCAAAAGAGAAACTCAATTGGAATAGCTGAGTTTAACCTGTTTTTACATCAGCACCCATAAATCAGTTTTGGTTTGCTCAAAATAGGGTCAGTGTCATGTAAAAGGATCATGAACCTTAGTAATCCTTTCGATAAACCTGGCCTGAGTTTTGAGTTTGTAATCAGACCCCGAGACAGGTGAGATTTGCTTGGCTTGCTTACCAGAAGTCAAACGAAGCTTTCACTAAAATGAATGGAGATCGCCAAGTGATTGGCAAAGTTGCTTGAACCTCCTTACAGCTCTTCTCAGCTCAGCTATCCTGATGCTACTACAGGTTAAGTAGGTTGGACGTTTGTAGGATACCTACCAGCACACAGATTAATTAGGTATTTCTAGGATGACATCATCTCCACATGTCTGGCTTTTTGATAGCTAATTCCATGCAGCATGTGCATGTTCCAGTCACATAAAAGCATTCATTATAGAGGTGTCTGTCATGGCACCATACTTAAGTTTGCACTGAGTTTTTCATTTAAAGCAGGGGTTTACCTTCCTTGTATCTCATGAAGAATACAGCACACCTTCTCCAACATTACAACACTTGCTCTTTGAGTAGAGAATGAATTTTAAAATGAAAGTGCTCACAGAAATACAGTGCTGAGTGGCAGTAGTAGTAATTTCAGGTAGAAAAATGGCTGAATGATTTCAGGCACTGTTTTAATTAAACTGTATGTATAAGATCTGTACAGAAGAGACAGATTAAAATAGGTGAGAAAAAATCAAGGTTTAGAAAGGGGACTTGGTGTGTTTGTGCTCCATTTTTAAACGTCAGTGGAGGAATGGGTATGGTTAAATTTCTAACTGTAAGGATGTAATATTTTCCTCCTTGTTCTTAAGTATTTTAGCTTGCTAAAATTTAGTGAAGGAAAAGGTATCCCTGTTTTCCATCTAAACTCATGTTACAAAAGCGCCCTTTGAAATCATGACCATAAATTCTCCATTCTCAAACATTATCTCCAAACAGCTTTAAGTCACACTCTCTCCACATTGTTTAGAATTTACACTATCACAAGTGCAGAGTTTCCTCTACAGCCATTGATTCATAGTACTCGAGCTGTTTCAGTACTGAGGAGGTGCTTTTAATCACTAAAGTCCCCCACTAGGGTATAGTAATTTGTCATGGAACTATAAAGCAGATGTCTTTATTCTTCCATAACCCTCTTCCCTAACATAACCGTGTGTTTATAGCTCAAATTTTCACAGGAGAAAATACATGCACATCCAAGGCACTGGGTAAATAATTAATATACATATACACAAACCTTTCTTCGGGGGCTTGTTTTGCACTATTGGGTCAGCTCCTTTCTACCCAGCTGGGTGGCCAAGAAAACAATAAATATGATCCATGCAGAGCAGTTGGTTTGGAATGTCTCATTACTGGGAGTCAAACACAGAATCAAATTGACTAAATCCTTTTGGAATTCCACAAGACAGCAGTTTTCCTTAATCTCTTCTCAGTAACATTTGAAATTCTTTGTGGTTACATTAATGTACCACACATTTTCCTATTCTTTTTCCTATCACCTCATCAGGAGTTTAAAAGATTATCTTCTTATTAGTGTGAGGAATTCTGTCTTCCGGCGTACTTTCAGGAACATCTCTTTTAAGAGCCTTTCCCTCACCTAAACCAAGTCTCTAGAGCCTCGAAGAGCAAAATTCTGAGTAACTTGACTTAGATTGGCACGTTTGCAATGGACATTCATACCAGGCTTGAACTGAAATTAAAAGAGAAACAGAATTTTTTAGGCAAAACATATTTAAAATGATTAAATTCTGGTGATTGCTAGACACCACAGTGTTCACTTTGCAAATTAGACCTTTGAGAACAGTTATAAGAATGTATGGAAGGGTCTGTACCCAACATTCTCTCACTCGTTTCTAAAGTCCCTCTTACTTAGTAGAACGTGAGTAGCTTCGAATGAAGCTTTGAAGCCTGTAGCCAATGTCCTCAACTAACCTTACCACCTATTTAAGATAGCCTTTTAAAATGGCCACAGCCATTCTCAACAAGAATATTCTGTTTTGTCCCTTCACAGAAGCTCTTCCCAAGATAACTTTGATGTGCTAATAAAGTTCCTTCTCCCAGTAAGGACCTATTCAGGCAAATGCCACTGAAGTCTACTGATAAACTATATATGACTAAAGAACAACAAAATTTGTTCTTGTTTTCATTAGGATTCCAAAGGCCCCAGTCAGGTTTGAAGTGCCATGGTGCTGATGCTGAACAAACACAGAGTGAGACACAGAGCTTACCATCTATGAAATCTTGTATCTAAAGCACCATTTAAAAAACCCACCTGTTTGTAATATGCAAAGTCCCTGGCAGTCAAGATCAGCCCTTAACAAAGAAAACACCATAGTTCTGTAATTCCTTGCAAATATATTGGTATGACCTTTTTGTGCTTTAAAAAAAAAAAAAAGAAAAGAAAACGTGAGGTCTTTGGGAAGTGAGGTTTGGGAGGACTAAGTGGAATAGATAGCTTTCAGTGGAGACCTTGTGAGCTCATGTTTCACAACCCTGTCTGTCCCCATTAGTTCCAGTTGCTAGAGGGTTTGACTGTACTACCCATTAAAATGTTACACTTGGCCCATTCCCCCACCCCTGGTATGCAGCTCTCACTTGTATGCAGCACTTTTCAAATTTCTTAATTTAGAAACACAATGTCCTTCATTTACAGAAGGACTAACTCAAAGTTTGCAGCTCCTTCGGAAGGCAAAACTTGATCTGACACAAATATGAACTGCATGCAAGACACCATGATTAATCTTTCATTTGGCCAGAAATAAGATTTGTGACTTGTTGAAATAAGAGTCAAAGTACAAAGAAACCCATGAACGCAGACAATCAGAATGGTACCTGAAATATACAGACAAATGTGATTTGGCAAGTTGACTTAGAAATTCAGGAAAGTGGGAACATATTAAATATTTGTGAGCTACAATTAATCAGAATTAACCCTCTACTTTTTAGGGTTCAGTATTTCACTGATTTTTGCAAATCAAAGTGTAATTGTAATGGCCTTTTCTTTTGCATATAAGAACAAATCTGGACTTTTAGGGTTAGGTCACAAAGTTGGATGACCAATGCATTTGAGTACTCTGTTGACTAAGACCCTAATTCAGGGAGAAATTTAAGCAGGTTCTTAAGTCATTCCCTATTTAGGAAAGCACTTGCTTAAATCCTGTTGATTCCAGTGGGATTTAAGCATGTGGTTAAGTGCTTTCCTGAATCAGGGTCTAACAGTTTAGATTTAGAGAAGCTACTCAGCAGATACTTTAAAGCCCATTTTGTGCAGAAGCAATTAGTGGATCACAAGAAGCAGTGACAACATAGTAGCAAGTGTGAAATTTAATTTAGCTAAAAAAACTGGTAAGATCAGAGTAACACAGTCAGGTTTACAGGATTTGGCAGGGAACGAACAGCTCAGGATATTAGTAATTAGATACAAAACTTTCACCTATAAGCCACAGGTTAGAAGGAGACCCAGATCAATAGTCATCAAAAACTGCTGCCACTGATGGTTTTTCTCTAGTATGTGAAATGAGCTGGTGCTCTCAACCCAGGTTTTGGTATAGCAAAAAACCCCATCACTAATTGGCATCCTTAATGGCAATCTTAGTAGAAAGACCAAGGATGGAATTAACATAGAAACGACACTAACAAGAATTGGACTATCCTTCCCTCTCAGGCTGGCTCTTCTGAAATAAGGCATATAGATGAGACAGCATGGAGAAAATTTATACTGCCAATTAGAGCTGGTTGAATAAAAGATTTTTTTCAGTTTGTTGGCAATTCTGAAAAATTGGGAAAAATTGTTCCAAGTCAAACTGAAAACAAATTATTTTGAAATGTTTGGCAATGCAAAAAAATTAATTTTAGGTCAAAAGAAATTTTTCTTTTAAGCCAAAATGAAATGTTTTAGTTTAATTTTGAGCATTTTAAAACATTTTAAAATTATTTTAAATAAAATTAAAGTTAACTTTGAAATGAAAAGTCATGTTGTACCAAAAAATAAAAAAAAAAATGTTTCATTTTGAAACTATTGAAAAAATGTTTTTTCAGATTTTTTTTTTTAGATTTCTATTTTACTGAAACAATTTGGCAAAACCAGCACAAATTTTTGAAATGTTTGTGTCGCCAAATCTGCATTTTTTTACAGAAAAAAAAAGTTTTGTATGAAGAAATTCACCCAACTCTACTGGCAGTGTATACGTTACATGGACAGAGGACTTTAGATTCCAGGAGTTAAATCCTCATCCAATCAAATTCAATGGCAAAATTCCCCCTGACTCCAATAAGAGCAGGATTTCACCCCAGGACTTTAACACTACCTTGCATAGGAATTAAATAACACTAAGCTCAAAGAAAAAAGAAAGACTAATGCACAAGGCTGAGTATCTGCACAGGCAGTCTATACTTAGCAGATAGTTCTGAGATACCAACAGTGGAAAATCTGGCTCATTATTTCTATTTTATAAATGAGTAAAGTGAGGCTCAGATTATGGGATTTACCCCAGGGTCACCCAACAAGTTTGTACCACAGCTGGAAATTAAATGAAGGCATACTGATGCCCATCTGCTTTCTATGATCACTAAACCACACATACAACCAAAACCCAAGCAATGTTGTCTCAGATTTTTTTCCCTTAACTAGATAAGGAAGTGGGAAGAGGCAGCTAATTTCCCTTCCTCGTAAAAAAGGGGAAGGGGGGGGGGGGGAATGAACAAAGGAAATCAAATATTTTTGACTGATTGTATAGAGCTTGTCAAAAGATGGAAAACAATCTACTGAGGAATGCTCCAGCTCCTTTGATCCTATTGAAACTCATGTTACCAAATTGTCTCTCACAAATTCCCAGCCACCACTAATTTGTTACTTGCAGGACCTCTCCTTTTCCCTAAAAATGACAGATGCTGGTGTTAGAATAATAATCTGCACAGATGAATCCCACCGCCCTCCCAGCTTCTAACTTGCCAGTCCTGCTAAAGGCTTCAAGGCATGATGAGTTAAGCTTAAGATTCTCAAGATTCCCCACAACATAGCAGCAATGCTTTCGAGAGTTTCTGCAGCTTGTTATGAAGGATGCCATGCATGATTACTGGAGGGTATATTTGCATTTAGTCTGAATGCTTGGCACACTCAAACCGTAAACAGAAGGCGAGGTAGAAATAGATGGAATTATTTGTTTACACTGAGTGATGAAAACGATTAATCAATTAATGTTACTAAAGTACACTATCTTGTTAGAAGATAAAATGTCAATACACAAAACTAAAGCAGCCCACAGGCATTTAGGCTGAATTATGGTGAAACATGACAAGTATGCAAATTATGAGGGATCCCTTTTATGTTTACATTTGTGCATTTTTCTCTGGCTATTAGTGGAGCGACCTATAATTTGATCTCATTGACACAAGTGCATTCAGTTTGCAAAGATATTCTCCATCCCCAGCCCCAACTTCCAGTCGCTACAACAAACTCTGAATGTATTTCTATATGGGGGTTAAGTGTTAATAAATATTTTTAAGAGGAAAATTGCACCTTAATTAATCATGACAGCATTACAGTGATCACATAAAAAGGCTGGGACGGAAAAAAAACCAGTTTCTAACATGAGACAGGTTCAATTAGTTATTTGGTTCACTTAAGCAGTTCAGTGAGACAATTATAAACAGCTTCCATTACATAACTGTGAAGCAATGTCCCTAAGAACTATTTGTACATCCTTCTGTCTGTCCAGGATCTCTAAGCCCCTTTTCAGTCTGCTTGTCAAACACAACTTGCTTTCCTTGGGCAAATTTTCTCATTCCTCATCGGTGTTATTTGCATTATGGAATGGGCTCTGGCACTGTCTCAGCCTGTGAGCCTTCAGTCAGACCCTCAGGTACAGCAGACCCTCACATCCGGGTGGAGTCCAATTTAAATAAATAGGACTCTGTACAGGCAGTAGGCTCCACTCCTCTGGCTCCTGTTGCGGGATCAGAAGGTAAAGTTGCCTGTTTTAAGGGCCAAATCCTAAAGACTTTACTGAGGGCTAAATTGTTCCCAAACCCTCAGGATGAAAATCCTGTGAGGAGTCCCTTGTTACCATTGTTCCATTGGCAGGGATAGGGCTTGTGCAGGAGGGCCAGAGCTGTACGTGAGGGAGTCCCTCATCTCCAAACGGGCTCTGGCACCTGGATGCCCGCCCTCTAGTCCCAAGCAGTGCAGCTCCTTTGGAGCTGTGCTAGCTGGGCCTGGAAATCTCCACAGGGCCAGTGAGAGGATGATGAGCATCTTCTTCGGCTCCACCCTTCTCCCTCTCTGCACCACAGAATACAGACCTGCCATCTCCTCTTGCAGCCCCCGACTCTGTGACCTGCTCTCTATAGGGTGCCAGAAAGATTGGGAGTCATGGGGAACAGTACCAGCGAGGAGACTGAGAACCCTGGATACAGAGAGGTGAGATCTTCATATGGAGGGGCCTTCCTCACATGGATCTCTGGGGCACAATCTGTCCCCCTCATTGTTTAGTAAAGGCTCCTATAGACAGTAAAGAGCAGTTTTACCTGAGTAAGGACTGCAGCACATGAACTGGCCCTTAGAGACGGAATTCTCCATGCTATTGACTTCAGTGGGCATTTTGGGTGCAGAAAGAATCCAAGGATACAGGCTAATAGTTTTGCTTTCACAGATAATTTTCAATCTCTGACAAATATCTTTCAAAACAAATTCAGATTCTTTCAGGTAAGGATAATCTCTTTAGCGATCCTGAATGGCAAGCTCCAAGTTAAGGCGGAGGCAGCGTACAATAGAAGGAGCAACTTGTCTATACTTGCCTGTATGCCATTTGAACAGGCCACGTTCAGGGCTGCTCTATCTCAAGTAAGATCAAAAGCTTCAATCTGATCCCTTCTGCCTTGATCTTATAAGGCGGCTGCTTCTATTTCCTGTGTGATGTCATCAGCTCTCTCAGATCCAAAATCTTCTGTGTCAGCAAAGAGATTACTAAATTTCCCATCCTATACCAATCTGATGTATATGGGCTGCTGCTCGGATACAGGCCTATTTTTGGACCCTTGACCAGCACAGTTATACACTTAGCTCTCTGTACGCTTTTCTGAGATGCTGCCTTAGCAATGTGCCTACAGTAAGTTTTTTTGCCACATCTTTCCCACAGTTATTACTATCTATGGGCACCCTAGTGCCGACAGGGCTCTGGGCAGCTGCTAGTACCTTATGCATGATTGTCTCTAAGCCATCTCAGAGCAGGTCTATATAACATAGCACGTAAAATACTAGTGATTTCTTGGAGCCCTATGGTCACTAGTACTTTTACTGCTGATGGAGTTGGGCTAGTATAAGCAGCTATGGGGCATTTAAAGAAATAGATATAGTTTAGAGAAGGTCTAAAATACATTACAAATACTTATAACTTATTGCATAGATGTTAATAGAGTTTGATGCAAGAGTAAGGCCATCTTTTTCCTGTAAATTGCAGAGTAATTCAAAATGGAATAAAGTTCAGTGGCTATAGGTGAGCATGTGTTACACATCCCCTCGTGTTATGAGGAGTCCCCCTAAACTGTGCCTGATTCACAGAGAATTTGAGTCTGATGCAGCCCACGTCTGGAGGTCCCTCCATTTCTGCCAAACTTTTAGCACATCTCTGCTATTACTGCACAGTAAGTTATGCTTGTGTACCCTGCGTCAGGCCCAAGGAGCATAATGGGAGAGAAACTGTGAAAGGAATGGGGGGAGAGAGGAGAAGATGAGCTAGTTATCCCTGAAAGGCTCACTGAGGGTCACATTTTGTTCTCAGACGTATGCATGCAGAGCCACACATGCATATATTCCAGAGCAGAAATTGGAGCTTAGAGTGGCTTGAGAGAAAGTCTAACAGATATCATGTGTACACAGATAGGACTTAATTCTCAGTTACACTAAGGCCCCTCAGAGCTATTCTGGTGCTGTAAAGGGCCCTTTGAGGGAGGTGAAACAGCCTCCTCAGAATACACCCTTCACAAATCGTCCCCTGACCAGCTTAGAGCCTATGTAAAGGGTCTATGCTGGTCCTGGTCCCAGCCCCAAAGACAGGAAGGTGGGTAATAGAAGGCAGGCTGGGGGCGGGGAGAAGCCTTGCTGGTGCCCTCTCCACTATGGCAACGCACAAACAGCAGGGGGAAGCAGGGACACAGGGGGCAGGGGCAGATAAGCAAGGGAATGGGGAGAACTTGGGCAAATGCCGGGCAGCCAAGGCAGGGAAGGCAGGACATGTTGTGGGAGAGTTGATGTGACAGTGGGAAGATCAGGATCTGCCCTTGCATCAGCATAACTAACTAAGAGACGAATTTGGTCCCCCACTTCTCAATGAGAGAAAAAAAGAAACATTATCGAAAGGCAGCAGTGGGGGAGGGCAGGTGATTGCAGTGGGAACAGGGCAGTATGGAAGGGGAGAAGAAATATTTTCTTTTACTTGGATTATAATATTGCTTTAAAAATCAGCACCTTAGAAACACAAGGCTCTAAAGCTATGCTGGACTTTCTGGTGTTGCCAAATCCGTTTAAATCTATTCCCATATAGTGCCATTGAAAACCCTTTGATTGGTTATTGGTGTTATAATCCCCCACTGCCTTAAATTTATGACGCCACCAATTCCTTCATTATTTTGGTTCTTGTAAATTGCAAGAAGTATCTGGACATATGTAAGAAAATGGTGTCAAATACAAGTTAATAATCACAGGCGTAGAAATGTATGAACTTCCCAGGCCACTGTATTTCAGCGATGAATACAGAATCTAGAGGTCAGCTAAGGCCTGCGCTGTGAGTGGGACATCTCTTATCTGTGTCTCCAATAGAGCTAAAATTCTGTGTAACTAAAAATGCACGAGGCTCACAGTTCTATGGCACATACTACAGACGGAGCGGTTTTGTCAACACTTGCGATTTTAACACAAGTGTTACGCTATTTCTTATGATATTTCGATGTATTTCTTAAAGCCCTAGCTTCTGGAGTCCTGGGATTGTGTGTGAATCTCAGCGTTCTTTTCTTTTGCTTTTTTTAAGTACATTTCTAGCTCTCATCGTTGTGGAGAAAGCTTGAAAACATGACCCAAATGCATGTATTCTTGTAGAGCAATAAAAATATAATTAAAAACAAAAGGCAAAGAAAAAGAACCCAACATGTTTTTGGTTTTATTTTTTTAAATCACGATTGTTAAGCCAGTGTCATGATTTTGACGGCCTGCCACTGAATTTTTGAACACCGGGAGTTGGTGATACCGCATAAGGGCTGACTCGTGCTACCGATTTGTTTTCTATTTAGTTTTTAAAATGCTCAAAAAATGTCCTTCTCCTTAGGCACCTTTCAGTGAACTCACCTCCTTTAATGTGACCTTATAACACAACACAACATGGCAACCTCCATGATAAGTAAAAATGTACTTAGAGCGGAGACTTTTCACAAGGCTTAGATAAAAGCTAGTTGTGACTGAGCCCTTTTATTTTGCTGTTACCCTTTCAGTTGCCTCTTTCTCTTCCAGCAATTAAAACCTGTTTTCTGTGTCTTATGTGGCTACATGGACATAAAGGTTCCATGGAATGTGGGTGCCGCTTTCTGTTCCAGTGTTGTTTATAAAACAAGTAATACACAACAGCAAGGTTGTACTAGAGATTTGCACACTTCAGGTTCTTTTTAAAAGACACGAATGAAGGTTATGTGGCTCCAATCACTCAAAAAGTACTTGTGTCCCTTTTCAACTAACTGTGTGAAGTGCATAATCACCTTGAGAAGATGGTTTGTTACATTTTTCTAGCAATTGCCTGAATCTCAGCGTGGGTGGCTACATTGGATTCCCATACAGTGAACCAGGGCCTTAAACGTCCTGATTCCATGGTCAAAAGCAGCAATCAAACCTGTGACCTTAAGCTCCTGTACCTACAGCTTGACTTTCAGAGTTGCTTAGCACCTAAAGAACCCACTGACTTTAATGGGAATTTTGGATGCTCAAGCAGGTCTAAAAAATCAGGCTGTGAAAGCCCCAACCTCTGTCATTGGAGCTAAAAGAATAATTCTAAGTGGTAGTGAGTGCTGACAGTCTTTGAGCAGGCTCTTATCCTTTCTGGGGCTAGAAAGCCACTAGAGAAAGAAATGATTGCATGCAATAAGCTGATATGTTATCCATACAGTCCCAACGTTCATCAGCCAATAAGATACTTCCTTCTTGCGTAATAAGTCTGTTATCATTTTAAAAATAAAACGATTTGTGGTTTTGGAGGAAGTTCATTGGAGAATGTTCCAGTATAAAGACAGGTCCTCTGGCACATGGAATTCTCTATGTAAGAGTAAAGCTCGTCTGTGCAGGAGACCGAACATTCTCCAGGGCTGGTGTGAGATTGTGGAATAAACTGCCACAGGAACTGAAGACCATCACAAACCTCACTAGCTTCCGCTTCAAGTACAAGACACATTTCAATGACCTTGTCTTCTCCTACATAAACACACATACTAAAAAATTTGGAAACAAAACAGTCTGCTCCATACCCTTCTCCTCCTGGGGAGAGGATGAGAGAACAAATGACATGTCAGATGTTAGTCACATGGCTTAATGCAGTGCTGGCAGGCACTCAGATACTACAGTGGAAGAATCTATATAGAGTAGAATTTTAGAATAATATCATTAAATTAGAGCTCATAAAATCAAAGACTGTAAAACAGGGCCAGACCTGCCTGGTGCCGAGAATAGCATCATTCCAAACAAAAAATAAACTATAATCATTTATTTTTTATTACATTTTGTATGACACTGTTCTGTCCATAGCTGGTTGTTTCTAAAGGTAAAGCAACTGTAGTGAAAGTTTGTGATTTTATTCGTTATGGCCCCAAATCAGCAAACTATTTAAGTATGTCTTAACTTAAAAACACACTTAAATACTTTGTCAGACAGGACTGGCTTGCTGAACTGAGGTGTGTGGCAGTCTGATGTTGTTAGGGCAAGAGATGGAGAGAGTGAGCATAAGACATGCACTTCCATAAAACTACAGCTCTGCAGGGCAGGAACAGGCACCTCTCCTTTTACACAGGCAGCTGCTCCAGAAATACTCACTTGTTTACTGTCTATAGCATATGGGCGGTGAGAGCATGCCTCAGAGAGTCCACCAAAATACAAAGGAAAATGTAACCCTGGAGCCTGTGCCTGGTATCCTGCCGTCAACTGATCCTCCTGTTTTCATTTATTCTTTGAAAGTTTTATGAACTCTTGTCTATTTTTCCCACGTTATAAACTCAGGAGCCCTTACAGATGAATGTCATTCTCCCCCTGCCTGTCATACACCTTGTTTCCAAGTATGGTCACTATGAGGGAGCTGTCACTTGGAGCCTTTGTGGAAAATTAATGGCAGACAGGGAAGGGCAAAAGAGACAGGACAGATGGCTCTGTCACCACCACCAACCTGATGCTATGAAAGAAATTCAGTGTCTGTGTAAATGCCACTCTGTTCCATACACTTATTCCTTCATTGATCCAACTGCCCCGTCAGCGGCTGTCTTGCTTACTTTGTACATATTTTGCCTTGTTCTTCTGCTTATCCGTTAAATGCACTCAGCACATATAAGAGGTCAATTTTTAAGCTAGCAACTAGGTGCTGATGGTCTGAAATGATGTTTAATTATAAAGCATATTGCAATTCTGCTAGAAGGAGCTGGTGGTGAATCGTGTTGTTCTGAGGATTGTTTACTTGCTGGTTACCATCCAGATCAAGTCAGCTGGAACCTGAAGGGAAATGTCTAAAGTTCTAATTAAGAAGGCTAGTGGTGCAGTGATGTCATCACACTTTATTCTTTAAGTAGCATTACATCTGGTTTCACTTTCACAGTGAAATTCCTGGTGTTAAATACTGGCTGTACAATGGGAGTATTTAAAAGGCAGTTTATTTTCTCATTATATGAGCTGTGCCAAATGACACATGTTCACTTTATGCTCATAATCAAGTGGAGATGTATTTAAGGTGCTGTAAGCTTAAGACAGGATGAAGCCTGAAAGTTAATAAATCAGGCTGAGACTTCTGACCATGTGGTCAGAGGTTTGCAGGGAGACAGTTAAAGAGCTATCCTCTGGAGTAACGGCACTATAATCTAAGTCCCTTAATTATGCAGTCATTGTCCATATTAACTTTTATTATAGTAAAGTTCTGCATTGTTGGCATCTCCGCACAAGTCAGGTTAGAAACTAATTGCCTCATGACTACTCGTGCAAAACCTGGTACTTTGGTGATATTTTGCTAATTTGATCCAGGGTGAAGATTTTGTCATTACCACATGATTTCTGAGGCATAAGGAACAAATTTCCATGCCTGAATGAAGTTCAGAAACGAGTGAATTCAACTCTTGCAAGTTAAACTGGTGGGAGTGAGCTAATGCAAGTTGGAGTGGTGCAGTGGGTCCTACTTGATGAATGCAGTACTGACCAGGCACAGCATTTCCAGTGCAGTCCCTCAGCGTAGGGATTATGGGAGAGCTTGAAAATTCTTGTGGGCACCCAAGGGAATTCTGGGAGATGGGAGTTAATATACCATAACTCATTGGGAATTGCTGCCATTCCTGCAATGTATCCCAATATGGAGGGCACACAGGCAGAAAGAGGAGGAGATCAGAGCTGTTCCTTTCTACTGAAAGCCTCATTTGTCCTTGAAGCTCTGAAAACTAGAGCTGAACATCTGGAGAGAGCCAAAGGGGGGTGTGGCTGGTTGTCCAGCAAAGTATGAAAGCCACTGGAGAATGAGAACTACCACTCCTGATGAGAGACTCAGATAGCTTCCTCCTAACCAGCTCTGGACATAGACTTGACATAGACTTTTACCAGGGTGAATTTCACTTTTACACCAGAACCACAGTCACTGGTCAGTTCAGTCCCACTCGATGGAGTTCTTGCATTGCCGCACCAGACCGCCAGGATGAGAGCATAATTTACGCAAAACAGACTGCCGGTTATCCTGTGGAAGCTGGCTACCCCAGATGCTCACCAGTCAGTCAAACACCACTTTGATATGAGCAAGTCCAGTGGGTGCCTTTGTGTTCAAGGTGTGCCTGTGCATGCAGGAAGTACTGCAGAGGCAAGTGATCAAAGTGGAAAACGTGCTGATATCACTGAGGACTTTAAACAATCGGGCTTTTTATATTGTACTGGTGCCATTGTATGCCATCAATCCAAGTAACATGGAAACAGGAAAGAATACAACTCTATGATAATGTAAATCATAGGTAGTTTCTGGACATATGCACCTGGAGGCTAGGCAGCATGCAAGATGCCAAGATTTTCAAAATCTGAGTCTTTCAGGAGTCTACAGGATGCCACAAGTTTCCAACCACACAACATACGTGTGGGGATCTAGACACTTACCGTGGTTCTTGAAGACTCAGCATTCCCTCTTGTCCTTTGAGTTAGGAAATCATATCCTGATTTCACCAATCCTGACAGACACCACTTCCGCTGCACACTCACTATGCTTAGAATGAGAATCGAGAGTGACTTTTGGAGGCACAAAGCTGGGTGGAAGTGGAAGCTGAAATATAGTGACACTGCCACCCAATATTTTGAATACACAGGACCAGATCCTCAGCAAGTGTAAACTGGCATATTTCTACCAAGACATTAGTTTTATAGCCTATTGCAAAAATGTGTTACACACCCTGCTGCCTACTAGCCCTCCTTTGTCATACGGCTGCAGAAGTGGTAAGTGTCCTCTTCGTTTTAAGCAGTCTCCTACAAGATGTGTGAATTTAGGCTTAACAATCTGTCCCACCTTGTGTTTAGCTTGGACACTCAGTTGTCTTCTCCAGATCTCAGGAAGAGCTCTGTAAAGCTCAAAAGCTTGTCCTTTCCACCAGCTGAAGTTGGTCCAATAGGATATTACTTCATCCACCTCGCCTCTCTCATATTCTGGGACCAATATGGCTACAACAACACTGCAAACCCATATGTCATTCTAAAAATATAATAAGAAATCACACGTCCAGGGAGAAGTGCACTACAAGGACTGCAAATGGTGTTCATTTGGGTAATATTCTCCCTGTCCTGGCTTCAGTCAGGAGCTGAAAGCTGAGAGTAAGACCAAGAGGAATACAGGGAAATTGATGCAGTCCAATACAGGCTTCTGAGGTCATGTGGTAAAGTACTACAATAAGAGGCATAGACCTGGTGCATATGTGGGGAACTGAGCTGTGGTCCCTTGTGTTCGAATATTGCCTGAATTAATTTAGATATTGGACTCCCAATTAATTCCAGATCCTGCCTCCTCATTTCTCTGCTATGTTCCAAGTATTCACTGAGAGTTTTACCATCCTCATCTCTACCTTTTTCAGGATGCTCCATAAACACCTTTATCTTCTCCTCCTCCTGACAACTCTGCCACATGATTTCTGTTTCCTCTGCATGGTCATTCACCCTTCAGATTTCTGTCTGCATTGTTATGACCATGCCATCTGTGGTCCTCCCCTTTTTTGCCTAAAGATTGCCCAGGCATTCTGCCCATTGATAGATGACTTAGTATTCTTAGCCCTGAGCTTGTCAAATATTTCTGAGTGCTTTCCTTGTAGGATTTAAAATGTTAAATTTTGTTAAGAGATATCAGGAATATTAAAGTGCCTTTCTTTGAAGAACACACTACAGATGAAATTACAAAGATGACGCACTTTGTATCCTTTTGTTCATATGTGCCAGTGGTTCTCGAACTGTGATCTGGGATCCAAAGCTCTTGCTAGTGGTCCATGTGTAGAGATGGGTGATCATGTGGTGATAAGTAGACCTCTTGTTTCAACATTCTAGATCTCATTTAGATACCTAAAAATGCATCAAATACTTTCCTGTCATTACTTTTCTATGTCAGCAAATGATGTAGTACCCACATGTATAGTATCTGATTATGAATGGGACAGGAATATCCACAACAGTCTATGAACCATGCAACTAAAGTATGAGCACTTCTGCTATATACCATCCATTAGCTTTACTCCAGAAGCTTTGTGAGCCCCCAAATCCACACCTTGATGATGCTAAATTGCTGCTCTATGTTCTCCTCCTTGTATAATGATAATTATGTGTCACTCCCAGGAGTTGTGGTTAGGAAGGTCATGGTGGTAGTTTACAGATATCAGGGGAGAGCAGGAGATGTAACATTCAATGTCACACTAAAGAGGATATCTCTGTGAGCAGCTTGATAGATGTCCCCATGCTGACAATGGGACATGCAGAAGCACATCTTCTAAATGGTTTCCAGTTCTTGGCACAGGAGAGTGAAGTCTGTGACTGATGGAAAAGGTGATGGGCAGGGTCAGTAGCCTTTTAAAACTGTCTTCCCCAGCTCCTTTAGTTAGGAAGAAAAACTGGGGTGTGGAGAGGCTGGTCTCATTATGAGACTGGTAAAGGCAGGATCAGTGGCCACACTGAAATGCAGAGTGAGCCTATTGTTCCTGGATAAAGTTATTGTACAGTAAGAGGGAAAAGGTGAAGTATTCCTTTCTCATTTGCAGGGGCCCTGAATGTCCATAAGGGTTACTTGGCCACCTGCTATTATGTGATCTGGCTCTCAAAACGCTAGCAGTGGCTGTTAGTCAATACGCAGAGCTAAGGCATACCGATGATGTCAGCCAGAAGAGATATGCGAAGAGCGTTTTCATAGAGAGTACATTTGTCGCTAACATGGAGACAGATGCATAGCTGTGTGGGACTAGAGGCAGGCCACGAGCCCTTCATGTCTCCAAGGGCTTGGGGACTACTCCGCTGTCTCTATCCAATATATATTTTCCAACTTTTGTTGAAGGTCACAATCAGCTTGTGTCTCAAATTAATTAGAAAATTAATGTGAACAAATAAAGGTTTCATAGCTGTTGCAAGCAGCAATTTAGAAGGAGGGAGAAGTTGGTGTGTGGCAGCAACAGCAGTGGTCAGATCAACTGGGACTAACAGATGGGGGGAGGGAGAGCTCCCATAACAGTAAGAGTTGAAAGAAACAAAGAGAACCAAATGAAAAGGCCACACATGTAGCCTCCTGCGCCGTCTAAGCCTATGAATTTCAAAAAGATGAGAGGTTCAGCTCCCCCTGCGTGGATGTTTCTCTGAATCTTTTGACATGCCCCATCATTCCTACTTTTGTGTGGAAGTTCCCCGCTGCCTCTATTAGGTGGCTCCTGCTGGTGCCTCACAAGCTCTGGGGGGCTTCCCAGGCATGTTGTTCTTGGTGAGGGAAGCACTGCTTGGGAAACCCTAAAACAAAGCAGAAGCTGGAGGCTAAGATCCCACTAGCAAAGGCTGAGGAACAATGAAGATCAGGGAGAGAGGGACGGTGTTTACCAAACCAGTCCTGAACCTCCAAAGATATTCCAGTTCAATTTAATCCAGACCTTAACCTCTCCCTTGCACCATTTGGAACAAATGGATTCCCCCAGACCTAACTGTGACATGTTGAATACTGCAGACGTGGTATACATGTATGTCCTCTGACTTCATAGCATTTATTCAGCTGGCAGTATTTAAAATATCAGAATTTTAAGACTGGTTACTATTTATTTGGGAACAATAGGCACATATCTCATTGACCCGGTATTGTATAAGTGAATTTTCTATTAACTTCAGGTCCTCTGCTTTGTGCTGCAGTTGAAGACTCCTTGGAGACTTCAGGTAGTGCAGAATGTTATGGCCTGCCTCCTTAGCAGTGTTTCCTATAATGAATGTACTACACCAGTGCTTTAGAGCAGCCGTTCTCAACCTTCCTGGCTAGTGGCCCCTCTTTGTCAGTCTAGGAGGGAGGCCCCACCCCCTCGCTACATTTGCCTGTTAAATTCCCAACAGTCCTCATATATCTGTTTGATACTTTCATCACTACAATTCCCATTAACTTTGGCCCAGGAAGTTAGGTCCAGTAGTTTCACAGTTCTCAAATGCACTATATATAGTTGCTACAGTGTTGTAATAAATGTACTGCATGCAATTCGTGCTTGTATTAAGTCTAATTTTTTAAGTTCTGATTCTGATGCTGACCCAAACGCTGGGTGTACTCCACAGAGACGGAGAGTTCGTGGTTTGAGATCTCGGTAGCGAGAAAAGAGCAGCAGGATGAGGAGTTACCCACACAGTCAGTTTATTCAAGCTGCTAGCTGCTGTTACAATATTTCAAGCTGCTAGAATTATAAATCAAGCTCTTACTACAATAAGAAAGGGGGAGCCCATTGTCCTTTCTGTAAGTGAGTTGCAACCAGGGGGTAAACCTGCCACGCTGCACCTGCTGGATCCTCTACAGGCTGACAGAGAGCTCCGAGACAGGGCGGCACCCGGGGGGTCCCAATATACTCCTTCCCCCCACTTCTAGCAATAAGCTCATTGGTTATGTCTCAATCCACTTGGGGATTGGGTCCTAACACTCGTTATTCTCTGCTATTGGCACTTAGCTAGGGACCAATCCGTTATAAGCTGCAGTTACTTGTTTACAACTTCTGCTGGCTTCTAGCTGGCTTAAACTGGTTCTGTGGTTAGCTTAGTTTCCTACAGATGACCTAGTTTTCTGTGGTTAGCCTACCTCTGCGTTTCGTCCCAAGTTTTTGCCCAGGTCATGAGGCACCTAGCTTTGCTCGGGAGGCCTGCTTTTGCTCATGAGGCCTAGCTATTATTACTTATGCTAATTCAGGCCCAGTCTTGCCACTCACGTTACCCTCGCGTCACAAAATTCTTCCGCGGCCTACACTTGGCAAACATAGTTAATAACTGGTCCAATTCAGGCTCTGTATACCATCAGCCAAGTTTTCTTATCTGCCTCCCTACCAGTTAAACCCAGCAATACTTTTAAACAGGTTGCTCTTCCCCTTACAATTATCTCCATCATAGTGTAATGGTCTTTCTAAAGATCATATAGTGGTATCCTATATTACCAGTAGAAATTTAAACCTTTTAACTATATCTATTTGCTCTCCAAACAGATATAGTTTTCATTCCTTTCTAGCTTTCCTTTTTGTGAAGATCAGTCATTTGGTTTTAGCGGTGGCGAAATTGAAACCCTGTCCATTTTCCCAGCCAGAGGTCTCTCATAACGCTTTTTTTGATTCTCTGTTCTGCCGCTTCAGTATTCCTTCTCCTAACCCACAGCGCACAATCCTCTGCAGATAGAGAAACACCTACCCAGATACTTATTTGTTTTCAAAAATAATTTATTATAATATTAAATAAGGTTGAGCTGATAACATTTCCTTCCGGTCTCAGCACTCATTTGCTGGCCTTACCTCCTTCTAAGTCCCACATGCTGGACATGGCAAGGCTAACTGAACAATGCTGACTGCCCCAAACTTTCTTGAGCAGACCACCCTGCTGCAGAAACCATCTCTAGTTCCTTCTGCTTCTGCTCCCTGCTGTGCCCTGATTCTACTGCCATTCTCCCCACAGCCTGGGCTCCCATTCTGAAAGCTTCCCAATACTACACAAAGGGAACGCAAGGCACCATACCCCATTACACCCTTCTGTGGTCATCTGACAGGGAGTGGAGGGCAGACAATACATACACACATTCCTATTCCCTGCTCTTTAAGGGTTGCTTTGGCCATAGATTGGAGCAACCATGCTGACATTATAAATACTATAAATTTGTGTGAGTAGAGCATTTCACTGTCACTTCCTGTTGAGTCTCACTGTTTTTCCAAGAGATTCAGGCACCTGAACAGCGGCCAGTGAGGAAACATCTGAAATTGGGACACTCCCGGGAAAAGCCAGGGACTGAAGAGGTCTTAGCAGGATCTTATCAGGTGCTTTCCAAATACATACGAAGAAAAGCTAAGAAGAAAAGCAATAAGAAGGCTGGTGGCAGAGGGATACAATCAAATACAATGGTTATATAGACACATGCATTCACTTTTTTCTAGTTATTATTATCATAAATAAACAAAGTGTCAACTATCCCCATCGGCAGCTCACCCAAGCCATCATTCTTTAGTGGCTTTCTTTCAGGTGTTGTAAAATAAGTGTGTCTTGAGGAAGTATTTGAAGAAGGAAAGGGTCACGGCCTTATGGATCTGTTCTGGGAGGGCATTGCATGAATAAGGGGCAGAGTGAAAAAAGCAAAGAGTTGTTTTGTAAGTCTCTGACAAACAGGCAGACCAGGATGGCGGCACTGAGATGCAAATGTGCTGATAAGAGATGACCAGAATAACTGCTAGAATAATACTTCTGGAGACACCACTTTTTAGTTTCACAAACACAGAAAAAGCATCTCAAGCGACTCAAATTTCAGAGACTAATTTTTAAAAATTGAAACTCATGATTGGTAAACAAGGACAAATGGTTTATTTCTAAACTACTAATCCGCCATCTGAGGTTTCAATCTGGAACAAGCTTTCGCTTGTTCAAGTTACAAACTCGTGAAAAACAAAGGTCATGAGTCGCCTCTCTACTGCATTACACCAAGACACGGTGTCACACTGTCTTAAAATTAGCATGACAGAGTAATAATTAAGGTCCAGAGATTTCTACAATGGAAACTGTATCATCATCTTAACTTTAGCCTCTGTTATAGTAACACCAGAAGTCATAGGAAGGCCACCTAGGTCTATTTCCCTGAATTATAATGTACCTCAGCTGACATCTGAATCATAGGAGCCTAAAAGGATAAATTACACATCACTCTGATATTGAACCTTGGTGCATCTAACTCCTTTTATGTTTTTAAATATGTCTACCCTTTGTTGGAAATAAGTGTGAGTTGCCACAACTTGGCTGCCTAATTTTAACGACTAATGGGGTTTGCTTATCCCCCAGGATCCAGATCCAGGCCAGAAATAGGAGACAGAGGGGTGGTCATGTGTTTGACAAGGAGCCGGGCAGCAGGCCAAAACACATTTGAGCAGGATGGAATTTCTTGCCCCTATGAAAATGCAGTGCTAAATCTTCCTCCCTCTCTCCCCTCTTTATGCACAAGTGGATCTCTCTAGTACAGTGAACTGTCACCCGAAACTAACAAGGAGGATGTGTCTCCCAGCAATCTGAGCTTCGGTCAAAAGTTCATGACTTACCAGTCCTATGCCAACTTGGACCAAGATTTCTGGAATGGTTAGAAAAATATTTTAATGTATTTCACCTTGCTATGCTAGTTCATTAATAACCTCTAAAAATGCAGAGAGTGCGGCCTTAACATTCCTTGACATCCTCAGCATATGACTAATAATAATGAAACTTTTTTTACTGACAGTAGAAGCACTCTGTGAACTCTCTATTTTCCCTGGAGTTTCATGGAATCTTTAACAAATGTAGCACATTTGCCATGTCCATTTTTACGAGGTAGTAACTGCTGCTCAGCCATTCTTAGCTGAGGCTAGCACTTTGTCTATGTAAATCAGCTGCGGTTCTCTCCCTCTCCCCCTGCACTCCTCTCTATTTGGGGGAATTTTTCTCCAGTAATATTTTGTTATGCAAAGCACAGACATGTACATGATTTTCTTTTCACCCACCTTTGTTTCGAGCCCACTATAGGCTCCTAATATGGAGATTTGGCAAAGCACTGAGTTGTTTCCACGTGAGGGTTTTATGGACTGAATACTGCATTCAGTGGAGAAGCTCAGCAATCAGAACGGGTGCAGAACGCCTAACATGCCATAATATAATATAAACCCCCCCCCCCCCCCCCCCCCCCCCCCATCTTTAAATGAACATTTTATAGAGATTCCTATTTTTACTTTTTCTTATAGCGTATCTTTTTAAAAGAGTTCTCTTGATACACAGTGGGCCAGATTCTGCTCTACTGCCTCAATGTAAGTCCAGAGTAACTGCAGCACTGCCTTCAGTGGAGTTACTTGGGATTGGCACTAGTATAACTGAGTTCAGAATCTGGAGTTATTCCAGGTTTACATCTGCAAAGAATCCAGAATTAAACTAACGGCCCGTGACAGAAGGGACAACACAGATGTTCAGAAGTGTTCAGCACCCAGAAGCTACCAAAATCTGGGCAAAATAGGAGGACAGTTATTTTGCATTGTGATTTGATGCAGCTATGAAAAAGAACACTACTCCCATGTCCTAGTGCGCTTCTTTAAAGTGTTAAAGGAAGGGCTTGATTCTGGCCCAGATCCTTCCCCCATTCAGAGCAATGTGGAGTAGTTGTCAGGAATCAGCATTTCCAGTCTCTGGGCAACTTAACAAGCACAGCTGGCTCATAGTAGGCTGCCTGTTAGGTACACTGCCTGATTGGAAGAGTCAGCAGACTGGTTCTTAAGCAGCGGCAGCAGCAGTTCAGTGGCTGCTCAAAACATCAGTAGTGTCTGCTTTGTTCTCAGCCCTGCTCCTGCCTTGCTCCAGCCTTGGACCCAGCCTTGGCTTGCTCCAAGTAACCCGACCCTAAGCCTCTGCTGTGATTCCTAATATCTGACTTCCACTCTGGCATCTGGCCTCTGGCTCCAGCCCTGACCCTGGACTCTGATTCCTAACTATTGACTCCTTCTCTAACCACTTGACCTGACTGTTCACATGCTGATCACTGACAGAACCAGAGGGCTGCTCTAATTTTTACCAGGAGTCACCCCCAGCCAGCCTCAGGATTGGGAGGAGGGAAAGGTGGCTTTAGAGCCATCTTTTCTGCCTTTTACCCACTGTGCTGAGCATCCAGCCCATTGATTCTAAATTGTCCCTTTCTTAACTGAATTGCATTACTCCAAGTAATATCCTCCAATCTCCCCCATTACATTTACTAAATAATTCCTTTCTAGCTTCAGTATTTACACTCCCCAGATATTTTTAGGGGAAGTGAAAAAGGTTTTCTTCTCTTTTTTTAAGAAAAAGTAAATGAAGTGCTCATGAGAGGTGTAGAATTCACCTCGTGCTTCTATCCAAGGATCTCAAACTTTAACTAATTTAGCCTCCCAACTCCACTGTGAGGTTGGCAACTAATGGAGTTTCTTCTGTATCCTCCCATACCTTCAGATGCATATGGTGTCCACCAGTTTCTACCATTTATTTTGGTCTTGTGCTGGTCTGTTCAGACTACTTGTCATGTTGATGGATTTGACTCCTTTCTGTGCTCAATTGTTCTATGCAATGTTTTGCTAGGTTGTCCTCTTTTTCTCTTCCCCAGCTGTGTCCACATGCCAGAGAAGTCATGTTGGTGACTTCCTTAAAATGTGTCCTAAATATGTCCATCTTCTTCTTACCATATTTGATAGTTTAGATTCATTTGCTCTACTTACAATTTCTGATGTTGCAAGAAACTCTTTCAAATGGATTTTGAAGATCTTCCAGAGGCAATTACTTTGGATTAGAATTTATTTTCTTATCGACTTCTGTTGTAGATTTCCATGATTCTGTTCCATAAAGAAGGACAGACATGACACCGGTGGTAAAATTAATATTTTTGAGTCAGTGCTAGTCTGCTGCTTTTCCAAATCTTTTCAAGTTTATGAAAGTTGTTTACTGCTTTCGATATTAGTTACTTGACATGTAGCATCATGGCATCATCGCTGCACATTTCACTCCCTAGAGAGGTAAAATAACTTACTACTTCTACTGTTTCTTTGTCCACTCTAATGGTTTCTTTGGGGACACTGATGGCCATATATTTTATCTTCCCCTTGTTGATGAAAACCAACTTGTTATGCTGTGTCTGCCAAAAGCTGGATCTTTTCTTCCCATAAGTGATATGTTGAACTAAGCAGAACAATAAAATCACAAAAACAAGGTCATCCCATTGTGCCTTATCATTTGTTCACAAAATTCCTCATTGCCTTCTGTGGTTACTTTCCTCATGACTTAGTCAATGACCAGGGCAAATAATGCATAATACACACTTG
Source organism: Emydura macquarii macquarii (assembly GCF_026122565.2). Taxonomy (NCBI): domain Eukaryota; kingdom Metazoa; phylum Chordata; order Testudines; family Chelidae; genus Emydura; species Emydura macquarii. The sequence goes on from NW_027131283.1 coordinate 12,506,810, forward strand.
CATTACTCTTGTACCCTTGAAGTGCCTTGTCACTGCAAACCATCAATTGATGTTGTCACCATCTCTGACTGCACATTCAGCATTACCATATAGATCTTTGATTCTAATTATTTTTGCTGGTATTCTGCAGTATGTCAGTCTTGAGATATTGTGGCAAAAGCCTTTTGGAAATCTATACAATCTACATTACAGTTTGCTGGGGGGAGGGAGGAGCAATGGAGGGAATGGTGGTGGGTTTTTTTCAAAATATTTTCCTATTTTTTCCCCAAATTAGAAACATTTTGTAATTTGAAACATTTCAACCATCTAATACTTGGTCACAAACTGGGAGAAGGGGGTTCTGAAAATCTGTCCAAAATGTGAGGTTTTTTAATTAAATTTCAAAATTCAAAAACAATTTTGAACAGTTCTAGTGAGTTGTATTAGCCCCGTTGCATTTACCCATAATGCTGTTATGTTTCCCATGACCAGTGTTTTGTTCACAGCTTCTGCCAATACTGCCACTCTCCAGATTTATAAACATGCAATAATGGGTGAAGGAGGAGTGCTGTCTGTGAGCTCTTGTGGGACGAAGAACTACAGGCAAACCACTCTCTGGGACAGCCACTTTACATGATCCACAGTGGAGGGGATCTGCTGACATCTTCTTTCTCAGAGAACAATAATTATTACGGCTGGTCAAATATCTTATGTTAAAGCTTTTCATGTCTTGGTTTCTGGCAATTTTCAGATGAAAATATTCCTTTTTTTCCCCCCAGAAACCAAAACATTTTTTATGAGAAATCAAATTTTGTCACTGAAAATTGTTATGAAAACTTTTTTTTTTTCATTTTCATCAACTTTCCACAGAAGAGACTATTTCCTGTCCAGCTCTAATAACTATATAAAGGCCAGATTCAATTATGTGCAATGAATCTTTTTATCTTATGAATAAAGTAGGCTTGCATAGGAAGTGGTATATGGTACCTCTTAATCATATCAATTACACTGGTTAACCATCTCTGAAGAGGAAGTAAGCATCCTTGGGCAACCTCCTGTGCTGGGAAATAGACAGTGAAAGCAGGGAACTGTGCAGCCTGAAAATACCCCAGTTAGATGGGAGAGGGACATGTGTTTTCACCCAAGAGAGGTAAGAGCTGGAAGCCTGCGAGTGGGTGCCTCTGTTGGGCCATTAAGGGGAAATATAAGTGCAGTTGCCCTGAACTGTGACAGGGAAATTTTAGAAAATGTCCCAATTGTAGACAGGGCCACAAAGATGAGAAGCACACTTCAGATGGTGCAGAAGCAGTCTTAGTGGAAGAAGCCTGCTGGGAAAGAGCCCTCAGTAAACTGAAGAGAACCAGAGGGCTGGAGAGTGGGAAAAGACTGACAGTGGAGGAGGAGGGAGTGGGACAATAATGCCCCTGTGTCATGGAGGGGGAAGCATTAGGTTAAGAAGCTTGATCAAGGAAATTCCCTGTGAACACTAGAAAATGCAAAATCATAATGAGCTATACTGCAACTTGAGGCACCTTAAAGAGGCCTGATTTTTGACACACTTTCTGGAAATCAACTCCCTTTAAGTTATCTTTATTTGGGCACCCAAAATTGAGACAAATATAGGCTGTCACCTGAGTGTTAAGTTAATAATGTTGATTATTTGTATTACCATAGCACGTAGGAGCCTTAGTCCCCCATTGTGCCAGGTGCTGTACATGCACACAGAATAAATACAGTCCCTGCCCCAAAGAGCTTACAATCTCAATATAGATGAGACAGATGAGGGAGTACAAGAAAACAATGAGACAATACTGTCTAAATAGAGCAGACAGACACCGGGTGGGCCAAGGGGTAGAACACACCAGCAGAATGAACAATGTGACGGTGGCAATCATGTTAGTTCTACATTTTGGAGGAGGAACTTAGTTAGGAGGGGACCAGCTAAATGGGAAGGGAAGAGTGTGAAGGGGACAAGGGAAGGGAAAAGATGGGCAGGTGTAAAGTGAAGCTGAGGTAAAGAAAGTGTCAGGGAAAGGGAAGGTTGGAACAAACAGCCAAAACAACATGGCAGTGAAAGTAAGAGAACACACTGCAGTTTTGACTGGAATATCCCAAAGTCCGTGCTTTGACTGTTTCGGTTCCTACCATCTGGAATCTTGGGCTAGCTAAGAATCAATACTTTGCTCAGCACTGTACCAAGTGCAGTGGAATACTGAGTCCCTGCCTCAAAGAGCTTACAATCTGCATTGATAAAATTATTCAGTCTCAAAACACCATGGATGCCACCTCTAGGAAAGTTCATTTTACCATGATGCTAACTTTCTTTCATCTTTCTGAAAGGCATGCACTAGCATAACTGATTTAGGTGGATTAACACTGGCACTCTGCATGAAACAGGTGAGTTTTCCTTTGCTTATGTCAGATCAGAGAAAGGAATAAGAAGGGATCATCAGACACCCTGTCTTGGGGCATTCTTGACGTAGGGAGAAGGAATATACACTCGTCAAGGGGGTTCCATCTGCAAATTCCCACATACATCTCTCCAGACAGAGGAAACTGAAGAATGTAGCCAGTTCCAATATGACTTTATATGGCTATTGTCTTTCAGACACTACATAGGGTAGCGGGCATACATAATGTGGACAAGGCATACCACCAAGACTTGTAATTCCAGTGGAGAAGAGAATACATATCACCAACTCCTCATAAGCAGAGGAAGCATTTGTATCCATTCATACATCTCGCAAGATTGGGGAAAAGCGACACAAGGAACTTCACGAAGAGGGGGGGAAATCCCTTATGAAAATATACTAATATATTCTACAGTGATGTCGTCAGTCACAGCAATAGTACTAAGCTGTGTTCTGGACCACTATTGTAGCATACTCTTGTGTTTGTTCAATAAAGAAAGCTCATCTCCCCACATGAGAAGATGCCCACCAGAAACAGCATGCTATTAATTAAGCTGTAGCTATGATCTTGTTTCCTCTGTGTGCAACAGAGACCCATGCTTCTTGTTGAAAGAGGCCTGAGAGCTGTGTACTGAACTTCAGGAATGTGTGGACTGTGGAGTGTGCATGGCGTTGGAAGGCGAGAGACTGAAGTATGGGTTGGCAAGCACATGGTGGAAAGGATATGAAAGTACTGAAAGACATGTCTGTGTCCTCATGGGTGCAGGAGGCTGGGACATAACAGGGCATGTGGGAGAGGGGGAAAAAGCCCACAAAGGAATTCCTAAGGGGTTCTTTTCTCCTTTTGATATAGGAGTTGATAGCAGACTCTTAACCCAACTTCTTATCCATTTCTGGTTTCCCTGGGACAGATCCTTTACCCCTGCTCCAGCTGCTTTGCAGAGGCCAGAAAATTGCTCTAACGTAGCAAGCAGGAATTCCGAGATACAGGGGAATCTTTGAATAGAGTAAAGCTACCATAGCCCGTTCTATGCCACTTGTTCCTCCTGCTCCCAATGTAGGGGCAAGAATAGGCGAGGTCAGAGTGCCTGATGAAACTGATCCTAAGACCTGCTGCAGCCAGCATAACACAGAGCCGCTCTTAAGCTTAGTATTGCTCTACATTGAGCTGGGGCTGTTTTAGTCCCAGCAACTCCAGATTGCAGGGAGCTGAAAGGTAATTCTGAGTCACCTACCCATCCCCTCTGGATTTCGCCCTCTATCTTCAACTTTCTTCTTCCTCTTCCTTCTGAAAAATGTCCCCTCTTCTTTGGTTAGTGAATTATTTATGAACCAATTCCAATTTCTACTCTAGGACAAGCGGTTTTGATCAATTGTTTTCAGCTATTGGCTCCTATGAACTATGAGCTTTTAAATATTCATTAATGGTGTTATGCGATTAGTCATTTATGTCAAATAGCATTTTTTTCCTCCTTCCTGCCTGGATGAGCAGATACTAGTGTAGCGGTTTAAAAAAAATTAAAAAGACGTTGGTAAACTAAACTCCATATTCCACAAATGGGAAGTGGGTAAACTCAATTCAACCTCTACTACATGACTGTGACGAAGTTTTAAAAACAAGTAGAAAAATGAATGGTGAACAGCAAACCTCTGGAAATGAAATTTGAGATGAATAAATCTTCCTGCTAAAATTTGTGAAAATTTCAACAATTGCAAAAAATTGTCTGCTACCCAGCGGTCATCTGAACACTCACAGCAAATACAATATCACACGCCCTGAAGAACTGCACTTTTCATCTTTATTTACAAAAAGAAAAATCACAAAACACTTTTAATAATCAACCAGCTCTAATGTTAATTTTCCTCAAAATTGACCACTTTTCATAGTTATCCTTTGAAGTAGGGAAATTGCTCCACCTAGATACCAGAATGATAGATACATTCAAGATACCCAAGAGACAGACTGTAAACTCTATTCAAATTGTACAGGGCTAATTCAGGCAGGTAAAGTCTTTATTTCTTGCCTAAGGCCCTGATTCAATAAATTACATACTTAAGTCCATCCCTATTCAGGACAGCACTTAAGTATTTGATTAACTTTAACCATGTACTTAAGGCTCATTGACTTTTCAACAGGATTTCAGCACAAGCTTAAAGTTAAGACCATGCTTAAATGATGTCCGAAATAGGGATTTGTTCCTGAATCAAGCCTACATTTTATGTCATTTATTAAGAAAATCATCTAGAATATTTTGATGTGCAAATAGTATGTGCTTAGCTGAAGCTTCACTTTGGGGTAGAGCCTCCTCCAAAGGGTTAGCTCCCAAACTTCATGTTCTGTAGCAAGCACAGGCAGACGATCCTTTCTTAAAGCTGAAAAGCACAGCCCTGGTACAAAGTGTAGATTAGACGGTATGGGGGTTGATACATACACTACACTGCCACTGTATGTCACTTGGCAAGTTCCATTGCACAGCATGTTGTTTGATACATAGGTTACATTTCCGCTGTATGGGATTTGGCACAACTTTCCATTCTGAAAGTTCTGGGCACAGTTGTTAATTGTGAATAATTTATCCATGACATTTACCCCTTTCTTTGTTCATGGATTATCCACCACGCAACCACAATTTTTTACAAATGTGTCAGTTCCTGGAAAGTCTTTGAAAAATAATTCAGAGTATATATCAGCTGATGAATAGCATACAAACTGTTTGTATCACATATTTGATACAGTTCAGTATTCCACATAAGAGATTGACTACTTAATTTATGGTATTATTTCTGTTCCCTTGGTCGATGACCAGGGGAGGAGAGAGAAGAGTATACTAGTGGAATAAGACGCTGAAGGGACACTGGAGATGGCCAGAATGGGGTCTTTATTGCTTCTCATGGGCAAGCAACAGCTACAGCACAGGGCACAGTACCTTGATAGCATAAGCTGGAACTGTGGGTGCAGAAACATAGTTGATGCTCAAGCTAATCAGTTTTATGTGTGATGGGCCTGATTCTCCACTCGGACCACTGTGAATCAGGAGTAACTCTATGGAAGAGAATGAAGAAACACCAGTGTAAATGAAATTGGGCCCAGCTCTCCTGTTTCTTTCCTGGTTTTCGGTAATGAGGAGGGCAGGGCTGCCCCTGGGTGTTATAAAAGAGAGATAGCCCAAAGGCTAGGGAGAATTCAGGACCAGGAGTTCTTAGCAGGAGAAAAAAGGTCTGAGGATGTCTAGAAAAGGAGCAGAGCTGGGCGGAGAGCTTCGTGGAAGGGATTCCCTAGCTGAGCAGTGGAGCCACATCAGGCTGGTGGAGAGGAAGTCAGTTGGGGAGTCACATACAAACATCCCCAGGCCAGAAAACCATGGTCAGAAGGCTGAACGCTGAGAGCAGCAGAGGGAGATGCCTAATGGGGCTCTGAGGCAGAGAACTGAAGCTAGAGGGCCAGGAAGGGCTGGAGACTGGGGAATGACAGAGGGGTGAGCCCACAGATACTAAGTGAAAACTACAACCATACCTGAGAAGGAAACAGAGATGAGAAGCACCCCAGCTAAAGGGGTTGGGGTGAGGCGTGGTAAGAGACACCTGAGACATACCTGAGAGGTGAAGGATGGTGAGAGACATTGGAGCCGTACCTGAGACTCAAAATGGGGCAACAGAGGCCGTAGCTGTACTTGCTGCATTGAACTGTTGGGACTTGAAGTACTATCTGGACTGTGCTGAGGAATTCTGGATTATGGCTGGGGTACTTCTGTAATAAATGAACCCCACAATGGGCTAGTTACATTCAGAAAGCTGGCATGGAGTTACTGGGTCCTCTGGAAGAAGAAAATTGAGCCAGGAGTCTACTTTCTTGGCCACCCTGAGGCCACAAGGAGGCACTCTGGAGGCAGCAACTCTGACTGGCCAGTACAAGTGAGAAGAAAATCAGGCCTTTTTTTAGTTTCTAACATTTTATTAAAAAATAATCCCAGTGGTTGATGGTGCACATTATTTTCATATAAATGTATTAAATGGGGGTGACAAATACAAAAATAAATACAGCAGACCTGCGGCTGTATAGGTTGAGTTACAGTAAGTACAAATGTTGTTAAAATAAAAGTTATATCAATGACATTGTATTTATCATTTTGTCCTATTTGACCCATTTTTCCTCAAATAGCTCAGAGATTCATCTGCAGATGGTAACTCCTTCCATTCCTCTTAATTCTTGTTTGTTTTTTCTTGTCAACCACATTTCCGTAGATGGCATTTAGTTTTGCAACCATAGTGAGTAAGAGATTTTTCTATCTGAAGTCACAAACATTTTCGACAGAATTTGTTTACTGTTGTGTAATTTCAGTAAATCAGGCTATTTTCCTAACTCCACAGTAGTAAGAATTTAGGGAGACATGTCCCTAAAATCACATCAGTGGCCAGAAGTTATACAATTTGGGACAATCCCAGAAAATGAAAAGATGATTCCCTGTACCATGGCACCCTCTCCAGTATTTTCTTATGAAATTGCTATCTATTTCATTTTGCAAGTCTGATCTGTAAAAATATTTGCCCATCATTTTCCACTGGCATTCTCTCCAGGCCAAGACTGAAGCCCACGGAAGTCAGTCAATGGAAAGACCCACTTCAATGGGCTTTGGCTCAAGTCCTCCATGAAGCGAAACATGTACTGCTCATAATGGATAGTATTATATCCTTCCAGTCCTCTACAGAGATTTGCTGCCTCATTTCCTTTTCCCAGCCTAACCTCACATTGTCAATATTATCCTGAAGTTCTGTAGGGGGTGGGGAAAAAAGTCCATACAACTTACCTATTTGTGTTTTCTTATAATTATCTTATAGTTTCTTTACATTAAGTCACTCACTTTCCCCTCTCCAGTTTCTTCCTGCTGTTATGGACCAGGATGTAGGCAATCTAGTCTAGTAGTCAGAGCAGGAGTTAGGTGTAGGGGACACAGCAGGCATCCAAACTGGGGAATGAAACCAAGGATCAGCACCAGAGTCCACTGTCAACTACCAGAGCCAGGGGTCAAGCCAGAGTCAGAGCCAGAAATTGAAGCTAAGGGTCAGAACCAAAGTCAGATGCCAAATGCCAGAGCCAAGGTGAAGCCAGCGCGAGGGTCAGAAGTCAGAGGCCAGGGTCAGAAACAGGACTGGCCACTGAGGATTGGAGGTGAGGCATAAGAGCAGGAGGCGGGTCAAAATCAAGCATGCTGGGAACAGGAGCAAAGCCAGGAGCAGAGCCGGAGGCAGGCACAAGCAGGGTTCAATGCAGCCACAACAGGAAATCACCTTGTTGCTCAGACAAACTTCCTGTTCCTGCTCCTGGCTTAAATAGCATAGTTGGACCAGCCAGTGTGACAGTCTGTACCCTATTGTTCACCCTTTTTACAAGACCATAATAAATTTTGTACAAAGTATGCTTTGTGAGGTTTCATTTGAAAACTTATAGTGTGCTGATCATTATCGTCCTGGTACAATATGTGTGGCAACATTGTATGTAAAGTTATAAGATTCTACTGTATTACTTCACTGACACGTATTCCAAGTTTAGAAAAGCAGGCACAAACTGTTCCTCAAAGACAAAAGGCAAACTAAGACCTCAGCCAGGTGTCAGCATAATCAAATGGACCATCATCTGGTTAAGCGGCCGTTCTTTGGTGGGAAGAAAGGTGTAAGTGAGAAATTTACATCTTGGCAATGGGGAGCAGCTGGAAATTCCCGGGCAAACGGATGGTCTGTCCCTGATCCTCAGATGGAGATGATTTTCAAAGAAGAAAATAACCATAAGAAGTGAGAACAGAGGACACAAATGATCTCTCCCTTCATCTCTACTCACGGCATTGATGACACTTGAAAGACAAAGGAAGCATCATTAGACAGTGGAGGGATCCTGGCTGAAAGATTCAGCCAGTAAGACTGCTAGAACATATGGTGAGAGAGATCCTTTGCTTTGAATTCACTTAGCTTGTTAAATTAGGTATCAATTGTGTTTTACCTTTTATTTTCTTGTTACCAAATTCTGACTTTTATGCCTCATTACTTGAAATCACTTAAAATCTATCTTTCTATAGTTAATAAACTTGTTTTATTGTTTTATCTAAGCCAGTGTGTGCTTGGATTGAAATGTTTGGGAACTTCCATTTGAGATTACAAGATCTGTGCATATGATTCTCTTAATACAATGATGAACTATCTAGGAGCTTGTATTGTCCAGGAAGGTAGTGGACAGTATAAGATGCACATTTCTGAGGACAAGTCTGGGACTGGGAATTGCTAGCGTCGCTCTGTAATGTAATTCAGGAGTGACTGGCTAGTGTAGGTGGGATGATTTTACATGCTAGAGGCTGTGTGTGGGCAGACCAGTAGTGATTGCTTTCACAACAAATCAATGTAAAAGGCACCCCAGGTTGGAGAATTGAGGAGACACAGCTATCCATCAGTGCAAATTGTAACCTGGGTAATGTCACAGCCGGGCAATCCTCCAACCAGAACGCCTGTGGGTGGTACCTTGGCTGGGCCTACAGCACTAGTAGCTTCTTGGCCCACCTGGTTTCATTGGGCAGAGGTCAGGACATGGTACCTCTTTGGGGACTCCCATGTGTGGGTTCAAGACCCAGGGCTTCACTCCTACCTCCCTCATCTGCGAAAAACAATATAAATAGAAGACTGAAGTAAGCACCTTTAGCAAGCAAACACTTATTTCCATGAATAAAGGCTCCTCTCCAAAGATCCATACAAAAAGGCCCCTCCTCGGTCTGCTTGAGAAGCATTCTGAACATGATCAAATTCATAATTTGATTAAATGCTTTTGCACATATTGTTCATAACATTCACCCAGCTTTATGTACATGTTATATTATAACTTAATGGGATCTGGTGCATACACTATGTTGGCACTTCATGGGACCCATTGCAATTTTGTGTTGTACTTTTTGCATTACAGCAATAATAAAAGGAAAGAAAACAGATAATATTTTTCATTTACTGACACAGATGGCATAGTTATTAAAACATTTGACCTTAAAGTCCCCTCTGTGTGATAGTGAAAATATCCGACAGTCCATAAAAGTTATCTGTTGTATGTATGAAATAATGAGCCAAATTCATGCCTGTGTGATTTCACTGGCCAATAGAGATATACATCAGTTTTAATCAGATCTGAATGTGACTTAGTATATCTGGAAAGAGTGGCTGGCTGTATGTATAGGAGCTAAAGATTTAAACCTGCTCTTATTTAAGTCAATGGAGAAAATTGCACGAGCTTTAATGGTGCAGGTTCAAGCTCTATATTCAATGTGTTCTCACACATGTTAATATATTCTCTCCCGACAACCCTAGATTTTCCTTCCAAGACTGCAGCCTGATTTCTTCATCTGCCACAATCAGTAGAGGAGAGAGACAGGTGATCCACCCAGCCCACTAACAGACACGCTCTGTTATGATTGGATAAGGAAAGTGATTGACATGCACCAGGTGCTGCATTTAGTTCCAGACTGTATCTCTCAGTTTAAATACATCATTGAGTACGTTCCAGCTGCTTAATAATGTAGCACTGGAGTAGACATGTCACATACACAAACAATATTGTAGTTAGTATGAAGCTAACAGTTAATGACTAGACTCATTGTTCCTATAACAAGAACACATGCACTTAACAGAAAAATCAGAATTAACCATACATTGTTTCTGAAACTAAAACAAACAAACAAAATTAAGCCCAAACCCTTAGAACACTGGAGGAGACAAGGGAGCCAATAAGAGACCTCAGCCTTCTACCTGACCACACTGCATTTTATCTTTAATTTCAATTAATTTAGTGATCATAAATGGTGCCACGCCACCAGCCCTTGAGACTGAAGTTCTTTCTGAATCCGGATAGTTTTAGAGAGTGAATCTAAACAAGTGCCCCAGGAACACTCTGGTAACATTTGCCAAAGCCTTAAAAAAAAAAAAAAGCCATAGAAACAGCTGCCAGGAGAACTGAATGCAAATCCTATTGAGATGTGAGCGAAGAATGATAGTAATATTGATCTTTATTCATGTCAGCAAGATTGGGTTTAATGGATTAGACCCCAATCCAGCAAAGCAAATTTAAACATGTGAGTAGTCCATTTAACTTCAATGGTAATACTCACACACTTCAAACTAAGCACATGCTTAAGTGTTTTTCTGGATTGGGGCTATCTAGAATAAAGAGTGTGTGAAAATGGAAAGCCCAGTGAAAGCTGAAGAGTTTTTCTCTCAGTTAAAATATTAGCACTATACTGTTTCAATAAGGCCCACATTAAATGGACAAAAAACAAGTTAACTGACAGATTTCAAAAAGTGATCATCAGTGGGGGCATCCTTACTGAATGGAAGTATTTCTAGTGGGGTTCTGTAGGCACGCTACTTAACATTTTCATCAATAATCTCCGTGCAGAGGCAGTAGTCCTTGGAGAGGAAACTGTATGAGCAGCAGGAGAGTTTGTTGTCTTATTAGAGTCAATTCTTGAGGCAGAGTTGCTTTCTGTGAAATGGGCATTGATGTGGGGCTGGGATTCCTGAAAGAAGGGCTTGCCTTGCATACTGTTTAACCATCACTGTTTCCGACCTGATGTACATATGTGAATAAAATAAGTCACACTTAGAATATACCCAAACTCGGCATCACTGCTTTCTCCTCCTTTGGAAAGCCAACATGCAAGACCCTGAACATTTGATACCACTCAGCACAGAGGCCATGCGGTGTCAGAATGGGACATCGGTGTCAGATGAAGATCTAACACTGTTATAGTCAGGCTCAGTGAGTCCCTCAACATCCTAATGCAGAGAGCAGAGGGGCTTTCCCTGGTTGACAGCAGCATTTTGGAAGACAGCCACAGAGGGATTGTGCATCCCAAAGATTACCTCCTTTCAGCACAAGGGGTATCATAGAAGTGAAATTACCCCAACCACTTCTACACTCATGAAATAAAATGTTAGTGAGTGAAGAAGCTTATGTCCTTTTTTTTAAATTATTTTGTTAAGGGCCTAATGCCATCAATCCTTCTTTCCTGCTCCAATGCCACCTAGCACACACATCCACAGCTATTTCATTGATGGGGAAATTAGGGAGCAGAGAGGTATAGTAACTTGACCAAGGTCACACAACAATTGGGCTTAACCTTGAATAAATCCTCCCCAGTCTCTGACTCCCAGTCCTGTGCTCTGGTTGCTAAGGCAAGCTGCCTTCAGCATTAATTTTATTCCTGGGTATGAAGCATATATGTACTTATCTGAACAAAGGGAGGAAGTAAAATTGGCATAATTGAATATGCTCTGTAAAGGGTCAGACTCAACCAAATGTAAATCTGAACATCTTTAATGTGATTTTAGCTGGGGGTTGGCTGACAGAACAGTGCTGTTACTTGGACCTTGATAAAATCATTTGTAGTGAAACAGACAAATATTCATTTTTCAGTTACCAGAGTTTGGTGACGAAATTCACTTTGAAAATGCCTTACATTTTTAAATGCAAAGTTTCCATCCTTTTTAGCTAAAATTAATGTTGGAAATGTTCAGTATGTTTGGTAAGGTCTACATAATATGTTTTCTTATTTTCCCAGTTATGAAATTCTACTTCTTTATTTATTTCATATGCTTGAGAAGCCGCTAAAATTTAAACTCTTTTCACAACCCACATTATTCTTAAGACTGGATGTTTCAGGGGATTGATACCAAGATATGGTATCTTTCACCACTCCATCACAAATTCATCTCCCCATCAGGTGATTAGTAACCAAGAGCTGTTACCTTCCATTCTTCAATTTAACAGATATGAAATGTACACATACGTAGTCTTCAATTAGAAGCCAATGGAACTATACTTGTTTACACCAGATGAGGATCTGGCCATTCCTTTTTTTCTCCCTGCTGGATAATATTACATTTATAAGTTACATCTTCTCTAGCATTTGGAATTGTTAAGTATTACTGGAAGATTTCACCCTTCCTGTGTGAAGATTAGCCCTTTGCACTCTTTGCTGATCAAGTCCTTTAGTTGTTATTTCAGTCATCTTTAAATAACAAATGTTTGATTTTGTAGTTGAAACTATCCAAATTCCTAAGTGTCCTCAAAGTGTGTCTGCCTGTGTTCTCCCTTTGATTGGGTATTTTTTCTTTAGTTAAAACATGTGGAATTAAACATTTCAGACCCAAATTATTTAAAAAGAAAGGGGTTAGAAACAAGCTTAAAACTAGAAGGATCAAGATCAGAGGCTGACTTCCAGGAAAGAACTATAGGAGCAGTTCCACAAAGGGAGAGACAAATGATGTGGCCAACAATTCAGTGATGGCTTAAACTACAGGACCAAACCAAAATATGAGTAAAGGGAGAGCAATCGAGGATTTGTTTAAAAAAGAGGAGAGAAAACAGGAAGAAAAAATAGATACTTGGAGAGATAGAGACACACAAATGATAAAAGACAAGGTGGTGGGAGGGACAGTCATCACAGAATAGAGCACACAGTAATACTAACTAGAGATGCAGATGAGAGGAAAGGATTCAGGTGGTTCCTGCTGAATGAAGATGGAATGAAAAAATCACAGATGGAGTTAACAAGGGAGTTTCTTTTCTGATTTCTGGTCTGCAAAGTGAGAATTTGGGGACACGGGGTGGAGGGGCAATGCAAAAGCAGGAAGAATGGAAGTTGACACAGGACATAGATCCATCTAGCTTGGTTTCTGTAGTAGGGCAAAAAGATACAAATCACAACTCAAACAAGGCCTTGTCTGCTCTGAGTTTTTTTCTGAAAATCTCCCACGGTTGCTGTGGGACAATTGCACAAGGGCAGCTCCACGGATGCTAGCAATATAATTCTCAAAAGATACCGCTGTACCAATGGTAGGAAGAGTGCACACATTTTTACAGTTTTACATTTTACATTTTTACAGTGATCACCAAGTGGTCACAACATCTGAGGCCTGCCTACAGCACAGCTTCTGTCAGTAACCACATCTGGAGCTGCACCTATCAAGAATAAGACAATTTCCTTTCTTTCAGTGAGAAGGTTCAGAGTTCCTCAGAAGCAGGTTGAAGAGGAGAGGTTCTCACAATCAGGAATAGTCTGAGGAGCCTGAGTGTGTGAGTGATCAGGACAATTTGAGAAAGATGCATCTGCTGCTGTCAGGAGCAGTTTGAGGTGAGGGTTATAATCCAGGGCAGTTTGAGGAGTGTTGTGTTTATGTGTCACAATCGGAGCTGTTTGGAAGGAGTTGTGTGTCAGTGTCAGGGGCAGTTTGGAAGAAGTTGTGTGTCACAATCGTGGGTAGTTTGGGGTGTTGTGTGTCACAATCAGGGGTAGTTTGGGAGTGTTATATGTCAGAATCGGAGGTAGTTTGGGGTGTTGTGGGTCACAATCAAGGACAGTTTGGAGAAGTTTTATGTCCCAGTCAGAGGCAGTTTGGAAGAAGTCGTGGATCACAGTCAGAGACAGTTTGCGGGGTGTTGTGCGTCTCAATCGGGGCAGTCTGAGGAGAGTATTTCCCTCGCCCATTCTCTGGGCTATGCAGTGTTCTGTCATGTTTTACAACGTGCGGGAAGACTCGGCTAAAAATCAGCTTCCTTCCCGGCCACCTTGTGCTGGAACCGGAATGGCAGAAGTAGTAACAACCCCTCCCCCCCAGTCCCCGGGCTGCCTCATCCTGCTCCCTGGACCCACGAGGCGTGGCTTCCCACCCACCCCCCATCAAAAACACACACACACACACACCCCGGCGCGCAGCATCCCGCAAAGCTCCTCGGCTCTGCAGCCCACGTCGCGCTCGGGGGCTGCGGGACTCCGGTTGCCCCGCGTTCACACTTCCTTCCAACTCCCGCACGGGCTCCCAAAGCCCGAGCCTCGCCTGGCTTTGCCGCTTTCTTTCCTCCCCGGTGCCAGCAGCCACCGGGAGAGCGGAAACCTGCCCCCGCAAAGCCCTGAGCGGCGGGATCCCCGCTGCCGCGATCGCTGCCCCCCGCTTCCGTGGGAGAAGCGGTGGCTGGGTGCCTGCCAACAGCTGGGCTGGGCGAGCCCTGACGGCGGCCGTGCTGCAGCTGCTGCCCTCCCGGCCTACGGCAGCTGTCCCGGTGCTGCCCCACGCTCCTCAGGCGGGCTGAGAGGGGGCAGAGGTGCCCCTGGAAAGCCCAGCCCCGGGATGGGGAGAGGCCGGGGCAGCTCAGCAGCCAGCGAGGACCAGAGGCAGACCAAGCGGAGCAGCCGGAGAGCCGCAGTCCCCCACGCGGGCGCTCGCCCTCCCATTGGTCCCTAGCTCCCCTCCCCTCCCCTGAGGCGTGGCGTGGGGTTTAAATGCCTCCTGGCTGCCGCCCGCCGAGCCTCTTTGCCCCCGAGCTCATTTGCTGGAGTGTTATCACTGGGGGAAAGCGACAGCGGCGCCTCGGAGGGAGGGAGGGGGGGGCCCCCACCTCATCCCCTCTCTCACCCCGCCAATGCCGAGGGACTGTACCCCAGAGGAGCCGCCCATGAAGCATCACTTCACTTGGCAGAACAGGAGCTGATGATCCAAAACACACCACACCAAAAAACCCATCAGTCCTCAGCGGTCTTTAGCCATGAGCTGTTTGGATGTTATGTACCAAGTCTATGGTCCGCCCCAGCCTTACTTTGCAGCTGCCTATAGCCCTTACCACCAGGTACGTGTGGGGTACCTGGACGGGGGGAGGGAGGGAGGGATGCCCTCTGGAAGATGGCTCTCTGGGGCAGGGCCACACCAGACCTAGCTTCCGGGGAGGTGAATGGTTTTGACCCACAACAGCATCCCACCCCGGGCACAACGATACGCGTGTGTGTGTGCTTCAGCTTCGTGGGATGGGCGTGATCGTCACCCGCCGGACTTTGTTTTAAGAATGAATGAGATTTGGGCAGTGGCCCTGCTTATTCGATGTCTTTCCACGGCTGGCTGCAGTGGTGGTGGGCTGTGCTGAAATGGAAAGGCTGCTTGGAAAATGCGGGCGGAGGGTTTTCTATACATTCCTGCGCAACGCGGTCTCTGGCATCTGAGCTGTAATTAGAAAAAGACTTTGCCACCCGTCGCTTTCGAGGGCTACGTTATCGTACAGAGGTTTTGCTTCTCATGTGGCGGATCTGGTTTTTTAAACCGAAAGATGTTTGGGGAGAGTTTTCTGCCCATTGAAGCTTGGAGGGGGGGGGGGGCTGCCTTGATTAAACTGTCCGATTCCAGCAGCTGGTTCTGGAGGAAGCTGAGTACACATGGCGTGGGGCAGGTTATAGTTTAGTCTGTTGGATGCAAAAGACGTCCGGGTGCAGGTGATGGGAAGCTATTTCCCCTCGCATTGTACGTCCGGTGTCTTTCTTTGTTCCTGTTGCAGCTAAGTCAGAAAAGCGTCTCGGGGGGAAGGCAAACGATTTTCGTTCCCATCCGGCCTCAGCTTGTAGCGCAACACTAGATCAATTCGATCCGAATCGGAATCTGCGCTTTTAGTGCCTTTTAAAACGAACAGGGGCAGAGTCATGCCTGTGAATGAAGTGTTGCTGGCCCGTTCTGCACACGCCAGGTTATCATTCGTGTCAATTCATCCCGGGATTTCCAGACAGTGACACCGAGAGATATAAAGTCCGTCTTGTAAAGGGAACTGTTCACCCCATTCATAGACTATTTCATTGTGTCGGACACCACCCGAGATCCCGAGCTCGCTTTACAAGGCGATTGCACCTGTTCGACAACAGTCTGTCTTTCTTTCCTTGTCTTTCTTTCCTTCTTTCTTCCAGAAATGGAGAGTGGGGAATCCCCACAAACGAAAAAACGGCCAAAACCAGCAGGACTCCTTTCTGCTCTAACAGGACAGACACCATGGAGTCTATGGATGTTGTGCGTGCAGTCCTGAGGACAGAATCGGGCCCCTAGTTAGGGCGATGCGTTCAGTCTGCTTTGCTTGCACATGGCTAGGGAGGGTTTAGATGATCCGCTTTTGTTCAGGCGGAATATTATACCTCTTCCTGATTTACCTTGTGCTCATTGCAGGAGGTCTAGGACACGCTTAGAAATAATAGCTGAAGTTTCCCCCTTCTCTTTCTTAGCATTAATATTAGGGGGCTCATTAGATTCAGTGGCTGCGATGGAAGCCCAGTTGGAAGGCGGTATCTATGGAGAGGTGACAGTCTTAAAAAAGGTCGCGTGTCTTGGCCAGGGCCGCTGAAACAGGCCCCTGTCTTGTCCGGAGTGGGTGGCCCGAAGCGAGAAGGAGCAGCTGCCTACCTTGATTTCCCTTCCTTTCTCCCCGCAGCGCTTGTCTTCCCGTTCCCCATTGTACCCGAGTCCCAGCTGAAAGCCACCCTGTCTGCAATATCCGAATCCAATTATGCATGTCTAAGAAACGGCCCTTAGCAGCTGCAGACACGCTAGGAAAAAATGGAAACACTTTAGCAAACTTTCGAGTAAATTCCAGTTTTAAAAAGGATCCAATGAAAACAGTCCAGTCTTGTAGGAAATACCTTGGGTTTCCGCCTGCTCCTGCTTACCAAGTAAGTGGCTCCCCCCTGAACTGTATTTGAATCAGCCGGTCTTTTCCCCCGGTTATAATTTATAAAGACCCTCTTTGGGAGTTTTTCCATCAGTTACACTGACCGGGAGCCCATGACTTCAGCAGGGATCTGACTAAGGCTAGGATTGGCCCTTTTATTGCTAATGTTTCCAGTCTAAATATAACAGAGGAGAAACAATTTTCTCTGAGTAAGCGGCTAGTACAATTCCACTGATTGAAACGATGTCCCCGAACACATGCCCACCTCGCTTCATTCTTTCTGCTTTCCAACACGAGCTCAACAAAAAAGTCTCCAAACTTGATTTGCCTGCGGTTCAACTGGTGCTTTCTTGCAGGGTTTATTCCCTCTGGTCTCCGGGTGAGATGCATTTGTTCATG
This sequence comes from Emydura macquarii macquarii, assembly GCF_026122565.2. Classification (NCBI taxonomy): domain Eukaryota; kingdom Metazoa; phylum Chordata; order Testudines; family Chelidae; genus Emydura; species Emydura macquarii. The sequence goes on from NW_027131283.1 coordinate 12,524,096, forward strand.
TCTCCTGGCCGTTTCTTGGTGCAGTTTCTGCCTCCATGTTGCAAAGCAGGCTTCTTTCCAGCACATAGCCTGTCTCCCCCTCTCTAGGTCTCAGTACAGCTCATGCATTTCGGTGCAATGTGTATATACAATCAGCGCCTTCTCCAGACATTTCGCTAGCGCTGGGATTGGGAACAAGGGGGGTAAATTCAGGGATGGGGAGTAACTAGCGGACTTCAGGCCATCCTCCTCTGGCTTCTCGTTCCTGGCTGTTCTTGAGGAGAAGAGGGGATTTGTTTGGCACTCATTCGCAATGTATGCACTGGCTGGGGTAAGACGCTTCTCCCCTGCCGCATGGGGCATTGGTTTAGCTGCCAGAGACCGACACGGGTTCTTAGCCAGCCGGATCTGCTGGCACGGGACCGCCTTACACAGCTTCGCATGACCGGGTTTATTTTCTTCATTCCTCCCTGACAGAAACTAGCCTTTTACTCGAAAATGCAGGAAGCCCCCGACAGCGCCAGCACCAGCAGCAGCTCCTTCTCCAGCCACGCCTCTGCCAGCATCAAGGAGGAAGACTGCAGCCCCGAGAAGGAGCGCCCCCCGGAGGCCGAGTACATCAACTCCAGATGCGTCTTGTTCACTTACTTCCAAGGGGACATCAGTGCGGTGGTGGATGAGCACTTCAGCCGGGCCCTTAGCCAGCCCAGCAGCTATTCGCCCAGCAGTGCCAGCGCCAAGACGTCCCGGAGCACCAGCTCTTGGAGGGGTGAGCACACGGGGCTCTTTCTATTGGGGTTCCCATAAGGGCTTGTTAAACGGGGACACGAACAAAGCCACCCCCAACACAGCTAAGAAGATTTTCCAAAAGGGCCCAGGGCTTCCTGCAGCATTCGGGTCTCCTTGTTTCCCTAGAGGAACCCTCCACCCGCCAGCTCCAGAGACCCCCCTGGCAGTAACAGGACTTTCCTAACTCAAAATGATGCTGTAAAAAAAAACAAAAAAGGCAAAGGAAAACGACCCTCCACGGGCTCCTTAAAGCAGATCTCATCCAACGACCAGCCAGCGCTAGCTCACCTAATGGGAAGTTTTCGACTCCTGCAGTTGAAACCCTCTTCCAGACAGAGCGGTAGCGGGACTAGAGGGGAACTGGTGACATGCAATGAAGTTGCCAAGGAAAATTCCCTGAACAGTTGGGAATAAAACAGAAATAAATGCCGTTAGACATGCTGTTCCCTGACAGAAAGATACCCAAACAACCTGTATTAATTAAACGGGAACAGGATCGGGCCCTATGGTTTTGTTTTGCAACCCATTTTTTAATGTAAACTATCAAATGAATATTCCCAGCTTTGGCTGAAGCATGGAAATTGAAGTTGGTTAAATTTAGACTTAGTAGGAGTGATTTTTTTTTTTAGAGGGGAGAGCCCATAAATTCTATGGAAGTCCATTAGAATTGGGGGTACTCAGTCAGCACCTTTGAAAATCTGGCCATAAATATCTATCTCTGACTGAGAAATGACTGTGCAGATAAAATCACGTTGATCTGTTTGTAAGTGGGAGTTTTAAAAATTCTGTCGCGAAACATTTCTGCACTGCTTAGCAATTCCAGCTCTTAAATGCCTTATTTTAGCTTCTCCGAAAAACTTAAGCCTAGTTATAATTATAGCGATTTGTTTTCTTGTTTTACCAAGATACAGCTTCTTGTACGTTGCCTCTCGAGTCTTGCCTCCCCCTTTTCCCTCTTGAAACTGAAATGCAACTGATTATAAAATCGTGTTGAAATAGGTGTAGGGAATTTAAACAATGACCCCGACATTACTATGTGATTCACCCTGCAGGATCTGGTAAAACAAAAAGGTTCCCCACGAGGAACTGCTCTTAGTTTATTTTGACTATAAGTTTTTATTTTATTTTTTACCACAATTAAGCAGAAGTCCCAATTGGTATAATTATTTTTGGCCATCCAGCCCTTGGCTTTTAGTTTAGGACGTTGATAAGGAGATTTTTTTTAAAAAAAAATGTGGAAAAAATTCACTGTTCCTTTCCCAGCGCCCCAAATAGATTACATCTTGTTTATAGATCTAGCTCAAGATATATAATAGATTGCCATATCTTTGGGGGCTGGGAGGAAATAAAGAAAAACAATCATTTATTTAAATCCAGGATAGCAAGACTTCCAGATATCCCTCCAAGCTTTCGAGTTTGTGGCTCTGGTCTATTCCCCGACCGCTATATGTGAGGAAGAAGAAAATGTCTGAAAAAGTTAACTAAAGTGTGACTGGATTTATAAGGGAACAAGAACTATAGACATGCAGATAGAGAGTATGCGTGAGAAATCACATTACGAAGTATATTGTTTTCTACAGCATACTCAGCAACGTGGGAGAGAAGGCGATCATGACCAAGCCAATAACTAACTTTACATTTAAGGCTTTAGCTGCCAATTCCTTGCCCCCGAAGAATGAAGGCTGCAGCGTTTCCCAGTAATGCATTCCATCCCCGACCCCCTACGCGTTTTCTTGTTTAACGATATATTTTATTTCAGAGCAGGTGTTCTGTACTTTAGCGTTCAACAAGATAAACTGGACAAGGTTGGGCTTATAACAAGGGGAAAATCCTGATGGCATTTACAAATTCTTAGACATCCTAGCCCTTACCGTATACCGATACAATTGCCAGTGAGTTTGTTCGCTGTCATTAACATTAGACAGGGTTTTCCCCTGTTATCAGCATGGTATTTTGTTTACTTCAGTGGGAAATTTACCTAAGTGGAACGATCTGAGCCCTCTGAAATGATCAATCTAGCCAAGATTCTGCTTAAAGGTTTCCCAGTCTCTCCTTGTACTTCTGTCAGTGGGTTTATAAAAATGAAATACTAGTTAAAATTTGGCAGGGATGAAAGCTATTCGGTGCTGGAGGTGCCTGTGGTGTGCTGCATCCCACTCTCTGAATACAGCTGAGGGATCCTTGCCAGGGATTCAGAGACAACTTACCTCTGGCTCACACTTCTTTAGTGCACATTTTATTCGCCTTAGGAATGCACAATATACCGTATTAATAATACTGAACATGGCTATCTTTACTATTGGCAAATATTATTCCACCTTGCATATTGCTTGCTAAGCAAATAAAATACAGGGGCCCTGCCGGGAAGATCGTACAACCCTAAGCGACCTGCAAAATGCATCACAAATGCTAGTAGCACACCTGTGAGGCAGGCAAGCATCATTAGCCCGATTTTACAGGAAGGGGAATTGCCCAGGTCATTCAGAGAGTTAGTGACCTGACACCTAATGCCTCCTCATTCCATACCTGCCTATCTCTGAAGAGCATAGGGAGAAGAGATGTCTTTATATGCTAAGTAGATAGGTCTGGAACTAGGGGTGCTACCGCACCCCCTGGCTTGAAATGGTTTCCATCATATACTGGGGTTTACAGTTTGGTTCAAAAGCTCTGAGCCACTCCCACTATACAAACTGTTCCAGCACCTCTGGCTAAGTATGTAAATGTTAAGTAAAATATATATATATATATAAAAATGTTGCTAACAGTCTACCAGGTCTTTATTTTCCTCCCCTGGAAATTATTGTGTGCAGAATTGAAGTGACTTGTTTCATCTACTAGGGGAAAAAAATCCCGTAGATCTAGGGCTTCTTCCAAGAACCACAAACAACTTAGACGCCACAATTGTTTTAATTCAGAATCGTGGGGAAACAAAAGGCCTGGATCTGTCAGGCAGCAGGGAGCTTATTGGCTGGTTTGCTGGAGAAGGATCTGTTTGGGGATCTATGCGGGGTTGCCCTCTGATTTATCGGCTGTGTGAGCTGTCCGGGGAGCTGTTATGGTTAGCTGGAGAAGGATCTGTTTGGGGATGGATAGGGTTGATCTCTGATTTAGTGGGTGTGTGAGCTGTTTGGGGATCTACAGGAGGATTGATCTCGGATATTTGGGTGTGTGATCTGTCTGGGGATCTGTTGGAGGGGATCTGCTTGGGATCTCTCGGGAGTGATCTCTGATCTGGCAGTTTTGATGTCTGTGAGCTGTGTGGGGTCTTTTGCGGGCTAGCTGGAGGAGGTGCGTTGGGGGAAGCTCTTGGGGATCGACTCGGGGTGACTTGTTTGGAGATGCATTGGGGGGATCGCTCAGGGGGCACCGAGAAGGGGCGGCTGCTCTTTGCTCACGCTGCTCCCCTCTCTCTCTCTCTCTCTTTCTCTTTCTCTCCCCCCAGACGGGTCCTTCCCGATGAGCCAGCGCAGCTTCCCCGCCTCCTTCTGGAACAGCGCCTACCAGCCCTCCTCGGTCCCCGCCTCCCTGAGCAGCCCCCTGGCCGCCGCCGCCCACAGCGAGTTGCCCTTCGCCGCAGCCGACCCCTACTCGCCGGCGGCGCTGCACGGCCACCTGCACCAGGGCGGGCCGGAGCCCTGGCACCACCCGCACCCGCACCCGCACCCGCACCCCTACCTGGGCGCGCAGGGCTCCGCCTACCCCCGCCCCGCCGCCATGCACGAGGTCTACGGCGCCCACTTCGACCCCCGCTACAGCTCGCTGCTGGTGCCCGCCGCCTCCGTCCGCCCGCACCGGCTGCCGCCCGCCTCGGCGCCCGCGCCGGGCAGCCCCCAGTGCGAGCTGGGCAAGAGCGAGCCCGCCGGCGCGGCCTGGGCGGCGCCGGGGCCCTTCCCCAGCCCGGCGGGGGACATGGCCCAGGGCCTCGGCCTCAGTGTGGACGCAGGTAAGAGGCGCCGCCCCCACCCCCCTCGGGCGGGGCCTTTGCGCTGCCCGCGCTGTTCCCGCCAGGGGACGTGGGCCACGGCACAGCTGGAAGCGCCCGCAGGCCCCAGCCAGATGTTGCAGACTAATCTCTCCTCTCCCCCATCACCTGTCCTCCAGGGCAGTGGTTCTCAACCTGTCCAGAGACTGGACCCCTTGCCGGAGTCTGCTTTGCCTTGCGGACCACCAAGGTTCACCTCACTTCCAGACTACTTGCTTACAAACTCCACCAGCACAATACAGCAGTGGCACAGCGCAGGGGGACTGAGAAATTGCTTCCTTTCTCGGTCTTTGCCATCCGATTCTAAAAGAAATCAATTGGCCTGTAAATATTGCACTTGCCTTTCAGGGTACAGTATATAGGGCGGTATAAACAAGTCATTGTCTGGAGGAAATTGTTGTTGGGGCTGACTTTGCTAATGCTTTTTAAGTAGCCTGTTGCAAATATCTAAATGAGTTGATGTACCCCCTGGAAGACCTCTGCGTACCCCCCAGGGGTACACATACCCCTGGTTGAGAGCCACTGCTCCAGGGGGTGAGGAGGAAGCAGGATTGCTTGGCTCAGAGAAAAGTGCAGCGGTTTCCCCTCCCCCAGGCAAGCTGATCTGTTGTGCTTTTATGTCCGATCAGGTGCCTAGGGAAGCTTTTTGCAGCTATGCTTTCACTGGAAAGGTGAGCCAGATATAGCCCTGCTTTCTAGCTGGGTGAGGGCACAAAAACAGGGAACACTCTCTGGGAAGCATTTCTCAGTACTGAGTACATGGTTATTCTGCCCACCATGAATGATCCCTGTAAAGGCTTGGCTTTAGATAAAACAGGGGATACCCACTTTTCTCTGGCCATGTTTGGGGTTTTTTCTTCTTTGCTTCACCACTTCCTTTTATTCTGTGGGAGCCCTGGCTTTAGATCCTTTCTCTGCCCTCACAAGGAAGTAGTGGTGTTTGGCTTTCTCTGTCCTTAAATATCTTGTACCTTTTTTTCTTCCCCTCTTTCCCCCCCCCCCCCTCTCCATTCTCAGGTTTGCAGCCTCAGGATAAAAGCAAGGATCTGTACTGGTTTTAGACCTGTCCTTCACCTCTTCTTCCCCTGGGCTCTCCCCCAGTAGATCTCTGCCTGGTAGAATTGGTGACATTCAGAGCTGAAATCGAGTCGGTTTGTAACAGCTTCTGATCTTGGTTTTCAGCTCGCCGTTATTCCTTCTGTGGTGGATCTCTCCTGAGCTGATCTGCTGACTCAAAGACTCCAGAGCCCCCTTTCCTCACTTCCTGGAGACAAGCCCACCACAGCTCAGCGTCTATGCCAGGCATTTCAAGGACAAGAACACGGGGAAGGAAATGGGACTTCATACTACTGGGCATTTCAAGTACAATACCTAAGAGATACTGTGGAGGATAAAATTCCTTCTGTTGAAAGAGGAGAGCCAAAGACACTGACTTTTATTTAAACTAACTCCACACTCAGAACTGTGGTCATATTGCCTAAAAAGAGTTAAATGATGTGGACAGTGATGTGCAATCACTGCCTTCTTAAGGGTGGGGGGGAATTTTTTTTTTTTTTTTTTTTGGTGGTGTTGTGAATATTTTTTATGCCAATGAGAATTATTTCTTGAAAGCAGCATGGGGAGATACTCCGTGATTTTGAACTGGATTTGTACTTTACATTATAGCAAACTAAAAGGAAAGGAAATTTTAATTCATGAACAAATTTGGACTACTAAAGATCTGGGCAGATCTTTCAGCCTGGCGTTATGAGTGGCAAGTGGCTAGCTTGGGCCACCTGCCCTGGGCTTACAGAAATGCAGCTGTTCCAGGGACAACTGTTCAAACTCCAGAAACTTGACAGCCAATGTGGCACTTCTCAGAGTTTGGCATAACAATTGTATTGGATATATATATATATATACACACACACACACATATATATAATTTTTATTTTTACAAGTAATGTTTTATGATGAAAGAAGAAACCCTTCAAAAAATAATAAAACCTGACAGCCTTCATGGGGAACAACTGGAGAACACCAGAAGGAAAGGCACATTGTGGACAATTGATCTCCATTGCCTCTAATATTTCTCTTTGTCTGTGTCTTGCTGCCATTCTGTCACTTTAGTAGTAATTTTTTTGAGGATGGGAATAAGGGATGTTGGAATGTAGAAAAGCTACATTAAAAATGTCTCCTTCTTTCACCCTTCATATGTTTTTGTGAAGGATTAAAGCTAAACCAATAGGGTGATGGCACAAATTGGAAACTTTAGAGTGGAACAGGGGGAAAAACACCTGTAACGTGGACAAAGCGACCCCTATTAGTTACTTTGTATTAAAGCTAAACAGAAATCTTGGTGGTGCAAAATATTTTCTTACATCAGTATTAAAAGAAAGGGTGACAAATACAAAAGATAAGAGGATATAATAGTGCTTAGCTACTACATGTTATAGGTTATGGTATCCCTGGAATTAAGATAAAATAAGCAAGGTGTCATTCTGCAACAGCCGACTTCAAGAAGCTGAGAAAAGAGGGGATTGTAAAACCCAGCAGTTGCTATTTCGCTTGTGATTCAAAACGCTTATACAATGACATCAGTGTAAATTAAAACTTCCTCATGCTGGACCAGGGGGACACTGAGAATTGAATCTTGCTTCTGGATTTCCCTTCAGCACCAGCTATAATATAGCTAGATTCCCATGCTCCTCCATAAATCTTACTAAAGAGAATTAAGAAAAGCACTGGATATAACCACTGGCCAAGAATTGATTTGAAAAACACTTTGAGGACCATCTTCACTTAATGCTTTGCAGAACATAGTGCACTGTGATTATTTTCACCCAGGGCACGCACAAGAATTTTCCTGTTAGTCTACACTAAACCAGGACCCGGACAAGCTGCAGAAAGGCAGACTGTGGAAATTATTTTACCACTTAAACCAAAATGCTCTCAGGATCATAGAAAGGAAAGAGGCAGCAGCACTTGGCAAAGGCACATAGTAAGAAGAGTTAGTCAAAAAGTGATATTTTGGGGGAGTACAAGGGGGAAGGATTTTGTTAAAAGCTGCTTTTTTGAAATTTTGAAAATTCAAAAAATTTCAACCAGCTCTAGTATGAAGTGCACTTCACTGAAAATGTTTCTTCTCACTCCCCCCGCCCACCCCAAAAGAATCATACTGAGCATTGCTAGTGAATTTAGCCAAAATGTATTTATGAATATTTTTGCAAGTAAAACCCAGCCATTCACAACAATGATTTGTGAATGTTAATTCGGGGGACCAAAAGTTTATTTGCAGAAAGGTTTGCACAAATACAGAATTGGTAAATACTGATATGAGTATTTTTACTTAAAGTGCTCCTGTTCTTATTTATGATTGGTACAGTGGTAGTACCCAAGGGCCCCACATCAGGACAGGGGCCTCATGGTGCTAGGTGCTGTACAAAGATAAAGTAAAAAAAACACCACAACTATTTCCCCAAAGAGATTACAATCTAAATTGATATAAACCCTGATCCGGCAAAAAACATGCTTAACTTTACACATTGTGCTTCATTCCATTGACCTCAATGGCACTATTCACAGTACATAAATTTAAACACTTGCAGTATTGGGACTTTACCCTGTAGGATCTGAGAAGAAACTCTCTCTTTATGATGTGTTTGTACAGTGCCTAGCACAGTGAGCCCCTTGATGCTAGAGAAATAATTTCATGGCCATTTTAAAACTGTTTTACTACTATTTGCATAGCAGATTCATTGAAAAAGCATGCAAGTTTGCAGATAATCTGTAAACGTGGTCAATGTCACTTTCTGCTCAATAAAGCTTAGGTCACCCAATAAGTAAAACAGACCTGTAAGCATCCAGTGCACTGGCATGACGAGAGAATACTCACAGCCACCATTTGGTGAACCCTCTGTAGGGTTACGTTTGTTAGTACTGTCTGGTTGCAGAACATCTGAGCATAACCAAAAAAACTAATACAAATTCATAACCTGGTCACAGAAACGGAAAGGAAACACGTTACATTCACTCAAACTGCTTGCTGTAAATAGTTTATTCGGAGTATAGTGCACTTATAAAATAGAATTCAATATGTGTAATTTGTAAGGGTTTGAGGGTTAACACTCTTGGTATTTTCGTTAAGGATTTTTCTTTTTTTTTACTGAAAATTGTGGACTCTTGGCACAACCTTGTTCATGCCAAAGGCAAACAAAATTGCTCTTCAGGAATATTTTTACGAGCTAGAGCCTTAACACCAGTCTCTGGCAGGGATGCTTTAACAGCATCCCAAGAAGGGGAGAACTGCATTTAAGAAAGGAAAATTGCACCAATCTCTGTTTTTGGTGATGGAATTTTTAAAAGGGCTCCTGGGAGCTGCCTCCAACTCAGGTGAGTCTGAGAACAGAGCAGACAATGATCTGCCGCTACCCTTGCAGTTAGAGTCAAAAAGATTTGTCCTAACATTGGGTTTGCATTAGCATAAAGATTCTTGTTTCCCAGTGGGTTACTCAAATGAGCCCCTAGTTGGGGGGAGTGAAGCAAATAAGTAATCTCTCTGCCCCTCACATGAAGTGGGTGTTGCCTGTTTCTGGGGAATTTTATGTGCCCCATCTCCACCTTAGGTTGAGAGGAGCTGCTGTCCCTTCTCACTTTCCCTTTGAAGTTCTATTTAGATCCATGACAAGTTCTAGCAAGGACTTAATGGTCGGTCCCTGTCTGGAAGGGAAGGGAATGCTGTGGGTGTTTTTGGACACACCCGGGGCCCCTTACTGGCTGCTTCATGCATCTCTTTCTGGGCAAGAGCTCTAATTAACATGCCCTTTTGCAGGGAAGCAAACCAGCTCCTCTGGAGGGCTGTGGTGTCCTGGCCAGTGTCTGTGGCCTGCCCCCCAGAGGAGCAGTTTCTGCTAGACAGGGAGAGGGACTGGCTATTTGGGTGTGTGGATGTATGGTAAGAGAAGAGGGCTCCTCTTTTTTCAGGTTAAATAGTTTATTGTTTTTCAGGGTAAGGTGGAGGGGAATAGAAAAGTGGGTAGAAATATATATCCTAGCAACCTCTGAGAACCCCCAAACTTGGGTGTGATGAGACTCAGGACCCAAGTTGTATCCTTGGTTCCTACCACAAGAATAGGCTTTATTTAAATCTTCTATGCCAGAACACACCCAAAATTGGGAGGATTTAACTGACTGCACCCATCTCTAATATATATGGGGGGGCTAATTCAGCTATCTGGAAAAGTAGCCATCTCTTACTCTCTGTGTAACCTATAACCTAGCTGTGAATAACACACAAAACATACAAATCTTGAGTTATAAATCTAGAAGTTTTAGGGCAAATGGTTTAGCATGCCCTAGAGGGCCCCCACCTTCTCCTACATTCTGCATGTGTCACATCCACACCAGGTCCCTACAGGACAAAGTAAAGGGGATGCTGGTGTGTCCACCACAAACATGCACGTGGCCCAATGGAGTATGAGCACAATGTTGATCAAAATGGCCTAAACCCTGTGTTGTCTAGTCCTCTGCTGCCATATCCAGCAGTGTGCTGCTGCATGTGAGCCGCTGCCCGCTCTCATTGGTGTCTGTCCCTTCCTTTACTTTAGTGCATTTACACAACGACATACTGAGCAACTGAAAACCTGGGTGTTTCTTTTAGAATTTGTCAGTTGCTCAGGTAATATAGCAAGAAGTGCAGGATAAATACCCAGATAGATAGATGCGATTTTGCAGGTCTTTGTACCACTTCCCATGACGAGGCCCCATTTACTGAATCATTTATCCCTGTTTCCTTTGTGGCATGTTTCACATTTGCTGTACACTTCAGCAATCAGGGCAAAGGAAGAAAAGTAATGGTGACATTATCATTTTTATAGTTGCTGTTTGCGTGTAACTGAAGCACTGGTATATATATAAGTAGTAGAGTTAGACAAACACAAACTTTCTTCAGAAGAGTCAGCAGGTTGAATCCCACCCTTGCAGCTCACCCCCCACAGCATGAGTTGAACCCTAATCCAATGGAACATATCTTTTTTCCACCAGTGAAGCCCTAAAGAGCTGTGTCTGTCCCAGTCGTACACAGATGCAAATGATTATTCTCTCTTGACAGACCTGCACAGCTCTCTCCCTGTATTTAACTGCAGCCCCAGCGAGCTGGATCAAGCAAGAGACACTCGATAGCTGCTGTTTCCGTGGTTGGAATATTTGTGAAGTTAGCGCATAATCTGAAAGCAGAAGCTAATAAATTATAGGGTGCTAATTGGGGCCGGAGTGGAGCCGTCAATCACATTATCCTAAACACACAGAGACCCTCATAACCTAAAAAGGCAAGAGAGACTCCAAGAACAGCTCCCAGTTGTCACTAGCCATGACCTCCACTTCAGTGAGAGCATAGAGAGTCAAGGCAGAGGGTGTCTAAAGACTAATTCTGATAAGAAAATGCTAGCAGTGTAGATCAGGGAGCATGCACGTGTGTCTTCGTTTGCCTTCCTTAGGTATTTATTACCTAGGCCACTTAATTATTTTGCTTTGCGGTTCATATTTCCAGTCCTTCAGTTTTAAAGTTTTTAAAACATATATAAGTACCCGTAACTCACAAGTTTCCCTAGCTGTCAGTGTGATGGTCACCAATTTCTGCGTTCAATCAGAGTCAGCTGAAATAAAGTCCAGTTTTAGCAAAGCCATTATATCAATTGCATTTGTTTTGTTTCTTGTGCCTCAACAATGTCCCCAAAAATACACATGCTGTCCCATTTCTTCTACTTATTATTTTTTATTATTTATTATTTGTATTCCCATATAGCCCAGAAGACCTAGGCATAGACCATGGCTTCACTGTGCTGGGCACAGTACAAACAGAGAACAAAAACCGGATCCCTGTCCCAATCACGTTGCTGTAGCCCTCTCCTAAATTGTCTTCGTATAGTTCTTCAAACTGGTATATTTTAATTGTATAACATAAAAGTTACTCCAAGATGGCTGAATGAATTTTGACACCCCTCCCCCTCCCCCCCCCCCCGAAAAGTCACCTCTGGAATGGTGTAAGCAGGAGACATTTCAGAAAAGGAAAAACTTGGAATAATTAGGAGCAACCCAACAAGGGGAGTGGAAAGCCTTCTTTATTTGAACTATAGGGTGGCTAGTGACAGACATTGACTCATTTAAATATTTTAGGACTAAATTCGCTGTCGTGGACCAATGTAAGTCTGAAAAAACTGGATAGCAATAAAGTAATTTCAAAGTCATATTGGTGTCACTGAGAGCAGAATTTGGCTGATAACCTGAAAAAAACCCTATGTATATTTATACTGAAGTGTGTGTACCTTCCTCCCCCGCCATCTTTGATACTGGTACACTACTCTTTCAAAGTTATAGGTCATAGTTGCACTGGTCAAGCAGGGGGGCAGCAGTGCCACTAAGAAAGACAAGAGTCTGTTGCTGAGCAGGTGGCAGCTTTACTCTTTGTCTATTACCAGCAGCTGCCTCCAGCTGTGTATTGGCAAGAGGAACAGTTTGCCGACCTACTGGCCATCAAGTCCCAGTTCTGCACAAGATGATGCAGGATCAGCACCTATTATCAATCAGTTCAGCCTTCTATACTTTGGAAACTAACGCCCATTGAGCATGGCAGGGTGAACAGAATAGAAAACACAGTCTTATCTCACCTCTCCTGTAGCATTAGCCTGATGGAATACAAACAAAGACCCAGGTCCTCAAGCCCGGTGCCTGGGAGTCAGGAGCCTAAATACCTTTGAGGGCCAAAATTCATTGGACATATTTAGGCTCCAACAGCATGTACAAGTGAAGGATCAGATTATCAGAATTAGGCATATGCCATTCTGCCCGTGTGATTGTTGGCATTTGATCGATGCATGAAAATAGCCAATGTGCACATGCATAAACCAGGTGTTTGTGGAGGCTTGGAGGTATGCGCCGTGGGTTTGTCTGTCTTTCCATTCAGCCAATGGCAAAACTCCCATTGACTTGGGAGCAGGCTCGTACTCCGTGTATACACACACAGTATCTGCATATGTGAGTGAGGCGAGCATAGGTGTATGTGCACAATATGTACCACCCAGGTTTGAAACTTTGGCCCAAACCATTTGTTGGTTAAAAAAAAACCAAGTGTGTCAACAATCTGCTTCCCCTTTCTCCCCTCCCTCCCCCCTTCCCAGTTTAATGGAAAACCACAGTTAACACATTGTAAAATGCTTTATTTTTCACTGTAAAGTCAGTCATGTCACTGGGAATAATGACATGAGTGTGGCATCATCACTAGGCTTTGAAGCTCAGGGTTTCTGGTAATTTATTAGCATTAAAACACAATGTCAGTGAGACATGCCAACTGTCATTGTAAATAGAACTGTGAGCGTTTGAAAAATCCCCCTGGCAAGCAAGCTCCCGCACTCACTCTGTGTGTTTCAAGTGGAGCACAGCAGCTACCCGGTTACTTTCTACACACATACACACGTTGTTCTCTATAACTACTGTTTATTATCATTTGATAGGATTGCGGTGAGAGAAGGAGAAGGAGTGTGTGGAATGGAGGGAAGTTTGCATGTCCTGCATAGTGTAGTTTAAAATGAAAGAGCCGGTCCGTCAGTTAGTGCAAACTGGCATTGCTCCACTCATTTCAGTAGAGCTATGCTGCCTGAGGATACGTGGCAATGTAAGAGAGGAGTCAGTGTGGCAAATAGTTGAAGTAGGGGGAATGGGAGAGAGAGGGTGGAATCCTGCCCCCATTGAAGTCAGTGGCAAAAGTCCTATTGAGTCCAATGGGTCTAGGATTTCACCTGAGGGATCCAGGGGATCTGCCCTGTGACCTTTGGTAAAATCTCAATCTCTGTGCCTCATATTCCCAATCAGGAGAAATAGTTCCAATGCCCACGTTTTAAAGCATCTTGTGATCCTCAGAAGCAAATATTTAATTTATTAGTTAAGACACCAGAGGCTGAAAGGATTCACCCAAGAGCAACAACTCTCCAGTCTCTCACCTCTGGTCCCTGGCAGGATTGGCTAAATATGTGAGGCAGGAGGAAGTAAACTGTTGCATCCTTTATCCATAATACTCACTAATCATTGGAGCTGAATAACTTTTAACAACACTAAAGAATTGTAACCAGGCCAGCGAAAATCTCTTTGCCCCTTTCAATTGCGCACTTTGTTTCTTGTTACTTCTGATTTCATAATTTTACCAATCATCATAGAGTCGCCCAGAGTACACAAGATGTAAATTTCTAATGTAAAAAATAAACAAAAATAAACAGAAAAAACGCTTTATCTAAGCCCCATAATTTTCATTTCTTCTTTACACATTGTAAAGAAGCAATAAAAGGCCAAAAGCCTGTTTTTTCCATTTGCAGCTCACCTTTAAAAAGTCCTTCTCTAGTCCTCAGCTAGTGCTGTCTACATTTATTTGTTCTTTAGAATTTGTAATAACTTGCTTGCTCTAGCTCTAATTTTAAATTACTGAGTGCCCAACTCTGCAAACCCTACTCACACGAATAAACCTTAATCATACGAGTGATCCTATTGATCCAGGAAATTACTGCTGTAAGGATTATTTGCAGCGTTATGAGTTGCAGGGTAGGGTCTTACCTTATAGACTCTTAGATTATAAGGTCAGAAGGGACCATTATGATCATCTAGTCTGACCTCCTGAACAATGCAGGCCACAGAACTTCACTCACCCACTCCTGTAATAGACCCCTAATCTAAGACTGAAGCTATATCTACACTGCAGAGTGAAGTTGACTTACTTAAAATCGACTTTCATCCACTGATTTTTAGAATTCGCTGGAGCATGTACACACCACTCTCCTTGTGCCAGGCTCGTGCGTCCACACTCGCCACGCTTGTGTTGACATTCAAAGCAGTGCACTGTGGGTTGCTATCCCATAATGCAATTAGCGGTGGGGGCTGTTGGGACGAGTTTCATTGTCCCATGATGCAACACTCCTTCCCCCTCCCTTCTTGCCTCAAAGAAACAGGAAACCATTTTTCGCACCGTTTGTTTATGCCGCACGCTCGCCATTGCTGCAGAGACATGGAGCCAGCTCAATTCTGCACTATTATTGTGAGCATCACAAATACATCGCAGCTTATCCTGAAGTATTTTCAAAGGAGAGTGAGAACCCAAAGCACAGACAACAGTGATGTCACCAAGACTGCCCTGCTACAAGACATCAAGCGGAATAATTCCCGATTGTTGCAGGCCGTAACGCATCATCTGCAGTCCGTGGAGCGCAGGTTTTGGTTCTGCGAAACTAGTTCAGACTGGTGGGACCACATTGTTATGAAGCTGTGGCATGATGACCAGTGGCTGCAGAACTTTCATATATGAAAGGCCGCTTTCCTCGAGCTTTGCGTGGAGCTGTACCCCTCCCTGAAGCACGTGAATACTCACTTGAGACAAGCTCTGACAGTGGAGAAGAGAGTGGCCATTGCTCTGTGGAAGCTGGCAACCCCCGACTGTTACCGTTCAGCTGGGAATCAGTTTGGTGTCGGTAAATCTACAGTGGGAGTTGCCGTGATTCAAGTGTGCAGGGCCATCAATAAACTTCTGCTATGAAGGGTAGTGACTTTGGGAAATGTGCAGGACATAGTGAACGGGTTTGCCACGATGGGGTTCCCAAACTGCAGAGGGCCATTGATGGCACGCACATCCCTCTCTTAGCACCTGCACACCTAGCGACAGAGTACATAAACCGCAAGGGGTACTTTTCCATGGTGCTGCAGGCCCTTGTGGATCACAGGGGTCATTTCACCGACATCAATGTTTCACCAACATCTATGCCATGCATCTGGAAAGGTGCATGACGCGCATATTTAGGAACTCAGGGCTGTTCTCTAACATGCAGGCAGGCATTTTCTTACTGGATCAAAAAATTCACATCAGGGGTGTGGAAATGCCAATAGTGATCCTGGAGGATCCTGATTATCCCTTTCTCCCTTGGCTAATGAAGCCATACACCAGGCACCTTGACAGCGACAAGAAACGTTTTAATAACAGACTAAGCACTTGCAGAATGGTTGTGGAATGTACGTTTGGGTGTTTAAAGGCCAGATGGAGAAGTCTCCTTACTAGGCTGGACATGAGTGAAAAGAACATCCCATCAGTGATATCTGCGTTCTGTGTTCTTCATAATGTGTGTGAAGCGAAGGGTGAGAGGTTCCCCCAGTACCCTTCAGTACTCTCCAAAGCCCTCCCCAAACAAGCTATGAATTAATAAAGAGACATGTATTGAAATGATGCAAACTTTTATTTATGAACATTCAAGTCAGTGGGAGCAGGGAGCAAGTGTTCATTCACAGTCTCAAGGGGTAGTATGGTTGCTTTCAGGACAGCTGTCAGCATGGCCACCACTGCTTTCTGCTTGCCTCCACCCGGGTGGAGTGCACCACGTACTGCAGCCTGGCCAATCTCCTTTGAGACCGCTTTGGGGTGGAGGAGAGGGAGGGCAGCAAAGCCATAGGCAGAGGAGTGTTCTGGAGGGGCTGCAGCGGGACTCTATCCGGCCGCTGCTCCTCCTGAAGCTTCACAAGTACCTGTGTAACCCTTCTGCCAGACCCAGTCGCCCGCAGCAAGGGCCGGGTTCTATATATAGGGGTCCCTGTAAATGATGCAACACCAACTGGCTCGAGCCCCCACCCAGTCACCTGGGAAATTACACACTATCCCCTGGGCGCCCTCCAAAGGGCAATACTTCCCCTCTTGCAAGCACAGAGTCTGAGTGTGGAAAGAAACCTTTTAATAGCAAAACAGAGATAACACCGCACTGGTTTGGGAAACAGTGCGAACAGAGTTCATGAACTCAATGGGCCCAAACCCATCCCAGAGTACAGGGCGTGTCCTTCGCCTCTCCCTTCCTTCTTGCCCCTGTACTGACCGTTGTAGTTGCAATATCCACCTCTCAGGTGTGACTCCGCCCCGTCGGCTGCAACGGTCCAACACAGGCCTGTCCAGGCCCCCACTGCCGCTGTCTCCTATCGCCTGTGGGCCTCACTGAGTCCCCCACCGCTGGCAACGACCACGCCGATCTCCCACCGACTGCTGGCTGGGCTGGCACTGACTGTGCCCGGCCCCTCCGCCGATCGCCTTGGGCTGGCACCGACTGTGCCCGGCCCCTCCGCCAATCGCCTTGGGCTGGCACCGACTGTGCCCGGCCCCTCCACCGACCGCTGGCCGCCTTGGGCGGGCACCGACTGTGCCCGGCCCCTCCGCCGACCGCCTTGGGCGGGCACCGACTGTGCCCGGCCCCTCCGCCGACCGCCTTGGGCGGGCACCGACTGTGCCCGGCCCCTCCGCCGACCGCCTTGGGCTGGCACCGACTGTGCCCGGCCCCTCCGCCGACCGCCTTGGGCTGGCACCGACTGTGCCGACCCCTCCGCCGACCGCCTTGGGCTGGCACCGACTGTGCCGACCCCTCCGCCGACCGCCTTGGGCTGGCACCGACTGTGCCCGGCCCCTCTGCCGACCGCCTTGGGCTGGCACCGACTGTGCCCGCCTCCCACCAGAGTTGCCTGTTGCCCACTTAGCTCTGTTAGTGGTCAGGCAATGGTTCAGCTCTTAGTGATTTCAGCTCCTAGTGATTTCAGCTCCTAGTGATTTCAGCTCATAGGTAAACCTTCTACTGTCATACAGGAAATGTCCCTGCTTTCAAGAGACAAAAGACTCCAAGATGAGTCATTAAGTCTACCTTTTTACAATGGGAGGTGAGAGTCACTCCCTGCCTGGGTCAGCCCTCTCGCTTGGCCCCTGCAATCTCAATAGGAGACTCCTCCACCTCCACCTTTTTCAGGCTGAAACATCGGCCTGCCACCCTTGGGGAGCTCTGTTTAGTTTAGGGTGAAGTGCTCTATCATAACAGACTAAACCCAGTTTTGCTGACATCTGTTCATACAATTGCAGGACAACATTTCATTACCCCAGCAGTTAACACAAAGTGGTTTGTAACCCAAACCCAGCCATGCTAACCATTTCCCATTATGCTCACACACCTAGGTAAATTATGCTAAGTACTTAATTGTACTCCTGCAGATACCAAGCCCATGCAAATGATGTGCCCCCCTTTATTCAGACACTCAGACCTTGCTTACACCTGCGTGGTACTGTGCTCGTGCTCCTGCATTGCTCTACAATTCTCCCTGTCCATGTCCATGTCCATGTTCTGGGACAGGGTCAGCCGCCATGCTCAGAACTCTGTCTCAGAGGCCACGGAGGTGTTCATGAGCTCCTCAAACATGTCGTCCCTCGATTTTTTTTCCTCTTTCTGATCTGTGATAGTCTTTCAGCAGCAGTTCTAGAGGGGGGTGCCAAGGCGGAGGTGTCTACAGAAGGAAAAGAAATGTACAACGTTGCCATTGTTAGCAGACACAGAAAACTGAAGCAACTGCAACAATGTATAAAATACTCCCCTTAGTGTACACAAGGCTAAGCGAGACCCGCATTCCATTACGAGCATCTCAGAAGGGTCGGCTCACTGTGTTGTTACAGAGATGGTAAGCCAGGGGCACTTTACTCTGCTATAGAGAGGATTAATTATCTCTAAAAAGCTCATTTCAAATGTCCTGTATGAGAGGGCTGACTGGGCACCACTGTTTAATTAGGATGACCGTTTTGGGACGAGGTGGGCACAGTGTAGCGGAGGACAGCGCGGGCAGGTTAATAGTCTGGTCAGATACCGTGGAAAAATTATTTAAGTGACTCAGTAGCCCAATAAAAAGGGGACTTGAGAGGTACAGGGTATTGGCTGTGTAGCTCAGGTACTTTAAACATGCACTGTCTTCCCTAGGTGACCATGAGCGATATCAGTCTCCTGAGGGTAAGGCATGAGGAAAGGGAAGATTTGCTGCATGCAGCAGGGTACCAGCCTGGCCCTTATGCTGCTATGCTGTGTTCCACCATGATCCCGGCTCCCTTGATTGCAGCGTGGCGCAGCAAAGTATCCTACCGTGGAGAAAGAAACAAGGCTGACCGCCCCCGAAACCTTGTGCAAAGGATAACAGATTACCTACATGAAAGTTTCTTTGAGATATCAACGGATGATTCTCAGAGCATACTTCTGCACATAAATAGTCTGTTCTGGGAGTAATCGCACAGTAAAGTCCGCTAAACCCCTGAAATCCCCTTCCCCTCCATTTAAAAGGACATAACTGCTAAGAAGAAAAAAACCTCACCAGATGTGTCTTCCCCGGGATCATTATTGCTGTCCTGTGTGCTGCTGGACTGCTCCAGGGTCAGGAATAGGTCCCGACTTTCTGGGAGAATTGACACCCTGCTCTCCTGCACTCTGCTCTCCTCATCCTCCTCCTCATCCATGGAGTCCTCATCATTCTCCCTGGACTGGGATGCATCGGAGGTATCAATGCTGCATGGTGGCACCGTGGTGGGGTCCCCGCCGAGAATGGCATGCAGCTCCTCGTAGAAGCGGCATGTTGTGGGCGAGGAGCCAGAATGGCTGTTAGCTTCCCTGGCTTTTTGGTATGACTGCCGTAGCTCCTTGATTTTCACATGGCACTGCTACACGTCCCTGTTGTGCCCCTTCTCCAACATGCCCTGGGATATCTTCCCGTAAATGTCCAAATTTCTTTTGCTGGCTCTGAGCTGAGCCAGAACGGACTCCTCACCCCACAGACTGATGAGATCTAAGACCTCTGGCCAATTCCATGCTGGAGCGCGTTTGGGCCTTGCAGTAGCTATGACGAGTTCAGCTACAAAACTCTCTCCACGCTGTCTGCACAGGAAATGAAAATTTAGATTTTCTCGGGCATGAGGGAAGGGGCCATTTCCGGTTTGCGTGGCCACGTAACAGCAGAGCGTGAATGTCCAGAGTGGTTACAACGGGGCACTATGGGATACCTCCCGGAAGCCATTAACGCCAAATTACATTATGCTTTGGCTACACTGACGCAAAATTGACCCATGAAATTCAAATTACACGCTACGCCACTTGCAGAGATGGTTTTATTACGTCGACTTTTGCCGCACTTTAAGTCGACAGAACTACTGTACCAGTGTGGACGCAGGCTTTAGGAGATCGACGTAAGTGATGTTACGTCGACCTCCGTCACCAGTGTAGACCAGGCCTGAGTTACTGAAGTCTTCATATAATGATTGAAAGATTATCTCTTTGTAACCCAATAAGATTTTTGTATTTCTGGTCACTTAAAGCATTTATTTCATGTTCTATAGAATCTTGATAGTGGTTATAGATGGAAAGACTCAGTGAATCAGTGATTCTGTAACTGGTCTTTTGGCCTGTGATAGTCCACAGAGCATTTGCTGGTGGTCTGCTGACAAGTGGTTGGTCATATGGTGCTGTTCTAGAACACACCCACACCCATACACAGGATATAGAATATCCACAGGAAATAGAGGAAAGCATAGTTAGATATATGTTGCCTGCAGATGCAGAATAATCCCTTATCTTGGACTGATTTAAATTAGTATATCCTTATTTAGGATTTAGTAATTACGTAATTTAAATTTTAGTGTTCAATAATTACATAATATCTAATTTTCATTTACAAAGCAATTTACAGAAATCGGTGAACCACCACAACGTACTTTTAAGGTTGGTAATTGTATATATTATTGTCCACACTTTCTAGATAACAAGACCGCAGCAGAGAGATTAGATGCCTTGCCCAAACCCATACAGCAGCAAGTCCTAGTCAGAGCTGGGCTTAGAACTGATTTGTAGCCCGGTGCTTAATCTCCTGAACAACACTGCCTCTCAATTTTTAAATGTCTTGTTAAATGTAAAGAAAAGGAGGCACTGGAGTGTATTAATAACCAGGGCCCAGATCCTCAAAGGTATTTATGTGCCTAACTCCTCTTGAAATCCTAACTCCTCTTGAAAGGGATTAGATGCCTAAATACCTTTGAGGATCTGGGCCCTGATCTCTAACTCAAAGAATGACTTCCAGTTGGCATAGCCACCTTGGTCTGGAAGCTGCAGGTAATGAAAGCAAGTGTGGGTGTGTGGGGCATCCAATAATTCCTGAGTTATAAAAACTTCATTCATTCGCTTCCTTTTTTTGGAGTTGTTTCCATAGGTGTGCAGGATCTTCAATACAAAGAAAAGCCTGGAGGCCTGTAAATGCACCTGGAAACAATAAAGAAGCAGCAGAACTGCCTCCAGAGAAGGAGAGGAAAAAAGGAGATGCGCTCAGGAATGACAACCACCAGTGGAAACGGAGCTACCTGCCACCAGCAGGAAACCGGGGGAAAAGAGAATGAAACAGCCAGGCAGTGGAGAAGATGACCAGGTGGCTGGACAGCATGTCTCGGGGAGCAGAAAATCAAGTGGCAAAGAAGCATGTGCGGGGGGGGGGAGGAGGAGGAGGGGACGAGGCAGAAGAGAAGCACGTGCAAAAAAGCATAAGGAGGAGCAGGCACAGAACGCACCAGCAGGGGGGGATGAAATGAAGGGCAAAATGAGGCAGCATAATAACGGTTAAAAAACGACAAAACACGTATACATTAAAGACACCTATAAATCCTTTTCCCATGTTATTTTTCCACATAAGCAACTTCTGTATTTGCCACAGGGCTCACTAATAGAAACCTGGAGTAGGTGACAAGTGTTCCAGAAGACAATCTCTATTAAGGCGTGATCCCTGCTATGGCAATCTGAGAATCCCCGTCATTAAATCAAATAGTCCATCCGCATCAAGGATAGGGGAGCCACCGGACACAAGATGGGGGGGGGGAGAAGTAGATGTGACATATCTTGATTTTTAGTAAGGCTTTTATACAATAACACATTACATTCTCATACGCAAACTAGGGAAATGCAGTCTACATGAATTTACTATATGGTGGTTGCACAACTGGTTGAAAGACTGTACTTAAAGAGTAGTTATCAATGGTTCACTATCAAACTGGAAGGCCGTACCTAGTAGGGTCCCTCAAGGGTCAGTCCTGGTAATACTGAATATTTTTCATTAATGACTTGGATAATAGAGTGGAGAGTATGCTTATACAATCTGCAGATGACAGCAAGCAGGGAGGGGTTGCAAGCACTTTGGAGAACAGGATTAGAATTTAAAATGACCTTGAAAAATTGGAGAATTGGTCTGAATTCAGCAAGATGAAATTCAATAAAGGTAAGTCCAAAGAACTTCACATAGGAAGGAAAAATCAAATGAACAACTACAAAACAGGGGAAAACTGTCTAGCTGGTAGTATTGCTGAAAAGTATTGGGGGTTATAGTGGATTATAAATGGAATATGAGTCAACCATGTGATGCAGCTCTAAAAAAAGGCTAATATAATTCTGGGGTGTATTAACAGGAGCATTGTATGTAAGACGCAGGAGGTAACTGTCACACTCTATTTCACATGGGTGAGGCCTCAGCTCAGCTGGAGTTTTGTGTTCAGTTCTAGGTGCCACACTTTAGGAAGAATGTGGACAAATTAGAGAAAGTCCAGAGAAGAGCAACAAAAATGATAAAAGGTTTAGAAAATCTGACCTATGAGAAAGGTTAAACTAGAATGGATAAGTTTAGTTGAGAAAAGAAGACTGAGGAGGGAACTAAGATATGTCAAGGGACATAAAGAGGACGGTGATCATTTGTTCTCCATGTCCACTGAAGATAGTACAACAAATAATGGCCTTAATCTGCAGCAAGGGAGATTTAGGTTAGATATTAGGAAAAGCTTTCTAACTACAAAAGGTAGTAAAACTCTGGAATAGGCTACCAAGGGAGGTTGTGGAATCCCCATCACTGGAGGTTTTAAAGGACAGGTTGGACAAACACCTGTCAGGGATGGTCTAGGTTTATTTGGTCTTGCCTCAGCACTGGGGACTGGACTTGATGACTTCTTGAGGCCCCTTCCAACCCTACATTTCTATGATTTTGTGCTTAACATTAATCACATAAGGAGTCCCATTGATTGCCGAATCAGGGCCAGAGTGTTAAGCACCTTGCAGCATCAAGCACTAGAATGTTTGTACTTGCAGATACTCTTTTGTGGTCCTTTAATTTCAGGACAATTTTGATTTGGATTAAAAATGCAGCTATGAAGACCAGATTTTTAAAGCTATTTGAACATGTGACTCCCATGGAAATTACTGGGAGGTAGGTGCCTAATACCATTAGAAATCTGGCCCTTAGTCCATAAGGTGGTCTAGTATCAAAAAAGCAGGAACTACATATGTTCAGCAAGTACTTCCCCAGCAAGTATAATTTCTACTATGTATATTGCATTTTATGCCAGGCACCCTGGCGTATCTTAAACAGAGCTAAAATAAACAGTAATGCATCATTTGTGTGTGGAGTCTGAACCTCTTGTACCACTACATCATGCACATAATGACTATTCCAGTTCCTCTCTCGCTTGAATTATAAACAGCTCATATGTGCCAGGGTTTTTTTTTCTCCTTCAAAAATACCATTTGCTTAAAAACTCATTAACACATTTAAACCTACTTCGAAGTTTTGACTTTTAGCCTCAAAAACCAATATAGGTCAAGGTTTCTACTACGTTTTTATCTTACACTGTCACATCTGGAGATAGCACAGTTCAGAGACAAGCACAGCATAGGCAGTGGCAGAAAATATGCCGGGAGTGTGGCTCTAAAGCTAAGAAGGTCATTTATTCTCTTTGCCCTTTTAATGGGTGTCACCAAAGCTGTCTATAGCGTCTTTGTCATGTGGGTAGCTATGCTGGAAGAACTGGATTGAACCACCAATTTATTTTGCATAGGTCACTGACCAGCCATCCAACAACAGTGATTTTAAGTCTCAACAGACATTAGCTAGACTTGAAATAGCAAACTATACTGTTGGTGAAAACTGCACTGAGAAATATTTCCCTCAGCTAGGAGATGCAGAACCACGGATTATCAATTATAGAGCTTTCTTTCCAGCTTCATTAAAAGAAAATCCATTCTTCTGCTCGTCTTCTCAGAATTTTTGCTTTACTCTACTGAAAATGTGCACTATAGAAACACCCTATAATTTCTAGAAGTTTGTATTTCTGTAACACTTCATGTGTTCAAAGCCCTGTATAAATATCAAGGAGTAAAACCTCATAACATCTCTGTGAAATAGTTCGGTTTTGTTATTCCTATTTCACAGATGGGGGAACGAAGGCGAAGAGAAGTGAAGTGACTTGCTCAAGGCCATACAGCAAGCCGGAGGCAGAACCAGGACTAGAATTCATAACGTCTTGGTGCCCAGTCCTGGGCTAGTTGGGGGACTGAGTCTGCCGCAGCATAGGTGTCAGGATACTACCAAGCAAGCGGAACCCCACGGAAACATGCTGAGCAGTCAGGGGAGAAGCATGCAATCCAAAGGCAGCCTGTGTGTAAAGATCTATCCATAAAGCAGCAGGCAGGGCACCACTGTGCAGTGATGCCCATGCCACAGAGAAGCACATGGCTTCAAAACAGTGTAGCAAGAGGGATTGTGTCTGGGGTCCCCTCTCCATCTGCCTGAGATGGGGACACTATGGGTTGGCCAACCTTTGGACACACTTCTTCTCCAGAAGAGCTGCCTGGGCTTGAGGCTGTGATGCTTGTGGTGCAACTGCTGGGTTCCCGTAGTTCCTTGCCTGATCCCTGTTTGCAGGACATCCCCTACAGTGGCAGCCAGTAGGCACAGGACGATTTGTTTTGGAGGGTGGGTGGGAGTATTTCTTCCACAAGTACCTCCTGGATCACACTGTCCGCAGGGGGTGTGG
Source organism: Emydura macquarii macquarii (assembly GCF_026122565.2). NCBI lineage: Eukaryota > Metazoa > Chordata > Testudines > Chelidae > Emydura > Emydura macquarii. The sequence goes on from NW_027131283.1 coordinate 12,548,518, forward strand.
TTGCATGTCCCAACTCTATCCCTTGCCACACCTCTTCTGCCCTTTGAGCACTCCTGCAGAGGTGGCGAAGTGTGCATCGCTCTCTTACATCAGGTGCAACTAGGCATCCTCAGTGACCGGCTCACCACACCATGCTTAGTGCTGCTGAGCACCCCATCTGTGCAGTAGTATCACCGACAGGGTCTTGAACCACTGGCCCTGCTCCTCCAAACCAAGGCCCCAATCCTGCAAACAGCACATTTGTGAGTAACTTCAGGCCTGAAGCAAAACCCACTGAGGTCAAGGGGAGATCTTTTCCACCGATTTCAATGAGCTTTGGCTCAGCCAGGCCCTTTCTGCAGTTGAGTAATCTTATTGAATGAAAGGGCATTATTCCCGGGCGTTGTTACCCACGTGTGTTGGCAGAATTGGGGTCCCTCACCATCTTCACTTGAGAATCCTAATGTAAAGACTCTATTGCTTATTATTTCAAAGTTCTCCGGATGGGAGCAATGTGTATAAAATGCTCATCAGACACCATCTTTAGAGGAAGAAAATGCATACACTTTACTTATTCAGTAAGCATAATCTGGAAAAAAGTGCTAGAAGTTTTACAGTTTTTTTGTCAGCACCACCAGGTCAGGCTTTCAAGTTTAGTTGCATTCACCTACTCCTAACAATCTTTTAAAGGGGCTTTGGCAGATACTTTAAAATAGCTTTTCTGTATTTACTTTGTAATAATCCCTTAGAAGGTCAGAATTTTAACTTCTTGTTCTACTCATTTAACAAACATTTTGGGCCAGACTTCAATGGAGTTACACACTAGCTGAGGATTTGCCTCTTTGTTTAGAAACAACTCTGCCCACACACCATAGGTTTTCTTTATTTCTCTCCTGTGTCTTTTATTATTAAGTATATTTGCGTGAAAACAGGATATTGTAATAGCTAATTGATAACTAATACAAGAGATGCCCTTTAATAACTCTGCCTAACTTATTCAATTATAATTAGGGTCCCAATTGACTATCAATGCTTTTTATTCAGTACGTTCCATTTGGAAAACTTGTCAAGCAGTTTGGTTTGATTTCCAAATACAGAAAAGGATACTGACACCGTCTAATCTTAGATCTTACATCAGGATCTGTTAACCTGATCTGCTGTACCCCTCATTGTCCCATTCCCTTCATAGCCCCATCGGTGCTATCCACTGTACAAACAAATTGTAAGAGACAGCCTCTGCCCTGAAGAGCTTACAACCTAACATGAAACAAGACACAATAATTGTGACAAACAAAAGGAGGACGGAGGACAAAGGTAACAAAAACAGGATCATATGGATCCACTGGTAAACTATTGCACAGCTTAATGGTTCCAGATGGTTCCAAAGCCTTCTCTATTAAATTAAGAAATAAAATAAAAGCTATCTCCAACGATGCACAGCCTGTGAACTGATTTCTGATTTCAGCTGTTTCAACTGGAATTTCTAAAAAATAAAGTAATAAAAACAATGTCATTTTTATTACATATTGCAAAAGGTTGCTTTTACCAAAAAAAAAAAAAAAAAAATCTAAAGAAGGGCCAAATTTCAGACAATACTGTTCCCATAAACCAGTAAGAAACATCTTTATAATATACAAAATAGCACTTCATTGCTCTCTTTTGAGCATGATTGCACATGTGCCAACATTTCCTCTTCCCGTAAAAATGGAACATTTTAGACTGATAGTTGAATTTAATTAATGCTACAGTAAAATCACTTCTCATCTGATTACATGTTCTATTAACCTACTTCATATGAAATACCCAAGAGGCCATAACATTCAGAAATTCTTGATCAAAGAACTCCCATGTCATCGGGTTACTATTCTGTTATATATAATTCATTCCTTTGCAATATTTTCCAGTACTTTTAGTTGTTACAGGTTTTTAAATAAAACCCCAGATGACATATCTAATTTTGACAAGAGACGCTTACTTGCTAGGTACTTAACCTGAAAATAAACCTATCTGATCACTTGTCATTGTCAGAGGCATAGTTCACACGTTCAGGAGAGCTGAAAGTATAGTAGAATGCAGGATATTTTCCTTTGCTTCTTTCTTCATCTGCATGTGATGCCTTCTCTTCTTTCCTTAGGCTGAAGGAATCAGATTTCACCCAACTCATTTGGATCTCTGTCTTCTTGATCTTGGTTGCTTTCTGTGACTAGTACCAAATAGTTTAAGCCTTCGTTGTTCCTGGTTTCCATTAAGACAGCTGAAAGAGTACTTTCTGGATCTGTACATGGAGCATCACCATCCGCATCTGAAAGAGAGGCTGCTGTTTTACTACCAGTTCCAGTGCAATATTAGAAAGCAAAGAGAGTCAAGCGGCAGGTAGAGAAAGTGAGTCTGGTAACCACAGGAGTGACAGGTTGCATTTATTCTCTGCTGCAGCATGCCTGGAGTATATCCTGAACCAAAAAATTCATCACCACTCATGCTAAAAAGAACAGTTACAAATAAATGATTTGCCTTTCTTGGTAGGAAAGACTGTGTACATATGGCAAGAATGTCTGTAATCTCTTGGGCCCAAATACTCAAACTGTCCCACCATCTAGACAGGTTCTTGCCTACTGGCTAATGGTCAAGTAAGTTTAGATTGATGCATTCTCTACCAGGAGATTATACTGTCTAGGGGCAGAGACATATAACCTAATAGGTTTTGTCCATTTCTGACTACTTTAATTTACAGTTTTTATTCTAACTTTGCACATGCACCTAGAACCAGTGATGGGCACATCTTTTAAAACCTGAAAAATAACTGGATAATGAAAAGGCTTGAGTTATCGTTGTTGTTATTCTGTGTATTTATTCTTAGTAACACATATCTTTTTTCTTTATTAGACCCTCTACTTACTCTATTTCATTACTGGGAAATGAAGCATGTGACACCCAGGTTCATCTACATGAAAATGAAGCATGTGACACCCAGGTTTATCTACATTTAGGAACCACAAGCATTGATGGTGCTGTTCTATCAGGGGACATTTAACTTACTATGTTGATTTATCAGCACTTTTTGCCGGGTCCACGTGATATAGTCAATTCACAAAGATCATCAGGAAAAAGAAGTTTAATTTAAGAACCTTACTGGCAGGAGGAGAGTAGGGAAACAGATCAAACTATGCTCACATGCTGGGATGACTGATAGCTAAGAACAATCATTTGATACACTCTTTGTCAGTTCAGGGTTATTATGGCAATATTTAGTAATTCAATCCTCACTGAGCTTTCACCCATCAGGATGGCTCTTCTTTGTATTTGGTTTCTTGCTTATTAGAGCACCTAATGGAACCCTCAGGGGCGAGCTGCTTTAGAAAAGGCATGTTGGCAAAATGCCGAGGGCATATTCTCAACAAACTCTTAAGAGGGAAACCTTAAAATAAGGACTTCCAAGTAAAACCGGGTATTTACGGACCAGACATATGCCGGCTGACCAGCCTAAGTATAGAACACTAGAAGAGCATTCAGATTTGTTTCCTGTATAAGTATCTGGAGCTGATGAGGTGATGGTTACACAAATGTGAGCATGAAGTCACTGTGATATTTTTACCAGATATTTAGATACATTACTCGTTCTTTCCCCATCAGTTCTAAAGGATCACAGAATGTACAAATTATTATTTTCTCCTTAGCCAACATGCCACTGTGTTTCCCATTATAGAAAAATAAAAGACATCTGCAACTAACCTCTTGCCTTGTTTTTAATCTTTGAGCTTTGGAGACAAAATAAGAAGAAAGACTATTTTGCAGAAGCATTCAATCTAGTGTATGAAGCCAAAGAAACAATACAACCCTGTTGAATATACCTTAACTTTATGACGTGACAGCAACTAGTTACAAAACCACAACAGAACTGACATTTTGCAACATTTACATACTGAAGTTTTGCACGTGGTCAAATGTGTACGCTCTTTCATTTGCTTCTTTTTATTCTCCTGTTTGCATAGCATTCCAGGTAAAGATACCAATGAAAACTATGCACCTTATACACTAATGCACAAGCTGAGAAATATATGCTAAGATGACAAGTTATTGAGTACAGTGATCACCTTTTTCATAGGTCAGCTTAGCATGGCAAGGAAAGTTAACCTTGATCGTTATGGCACCAACAGATCAGTAGAGGATGCACAGATGAACAATTACAAAAAAAGTCATGGTTGGTTGGGAAAGCCACAGGAAACTAGAGAAAAGGCTGTGAGCACCCAAAGCAGCAGAAAGGGCAAGAAAAGCTGTAGATCAGCAACTGAGCTGAGTTTGGATAAGCCTTGGGAGGCAAGAGCAAACTGCTAGGTGCTCAAGGGAGGGACATTTGAGTGCAGGTTGGTTTATATTTGGGTCATGTAGGGGTTTTTTTGGTTAGTTTCAACACTGCTAAAATTAAATGACTGATTTATAGCCAGGCTAGGTAGATGCAGTTACGTGATCCCCTCAGATTTCATGTGTAAAGCCTGGCTGAGGCAGTTAAACACTCAGATGGGAGACCTCCGAGCAACATCTTAATGCTACATGCAGTGCTGTGGGTGATTCAGAGGTGGACACTTGCTCTGTTAGCACTTTTCCCAAGAAAGGGTTGTTAAATGCAACAGCCTGGCCAAACTGCAGCTGAATGAATTGCACTGGGCCTATCCTAATTCACCCTGCACTTTCCATTGCCAAATCTCTGCAGTATTCTTCAGTTACTTCCTGTTCTAAATTGATATGTCGTGTTGTTCAGTGCTGCTAAATAGCTACTGCATTCCACCCTAGTGGTGGGAGAAGCAATCGCTAGGCATAGTCCCTATCTACCTTGTGGGGCGTTGTGTAATTAGTTCATGTTAATAAATGTTCTGAGATCTTGTGTGGAAAGGTGCACATTGTTATAATGTTTATATAAATATCTTCTGTGTACTTTCAGTATCATTGTATTTCAATGAACTTTTTATATACTTTATTTTTAGAGATGACGAATTATAAGAGAAAATCATTCAGAGGAAGAGGTGATTGGTGAGGATGGAGCAAACAGAACATTTTTAAATCTGGCCTAGACATGTTACTTTTGTCATTAAAAATATTTTTAGGAGCCAGCTCCTCAGCTGGTGTAAATCAGTGCCATGCCATCAAAGTCAGTGGTGCTACATGAATTCACACCAGCTATTATCAAGCCCTAGATGTTAATGATTTTGTAATAAAGATGCAACACAACCCTGTCTGATATCCTACAGTATTTATAGGGTGAATAGCATAGTGTCTCCCAACTGAAAGTTACTGTCCTGTTTTCTTTTCAATAATTATTAGAGATAAGCTCTGTTGCCCACCACCTCTATGTACACTAAACTATTCAGATGTTGGGCAATAGGAGATGCTTCTAGGGAGAGCAAAAAGTTGAGTATATTCCACACAAGTACTCAATTATATATATTTATTCAAGAAATATTAAGGGAAAGAATTTGGTTACTCGACCCTGGATTTCTCAGTCTCAGAATGTTGGATAGTATGAGGGAGTATTTCCAACTGGTAAAGTATTATGCTGATACCTATGGACTACCTGGAGTTGCAGTATTTCAGTACTCATCTCCAGTAAGAAGTATTAATAGAACAAAAATATACCTCTTATAATACTTCACACCATATTATATATCAGTGGAGATGCATCTGTGTCTCCTGTCTAATCAAGCATATCATCTCACATGTTTTTAGGATGACTCACTAAGCTTTACTATTCTGTCATCCTAAGGACACTAAAAGTGAGACTTTTGCTTAGCCAAGGGACAACTGTGCTGTGCACCATTTACATACAAAAATAAAATCAACACTAAAAAAGCTAACGTACATTTTTCAAAGAGATGGTTCTCAACAGAAGCCTCTATATGCAAGAAGCACTCTTGATAAACACAGTGTGTGTCATACTAAAAGCAGGGATATAGGCAGATTGGTTTGTTAGACTAACATATTATCATCTAAGAACTCCAATCACATGTAACGCAGAAGACAATTTTGTCTTCTGATTTATAATGACTATTATTATAATTATTACTTTTTGTATTTTTTTAAAATCTAAAGGAAGGTGTGACTGTTGTTTCCCTAACCAAATTATTTGTTATTTCCCAAACCATTATTTGTTCTTTCTGCAATGAGATAGTAATTGTCAAGGAAACAGAGACGAAATGACCATTCTGTGCTGTACTATCTCTGCATGCAGTGTTGTAGCCACCCATCCCTACAGCAAAAGGGTTTGAAATAAAAGTCCACTGAAGTCAGTGGGCATCCTTCCTTTGACTTCAATTGGCTTTAGGTCAGACACTAACTGAACTAAAGAGAGGATAACGGAACAAAGAATAACGGAATTTCAGAAGGCTGTACTGAAGGCCAGGTACAAGATGTAAGTAATATATAGTTTATCGCATGCTTGTTTTATAGAAACTTCTGCTTGTCTAAGTGATTTACTTAAATGCAGGTAGGTGTGCAGAATAGCACTTGAGTGATTGGTTTTAAAAAGCTAAATGAGTTGAAAACCATTACTAGCTGTCCAGCAGATGCCACACTCACTAAATCCCAAATTTTAGCACCAAATCCTCTGAATGCACATTTCTGCAGAGAAGTTTAAATAGATCTGGTCATTCCTCTGACCAACGGAGAGTTCAGGGAAAAAAAGACTCATGACGTACACTCTGCAGGTTAGTTTATTGCTCTTTTTAAAAAATGTGAATTCAGCATTTAGGAAAGGTGGTGGTTTGATAGCTCTAAAGACAGAAGTCTCTCAGTAGCCACAAAATAATCATGCCATGGACAGTGGCACTGCGGACTTCTTCAGACTTCCCCACTTTGCACCTGAAACCTGAACTGACTGGAGGGACTGTTCCTAGAGTTGGCAGAGTAAGCAGAGGCTCAGAAATGGTCATTGTTCTTGGAGCATCACTGCCACACCCACATCGATATTTTGCATTGTGTGACATCTAACAAAGTACAGCTCCTGTATATGATAGCTGGCTTTATTAGAGGTCACCAGGGAAGCAGACGTAAAGTGGATAGCTTTCAATGAGTCACAAAGCTCTTTTTCTGCAGGAATGGGGACATTTATGCAGCTGGACTGGGAGATGGAACAGGTGTCCAACAGCTTTCCTCTTCCTCACTGCTCCTCTTTTTGGACCTCTTCTTTCTTCCCCTGATTAATTTTGTGCCCTGCAGACTGGGGAACCTTGGCATAGAACATTGTCTCCTGAAGATGTCTGTTTTAGACATCATCCTTCTGTGTAGCTGTACTTTAAGAGGCTAGACATTTGCTGGGGTCTATTACATACATTCTTATTTCTCCTAAGAGTCAGAGGTTATAAAGTAGGACTCATCTATGTCTTTCCCCAACAGCAGCCTTCTCTTTAGATCTTACATTGTGCCTTTCACTCTGGTACCTGAATGCCTAATGTCCTAATGATGTTTTAGGGTATATCTGCACTGTCAACAGGGCTGTGAATGGCAGCTGATGTAGATGTACCCATGCTAGCTGTACTTTAGTTAGCACACTAAAAACAGAAGTGAGGATGTCACAGTCCAGGCTTCAGCATGGATAGAATACGGCCTCCTGACTCTCCTGGATACATATTTGTTTGTGCACCTAGTATGGGTACATCTACCTGAGCTGCCATCCACAGCCTCAGCTGTACTGTTCATGTACTCTTAGAGTCCTTACAACTTCAGGGATAAGTTCTCCTGTCAGTGCAATGTGCAGGTAGGTCTCCCAATTTTTTGTGGACCTCTGTTCCCAAGATCAGTTCAAATAGTTATCTGTCTGCAATGTAAATCCCTTGAAATAGCATTCACCCAAATATTGGGTCCATATGCAGCATAGGTTTAAACAGGAGGTGGCAATTCAGTTCAGGCGCCCAAACTAAAATGAGCACTCCTTAATTACTTTGTGGTAAATAGTTTTGGGCAGAGGAAGTGTCTCAATCTATGCATGTCAAACGCTGTATGATATCTAAGTGATTTTTAATAAGAATAACCCTGAGTTTACACACTATATCATTTTAACCATGACTAAAGGAAGCACATTTATGTTAATGCTGCAACGACCGAGGCCAAACCAAATAATCCAAAAGCCTATCCCATGATGGATTATTCGAGACATGTTTTCAAAAAATTTTACATGATTGTTGGCCTTTGTGTGTAATGAAACTTCTGTTCAAACCTCCAACCAAGAAATGCTCACTGTCACCAAGAGATTTGATTCCAAAAGAAAGAGTCGAATGCTGAGGGAAGTGAAGTGATAGGTCTAATAATAATAATAATAATTAATTAATTAATTAGTTTTACTTGGGATTTACATCTTCCAAGCGCTTTAGAATCTGTACCTAACTGATTCTCCCAAAATCCCAGGAGGCAGATAAGTGTTATCTTCCCATTTTATAGATGGTCTAACTAAGGCACACTGGTACACTCCACTGGCAGGTAGCAAGGAAGGGTACACTTGGGTACACAGGCATTTTTACCATAAGAGCATCTAACACTACTCAGAACAAGTAAAGATGACTCAGTAAAACTGCTTGCTGTCACCAATGTCCTGCCTACGCTGGTATTCCCACCACTGCTACCCACCAATGGAGCTGCACTGCTGGTAGCACAGTAGTGGAAGATTTCCCCCCAAAAGATAGTGTAAACACACTTCAGAGGTTAGTGGCCTCCTTTAAAAAGGCGCTGAGCAGTCACAGTTCCCACTGATTTCAATATATATTATAACCAAGGCTGGTAGCGCCACCAGTTTTTAAGATTGCCCACACTTCCCATCATAAAACCCTGTTTTCAGTTGCATATAATTTTGCCAGACTTCAACTGTTCGGTCTGAAATTATCCATGCTGGGTGTCTGCCATAGGGTGATTTTTTGGGGGAAAATTTCAGCCAAAATGGTTCAGCCATTTAGCCTATGCAATCTTAATTCATCCCCCTTGTGCATATGCCTTATGACTATGGTAACAATCACAATAATAAGAATACTTCACCTTTTCTTTTGATGATCTCATCTGATGATTACAAATATCATCCAATGAATGTCCACAAGCCCACTTTGAGGGAGATAAGTAGAACTTTCCCCATTTAATAACTGGGGAATTTGAGGTAAAGAAGTCACTAAGGGTATCAGTGTCTGTCTGTCTGAGTTTGTATTACAATGATATCCTGAACCCAAGTCTTTTTTTCAGACCACTAGAATACATTGCTCTCTTACAGCTAATAACTAGGGTTGTCAATTAATCATAGTTAACTCAAGCGATTAATTTGTTTTGAGTTAACTCAATTAAAAAAATTAATAGCAATTAATCACAGTTTTAATCACACTGTTAAACAATTATAGAATACCAATTTAAATTTATTATAAATATTTTGGATGTTTTTCTATATTTTCAAATATATTCATTTCAATTACAACACAGAATACAAAGTGTACAGTGCTCACTTTATATTGTTATTTTGATTAAAATATTTGCACTATAAAAAAGGCGAAAGAAATGGTATTTTTCAATTCACCTAATACGAGTACTGTAGTGTAATCTCTTTATTGTTAAAGTGCAACTCATAAATGAAGAATTTTTTTGTTACATAACTGCACTAAAAACAAAACAAAGTAAATCTTTAGAGACTACAAGTCCACTCAGTCCTACTTCTTGTTCAGCCAATTGCTAAGATAAACAAGTTTGTTTACATTTACAGGAGATAATGCTGACCGCTTCTTATTTACAATGTCACCTGAAAGTGAGAACAGGAATTCACATGGCACTGTTATAAAGGTATTTACATGCCAGATATGCTAAACATTCATATGCCTCTTCATGCTTTGGCCATCATTCCAAAGGACATGCTTCCATGCTGATGACACTAGTTAAAAAAATAATGTGTTATTAAAATTGTGATTGAACTCCTTGGTAGAGAATTATATGTCTCCTGCTCTGTGGTTTTACCTGCATTCTATCATATATTTCATGTTATGGCAGTCTCAGATGATGACCCAGCACGTGTTGTTCAATTTAAAAATACTTTCACTGATTTGACAAAATGCAAAGAAGGTACCAATGTGAGATTTCTAAAGATAGCTACAACACTCGACCCAAGGTTTAAGCATCTGAAGTGCCTTCCAAAATCTGAGAGGGACAAGATGTGAAACATGCTGTCAGAAGTCTTAAAAGAGCAACACTCCAATGCAGAAACCACAGAACCCAAACCACCAAAAATGAAAATCAACCTTCTGTTGGTGGCATCTGACTCAGATGATGAAAATGAATGTACATCAGTCTGCACTGCTTTGGATCATTATTCAGCAGAACCTGTCATCAGCTTGGAAGCATATCCTCTGGAATGGTGGTCAAAGCATGAAGGGGCATACGAATGTTTAGCATGTCTGACATGTAAATACCTTGCAACGCCGGCTACAACATGCAAAAGCCTGTTCTCACTTTCAGGTGACATTGTAAATAAGAAGTGGGCAGCATTATTTCCCATAAATGTAAACAAACTTGTTTGTCTTAGTGATTGGCTGAACAAGGAGTAGGACTGAGTGGACTTGTAGTCTCTAAAGATTTACTTTGTTTTGTTTTTGAGTGCAGTTATGTAACAAAAAAATAATTCTACATTTGTAAATTGCATTTTCATGACAAAAAGATTGCACCACAGTACTTGTATGAGGTGAACTGAAAAATATTATTTCTTTTGTTTATTTTTAGAGTGCAAATATTTGTAATCAAAATAATAATAAATAATACATACAATAAATAAACAATAATAATAATAAATAATAAAATAAATAAAAAATAAATAATAAATAAAAAGCACTTTGTATTCTGTGTTGTAACTGAAATCAATATATTTGAAAATGTAGAAAACACCCAAAATATTTAAATAAATGGTATTCTATTATTGTTTAACATTGTGATTAAAACTGCGATTAATCGCAATTTCATTTTTTTAATCATTTGACAGCCCTACTACTAATTTTTTACATTTGTTTCACCCGAGATAGCATTTTCTGGCAACAGGATGACAAATGCTTTGGGCCAGAACCTGAATTCGTTTACACTAGATGAAATCTGGAGTTACTCCCTCGATGCCAGTGGAGTCACCCCAAATTTGTACCAATGTGAGATTGCAATTTGGCCCATTTAAACAAAATATTTTTCATGTCTAAAACACCTGCAACATTATTTTTTGTAACTACATCGCTATTTTACTGCTATACAAGCATTTACATATTCTGCTTTGTACAATCCTACACATGGTGCCAGTTACAGAGAAAGTGATAAACTACTAACTAATATGGAACAAGGTATGATAATGAAAGAACAGCAGGAGGAAAAGGTGAACTACAATGTTGTCTATTTTAAATTATCCTGTATTTTGTCAACAGGGGAAACAAGTGGGACTGAAGGCATTGTCTCAAACTCACATTCAAAGGCTTGGTTGAGGACTCCACTAGGAAGCATACTGTCCTCAAGTTGGGAAGTGCAGCACATAGGAGAATTTCTCAGTTCTTGCAGTTGGTCCTGTATATAACAGAACGTAGGCCTGTTGTGAGGTTCTTGGGCCCAGCAGCTTGTCATTAAGTCCCATCTAGAAAAAATAAATGATATAATAAAAGTATTAACTATAATGTAATTATAACTACTATTATAACTAATGTATGCTATTGTATATATAAATAGATCATTAAATCTTCACCACGAACAACTTAAAATCCTGGCTGATGTAAAGTGTCATATCTCCACTGACTTCGATGAATCCATGGTGAGTTACACTATCTGAAGATCTGGACCCAAATGTTTCATTAATGACAAGTAAAGGGACTCGGATTTAAGAAAAATCAATTGTTGTTGGGCATGTTCACCATGAAAGCTTTTTGGTTTTAAAAAGATGGACATTTTTAGTCCCTGGAATACACTATAAAGCTGTAGAAAAAACAAGATCCTTACCAAGGCTTTCTGAATTCATTCTAGATGCCACCAATATTTTGTGTGAAAACAGACAAGGAAACATTTCTCTTGTCGTTAAAAAAAATAGACATTAGAATCTGAAGCTTTTAAGTAATTTAATGTGTCTGTAATTCACATGGCCTCAAATTCCATTTGATCTGCTCCAGCACATAAATTCAGAGCTTTGTCTTCGGCCCTCAACAAATAGCAATAGGTTGTCCCATAAATCAGATGGTGTAAGTTTTCCAGAGCACAGTGATGCACATTGGAAAGCATAGTGAACTCTGGCCACACAAAACAAAATGTCTCCCAAAAGCCTGAGGAGCCAGTGAATGCTGTCTGATCAGCTGGGTTCTAGAACATCTAAGACAAGAATGTTAGTCTTTCCACTGCCACTACATCTTAGCTCTCAGTTTCTGAACAGAGCACTCTACAGGCTGCAGTAATGAAGCAGAACAGCTTGAAGTCCCAGAGAAAACATCGCCAGTCTAAAGAAAAGGATACCAGAAGCAACATATTGACAGAGACCAAGGAAGGAGGTGCAGGGGAGGGAGAGAAAAAGGTCACATATGAGACAAGACAGTGATGAGTGAGAGTTCTGGATATTTTTGCAACCCTAAAAATACTAAACTTCTGATCATAAAGAAATGCCGACTGTTTGTACATAATTTGCTATGCAAACTGACTCACTATTTTACTATCACAGTAAGTCTTTCGCAGACCCTTAGACATAGTCTATGGAGCCTGTGAGTCCATGAACCACATGTTGAGAACCACTGGTCTAAACAACAGAGTAAAAGAGGTGGTTAGAGACAAAAAAACATTCTTTTAAAACCAGAAGTCAAATACTACTGAGGAACACAAAAAGGAGCATAAACTCTGGCAAGTCAAAGTATAAAAGTATAATTGGGCAGGCAAAAAAAAAAAAAAAAAGAATTTGAAAAGCGACTAGCAAAAGACACAGAAAAACCCAGCAATTTTTTTGCTAAATACATCAGAAGTAAGCAGCATGCCAAAAATAATCAGTGGGGCCACTGGATGATCAAGATTCTAATGGAGCACTCCAGGAAGATAAGGCCGTTGTGGAGATGCTAAATGGATTCTTTGCATCAGTCTGCATTGCAGAGGATGTCAGGGAGATTCCCACATCTGAGCCATTCGTTTTAGGTGACAAATCTGAGGGACTGTCCCAGACTGAGGTGTCAATAAAGCAGATTAGGGAACAAACTGATAAATTAAACAGTAGTAAGTTACCAGGATCAGATGGTATTCACCCAAGAGGTCTGAAGGAACTGAAATATGAAAATGCAGACCTACTAAATGGGGTATGTAACCTATTGCTTAAATCAGCCTCTGGAGGATATCTAATGTAATGCCAATTTTTTTAAAAACGCTCCAGAGATGATCAGGACAATTACAGGCCAGTAAGCCTAACTTCTGTACCAGGCAAATTGCTTGAAACTATAGTAAAGAACAGAATTATCAGACACATAGATGAACACGATATGTTGGAGAAGAGTCAACATGGCTTTTGTAAAGGGAAATCATGCCTCACCAATCTCTTAGAATTCTCTAAGGGTGTCAACAAACATGTGGACAAGGGTGATTCAAAGGATACAGTATTCTTGGACTTTCAGAAAGTCTTTGACAAGGTTCCTCACCAAAGGCTTATAAGCAAAAGTAAGGAGTCATGGGAAAGAGAGGGAAATCCTTTCATGGAGGAAGAGAGGCTGCCGGAGCTGCCCACTGCCCTGAGGACCTGGAGGAGCTACACAAGCTGCCAACCCCCGGTGAGCCAGAAAGGATACATGGACCCTGGGGCCTAGAGGAACTGCCTTCTGCAGATGACCCCGAACAGTTCCCGGATCTACCGTCAAGCAACGAGGAACCAGGGTACAGCTCAGGAGACCAGGTACTCTAGGGAGAGGGTGGGAGGAACTAGCCCAGGGAAACCGACTATGTTCCGGCTGAGCTTGCGCTTGTTCCCTGCTGCCTGCCATGCACTGCCGAAGGGCACGGTGTGGACTAGCTATTCACCCTGCTGAAGGCAAGAGACTGCTTCCCTTCTGCCTGCCCTGCCCTGTCTAAGGGCCAGGGCCTTGGACCATTTCCTCACCCTCTCAGGCTAAAGACTGTTTACTAGCCTTGCCAACTAAGGGCCGGAGGCGGCCCCTTTAACTTGAACTCTCCGAAGGGCGTAGGCGCCAGGAGGTGTGGCCTCCCTCGGAGATTGATACCAAGGGAGATCCACCATCATCGCCTCCTACAGGGGATCCTCTACAATCTCTGTCTGTTTTTTATTTAATCAAACCTTTTACTGGGGAGGAACTCCCAGTGCTGGCCAGTTTTATAAATACAACTGCTTTGTTACATACATAGTCAAAAATGTTTCTTCACCAAACTCAGTAGCAGGACTTTCAAGGGTAGTGAGAGGTTAGGTGTGGAAACATAGCCTCATCTACATTCAGGGACATCCACAATTCAGCAGTTGGGGTAGCTGTGCTGGTACAGACTCCTACATGTAGACAAGGACCTTCTGGGGTTTGCATCGATTTAGTTCAATTGTTCAAACCTTGGCTTCTTTTTGTCTACATTTATCAGTTCACACAAGTGTAGCTATGCCAACTGGTGGCCATCAATTACTACATCAGGGCTTTGAGTGTAGATAAAGTCAATATTTACTTAAGTGTAAAAGTTCGTAGATCACAGAGTCCCTGTCTCAACTCACTGCCAGACTTTACCCACTTCTACAGGGAAAGTGGATTATTATCTTCCTGGATTAATGTTTTGATAAACAAATGGAGGAGGGGGGAAACATTCACATCCTTCTCCCTACCTGCACAGACCCTGTCCCTTTAAGGTGTTTTATATCCCAAGGCTTCATGTGAGTTCTACTTGCCCATACAGTGTAAGCCTACCACAAATTCCTAAACACTTCTTAATTGAAGTAGTTTGGCCTTTGAACCCTCTTCCTATCTGTGATGGTTTGTTTTGTAAAATGACAGCAGGCGAGCTGAAGTGCAGAGGAGACGATTAATGATTGCTGATGTCCAGTGCAGGTTCAAAACCATGTAGAGGGAAGCAGGAATGCCAAGAATCTAGGCATTCCATTAATAACGGAGCAAAGTAGCAACAAGCTATTTACTTTACTGACAGAATCGGCGTGCAGGTGCTGAGTGGTTGGCCAAGGAGATCAACGAAGGTACGAGAGTCAAAGAGTTAATTCAGACTCTTAGCTTTTAGAGACAAAGTTATTGATCTTAGGCCCTGATTCTACAAGTTACAACACGTGAACAAACCCTAACAAGCCCATGCAGTCCCCCTGAAGTATGGATCTCTGCAGGGATCCACTTGCACATTGTAGCTTGCAGGACTGGAACCTCAGAAGGTTACTTCAGCTAAAATAGATTTTCCTCGGTCCTTTTGAAGGCCTACTTAATCTTTATCAAGGCAACATAGAGCCTTGAATAGCTTCCTACTAGAGATACATTTCATGCCATGTGTTTGTTAAATACTCCCCAGCAATGATCCATGAAACTCACGCTGCTACTCAGTAACCCCACTGCCATAGAGGGCAGGGCTCACCAATTCTTCCCAAGCCACTTCTGTAAAGCAGATGGCTGTGGGACTTTTACGCCAGCAGGAATCTTGCATGTCAACTAGTCTCTCTTTCCATTTTTTGGATTGAATGCCAAATGCCTCACTGTGACTACCTAGATGATATAGCAACTTCAAATATAAGTCCTTCTCAGAGAGTTATACGGGTGTAATGGATTTGCTCCATCTCCCCCAAGCAACAGGCATATTGAGCCATTCTGCACATCAGTCTTTTAAAAAATTTGAATTTGATTTTAGTGCTTAAGATAGCCCTGAAGAGTGTTGGTTTTATCCCCAGAATAGTTAAAGAACAATCAAAAGAAGAGTAAACTTCCCGCTTCCCACTCTGACTTTACCTTTCTCTATACAGAGCACTTCTAGGGTGAGGGGGTTGTCTGGTTTCCATTCACATTCCAGCTCTGGCCTGTTTTCTGAGGCCTGGTCTAAACTGCTGCTGGCGGTCGACGGGAGATACGCAAGCTGTGTACTGTAGCTTGCGTATCTCCCGTTGACGTGCTTACTTTGTCCTACCGCAGCATCTCCACTGCGCTGCGTCAATGGGAGATGCCCTCCGATCGATGCAGCCTTGCTTTTTTCGTGGAGAGGGAGTGGATTTATGGCAGCAACCAGAGATCTCTTCCGGGATTGATTGAGTGGGTCTCCACAATCTCTAATTGCCAATAAAGGTGCTATCTGTGATGGTTACATAGGTACTTGTTCATTAGGAACTAGACTGAGACTGAAAAGCTGTGTAGACCATTACCAATATGTATCCTTACAAACATCTGATGTTTAACTGCTTAGTTGTGATACAGTCAGTTAGCGACAATAGAACACACAGACTGAGAAAACCCCATTTCTGCACCCAAGTGGTTAAATTAAAGGGACAGAAGAACTCTCTGAAATCACCCTTAAATTTGATTTGATATATCTCTTCACGTGTTGTCTGTATTGCTACAAGATTCATTTCCAGTCCTGAATGTCCAAGTTATTCCTGGGTTCCTGCGTGTACAACACCACATACACACCATGTAATTTTAGGGTGGAATTTTCAGCCACAACCAAAGTTCTGCACTCACAAACTGGGCCAATGGATAA
Organism: Emydura macquarii macquarii; assembly: GCF_026122565.2. Lineage (NCBI taxonomy): Eukaryota > Metazoa > Chordata > Testudines > Chelidae > Emydura > Emydura macquarii. The sequence continues at coordinate 12,565,159 of NW_027131283.1, forward strand.
CTAGCTAGCCAGCTGGGGCATGCAAATGCAGATTATTTTGTCTGCAAAAGAGGGAACACAAAGAACTCTGCAGGTGAAAGCTACTGCATGTGATAAAGCCACCATGCAAAATGATGGGCAGCTGAACATGTAGCTCTCAGTGTCTCATTAATGTTCATGATGCTATTTAAACAAAATTGACTTACAGATCATCAGGACAATTGTTCGGCAACTCTAGCCTCCCTCCTGATCGTACATGATGTAAAACATCAAGATTGGAGTAACCTGGATATGGCTGATGACCCAGAGTTAAAGTTTCCCAAACCAAGACTCCAAAAGCCCTAAGAAAGGCAAAGGGAGAATTTTAATTAGCTTAATCACTGTCGAAAACAAAGAATTATGTCTATTGTTATTTAACCTTAATTTTCGCCAATAACCACCAACCAAGGTTCAGCTAGAAAAAAACAAGGCTAAAGGGGTTTAATTTTATATGAACCGGTTCATACATTCTTAATTGGGTCTCTAGAGCTGCTAGTGGAACTAAAACTAAAAACTAGTAGAACTAATCTATTATGCCACCTATCCTTCAGGCACATTGGGACCAATCCTGTAAGGAAGTGAACACCCTCAACCTCCACTGACACCATGTAAGCAGCCTCTAGTGGTGTAAAAGGGAATTACATTTGCTCAACACAACTCACAAGGCACTCAGCACCTACAGGATGGGGTCTAGACTGAAGCACTAAATATTTCCCTTATGTAAATAAAAAAGAATTAAAATGAAATGGCTGCAGTGAAGAACTGTTGAAAATTCTGACTATATTGTTGTTAGGATCCAGATTGGGACAAAGGCCTAATTAAGTATACTAACTCTAAAAAACCTAAGGTCATTTGGTTGATTAAGGAAATAGTGCTAAGGAGAAAATGTTTGCCTGTGTAGAGGAATCACCATTTGACCTAATGGAAAGCAGAGTGGGAAGAATGTGATGTCAGCAGTCAGTTCACTGACCAAAAAAACAAAATAGACACTTCGTGGACAGCCATATAAAATTATTTTGGTCATATGACCATAGTTACTTCCAGCTGGACTGAAGTGAGATGCCATGGATTTAAATAAAGAAATACATACATGCAGGTATTTGTCACAAGGCGAGACCTTTTATTAACTCAGGAAAACATCAGCTAAGCAGACATTATTTGCCTCACTATATAAATGATCAGAGATGGCACTATAATGACACAGCATTGCCACCACAAACTGATTTTTCCCTGCTTTAGTATTTGTTATTATTATTTACACAACTTTGTACCCCCAGGAACTTACCATACATCAGATCGGTTAGTAAACACACCATCAATAAGACTTTCAGGTGCCATCCATCTCACAGGGAGCAGCCCTTCTCCTTTTTTCCTGTAATAATCATTTTTATAGACATCTCTGGCAAGTCCAAAATCCCCAATCTTCACTATTCGGGAGAGACTGGTGTATTCCTTCACTGACACAAGGCAATTGCGAGCTGCCAGGTCCCTAATGTACAAAGCATAAACAGCGATGGAACTGTAACAGTTTTTGCCAGGCAGTCATTTTCAGTCTAGTTTATTTGCTCCTACAACTGTAGGTAACAAAACATAAGAACTACAAGGTAATTCAACAAGTACCTGTGAATGAAGTGCATTTTCTCTAAATAGACACAACCTTTGCAAATATCCAGACATATATCCAGAAGGTCAGCCACCTTTAGCAAAGGGCCTCGGAACTACAAGAAACAGAGGGCAGTGATCAGTAGTGTCTTCCATCTTTACAAATGCAGAACAAAATGAACCTCTTGTTATGATAAAACATATTGTTTTTCTCCTTTTCAGATTACTGGAGATGTTCAAAAGTGAAAAAGCAAAAAAAAGTGGGGGGGAGGGGATAAAGGTGCAAAATCTCTGTATATTACCAGACGTGTGGTATTCATGGTTCAAGAAGAGGGGGCTTCTCAATTAAAGTAATAGTAGTGAGAGATAACAAAGCAAACCCTATTTTCTGACTTCAGAGTAAAAATAATACTGACGTAAAGGGGAGTTATATGTACCTGTGGTGGGAGAATTGGGCCCCTGGAAATTATCCCCTACCTTTAGGGCATTATTGAGGACAGTTAATTATGCAACAACTAATCACTAAATACTCTCATCAGGCCAGATACAAGCAAACTTTCTGAAGTACGGATCAGTAGCTAAAATCAGTACACAGGATCTGGACTAGGCTTAGCAATTGGAGTGAATCAGGTTGTTGCTACAATGCCATAAAATCCTGGATTTAAGTCATCCTTGGCCAGTGACTTTATAATCCACATTATTATTCTGTATACTAAATATGAATAACTGAAGTAGGAGATTTATTGCTTCTCCCCAACCCTCTTTTTGTTGGTTGTCCTCCTAGCATCTAAACTCTTTAGGACAGGGACAGTGTCTTCCTATATATTTGAGAATTGCCAATCCCATTATAGATCCTTCTGCAATACAAATAATAAAAAGGGAAAGTATTATGTTACAAGCCTTATGTATGCCTATTTGGTGTACATTTTTCGAGGCACTGCACAGGATTTTAGTTGGTAAACTCAATGGGCATCTTAGAACTAAAAATGTTTTTTGAAAATATAGTCCTAGGCCTATTGGCAGCACAAGCTACTGCCATACGAGAGATCTGAAGTGGGTTATGAGCTCAGGGTTGAGTTCCTGGGCTGATATGAAGAAGCAAGTCCAGAGACCCTCAGATGGAAAAAAGGTTGGACAGAAACAGGCCCTTTCATGGAGGGGAAAAGGGGGGTGGAAATGGTAGGCTCCTTCAGGAATGCCACCAGCAGCTCAAAATAAAATGTACCTTTTGGAGTCCTCTGCCTACCTTTTGCCCTCTTGCTCCTCGTAAATAGCTGAGTAGATCTCCTCCTTCCATCAGTTCCAGGATAATGTACTGGGGTTCATTCAACAGACAAACTCCAAGTAATTTCAGGATGTGAGGGTGATCAAATTTGCTGAAGAGAAGAAAACATATATAGAAGGAAAAAATCCATGAAAAATCATGGACTCTACAAGCTTACTGTAGTTGCACGTTTCCTGCTTCCTGTACTAAGCTGTTTCATCTCTAAAATCCCATCTGTACCAACAACAGGTATTAAACACTTGCAAAGTTCTGTATCTCCTCAATCTTAAAGACAGCTCAAGTATATGCACCAAAAAAGTAGTTTCATGTTATTCTCTGGGGAAAGGCAGTTAAAGGGTGGTTAGGCTTGGACTCTTTATAGTGTTCCTAGGAAAAAGGAAGTGTGAAGAAGAACAAAACACAGGTGATTGTCTCCTCTTGGTTGAAGTTAATATGAATTGCAATCTGCCCTTGCTGTACTGGAGATTTATTGTATTTATAGTGTTTTTCTCAACATAAAATTAATGAGAAAAAATGACATTTTACCATTACTATTATTAGAGTGGAATGACTTGCCTGGAGAAATCTATCTATTTCATTCTATCAATTCTATCATATTGTCTTTAAGGGCATCATATAATCTTAAAGCCATATAATCTTAAGGGCATCATATAATCCAACAGGTTTGCAACAGCTTTGCGCTAGCTTGTCATGAATATGGACTAACAATCAGTCTAAAAAAGACACTGATTATGGCACAAGATGTGCTGATTGCACCAGAAGTTTCAATAGATGCTAGATGTTGTGCACAAGTTGTCTATCTAGGATCATCTGTATTGTATAACTTATCTCTAGAGGACAAGCTTAATTCTTGCATCAACAGCCACCATGTTTAGCCAACCAACCAAGGCTGTGTGGGATAACAGGAAACTAACACTGAACTCCAAGATACACATCTACCAGACATGCATTTTGAGCATGTTGCTGTTTGGTGGCGAGACCCGGACCACCTACCACAGAAATGAAAGAAGTCTAAACATCTTCCACACACCTGCTCTCTTTGCCGTATTCTAAATATTAAGTGGGAAACCAAAGTTCCTGACACTTGCGAAAGCAACATTGCCAAGTCTAATCACTATTCTCAAAAACAGATGTCTCCACTGGCTTGGTCATCTGCACCAGATGGAAGATGGACATATTCCAAAGGATTTCCTGTATTGAGAACTAGCAGATGCCCTGCAGCCACTGGGCTGACGAATGGTCAGGTACCAGGACGTTTGCAAGAGGGACTTGAAAACTTTCAACATCAACACTGCAAGCTGGGAGAGATGCAGCTAGCAACAGGCAGCTGAAGAGGGGTGGTTGAGAGAGAGGAAAGCGAAGAGAGCAAATAGAAAAGTGCAGACCTCAAGCACTAGTAATTCAACGGCTTCATCCTCTGGCCCTGTACCTTACTCATGCATTATTTGTGGCAAGGACTGTCACTCAAGAGTTGGACCTTTTAGCCATTCATGAGGCTGCTGCATGATGCACAGTAACTGAGCTTCTTGGGCACTTACGCCATCATTTTTTTAAATGGATGGTTGCCATCATACAGTCTTTAGGGGCATATTACCATAGATTCCTAGGCGTTAGAGATGTAAAAGTCATTAGGTTATGCAGCCCGCCAACTTGTCTATGCAGTATTGCTTCCTATAGTACATTTTCAAGGGAAATCTAAAACTGTCTGAGCAATACTTGCAATCACATCAGTTTGCATGAACAAACTTTTATGGTCCAAACTAATCAAGATATTATAGGGACATTATCCCTCTAAAATCTAGTACATTTCCAAGAATGAATTAAGAGTTGTTTCAGATTCTGTCAATTTCCGTGTTTTTACAATCCTATTTTCTTGTGTTTTCAAATGGCTTTCTCTCCCCAGTGCTGTGTGAAAGATTCCAAACAAACCATCTGGGAAACTACACAGGGGATAGAGTGAAACCGACAGTAGTTAGAGGGCTGTCCAATGCACCAAAGTAAACAAACAAATAAAACTGAGAAACTTTTTTCCTCTAACCTCTTTCAGCTCCAGGAATCTTAGGTGTTGCTTGTAACAATAGTAGGTAAAAACTTTCCAGTGAGAAGTGTGATTTTTAAGTTGACAGTTCCCTTCCCCCTCCTCGCAAACCTCTCAATCATACATAAACTCTAGAGCTTTCAAGAACAATAGTAAGAGAAGGAGCACCTGGTACTTCCCTTACAGGTCTCCAACAGTTTCTCCACAGAGCTGTCATTCTTTATCTCCCAAGATTTTGCAATATATTTTTGAACACAAGAGACTCAGTTACCAATATCCAATATCAAATGGTTGTTTGAAAGCAGAATGTCACACAAGCATTTTATCACTGGTGCATAATAATAGTAACAGAAGCAATGTATACTCCTTGTTTAAACACAGCAGTGTGTGTAGCATGAGAGTCTGCATTGCAATATTCATTTAGAGAGGCAGGCAACAGAAAGGTTAAATTTAGATAAAAAGCACATCAGGATTTTATAAAAAGCTGCAATTACGTTGCCTGGTCAGTCCTCAGCTTCAATAATTTATGAGACCTAAAGATAAATAACAAGCATCTACCATTAGACCTTCTCCACAGATCGTGAAAATATTTCCTTTTTGGTAAGTGCCCCACATGAAAACTGGACAGCAAATGAAACACACTATAAAGTTCCTGGTTTACTGAAGGTTAACGGGAACAATAACATTTTAAATTTTGTTTCATATTCTGCCTATCTCTAAGTCCCATTGTGTGTTTGTGTGCATAAATTTCATTGTACTAATTTTCAGGGGTCTCTGTTTCCAGGAATTTTGTGTTTGAATTATTTATCTGTAAGAAATAATGCAATAAGTAGGGATGAATCAGATATTTTGTCTACCGATATATACCATATACATCTTACATACAAAAAATATGTTTGTAGTATCTTACTGACAAACAGCATGGTTTTAAGATAAACTCTTATTAGGAACAATAATGATGTACAAAAATAAGGTAACAAACCTTTCTAAAATCCTCCAGGAAGCGAAGAGATGTTACACTTCTTGGAAAACTTATTCTATAAAACAATGTAACTGGACCTTAAGGTCGCAAAAGGAAGATTACTTACCTTACAGTAACTGAAGGTCTTCAAGATGTGTTGTCCCTGTAGGTATTTGCTGTGGGGTGTGCATCCACTGCATGCACCCAGGACCAGAAATTCTTCAATAGCAGTGTCTGTTGGTCCACACCTGTGTGTTGCACCTCCTCATGCCACAAACCAAGGGCATAAATGGTGGTGCCAACAATCAGCCCCTTCAGTTCCTACTCTACCATGAATCACCTGAGGATCCAAATCAGAGAGGAAGGAGGGCAGGTCATGAATACCCACAAGGACCACACATCTCAAAGAAATCCAGTTATTATAAGGTAAGTAACCTCCCTGCTTCTTCTAGTGCTGGCTATTCACTGTGGGTGATTCCCAAGCTGTGCTTATTTTGGAGCGGGGTGCAAGAAGGTACCTGATGCCACAGTCTGTGGGACTGCTGAACCAAAGGATGCATCATCTGCTAAGGCATAAGTCAGAGCATAGTTCTGGGTCAAGGTATGGACAGAGCTCCAAGTAGTTGCCCTGCAGATTTCGGAAAGAGGGACACCTTGCAGTGATACTACTGCGAAGCCAGTGCCCTATTTGAGTGACCTTTAATACAACATGGTGGAGGAGAAATTTCTGCAAGCTGGTAACAGAGGAGGATGCAGTCAGAGAGTCACCTCAAGACTCTCAAGATATGACCTTGCCCTTCATTCTTTCAACAAATGAAACGTACAGTCAAGGTGATCTTCGAACTGGCTTTGTCTGATCCAAGTAGAAAGCCAGGGAAGAGCTTTCATCTAAAGCGTGTAACGTCCTTTAATCTCTCATGTGGGGCTTCAGTTGAAATACAGGTCAATAAATCATTTCATGTGGGGCTTCAGCTGAAATACAGGTCAATAAATCATTTGATTCAGATTGAAGTCCAACAGGACCATAAGAACAAATGTAGGATCTAGTCAGAGGAACACCTTGTTTCTGTCAAAGACAGTATAATTGCCATGAAGAAACCAAGCTCACCTACCCTCCTAGCTGAAGTATTGCTGTTAAAAAGGCCACCTTTATCAATAAATACAGGAAGAAGCATGAAGCCAAGGGCTCAAAGGACAACCTCTTAAGTGCTGCTAGTACTAAATTCAGATCCCAGGAAGATGTAGGGCAAGATACCAGAGGGAAAGTTCTAACAATGCCTTTAAGGAATGAGACTGTCATGGGATAAGTGAAAACTGAATAACTATCTATTGGAGGGTGAAATGCACTGATAGCTGTGAGATGCCCTCTCTGTGAGCTGACTGGAAGTCTTGATATTTAAGGAGAGGAGGTAATCAAGGATATTGGGAAATTCTGACTTTTCTGGAGAGAGGTGATATTGCTGGTACCACATGGAAAAATGCTTCCATTTAGCAGCATAACACTTAAACGTAGAAGGTCTTCTACTAAGACAGATAGATTGCACTTCTTTTTAGCAGGTTTGTTCAAAGTCTGTCATCCAATTACAAAACAGGCTGGGAGCTGGAGGGAAGCTGGGCTGGGTTGGTTGATTCTGCCCCCATTCTGACAGCGAAGTGTTGGGGATAATTGCACCTGTGAAGGGTCATTTATAGAGCCATGGTGAACCAAAACTGATATGGCCATCATCATGCTATCAGAATTACTGTCGCTCTGTCATTCTGTATTTTCTAGAGAACATGAGGTTAGAGGAGAATGGGAGGGAAGTTGTACGTTAATGGTTCTGACCATGGAAGCAGGAAAGTATCCCCTCTGGAGTCTAGACCCTGGCTGCTATGACAGCAGTAAGTTTGCCATTTCTTTTTTTCTTGGGTGGCAAAGAGGTCCCAATATGGGCACCTCCATTGTTGGAAGATTTGTTGCACCACCAAAGAGTTGAGCTCTTACTCATGGTCCTTGTTGAAATGCCTACAGATCCTATCTGCCAGGGAATTAATTAATCCCAGAAGATGTACTGCAGAGAGGGTGATTTTGTAATGGATGAACCAATTCCATAAACATACCACTTCTCTTCAGAGTGGTATCCACAACGCATTTGCCAAAGGTTAAGATCTGCCATGATGGAAGGAAATAAGCTAGGTGACTTCCAAATGGGGGAGACAGTGGTGATAGAACAACTGATGACTCTGGAGCAATCCATCAAAGCACCTTTTTAGAGGTCTGATGACTTTGGAGGGAAGATGGTGATGCAGCCATGTGCCTGTTGTGGCGAGGTGGGCCTGTTTGGCCCCGTGGGTCTGCGCTCCCTACGGCTATGCTGGTGGTGTGGCTAGGTGGGAGCGGGGGGGGGCCCAGTCCCGCCCTCTACCCCGGGTCACGACCCAGGGACCCTGCGAGGAGTAGCCTCAAACAGCTTAGTCCAGGGGCTACTACCTTCCCTGGGTCGCTCGACTATAGCTCCCCCCCCCCAGCTTGTGGTCCTCCTTCAGTCTCTTTGGGGCCGGCATCCTCTGGTCTTGCCTGGACAGGCTCCTTCTTAATTCCCGTGGCTGGGTGCTCTCGCCACACCCACACTAGCTCCTCCACCAGCTCCACACCTTGCAGCAGCTCTGCTCCACTCTACTCCGCTCCTCCACTGACTCCACGCCTTGTAGCAGCTCTACTCTGCTCCTCCACTCAACTCCCACCCAGATGCCCCCATCTGCCTGATTGGGAGGCTTTTAACTGCTGGGGCAAGCTCCTTGATTGGCCTCAGCTGGCCTAATTGGCCTAATTGCCCTGGAGTAGCCCCAGCTGGATTACCCAGAGAACAGGGATTTACTAAGCCTGGGGCTGATATATATGCCTTCCAGCACCCTCCTATAGCCGTCGGGGCTGGCCCCGTCACACTGTCTTGTTGCAATCTTTGGTGTTTTCTTGATGGCTCATAGGATGGTTGATGGTAAAACAGCTGAGGGTAATGGCCAGTACCATTGCTATTGTAGTCTCGAGAATTTCCTCCATGGTGATCATATATATACATATATGCTCAAAGTGCAGAGGGTGACATGAGAATCTTTCAGTGTGTGGAGTACTTCTTGTTGAAGAGGGTGTTCTCTTCTAAGGGGAGGTCCTCCGCTGTTGTTTGTACTGTAGGGAACTCAGATGTCTGTAATCAGTGGACTCATCTCATGATCACTGAGGTTGCTAATGAGCAGCTAGCCATGTCTATGCCATCAAATGATGCTTGTAATAATGACATGGCTTTCCCCTCATCAGGTATGGCCTGAAATTAAGAATTACTCAATATGGACAGTATGGTAGCTCATAATCCTGAAGAGGAAGCTGACTGAAGACAAGTTCTTCATTCCAATGGGTCCAGCCTCTCAGCCTCTTTATCTGAGGGCGTGGATTTTTGGATGATGGACTCTACTACATTCAGGGGCTGCCTGGACTACCAAAAAGTTTGGGTGAAAAATAAGTATTCTGTCCCTAGAGAGGACAAAATATCTATTCTTGGCTGTCTCTCTCCGGTGGCTAAGGTCTTCCAAATGTCTTTAGCTGGGTCCAAGATGGCTTCATTCATGGATAAGGTCATCTTCGCAGGAGTTATAGAATGGAGGATGTCTAAAAGCTTTGCGTGGTAGGTCCTGCATTTCCTCCAGTGGAATTTGGAGAGTGTCAGCTATCCTCCTAAGCAGGTCTTGATATTGTCTGTAATTGTCAGGCAGAGTGGGGAAGACTGTCAATACCACCTCATAGGGGATGAAGCCGAAGCCGTAGAGGGTTATGGCCGTAACAGCTGCTCTAGCTGTGCCTCTTAATATTCTGCCAGAGCTTCCTCTCTAAATGTTGGGGGCTGAGGTTGGTATCTGAAGTATTATGGTTCTGGGGCCCAGTGGTAAGGGTCCCATGCACCCCAATGTGACCACATAGGGTCATAAGGGTAGGGAGGTAGACCGTGTGTTGGTACCAGTACTCTCTTGGTGGTGAATATTGGTCCTGGGTATGGAAGAGTCTCCATGAAGCCCTGGAAGTCCTTTCAGGGCTAAACTATTATGGGGAAGCCCTTGTTGGAACTGGTTTACCATCTCTTGTTCCTCCTCTAAGTAGGATTCTTCTGATTAAAGAGGTGGGCCCATTGGTATCACCTGGGTGAGGGTGGTGCAGCTGGCGGTGGGTCAGAGACAGTGTCCCAATGTCATAGCTCTGCTGGAGCTGGGGGTTGATGAGTGGACAGTGTTTCAACGTCCCATACTAACACTGGTTCCATGAGGATCAAGAACTCTGGATCCGGATAGGTTGCCAGATCATCTAGAAGGGTGTATCTTGGGTGAGCTGGAAGAAAGCTGGCAGAGTCTTTGGCTTTGGGACTGATGGTGCAGGCTTAGGTGTGTGATGTGATACTGCCAGAGCAGAGGGAGTACTGCTTACTATCTTTGCATGACTGAGAAGGCAGTTTTGGAACAAAAGAAGCAGCCGGTACTATTGATACCTGCCCAATCTCACCATGAGTTCCAGGTGAACCCTGTATGGAGCTCAGAGTCTCGCTCAGACCCGAGAGAAAGAGTGAAGATGCTCTCTAGTTTGAGAACATATGAACAGATTTCTCTGCTCTTTTGTGCTTCTTACCCTTGTCATGCTTCCACTCGGTGGAGTCTTTCAGATTGGTGGGACGTTCTGCCAGTGGAGCACTGCTTGCTGGCTCTGGGTGAAAACTTGGAGAACGGGATGGCCCTGGATCAGATCTAGGTCTCAAAGCTAGCTCTATAAAGTGTTGGCAGAGCTGGAACTCGCAAGCCTGCCTGGTACAAGGGAGAAACGTGTGGCAAATCCCACACTTAGACAGAATGTGTGATTCCCCCAAACAGTAGGGGCTGGTATCATGTGGATCACTCAGAAAGTGACCTGGGGCCATGCAAGGCAGGTTTGAAGCTGGAACCCGGGGCGTAGGGGAGAAACAGGGTTGGGGAAGGAACTTCCCCAACTCTGCTAACTAATTATGTAAAAGCAAGAATGAAATAACCATTTACAATTATTTACAGGTAAAACATATAGCTAAAGAAGAGAATACAGACCGCAAGTGGTAGAAGAGAAACTGAAGAAGCGCACCCACACTGAATTCTGAATAGACCAGCAATCAAAGAAGAAGGGAAAGGGTGCATTCAAAAGTCAGGAAATATACTTAAAACCTTAACTGCTCTTCTTTATGAAACTGCATTTTGATACAGTCTTTAATTACATAATCACGTATTAGTATTTTCCCAGGAGCCCTGCCTCTCTCTGCACACAGCAGTCTGTAGGGAACGAGCAAAGGAAATGTGACCTTTTTTTTTTTTTAATTTATGGGAACAGAAGCGAAGAGGGATTATGCAGACAATACAATTGCTATCTGTCTACTATAATTTATATTTTCAGAATGGGAATTTAAATTCCAAATTTTCAATACTGGCTTCTTATTGTGAGTGTCAAAATTGGAAGTCAGAGCATTGCAGGTGCTCAGCACCTCTGAAAATTAAGCCTTATTCATAGTCTTATACTTTTAAGTGATTTCTTTATCTCAAATCATGGCACATTCCTGGGGATTCCAGAGAACTTGGGTTTCCAGCTCAAACACTGTCATCTTCAGGTAAATGTTTTCTCAGATGGCATGTACATATATCATATATTTGTGTCCTGAAAAGGTAAGGAGGTATGTGGCAGCCTCTAGTGGTGAATGTGCACATACTGAAACCAACTTTCAACAAGAAACTAAAACTTTGGGGCCTCTTCTTATCCTGATAAACTGGGACTGTCAAACATCACCCCATTATTATTAATTATTATTATGGTTATTATTACATTAATTGGCTCATCGGGAGGAACAGCAGGGCTGAAACATCCCAGCTCCAAGGTCCAGTCAATTCATGAAATTAGTGCACTAAACTTGCAATCTTCATCTGCTCTGCAAACAAATTTGGCAGCTTCATTATGGTCTGATTCATCAGTGATATTTTAATTCTTCGGCAAAAATAAGAGACCCAAAAGATATGCATGAACCCATTTGGATGAAAGAGATTCTCTAATCCCTCCAGAAGGCCAGAGCCCTCGTTTATATCATTCTTGAAAGAAATCTTGTGGGCAGATCTAGCGTTACCTCATCAAGTGTGCCTCCTTCAGGAACTCACTCTTTTCATAGTCCGTCGCACCCTTCTTCAAAGTCTACACAACACAAGGCCAAAACAAATAGCACAATTTGATCATAGTCAGTGTAGCCCATCTAGCATTTATATAAGAAAAAATTCAATGGGCTGCTCTCCTCTTCTAACACAAACACCCACCCATCCATACACACTTTTCCAGTAGTAGCTAGAATGTAATAGGCACTTTCGAAATAGAAGTAGGCATCTGTGCCTTTTTCTGATCTGAGGAGCTCACAGTGTAAGGACAGACTAGTAAACAGACAGCAGGGTATGGGGAAGGGGAGTAACACCTGACAGGCACAGGAAAAATGTGTTCCAGCTCAGAGGAGTTGGATATAGTTGTACAATACGGCATTAACCATGTTTTGAGATGGGTCCTGTTTATTCTGCAGCCTTGCAACATGCTCTTGATAAGGTGTTCCCATACGTGCTATTACACCTCCCTGCTCTCCAGTTCTTGTTTCGACTGATGGTTAAACAGGAGGGAGCCTGGATCATTAGGCCAAGTCACATAACTGTGGCCCAGGGGTATGTCTACACTGCAGTTGGAAGGCTGCCTCCCAGCCTGGCTAGACTGAATTACACTAGCTTTGCTTGAGCCAGTGCACTAAAAACAGCAATGTGGGTGCTGTGGCATGGGTGGTGGTTCAGGAGAGCCACCCGAGTACTGATCTGGGGGGTTGGGCGGGCTTGGACTCAGGTGATTGGCCCGAGCCACCGCTGTGCCGCAGCATGCACACTGCCATTTTTACCATGCTAACTTGAGCAGTGTTAACGAGTCAGTCTACCCAGGCTGGGGGGCACATCTCCAGCTGCAGTGCAGACAGCCGTGGGTCACCTGGGGAGTTATTCTCACATTCAAAGATTTGGAATTGAATGTAGATTTGGTCTGAGCTGAGTCACTGGAGGAGGGTTAGCCAGAATTTAAAAATATATATAGTTTAAGTTAAACTGTGTAACATGATTGACTGTCTCAGATAAAGAGAGGCTGGAGACTTGACATTAACACGTATTCTGAGGGGAGCCCAGCCCTTAGTGATCTGCACAAGGTCACAAGTGAGTCAATGGCAGGAGCAGAAACAGAACCTATGTTTCTTGACTCCCATTCTTATGGCCTAACCACAAAACCAGGTTTGCCCACCTAGACTGTGCGGTTGCTAGGGGGTTACACAGCTGAAATCACCTTCACTGCCACTTTGGATTCTCCGCTTCCAGCTCCCATGATGTCTACTGCAGTCCCTTCATACACCTCTCCAAAAGCTCCACTTCCCAGCAGATTATGCAAATCCAGTTTGTCCCGAGAGAAGGCTGGCAAGGATTCAATCTCAGCCCGTGTAGGGAGAGTGCTACAAAACAGTAATGCTTGTTATAGCTTTAAAAATAAATAATGGTTCAAATAAATATGTGGTGGAGGAATACTCTTGAAATTTTGCCTTAAACAAATTTTGTACAATTTGTCTCAAACATAGTTTACAAGAGACTTAAGTGATGCACAGGATTTTTGCAAGCTTTCTGCAGAGGAGAGAATTACACCCCCTTGATTACCTAGAGCCAGATTTACAAAGGTCGCAGCACGTAGAGTGCCAACCTCTCCTGGACTGATATTCCACAGTGTAAAAATGGGAGTAGCTGGGTCCTGTGCTCTTTTGAAAATCTGGACCTTATTTAGGTGCCTAGATGGAATATGAATTCTTTTAAAAATCTGGCCTCAGTTGTGGGCACTAAGTCACTTCCTATGGGCAGCAGGGCCTGATTCTGAGAGTGCTGAGCACCCACAGCTCCCACTGACCTCACTCATACTTGTAGGTGCTCAGCCTCTGAAAATCAGGCCCAAGGTTAGCTAAATTTTCGGCTCTGGAAGTAGCTTTTACACACATCACAATTACATACCTCACAGCGTAGCAAGCATTAGACAATCCCACAGCATCAGCCAGCCCCCTAAATTGAGCTAATTCTTTATCTTCTCTGACCAGCACTATCTGCCCAGGCTGTGCCAACTTTCTGAACTTCCATCTTCTGTGCCAGACTGGAAGGGAACAGTGGAACATGAGATATTTCACTTTGAAAACACCCTTTTACATAAGTGAGCTGAATAATTAAATTGGCTTTTCCTCTACATCATAGACCATCTTCTAGTCCCTTACCCGCAGTTGGGTTTATACATGTGGACATCAGTGAAATACCTGATGTACCAATTACTAACCGTACCAGTGTGAGTTTACGATGCAAGAACGCAACTGCACCCTCAGTGTCCCTCTGCTCTCCCTTCAGAGAACTAAAATCAATACAAGGGAAAGCTTGAGAACAGATATGGGCCGTACCCTGCCCCAGTGAGCAGAACTGGTAATCTGTGGTGACCCAAACCATGAGAGTTCCCAGGTCCCTTCTAGCCCCAGGTCTTCTGCATGGGGGTTAATGCAGCACTGCCCAGCAGAGATCCAAATGTGTGATGTGCTGAGTATTGGAATCAGCAGGAGCTAAGGACATTAAGCATACTCCAGTGATTGCTTGGCCCCTCCCAAGATCTAGCTCTAAAATGCCAGCTTAAATTTCTGTTCTGTTTCACTTTTATTGTGGCCTGGGAGATGATTAACTTTTTAATCACATACCAAAAGCAAACAGTGCAATCACAACCAAGATAAATGCAATCACTCCAGTCACAACAGCTATGATGGTGGTGGTTGCCTCTGGGCGGGGTGCAGCATCTGTTTAAAAAGACAAGAGTCGTTCACTGACCTTGCAACGCATGTAAGTACTACTGAGCTAAGCAAAATGGTTAGAACTCCAGTTCTCTACCATTCCTCTGACGTCCCACTGTCGTATATGAAAGAAGAGCACAGAGCCGTTTACCTGTTAAACTGTTAGGGTGGGATTTTCAAAAGCCTCAGAGTCTACCCCCACTGAAGCCAGTGGTGAACCTTCCTCTGATGTCAATAGAAGCAGAGTTAAGCAAATGCTGAGCTCCTCTGAACCCCACCCTTACTTCATTAGATGTACCGCAGTATCTCCATACCCTGTAGAAAAGCGTACCCATCCCAGTGATAACAAGTGCAAATCGATTTTGGGCCTAGTGTTTCTTTGAAAAGAAACTTAGCCCCAGTACTGCCGGCAAGGAATCGTCACAGAAACACTGCTATTAATCACCACTTCCACATTTTACCTTATATGTGCTACAGCATCTTTCAGAAAAATAGAGGTCTCTGTTCATAAATCATTGGGACTACCCTGAATAAAAGGGACTTGTGTTTGTGATCTATCATTTCAACGCTATCTGATTAACAGAATAAAAGTACAGCATATACCTTTAACCAACACTATATTGTCACTGATGCCACTGTATTCACTCAGTCCCAGCATATTTGCAGCTGCTGCTCGAAATTGGTAAGTTCCTTCTAGGTTCTTGGCCCTCCATGTGCATATATTGGTGCAAGAGCCATTGTAAACCACCTCCCAAGAAGGCTTCATTTCGCTTGTGTTACGGGACCCCTTCCTACAAAGTGCACAGCAAAACAACAAAGATGTATTACCTAGTAAAGTTTGTGTTATTTATAGCTTCTGCCATACATAATTTCAACAGCATGGCCTACATAAAGACTCTCTTATTGCATAGGCTCTCCACTCAGTACCGTTCAATTCATGTGGATCTGGCTATGGAAACAAAGTGATCTTAACATGTTGTTCCAGCAATGCAGGAGGTGACACCTCTTTAGCCTGGCATAGAAAATGAAATGCCAGCATGTTTTGGACACAGCAGAAAGGGTGCCCTGGCTTTGTGTTTGAATATGCAGCTCATAGGCAGGATTTCAAAACATTGTTATTTGATTTTAGGCAAAACTCTTCATTTATTCTTTGTACTATTCGCAGTTTTCATTCTCTCGGGCCTAGAGCAGTTCAAAGCCCCTAGAGTATCAGGTTATACAAGCTAATACAGAAAGCATGTCACTGGCAGGGAAGACACAATTCTTTAGCTAGCCAGTTTCCCACCGTATCTGCTGGCTGCCAGGTATATTACTTCCTTTTTAAGCTGGCTCTGATTGGATCGCTTACCATAAATTCAGAGCATATTATACACCATCTGAAGGAAGAGCATATATTAGATCTGTCGGGCAGCTTTTCTTCGTGTAAAAATGACCTTGTACTGTATGCCAGCAAACCGCACAACACACTCTAAAGCAGAACAACAGAACAAAAACTTCTATCCCAAAAAGCCATGTAGAAGCTAAATGTATATGTTGCTCGGTTATTTGCGTTACTGTCAGAGCTCTGTGAAAAACAGTGGTTATACCTCAAGTAGATTATGCAAATATTTTCTTTGGTCTTGATTAGCTGGGTTCACATTTACCTAACTGAGTTCAAATGAACCTCAGACACATAGCAAACTTCAGCTGAAACCACTGACTTTCTCCTGGTTTCACATCATAACCCCAGAGTAAAAGTAAATTTACAAAACTGATGAAATATCAGAGATAAATCATGGGCTCTAATGGATTGATTATGGGCCTGGGAGCCAGAAGAACACTGGGACTGTGACTGAGCGTAGCCCTTACATAGGACAAGGCTCCTCACCTTGGACTCCAGACATGAGTCAGGTGCAATCTGGCCTTTAGCAGATCAAAATCATCTTGTCTCATCGTATCTGAGTAATGGTGTGCAGTTCAGTACTGTTGTGTACTCTCAGAACTGTGGTGGAAGCTTGCAACACCAGGAAAGTATGTCTGGGTGAAAGCTTATGCAGCTGAAATATGCCTAGCAATGGTGTCAGTCCTTCACTATCATAAGCACTAAATTAACTTAGGAAAAACAACGCACTGAGTTTTATTCTTTGGTACCTTCCCTCACCCCCAATCTACACAATGTCATAGAAATATCTCAGCAAAAGAAACCCCTTCGATATTATGCAATGTATTAATCTTTGGGAGATTTAATACTTACATTGACTATTTGCTCTGTAATGCCCTGACAAGAGTCCCCTCCAGATTCCTTATCAGGAATTGGAAGAACCAAAGATGATTCTGCCTACAAAAAACTATCCTAGACCAGGTAATCCCAGAACAGGACTTTTTAAAGTTTTAGCTGTGTAGAAGCCTCTGAGTATATACACGTTCACTAAAGTTAATAACCATTGGCAAGTGCATTCATTCAAGGAGTTCCCAGTAACCGGGAACATTTACTGCATTTGTCTGACAACTATTTAACATTTCCCCCCAATTCATCTGGATAATGTGGCGTCTATACTTCAATTAGTGATGGATATGCATTAATTAATTCAGAGATAAGATTTGGAAAAGCATCCAAAACTTCATCTAATTAATCAAAGTTTATCCAAATAGATCCATTTATCTGGGAAATGGCCTGGAAATTTTGTTAGAACTAGTTTTCTTATGAGATTTCCAGAATTTTCTGGTTTTGTCTGAGTTTATCTGAGTCAGAAACACTGAGAGGATAGCCTTTCCTAAGACATTTCCTAAGCCTCAAGGAGCCGTGGAAAGGGTTCTGGTGGTTATAATAGATCACAAGCTAATTATGAGTCAACAGTATAACACTGTGGCAAAAAAAACCAAACATCATTCGGGGATGTAGTAGCAGGAATGTTGCAAGCAAGACATGAGAAGTAATTCTTTCACTCTACTCTGTGCTGCTAAGACCTCAGCTGGAGTACCGTGTCCAGTTCTAGGTGCCACATTTCAGGAAAGATGAAGACAAACTGAGAAAGTCCCAAGGAAAGCAACAAAAATGATTTAAGGTCTAGAAAACATGGCCTGTGGGGGAAGGGTGTGGAATCTCCGTTTTTAAGAAAAGGTTAGACAAATAGCTATCAGGAAAGGTCTAGTTATTACATAGTCCTGCCTTGAATGCTGCACACTGGACTAGATGACCTCTCAAGGTCCCTTCCAGTCCTACATTTCTATGATTCTATGATTTCAATATTGCCTTCAGACATACAAGGAAGACTTAGCCATAAGGAAGACTAAAAGCTCCTTGGTCTCTGGCCTAAACTGCCTGGAAACCAGTAGTGCAGGAGCACATGAATACAATTTCAAAACAAAGGACATCAAACATTTAGAAATTTCTAAAATGGCTTGAGTTCAATTTGTGATTTGGGCCAAAATTTAGGCTCATTATTATTTAATCTGAACCTATTTTCTACTTTGTTACTGTAAATTCTGCTGGATACCCATACACTCATGAGTCATCAGTCATTTGCTAGCATGAGCATGCTATGCAATTCATTTACCTGCTTTCCAAAATGTGGTAGGTCAGATTGCTTCCATTGTCTACAGCTTTTTCCCACTGTACAGAATTTTTATTGTCCTCTGCTATTTTGGGGATTCCTGGTTTACTTGGAACTCCAGCTATTGTGCAAAATGAGAAAATGAAGAATCCTTAAAACACAGTAGATTAATAGACACGTTTCATATTCCGCAACAAAAAGTGACAAGACCAAGGGCTAGAAGGTCACAGAACAAATTTTAGACATGCACATGGATGTTGAGACATGTAAAGGAACTGAAGATTTGCAGCATCTGATCTAAAAGGCTATCATGGAAAATGAACCTTTGGACTTTTATTCATGATGGGAAACTTCAAAAGGTTCATTCACACACAATCAGACTTCTGCTTGGATTCATGAGTTCTTATAAAATTAAGGTATTTCATTTCAATTCCACTCTCTCCTTCCTCATCTCCCAACTTTGAAAGAGTGCTCCTATTTTTTTTTTTTTTTTTTTTGGCAGATATTTATTTTGTGACTTTTTTTTTTTTTTGAGCTCAGACAGAGAAAAATCAGTGATTCTCATAAAATTACTATTATCTGGCAAAATACACTGAAAATGTTTACTTGCACCCTCAAAATAGTATTAATCTAGGATGGCATGATTTTAAGTGCTTACCTGTAGTTTTAAAGCTTCCTGGATGTGAGGTGCTTTTAGCTCCAGTTATGTAAGTGACTGCTGCTTGCACAAAGTAGTTGGTATCAGGAAGAACACCTGTGAGATTACATTTATACACGGGACCCGCCGTACAGTTGATGTTTACAGGACAAAACCAGTTGTTTTTTGTTTGCCACTAGAAAAATAAAGTATCATCTTAGTCCATAATCTCACTTTATTAGGGCCTTATCCAAAGCTCATTGCTACCGACAGAATTTTTCTATTGACTTCAGTGGGCTTTGTATGGAGCCTTTAAAGAACTGTGTCACAAACATGAGGATTAGAAGGCTATTGAGACTGGGGGAGCATTTACATACTCCATTTTAACAGGTGCCAAAACTTTTTACCTACAAACTCTCTTCCTACAGGCCAAAGCCAGCCAGAAATTTGATGTTATTCTTCTGAAATCTACCGAGCCTGGAAATCACACAGGACAACAGAATGAGTGCTGCCCACATAGATGCGCAAGAGCAGGAGAGATCATAAGCAGCCTTCCCCTTCCAGACCTGTCTTTGGCTCACCGTGAGCTCTGCTTGCCATGTTGATCCTAAATGAAGCCATCGTGATGCTGATCAGCTCTATTAAGACACTCACACAATCTAGTAGAGCCTATGGCATTTTCTGACTACAGTGGTTCAGATTCTAAACCTGAAGTTGTCATGTACATGGCTACCATTGTAGAATTTACTTCATTTACTGATTTGTTTCCCCAAGCAATTTCTCTCCAGGCCTGCCCCATGTAGGAGATGAAAATAAAATTCATATGCTCTTTTAAAAAAATTATTTCAACATTTAAAATCATCGGAGCCCAACTGTGGCTTTCTAAGGACGCCACACACTGGAGAGCGCGGAAGAGGCTATTCCTTCCCGGAACGTTTTGGATGATGCGGCCAGAAGTCCCTGCGGAACTCCTGGAGAATGCCTGCTGCACTGGCAGCTCTGCCTTGTTCCCAGCCAGTGCTGCCTTCACTTGCCCCTTGCTGGCATACTAGCAGTGACATCATAGTGCCTGAATTATAATGGGGGTGACTCCTTCCCTATTTCCCCACCCTCTACCAGGCTGGATAGAATCTGGCCTTTCATCTGAAAAGAAAAGGGTATTTTTTACCTTTTGTAATTCAAACCAGAAGCTGGTAATGTTGGCATGCAAAGGAGACCTCCACTCTAACTGACAACTGGTGTTTCTGGCAATTATATTCACTGGAACAGGTGGAGTCTCAAAAGTTGCTGCAAGCACCGGAGCACTCTCAGAAAACCAGCTCTTCTCTGGATGAAAAGCAAGAACCTAATAGGAAAAGCAATGAAACACACAATCTGAAAACTGCATTTGTTTTGGTTCTGGTTATTGTCATCACGGCAATGTGAATGCTCCCTTTAGCCATTCAAGTACCTTGGAACACAATTTAACTGCTTTGAACAACGTTGATACTCAGTATTAGATTAAGACTATGTATGGCCTGAATCCAAACTTTCTGGGCCATCCCACTAAAGCTATGGGGACCCTGAGTCAGAACTCCTCTTAGCCTGTAGCCCTATCCAACAGACTCTTCTCACCTCCTCATTTCATCTTGCCCCCAGAACTGATCCTGTCATATTCTTTCCCTGTGTGACACAAACATATTTATGCAAACATTTGGGTGGCAATTTGACATCTAGGTTTCAAATCACCAATTAAAATATCACCCATTCTGTCCATACAGGTCTCCTTCCTTTCTCTGTGGCCTGCCTGGACAGAGTCATTAATAGCATCACACGTCAGTGGAATTCAACGACCCACAAGGAATTGGGCATTTTTACCAAGAAGGTGTTAAGGACTATTCCCTCCACTCCTCTCTCCAATGCACATCTTAATTTGGAAATTTTCTCCTAAAGTCCACCAAACAGTCAACACCCTGAATGCATTTTGAGGCCACTATTAATCTGCCTTGCTAATACTAAAGAAATGTCAGAGCTGGTATATTGTTTCTCCAGCTATTTATTTGCAGTACACTTTTTTTTTTTTAATTTGATAATTGGCTGAAAGGTGGAATCCACTTCCATGTGTCTGTCAACTTTCAATCAATCAAGTATGGTTCTATGGATAAAACAGAAAGACCTGGATTTCACAAAGGGATCTAACTTTTAGGTGCCTAGAAAATTATAACACCACCACCATGATCCACAAAGCCTGAATTAGGCACCTCGGCTAATGCCTGTGGAAAGATTGGCACCTTAGAATGAGATCCTCAAAAGCCAGCATGCTAAGCGGGGAGCTGCCTAAGCTAGCCTATGAGAGGTGCTATTGAGAGGGGTGTGACCTAAAGCCCTGCCCATCTCTTGGAGGTAGGCTCCTGAGTCCAGGTTGAAGGGAGGTACCTATCTCTGCTTAGCAATTCACAGGCAAGAACCCTCTCCAGGAGTAAGGCGGCTTAGGTTCCTAACACATACTGTGAGAATGAGTTAGATGCCTGCCTCCCTCCACACAAAACGCTGGGGGGAGATCTAGTGACAACTGTATGCCTTTTATCCCAGTAGTTAGAGCACTTACCTGGGATGTGAAAGACCCAGATTTTAATCCATTCCACTGCCTGACAGGGGAAAAGGAGTCTCCCACACCTCTCAGAAGTGTGCACTAACCACTGAGCTATGGGATATTCTAATGTGGGTCTCCCTCAGTCTCTCTGTTGAAGCTGTTCCACTGTGGATTAAATAATGAAAGAGCTATTGGGCCAGAGAATAAATCTGTGGCCTGGTGGTTTAGGGTACCCACGTGGGAGACCAAGGGTCCAGTCCCCCTGTTCCAATGTCTTTATTTACACACAGTAGAAGAGTTTCAACAGAAGAGACTGAGGGAGTCCCATATCAGGATGTCCTGTAGCTCAGCTGTTAAAGCACTCTCCTGAGATGTGCAGGAGACCCCTGTTCAAATCCATTTTTCCCCCTCAGGCAGAGGTGGGAATGGAACTCAGGTCTCCCACCTTCCAGCTGAGCACTCTAGCCACAAAGCTGAAAGGTAAGCATCACCATCGACCAGCTTTTGGATGTGACCCAATCCTACAGGCAGCCTCTGAGCATGCCTACCAAATCAGGTCCCACACACAAGCTAGGTGCTCCTCCGCTTATCTTCCCCCCATTCATGGATTGCAGTGAGGCTTAGGCAGGAAATAGGCCTAGAGTGAACGCTTCGAGTGAGGCAGCAGAGTGCATGTCAGGGGCAACACTGGCGCCAAGGGAAATTTACCCTGAAAATGTAGGCACCAAGTCAGGTTAACACCTACAGCATTATGCGGGAGTTTTGTAGATCTCAGTGGAGACTAAATGCCAGACATAGGCCTCCTAAGCCTGGAGTTCAGGTGCCCAAGTACCTTTGCAGACCTGGGCCAAACAGCTTTTTTGGAAGAACTAGGAATTTTCTATTTTTCACTAAATAAAAAATATTTTAATAATAAAAATAATCATAATAGGCCAAAGACCTGACCCTACTGTCAGTGAAGTTGATGGAAGGTCTGCCATTGACCTCACTGTATCAGGATGGAAGTTTTGCAGTGGGACTTCAAGATTTGACCCAATGACATTTTACATTTATATAGCTCCATTTATCCCATTGGAACCCAAACTGCTGTGTATACAATAATACTGAAAAACTCCACCTTGGGGGAGAAGGTTGGCAGCCAGCTGATCAACTCACAGTACGCTGCATGACAGTGCCAAGAAGAGAATTACTGGCTAAAGATATCACAACAGTGCCTTACACTTATGTGTGGGGTATTAAGTGTGCTCAGTTTTTAAGATCTCATCTGAAAGAGCCACACAAGGAGAAATGGATGAAGTTTAATTTCTCTTCCTCAGAAAGCTGAGGGACTGAGACAACTCTGCCAGGTGTCTGAACCCATGTTTACAAAATGCAAATATGCTCTTACTTTATAAAACAGTGGGTTGGTAACTTGTGGGTTAACAAGTATATCATACTTTCAGGTTTCTTGAATAGACAAGTCACTTATAACTATACCTTGAATATGTTATTTGTTCCACCACTGAGGCTGTTAATAGACCAGGCAAGTGTTCCATCTGGAAATTCATTTTTTCTCAAAGGAGTTGCAGGAATTGGGGGTAAAAAGTTGACAGTAATTTGATAGCGGATAGATTCTATGGGTCCATTTGGCTGTGAAGGCTCACTCCAAGATATATTGATGATGTTATCAGACAGAACCAGTGTCTCAATGAAGTTAACTGCCTCTGGTACTGAAACAAAGAGCAAAACAAAAATCTTGTAGATTTGAGGTGGTGAGGGTTGTTTTCAGAGCAATCAAGAAGAAAGTGTCATTATAGAGGTCTTCAAATATACATAAAAACATGTGACATATGATCCATTTTTAATTGTTACACTCTACCCCTACAAACCCTACACAAAAAATTCACATTCTTATACATCATAAACTGTGCACTGATTCAAAAGTACTCTGAGGTGCTTAATAAGTTAGCATATCTGTAGCCATCCTACAGTCCCAGCAGGTAAACTTACAGCTGTTCTTCTTTGCCATCCTGGCAATAGTGCCATAGAACTCATGCTCTCTGCTAGATTCCTAACTCGGATCTCAGAATTGCATTTAATCTAGGCATGCATTTGAAAAAAAAGCCCAAATACTAAATCCAGAAATTTTGTACATTGATAATTCAACAATGTCTGAATCTAGAAACATGAAAGTTGGCTTGTTTTGTAGATCTTCTTGACATATAAGGAGTAAGCCAAGCTTGAAGAAAACAGTTCAATAGCTTTAATTTTATAAAGTTTGCAGTTTTACCCATGGAGTCAAATGTTGCTTTAATTGTGCTTTTCTTGATCTAAAAGCTAGAAAGTTAGAATGAGGCCTCATGCAAGGATAGCAAGATCTAGGAAGCCTGCTTTTAAGGATGTCTGTGTTTGAGAGGTTCCATATCAAGGAAGTTATCGTTTCTGTACAGATCTTGTTTTGTCTCTCTCTCTCTCACCTTTTTTTTTTTTTTTAAACAAAATGTCAGATGATACCAAGCACTACCGATTTTTCTTTAGCAGTACAAGAGTGTTGCCTCTTATGGTCTTAAGTTGGCCTTAGGCACATATCTTAAGAATATACAAAATGATACTCTGTTCATAATCTGCCAAGAGAAGCACAGCCATCCATATATAAGGAGAAATATTTAATAATGCATCAGTCATCCTACAATGAGATTTTAAACCCAGCAGATGCACTGCAGTGATATTTTCTGTAGTGAAAACATCATATTCTTGCATCTCATTCAAATGTACTATTAGCTAATTTCTAAAAAAAATGCAAATAAAATATCAGCTCATAAATCATGAAATCGTAACAGTTAAAAATGGAAAGGATTGTTAGACTAACCAAGTTCCTGTCCAACTAGTATTGTTTCCTACAATTGTTTCCTTCAGTGCTTTGTTCTACCCAGTTTTAAATGTATCTATCAATCAATGAGGCGTTCATCATTTCTCTTGAGAGATGGTTCCCTAGTCCAACAGATCAAACTGTGAGGATGTTTTCTATATTGAGCCCAAATTTTTCTTTGCTTATTTTGATTTCATTTCATTTCTCCCAGCTATACTTTCACACTATGAAATCCATTCCATGCTATTTCAGATAATGGAATAGGGGTGTTTTAATATTAATAAGGATACAACACAGAATTGTAACTAGAGCTGTGTGTCAGTTGTAGGTATTTTTCTTTGAATATTCAAGAACATTTTAAAATTAGTTTATTACAACTATGCTTACAAATTTCTCCTCCAGTTCCTTTCCATAAAAAACTGAGTGTGACAGAGGAGATGAAGCGTGTGGGTGGTGGGTTGGTAACCAGGTAGGCTGTAATTAGAAAGTTATGGTTTTCACCTTTGTTGCAGGCATACGGTATTTGGAGGGCAGTTGCTAATCAGAGTGCAGGGATTCACGTCACTAGTAACTACATTGGCATGGGCTGGCAGCTGGACAGCATCAGTGCTTTCTAATTGTTTGCAGTGGCCTAAATGTTCAAAGTGACAAGATATTTTGGATGTCCCAGTTTTTGGGTGCCCAATCTGAGTGGACCTGATTCAGGCTCCTTCCAGTTGGGCACCCGACAAATGAGGCATTCAAATTCACTAGTCACTTATGAAAATGTAAGTGGATACTTTGTGGACTCTGTCAGAAATTGATAAGAAGTCATATTCCACTTATCAGTATACAGATTGTTATGGGGGGAGAGGAGGGGATATTTTTTATTTTGTTTGCTGTATTTTTATATCTCCTCTAAACTAATTCAAAGGTTAATTGCTACTTATGATAATTATGAGAAAACCATATTCTATCTATTTGCACCAAAAAAACAAAATGGAATGAGTGAACTGATAGAAAACTCCACCTGCTAAACATTATTTTCTGTCATTTGTGGCTTTGCTAAGGAAACACTCACTTAGATGAGTTGTATAAATTAAACAAACTGCTTTGCTGGTCAAATATCCATGTCAATTGGTTACTAAATCATCATCACCTTCTTCTTTAATTTTTAGATGTATTTTCCCCTAAAGTACACTAATGCTTTGGCTACCAGATCATAGATTATTCAAGTGAAATTTGCATGGGTTGTGTTGAAAGGAAAACAGATTTCCTGCTAAGCAATATGTGGAGTAAGAGTGACACTCTGTGGCAAGATCAAAGCATTTATTATTCTTGGGCCTATTTCCTTCGATTCTCCCCCTTTTAGGTATTTGTAAGGAAGTAAAGGTTGATTCAAGCTTCATTCATTTTGATATAGAAACAAAGAGAAGACAGAGAGGATCCACAAAAGTTCTGACGTGTTGTTAAATAGGCTAGGAACATGAAGAAGCTCTGACAGCATTTTTAATTCCAAGCTTTAATAAAATTGTTAATCAGATGCAGAAAACTGAGAGAATAAAAGCCAGGAAACATACATATTCCGAGAGCCGTGTGGAAGTTAGATTTCCTGGGAAAAAAGGCTTGATATTGCACAAACATGAAATTACTTTGAAATGCTGTCTGAGTCAAAAAGAATCACTGCAGTTGTTTAGCTATTGTTTTATGTCTTTTCAGGAAGCCAACAAGCCGGAGCATTCAGGAATATGGACACAACCTATGGACTCAGCTTTTTCATAGGTTTATATTTAGGGCTTCAGTTTTTCAGGGTTTATTAATTTTATTCTTCGAGGTGTTTTTAAAGCAATTTTTTCAGTGTTATGTAGATGCCCCAAAACTGGGGGTTTTCATAAAAACAGCCATACGGGGTCAAACCAACAGTCCATCTAGCCCAATGTCCTGTCTTTTGACAGTGGCCAATACCAGGTGCTTCAGAGGAAATGAACAGAACGGGTAATCATCAAGTGAGCCATCCCAACGGCCATTCCCAGGTTCTGGCAAACAGAGGCTAGGGACACTTCAGAGCATGGTTTTGTATCCCTGCTCATCCTGGCTAATAGCCATTGATGAACCTATCTTCCTACACTTAGGACTTTCTCTTTGTATGTACCGCAGTGAGTAATGTATATTATATATATTATCTCATTACAGTAGCATATACCGTAATGACTAATCCCTTTGGAATGTTCTGTAGTGCGCTGTAACATCGTACGGTTTCAAACAGTATTACGTTAAAACACTCAAAGGAATCTTTAGTGCACATCAGCAGAGTCTACACAGACCAATTAACATGCAACATGTTAGTGCACTTTAGAAAGTACAACCCCTCAGTTCACAGTACTGCTTTACGTAGTCAAGCCCTTAGAAACAAATAATCATTTCTGGTGTTTTTCCAGTATCTGTTGGATAAACACCAATTTCATTTTTTGCTGTTGTTATATTGGGGTGTTTTATCACTGTTTATCAGTTAAAACGGAAAATCAGAACCCGCATTTATATTGTTAGGCCTCCAGGCTTTTGCACAGGTCTGAGTAGATTAAATTTTGAGCAGACACTTCCAAATTCTGTAACAGTCAATACATAATTAAAGATAAAAGGCCTGATTCTGCTCTCACTACACAGGTGGAATTCAGAAATAACTCCAACTAAAGTCAGTAGAGTTACATCTGCCTAAGATTAGATTTAGGCACAAAAGTCAGAATAGAGCCTAAAACTCACCTCCATAAAGCGTTGTGCCAATGGTTTCTTTTCCCAAATGTGGCTGCTCAGAAGAATCTGAATAATAGTTTTTCAAAACAACTTGTATCATATAATTTGAAAATGGCTGTAGGCTTTCAATAAGCGCTGTATTTTCCTGAAGTTCCTGTAATTAAGAGGCAGAATCACAAACAATAAATACTTTTAGAAAATAAAGCACTGTATGTTGAAACAATCATCTAGCAATGAAATGGGAACATATGATTTAACCTCGTAGGAATAAAATCAAAATATCGTCGTACTTTTTCCTAAAAATAAATTTAATGATCATGAAAGATGCCAGATTGACCACCAGATTGTCTCTATTTATCCACAGATCAGGTACAACACAGGTCATTGTTCTGCAACCAATCAATGCACTTTAATCCTGATTTTGGTGGGTCACTTCTAGGGATGAACTAGGGTACATCAGTTTTTGTGCCATTTTAATCCTTGGGCTCTCTGCTGGGATTGTAAACCTGGATTTGAGTTAATTAGTGCCAAGTGCAATGATGTTTCTGTGATACAGGTACCTGCCCATGAAGAAAGGGACTGAGATCCGCAACTCATTTCATGTAAAGTACCAAAGAATCATAAAACTGTATCATTTTGTGCAGAGATAATGAACTTCTTCCATCACAGAAAATGTGAGCTAGGGATTTGATCCCACTAACGTAAATGGAAATCTTTACACTGATTTCAGTGGGCACTGGCCCAAGAGGTAGGTGCAACAATTACAGCTACAAAACCATATTGTTCAGTCACTGAGAGAGGAACTAGAAATGACTACTGCAAACAAATAAAAAATTAAAAAAGTAAGAGCAAAAGGATACTCATTTCCTGTGGCAAGTACAGCTATCACAAAGAGACCAAATCAAACTGGTCTCAATGGTTATTTAAACAGATTAATAACAGCCACAACCTGCTTTTGAGCAGTAGAAACTGAAGAACCTCTTCAAATGAGCTTTAGCAAGGAAATGTTAAGAAAGTAGAATGTTAGAGAGCCATCTTGTGTACAAATATGTTACAGAAAGCCCGGGAATTGACCATTTATGGCAAGACAAGTCATACATAAAAGGTGGTAGGGTTTTAATGGAGTGGAAAATTAATACATAGTAGTGTCCGTCTTAGGAAAACTGCCCACAACAAGGTTTCATAACAGAATATCAAATATCTAGAAGTGTCATGGAATCACCTTTTCATAAATGACGCCATGCAAGTTTTTACTCCAAAATAGTCTTACCATTACTGTACATCGTAGGCCAGACAAACAGTGGGCTGAGCTCCTGTCGTCATTAGTAATTTTTCCATAGTACACCAGGTATGTTGGAGTAGGGCGGGTTATGCCAGTGCACAGTCGTTGTGTTTTGGCAGCTGGTAAGCTTACTGTAAAACTGGTGTTTGTAATATTAAGTATAGTGGGTTTCTCAGCATTTGAAGCTAGAATCAAGCATCCTTTATCTAGAAGGGATGAGAAGGAAAACATTTTGAAGTATAACAGCAGTAGAGACACTCCATATTTAAGATGTGACTCTACTGTAGAAACAGAAAGTGTAACCAGCAATACTATTTTTTCCCTGGTTTAGTAAACAGATCAGGAAAAAACTCCAAATTTAATAGTTTGGGTTCATTTTTGCAGCCAGCAAAAGTAAAATTTTTCAACCTGAAGGACTTGTTTCTTTTCTTGTAAGTTACTCAAGAACCGATTTTTGAAGGTGCATTCTTAGGCACTGTAGGAATATAGCTCCACATTAGATTTGGGTGAACTATGGTATTAAATTGAGTTTGGATATTAGCATGAGCAATAGGTCCAAAGCATTTGATCAGAAAGAATATGTTCCTGAGAAGGAAGAGTTGTTGTGTTAAATTTGTTGTGAACCTTCAAAATACTAGAGTCATCTTATTTAAGGTTTGGGCTGAAGTAATAGAAATAAAACACGGTTAATTGGGTACCAGGTGCAGGTACCAGTAAATAATTGGCTACCTAAGAAACTTCTTTATCTGGCCTTAGTTAAGGCCCAGTAATTGGTAATGACTTCACTTGTTTGTAAAAGGGTATAAAAAAGTAAACTCTTCAATGGACCAATATGGGTCTAAGCACTCCACAGGGTTTAGTCGATTTGTAAGTATCTTAATCAAATGCTTATAAATGTTTTGTTACTGCTTGGATGTAGTACATTGTTTATTATTTAGCTTTTTAGGCATGTTTAGAGCAATTGTAAAAATACCATTCGGCCTTTGGATTTAATAAAGGAATGTATGGTTAAATTAGTGTCTTGATAATACCCTGCACAAATAATAATAATTCCAACAAGCACCTAAATACCTTTGAAAATCCAGCCCTTAGTTACTGTGGTGACAAATGCAGTATAGATAGATTAGACTGAACTTGCTTGTCATAGCAGAAGAGCTGCAGGGCAAAGTCTAACTTTCATTTGCAGTGATCTTTCCTCACACTAACTTTTTTCATCCCACTTTTCACTAGCAGTGTTCACACCCACTAATTAATTTAAGTCATCACTCCATTTTCAGGATGCCACACTTCCAGGTTACCTGTGGTTCCATTGTAAATCACCTCTTTTTCAATGACCTGCAGGTTCCAAAATCTTC
This sequence comes from Emydura macquarii macquarii, assembly GCF_026122565.2. Lineage (NCBI taxonomy): Eukaryota > Metazoa > Chordata > Testudines > Chelidae > Emydura > Emydura macquarii. Next base: position 12,594,917 of record NW_027131283.1, read on the forward strand.
TAAAGAGGTATTGTCCACCTCTCATGTCCCATGCTCATGGAGTGTGTGCAGTCTCTATCAGCATGATGCACTCTGACACAATGTAACATATGGCTAGTTCTTAGTTTTCATTCTACCTTCTAAAATTCTAAAATCTATTGCACTGACCTATGTATCTAAATCATTTTCTTCTGAAATCCATCTGTAGTCAGCTGGTAAATTTTAGATAGATACTTTTAGAACAATTTACAACCCAAATAAATTATTTTAAAAAGACATGTTAAAATTTTAAAAACCTGTTACCTGGGTAAGGCTGCATAGCTGTGCTGTAGGCTAAGATTTGCACCTGTTCACGAGCTCTTTCCTGAAAGAAGAATGTTTTGCTTTCTTTATTTGCTTGATAAATTGTTGTATAGTCCTTTGTTACAGCACTCCAGTATATGAACTGTCTGTCGACAGTCAAACTGCCAATGGTCATGTCTGTAGAAAAATATTACATGGTTAAGTTTCAGAATAAAAATTAAGGGGGCAATTTTCAAAGGTAAAAGGGCAGTTAGAGACTCAGTCCCACTGATAGTCAATATGAGTTAAGCATTTAACTCACATCTGAGTCTTTGGAAAGCTCCCCCTGAAAAAAGACTTCTGACATTTTCTGACATGTCTCATAAAAGTTAAACATTTTCTTCTTTAACAAAATGTAGATTTGAGGCCTTCTCTTTTTATCCAATTATTACTGTTAAGATTAATTATAGGAAGTGTAATTCAATTAAAATAAACAGCGGTAATCAAATAACACAAAAGTATAGCTCATCATTCACCATTAATGGAATCCCTCACATAACGATGAGATGATCCCCCCCTTCCAAGATGAGATCTTAAAAACCAGCACCCAGTCTGGTCTGCTGGAACATTACAGATCCTATAGACCTTTATGTAATAGGCCAGTTTTACCCAAGTCTCTTTGGCTACAGTTTCTAGGACCAGGCTGAAATTGGAACCTGAATTACCATTATAGAGTTATCAATGTATGAGTCATCCTATAAGACTTTTTCTGCATGGAACACCTTCATCACATTCAAGCCATTCCTCTGATAGTGAGAAGGCAGATACTGAGGCCTGTATTACCCTCTGGCATCTCTCTTTGGTTATGAGAAGTAGGCACCCAAATCCTGTCAACAAATAGATATTTCCAGTCTAAACTCTCTCTATGTAATATGACAATGTGGTAGATCCAGTGACGTCCACTGACAAGCAGCAAGAGCTGATGCAGCACCACGACTGATGATTTAATAGGACACAATAGTTCCTGCAAATATCCCAAATTGTTCCTTCCCCTGCTCTGTTTCAACAGCAAGCACTACTGATTACTCAGACATAATTTTTTTTTTTTTCAGTCTTGACTTCAAAGTGGTTAATATTGTGGAGAAAATCCATGATGAGTATTGCATTATTTTTTCTGAACAGTAAATTCTTTGACGGAACAGCATAGAACAGACTGAGAAAGAAAAAAACGGATCAGAGCGATCTCACCTTGAAGACTAGGAACACTGATAACTCTCCAGCAGTGGCATCCATCTAAATCTGAGGCCCAGATTTCATTCCTTCTTTTGATAAAGAACATCTGGGATTTCTTGGAGTCAGACAAATCTATAGTCATTGCTCTTCCGAGGTCTGTTTCTGTCACATTGCAACTGCAGTAGCTTCTTCTTGTCTGATGTTGTAAAGATGTGTGTCCCAAAACATGGTGTGTGGTGTTATTCACGATATCGTAATAAAATATCCAGCAGCCTGAATCGAAGGTTTCCATCCAGTACAGACGACTGTCAAACAAATTGCATCATTTACAATAGAAAGCCTTGTTCCAGGCAATTTACCTTAAATACAATCTTACGAATGAATGCACCCATAGAATCATTAAAGTTATTGTAGTGTAAATCCAATGGAATATCTTCTGAGCGGTGTCAGGTTTTTTGTGATTTTTGGTGTTTTTTTTTCTGTTTGGTTTTTATTTGATTTTGTTTGCTTTTAAACTGAACATTTTTAAACAGGGGTCCACTATAACCAGAAATATAATTTGCACATTGCAGAAAATTGTAATTTAGCTACTGACTTTCATTTTGCTTCACTATCAATGGAGTTTCATTTCAGTAGAGCCATCATTTGAAGTCTTTAAATCAAGAATGGTTGTCTTTCTAAAAGACATACTTTAGCTCAACCAGAAGTTGTGGAGACAGAATTTCACCCAGTAATTCCTATGGCTTGTGTTATACAGGAGGTCAGTCTAGATGATCACAATAATCCCTTCTGGCTTTAAAAATCTCTGAATGTATTAAAATTGTTGTATTTCAGTTAAATTAAAAACAAAAGTTATAAGTTATTTCATACTATACCTTAAGAAAGGATAGGTTGAGAGAGATGATATAGTCAAGTATTGATTACTTGGCTTTATGCGTAAAGTTTTAAGGGATTTTGCCTTGAGTTCAAGATCCACAACAAATATTTGAGTTCCTTTCTGTGACGTTTTCAAGGCAACAAAGAGGTGTCTTGCAATCCAGTCAATTGCAATAGCTGTGACATTGCGGAGAAATGCATCTTTGAAAAGCTTAAGGGAAATAAGAAAACACAGTTAGTACAGCAGTTCAGAAAACAGAATTTTTCATCCCAGGGAAATACGGACATTTTGAAATTAGTTTGTTTCATTTCATAAGAAAAAGTCAAAATATCAAAAAATCATAGAATGAATATTTTTGACTTTGTTGACAGAAGAAAAAACTGTCATTTCAAATCAACATTTCAACATAAAATGTAATTCTGGTTTTCTTAAATCAAAAAATAAAATAAAATAAAATAAAATAAATGCCTTTTTATGTTTACATTAAATTTATTTTATTTCAAAATGTCGATTCAAAATGAAAATTATCAAGACATGTCTTGTTGAAAAATTATTTTTTTCATCAGCTTTGACATTTTCCAACAAAAATTTTCTGTTTCCACGAAACTATATTTTTATAGGAATACTTGCCACATAAAACATTTCAGCCAGCTATAACAGCTAAAGGTAAAATGGATTTTTCCAGACTGGGTGAGGATTTCTATCCTATTACTAGAAATCAAATAACTCAGTCATCTATAACTTACACTAAGCATCTCCTACATGCTGGCAATAATTAAAGCAGAATAGGCCATGTTTCTAATGCTGTTTTTCCAATTAAAAGTGATTTGTTCATTAGGAGTCTCTTTTAAGTTTTTACTCTATAATTGTGATATAATTCATTATATAGTTGGTCCCAAAATAACAGCAATAATATTCATATTTTACATGCTCCTTTCAAATAAGGAAATATACAATGGAATACCTGAAGCCTGGAATTATTTTGTATGTTCAGAAGAAAAAGGGAATCTTCCTGGATAAAATACACTGTCTCATCAATAGCACTGTAACAGACACCCTTTATATCTCCTTTTGCTGAAAGACTCCAGATGGTCTGATTTCTATCTATGTCAGTAAAGATCATCTTGTTGGCAGAAATAGTTATAAGAGTTGGAACTGTAAAAAGATCTGGGGAGGAAATGATACAGAACAACTGATACCAAACACTCTGACAATAACATTCATTCTTCATGATAAAATCAGGTTCTAGGCAAAAATTAACAAGGGCCCTGCACAAAGTGTGCTTGAACCGGCACTAGCTACAATTATGTCTATATATAGTTGCTGAAAGCATGTTTTTAGGATGGTTTCACACCATGGCCTTCCCCCCACTCTAAAAACTATGTTCTGCAATAATTTCCTAGACTATTTCAGGAGATAGCCTAGAATATGGGTCAGCTAGTACAGTTCTCAGAAAAGCATCCCAATTCACAGTGCCCAGAGAAACTGTGAGAAATGTGCTAACCACGCTGGAGTTTAACACAATTGTTGCTTGCATGATTTCAACCAGAAATGGAACTGGGACTAAATAAATAACAATATCTATACAGGAACTTTTACAACTGAAAGCTGCAAGTACATAAAGGTGCCATTCAAGGTAACATTTGTATTAGTTTCACCACAGTATAATGTGCTGGCTGATGTGTGTATCATACTGCCTTTTACTGGATGGAATGTCACAGCTGCTCATTGTTTGTGATTAAGTCATCCTCTAGTGGACGGTGTACAAAGGGGATGCCAGCCTTGATACTAGTAACAGCTAATGGATAATCTCTTTCGCTCAAAGGGTCGAGGCTTATGATTTTTGATGCAGGTCATGGGTTCTAATGCCCCACAGCACACGTGTTATTTAATTGGCAAAGTGTCTGTTGTTTGCAGCTATGGATTTTTTACAATAACCCAATGAAAAGTTCAAATAATTGTTGCAGTTTGTTACAGTGGGAAATGGCTAGAGCTCAGTATGTGACATTTGCCTTCATACAGAGAATATGAATTTGTGGTTTTTGGCACAAATCATCCATGGCTACTACCAATCTGAGCCATACTTGAACCATCATCCTAGTGATCATCCATTTCTCATTACCAAAGACCTGTTCTACTGAGTTCACCATGCATTAGCACTTGCATTGCCAGGGATGGTAGCTGAATGTTGATACCTGATGAGTTAGCTTCTGCGATATTAGACAGCGGTCCTGGACCTGCAGATGTGAAGGCTTGCACCTGGAGATAAAGGGAACAGGAGAAATGTTAAGTAGCAATGTCCACTAAGGCCCAATTCAGGAAGCATGTAAGCACACGCTTAACGATAAGAACATGAAGAGTTCCTCTGACTGCTCGTGTTTAAATTTAAACATGCATTTAAATGCTTTGCTGGATCAGGGCCTGAGTAGCGGGGGGCTTCTAAAGATGGTCTGGGCAATGATAGTTCCTGTTGTGCCTACCGACCACTTCTAGGTCCCCACATAACAGAGACAGGCTTTTCTCATTTCAGATAAGAGGTCTGGAAGCACTTCTCCTGCTGCTTCATGTTGTAGTTCTCTAGCAGGCCCAGCTGCTTCAATCCTTGGACTAAGATATAGCACATGCTCTGCTCTCCTGGCCCCTTGTGTTTTGAATGTAATGCATTACCAAGCCATGCATTATGGGGCATCTCCGTTCTCACCTCATAATGAAAAACACAGCAGCATGCTAAATTTGAACATGAGAGTCAACAGAGGTCAGCTGGTACCAGGCATCACCTGAATCCTCACTCTTCTTCAGTGGTGGGGCTGTCCTTGATCTGTGGAACTAAGTTCTATTGGGTCTTTGACTCTCAACCAGCCCAGGAGTCAGATCTACAATTCCGTAGGATCTGTACTTAACCTGCTGCTGCTAACAGGGGCTTGGAAAACTGGGAAATTTTCCTTTAGGCCACTCCAAGCCTGCATAATAGTTATGAGAGGTAAAGTAGTTATTGCTCTCCATAATACACTGACAGGCACAACAAAACACAGAGTGGTTCAGTAATTTACCCAAGTTCCAACATTGAATCAATGACAGAGCCAGGAACAGAAACTAGAAGGCCTGGCTTCCATCCCTGTGCTAATCATTAGACAATACATCTTGTCATGGTTATAACCAAAGAACCAAATCACCACCTTATTATTTTTTCATACCTGAAATCTCACTGTCAGCCTAGGAATCACATCCTTGAGTGAAAAGGACATCAGAGAGGGTGCAATATTGCTTATATTCCATTCTGTAAAAGTCTCATTGGTGCCACTTTGATTTACTATTTGAGAGTAAATTCTGAACTTTGTTAATTCTCCATTGTTTCTCCTAGGTTTATTCCACCTGAATTCCACCAAGGCTCTCTCTTTTCCTTCATATGTACCATTATGTAACACATATATTCTGGGATTTCCAGGTGCTGAAGGAACTGTATTAAAAATATACACACACAAAGAAGAGCACTTGTGTTAAAATATGAAGTCTGATAACCCCTGAGTTAGGCCTTTTACTCCTTAGCCTGGGCTCTAGAGATTAGTTTTAGGCAGCTAGGTTGGTAAAAGAGAAAAAATACATTCAGGCTTGAATACAGCAATTTGTGTAATTCACACTTCGGCCTAAAATTGTCCTTTAAAAAATTGATTTTAAGGTAGAAATGTGACCGTTTCATTAAATAAATAGGTATGTGAATGCATGAAAGTGTGTTTTAATGGTAAAATATGTTTCCACTAGCTGCTTCCAAAACACACTAATGACTGTGACTGCTATGTGTATTTCATTGTCTCATGTGTATTTGATTTTAGCTTGTTCAACAAAAACATACAAAATTGGCACTACTTTATACAATGGAACTCTACTAATATCAACAGAGCTTCCTCAATTTAGACCACTTACACAGAACACAGCATTTGGCCCACAGCATTCTAAACTCTGTGAAATTGGTATATTGCACCTAACAGTTTTTCCCTATGCTTTGTTCATATGCATTAATTCTACAGTAATTATATTGCCAAGTGTCTCTTTAACTGATTCATCTTTGATCTGGCTTGGGTAAAAAAAGTTACCTAGGAAGCAAAAAATAAGTACCTTTGCTAAAAACCTAAATAACGGTTCAAAGTATTATATGCAGGATTTCACTGGTCATTTCATAATGAATTTCAGCTCATTAATCTTGCTTAAAATTACAGGCATGTGAGTAGATATCACCAAGTATTTTCTATTCAAATCTCTGCTACTACAGTGGTGCGGGCATGCACAGGTAACAGTGGATTGTCAAAGACATTCAAGAACGTGTATCTGCATTCTCTATGATTTATCTAAGCTTATCATAGGCCAATCCTGAAAACAGCTTAACACCTCTCAAGAAGGGCCCAACATGCTGAATAAACTAGGTCTGACTGTATCTAGTGAAGATTAAGAATGAGATTTGAAAGACTGGTACCTTCTTCAGGGGCTCGAAGAGTTATGGATGTTGTAGGTCCCTCCCCCCAGTAGGTATAAGGAGTCACAATAAAATCAAACAGTGTATAGGGCTCCAGCCCTTCAACTTTGTAGGATGGTACTGTCAGATTCCAAGGAGGCAAGCACCGTTCACTATCTACAAACTGAAATAAGCACAAAACATTTTTCTCCTCTCAGAAAAACTTGGTAAACATTCCCGATCTTTATTTTGATTTTCCATAAAATTCCGTACCAAAATGAAGTGAATTTTGTTTTGAATTGTCATAGCTCCACTGACTGCTATGGAGCCGTAACAATTTACACCAGCTGAGGATCTGCCCCTTTGATTCTAGTGTAGCAACAGTTTATCAAATGTGCTAAAATTAGGAAGAGATGAAGTTTCAAACTATGGTTTAGGTGATCAGAAACAAAGTATGGTCTATTCTGATAGGTTGTTAAGTCATCGACTCATAGATTCATAGACTTTAAGGGACCATCATGATCATCTAGTCTGACCTCCTGCACATTGCAGGCCTCAGAACCTCACCCACCCACTCCTGTAACAGACCCCTAACCTCTGGCTGAGTTACTGAAGTCCTCAAATCATGATTTAAAGATTTCAGGTTACAGAGAATTCACCATTTACACTAGTTTTAAACCTGCAAGAGACCCGTACCCCATGCTGCAGAGGAAGTCAAAAAACCCCTAGGGTCTCTGCCAAGCTAACCTGGGGGGAAATTCCTTCCTGACCCCAAATATAGCTATCAGTTAGACCCTGAGCATGTGGGCAAGACCCACCAGCCAGACACCTGGGAAAGAATTCTCTGTAGTAACTCAGAGCCCTCCCCACCTAGTGCCCCATCACTGGCTGTTGCAGATATTTGCTGCTAGCAGTCACAGACGCTTATCATACCATCCCCTTCATAAACTTATCAAGCTCAGTCTTGAAGCCAGTTAGGTTTTTTGCCCTACTGGTCCCCTTGGAAGGATGTTCCAGCACTTCACTCCTCTGATGCTTAGAAACCTTTGCCTATTTTTAAGCCTAAACTTGTTGATGGCCTGTTTATATCCATTTGTGTCAGCACTGGTGCTTAACTTAAATAACTTCTCCCCCTCCCTGGTATTTATCCTTCTGATGTATATATAGAGAGCAGTCATACCTCCCCTGACCCTTCTTTTGGTTAGACTAAACAAACCAAGCTCTTGGAGACCCCTCTCGTAAGGTAGGTTTCCCATTCCTCAGAGCCTCCTAGTAGTCTGTCTCTGCACCTGTTCCAGTTTGAATTCATCTTTTTTAAACATGGAAAACCAAAATTGCACACAGTATTCCAGATGAGTTCTCACCAGTGCCTTGTATAATGATACCAACACTTCCCTGTCTCTGCTGAAATACTTTGCCTGATGCATCCTAGGACTGCATTAGCCTTCTTCATGGCTGCATCACACCGGCAGTTCATAGTCATTCTGTGATCAACCAATACACCCAGGTCCTTCTCCTCCTGTGTCACTTCCAACTGATATATCCCTAGCTTATAACAACCAATTTAGTCCCATTAAGCTGTTTGAGTTTGACTTCCACCTCAGAAGTGGTAATTTCTGCCTCATTGCCATTGGCCACTAAGCTCTTCATTAGCTTCATTAAAAACTGAGGCAAAATTTTTGTTTAGGTGTTGGGCCATGCTCAACGATTATCCTTAACCTCCACCCCATCCTCAGTGCTTAGCAATCCCACTTCTTTCCTTGTTTTCAAAGTCATTCAGGCAAACTTTTGAAGATTTAGCAGATCTGTACATATATCTATAAAAGAAATACATAAAGGCACAATGTGGTGTAAAATAACACAGACTAATGTCTAATTTTTTTAAAATGTCAGTATCTAGGAGCAATAATGCATGTTTCAGATAATGGGAAAGAATCTCACGAATACCCTGGTTTGTAGCACCTTGGACTCCACACAGTAGAAGACAGTGCCCCATTCCACATTTGTAGAAGCATTCCAAAGGATGTGAAAATATGACGAATTCCCTTCAGTCCTAAAGGAAGACTCCAGAATTGAATCTGGAATCACTTTGGGTGTAAAGGAAAAGTTTCCTGTGGTCCAGAAAATGAGAAGAAAAAAAAAGAATTATGAACAATTGGTGGAATTTACAAAACTGCCTAAGTGACTTATGAGCACAAATTCCATTAACTTCCATTAATATACTATTAATAATAAAATGATTTCTTTTGTTTAGGCCACGTCAATATCATTTGATTCTGCTTCTACTGGTTTATATGGTTACATGTTATCCATCTCTATTCTGATAAATGTATTAACAAGCTATTTGTAGTCATATCTTTTCCCACTCAGATTTTAATAACCAAGAATTACAAGATGAGAATGGATACATTTTTAAAGTTCTGTAGATCAGAAAATCAAATACCTGGCAGAGGTTTGAGTGACTTCTGAACAAGGGTAAAAGCTGCAAACTCTGCTGGTTGTGAAAAGGGGATGCTAACGCTCTGATTTACTTCTTGTGTTGTAATGAACTGGTAGCCATTAATCCAGAACAGCCGTCCACTATAATACAGCAATGCACTAGGGGATACTTCTGAAGAACTCCATTCTGCAAATTCACTGACTACGGCGTCACCACAACTGTGAAAATAAATATGGCATTACCTAAGCCACAGCCTGCTTTGTAAGAAAAGAAGCATCTATGCAGTAAACTTTGACACATACCTTAACCTTCAGTTCTTCTTCTCCCTACACAAGTTATAAGAATAAAAAGATTTTCTTTCAATTCCTGTCCCGTCCCGTCCCCCACAAACATTCCTCAATCTGATGCACCACTGGAGCTCCAAAAACAATGTTTTGTTACTTCGGCTTTTATAAGATGGCACCTCCAAAATGAAGTAAACATTTATGCTAAGATACTATATGTTACTATAAAAAAGAGACAGTATGTTTATAATTTATTAAAGATGTCCCTGTTTCGCTGTATAACTGAAAACGATTCCCCCATTTTAACTGACAGCAGCCTCTAGATTAGTGTGCCATTGTCCACAAGTGGGATCTTCTGGCCTGCTCTCTCCTTTCAATTTTCTGCACCACAGCCTCTGCACTCCACCAGAATTCCCTGAGGGCCTTTTGTAAGACAGATGGACAGCAACTTCCAGCTGAAAGAGGCTTAGACTGTCTCCTACAGGCTAGCTGAAGGGGTGTTTCGAGTGGCTCGCTCGGCATAACTGCTGCCAAGAGACCACACAGAAGTACCAGTCTGGATGCCCACTCAGAGTCCAGCCAAGGGATGGTGTCTCCGCTAACAGGAAGAAGTCCCCTCTAATATCAGGCATAGCATAAAAAATGCTTCATTCTCCTCAAATCTATCTGCAGGCTTCCCTCCCTGACTCCAGGATGATGTCCAGGATGATGATGTTATCCACAAGCAAACATGAGAGACGGGTAAGAGCAGTGAAAGCTTAGTTGCTAAATAAGGCATAGTTTTTGGTGCCACAGCAGAGTGGTCAGTTTCCCAACCTTCCTCTTCTGCTTTTAACTGGTAAGGGAGGGTGCAGAGAAAACAAATATTAAAGATATAGTGATCCATTCAGGACAAGCAAGCCATGGCTTTCTGCAAAGATCAGTCTGTGCACCTGGCAGGGTGGCGCAGGACAAATCTCTATCACAGAGACAGTTTTATATCCATTGCATGGGTTAGGGCCAATGGTAATGGAGACTTCATGGAAATGTCCCTTGCCACCCTTGTTCAGCCCTCTGGGAAAGGCTCTTATGCAGCCTAAACACTATTTTCTTCTTCATTTTCTTGCTGATGTAATTAAGTGAACCTAGTCCTAAATGGATAAATAACTCAAAGGCAATGTGCAACTAGCCAATCCACAGCCACACAAATAATTTGCCTGGCAAATTTCCAATGCACTGCCACCGTATTTCAATATGAGAAATGCAACCCTATGCCCAGTCTCCAATCTTGGGAGCCTAATTCAGAAGCTCGGTTCCACAATCAGTACCTAGCTACGCTCACTAGAACCTACATGCAGAGCTGAACATTTTGAAAATTGGTTGCCCCCTCCTCCCCTTCCCCTTCCCCTTCCCCTTCCCACACACACACACACACACACACACACACACACTTCCAGTGGAACAATGGACTTGCAGCTCGAATTAGAAGCCCAACTCTACTCCCACTGAATCAATGGAAAACATCCCATTGACTTCAATGGCAACAGGATCAGGCCCCAGGGCTGAATTTGGCTGGTTGTTTTCAGGTAACCTGGCCTCATTTATTAAAAGCTATTCATCTTTTTTTCCACCTGTATTAACAGTTATTTGATCTATCATGCCACTTTTCCATCAAATCTTATAGGTCTTCTCCGATCCCAATTTATCTTCTGGGCAACAGATTAGATATATTACCAAGACATCATTTTACCATCTTAGAAATGCCTTCCAGCTCCAACACATGCTATCCAAAAGAAATCTGAAAGGCTTATACATGCTATTTGGTCCATTAAGATTGATTACTCCTACTCTCTTTGCTCTGGAATACCAAAGAAGATGATTTATGCCTTGCAGTTGTTTCACAAGTGAGTTACAAATATACCTCCTCACAATAAATCTAATCAACATATTTTGATCCTTAGGTGTTTACAAGTGCACTGGCCACCAGTGAGTCTGGGATCGATCTTTAAATTCAGTTGATTACATATAAGGCTATGTCTACAGTACAAGCTAGGGCTGGGATTGCCCTGCTCATGTTCCCATACTTGCGCTCGCTGTCACTGGGCAGTGTAGCAGCAGTAGCAATGGCAGGGGCAGCAGAATCACAGATGGGCAGTGCCAAGTAATTACCCACTAGTTTCATAAATTGTACTGGGCTCGGCTCAGCCACGCCTCCACTGCCGCTACCAGTGCTACCGCAGCTACGCTGCTATTTATACTTGCGCTAGCTCAATGAAAGCTAACACGAGCATGCCCCACGTGAAATGCACTTGCCTCTTAAGTAATTTTGAGAGGTTCACTCCGAATCCTCTACAACTGGACTTGCAGTAACTGAGAGAAGCTTTACATATGAAGAGATGCAAAAATATCGTTCCAAAAAACGTTTAAAAACATTTATAAGTAGTTTTCCTGTGCAGACATGGCACATGCAGAATACATGATAATGTGGTATAAAGGGCTTACCAACACGCATTTGACATGACCGACATAACTCACTTGTGGCTTTGCCATGAGTGAATATGCAGCCATCTCATATTCAGGGGGGTTAAAGGGACACCATGTGAGTACTGATTGCTCATATGAGTAAGGGTTGCAGATTCCAGTCCTAATCCAAGGCCAAGGAGCATTAGTTGCTGCCCTTGCTATTTGAGAAATGTCAGGTTTTTAAAATGATCCAGATTCAAAATAATATGGAAAACTGTAACCACTTATTTTCTAATGTTACAAGTCCAGCATGAAGATGAGTATGACTTCAATTGGATCAAGTGTCCACATCCACACTATTTCTGTCACTATGAGAAATATGAATAACTTCCTGGTAACACAACACAGAGTTGGCCATTAGCTACAGGTGACCATCAATTCTTCATGTTTATTATTTGTTTAACATCAACAACATGCTCAGCATAGTACAATACACAAAAAATAAAGAGTTCCTGCCTTGAGGTGCTTACAGTCTAATAAGCAGAAACACAGAAGAAAGGATGCACTGAAATTCTGATAGACATATAAAACATTAAACAACCTCTCTATAGAGAGATACCCTTACCTTTCTCCACAAAGTGGTACTCTGTACAGATTTAGGTACGGGCTGTCTTGCACAAGCCAGTAGAGGAAGCCATCACTGAAATCCAAGGTTAGAGCAACTACCTACACGATAGAAAAATCCAAACAGGAAAGTGAACAAAATGAATACATCATGGAAAAGATCCCTTCAGTTCTTAAGGATATGTTGCATTATTGTTGTTTATATTATACAGCACCATAGAGTGAATGGTTCTTTACCAGAAAATAAAAATGACAAGTCTCTATCACAATCAGTTTTCAGTCTAAATTAGACATAACATAAAACGGGATAACAATAAACAAATGATCAGATCCTCAGTGGTATAAATCAATATAACTGATGTCAGCAGAGTGACATCAGTTTACAGCAGCTGATAATTTTATATAAGGTGTTTAATTATATTTAAAAGCATCTACTATGTTGCTCATTTCTATAGTTTCTGAATACTTCAGATGTTATTGTAGCAGTATATCAGTTAGTGAATCTTCCATATCTGAAGTTGCATAAACATCTCTGTCCAAAATAGTTGGCGGGTTTCCAATCTGAAAAGTCATGTCACTCTTTAGAGTAATATTACACAGTCTCTGATTATCTTTTTAAGATTTGATTTTACATACACTGTATCACTTATGGGCAATCAAAAGAAGGGCATCTTGTACAAAGTCTGATATTATTTATGGGAAATGATATACTAATTAGTTGAAAAATGTTTAATTAAACTTTACATTCAAAATGTCTACATTTTCAATTAGAGCAGCATGCTATAATTTTTATTTAAAACAGAAAAAAAATAGAGGACTCTTCCTAGCCCTTACCCCTATCCTTGCTTACACTGCATGAAAATAAGTTTTGGGGTTTTTTAAATTAGACCAGATGTTCCAAATAAATCCTCTAATTTCGCACCTGCAGACAATAGATGTGCAATACTGTATGCACAAATGACAGAAATAAGAATTTACTTCCCCAGTTTGTGAGAGAAAATCAGATTTGCATCCACAGATCAGGTAGCTGAATTCTATCATATGAATCCTCAGCTAACTGTGCCTGCAAAATTGTGCCTGCAACTTGTTACAGGCACAAAATTGCAAGTGCAAAATGAGAGACAAAGTTGATATCCTTCTGAAATTTTGCCTCGACATTTCCCAAACTCTATTCTCTTCTCAAGTAATAGATCTATCTAATTTTTTTATGCTAGGATTTAATTATGGAAGTGAATGGAGCATCCATTATTTTACCCTTCACTAACCAGATAGAAAAGATATTGGCATGACAGAGAAAAACAAATGCCATATTGTGTACTGAGATTTCTGTTTGCCCTTATGAAATTCCCATCACACACCTGTTGATATTGCAGGTCAGAAAATCAAGGTTTGAATTATTGCTCTTGTAGATTTCCTTTGTAAAAACTACTCTTGGTATGAGAGTGTGTGTAGTCAGATTAGGATTATATATTATATATGTTATCCATTATAGCCCTTTTACCTGCTCTCACTGACATGTTCTACCTCAAATTTTGTCTCCCTATCTCTCAAAACACCCCAGACCCACATCTATGTTTTTTAGCCTTTTGGGGCTCCTCTTTTCCCCTCCCCTTCTCTTTGCCACTATTACCTTCTTTCACCAATTCAGGCTTGTCCATCTCCATTAATACTTAAATTAAAGCAAAGAAAAAAGTGTAATATTCATATTCAGGGGACATGCAGTAATTTAACATCTCCCCTTTCATGAGCTACAAAAATAGACAGAGTTTTTCCATGGTTGGACAGACATTAATCTCTGAACATGATGTATAGTTGTCATCCTGCAATGTAATTCTATATCATAAAATGCAACATAAATTTAGCTTCTTGAAATAACCCTTGGCTTAGAGTATCTCATAAGGCAGTACTCAACAGGGTTCAGGCACATACTCCATACAGGCAGCATGCTTTGCTGTTCCTTTATACCTTATTGACCTCACAAGCATATTGTAAGAATTAACTAATCAATGTTTATATGGTGCTTTGAACATACTGGAACAGTTCCGCACAGTCGGTATAAGTCAGAGTGCACTGTAGTCGACAGAGTATACCAACAGAGTATGCCAGTATACATCAGCTGAGGATCTGGGTTATAAAGTGCTGCACAAGTGCTAAGTTTCTGTATAAAACAGTTAGCCCTCTCACAAATGATATGGCCCTTGCAGAGTGAAATATTTTTAAAGTTATGCGTATTTGTTTAGGAGCCCTTTCAAATCAGAGTTGTCCTCCAAGACTCAGGTTTAAAGCCCAAAAGGTGAATAGTTATGGATTGTTGAAGACCTTGCAATGACCTATTTAATATTCTATTAATTTTTTTTAAAGCCTCTGTAAATTTCAGCAAGAATTATTTACAGAACTAAATTTACTATCTGCGCTGTTACAATTGCTATAGGACAATCATAATTATAATTAATTGTTCTATTGTTTGTCTGGAGGAAACACCCAAAGGCCCCAGTCAGGATTGGGTGCTCCGTTGTGCTCGGTGCCGTACAAACACACACGAGTATCTTTATTTGTACAACTACACAGCTACATGAACTAACAATGTGCACAACTTGGTAGTCCCAAAGTATTTTGAGGGGTTTTTAGTAATAAATACATCTCAGCTATCACTCATCACCCCTGAATTAAGACGTTTTCAGTAGGCTGATTTCCCATACGCATCACAGGATCTTTGGGAGGGATGTGTACAGGGATCAGTTCAGGGGGGGCATTCCATACATAAAGGGCAGCATGGAACTAAGTTCAAAAGACGTTTGTGGGAGGAGTGAACAGTGAAGGCTGGCATCATTGGCACAGAAATGACGACTGGAGTCACATGACAACAGCAACTAAGTAGGCAGCTGCAGAGTTGGCAAGGGGCTGGAAGCTGATGTGGGGAACTACTGCAAGGATTGAAAGAAATGGATGATAAGAGCAGAACAAACGGCAAGGATGATTTTAAGGATTTTAGATTAACGTAGGAATTATCAATCCTTATGTGTTAGAGTAGAAGCTGATCACCAGGGAGAAATCAGATATAGTTAGGCACACTACAGGGCATGGAAAACTGACATCTTCCAATGAAGAAGTCCACACTGGCCAACATCTGTGGTGGGGTATCTGTGGTGGGGTATCTGTGGTGGGGTATATCTGGATGGACCATTGATCCGTTGCAGCACATAATATTTTTCTGTGTGGCACAAACTTCTTAATTTTTCAGTATTAAGGTCATAATATGGCTTTTGTACTATTCGAATTTGCCATTCAATAGACTATCTGAGCCCTGTCACAAAGAGTGGATGTAACAAAAAAAAATCTATAAAATTAATTGATCTTTTCAATGACTAGTCACCTTTAAAAGGCCAACTCATTTCTGCTCAGTCTTTAAGTTTTACATGCTAGAAACCCACAAGGTCATTGGTTACCTCTAGGGAGAGGAAAAATATTTGTAAAAGTTTAAGGATTTCAGGAACTGTTACGAAGCTAGCAGAAAGAAGAAAATGGGGTTCAGAAACATCTGGAGTTCAAAAAGGATCTTTGATAAAGAGCAGTGTCTGTGTAAGATGGGAAAAAGTTGTATCAGGAAGGGATCCATTTTAAAGAAAACGTTTATATGTATGATACAGCAGGTTGCCCTTTTGGTATTCTTGAGCTCTTCAACAATAATTTGGCTATGACTAATCCAAGCTCTGAGAACAGGGATTTTTTTTTCCCGAGAGAGTGACTCAGCACATGGCCTGAAAGAAGGCAACTTTGAGCCAAATTCTGATGAATATGCATGGCGCTGGACCTAAGTGTGACTGTTAGTTCACAAAGCCTTTTCATAGGGATAAACAGTGCATTTAAAGATTTGCCCCACATCCTGGGCTGAAAAGTGCCCAATGCAGCTGAGAAGGGAGGTAGGAAATGTAGCATTGAGCCAAATTTGCACTCCCATAATCCTAGGGCTAAGGAGCATGGGCCAGTCCTCTAGCTGCACTGACTGCCATGTCCCCAGGATCCATTCCTGCAGACAGGATTTTGCCAGGGCATAGGATCACAGTTACATCAGTGCAGGGAGAGCAGGCAGCACAGGAATGGCCGCTGTGGCTCTTTACCAACTGACAATCCTTCTGAGCAAAAGGAATCCTCAAGTGGCCAGATACTTCAGCTGGGGAAATGGCAGAAAACTGTCTTGATGCAACGTAGAATCGGGATCTTAATCTACTCTGTATGTAACAACTTGATACGATCAGCCTAATTTGTTTGCAAAAGTCAAAACTGACTATTAGAGTAATTCTATTTTTGGAACAGACGTGAAAATTTGGAGAACACAGTGTCCGCCTTCTTGCTTACAGACAGGTGAAATTCACGTGAGTGATAGCCTACTTATTGTGACACAAAAACAAAACTGTGGTTTTCAACCCAGATAAGGTTTGGTGGGTACAATGTGGCTAGAGAGGGCAAAGAGACTAATACTAATACCATATTTTGTTCTAAATGTCATTTTAAAAATTCAGCGTCATGGTTTCAATAGAGCTAAGGTGATTTCTAGAGTTTCCAGTTTTGGGTGGATGTATTCCTGAATTTTCCATCACATGACATAATCTTTAATTCAAGATTAATCTTTAATTCCTGGAGACTCCAGGACAATCCTGGAAGGTACGCAACCCAAATTTACACCAGCTGAGGATTTTCAGGCTCTACAGTGGTCATTATTAACAAGTCAATAGTTGCCAACAGTTACTGGTGTACAATGCTATTTTGAGAGACCTCTGCTCTCTCAAAATGTAAAATAGCACACATTCTGTGTGACGGCAGTAGTAAACGGTCACTTTTTAATGGCAGCCACTAACTTAAAACTCAATTACACAAACATTGTTAAATACAGTTATTCAAACTCATACTTCCGTGATGATTATTCAATACATCTAACATAATAATTGTATGAAGGAACCATTACAAAGTAATTAGAAGCCACATTCAGGAACAAATGAAAGCCATATTGTTATTTGATGTAACAAGCACTAATATTGACTGTATCCTATGCAGTTAAACACGAAAACACTCCTTTTTAAAAATCAGTCACCTGTTTACCAGAAAACTGTGGTTGCTCTTGTAACATATGGTAGTGCTCTCCATTCAGTCTGGTGCTTTCCACTGAGTAACTTGTGGCCCAATACAGATAGCCATTGATTGCATCCACCACGAGATCCTTCACCAGGAATGGAACATGCACCACAACATCTGTGTGTCTTGCCAGCAGTGATTTTCTGTAGATCTGGGAGAAAAAATAGCATAGATCCTCACACATTAGCTATCAGGCATTTGAATGACTGTTTCACAGCTATTTATTTCAGGCTCATGTGTTTAAAGTGTCACATAAAGAATTACGCACAATTAGTATTTAGGATCTGCTATTGAGTGACAAAAGTGAAAACTAAAACTTCTAATCCTTATCATTCCTTGTTTCACCAGCCTTCTAAGCTGCTAAGAGTTCACACCCAGTTTGCATTCACTATGCACAGATATAAATTAGGATGCAAGGTAAGCGAAAATCTGGCTCTATGGTTCTAGTTTTCAAAAGGGCCTCTAACTTTGCATTCAAGTAATTTAGGCACAATTTTATAGCACTGCATAACCTAGCACTGCATGTTTAATGCTGGTACATTTTATATAACTTAAATGGCTAAGCAACTGATTTGTGGGTGCATAGAGTGCATTTGCCATTATTTGGGCACAAAATATCAAAGTACTAAATCAGAGATGACTTCTGAAAATCAAACTCTGTATTTAATGAAACACCTAAAATTTGCTACACAAAGATATAATACAAGGATAAATACAAATGTACATCTCTTCAGCAACTGAAATTCACATGGCAATCTTTAGCTGAGCACTAAGACTGTTGAATCCTAAGAAACTATTCTTGGTATATTTTATTTGTATATTTTGCATCTACAGTTCAATACCCTGGCTTTAATTAATAATTACTTTTTATCTCAAGCCCTGTCATAACTGTGGAAAAAGAAATACCCCAATGGAAAGAAATGTGTAATTGCTGGAAGTTGATTTACTATAGAAGTAAAGGGTAAACAGCAGCTCAAATTATAGAAGGTAATAAACACCTTTCCCAAATACTATATAATGGTCTTCGTTATTCATTACTTTACTTTATCCTCAGTGTAACACTCTTACATACCGTATTTGCTTTGCCAGCCCAGTACAAATACTGGCCCAACCAATCAAAGGCCACTATCCTTGCTTTTTTGATGTCAGATATGTGAGACTTCTCAATGGCACCAGCTTTTCTAGTCAGTGAGCACATATGAACTTCCCCCACCGAGTTGCTCCAGTAAAGAGTGTCATTATACCAATCCATGTCTTGAAGCAAGAAAGAAAGATAGGAGCAGTTATTTCTCAGATAGGTCAATAAACCACAATTTTTCAAGACCAGTCAAAATATCCAGCCAATTAAGGCCTTGTCTACATTAGTGGCAGCCTGTGGGACACGTGTAGCTATATACCGCAGTAAAAGGCAGGCTGCATCCACAATGTGGTGTGTAGCTCCACGTGGTAGTGAATGGCTCTGGCTGGGGGAGACAGTGGGGAAAAGCTCTGGTGGCAGGGAGCTACCAGAGCCTTTCCCCACTGTCTCCACCCTGCCAGGGCCTTGCCCTGCTGCCGGAGCCTTCCACTATGGTAGGGAAAGGCTTTGGCAGCTGGGAGTCAGCAGTGTAGATGGGGGAGGCACTCCTTGGGCATGTAGAAAGCTGTGGAGGGTATATACCATTGGTTCTCAAACTGGGGGTCATGACTCTTCAGGGGGTCGCAACATGGTTATATGGGGGTCATGAGCTGTGAGCTGCTCCAACCCAGCCAGGTGTGGGGCTGTGAGCCTCCTTGCTTCCTCCCAGGTAGTGATCTGGATGCAAGGAGCCCTGGCGTTGTGTCTCACCCTCCCACTCCCCAAGGGGGACAGAAAGGAGCAGCGTTTGTGGGGAGAGCGCGAGCAGCAATACTAGCTCCATGCATGCAGGTCAGTTTCCCCAGATGAGCACAGAAGGGGGGATGCAGGAGTTGGAGCAAAGGGAGCAGGGTGAAGGGGCTAGGGGCGAGGAGGGCACAGTGCAGGAGTTAGGGGTAAAGAGGGAGTGGGGAGCCCCTGGAGGCCAGGGGCAAAGGGGGGACACCCACAAAGACCAGGTGGTCGTACTCAGAGGCTTGCTGTGTGAAAGGGTCACCAATACAAAAAGTCTGAGAACAACTGGTATATACCCTATGGTTCAGGTGTGGCTTTACTCACTCAAGCAGTCCCTGGCTGTCTACACTGCTAGTTATACCCATGCTAGGGGTCACGCAGTGTCTGCACTCTACACAATGCCATAAGTGCAGACATACCCTCAGACTGAAACAGGTCAAACCTGCTACAAACCCAGGAACACTGTACAAAGATTGATATAGCTCAGCTCTAAAACTCAACTGATAGGGAGATCGTCCTCAGGATCTATCTTATGTACAGCAATCACTTTACTACAATGACCTCATTTTCATGAGTGCAATCTCACTGATTACAATAGCACTGCATTACTTTGTAACACGGAGGTTACACAGAAGTAGAGAGGCAGACAGAAACTGGCCCAGGGAATTTAAGTCATCTCCAGTGTAAGTCAAATTCACGGAGTTTCACCAGGGATGAATTTGGCCCAGGGAGTGCAAGGAGCTTCTGCCTCAAGGCTCAGTTCAGTTCAAACTGTTGTATTGCACATGCAAGTCTAGTTAGATATGATGAAAGTTCCAGTCTTTCAGTTCCTTTCATCCACTTTGGAGACCTCTGATAAATGCAGACAGGTCCACTAGAGGAACACTCAGCCAGGTTAGTATTTACCTGAGACATTTCGTATGTTAGGAGAGAAGAATACTCCTGGCCCAAAACTGTCCAACGGCTGCTTCCAAAGTCCATCATCCCTCACAGCCAAGATATAAGGTTCTTCTTCAACTGGTAAACAATGAACAAGTTATAACAACAACCAACCAACATTGTATTATTTGTGTTCTGGTAACCAGGATCAGAGGCCCATTGTACAAACACATAGTAAGAAACAGCCTCTTCCCCTAGGAACAGCAAGCTAAATAAGCAAGAGAGATGGAGAGTGAGAAAAAAGAATGTTACATCCATTTTTAGATGGGGAACGGAGGCAGAGAGATATTAAGTGCCTTGCCCAAAATCTGTGGTGGAGCCAGAAACTGATCCCAGATCTCCTGAGTTTCAGTCCGGTGCCTTAACCATGAGCCCCTCCTTCCCTCTCCACATGTATGTTTAAATACATACTTCAACAACGTACCGGTTACAGCCATTGTACACATGTGCCAAGGCCTTTTGCATTTCCCCAGAAAGCCACACGCTCCCATTCATTACTGGATGACAGGGATACTCAACTGTTTCTGACAGCGTGACCATGCTCAGCCACCTGCCACTGGTGGTCTTCAGATGCTTGTGTCATTTCAAAGGAAGTACTATGTGCAGAGGAATGAGCCCCTCGTGTTCTCCCAATCCACGCCTCTATAGGTGGAGGGTATGCACAGGACAAGTTTCTCATTGCTGCTCAGTGAAGGAGTACTTCTTACCTTCTTTTAAAGTGGTGCCCCTAAACGACTCTGTCCATGGTCCTTCCCCAGCAGGAGATACAGCTCTCACTGACACCTCGTATGCTGTGGAGTAGATCAGCTCTTTCATTATAAACCTAGTGTCACTGATATTTGAGATAACCAGATTCTCATCATGTTGGGCTGATATCTTCACAATGTAAGTCCAATTCTGCCAGGCGGAAGGACCTGAATGGCACAGACAATCACATAATTGGACAAGAAACTATTTCAGTAGAAGCTAGGAAAACTGTAGTTTTAGAGATCCTTTTCAAAGCTACCAATATCAGAATACAGAGATATCAGCAGGGGCGCACATTAAAAACTAGTACTCCTTTAGTCCCTGGTGCCAGGGTAGTACATCATAACCTTGCCCTCCAGGATGACCTAACCAGGAGAGGCAGGCAGTTTCCACAGCACCAGCTGTACGCCAGACGTCACGGTTCAAACATATTGGCATGCCTGGTAGAGCTGATAGTAGACTTTGCCAGCCAGCAGACACCATGATACTAGCACTGTGTGATTCTGCAAGGATGTATGATACCACTCTGATATCAGCAGTCAACCCTGCTGCCATTACACCCCAGGATTTAAGATGCAGCCTTTTTTTAAACCCTGCAAGACACAAATACTCTGAGTGACTCACACAATTAAGCCTCCATTCATTTGGCCAGATGTATTCTTTATTTTATCTGTAAATCTTTGTTTAAAATTCTGGCAGTTTAATTGTAAATTATTGGGCCTGGGGTTTATTCTCACATCTGTTTTATACTGATGTAACTGCATTGATTCCAGCAGAGTCACTTCTGATTTACACCAGCATTAGGGAGAGGAAAATCAGGAAGATCTGTCCAGTGAATACACTGGAACATGAACTCAACTGTTAGGATGGAGCAGTTAAACTTACTAGTTCCAATAGTAGGCTCAGGTGGTCTCCAGCAGACCACAGCTTGGTTTGATCCAAACAGCACCGTGACAAGCTGAGGATAAGTTGGTAAAGGATAAGGCTGAGTTGCCGCACCATAGGAAAGCAAGTTGTTGTATCCAAAATAATCGACACTGGTAAAATCGCAATCCACCATAAATTCATTAAAGCTTTTGATCTGAGTTGGAGCCAACTCCTCAAGGAAAACTGTCTTGCCATTTGTGACAATGAATGTATTATCCTCATAAACAAAGCTTTCTACGTCTTTAAATGAAACTTGACATCGCAGTATGTTAAATTCTGAGCCATCCAGAAAACCAGATACAAAGGATTGATCAGTTTTGTTGAAGTAAATTAGTCTTTTAGACTGGAAGTTGATCACAAAGTCTTGCAGAGTGCTGATTCTCACAATTGGCAAAGCTTTAGGGACCTGACCAGGATAAACTGGGAGGTCTGCCCGATAAATTCCATCCTCCAGCAGATAAAAGACATACCTAACAATGGAACAAAACAGACCACTGTAGTTACACCATAAAACACACTGTAGATGAGTCATTTATATTTTAGTGGTCTGTTGGCTCAGAGACACAGCTGTCCTTCTAAAGAAATTATTTTGGTTCATATTTATATCCTATGAGATTAAATACAGGGGGCCCAATTCTCAGCTGATGTAAAACAAAACTACTTTGATTTACACCAGTTGAGGATCTGGCCCATGAATTTTATAAGAAAAACTTGACAACAAAATTTGACAACAGTTAGGTTGCTGATGTGCTGAGCCTATCATGCCGTTCAATATTGTCTCCTTGTATCCCCCCCTCTGTTGGTAACATCTCTTGTCTCTTGTTTTATACTTAGATTATAAACCCATTGGGGCAGGGACCGTCTTTTGTTGTGTTTATACAGAACCTAGCACAATGGGGTCCTGATCCACAACTAGAGGTCCTAGGTGATAAAGTTATACAATTAATAATAATGTAAAGAGCATTCACATAACACATCCGATGTTAGGCACAGACATTTACAATTTAAACAATTGTTCTGATGAAAGAATTCAATGTCTTTTTTTTAAAAGACAATGCCTCCAAACATTTCACACTTTGGAAAGACTTCAGACACTGACTGAAACAAATCAGACATGATGAGGAATGAGCACGCTGAGGAATAACAGAGGAGCAAACTTGGCAGTCTGTACAATTGCCGGGGGGGTGGTTTACAAAGTGGTTGATAAGCAGCTGGCTAACCAACTAAAGAAGATTGCAGAAGAGATCAACAGCACATCTGACATCAAGTCAACAAAAGAGAAAAAAAACTTACCCATTATATGGATCAGCTACAATTTTCTTAGGGGAGGTAATGGAAGGAGAAGTGATGTCTTCAGCTACTGTGCAGTTCTCCAAGTTACAGACACATACCTAGGGAATCAGAATAAAAAGAAAGGCACTTGTGTATCAGTAGGATGTTTACTGATGAGCAGCAACATGACCTGAGCATCTACAGGGGAGCACAGAGGCAGACAATAACCTAAGGTGCCTCCAAGCACCTATGTTTTCAGTCATTCAAATTATGAGGCTTGCTCACCATGCCAAGCCTGAATGCATTTGTTAAGGCTTACCATGAAGAAATTTTCCATTCACCATTTAACTAGTTGTCTCCAAGCTGGAAGAAAGTGAAGGGCCAGATTTCGGGGTCCAGCCAAGTTATGTTTTGAGCAGGACCTGACGGAGAGGGGAGGAGGTGGTTTACAACTATCTTTGTGCTGATCCTGGGAGCAGCCCACAATCAGTTTGGCCACATAATGTTTCTAACCTCCATTAGCTGCAACGGACTCCTACAGCCGTTGTTTTCAGCTAGGACTGCCAGAGGGCAAACATCTCTGGCCACATCTCACCCTGTACCTATAAGCACCCTGGGCACTAAGTGGAGAGTGGAGTGGCATGGCGCTGGCACAAGGAATCTCCATTTATGGCAGCTTTCTCCTCCTTTGTCTCATATGCATAAGAGGAGCAAAGGAACCAGACCAAGGACCTCACCACTAAAGTCATTAAAGTTTCATGAGTGCGAATTAAAAGCAGGGTTGCCGTCTGTTTTTTCTTTCAGGACAAAACAGCTGTGACCCTGCATCACCTTCATCATCACAAGAAAATATTTAGCACTTAAATATCTCTTAGCATTTCAAAGTGCATTATAATCATTAACTAATGAAGGGCAGGTCTACACTAGAGGCACTACATCAGTGCAGCTGCACCACTGTAATGGGTCTGGTGAAGTTGTCCTGTGCCAACAGCATGATTACTCCCCCTCCATAAGAGGCAGAAGCTGTATTGGCGGGAAAGCGTCTCCCGCCGACATAGCGCCACTTGCACCAGTGTGGACAGCGCTTAGGTCGCTGGAACTTGGTCACTTGGGGGAGGGGGAGGAGGCAGTCTTTTTCACACCCCTGAGCGACATAAGTTAGATTGACTTAGACGGTAGTGTAGATCTGCCCAAATTCTCACAACACCTCTGCAAGGTACAGTAAGAAAGCACTGTACAAATGAGGAACTGAAATATAAAGATTAAATGACTTGCCACCGAAGGCAAGAGCCATGGGTGGAGTCAGTGTCAGAAATGACATGACTTTTTCTTTCACAAGCATAAAAATTAGCTAAGAAGCTGGAATTCTAAGTAGTCAGTTTACTTTTAATGCAACCTGATTCCTGAGATTCCTGCAGCCCAGGGTAGAGTCAGAGATTCTATTTCTATGACAAAAAATAACTATTACATCAAAAATAAAAACATTATAATAGTCAACAGTATGCTATACATCCCTACCATACTCCCTGAACTCTTTGTTGACATATGTAAAATGGGTCAGACATTAATAGTTCATAGGTATTAAGAAGATGATTAAGCTCCAAAGCCCAACCTTTTCATTCATGACAAAGTACATCCGCTGGTAAAGCCAGTCTACTGAGATTGATGTAATTTTCCCCTGGCCAGCATAAAAGAGCTTTAAATCGGACACATCAGACATGCTGGCAGCTCCTTTCACCCAGATAGAATTTCCCTCTGAGAAATAGACAACCTGCTGGTAAATATTCACAGAAATCCCTAAAAACAGTGAGACAACACACACACACATGAGGTTAATATGAGAAACACATTTTGATTTTTCATTACTTTTTTAAAATGCTCATAGAATGAGGTGAGTAGCTCCCAGTCGGAAACCTGACACGAGCTGAAAAAACATCATCATTTCTCTCCCCCGTCTCTAGTATTTACTGCCACAGCACACAGCATTTCCCGTAACCCTTGAAAGTGGCACCATTCTACACAACAGCTCTTAGAATTGACACTCCAGTGGGCACTACAGAAAACCAATGTATAGATTAGACAGAAAGACAAATTAATAAGTAGATGGACCAATCGACACCAATTCACCCTACCTGGTGCTGGAAGACGTAATTTGCAGCTCACCACACAAGCACAATTAGCTGTGCTCCAAGGTGGGGGCTCATTCCATGGGAGAGAAATACCAGTGTGTGCACCATCACCATGTGATGGGAGACAACTGGAGCCTGGAGCAGCTTTCATTTCTGCTGAGTACAGTAACCAAAGGAGCCCTGTTGGCACCCTTGTGAGCTATGGGACATGAACCCAGATATCTGTGTTGTGTCTCACGCTCAGATAAAGCACCAGAACACACAGGGGATGTTACAGCAGCATGCAGATACAGACAATGCAGCTGCACTGTAGCAAGTTAGGCTACCGTGCACTGACTGACCCATGATTGCTTACCCCCTGGGTGACCTGCAATGGTGACGTAGTCATAACCTGCTGAGGCAGGATGGGCTGAATACATTCTCCAGCTATGCTGACCACATCCTTTCCCCTGCAGCGCTGACCATTTCTGGAGAGAGGGGGTATGTGGAGGGTGCTGGCCCCCTCATGCATTCTCCCAGGTCAAGGGAGGCTTGCAGCCATTTTTCACCATCCCCTCTGTCTATACACCCTCCCTAAAGGGCATTCTTCTGTCAGAAACCAGAATAAACCAGGAGTGGCCCAATATGTCAACATCCCTGATAGCCCACTGCCCTCTGCTGTCTTCCTTTCTGGTTATGGCTCAGTGAACAACAGAAAGTTCAGAGATTTCATTTGCAAAGCCACAACTTTTTCAGCTGTTGGGCCACACCTGACCATTGTGAGATTTCTCTCTCTCCTGGTTCCTCCTTCTTCACTGAGTCCCTCCACTCCCTAATGAGTTTGCCGCATGTAGCAAACCTCCCTCCACATTGCCCTAAATCTCACCTACCAGACTTCTTTTTGCTTCCCTTACCACAGTTTCATTTGACAGATTCCTGGTGCCCATTGAACTCCTTCAATACCATATGATAGGTATCTAAAATCATTTCAGATGGCTGGGTAAAACAGGGAAGCATTTGAAACCACCCACATAGCTCTCAAACCAATACAAAGAGGAGACTGCAGCTGCATGAAGGAGTGATAGTCTTGTAGTTATAAAGCATGAGACTGGGATTCAAGAGATCTTACTTCACTTCCAGGCTCCATCAAAGATCTATTGGGTGACCATGGGAAAGCCACTTCATCTCCCAAAGGTAACATTTTCAAAAGCACTTAAGTGAGTTTGGATTTAGTTGGATTCTATGACACTTATGTTTCTAAGTGCCCAAGTCACTTTTGAAAATAGGACTGGCTCCTAAGTCACATAGGCACTTTTGATAACTCTGTACTTTGGCTCAGACAACCTTCCTACCTCACACTGGTGTTTGGGAGGCACTGGCATAATGCAGTAGTGGGAGCTGTATCAGTATCTATGGTGGAGAGAGAAAGAGAAAGAACTAACCTGTAATATTGTGGCGTATAAGGTCATTCTGAAGGCATTGTGCGACTTCCAAGAAAGATTCCATGGATCTCTTTCTCAGAGATTGGTTTCTGGCTAGAAAGAGCCATTTCACTTTTTCCTTAACTAACAATTAGAAAGACAATTTTAAAATTAAGCTAGAAAACAGAAGTGAAAATCAGAGGGTAATTTTCCTAACTTGCACATCATTAATTCATCATATGCATGCCTACACACATACACAGAAATAAGCGTGTCCACCACCACATCCAGCAAAAACATAATTCCTGAGTGCTCTAATGATATCCAAGATTACTAAGAGTAGACAACTTTTGCAAAATATACTGTAGTATATATACATTCCTGCTATGCAGCTTATCATCACTGAATAAAACTAAACTTGTGCTGTTGTAGCTGTGTGGGACCCAGGATACGAAAGAGACTAGGTAGTGAGGTCATTATTGGACCAACATTTGTTGGTGGAAGGCACAAGCTTTCAAGCTTCACAAAGCTTTTCCTTAGGTCTGGAGAAATTTCCTGCTAACCCTTAACTGCCCACTTTATTTTAAGTGATCTCCTTCAGCATGTGTGTACCCCTTATACTTAACAATCTGGTCACTTTTTTCAGACCTGAGAAATAGCTCCTGTAAAGCAGGGCCATAGCCAGATGTGATCTTCTGGCAGGGCCTGTGGCTGACGGGTGGGCTGGTCAAAAAACCCGAATTTCCTGCTTCTGGTCACGTGACTGGAAGCAGAAAGTTCAGGAAGCCTGACGCTCCAGTTGCCAAGGGCAACTAGAGCATCAGGCAGCTTAGTGATTCTCGACCGGTCGCTTCCCGAATGTCCTGCTTCCAGTCATGTGGCCGGAAGCAGGACGTTTGGGAAGCCATCAGCTGAGAAATCTCCAGTTGCACAGATAGCTTAAGCGGAGCTTGGGTGGGCCTGTTTTCAGAGTGGGTGGGCCATGGCCCACACAGGCCCACCCACAGCTATACCCCTGCTGTAAAGCTCAAAAGCATGTCCCTTTCACCAACAGAAGCTGGTCCAATAAAAGATATTGCCTCACCTACCTTGCCTCCCTTAAATCTCTCACATCCGGCATGAATCTTCTAATCACTAGGCTACAGAGTCATTCTCATACTCGCTTGCTCGCTCTCGCCCAAATGACTCTTCAAGTATTTATCCACAGTGCAACAGCTTCAACAGAAGACACTGAGGGAGCCCTATATAAGAACATCCCATAGCCCCATGTTTAAAACACTCACTTGAGAGGTGACAGTTCCACGTTCAAATCCCTTCTCCTCCTCAGGTTGAGACAAGAATTTGAACTGGGGTTTGTCCCGCATCCCAGATGAGTAGCCTAACCACTGGGCTAAAAGTTTTACTAAAACACCAGAGATGTCTAACTTCAGGAATGGTTTCATAGCTGAGGATCGCAGCAGAGAACATCCCATCAACATGGACTTAGGTGCCTATCTCTTTGAGAAAGTCAGGACTTAGAACACGCTCCTCTGGTTGGCATCTCCCATTGGCTAGTTAAGGCAGCTCCCTGCCTAACATGTTGGCTTCTGTGACTTGCAGTGCACAGTGTCCATCTCTCCCCGTTCATGGTATAGGGAGCCTGGGCGCCTAACTCAGGCTTTGTGAATCGCAGCAATTTGCTAGGCACCTAAAAGTTAGGCACAGTGATGGTCAGCATGAAAACATCTAACGCCTTTTGTGAATACAGGCCTCAAGCATTCAGATCCCACTGATATTCACTGGGAGTTGGGTACCTAACGCCCTGAGAGTCCTTTGAAAATCCTAGCCAAAACGTATATTATCCAATATAGCCTTACATTGTTTAGTTTAGGGATTTTAACAGGTTAATGAATGGTTCTGCATAGGGACAAGTAATCTAATTCTCAAGAGAATTTCACAATTGGAGTGCATTATTACCAAGGTAATTCTGTTATCCTCTTCCTTCAGATGTGTAGGTTTTAGTTATTTTCATAGATTCATATATTTTAAGGTCAGAAGGGACCATTGTGATCATCTAATCTACCCTCTTGATTAACACAGGCCACAGAACATCCCCCAGTTATTCCTGCACCATGCCCATAAGTACAGCTTGAGTTATAGCATATATTTTAGAAAGATAACCAGTCTTGATTTGAAGACTTCAGCTCATGGAGGAAAAACCACCACATCCCTTGGCAAGTGGGTTCCACTGGTTAATTACCCTCACTGTTGAAAAATTTGCACCTGATTTCTAGTTTGCATTTATCTAGCTTCAACTGCCCTCCACCCTGTGTTGCTATTCTTTATTCTGCTAGATTAAAGATCAGTTTACTATCAGACACCTCTGCCCTGTGTAGGTACTTGTAGATTATGATCAAGTCACCTCTTAAACTTCTCTGGGATAACCAAGGGCATGTCCTCACTACAGGTGCTATGAAAGCACTGCTGCAGCTATCAGACTGTAGCACCATGGTATAGGCACTTCCTACATTTATGGAACAGGTTTTTCTGTTGATGTTCATAACCCACATTCCTGAGCAGCAGTAGCTAGGTTGATGGAAGAATTCCTCCCTTGACCTAGCTGCATCTACACCACAGGTTAAGTTGACTTAACTAGGGAGCTAAATTTTAAGTGTAGACCTGGGCAAAATAGATTGAGTTTCTAAGTCTCTCACTATATAGGCATGTTTTCCAGACCTCAAATCATTCTTATAACTCTTTTCTGAACCCTTTTCAAAATCTCAGTATTGTTTTTTAAGTGTGGACACTAGAATTTGACACTTATTCAAGTAATGGTCTCACTAATGCCATACACAGAGGATATACCAGTCTCCCTACTCCTACCTGATATTCCCCATCTTACACATCTAAGGATCATGTTTGCTCTCTTAGCTACAGCATTGCAGTGAGAGTTTATGTTCAACTGGTTATCTACTATGATCCCCCAAGTCCTTTTCAGAGTAACAGATTTGGATACAGTCCCCTATCTTATAAATACGGCCTATTTTCTTTATTACTGGATGTATGACTTTGCATTTCTCTGTGTTATAACACCGGTTATTCAAATGAGCTCACCTCACCAAGCAACCCCGAAGGGTGAGGTGGGAAGTTGGGAGAGAAAGGGAAATGAAGTTCTTGCTGGGGAAAATATTGTGATGAGACCCATGATCTATGCCCTTCAGCTAGAGCAGAAGCAATGGTTGAAATAAGAAACAAAGACCTTGGGTGAGATTTGCCATTGTGTTACCCTAGTTCAGAGGTCCCCAAACTGTGGGGCATGCCCCCTAGAGGAACATTCAGGGGGGCACGGCCTGGCCAGCCCCCACAGGGGACAGGGAGAGAGTGCTACCCAGCCCCGCTCTGCCCCAAGCTCTGCTCCGGGCCCAGCCATAGCCTCAGCTCCTGGTTCACCTGTGATCTCGGTGCCAGGCCCCGGCCCCCGCCCCAGCCCCCGGTTGCAGTGCCCAGCTATGGCCTTGGCCATTGGGGCCCACCGCGGCCCCACTCCCAGCCTTGACCCCCATCTCCGACCACAGCCCTCCAGCCATGGCCCTGCTTCCAGCCACAGCTGGGAGGGTAGCATGGAGGGGGGGGGGGCATGGACAGGTTAAGGGAGGGCGTGGGGTAAAAAGTCTGGGGTACCACTGCCCTAGTTTTACACTGCTGTAATTTCATTCATTTCAAAACTAGGGTCACATAGTAGGAAATCAGGCCCCGTGCCTTCATGTACGGGTAAATTCTGTCTTCCAATACAGGAAGTGTACCTAGTGGTTAGAGAAGGGGGACGCGTAGGGATAGCAATTGCACGTGGTTTCTCTGTGAGGAGCAGAAAGGAAGCAGCTTCCTTCTATGTATAGTTTATACAGCACTTGCCACTGTTGTATGTAAGAACTACAACCACACACAATTACCCAAAAGCCCAAAATAGAGTGGTTTTTTTCTCTCCATTCTTCCAGAATGGCTTTGTGAGTGCAGGGTTTGTTGTTTGGTTTGTTTGCACGTTTCAAAGTTATTATTATATTTTTAAAGCGCATCAGTTCTGTGGGCTGTATCAAACGGTGTGTTTTGAACTTTGATCTGAACACAGTCAGGCTTGGGTTCATTCTAATCCCTTCTGGCAAAGAGCTCCATAGCCAGCATCCCATCTCTGAGAAGGCTCTCTTCCCACTGCCCAATATTTGGAACCTGGACCTATCCAGCTACATCATCCCCAGGGAGCATAGTCAGATAGTCTTGGAGGGTAAGGCAGTCTTTGTCGTAGCTAGACCTTTATCCTTAGGTCCCATCCTCATATAGCTGCACAATGGCCAGACACAATCTTTTTAATGTATGGGGCTCAAATCCCAAGTACTCAGAGATCTTTCCTTATGTAACAAAAACCATTTGTGTATTTGACATAGGCTTGATAGGTGGGTCCAAGTTCCATCCTCATATAAATAACATACATATTGTTAGAAGTCAGATACTCAAATGGGCAAACTAAAGTCTGATGTGGCAGCTGGTGAAGATTTGTTTATACTAGAGATTTTTTCATTAAAATCAATTGGTTGTCATTTAACTCCAGTTAACCAAACCATTGGGACAGCCTAATGTGGACACTCCACAAATGCTTGTTCCAGGACACACGTTTGTGATCAGAGGAGTGTCCAGTCTAGCATGTACCAATGCATTAGCCCATTTGAGTCAATTGGCAGCCAATTAACATGAATTTAAAAAGCACTAACGTAGACATAGCTTCAGTGTTTCCAACCCCCAGAAAGTGGAAGACAGGTGAGGAAACAACAATAGAGTTAAGGCTGCTTTTGTCATTTTAACTGAGAATTTCCTGAGTTTCTAACATTTCGTTTTTTTCAGTTTGGTAACACTGTTTTGATTCCCATTCATAACTCTATCTTAACATATCTCCCTGGGAACAAATTAATATTTGTAATATACTTTAAAAGACTCAGATAGACAGGTGACTATAATGTATTGTAATTTGTGTTTTTAACAAACACCCTAAGTGAAAAAAGAACAAAGAAAGAGAAATAGAGAAAAAGGATATGATAGGACATTGTTTTCCATGAGATTGTTCATGATTTTTTTACCTGACAGTCTAATGTGAAATGTGTTAATATTAACATGAGTTCCCCACACACTGATATCGTGTGTTCCAGAAAATGAAAGCATCTTCTGTCAAACACTCATTCACACCCATTTGATATTTTTCACCTTTTTGTCACTTGTACCAGGCTAAGTTTTTGTGCCCATCTGACAGTCTGTTGTTGTTGTTACTATGTTTATTACAGTAGTGCCTAGGGACCCACCAAGAATTGTGGTAGTTGCTGCACAAACCCAGAGCAATAGACAGTCCGTGGCCCAAAGAGCGTACAGTCTAATTATCATTCTATTCTGCTGAAAACGCCATAATCCAGGTGATTTGGAATTTGTTCCCAGTTACCAGGAAGCTATAAGGAATATGCTCCATGTGTACCTGTGGGTTCTGGAGTAGTGATATTAGCTTCTGCAGGTGGCCCGTCACCAACCTCATTTACTGCTACAATGGTAAACCTATAGTAAATCAAAGAGAGATTTTTCAGAACATTATAAATGCCCGAAAAAATGCCTTCTCAAGTAGAACAATTGCATCTCATGTGCTTATCGGGTTTTTCCTTCAGTGAAAAGAGCTGTTTAAATAAAGCCATTCATGAACAAATTCTAATAAAAATATAATCACACTAGGATTTGAACTCACTAGCTTTTTTGCAAGATAAAATAACACAATAAAACTACCTAGCTACATGCTACCTTCAGATTCATGTAGGCAATTCAGTTTCACTTCAAGGGAAGATCTATATTCACCTTGAGAGCAGAATGTGGCCATTTGGAGTTTAGTTAAACTGAAGGGAAATTTAGGGATGCCAAATTAGTCAGAAGATGGCTCCTCTATCATTCTCTGAATACAACAGATATGTGCATCACAAGAGGGGGAAAATATAATGGTTACTGCATCCCAAATCCTACATGCTGGCACTGCATCAGCTTGTCAGTCCTCCCCTCACCACCTCCCAAATTGATTTGCCTAAATTCTGATCTCAATTCGATATATAGAAACCTAAAATAACTCCATTGATTTCAATTGAGATACTCCGCGTAACTGAGAGGAGAACTTTGCCCACTGAGTCTGCAAAAGCAGTTTTAATGTGCACCCTGTTCTGTCCTGTCAAGACCACCCCAACCCCCACAGATTTCCAGATTATAGGAACTCTACTGCCCTTTTTCTAATATGCTTCATGACACCCAGGGCATGCTCTGTCCAGCTGATCACCTTTTCTTTTGTACCTGTAAGTGGTGTTCGGAAAGATGGAGTAGAACTGGAAACTTTGACCTCTGGATGCTGTGCGCAGTTCCTGCTTTTCACTGGTTAACAGTAAATTATATCCGACAATCAATCCACTGGGGAAAAGTGGTGGAGACCAACTAACTTCCACAGTGTCAGGCCCCGAACTTTGAATATTTTTAATGATAGGCGCTGTAACAGGAACTGCAAAGACAGAAATAACTGACTGTAAATTTGGTTTTTGAGATGGGATTTTTCTGGAGGTGAGTGGGCGGAGACGGTGGGATGACTTAATATAATAGTC
The DNA here is from genome assembly GCF_026122565.2 of Emydura macquarii macquarii. Taxonomy (NCBI): domain Eukaryota; kingdom Metazoa; phylum Chordata; order Testudines; family Chelidae; genus Emydura; species Emydura macquarii. The sequence continues at coordinate 12,628,562 of NW_027131283.1, forward strand.
CATTCATGCTGGTGTTATATGTTACTGAGGAGTTCAATAGCAGGGCCAGGATCATGTTCTGGAGTTTCATGCATGAAAGATACCCATCATGCAGCATCAGGGAAGGTAGAGAGTGCCAGTTTTGTGTGACATGCTCCCCCTTTCCTGGCATCCCTCTACGGTTGTCCTTCACTGAATGCTCTATGCAAAAGGGGCTCTGAAGATTTCTAGGGACTGAGGCAGGATGAGATAGTGTAGGAAAGAGCCAGGTCTATGTGGCACCAGCCTCTGCTCAGTGCCTCTTTTTCCATGCTGCATCTATAGGTGCTGGAACTAGGGGTGTAGGGGATGCTGCCACTCCCTCTGGCTTTAAGTGGTTTCCATCATACACAGGTTTTCAGTTTGGTTTAATGGCTCTCAGCACTTCCACTACACAAATTGTTCCAGCACACCTGTCTGTGCCCCTAGATCCCCTCCACAAATGTTTATGGAGTGAACCAGCTGCACAAAGAGAAAGGGGAGCAAGAACCACATCCCTACAGGGTGGCTTCTGATTGCACACAGAACTAGGTTCCCAAACCCATAGATCCTGAAATCCAGAGGTTTGGTGGGCTCTTGGCCTCCAACATCAACAGCTCCCCCGAGTCCCTCCATCAAAGGGACAGTGTAGAGAAATCTCCATGAAGTACATCTCACAGAGTTTTATTCCTTCAAACTTCCCTCATAGGTTTTCCATGGGAAAGGGCAAACTGAAAAGGCCAGGACAATTAAAATATCAGCATTTCATTTAGGGCAAAAGGAAATTCAAACCTTTTGTGACATTGTATGTACATACATATTTTCCCCCCACATGCCTCAGTATTTCCTAGTTTTGTCCCAAAGCGAAAGCAATACAGTATTACAAGGAAAGCACTACCTGGGGGAGTATAAATCTGACATTTCTCATATGATCCCTAGACTAGAAAGGATCTGATACATTCTAAGTTGCAAACTTAACCATGGAGATGCCCCAGTTGTCTAAACATCAAATTTGGAATGCCTATGCTCAGTGATATTTTGGAGAGCATTTACAGGAACCAGTATTTACAATCTTGCCATCAAACTGAAAGATCGGGGTGATCTCTCTGCCTTTGATGAATCACTTCCCTTTTTAAAAAAAAAAAAAAAAAAAAAAAGATCTGATGGATACTGTTGAATTATCACTGCCAGAGATGATTCGTCCCTAGGGTTCATCAAAATACATATGAAGAGAAAGGTTCCAGTGAAGGGTACTTAGTATAGATTTGTTTGCCAAGTGGTGTCACCTTCCCTTCCTCATTGTGGCTGTGAGAAATCATCTCTGTTTAACTGGAAAAACAAATGAATAGATTTCTCAATCCCACATTTCTCTTGACGACAGCACTCCTGTGATAAAGGGTATAGCACAAGCTAAAGAAGGAAAATTTTGTGGGATTCTTTTATTATTTTGTCATCACCTCACTGCCAAGATTACCTAAAGCCACAAGTCAAAATCCCAATCTTCCATCATTCTGAGGTAGACAAATTAGAACCATGTAATTTTCTGTGCTGTGGATTCAGAGGGGACCTTAAAAACTAAGGGGCTATCGGCTGTGACTAGATACATGTAGCCAAAATTCCCCTCCTACTCCATTGTACAAAGTTCTGTGCACCCATTTGGTTGTTGTTCTACCTCCAGAATGTAGCCTACATCCCAGGCTAATTTTTCATAGTGCTGCCTTTAGTTCTGAAAGCATTTACATTTTCTTCAGCATAAGAGATGCTATATAAATCTAAATTCATTATTATTATTATTATCTAACATTTTGGAAGCTTAGCCACTTAAACATCTAAATCTTTTGAGATTCCGCCATGTCTAATTTTATTATAACATAATGATTACATAAACAGATTCACAGCCAATGCAGTAAAAGTGAATGCAACAAAAAAGTATAAGAACAAAGATCCTTTTTATGACTGAAGATGAAGGGCTTGCACTCAACTTTAGTTATAGTTGCTTACGGGTCTACCCTTATCTGAAGCCCAGACGAGGGAAAGATTCCCACTAATTTCAATGGGCTTTGGCTCAAGCTGAATACAAGTACTATCTTTCCCTTCCCCATCTGAACACTAATATCAGTTTCTTCAAATATAGAGGAACTTTAAATCTCCAGTGGCTTCCAGTGTTACCACGGAATGAGATTTAACATGCAATTAGATGTGAGTTGAGAAAGTATCAAGTTGCACCTTCACTATGTCTTATTCAACTATATAATCATAGTTCCTATCAATGTGAAGCCGGTTCTATGTCACCAATAAAAGGCGATCTCATATCCTGAAGTTGTTTCTATAGGAACGCTCTAGTTAGCGTGTCATTTTTATCTCAGTTTTATGACAAACTAATAAAGTAATCACTCAGTCAAATGGTTACTTAAAGCCAAATTGCAGGCAAATATTGTGAAATTTGCTTAAACAAATATTGCTTCTTTCCATAGCAAGAATGTTGCTAATTTGACAGTTTCTTCCTGCCCTGGTGTTGTGAACCTCACCGAGTCATTGTGGATTTTATTTGGTAGTGGGTACAATACATTTTGTATAGATTTGTTTTTCTTGTTTAATATACCTTGGATATATATGATAATATTCAGATGTAAAAGACACTCTGCATTTTCCCTATATATCTTTACAAGGGCAAGAAGATGTGTTAAAAATGCTATTGCTGTCAATGTGAGAGCCCAAAAAAGTCATCCAGAGATAGGTGAAAAATTACATTTGACAACTGCAATGGTAACAAACTACAGAAGCACACTGTGTAAACAGGTGAAATGTAATTATGTAACAGATGTGATAGTCTGAATGCACAATGCATTCACCCCATGAGGCGCTTATTAACATCTACACCTACTAGACAATAAAGAGGAAAACAAACTAGAGATAGCGCAGCAAAAATGGTGAGACACACTAGCTGCATGTGACTATCTACACTGGCATACAAATGGATCAAGAGCATTTCTTAAAGGATAGAAAATATACATACAATATTTTCTCCATCTTCTGTCCACAACCCTTTCATTTCAAAAGGAATTTTGTAAGTATACATGATTAAAGTTATATTTGTGACAGAGAGATCTGCATTTTTTCAGATGGGATTAGCCCATTCCTACTCATGTAGCTTTTCCTCTTTTTCTTTCAACCTTATTTTTGTTATTTAAAAACTGTAAACTCCTGAAAACAAATGTTTAAAATGGAAACCCATTCAGAGAGTGATTAGTGATGCTTTGAGTCAGACAAATGGATTATGAGTCATCTTTGTCTGACTATTGTAGAGAAATGTAAGATTATCATGCTTTTTCCACTTTACAAATGCAAACATAAAAATATGACTAGCCCATCAGGGCCAAAGTTTCAGCCAGTGTTAAACCAGCCATCAGTTTTGTGTCTACAAAAATAATCATCAAAGCATTTGAACTCAAAGTTGTGTGAACACAGATCAGGTAGCTGAATACCCAACGACCCAATCTGTCCTCATAATTTTGCAGAAGCAAATACTTCCATGTCCCTTTTTGTGGAAACTAAGAAAGAATCAGAGCTGAAAATTTAGTCCTAACTCTTTCAGGTTAAGCTAAAGATTCTTTAGTCATTCTACCGAGCAGTCTGCAATTTTACAACATATAATGCACATATGCTTCTGAGAGGAATAGATAACAAAACAGAAAACATCATAATGCCACCATATAAATCCATGGTACACCCACACCTTGACTATTGCAGGCATTTCTGGTTGCCCTGTCTCAGAAAGTTATATTAATATTCATGTAGAGGTGCAGAGAAGTGCAAAGAAACTAATTCTGAAGCTGTTCCATACGAGGAGAGATTAAAAAGACTGAGATTGTTTATCTTGGACAAGAGATGATTAACGGAGGATACGACAGAGGTCTACAAAATTATGTATAGTGTGGAGAAATTGAATAGGGAAACATTATTTATCCCTTCACATAACACAAGAATTGTGGATCACCCCCTCAGTCTTCTTTTCTCCAAATTAAACAAACCCAATTCTTTCAATCTTTCCTCGTAGATCATGTTTTCTACACCTTTAATCATTTTTGTTGATCTCCTTTGAACTTTCTCCAATTTGTCCATATCTTTCCTAAAGTGTGGTACTCAGAACTGGACATAGTACTCCAGCTGAGGCTTAGTGCTGAGTAGAGGGGAAGAATTACTTTTCATGACTTATTTACAACACTCTTGTTAATACATCCCAGAATAATGTTCGCTTTTTTTGCAAAAGTATTATATTGGTGACTCATATTTTGTTTGTGATCCACTATAACCCCCACATCCTTTTCTGCAGAACTCAGTCTTAGGAAGACTTTCCCATTTTGTATTTGTGCAATTGATTGTTCCTTCCTAATTGGAGTACTTTGCATTTGTCTTTCTGAATTTCATCCTCTTTATTTAAGACCATTTCTCCAATTTGTCAATATCATTTTAAATTCTAATCATGTCCTCCAAAGCACCTGCAACCCCTCCCAGCATGGTATCATCCACAAACTTTATAAGTGTACTGTCTGTGATATTATCCAAATCATTTATGAAGATATTGAATAGAACTGGACTCAGGAAAGATCCCTGTGGGACCCCACTCAATATGCCCTTCCAACTTGACTGCGAATCTTTGATAATTACTCTCTGAGTATGGTTTTCCAACCAGTTGTGTACCACCTTATAGACAGTAGGTTTGTCTAGGTTGTATTTCCCTAGTTTGTTTATGAGAAGGTCATGTAAGACAGTATCAGAGATCTTCCTAAAGGTCGACATTTATCATATCTACTGCCTCCCCCATTCACAAGACCTATTACACTATCAAATCCATGTTGACTGTTATTTATCACCTTATTATCTTCTAGGTACTTACAAATTGAGGGATTATTTGCTCCATTATCATTCTGGGTACCCAAATTATGATGACTGGTCTAAAAATCCCTGGGTTGTCCTTATTCCCCTTTTTATACATAGGTATTATATTTGCCCTTTTCCAGTCCTCTGGGATCTCTAAGATAATTGCTAATTGCTCAGAGATCTCTTCAACTAGTTCCTTAAGTGTTTAGGGTGTATTTTGTCCAGTCTTGCAGAATTAAAGACATCTAACTTGTCTAAGTAATTCTTAACTTATTCTTCCCCTATTTCAGCCTTAGATCCCACACCAGTTACACTGATGTTTGTCATCCAATCATGGCTAATCTTTTTAGTGAAAACCAAAACAAAAAAGGCATTTAACACTTCAGTCATTGCTTTGTTTTCTTCTGCTATTGAAATTAATAGGCAGGTTTAAAACAAACAAAAGGAAGGAGTTCACAAAACACACTGTCAACCTGTGGAACTCATCCATCTGGCCAAAAGTATAACTGGGTTCAAAAAAGACTTAGATAAATTCATGAAGGATAGGTCCATCATTGGCCAATAGCCAAGATGGTCAGGGAAACAGCCCCATACTCTGGGGGTCCCTAGACCTCCAATGGCCAGAAGCTGAGACTGGATGACAGGGGGTGGATCACCCAAAATTACCCCGTTCTGTTCATTTCCTCTGAAGAATCAAGCATTGACTGCTGTCAGAAGACAGGATACTGGGCTAGAGGGACCACTGGTCTGACCCACTGTGGCTGTCCTTATGAAAGTCATTGATAAGTAGTTTAATGTTTTAGAATCATGACATCAAAAGAAACACACTTTTTAATACTGCCCTTGAAACTGTGACCAACAGTGTAATTACCTCCAAATGCATGAGTCCGGTAACTGCAACTAGACAGAGAATAGAGCTGCATCTGAGACGTGATGATCCAAACTACTCGAAACACATATTCTGTGAAGGCTTGAAGGTTACTTACTGTGTACGAAAGCTCAGATACTACCTAGATCAATACATACACATATAATCATTATCACTGTTCATCTATCTGGAGTTACCATGTAGGAGTTCAGTCTAGCATGATAACGACTATATAAAACAATATGTACATATTAGGATGTCACAGACCTTACTCAAAGAATCCCTTGTAAAGCAGAACAAGTTCTAGATGGTTCATTTTCCCTAGACATTATGTACTGATTCCTCCCTCAACACTTTCTGCAAAACCCACTGCCAAATCTCATCAAATATTGGATGAATGGAATACAATATTAGGAACATAGGACTGGAAGAGATTTCCTGAATCAGATCAAATCTTCTGCTATTGCAGGCAACCCAACATATAATCCTATTCCTAAATTTATCAAGCTCCATCTTAAAACTAGTCAGGTTGTTACTCCTACTCCAGAACCTCACTTCTCTGATAATTAGAAACCTTCTAATTTCCAGCCTAAATTAATTTTAAAGAATAAAGCAAATAAAAGGTAAAATAGTAAAATATTAAATATATTAACATTAAAAAAAATTAAATTTTTATCACTTACCCAAAGGCTTCTGGGTACCTAACAAATATACTTAAACTTAACATAATAATCATTTTACCCAAATAAATCCAAGAACCAAAACAAACATAAAACATTCCCAACAATCCACCACCAACATAACAAAAATACACAAAGAATCCCAAAATGCTTTACAATTTTAACAAATTATACACAAGAACCATGTCATTCACCACTAAATGCAGCCCTTCTAGTGTGAAATGTGGCTGCAGTTTTACAAAGTACAAGAATAATATAGAATAGGTGAGGAGAGGAAGCGAAGAACACCTTTCTAACTGAAACAAGACTGGACTGTAAATTAGACTAGGTTGTTTTATTAAAATACGAATTTAAAAAGTAAATGGGAACTATTTTGTCCTTCCTTACCTCAGCATACCTCCAGTCACCAGGGAGTTGACTATACCTCCACTGAATAATATATTTCACCCCAGAGATATTAGCTGCCTTCCATCTCAATGTCACATTGTGGCTTCCAATGATAGATACAAATGGTGCTGTAGGTGTGTTCAAATAATCTGAGGGGAAACCAATAAAAAACAAGCAAGTCATTAACCACCTCACTGTGGTATTCTATGGTAGCTTCTGGGCAGTAGGAGAATGCAGCAGCACTCTGAAGGATTGATGCTACACTGGAATATGCTTCAATGGTGACACAACTAATACACTGGGTAAAAGTAAAGTGCTTCTTGCCCCAGGTACCTGGCACCATCAGCAGTTGTGAAGTTGATAAAAACATGGAAAACATGCAGGAAAATAGTTACAGAATGAACCACAGTAGTGGTAAAAAGATAATTGATACATTCATATTCACTGGGCCAAACTCATCGCTGGTGTAAGCGGGTGCAACTACACTGAAGTTAATGAATATGTACCCATTTATGCTAGTAGTAAATCTGGCCCGTTATATTAAGCTGTATCCCTTAAATGGCAGTTTGGGAAGATCTGTCCATTTCTTTACTATGTCCACTCAGTGATGGTAAAATTTTGAAAGGGACCCCCTTCCATCAAAACACTAAAGCATATGCTTAAAGTTAATCCCATGCTTCAGTGGGATTACTCATGTGCTCATAGTTAAACACATGCTTTAAAATATTGGTCCTCAATCCAGCAAAGCATTTAAGCATGTGTTTAATTTTAAACACGTGCATAGTCCCAGTGAAGTGTTCTATTGTACTACCCAAGTTAAGCATATGCATAAGTGCTTTACTGGATTGGGGACTAATATTTAAATGATCAAATGGAAAGTCATGACTGGATGACCTGTCAAATGATGAAATTGCAGATAACAGACACTAGACATGGAATAAAGAATAGGACATCCCATTCCATCTAAAATATTGGTTTCATTCTACTTGGAATTTTGCAATCACGATGGAATTACTGTTTGTGACAAAATTGGAAATACACTCTTAATAGGTTTGGTTTGGTTTAGTTTGAGTGAAGTCCCTAGTCCCTCGATAAAATCAAGGCTGCTTCTGTCAATACATGTGTGTGGAATGCCAGAGTTATACTGTACGTTACAACAATCACAATGTCCTTCCCTCCCTATGTCCTCTCATAGCTGGTAAGATCTGATGTAGGGCCTTCATGCTTTTAGTACCTCAGATTTACCTTTCCAGGACTGAAAGCAAAACTTTTCGGAAGAACACACCCAGTTGTAGAACTTGCTCTCTGACATCTTGTCAGAGATTGGGTTTGGTAGTATTAGGGCACAAATACCTGTTCAATCATGCCTTTTCATATATTTCCATTCAGGGAAAGCATAGGTTTGTTGTGCAAATTTATATAAATCTTCTTCCCCTGGTGTCACCAACATTTAGTGTACATATGCTTGTTTGGAAACTGAATGTGAGGCACCAGATTCCCAAAGCAATGGGCATCATGCTAACACTTCAATAATTTTTTTTATGATACGGAGCACAGCAAAGCTTTTATTATAAAAGCTTTGCTGAATGGAAATCCCTAAATTTTTCCAGTCAAACAGGGAAGAAATAGTAGATTTCTGAGGGTGGGATTCAAAAGCATGAAGCATTGGCCTAACTGCTCCCACTGATATCAAAGGGAGTTTTTACCATTGACTTCAACAGAAGCAGAGCTGGGCCATAGCTGAGTGCATTTGAAAATACCACCATAAACTTCTACATTTATATTAAAAAATTCTCAAGTTCCAGGAAGAAAAAAGGCCTACTTTTTGTAATACGGCAGCCATCTTTTTACTTTTAAGCTACAACAACCATATAAGAATCAGAAAAAGAACAAGACATTCCTGGTCCTGTTCAAAGAAAATCAGATAACTACGCAAAATGATACTCCTAGAAAGGAGTTCAGCAAACCCTGGGTTATTGCACAACGCTATGTCCATGCTTACCTTGTACTTCAACACCATAAGCCTCCTCTCCGCAGCTGCAGCCAAACTTACAGGAAATTCTCTGTATAAGATATACAGCTCACCAGTTAGTTTTCTTTAAATGGCATGTCTTGTTAGACGCACCCAGACACATTTCTAATACACAGAAATACCACAAAAGTCATTATATTCATTCTAAAAATGTTGGCCCCTTAGGGTCATTCCAGAAATCCATTGGCATCAATGGGAGTCTTTCCACTGACTTCAGTGGGCATTGGATCAGGCTTTATATTCCCTATATTGCCCATTTGCCGCAATGCACAAATATGGGAACAATTCCTGCTCACTTTGCACATGTAAGTCTTCAATGAAAATACCTGAGGAAGGGAAGCAGAGTATGGCCCACCAGAGCTCCAAGGCAGAATGCACTGAACATACACCTAGTAAAAAGACCGTCCCTGCTCCAAAGAGCTTACAATCTAAATAGAAAAGACAGACCAAGGAAGCATTGCTAGCTCCATTTCACAGAAGGGGAACTGAGGTGCAAAGGGTAAAATTTTCAAAAGTGCTTAAAGCCTAAGCCCATTTTTAAAAGTGACTTAGACACACAGGAGCCTGAGTCTCACTGAAAATCAATAACTACACAATGGCTCTAGCTTGTTTTTCTGGCTACTCGACAGAAATGAGGGGGCTGAGGCTGGAGGGGCAGGATTTGTATACTCTCCCCCAGGTGTGCATGGTCAATGGCTTACCTGAGCCCCACTGGCCTGCCCACCAGTTCAGGTGATGCCTTCCCCCAACACCTCCAGGCCATCCCCTCCCAATTCCCAAAGGAGGGGAATTAAAGGAGCCACTGTCCCTTTTTCCTGCCAGTCCAGACAAAGCGCCCCCACCATGAGGGTGCATTTGCTTTGTTGTATTTTATTTAGGCTCACTTACATTGCAATATTGTGTGGCTTACAAAAGCTGAAAAAGATAAAATGCCCCAGCTTTATAACCTCTGTTCATAAAGCAAACAACTACCAAGTAATAATTAACTTTGGGGTCATTAAGGCAACATATTAGGTGGCATTTTTTGTCTTGGTAACTTTCAGTGATCCTACCATACACACTTCCTGCAGTTCACTGAAACAGATAAAATAAAAATGTCCTAGCACAAAGCAGAGGTTTATTTTTCAAGGTCATGCATTAAAGAAAGTGGCTCTTTGCGTTTTTATATTAACAGCAAGGCATAAAGTTTCCAAGTGAAATATCTTGGTCAGGGGAAGGCAAACAGTACAAATACCGGCAGTCATGCTTCTGTCTTGGCACTGGGACAGGGTTGACCCTTTACAAACTGTTAGTTGAAGCTCTATTTGATGTCTTAATCCAAGAGTAGTCAATCGGCAGATTGCGTGCCAAATCCAGACTGCCAGATGCTTTTGAATGGACCGCAAAATATTTTTATTTACTTATTATTATCATTATTGTTATTATTCTTGTGTTATTTTCTCTGGAGTCTGGACCTTGATTATACCTTGACCAACAAATCTGGACCTTAACAAAAAATAATTGATTACCCTGTCTTAATCATTGACAATCAAGAATGTTTAAGCTCTGGGCACTGCTTTGAACAAACTGTCGAATGCTCCATTCAACAGACATATTTCCTGACTTTTCTCTTTATTTCATATTTTCTTTCTTCCTTCTCCTACTGACCATTGATTGCTACAGCCCTAAACCTGATTTTGGCTCTTGCTGAGGAGAATAATAAAAAACTTTCCTCTGGCGGTCTTAAAGGCAAATTTGCCATTTATTCCCCACGAAACCAAGAAATCCTGGTTTATTACCCAGATTCTGACACCCTTATTCATGTTGAGTAGCACCTTTTTCCATGAGTGTTCCTACAAACTTCAATGGGAGTACAACAATTAGAAGAACAGTTATAATTTGACAGTTCTAAAAATACTCAGTACAGTGCACATTGCATTTAATGAGTAGCGTGCTGCATTGTTTGTTTATAGCATTTTCTATGGCACTTGTCACTGCAGTATATGAGCAACACACACACATCAATGAAGTAGCCTCATAATGTCCCCATGGGGAAGGGAGCTATTACCCCATTTTACAGAAGGGACACAGAGGTCAGAGAGATGAACATGATTAGCTAAAGTCACACAGGAAGACTGTGGCATAGCCAAGACCTCTTGAGTCCTAGTCTAGTCTTCAGCCACAAGACCATTCTTTCTCCTTCACAGGCTTAAAAATAAAGAAAATCTATGCTCCCGTTTGAAAATGTCATCCATACATATCTGCATTTAGGCTTCACTTATAGCACAATGTACATTGTGTATCTTATGTTTTTTTTATGAGAATACAGTGTCGTAATGCCACTGGAAAAGAACATACATCATTTTATTTTCTTGTCTTCATTCTGCTCATCCATTTCTTGTTAATTACAGCATCTCTTACCACCTTAAAAGAATCATTTAGACACCACTATTTAAAGAAGGGACCTGTATATTCATACTTCCATCTTACTCTGTAGTTTTATGCTTTGCACAACATAATCAGACACTTGGATTTATAATTTTGGGTGTCTAAATTGCATTTCATTCTGCTGTGTGAACATTTCATACACTGAAATTATCATTTTAGGGTGTTTGTACTGATCTTATTGGCTTTGATTTACCTCACATGCTCTGATGTAGGTCTGATTCTGTAGAGAAGCAAACAAAGAGACATGTTTAACAGAAATATAGTCATTCAATATCCCAATATTCCAAATAAGGTAGTATTAACTAATCAGACATCTCTTACACAGAATACACAGCAAAAGCTTTTCAGTGATATGCTGCTGAAAAAAAAGATAACCCACATTCAGAACTGGAAGGCCAGCATTTGAATTATGCAAAGTCTAACTGAGCTCCAAATTTCTCAAGAAAGAGACTCACTTCCTCTTACACAGAAAGTGATTTCAAACATTTTCCTGGCAACTGTCCCAGAATCTGTGCTAGTTTTTGACCAGATACTATTGGTTAACAGCAGGAAACACGGTGATGATATCTATTGTAAAGATAGGAGAGGTCTAACAGGGTCTGGTGCAGAACGGTGCTGACTGCTGGCAACTCTCACTGATTGAAAACCCAGATGGTGTGTTTAGTTTACACTGAATGTTAGATTCTCTGTCCCCAACACACAGTGGCAGACACATAATGCAGGTTTATATTGTTTAGGTACCCCCATGCCAAGAACTAGTGATTCCCAAGTTAATGTACTCTATTTCAGGGACTTCTGAACTAATAATAGGATGTTACATATTCCAACAGGAAACATATAAACATACTGGGAAAACAAATTATGGATATTACATTTTTATTATAAAAAGATTGGTTTGATATAATACTTTTGGATCATTTATCAGACAAAAAGCAAAGCAGGAGAAATGGAACCATGACTAATACAGTACTTACACATTGCAATGGGCAACTCTTTTGCATTGTTGCATTCCAAAATCGACATCCCTGTGTGCACTGCAAGAAAGATAGTGAATAGCTAGTACTCTAAAGTGTGGCAATCAGACATGCAAAGAGAAAGGATGATTCAGTGGTTAGGGTGCTAGCCTAGAACTTGGGAAACCCAGGTTCAATTCTCTCCTCACAAACTTCTGATGTGACCTTGGACAAGTCACACAGACTTTCTGTGTCTCAGTTCCCCCTGTGTCAAATGGGATAACAGCACTTTCCTACCTCATGAAGATAAATACATTAAAGATTGTGAGCTGCTCAGACACTCTGGTAATAGGCCTAGTTAAATAAAACACCTGAATGTTCCCCCTAAAAATAAATAAACCTAAATGTTTATGGGAGTGATCCACAGAGCCTCTTTTAGTCAGAACCTTGACACAGACATCCTGACTGAGGGTATTGAAATGGCTGGTGTGCAACTCCATCATTTAGGTGTACACAGCAGCTTTACACTCTGCCTTGAGAGAGGGGTGGTGCCAGGCTGCAAAGCTCCAGGAACAAAGCAGAGAATGAATTTTGGCCAAGGGAACCCCAGTTCCTCCCTTGCTCTGGGAAGAGAGTAAATTAAGCCATTCCTGTCGTGAAGCTCTTTCCTGGATCTAGCCAGCAAGCAATGGTGAGGAGAGGACTGGAGCAAGTGGTCCTTCCAAGTCCACTCCCAACTCAGTCACAGAAAGGAGAAGCAGGTTTGCAATAAGCAGCATTGCCAGCCCCAAACATTCAAGAAGACTCTCAAAAAATCATGACTTTGGCTTAACCCCATGAGATTTTAAAAAATAATAAATGTTGGATTCTTGTATTTGCCTTCTGGTTTGGCAATTGGGTCCATTATATTTCATTCTTTTCTCTGCTTCCCATAGAGCTATAAATTTCCTTTTTTTTTTTAAAGCTGAAATTCTCTCATAACCACCTGAATCCAAGAGCTGGTGCTTTATGAAAAACACCAAATATCACAAAGCATAAGAAAATCATGAGAACTGGCAACTCTGGTTTGAGCAAAGACACAGAGGTGAGTAAGGGGGTAGGGCTGCATGGCCAAGTAAACATTGTGACAATCTATCTTTTCGTGATCACATGACCCAACCAGAGGCCATTTACAGAGAGAATGTTTTTCACTAAAGATAGTAGATAACATTGATGGTTGACTCGTCCATGCATCCAGCAAACAAGTGGGAACAGGCCTTCGTGGGGACTGTGACTATCATGATGAACCATGTTAGAGATACGAGATCTCTAAGGAAACCTCTCCTGAAAGCTGCTGCTCCTACCCAAAATCACCCCATCAAAAGTTTGTGTCAACCTTTCGAGATCTCCAATATAAACTCAAACATTTATAGCGCTACAGAAGTCTAACACAGCATCTTAAAAAATAGTATTTTCAGTTTCCTCCCTGTCAAATTCATGAGAAAATAAAAATCGGTGTTATTTTAAATTTACTAGACTACCCAGAACGCAACGGTAACAATTATGCTCTCATGGGAGCACTGATTCTGATGGTGATCCAAATTAACTCAAATATTTCTTCATTCTGAATTTTGCAGACTCTGAACTGGCTCATGCATCTGACGAAGTGGGTTTCTGACCACGAAAGCTTATGCCCAAATAAATGTATTAGTCTTTGAGGTGCCACAGAACTCTCGTTGAACTGAAATAGGTGCCTACACTTCACTATGGCAAATTCACTTTAAAACAAACAAACAAAAAAGAGTGTCTTTTAAAGAATGTGGGCCCAAATCCAGGCCTTCAGTAACTAGGTGTAACTCCTCTACAATCAGCGGAGTTGCACCCACTTTTATCAAGCCTTAATATGATCCACTGTGCTGGCAAAGCTATAATCAGATTATGAGACCTTTGCACCCTAATTATCTATACAGCAATAACATGTCACAATGCAAACCATTACTCACAGTTACATTGACGTCACTAACATTGCAAAGCGCATTAATGGCAAGCTCTCCTTCCTGTAAATGAAAAAAATATATGTTTATAAATGAGTTTAGATTTTCAGTACTTCCTTTACTAAAAAAAATAGCAAAACAGCAGCATTTTCCTTTCTTCCCTCAATTTTTTACCAGCTCATGTGAAACTTTTAAAATTATTGCTGAAATGACAATTGCTTCTTATTTGCTTGAGAGTAACTGAAGAGTATCATTATGGAAGTTGATGGAGTCAATTAAGTTATCTCAAGGAGGAATTTGGCCCTTTGTCTCCTGATTTATAGATTCCAAGGCCAGAAGGGAATACTGTGATCTTCTAGTCTGACTTCCTAAAGGCCACAGAGCTTCCCTCAAAATAATTCCTTTTGAACTACTGCGTATCTTTTAAAAGAACATCCAATCTTGACTTAAAAATGGCCAGTGATGGAGAATCCACCCATGACACTTGGTAAATTAATTACCCTCACTGTTCACATTTTATGCCTTATTTCCAGTCTGAATTTGTTTAGCTTCAACTTCCAGCCACTAGATCATGCTCTACCACTGTCTGATAGATTGAAGACCCCATTATCAAATTTCTGTTCCCCATATAGTATTTACAGACTGTGATCAAGTCATCCCTTAACCTTCTCTTTGCTAAACTAAATAGATTGAGCTCCTATAAGACACATTTTCCAATCCTTTAATCATTCTTGTGGCTCTTCTTTAAGCCCTCTCTAATTTAATCCGATTTACTGAGTCAATAATAAATGCTTCATAAACAAACCTGGGGCACAAATGGCAAAAGTCCAACTAGAACTGACCTCCAAGATGCATGTTACAGATATTGTTTCTTTAAATGCTTTTCTTTTGGCCTCCTTCTGAAGTGGATATACCTAGCCACATGGCAATTGATGCTCTTCTGGTACTAAAAGTGTCTCAGAACTATGGTTCCTATTCCCAGAACACCTGGTTTGAACTGTGCAAGACCAGGCACCTCTTCAGAAGTGCAAATTATTCTGAGATACATCTAACCAGCTTTGAGTAGCTGAATGTAGGATCATAGGCTTTGAACCTGCAAACACTTATGACATGTGCTGAATTATAAGCAAGGGACTACTCTCATGAGTAAAGTTGAATATGTGCAAACATTTGTAGGATAAGATGCATACAGTATGGCAATGGTTAAGAACTCCAGTCTAATACAAAACAGACACACAGCAGGTGTGCTCATACAGGTACCCTTTGGGGGGAGGGGCAAAATGGAAGCTTTAAACTGTACTGACTTTTCATTTCAGTCCCCATCACAATATTTTTAAGTTGCATATGGAATATGGATGTCATATGTTTGGCTTTTAAAGTTGCTATGAAGTGTGACAGAGCATTTCTCATTCAGAATGTATTTAAAAATTAATTACTTCCTAAGCTCATAGCAGGAAAGATGATTAACACTTTCACTGCTGCCAGGGCTCTTTTATGCATCAGAAACAGGTTTTAAAGACTGGCCACTTTAGTAAGATAATGTACCTGGTACATCCATCTTGTACATTTCATGTCCATAATCAGTATATTCTTCAGTACTGACAAAGCTAATTAGCCAAAAGACACACAAAGTCATTTCTACAGTGCACAGGTACATGGTCTTCTAGACAAGATCAGTCAACATACTACAATCCATATAAAAAAGGAATTTGAAGCATAATTATTGATCAGATTTCAGTAAGAGTTTCGGCTTATCTTTATGCATCAGCAGAAGGAAAACAAATAAATTCCACTTCACTACCCAAAGGAACACTACGAAAACATAAGATTAAAGATATAAAAGCCCACTTTTCTACTTAAAGGGACACCAACAACTTGAAAGCTAGACAGTTTTAGATACCACACCTTCAGTTATGTCCCCTGCCAATTGTTGTGATTTTACCATTACACTTTCCTATTTTTAAAATGTTTTATTCTTTCCTGTTGTTGTGTGAAAGGCCCATACGAAGAGAAGGATATATTGACTGATTAATTTTACAGCAAAAGCTGTAGATTAGACAAAGAGTCTATAAAAAAAGAAACTGAAAAAATAGATCTTTGTTATTTGCTTTTTTCAGTAACAAAGGGAAAATAAAATTCAGATGGAGTATGTTTAACTGGGTTTCCCCTTTAGTATGATATCTATGTCTCCCCTGCAAACTCAATATTAAAAACATCATTTCAGCTCTAGTTTCGCCCACATAGGCTCTTTACGTACAATTTCAAATAAACTGGTTTGCATTAGAAAATTCTAATTGTGGTAGCAACCAGCATATATCTAAGAGTTAAATATAGTTTTTCCAAAACTTACCAGGCCGCCTGTACATAAATTCTGACAATTAATCAAGAAAGTACAATATACTGTAGAGATCCATATGCAGTAAACAGAAAGAAGACTGATTAGTTTAGGATTCCCCAAGTTAATGTTCCTCATAGCTTGAACAACACAATTTCATCTGGCAGTCTGCTACTTTTCTTGTTTCAGCCTTATAGATTCCTTTGATTCTAGATGCCAAATAGAAAATTTCTGCATTTCATTGTTCGAAGTGTTAGTAAAATCCTTGTTTATAATCCATCCAATTCTATGACTTTGGGGCTTCCTGGATTACCTGTGTTGAAATTGCACAACATCTATTTAATAGTTTCCTATTAAACCACTCAGACAAAGGTGCCGACTGACGTAAGGTCGCATGACTCCTTATCACTGAAGTGAAAAGAAAACGAAGTGAAATGATCTTATCCCAGTATTAGGATGAATGAGGAAGATCATGAAAGAGAGACAAGCCCTGTTTATATATTATCTTATGATGAAAGCATTTTTAGTAGCTGTTTTAAAAGATGGCTTCAGGTAACAGCTGTGCAGACTGGTGTGGTGGAGAATAACTTTCTTAAAACACCTTTAACAAAGAGTCCACACTGGCCAGCATAACCATGTCAACTGAACCTGTTTTTAATAACTGTTTCCAAATATGTACATGGGGCCCCATCAAACCCAAAATATCATCTGAGTTGAAATGCTTGGTTGAGCTATATATGAAATGACAATAGATTGTCTGGTGATCCCATTAATTATAACATCAATAATTTTTAAAGTTATCACTTTTTAAAATATTTATATTTGGTAGCATCAGGAAACCCCAACAAATATTTTGCTAAGTACTTTACAAACACATGCAAGGGGGCTCGCCTACATGTAGTTGCACCAGTTTAATTTAAGGTGTGATTTTGAACTGCTGTAAAAGGATGAATGGACACTTATTTCAATTTAAGAGTGGCTTATTTTGGTCTATCTTAAATTTGTTAGGAAGAGATATAAACTAAATTGGAATAAGCCACTCAAACAAATATAGGAGTATCCAGACAGTGGTTTGCACTGATTTAATTAAACCTCTTTCATTAAACTGATGCAAGCCTGCATGTAGACAAGACCAAAGACACAGTACCTTTCCTAAATAGCTTACTTAAAAAAATTCTAAGGAAGATCAACTGACATTCAATTATAGGAAGCTCAACTTTCTAAAATGGCCTCCAGTAATTGTGGGGTGCAGATGCAAACCTGCAGATGCCTTTAATCATCCCTGCAATGCCATTTATGTAGACATCTAATTAATTCGTAGATAATCAAGCACAGTCTGTTAGTTGGGCATCTAAGTGGGTACAATTGCACTTGTAGCTTTGTGCCCATAATATCAGAGAAGGTTGATGAGGCCCAGAGAGAAATCAGGGCCATGGTATTTAATTTAAGAGATAAAGTATCCTGAATATGTCAAGTGATGCCCTTCATGGAACAAAGTTTACTCCTTCCCTTCAGTACCTCCTCACAGCCTGACCGTGGAGCTGTTCTGGAATCCTCTTATGTCAGGTTCAAAGTCCTCAGCATTGGTCAAGCTGGTGCTTGTTACATTCACAGCATACACACCAAGAAATTGGATACAAAGCATAAAATACTCTTTCTGAAAGCTGCAACATAACACTACTTTACGAGTTTTTAGAAGCCAAACACACAAGAACCCCAAAACATAGAGACACTAAGCTGGCTGCTTCCTAAAAGAAAGCAAGCTTCCCCGACCTTACTCTAGGCTGCTCTCTGCAGACTGACTGCAGCTGTTAGGCCCAGATCACATGCTTCCTGGCAGAGCGCCCTAGCCTGCAAGCAGGACCAGAAAAAACCTAGAACATTTAAAGTGTTAACATAATTTTAACACTGTTTTCAATATACCACAGTGCTGAACGACCTTTCGTGAGAGTAAGGGGTTTGGAGTTGGTTGATAGGTGGCCAGCTGCGTCTAATTTCACGAGAAAAAATTTAAGACCACAATCTAGTTATTTTTTGTCTATCTGAGGTGATTCTTACATACTAATGAATTATTATTAGTATTGTGGTAGCACCTAGGAATCCCACTCATGGACCAGTGCCCCCATTGTGCTAGGTGCTGTATAAACACAAAACAATGCATGATGTATACACTGAAATGTGTATATTGAGCAAATTTCACCTCTGGTGTAAATCAAGAGATCAATTTGGCCTATTATATTTTGAGAGAATAAAACTGTACATGATTTCAAGCTGTGACACATATTTGAAGTTTTTGTTTTAAATGTAATTATCTATGCAAGCATCAATAAAGAAATATTGTGTGTGTGTGCATGCATACACACACAAGAAGTGCCTAGCACAATGGGCCCTGATCAGAGACTCTAGACACTATTTCAATACAAATAAATATTAATAATAATATTAAAGGCTTTTATTACACTGCCAACTTGTCTCAGGAAAGAGAAATACTTACTAAAAATCATATTTTGTTTTCCACCAGGTGGCACTGTGACACACCACAAATCAGGCTGGAAAGAAAACATAAATTTAGATACTTTCTTTTGTTTGAGCTATTGTAATGTAATACCTGTGCCAAACAAATAATGATATTGACCTTAGCACAGGGGCCTTTGGATTTATCATCTAAACATCAAGAAGTGCCCACAGATAGGAAATTATTTATGGGTTTTAGAGACTAGAGTTCAAGAGAGGAAACTGTCTCTTGACCAGAGTTCACAAATGGTGAAATACTATGTAATTCGGTTTTTGATCTGTTTGATAAGGCTACCTACTAGCCCAGAACTGTGAATCCCAACCCTACTGAAGTCCATTAACAAAACTTGTCCTTTATAATGCAAGTATAATGAGGGGGTAGAACTAATGACAAAACAGCAACACTTCAACTGTTTGAGAAGAGCAGATTCTATTGGAATTCTCAGTTTGCACCCATCCTTCACACTTTACCTGTTTCATGTATTTACATTACTCACAAACACCACTTAATTTATCCTCATGACAGCCTTGTGAGCTAAGGAAGCACTGTCCCCGTTTTACAGATGTGGGGTTTGAGACACAGAGAGATTGAGACCTGATCCAGCAAAGCATTTAAGCTATGCTTAACTTTGAGCACATGAATAATCTCACTTAAATCAATGGGACTGCTCACAGGTTTAAAATTAAGCATATGCTTGGCTGGAACAGGGCCTAAGTGATTTGACCAAAGTCACACACGAACTCTGCAGAGTTGTAGTAGAACCTGCTACATATACTGTGTTCAGTGCCTTATCCACAAGACCATCCATGCTGCCTTTGGAGTACTCGCTCTTCTCCTGTGCCAAACAACCTCACTTCTTTCATATCTCAATTTAAGACTGAAAAAAAAAATCTCCTTAAAAAGCAGCACCATAGTAAAATTGAACCTGACCCATGCCCGAACTGTCTCTGATTGAGATTGTGATTGTGAATTCCTTGAAGCAAGAACCACATCTTCAGAGCCAGCCTTCCAGGGAGGGGAGGGCTATCCACAACCACAGCCTAGCCAGCCCAATTCGTACACCCTAGAAATGAAAAGGGGAATCTCCATTTTTACAGAAAAGTTCCTAGGCCTTTTTCTTGTGCAGATAGCCTTGAAAATGATGCAAAGAAACACTTGACTTGAAAGCTTATCACTGTCTCCTAAAGATCACAGGTTATTCACATTTACCCTCCAGCAATGCTCTCTCTTTAGCCTGTGAATTTCTCAAGTGAAGAAAGTGAACAAGAACTTTGAAGGCCTTGAAACTTCCTCCCCTGGGTCTGCCTTTTATTTTTCAGTGCTACCTCTAAGCTGCTTGTGTGGCAATGACAACTGACTGGTTCAAGAACACTTTGCACAAATAGGGAGAAGAATATACAAGAGAAACCCCACAGAGTTTGGCTCAGGATTTATATCTATCTCCCCAGATTAGGAAGGGAGTAAGGGAAAACCAGACTGTTAAACTGGATCGAACTGGAAAGACAGTCATGTGTGAGATACTTAGCTAAACCAGTCAGGAGACAGGGATTTGCTTCCACTGATCTGGAATAATGATGACTGGAGAAATGTCTCATTAAATGATGTACAACAATGTACAGACTGGGGAAATTCAGGCTGGGGAGATTAACAATGGTATGAAAACTGAACACTAGTCTGGAATGGAAAACTGAAGGAATGATTAAGAAATAACATAGGTACATAAATATGTCACCAGTATCTCGTTGCAGGAGCAAGACAGAAAGGAAAATATCCATTAGCTAACTGAAAAATTCAAATCTGAAAAACATAGTGTTGTTTATTAAACTGTTTGTCTTTTCAGCTATCCTACTAGATACCACTGGAGACAGAGGAGAGGTTGGTAGAAGCTGTGATCAGTGAAAGCAGGTTTTGTTTTATTTTGTAAATTAAAAAAATACACCCTATAAGTATATTTATTTATGTATTGGTGTGGCTGTAAAGAAGAGAGGTCTCCAAGCTAACTGCAATATTCTTTAACCACTTGTTTAATTATATTATCTGAGCTATTTTTCCTGTTGCTGTTAATTTATAGACTGATTATAATGCAACTAGAAAGACCAGGTCGCTGCCATGAGGAAACTGGATTTTGACCTTACACAAACACAATATGGGACAATAGCTCAAGTACAAGAAGGCTTTGACAAGTTGTCTTTGAGGAGAACTGTACAGGTAAGATTCACAAAGACTTTTAGGAGGGAACAGAAGAAAGAGAAAGTTGGTTGCTGCAGAGGATGTGGATAATTTCTTCAAGCATAGGTAAGTGTGTAAGAAGGTGTAAAGACAAGAGAGGGAGAAAGAGACAGAGGGGAGCAATAACTCACTGTATCTTTACTAGTGAGCAATGAACTTCAAAAGGTTCAAATGTTCAGTTTTGATGAACATCCAAACCTAACTCCTGACGGATATCTTGCCTAAAAAGTTTTCTTACAAGGTTTCCAGTACTTCTTGGTAACAGCTATGTTAACTTCTAACTTCTGCATATGGGTCATTAATGAGAAAAAGTTACCACACACTTTCAATGGCTGCCCGCAGCATGATCCAAACCTGGTTTACTGGTTTACATCAGTGTGATATTGGATAGGTCATTAACGTACCACAACCACTTGAGGAAGATTGCAGCCCAAGTCAGCACTCGGAATAACCTGCTCAGAAAATTGGCCGGTTCAACCCGGGCAATGCGCACTCAGATGCTTAGAACATCAGCCCTTGCCCTCTGCTATTCAAAAACAGAGTACTGTGGTCCTGGTCTGGTGTTGCTTGTCTCACACAAGGCTAGTTGATGTAGAGCTTAACAAAGCTATGTGTATTGTTACCGGGACTTTATAGGCAACTCCATTGCCATGGCTACCAATACTTAGCAACACAGCACCACCCCATATTCAACAGAAGTCCTCTGTCACACTGTTGGCCAAGATTCATGAGAATAGCAACCCACTGTGTACACAGACCTTCTCAATCATCCATCAGTTCACCTGTCTTTTGGAAGCCCTTTATGGTCATTTATGCCATTACAGGACATGATGGTGGAATCTGTTTGGCGCAACGAGTGGTTAGTGATAACAGTCGTTAATCGTTCTCTCGTCAGTGACCCAACCATCTGTCCACCAGGTTTTGATCTACCAAGACACCTGTATCATCTCTGAACTGGTTTCAAATAGGACAGGGCAACTGTGTAGCCACTCTCTTTAAATGGGGTTTTTCTAATGACCTGTGATACAGCTGAGGTCAACTCCAGACTATGTCACATATTACTACCGAGTGCCCTCTGGCTTATTTCAACAGTGGGCTACTGACTCTCCACCTGGCTGATGACGATGCCATTATAGGGCTGGGCACATTGTGCATACGTTGATATATACAGCCATGTTGGAATACCACATAAACTGCTTTTCTCACAGTGGTTCTGCATGCAGAGCTAGATTCAAACTGTTGACAGCATATCAAGCTCCTAGGAGCAAAAAGTCCACTCAGGTGGTGATTGTGGTGGTATGAGACACCGACAACATCCACTTTGATTGAGAGGGCCTGGATTTGGCCATTGCAGTCCCCAAGATGGCTGGTATATGTTGTTAGGGTGCTTGTGAGAAGCATCAATTCACTACCTTTAAGTTAGCCTCCAAGGAGTTTCAAGCACAATTAAAAACTGATCTCCCCCAGCCAAACCACCAGGCAGGGAAGCTGTGAAATCACCATCTGCCCTCTCCTGGGAATTGTTACATCATTTATCACGTGAAAAGTAATGTGGCCTAGTGAACAAGGCACTGGATTGGGACTCCTGAGATACAAGGTTACGCAAATAACAGTTTACATTCATACCTTACCTTATTCCGGAATAATTTCCCCATGTAGATGCTAGTTTTTCCAGAACAAAGGATAAGCCACATACCATTTCCCACCTCTAACAGCTGCCAAATCTAAATCAATCCACCTGAAATTTCTCAAGTGTGATCTTCTGACAGAGGAGAGTTGTGGATTTTTTTTGAGAAATGTTGCAGGTAACCAACAAGAGATCTATTAAATACAACCATTTTAAATTGTGGGGTTTTTCCCTTTTACCAATTGTTTTTTAAGAATGTCTTATCTCAAAAATGGCATCGCCTAGAAGTCTCAGTTTTGGTTTGTTCTGTTGTCACTGATGAGAATTAGTGCCTTTGATTATCTGTAGAATGTTTGGCAGATTTGTTATCTGCTATGTTTTTCTATCAGCCTGCAATAACACTGCAGGGTGTACAACAGACTTTGTAAACATAGGGTCCCTGGCTGGGACTTATGAAGGGTTCATAAATGCTACGGAAAAACCCACCACCCTGTGGATTTCTTAAATTCCAGACCAAGAGCAGCCAGGAAACAAAAGTGTATATAGTACAGCACAATTTACGAATGATATAGGCTGCCTGATCTTGTTGGGTCACCTTAGTCCCAGTCCTGGCAGCTTTTGGAGATCCCTTGGTCTCCATAAGGACAGAAGTGCTAGGGAGCCTTCACAGATTGTACACTCTGCAAGATCAAAGAGAAATGCTGGGGATGGGACTCCTGCAGAGTTTCTAAGTTCTTGAAGAGTCAATAAAAAGACTCCCAATGGCTTCAGTGGGCTTCAGATGAGGCCTCAAGAGTGGGGCTGAAGGCAGAGTTTCTGCCTAGCATAACTTCTAAGAGGCAAATTATTCTAATTATTATTTATTATTTGTATTATTGTAGTATATCAGAGCCTACTCCTGGACCAAGACCCCATTGCTTTAGACACTGTACAAGCATAAAACAAAAAGACATTCCTTGCCCCAACGAAACTACAATATAAATAAGAACGTACAATCTAGAGTGGTGAAGCTTCCCTTAACAGGACTTCTAGGCCTGTTTCATTACTACTGTGTATATATGTATGTATAGAAACTTAACTGTTTTATATGTAGGTCAATGATAGTTTACTGAGCTTTACACACACATTTTGGACAGAAGGTGGCAGACAGGTGAGCTGGCTTATATGTATGTGTGTATCTATACATAGATACACATAGAGAGATAATATATAAATAGTACTACTATAAAGAAATAGTTCTCTTTTTAAAAAGAACTCTGTTTTCTAGAAAATGAATACAGTTCATTTTTAATTTCATCTAAGGATGTAAGGAAATATGGCACTGGAAATTACACTGAAATATTGCAGTGAACATTTTTTTATTTTCTATTTTAAAAAATTAAGAACTTCCCAGAAACAAAGATTATTAAGATAAAATTAAGGTTGTAATTAAATATATTAGAATATTGTAACTACTTAAAAAATTGAAAGTAAAGAGAATCAAAATCCACATTAAAATACAAACATTTTAATTTACAACATTGTAACATTTAAATAAACCCCCTGACTATCAGGAAATTTGGAAATACTCACCTAACGCACTAAAGTGTTTTTAAATGAGATTTTTTTACTCAAGGAAAGGCAGCAGACTGTCCGCAAATTTTATCAGTATTTTTTGTCTACAGTATCTTTGTGATGTTTTTGTTTCTTCTTCTTCTGCTTTAGCCTTGCTGTTACATTATATCAACACAGCTACATATATCTAAACACGGAAAATGGCCATGACTGAAACAAAGGAGGGCATGAAAAGATTAAGGTTGTATACCCTTGGAAGGCCTTGCTGGCATAGCTATGTCAATCAGGGATGTGACTTTTTACTAACATAGCTGTGCTGGCAAAAGATTCCAGTAAAGATGCAGTTATACCAGAAAAACCATGCTCCTGTCAATATGGTTTATGTTGTTCTGTCTAGCTAGAGTAAACTATACGGGCAAAAGGGCAGTTTTGCTGGTATAGCTGTGTCACCCCTAGGAGTACTTTTCCTGTGCAGATATACCAGCAAAGCCTTCTAGTGTAGCCAAAGTTTAAGTAAAATCAACAACTCTAGGTTAAAAATCCACAGTACAGTATGGTAAGGGCCATGGTCCACCAATGCTGATCCCCTGCAATGGGAGGAAGACAAAGCAGATTGCCCACATGAGTTCAAAGGCTGATTTCTAGTTGAGAGGAAGGCAAAAAAACCCAAAAATCATCTAGCTCCCTGTTGGTACATTCAGCAGCAGTCTCGCTGCTATACTGTCTATACTGACTAATCACCATCTTTGCAGCCCCACCAGTGGCAGAAGCAGTGGAGGCTACAGCATGGACAAAACCTGCATATTTTTACCATCGTTTTGTCTAGATCTGTCTCTTGAGATCCCAAGAGGCCCAAGAGACTGAGGCTTGGTCTACACCTAAAAATTAGATTGACCTAACTTACCTGGCTCAGAGTTGTGAAAAATGTAACATGCTGTGCAACATAGTTAGATCAATCTTACCCCTCCTGTAAACGCAGGTAGGTCGACAAAAAAATTCTTCCTCAGTCTCTCAAAAAGGGGGATTACCTACATCAACAGAAGAACCCCTTCCATCGATGTAGGAAGCTTCTACACCATAGTTTCTCAACCTGTGGTACGCGTACCTCTGGGGGTACGTGAGACACAGGCAGAGGGTACCCGTGGAAAAACAGAGTGAAGGGGAGGCAGGCGGAAGCTGCTGACTTTTGGGGAAGGCGTGCGGCAGCCCCCCACTTCCCACTCAGTCACACCTCTCAGCTGGAGGCCAGTGACAGCCGCCACAGTCCCGAGAAGCCAGGCTGCAGCCACCCGCTTCCCGCCTGGTCCCAGCTGAGAGACAGGCAGCAGCCGCCGGCTTTTGAGAAGGCACACGGCAGTCGCCCACTTCCTGCCTGGTCACAATTCCCAGCTGGGAAGCGAGCGGCAGCTGTTAGGGGAAGGCGGGCGGCAGCCCCTCACTTCCCACCCGGTCACAGCTCCTAGCTGGGAGACAAGCGGCAGCTGTTAGCTTCTGGGGGAGGCAGGCAGCAGCATCCCACTTCCCACCGGGTCCCAGCCCGGTGGCAGCCTCCTACATCTTGTGAGCTGGGCTCACAGCTGGGTGCGAGCCACCCGCGCCCTGGCTCCGAGCTGAGGTACAGCCTCCAGCGCCCCAGCTTGAAGATGGGCAGCAGCCGCCTGCCCACATCCCTGGATCCCAGCCAGCGCAGAAGCCTCCTTTGCCCCAGCTCTGATTGGGTGGCAGTCGTCCACTTCCTGGGTTGGCAGCCAGGCAGCAGCCCCCCTCCCTGGCTCAAAGCCTAGTGCCCAGAAAACTTGTCAATTTCACTGCTCTAGCTGAGCAGTGAAATTGACAATTATGACAGCCCCAGATTTTACCTGTCTCTGTCTCTCTCTCACCCCTTCCTCGTCTCAAATCTATGGCAAAAAATGTGGCACGGCACTTTACATTCCTCAGCATTATCATGCCACTCAAAGCCTCCTAGCTTTGGCCAACATCACCTCTAGCCCAGGTACGTACTTGAGTTGTGCACCCCTGGTGTAAAGGTGGTAACCCTACCCACACTAGATCTGACATCTGTCATATCACAGCCTTATATACTGAGCCATTCTTCTAACATATGGCTCACATTAGTCTGTAAATATAAAATCCCGTGGAAAATTGAGTGTTGGGGTACTTATTAAAATGTTCAGAAGTTAGGGGGTACTTGCTACTTAAAAGGTTGAGAAACACTGATCTACACCACAGCTGCAACGCTCTGTATAGACGTGGACTGAGTTTGTTCTGAAAGATGTTGAGTGCTCTCAACTTAGGGTTATCAACTTCATAATATTTAAAAACCGGACACTACAGCAGGAGTGCTGGAACCTTCTCCACCCCGCCTCTTCCCCCAGAGGCCCCACCCCTTCCCCCTAGTCCCCAACCCTTATATTCTCCTCCCCCCCAGGCCTCACTCCTTGCCCACAGTTCCTGTCCCGCCCTTCCCCGGTGCTTCAACCGAGGCCTTGCCCCTCCATTCACTCCTTTTCTCCCCCACTCCCTGGGTCAGGAGGGACTTGTCTTTGGAGCTGGGGCTGGGAGCTGCAGCCACCTGACCAAGGTAGGAGGTGGCCTTGTCTGAGTAGGGGCTTGCACAGGTGATGACCTGGCACCTCCCTCGCCTGCAGTAACTGGACTTTTGGTGTCTAGTCAGTAGATCTGACCAGACATTGTCAGGTCCCCCTTTCAACTGGACTTCCTGGTTGAAAACCTGGCACCTAGATACCCTGTCTCAATTCCCACTGAAATCAGGAAGCTGAGAAGTTCACAGGCAATTGAGAGTGCCCAGTAGGTCACAGGACTCGCAACTTTGCAATCAGCAATTGATCCATAACAGGGCCAGAGTTGGAGCTTAGTGAAATAGAGAGGCCCAAGATGCCTAATTTTTATGGGCAGTTCCTATCCAGATGCCCCTTCCCATTTACCAGCTGGGACAGCTTCAGGGAGGAGGTCTGTTGAGACAGCAGCAATCACAGCCAGGAGCCACCACTAACATAGCTCTGGACCAGTCACCCATCCACCCTCACTAGCTGGGACACTGCTTGGGGCTATGCCTTTGGCGTAGTCTAGACTAGGATTTAAGGCATGATATTAGCACATGAAAGCTAACACATTTTAAAAGTTTAGTGTAGACAAGGCAAACAGCTTTTAACACATGCTAAATCAGTCGAATTAAAGCCCAGGAGGGAGACTTAGCTAACTAACATCACATCTTTAACTCCTACTCTACATGAGGTCTTTGAGGGCATCTCCTGCACCACTGGGGCAGTGAGAGTGCCTTGCACCAACCACACACCAATACAAATATTAAGTGAAAAGCAGAGAGCTGCTGCAGGTGGAAGCTTTCATTTGAGAGAGGACTTTTACAAAGGGACACTGTGAACATAAAATTTATGTCCAAATGTTAAAGTGTTCCTGATACCAGTAACTTCTTAGATTATTAAAAGCAAATGTTTAAAATCTTTTGGGACTTTTCATCTTTCATGTTGTTTGTTTACTTTGTGCATTCCACTCTCCTTTGACAACAAATCTAGTATAGACTCATTCGTTTTTATTTCATGCACAGACAAGTGCTCTTTTGGTTGCCATCACTGTACTGTATGGAAATATTCAATTCAACCCCTACATCCTTGTTTTTCCTGATTTTTTTAAAAAACAAAACACCATCTTTGTGATAGTTCTACTCAAATAACTAAATAGTTTTTCTCAAAAAAAAAAAAAAAAACTAATAAATTTTGGTCCTAAACTTAATTGACGGTCAGCCTTTAAACTATCTTTACATTTGTAATTGGCAGCTGTGATGTTCATGAATTACAAGGATTTGACCTTGTAATTCATGAGTGTAACTTCCCTATGCTATGTGGAAAAGTTGCATAACAAGCTTTTTCCGCACACACCAGGATTATTAGAGATTTATGACCCATGCTTCCACTATACATAACTGGCTTACTCTCTGCAACACTTGTCAGGAATGTGGATTTTAAAAAGCAGGCAAAGGGAGTAGAAAAAAAATTGTCTCACACAACACTAATTCCCAAATTAACAAGCATAATTCCCATCCTTCTTCCTTCAAAGAAACAAATAGAAAGGATAGAAAGAGCGTCTCTGCATCTGTTTCTCACCCTTAGAGAATCTCAGACTGATAACTTGGCAGGTGTTGTTAGGTTTTTTTATTGCAATGTGAAAATTAGAACTAGCGAAGGGCCAAATTCAGTCCTGGTATAAACTCATTGACTTCACTGGAACTGTGCCCATTTAGATCAGGGTTGAATTTGGCCTGAAATGTCTAAACCTCTGTTTATTTAGCAAAATATAACTAAATTGTTATATTTACCAAAACAAAACCAAAAAACCAAACTGAATTTTACTTAATTTGGTTATTCCTTTAAACACCGCTTAAGTTACCAACATATGGCTGTGTATTTTACATGGGTAGCTTCTAAATTGTCACTTGACATCCCTATGAAACATGAACAAACATCTGAAAAGGCAATAAACAAAAATCATGAGTATGGCTGCTTGCTTGTCATTGCCAAAAAAAATGCAAATGCCACAAAATTTAATTGTTTTAACCCCCTCAAGTCATAGCACACTTTTTAAAATATGTAAGGTAGGTGTGGGTAGCTTGTTTGTTTTATTTTTGAAATGCACTAAAACGTAATACATTAATTCAAATATGAAAAAATCCATAAAACACATGAAATGAAACACTGGCCAATCTGAAAACACTGGGAGCCTCGCTCTGACTTCAGTCAGACCTGCATTTCATCCATGAAATCCTGATAACCTATAAAAATAATACTAAGGTGTTTTTAAAACAAAAAAGGTGATACAATTTTAAATGCTGTGGTTTTAGTGATGACCTTAAAGCACATCTTCAAACAAAGAAAAGGAACATTCTGCACAAGCATTATTTGTTGACAGGATTGAAGATGACAGCATTGCATTGGCTGCTTTGTTCATGTTTAGCAGATTATCATCAGAACCATGAAGACTAGAAAATTTTTTTTAAACTGAAAGTTAAAAGGACACCACAGCCAACTATCGAGCAGCTCTGAACAACTGCAGAATCAGTGAAAAGTGACAAATGATCAGTTGTAATCATGTTTCATAATTAGATCATAAAAACTGACATTACCGGATATACAACTGTAATTCAAGTGATAAAGGGCATACATCCACCTGCAGTATGGCTCACACTGAAATTAAGAGTTACACCCAGCTTTGTTTACCATCTAGAATTAGTCATGTGCCATAAATTCTGTTCACATGGAATATTTAGGGCTCCTACTCTCTTTTAGTTTAGACCATGTCTACACTGGAGATTTTAGCCATCAATGTAGCTGCATCAGTTCAAATCCATATCATAGATATAATGCACTGGTATAAACAGTGACTTGTACCAGTACAGTTTAAATTGGTTTCAAACAGACTGCCCCTCAGCTACAACTTAAATAGCCCAGTCCCACCTCGACTGCCAAAGCTGATTTTGACGTGGTATTCCACAGGGAGGCAATAACCAGAGTTCTAGGATGACATACTCTCAGTGCCTGTGTTGTTGAGCAGATGGGGTGCTGTATGCGGAACAAGCTCGAGCTTTTTAGAGTCAGCCAAAAAATGGGAAAATTAAGTGCTTTTTTATTTATTTTCCCCAAAAATGAATCACTTTGTCAAAAAATTTTGAAACTCAACATTTCTCAAGGAGTCTAGGCTTTTTTCAGGTTGTGGTTTCACACTTAGATAAACCTATTTACAAATAACCAACACTGCAAGTTACAAATACATGACTCACCATGGCTAAATCTGAACCAGAGAAGGGGGGCTCAAGTCTTGTTGTCCACACATATGGAAAAAGGGCCTTTTTCATAACTGTGGTTATGTGTATGATGAGTCCAGGTGGTCATTCTGGCTTCAACTGTCTTAATGGGTGTAGGCCTTCATAGAGAGTGATTTTAAAAAGAGGGAGAGTTCTTCAAGATCTTCACTCTCCCACCACCATCATCTCAGTCTTCCCATGATTCAACTTCAGCCAGTCATTTTTCATCCAGTTGCTGATCCCAGAAACTCTAGCTTTATAGAATCATGGGCATGTGAAAGGACCTCTTATGGCCATCTAGCTCACCCCTCCGCATCATAGCAGGATTGACTTCATCATCCTTAAATATATGGCCATAACTAAGGCTTTTATTTTACAGGACATCTTTTCTTATTTTTGATACTGCCACCAACACACACCTCTGTTTCAATGTTATATTAAAATGCACAGAGAACCAACTATCGTTCTGAGACATATCCTGTAAATCCAGGGTTACTCTATTGATGGCAACTGATTTGCACCAGTGTAAACTGAAGGCAAAATTTGCCCCACAGATTGTAAAAAGGAGTCTCAATTTGCAAGCTGTCCTTGTGCTAAGTGAAGGGATTAACATACCTCTCGATTTCTAGGTTTGTTAAGCTCTGCATTTGTGACTGGGGCCTTTTCCACTTCATTGTGTATCATGATTTACCCCAAGTCACAAAAAAGCACTAAAAACCTCTGAAGAACAAGAACTCTCCTGTTAACAATGGAAAAGCAAGTACACTCCCAAACAAGCTGAAATTCAAACCTATCTGTGTAAATGAGGCGTCAGGTTCTCTTTCTAAGAACAAAAGTATGAAATGAGACACTTTCAGATGGAAGAGTGCATACACTAACAGGTTGGTGAGACAAGCCTCGGTAAACTCTACTAGATTTGTTTATTTTATTTTCTCTTCTCTCCCACCGACCATTAGAGAACCAAAATACATATATATTTTAAAACTGATCGCTACACTGGGACATACTAGAGATTAATCAGTTGTCTTATAACTGTATTAAAATGTAGAAGGTCTTTCAATTTGAAGTGTCGTAAGGAAATTGCATATATAACTATTCATATGGAAAGTGATGACATGTAAAAGTCGTAAAGTAACACTACCCTCTGCCTAAATTGATTCTCTGTCACCATTGTGCAAAGAGAACAAACAAATTTCCCTAAATGCTTTGACTTGACATTGTCCTGAAGCCAAGTGTTAATGGAGCAATATCTTTATTGCTAATAATAGGAAGTTGGCTTTACTTTATACGTAAGATACATGATTTTTAATTAGGTAAATCATTTAATGCTAAAACAGCCACTAAAGTGAATCTAATTATAGAGGATTCTGAGGCAATAGTGTTTTCATATATAAATTTACAGGTCTGAATAATTTGGAGTTGCACTGTAAGACCTAGAAAATTATTAATACCTGTATCAGGGCCACACAAATAATCCTGAATGCTATGCTGGTATAAGGCCTTATGTTCATATTAAAAGCAGACTACAAGTGGAGCTGGGTGAGTCATTCAGTAGGAAACGAGTTTGAATTATATCCATACACCTGAAAAAAAATCTTGACTTTTTAAGTCCAAATACCATAGGTTCAAATTCAGCAGACTTAAACCCATGGTGGCATAGCACCATAGAAAATCCTTGTGCTCTCACAGCCCTGCAGTGACCTTGCTCTCTCCTTCATAAAATACAAGTATGGGCCCCTGTAATCCACAATTCTGGAGCTACACAATTTGTTACAGAATTCAACTCTTGCTCCAGAATTGTGTCCCAAAATCTCATTTTCTGTTGTTAAAAAGTTGTTTTTAAGCCCCCTGCTTAAGCAGAAAAACTTGAAAACATGAATCATGTATATTCTAATGCACTGGTGCATCCATGAGTTTGTAGATATCCTGAAACATCTGATATCCTGAGTGGCATAGACTGCTCTGTTCATCTTAATGAGCTAACTCTGGAAACTAACAATGACACCCTACAGCATACTGAAAACTGACAAATTGGAGGCAAGCTAAAGCAAACTTCATTTAATACAAAAACAAACAACACAGGAGCTACTGCAATGATTGTATTATTCATTTTCATATTTAAATTGATTTAAAAAATTATATTTAACATTTATCTGAACTAGCTGCAGAACTTCCAGAAATTGCTCCTCAGCATTACAGAATCTGGGAAGCCTGCTGCAGAGTTTAGGTCCAGTTGGACACAGAGAATACAGGGACTTAGATATAAGCAGCTCCAAAGCATGACTTATTGCTAGAATACAAAAAACACAACATAAACTCAACCATTGGCTATACCCCCCAGACACTATTACCTTGCCACCTCCTCCACCCAGCAGAAAAGAGAACACACCCTTTCCCTGTATCCTCTACCCCAGCTTCCTCTTCCTTATATATATTCCGCATAGTCATGTGATAAGCAGGAATCCCTCTACCCTTCCTAGCCTGCTGTTTCACCTTGTCACAACTAATATCAGAGCATAGGCTCCACTGAGAATTGGTGACAACTTCTGTGTTGTAATGTAAACATATCACATGTTTTTGGTTTACCAGTGACAACTAGAAAGCACAGGGATTTCAGGACCCAGTTTATTTTGGCACTGCCTAGATAATGGTGAAGAAATAAAAGACCTCCATTGAACATCAGAGTCTTCTAGCGAAGGACAAAGAGTGACATTTTAATACCTCCTTTGGTGGACTAGATCCTGACTGTATCCTTAGTGATTGAGCAGGTCTTTTCCATCTCTAACCACAAGGATTATAAACAAAGATAATTAAATGTTAAGATCAATCTCACCTTATTTTTAAAAAGTTGTTTTCTAGAACTGAACTGCTATAATACAAATCAGTATAATTTTAATACACATTTGCATGTTGGATTGATTGGTTTTCACGGTCCACTGAGCTGTTCCAGAACACTAATAATAATGTCTTATATAACCTTACTATCTATTCTTCTTCGATGCCTGGCTGTCAGATCAATAGCTATGGTGGGGCCAAAGAAAATCTGTCCACACTGTCTATCTTGTACCGGCTTCACAACTTGTTCATCTATAAACCTTTTTGTTCTATGTCATTCTTCACCATGTCTATCCAACACATCCCTGGTCTTCCTCTGTTTCTAATATCTTGCACTCTGGTATGTATTGCCATGTATGGTATCCTTTCTGGGTCCATTCTTGACACGTGTCTCTGTCATTTTCCTGAATCATCTGTAACAGAGTTATTTCTTCTATAACCCTATTATATTGCTTTCCTATCACTGCAGCTCATTCAAAGGAGAAATGTTCTGCTCTAAACTTTTTGTTTCTGCTTAGTCCATCCCTCTCACATTTTTCATTATGTGCAGTCTAATTTGCAAGTGTTGATGCAATATTGCTATTGGAGCAGTATCATTTTATATGGCCACATACTCCTACCTATCTTTTTTTTTAATCCAATTTTAAGACTTGATTTTCCTCTCCCTCACATCAAGGTTATGTCAACAGAACTCCACCAAATTCTGTGGAGATATTTCTGATGTACAGTGGGAAAACTGGTGAAAACAGAAACAGGTCACTTCATTTACGCAGAAATACACCCTCCAACCCCCTTTTTTTTAAGCAAGTTGTCTGTGAAAGACCAGACTTCAGAGTCTCAAAGCCAACAGGCTCCACAAGTTAGTCCCTTAAGCTTGTTCAGTCAGAAAAGCATCTGGCATTGCACTGATGAAATCTAGTGAGAATTAGTTTGACTATTAAATTGCTTTAGTAATAAATGTTCCACTTTATACTGTTTCCCCACAATATTTTAACCTAGATCGCAAGTGCTCATTCCCAGAGTAACAATAAAAATCCCCAAATAAAAACCTGTTAGATGTATCCTAACAAGGATAATTTATCTTATCAAATACGCAGTGAAAAACACGCTTAGTAAACATGTCATGCATGCAATTATTTTGCATAGTTAAAAAAAAAAGGCAGCAACATTTATAGAAGAATAACCTTATTGAAATAAATGCTTATCAAAGTTGGTTGGTGCACAGGTTAGTTAAGTACAGTTATTTCCAAAATGCTACCTTTAAATTTACCAATATAATAGCAGTCCTTTCATGAAAGTCTTTATTATAAGATATGGTTTATGATAAGATAAGATACGTTTGTGCCCTCCCAATTCTTGGCTTCTCTGGGATGCTGGCATAATTTAGAGAAGACAGTCCTGGGGCCTTTTGTAAATTAACACAGTCTCTTGCAGCTGCTATAGCACTGCCCCGAACTGCCACCAGGTTACATGCTACAGCTCTGGCCCCAGCACACATTTACCAAGTCCGGTGAGCAAGAGGTTCTCAGAATGCGCTGAGGGAATCCTGTTCTCGCACAGCTGGAACTCTTTTTAGGACCCCATTAAGGTAGGTCTACACTGCAGCTGGCAGCGAGCCTTCCTGCCTGGGTAAACAGACTTGCACTAGCTCAGCTCAAGTTAGTGCACTAAAAATAGCAGCGTGGCTGTTGCAGCTCAGGCTCTCAAACCCATGCAGCCCCTGGGTCTGAACTTAGCTGGCTAGTCCAAGTCTCTGCAGGAGGTGCTACTGCCACACTTCTATGGTTAGCATGCTAGAGGGAGCCAAGCTAGTGTGAGTCTGCTCACGTCGGTTGGGTTGCTTGCTCCCAGCAGTGTAGATATATCCTTACACCGCTCTGGCCTTTTTATATGATGTAAAAGAGCTGGATCGGAGGTGAAAACATCAGTCTAGGATTTTACCATGGTCACTAATATGTGTTAAAAATACTCCTTTTTGCCTAATGAAGACAAGGCCTTAGGTTCAGGTTTTAGAAACTAGAAACTCAGGCCAGGTTTGGGAACCTGTTGGTGAATTTAGGTCAATTTATATATTTTCTATAGAAAACCCGGGCTAACTCAGGACTATGTTGGGCAAACCTTACTCACTAATTCACACAATCAGTCCCATTGAAGTAAATGGAATTACTGTTAACTGGGTTGCACAAACTCAGTTTTATCCACTCATTTTATTGCAACTCTTGCAAAATTTGATGTTGTACTTAAAACCCCAGCTCCATGAGACAAGCGATGACATGCCAATCTGAGCTTTCATTTCAAAATGGGTTCAATTCTAGCCCCCACAGTTGCAGAGGAAAGCTTGAAAATGTGACTCATGTGTAAGGCTCATAAAGGCTCACCAACAGAGGGCAAGTAAGAAAAACCACAATGTGCTAAAATATCATATATGACAGGCTGATCTCATGATTTTGGGAGGGCATGACTTGTGATGATGTGGACATGTGGAGTTGGTGATATTGCAAACCAGTCTTTAGTGGTTTTGCACCCTTACTGCACTAAACCAGGCAAAACATGGTTCCATCTGAATTTGTTGTTGTTGTTGAGTTTTTAGGTTCATTAAGACTCACAGACCCAGAGATAAACCCAGAAAGTGTGAACCCATGTGGATCCAAACTGAGGAAAAGTTTGTATAAATCCCCACAGACCAAACCTTCTGCGTCCTGCACTTGCTGTAGCAGAAGTGTCACCACACCTCATGCAGGGCCTGAGTCGGCACCGTTCATTCTGATTTGCGGCTCCTAACAAAACCCCTAACTCCCCCCCCCCCCTTCCTAACCCGGAGGGACACTCTGAAGCCAGGCAGGCTCCTGTCCTGGGGCAGGCCCAGCTGTGCCACCAGCAGAGCCGGACTGTCTCTCAGGTCATCACCAGATGGAGCACGGCCAGATGAGCTGCACTGGCCGGTGGGGTGCAATGAGCCGGGAGGGAAGCTGTGCACAGCCACACGGAGAGAGCCCCCAGTCCACGGCGGCTGCAGCGCTCTCTGCCAGCCCAGGGACAGACGCTTGCGCCCTGCCTCCCCCGCTGGACCATCCCCGCCCGGGAGAGGGAGGAGGGGAGAAAAGAGCCCGCACCTCTGCTGGGGGAGGCGGGGGGCCACCGCCCCCTGTCCAATGGGATCCGCGATTCGCATCCCTTCCTCTTGTTGGCTTTCCCCACCCCTAGCTCCCGGGCAGGGAGGCGGGGGGAGGAGAGATGCGGCGTGCTGCTGCTGCTGCTGCCGAGAGAGAGACACGCACGGGACGGGAGCAGGAGGGAGCAGCAGCCGCCTGCCGCTGCACCCCAGCCCCTCGCGTGGGTGACCCTCCCCGACACACGGACACCGGCTGGGTGGGTTTAAAGGAGCCTCCCGGCCCGTCCCGGCTGCAGAGCAACGCCGGCGGAGAAGGTGCAGCGGAGCGCGGTGGGGAAAGTCGTCCACCCCCCGCCTCCAGCTGCAGGCAGAGCCATGGGCTGCAGCGGGGGGCCGCGGGCTGCCGGCCCCGCGCTCCTGGCGCTGCTGCTGCTCGGACTCTCTGCCCCGCCGCGGCTGCAGGCGGAGAAGCTGGGTGAGTGAGTCCCTCCTTCTCCTTCGCGGGGAGCGGGGCCGGCGAGAGCGCTAGAGGCAGCTCTGGGGGGGCCTGTCCCAGCAGCCGCCCGCACAAGGGCTCCCGGCTCAGTCTCTGGGCCCGGGGAAGTTGGGAACCCGGGTCTGACCCCCCGGCGCTGACTTCCGTCCGTGCCCTGCCCTGCCCAGGTGTTTTATGGTGCGGGTGTCTGAGTTTTCCTTCCGCGCCTTCTCTCTTCCCTTGGTGCCGGTGGCGGCTTCCCCCTTTGCTCCTTCCTTGGCGTGCAATGCTAGCCCACGTGTGCGAGAAGGCAGCGGCAGCAGACGCCGTGCAAGCGTGTCTCGGCGGGACGTAGCGCAGTGGGTCTAAAACTAGAGAAGGGGGCCGAGTCTGCGCCCCACACGCGCAAACTCCCAGAGTGGACCGGTGGCGGGGCCGAGCCTGGGCCTGAGGTGACTGAGCCCTTCTCTGGTTTCCCAGAGCGAAAGGCAGCCTTGAACTCCACGAGGACAAGGCTAAGAAAATGGGGCGACCAAATAATGCTGCCTCTTGGCCGTTTTGCAGGAGGGGATTTCCTCTTTTGAGGCTGATCCTCCTTACTCCATCCATTTGCTTTATCTCTGGCAGCTGGGAAACTTAACCCCGCCGATCCAACCATGAATTATGGTTTCTTAGCTGGTCTCAGGGCTGTATATAGTTTGACCTGGTTAATCCGTGTGTCTGAGTAGCCAGAGGATTAAAGTGGTAACCAATTTTACAGTAACTGTGAACTGATGATGTGTTGCCTTTTCTAAAGCTAAATAAACAAGAAGGAAAAGAGACCACAAGATATGGGTGATATGCAAAGGTTTTTCCTCTTCTCTGTTCTGTCTGGCTCTGATTTTAGGTGATCTCGGATATACATTATAAAGTGCAGGGAGGAACATTCTAAAGGTACA
Source organism: Emydura macquarii macquarii (assembly GCF_026122565.2). Classification (NCBI taxonomy): domain Eukaryota; kingdom Metazoa; phylum Chordata; order Testudines; family Chelidae; genus Emydura; species Emydura macquarii. The sequence continues at coordinate 12,666,216 of NW_027131283.1, forward strand.
TGTGCAGTGACCATCTTCATAAAGAAAACAGTCTCAGTGCTATTAACATTCATGATCGATGCAGTTTATACAGCACTGACTACAGATGGATCCAATTATTTATTAGCTTATTAAACAGAACTGCCTTAACTGGAACAAGTTCTGTAGAAACTCCCTGAGACTGAACAAGTCCCCCTCAGACATTACAACTTCATTTAAACTTTATTACAGCTGGTATACTCACCTGTTTGTCCCAACTTTTAAGTGGCTAACATTTAAATTTCCTGTATAATCAAAAGAGTAGCTATTGTCATATTCAAAACTTGCAAACTTATTGCCATTGAACATCAGGATATGACAGGAATAACCATCCATCTATCCTAGGAAAACTCACTAATGGCCAGCAATTATCCAATTAACATTGAAGTTTGCGGTCAGTATTAAGATGCAACCATATCACCTCATTAAGATGGGGGAAGTATATGCTTCACCCAGTGCTATTAGTTTAGCTACAGACTCAGAAATACACTAGTGCATGGGTTTTACATTGTCAAGGTTAGCATCTAATACAAATTCTAAGAACTTCTTTGCCTTTAGCCTATTCGTGAAAAGACCATTTACAGAAAATTCATATGTTTTCTGAAAACTATTTGATACACATTTGTTAACCTGTTAAGCTTGTTATTGAAGCCGAAGTTTTGTATCAGTCTATTGGCCTTTGATTCTCAAACTTGGTATACCTTTTCTTTTCTATTTAGTATGCTTAACCCCATGATATATATTTCCTTGGAGCTCCCATATCCCATCCCTTTTGCATATTACTCAGTTTTGAGACTAAGAAATGTGTTATGTGTAGGAAACACTTAAATCTGTTTTGTAAAACTGACTGTTTCAGAGGTGTTGATGTCGTTGTGCATGATCTAAGGGAGACAGTCATTTAGCAATAACAATTTGTATTAAAATCTGGGTCCAGCTAGCCAGGTGCAGGGAGTAAGTGGGGACTCTCTCTCTCTCTCTCTCATTTGGAATGTATTACAGAGGCACATATTGTTTAAGGAGGTCGCTGAAACTTGGATCTTTGTTACTGATTGAATAACTGTGGGAGAGGTGGAATGGTTTGGAAACTGGTTTTAATTAAAACATCTTTTTAAGCTTAACTGGACTTGGCCACACTAAAAACAATATACCTCTGACTCTATATGAATAATAAAGAATTTAGAGATTTAACAAAAGGCTCCTTCACTTCATATTCTGTCCCTAGGTTTTAGTTGCCTGTTCTCTGCTGTCAACTCCAAAATCTACTTCTCTCCCTATCTGTTCAGTCTCATATCTTCAACTCTCTGGCATCTCTTCCTGGACTTCCTTCCACCAGCTCAAATTCCCGATCAAGAGAGGCAAATCTTAACGTCTCATCTTTCTTCTTAATTCTTCTCCACTCCCTCCTTTCACAGCTGTAAGATAGTAATTCTGGGCAACAGGAGGATTTAACTAACTTAGCGTTGTATTTGACTCTCTTTCCACCATGAACATCCGGACTCTGGCCAAGTCCTGTCTGTTAGAACTTAAAAAACAGACTGTTGGATAGAGGTGGTGTGTAGTGGGGGGGAGAGAGGAAACAGGGCTTTACCTCATTATTGATGGGACTTAAGGCATCTATTCTTGTAGAATTAAACTTTGCATTTAAAATAAAATTCCACGCTCTGAGTGCAAAGATCAACTTCTGAATATCAGTCTGTGTGGTGGTGTTTTCCTGAGTTTGGCTTGGTCTCTGCCTAAAATTTAGGTGGGCGTAAAAGTAAAAGTGGCCTTTGGTGTTTGAAAAACCCACACCCCTGAACAGTGTAGCTATGCCAACCTAATAGCCAGTGTGCCGAATGCTTCCATCTACCTAGCTACCATTGCTTGAGGAGGAGGTATTCCTATAGAGACGGGAAAAACCCCTTCCATCGCTGAAGACTGTGTCTACGCTATGGGGTTATGCTGGCATAGCTATGGCACCACAGCTTTGCTGCTTTAGCCCCTTTAGTGTAGGCATGGCCTATGTAGAATGGGCATCAATGGAATTGTAAACTTCTTGAGGCAGGGACAGTCATTACTATGTCATACAGTACCTAGCATAAAGGGACCCAGATCTGGTAAAGGCAGAGGAGAGGGTTGGAGAGCTATAAGTCAGAGGCTTATATAAACAATGGAGTCCAGGAGCAAGGTCTAGAAATGGCATTCTGGCACTAATTCAGGCACTGTCCTCCTTTCCAGCAGCTGAGATAAGGCTGGGTTTTATTGGTAGGGCCATGCTTGTTTTTTGTATCAGTCTCTGGATGATAAGTGTCTGGCAAGGTTGGTTTTTTGTTTTTCCCTTCAGGCCTTGTCATCAGTTTCTTCCTGTTCAGTAGCTCCAAAATCCATCCATCCTTCCTCTCCATCCTCCATGCCATAAGCTCCCTTTTTGTCCTGTGACTAAAGTGGTGCTAATGGGCCACTTCACCTTGAATAGTCCCTTAGAATATATGCTAATTGCTTATGTCAAACTGTATGTTCAATCTTGTATTTAGCTCTGACACCCTCACAGCAGGTCTACACTACAAACGCGCTGCATCATCGCAGCTGCATTGATGCAACCGTGCCACTGTTGTGCTTTGATGAAGATGCTGTAAGATCATGTCTACACTAGAAAGGGAAGTCAGCCCCCATGAGATCAACTTACAGCCACTGCAGTAATTACTGTGGTTGTGCATGTCCACGCTACTCTCCTTGGTGTGTGCGTCCTCATCAGGAGCACTTCCACCAACCTAAGAGAAAAGTTATTTTTTTAAAAATAGTTACTGTTTAATACGGGGGAGCGGTGAAATTTTGTCAACATCACTTTTCACAGCAGACTTAGCACCCCATTGCCACCATTACTTCTGCACTGCTGCTGGCGGCAGGCCGCTGCCTTCAGAGCTGGGCGGTTGGAGAGTGGCAGCTGCTGACTGAGCACCCAGCTCTGAAGGCAGCACCGCTGCCAGCAGCACCACAGAACTGTAGAAGTAAGAGTGGCAATGCACTAGCATGACACCCTTCCTTCTGTGTAATGTTTGACCTTTGGGCTGGGAGAGGTGGCTACGGGGGAGCTAAGGCACAGCGCCGCCCCTGCCTGTGTGTGTGTCTGGTGAATTATAATTTTTTTTTTTGTGGCTGATTTCAGTGTTCTGATTGGTCTGCGACAGGGTGGATTGATTTAAATCAAGGCAATTTAAATCGTCAAGAGAAAATCATTGATTTAAATCAAGTTTCACACTGATAGTTCTTCACATATTTCTTAAACAATGGTGCAAATCTGATCACTAAAACATGTTAATTTACAACTCAATACAGCATTTGACAACATCTAGGAGGGTATACTTTGTGTAATTTTTTAGATAACTTGATTTTTATTAATTTAGGAAATAGTACATAATATTCATTACCAGTGTCAAGCTGAAGATGCAGCAACAGTACATTAGGAATGGTAAGAACTAATTCACACACACACAAACACAATAGCACTTATATTTTATTAAACTAAATCTTAAATGTTACATAAATGTTTCACATTTGCAATTGCAGCAGTCTCCTGAGTTGCCGGCTGATGGCTGTCCATAAATTTTTGTGTTTTAATTTTCAAATTTTATTAACTCTGACAACTCATCACAACACTAAACGTACGCAGTCCTTAAAACTTCTACAACTAGCTCTCATCTTTCCCACTCCCACTGTCATTTTTATTCATAGACTGAAACAGAAATATGAGATTTCCTGCTTTTTCAACTCCCAGTCGATTTCTTAGCTTTGAGTGAATAATACCAAATGATGAAAATATTTTCTCTGTGCCTGCAGAGGAAGCTACTGCTGTGAAAAGCAACTGAAGGAACTCTTGTTTCAAGGTGCCTGGATAATGATTTCCACCAAATCAGGGGAGTGACTTTGTTCAAAACATCATCAGTAAACATGTACTGTTTAAATGGTTCCGCTCCAGCCCTCAAATTTATTATGATTGGCATAACTGAGGAGTGATTTTGAGATGCTCATGCCATGGCAGCATTATCTTCGTCAGAAGTTAGGCATCTACCTTTATATCTGGGGTCGAGAATGTTTGCAAGAAAGTGAGGTGAGTTAGTGCTTGATCCATTTGTTTCTTTATTGCCTGCCGTTTAACTTTCTGGTGAGGTATTTCTTTCTTCAGTGTCTCTTGAAGTGCCTTCCAAATTTCGACAGCATCAGCAATGCAGCAACAATTTCTCTGAAGTTTGTTTAAAACTATGGATAATAGGCTTCAATATACTGAGCATATCCTCTACATTCCTCTTCAATCCAATGTTAGATACTTTGGATGAGATACTTCCATCTATTTTATCACGCTTTTCCTCACAAAGCTTTATGAGAATAGGCCAGTTCTTAATAAATTGTTCAAAACAATCAACCACAGAATTTCATCGAACGTCTTGAGGGAAAATTAGTTTGGATCCTCCTGCTCTCTCCAGTGAAGCTGAAGCAAAATGGTTGTTACGGAAATATTTTGCGACTTCTATAACATTTTATTTTATTCCTGGAGAAGACGTACTTAAGTCTTTGGCTAAAAGTTGCATTAAATGGGCACTGCAGCCATAGGTTATTAAGGAGCATCCTTCCGTTTCTTCTTCTAAGTATCTTCTCCTCTTTGCCACGTTTGCAGCATTGTCTGTGACAAAACTGCAATTTCTCTTACTGCAACTTTCTGTACCGTAGATTTGCAACATCCAACATAGCAAACAGCTTGGGAATTTACTTGTTAAATCACACTTATATTAAAAGGCATAGAGAGAATTGAAGAATGATGCATTGCAAAGTGAATTATTTAAGTTACTAACCAGTTGATCCACATTGTTCTTCAGACATATCCACATCTTCATCCACATCATTTTCTCCCAATAAGCAGTTTTCATTATGATGTTTCATTCTTGCAGCTAGGCCCTGCATCTCGTCCTTGCTCTGCTTACACTTGACACGTTTTCCTTTTTTACCCAGGGAAGGAATTTCTTGCGTCCAGAAGCCATGACAGTTTTTCTGTGGCAAAAGTGTGGGGGAATATAGGAAGCTGTGTGTGTACTGAATAATGTTTTCCCTTTTTCTCTCCAGTCAACTCCACTGTTCCTTTCTACTCTGCCTCCATCCTTTGTCTCTCTGTCTTTAAGACAATGTCTTAAGTAACTCCTCTGCCTTGCTTGGCCCAGTTCGACGACCACATAAGCACAGAACAACAACAATCCTATCCAGCCTGTGTCTTTCTTTCACATGTGACTTTAGTCTGCTGAGAAACAGAAGCTGAAATAGAAACTGAAAGCCCAGAACTTTCAAAAAGCAAGAACTGGTGGTTAGACTGGACAAACTAGAGCCATTAATTCATTTTTATGAGACCCTAAATGTAGGTTTACCATGTTTGTGATGAGATTTAATTGAAACGGTTATTTTTTAAACGAGAGAGAAATTTAGTATTTTTTGATTATTTAAAAAAAAAATGATTTAAATTTTAAAAATCCAATATATATGTATACATTTAAAAAAAAATTATTGATTTTTATCCACCCTGGTCTGCAGTTTAATGCAGCTCTTCAGCTGGTGAACAGTCAAGCCCTCTGATGTTGTCTCACTCCCACTTTTTTAGTCTCAAAATGACAAACCTGAGTGCATGATACTGCAATCCCCATAGTCCAATTTCTTTTCAGTGGTGAGAGTACAAATATATATTTAGTTTAGGAACAACGATTGCTGCATTAAACATTTTCTCTGAAGTAAATATACTATGTTGAGCAGGAAAGATGTCATTTTCTAAAACACCAGATTTAAATTATATATTTTATAGCAGTTGCTATCTTTCATGCATGTACTCATGACCCCACACGTAACAACCTCATGACACTCTGGGGGTTGTGACCCCCAGTTTGAGAACCCTGCTCTAAGCTGTTGGGAGAGAGCTCTCCCATTACCGTAGTTACTCCACCTCCATGAAAGGCAGCAACTATGTTGGCGGGAGAAACTCTCACCAACAGTAGTTGGTACCATAAAGGATATTACCTCACCCACCTTGTCTCAGCAAAAATAATATTCCTCACTGGCTGATATGACTCTGTCGCTCCCTAGTCTCTTCAAAATGTTCTAGAGTTTCTGTCTTTTTCCATGTCTCATTCAGATTCTTCATCTTCAACTTCTTGCTTTAACACTGCTGCCAAGTCTGCTTTGGTCTCCTACGATTCAGCCCTGGCCCCTTTACTGTGCTAACTCTACTCCCCTTCATGCATCCTTTGGCTGCTGCTTCTTCCTTCAGTCCCGCATCTTTTTTTGTGCCATTTTATATCCCTCAAACAGCCCTCCTGCACTCATCCACCTAACAACTTTAGTGACTCCTTCAAATTTTTCTTTAAAATTCCCTTTTTTTCAGCCAGTAATGTGCAGTTGATCTCCACTTGAGCATTCCCCGTTGTCATCCCCATTCCTGACAAGGTAGTGTTGTAAAGCAAAACATAAAAGAACCAAAGAAGCTACTACTCAGCATGGTTACTGATTATTGTTACTGAGGCCTGGTCTACAGTGGAGAGTTTTGTCGATAATAGTCACCTTTTGTCAACAAAACAATCCTGGTGTACACACTGCAATGACCCTTTTGTCCACAAAACTGCCCTGTTTTGTCGACAAAATAAAGCCACCTAGACGAGAGGAGTAGAGCCTTTTTCCGCAAAGTTTTTGCAAAAAAGTGTGTAGACACGGTTGCCCTTAGGTTATAACGCTGAAAATAGCCTCCCTATTATCTCAACATGCCATCTTGAGTGCCGCTCTGGTAAGCAGTTTGAGCTTGACTGCCCTGCAGGCTTCAGCCTCTACCCCTCCCCTTTCAAAGCCTCTGGAAGTTTTCAAGTTAACTCACAGTGGAGCTCAGCAAACACAGTCCTGCCTGCATGCCCTAAACTACAGGGGAGGGGTGTAACTCCTGCTGTGCCATGCAGAGCCAGGAGGGAGGTGGGAGCAGTGTCCTTCTCCCTGCCCCCATGGGTGCACCGGACCTTCTCTCCGAGGGGGTGGGGAAACGGGGGATGCCAGCTATGAGCTTTCTGGATAGCAGCTTCTGCCTTGGGATTGGTTGCTTCCAGCTGCTGCTGTCTGAAGTTAGAGACAAGATACGTGCAGACACACTCACTGTCCCCAACACATGCTGTGTGTGTGTGTGTGTGTGTGTGTGTGTGTGTGTGTCTCTCTCTCTCTCACTCTCTCACACACACGTTCACTCTCTCTCTCCCCCCTGCTTCTGTGGGCTTGTGTTTGTGTTCAGCAGTGTCATCTTGGCTGACAAGGCAGTTTAAAAGCAGCTGTTAAACTAGTAGGATGCCCATGGAACAATGGGATTCAGAAACCTTCATCATGTGATGCTGTGCCTGCCCCATGAGGCATTGCAAACCCTTCCCAAAGGACCCTGCAGTGCAGCTGCACAGTGGGATAGCTACCCACAGTGCTCTGCTTCCTGCGTCGACAAAAGAGCTGATAGTGTGAATGCACTCCACTGACAGAAGGAGACAGTGAAGACATGCAACAGCAATTTAATTACAGCCGTGGCTGTATGCCGGCAAAACTTTTGTCCACTAAACTGTATAGTGTGGACAAGGCCTGAGAGTGTTGTCCCATCACCTTGGACACTTTGTCTAAACCTGAAAAAGTGTAGGGATAAAGTGTGAAATGCCAAAAGCCAAGTAGAGTTGGACCTTGTGAAGGGAATTAAAACCTGTAGTAAAGGGTTCTGTAGCCCAATAAATAAAAAGAAAACAAGGAAAGAAGTGGGATCTCTAAACACTGAGAATGGGATGGAGATTAAAGATAATCTAGGCATAGTCCAGCACCTAAACGAATACTTTGTCTCAGTTTTTAATAGGTTTATGAAGACCTTAGAGGTAATGGCAAGGTGGCTAATGGGAACGAGGATATGGAGGTAGAAAACACTGTACCACATCTGAGGTGGAAGTCCAACTCAAACAGCTTAATGTGACTAAATGGGGAGAGGGAAGGGACAGGATAATCTCCATCCAAGAGTATTAAAGAAACTGGCATATGAATTTGCAAGACCAATAGGAAGGATTTTTAATGACTTTTAATTACACTAATTTCTTCACCACCCAGTTTAATTTGTAATGTTTTTAGGAGAGGGATTTTATTTTACCGATAGCCACCTTTAGTGCAATATACACAATTTAATGAAATCATGTGGCACACTTTTCACATATAGTGTAATTGGAGGAGAATAAAACTATGCATGTTTATCTTCCATACAGAGTCAATTTCTTTTGATCAGTGATAAACTATTGAAAAGATTGTAAAAGGAAATACCTACAAATTATGGTGTTATTTGAGAGCTAGTTGGTGTTGTGAACGCTAGCTTGTAAAGACGAGGTTCAAGAACTAGCTTTGTTACAGTTAATGATCTTATTGGATGTTCTTGCATGACACACAATTTGCCATTCAGAAAACTTTGCATAAATTTCAAACAAGCAAACAAAAATACTTTCCATTGGGGCCCAATCGTGTTCCTAGTGAATTCGAACAACAAAACTAACTTTTCATAATTTCTTTAAATATAGCCAGCATGTAACTTTTCAAGAAGACTTAACTAAAGAGACAAACATCAGATAAGGCAGTTTCGAATCAGAGTAATTTTTAATGTCCTTTAAATTAATTGATTTCAGTCTATGCAGAAGTGGTGCTCTTCTTTGCCTTCAGAGTAAATCTGGGAATTTTCAGGCCAAATCAATTTTTCCAAGCTAAAGATACAGGGTGTTAAAATAGGACTTTTGTGTTGGAAGTGGCTTGGAAGCTCAACTATGAAAGAGCTATCATATCTCAATAGTGTTTTGTAATATTGCCTTTAATTGGTACTATAACACTGACTGAACTTTGATTCCCATGTATCAGATGCTGCAGAAACCTTGTTTTCATCCAGTTTTTAAATCAGCGTTTACCCTAATCACATTTCTCACCGCTACTATTCCAAGCTAATTAAATAAATAATATTGGATTCAGTCTGCATAATGCTTTGACATCTAGGGTTGAAGTCATACTGATGTAATCTTCCCGATGTTTGTCTGCCTGATGAATAAAATCGTACTTATTTATTTTATTTCAAATTATGAAAACATAGAGGGTAGTTCTGGATGTGTTCCCTCATATTATACCAAGGATCATGTGTGGAAAACAAGTTAGATTTTTCTCAGTGCAGTAGTAAGAATAAACCTAAAACCCATTAAATCATAGGTGAGTTCTTTTACTCATTAAACCAGAATGTTTGTGTGAAGTGTTATGAATCTTATTGTCACTGCTGTGGTAGCACAGGAGTGTGAAAAATATGAATTCCTACAATTTTTTACCTCAATATGGTCCACTATTCACAGAATTGAGAGATGTACAACTTCTGTTTGACGACTTGAAGATATTCTCTTCAGGATATTGATCCTGATTCTTGTCTCACACCAGTTCTACATTGTGTAACTCCCTTGACTTCAACAGTCAGTTATTCTTGGTTTACATCTGTGCAAGCGAGATCACAGTGGTTGATTCTGAAGTCTAAATATAGAGAAAATTACACTCTTCTCCATTAATTTTGGAGACTGAGAATACTGCATTTAAAGTACTGCCTCTGAAGTAAGATGAATATAAATGAAATTTCAGTGTCAGTCATAGTGGGTAAGGAGAGAGGAATAGCTACACCTGAGCAAGATATTGAAGATGATGGAGCTGCTCAGTGAAGTGAGTAGTAGCAATACCTGCATGCGCATGTACGTATATGCACACAGAGACACACACACATACCAGTTAGTCGTAACACAATAAGGCACTGATTCTGTGACCTAACTTTACATAATTGGCATAATGACTGGATATCCTGCTGAGCTGCCTTCATGATATGGAAGTAAAAAACCTACAGCTTCCAAAGGCTTTGGCATTTTAAAGAGGATACGTTTCTATTATTAATACTTGAAAAAATTCCCTTTATAAGTTCTTGCTATTTCACACTCCCTGCCCTGCCCCCTCTGGATGCTCTCCAATTGATCCATTTTTTTTTTCTTGACCCAAAACTGGACACAATACTTCAGCTGAGGCCTCACCAATGCCAAGTAGAACGGGACAACTACCTCCTGAGTCTTTCTTACAACACTCCTGTTAATACACCTCAGAATGGTATTTGCTTTTTTTTGCAACTGCATCACATTGTTGGCTCACATTCAGTTTGTGATCTACCGTGACCCCCAAATCCTTTTTAGCAGTACTACTACCTAGCCAGTTATTCCCCATTGTATAGTTTGTGTATTTGATTTTTTACTTCCTAAGTGTGAAGTACTTCACTTATCATTGAATTTCAACTTCCTGGATTCAGACCAGTTTTCCAATTTAAGGGCCTTTTGAATTCTAATTCTGATCTCAAAAGTGTATGCAGCTCTTCCCAGTGTGGTGTTATTTGCAGATTTTTATATGCATACTGTCCACTCCATTGTCTAGGTTATTAATGAAAATGTGTTGAATAGTACAAGGAGAAGTCCCAGCAGGACCCCATTGGATACATTATCCCAGTTTGACAGCAAACCATTGATAATTACGCTGGGTATGGTATTTCAACCAATTGTGTATCCATCTTGTAGTGATTTCACCTAGACCATGTTTCCCTAGTTTGCTTATGGAAATTATGTGGGACTGTGTCAAAAGCCTTACTAAAATCAAGATATGTCATGCATATTGCCTACTGCCTCCTCCTGTCTGCTAGGCCAGTAACCCTGTCAAAGAAGAAAATTATGTTGATTTGGCATGATTTGTTCTTGACAAATCCATGTTGTCTATTTCTTTATTCTGTTTTTCCTCTAGGTGTTTGTTGATTGTTTAATAATTTGTTCTAGTATCTTTCCAGGTATCAATGTGAGGCTGACAGGTCTATAATTCCATGAGTGCTATTTATTCCCCTTTTTAAAGATGCTACTTTTTAAAGGTACTATCTTTGCCTTTCTCCAGTTCACCTGTCCTCCATGAATTCTCGAAGATAATTGTTAGCAGTTTTGAGATTTGCTTTATCTAATTCTTTGAGTACCTTAGGGTGAATTTCATCATGCCTTGCTGACTTGAATACATCTAACTTATTTGAATATTCTTTGGCCTATTTTCCCTATTCTAGATTGTGTTTCTTCCCCCTTTGTCATTAATATTAATTGTGTTTTAGCCTCTGGTCACAATTACCCTTTTTAGTGAAGATTGAAACAAAATAGGCATTAAACACCTCAGCCTTCTTGGTGTCATCCATTATTTCTCTCTCCTTCCATGCTGCACTTGTCTTCACCATTCTCTTGCTCCTAATGTATTTATAGAACCTCTTCTTACTGCCTTTTATGCCTCTTGTTAGGTGTAACTCATTTTGTGTCTTAACCTTTCTGATTTTGTCTCTGCATGCTTGTACTATTTTTTTGTATTAATCTGTAGCAATTAGTCCATGTTTCAACTATTTGTGGATTCCTTTTTGATTTTTCAGATCATTAAAAAGCTCCTGGTGGAGCCATTTTGGCTTCTTGTTATCTTTCCTTTGCATCGGGGTGGTTTGCTGTTATGCCTTTAGTATTGTCTCTTTGAGAAACTGTCAGCTCTTCTGAATTCCATTAACTGTTAGGTTTTCTTTCCATAGGACCTTACTTAACACTTCTCTGTGTTTGTTAAAGTTTGTTATGTTCCAGGGTTCTGGTTTTTCCCTCTTTACTTCTGCTGGCCATTCTCTTTTCTCCCCATTCCATTATGGGCATCTATCCTACAAAGAGTTTTTTTGCTGCTCAGACTTCTGATCAACTTTCATTTCTCATCTTACCAAGGCCAGGGTGTGTGTGTGGGTGGGTATGCTGATACAGGAATTTTTCCACCACGGTATTTGACTTCAATTTCCAGGCAGGATTGTAGGAGACAAATTTAGATTAGAAAAAAAGTACAAATATTTCAGCGGTCAGGATAATTAACCATTGGAAGAACTTACCTAGGGACACGGTGGATTTTCTGTCACTTGAAGTCTTTAAAGCCAGACAGCATATTTTTCTAAAAGATACATGATAGCTCCACCAGAAGTTAGGAGCTTGATGCAGAAATCACTGAGTGAGGTTTGGTGGCCTGTTATGCAGGAGGTGAGACTGGATTTAAAAATCTGTTACTTAAATTTTCAAAGGTTACCAGTAATTTTGGGTGGCTAAGGTTTTTGGTTCCATTTAAATTGCAGTATGCAGAGAAGCATTTATTACTGTCGAAGGATGACTGTAATTAGCATGAAAAGGACTGACTGCTCCAAGGTATGCTGACCTAGGGAAAGGAGAAACAGGAATTTTGTGTCTGGGATGGCTAATGACAGCTATTGCTCTTAAAATTAATGGAATCATGACATCTTGTGAGTCAGCTGTGAGGCATGTCTTCGGAATATTGCATAGGGGATTGACAAAAGGAATGTGTTCTTTGTTGTCACAACTAACTTTAAATTGCACATAGTCACCTTTTTTCCACAAGGCTGTTGCCTATATGACTAATGTACCAACTAAGACCTTGTCTTAATCATTGTATCTGTCTGATTGATGTCATAACAAGAAGGGAATTCTGGGATTTCATCCCTTTGTGTTGTGGTATCTCAGTTTACATAATTTAATCTGCTCTTCTGAGGTGTTGTCATCTTCCTGCTGTTCTAGCTCATTGCGGTGACTGAAGAATGGAGCAGCATTGTTTATCTCTGAAGTGCCTGTCTTCTGTGGATTTGTCAGTCCCTTAACATGATGTTGTGTCCAGGTCTCCTTTAGTCATTCTATGGCAACCCAAAATTGGGTCTGGTTGGAAAGGCTGCACAATAGTTTCCCCAGCCCAGCTCAAAGTAGTAATTTATATAGCGGAGAACATGTAGATCAGGGCTTGTCTTAAATCAGTATTTCAGTTTTCCATAATGGGAACCCCTGGAATTTACACAGTTGTTCTTGGAAGGACCCAGACATATTTTTGCATAAGTAGAGATGTCTTCATATCTCTTCCCAAACACGCATGCAAAAAGTAAGGTGATCTGTCACAGTTCTATGTTGTGTTTGTAAAAGCAAAGTGCTAATAAAAAACTGCTTTCCCAGCAGGAAAAAATATTATAATAAAATGAAATCCTTCTGTTTGTAGGGATTAAAGAGAGTTCACTTGATCTCAGACAGAAGTTTTCTCTCACCCACAAGCTTTCAACTGCCGTACATATAGGACAAATGCCAGTGCTGAAAGTGGCATCCTAATAATAAATTTAGCTATAGCTATTAGTCCTGGAAACCATGAATAAAAAACCACTTTTCCCTTTTAGTATTTTTCTTTTATAGATGACATTGGCCTAGATGGTGAAGAGCAAAGGTAGACCTGTGAGCATCCTATGGAAGAAGAGCAGGGAAACTTAGAGGTGCCCCTCCAAGTTTCTTGTATATGTTATCCCTTGAAACATGCAGAGGATTCTCAGTGCCGGGGGAATGATTTGCAGGAGCTGTCTGTATGTACACTTTCCCTGGCGGCATGGCTTCTGAGTTGAGCTAAACTGTTTTTTATTTCTTGATTTCCATGCATAAATGAATCTGGTCAGCTGGTGACAATGCCACTGGTGGCATTCTCTCCTTTCTAAGTGAGTAGGGGGATGCCTGCAAATGGAGAATGTCCTTAGCATGTGTATGTTGACGTGATACTTCCTGTCCATATGGTCTTTAAGAGTCATTCCTTCCAAATCTGTTAGGGATGCAAAATCCCATGGGTTATAATGTTAGGACTTCAGATTCGAATCTGAGTTAGCGTAAATAGAATTAATTGTGATGGTTCTTAAAACTGCAAATCTGAAAACCAGGTGTAAAGTTAATCCCCTGTTCTCCACTTTAGAGAAACGTGATTTCCAATCAGTGTGATGATTTAATCCTTAAAAAAATTACTGCTTTCTTTTATGTTTTAGTAGGGGGAAATCTTAGTAAATAAAAGCTTTTATCGCTGTAGTTTTTACCTCTATCCCCTGGCTTCTGCACAGAAGAGAGGATTTTTGGCATGGTGGAAACTCTGCAGATGTTCATGGCAAGCTAACAAAATCAACATTGTTTAGGTCACTGTGGAGGAATTGAGACTTTTGTGTTTATGGGTATAGAGAGAATAATTTTTTTAACTGTTTAACTTTAAAATAATCCATGGAGCGTATCAAGGGAACCTTGGGAATATGGAACACTTCTTTATTTTACTAAATGAGGAGCTTAAAAATGGTAGACAGTGTCTTTCTTAGTTACTTGGTAGCGGTGGTCTAGTTTACCTTGATGGTTTCATATATGGCCCATCAAGAGGTGGTCTAATTGGGAAGTCTACTGAGCTCTGTTTGTGGGATGGAATGGAAGAGAAAGCTAGGCCTGTAACTGATCTCTAAAATGTGAATGTCATGGTGTTACACTGGGTCACGTTTAAATAAACTTCAGAATGGTTTGAAAGACCATTTGAGCTAGATTCGTGGTAAAAATTGTTGATTTATTGTGCTTCTGCTGTGGAACTAATTTAGGATCATTTGCTGCTTTCTCCTTACTGCTCAAAGAGAGCGGTTACAGTAAATGTCTGAGAAAAATACCTTCTAGTTTGTTTGACTTCCTGCTGCTATTTCTTCCTTTGATGTCAGTAAGTAAACAATTTGGTCTGACAAAACAATATACTACAAAGGTCCTTTGTTTCTCCTCCACCACCAAGCTGCTCCCTGTGCTTTGCTTTGGCAGCTAAGTGATTGCTGAGATGTTGGAGCATGTGGGTTACGATGTTTCCTGAGAACCTAATACAGACAAATGTGTGTGGATACAATTAAAAGAAAATACATTACAAGCAGTTTTATTTTTTCTTTCTCAGTTGAGCATGTTGCAAAGAAGCTGGCTTCTTCTTTAACCTCACAGATTCTCTTTTTATTCTAATTTAAATGTTATTAATCACCTACCTGGTGCACTTTCTAATGATACTATACTTGCCTTAATTTTCAGTTTTTAGTTAGGAACTTTTTTTTTTTAATTAAAGTATCAGCTGTGATAACTCTGCTTTTGTCTCTGATCTCCACGAGATGTTGTGAAGGAGGCGTAGTGTGGAGGCTAGAGAGCTGGATTCCTAAAAATTGCCTGTCATTGGGCAGATCATGCATTACAAATTAATATATGCTTTTTCACCTATTGGACTCCCTGGGGCAGATTCTCCCCTGGTGTAAATGGCTTTCCATTGAAGTCAGTGGAGGTAGATGAGTTTGCACCAGTTGAAGATTCAGCACCCGATTGTTTGTTTGAGTTTTCCAAAGCCTGCCTTTTTTTGTAATGACTGATCTCACCCCAACTCCCTAGACAGCAAGCCCTTAACAGGATTCCAGTTTTGTAGTGCCAAATGCTGCAAAGGAGTCTTGTTGTGAGCAAATGTATTGTTCAGAGGTATCTTGGGCTCCATTGTTACTCTTCTTTTTCAATATGTATAGGAGGCCATCAGGAGGTAATGAGAAGGCTGAGGTTATGGTGCATTCTATAAATAGTTTAGATCCTGAAACCCTCTAAGATTGCTCCTTTATTTATGACACCAGAAAAGTCCTATTTCAACAACAGCACGGTTGCACCATTGCTAAGCCACTTGTGAAGACAGAACTTGGGCATTTCTGTCACTTTGTCATGAAAACCTGCTCTGACTTGGTGGTTTGGAATACCTGAACACAGGGTATGTAACTGCTGGTGCAGTTCCACGTCAGAATTGCTTACTGGAGAGAGGGCTGGAAAGACTCTGTCTAGCCTGAAACGCTGACAAACCTTGAACTTGCAGAAAGGAGTGATCTTGGACTATCGGAGGGTGTGTCTCAGGACTCTTATTTTTAAAGATTTGTAACTTTTACTAGTGAAGTTTCTGTGGATAAGAAATGGCTTTCCTAAGCCTGCGTACCTTGCTTTCCTGCCGTATTTTTCATAAAGTGATTAAACTCGAAGCCCGGAGTGTCCTCAGCCTAGGTGGAGCTCTGGGGGAGCATGTGTAAGTGACTGAGAGGCTCAGATGGTCTAGGATGCTGATTTCAGAGTGAAGGGTAGCTGTCGGTGGCACCCATATCTCAAAGAAGGGTTCAGACAAGGAGCTAGAAGCAGTGACTGGACTCGACCCAGACCCAGCTAGCTTGGAAACATGTGAGAGCCGATGACTGAGTCATCACACAACAGGCTGGTCATCTTAGAGTAGTACTGGGCCAGGCTTTAATAGTTGGCATTATGGGAATGCAAGGTTTTGTCAAAGTGATGGCTCATTCTGCATGACGGTTACAGTAATGCCAATCATGAGATTTAAATAAAATGGTTTGTGTGGGGCTACTCCATTTTTCCATCAAAACTTTTTGAAAAACCAATTTTCCTTTGAGAAACAAATTTTAAACATTTTAAATAGACTGCATCTGCTTTCCAAAGAAAATTTAAGATTTTCATTTAAAAAAAAAAAAAAAAGCCCAAATGCTTAAATATTTTGCTCTTTGTGCTATAGATGCTTTTGTCGTGTACTCCACTGAGATGAACAGTGAGCTCATGGGCGGTAGGGAGAACTGCAGAAAAGCCATCGGCACTTATATTTCATCATCTTGAGTATTTGCATGAGCGCGCCAACTAGATTCCAAAGGGAGTCACAAAATAACATTTAATTCCTCACCTCAAAGGAGACTTGGTATTGCTAATTTGGTTGTGAGTAGGTGTCTGAGCATACAGAAAACGGAGTTCAACTTGGGGAAGAGATTTTTGTTATGATCCGAGTGAAAGGACAGCCTAGGCCAGGTCTACACAACAGATTTTTGCTGGGGTCAGTCAGGGGTCTGATCTCTGACACAGCTGTCCTGGCGAAAGCTCCTACTGTAGATGCAGTTGTACCAGTAAAACGGAGCTTTTGCCAGTATAGCTTATTTTGCTCAGAAGGGGCTGGAATGAACTATATAGGTAAAAGCACAGTTTTGCAAGTTTAGCTGCATCCAAACTAGGAGCACTTTACCTGTATAGTATATGGATCTAACTATGCTGGCAAAGCTTTCCAAGTGTAGTCCTGGCCTAGCTCTCTTGGAATGCTCTGCAATTTTAAAAGTGGCAGGAGCAGAGCCTTGAAAACGATTGATCAGTTTCCAGTTGTAGCTTGCTATGGTTGCTTTTAAAATTGACCTATGTAAAATTTGTAAGTGATGATAATGCCGCTGCTCATGTTACCCCAAAAACAGGAATAGAAAATGCAACCTAGAATCACCCCTTTGGGACGGGGTAAAAATTGCGACTTCCTGCACCAATGGGGACAGGTGCCCTAGGAGCCATTCATTTGGAGAGGGCAACTTTAGATTAGGGCCACTAGTGCCCTGTGATGGATTTGGAGCAGCTTTTTATCTTATGACTATTGTATGTTGACCTGGTTATTGGTATGTTTAGTGTATGAATATATTGGTTCAGTTTAATAGGGGGTTGCTGGGAGAAATATAAGCAGGAAAATCTGGCTCAAGATAAAGGTACTTCTCCACAAACTCCTGAGGATTGTTAAGAGACAGTGCCAGGGCAGGAAAAGGCCAGGAACACAAGAGATCAGAAGAATTATAGCTGGAGTTAAAAAGGGATTCTATCACAAGAGAGGGAGGTGGTTGTTCAGGGGAGCCATACTGAGACAAAGGCACCTGCTGGGGTGTCATAGTCAGTGTTTAAGGCCAGAAGAGACCACCAGATAATGTCTGACTTCCTATATATCACAGGCCACCAACACCGCCCAGCACCTAAACTCAACCCAATAACCAACACTGAGACCAAGATGCACCAGACCCCACATATGGCCATCCATTAGACTCTGAACATCAGCAAGTCAGCCATGCACCTGAGAGAGAGAATGCTCAGTACAACCCCAGAACCCTGGCCCACCCCATCCAGTGTCCCACTATGGCCATCTCCGAAGACATTAGGCCTGCCTAGTTTACCGTCAGGGCATAGTAACCCTGACATGTGTAGACTGTTTTTGTTTTGTTTTGTTTTTAAAATCCTTTTTCTCTAAATTCTTTGTTCTTACTGTTACAATAAATAGTAGTTTAAGAAAGCTGTCTGAGCACTATATAAACCACTGGTCATAGGCTCCCAAACGGACATCAGGTGCTGAACTCAGTTAGACCTGTTAGGTAAGAACAGTTGATACACAGGGGACTGTAGCTCAGAGCTCAGAGTTTCACCCAGGATCGGTCAAGACACGAGGCCAGAGATGTGAGGGGTGGATTCAGAAGGACAAAGGGGGCAGAGGTGCAGCTAGCCCAGTAACCAGGATAAGTCCTGCGCACAGAAACTGTCTAGGAGATGTAATGAATTGGTGCAGCCCCATGATGCCCTGGCCTTTGCTTTCTGAGTTCTGTTGGTTCTAGATCAGAAGGTAGAGTTGCCACTACCTTGCATGATTGTGGTAGGTTTTTCTGTCCACCAGGGGATCTGAGTGCATTTTTCACCACAGAGGCCCTTTGGTTTATGCCAGTATAACATGGCAAAATGTTACCAAGTATAGCCAACAACAATTTGATATTGTTGAGAACTTTTATGTTTCCTAAGTTTGTGATTTCCACTCCACAACTTTAGAGTTGTATTTGTGTATTTTTTGCATTTAATTTCCTCAATTTTTGTTTTATTTTATTTTTGATTTTTTTTAAGAAACAAAGAAAAGGGAAAGAGAATCTCAGAGCTTCTCAGCAATCAGAACTTAAAAGCTCCACTGATTTAAACCAAAGGAATTTTCACAGTTTCTGGGTATGGGGTGTGTTGACATTCTTTAGGTGCGGTGGGATGTGTACTGCACACTAAGAAAATTTAAGTACATGATCTTTATAAGTACACAACTTTAACATTAAGTGATTAGGTTTTGCACACACATGAAATTAATTTAAATGGTCAAATTTAATTAAAACCAAATTCTTTCAAATTTTGGTAAAGGCAACACACCTAAGTGAGGACTGATTGCTACCGATCCTCTGATTCTGCCAATGGATCTATGTGGGTGAAGACACATTCAAGTCAATATTTAACTATATATTGGTAACTGTAATGGAAGACACGGGGATACCTACTGACAGTGCATCGCACCTTTACCCATAACACCATGCTTCTGTGTAGACACAAGCATTGTAGTAAGACTTATACATTCATAACATAGTGTGAATGTACTCTTCCAAAATACCTTTTTCGATTGCATTGTATGAATAAGTCCTACATCGGTGCAACTTCTGCGGGTAGACAAATATGTGCTTACCCATAGATGTTGCTACCAAGTGATAGTTATATTTATATTGCTAGGCAGGGATAGTACCACTGAAGGTGGTGAACAAAGCTGCTCAAAAACCTAAATTGTTGTTTATCCTTACCACTTGCCTGTTACATCAAAAGTAGAGAGAGCCACTACAACAAAGGGGTTTTTTAGTGTGTGTTTTTCCAATAGTGTTGTAAAGCACGAAGGATTCTTTCTCCAAGAATCAGGCAGCACAGACAATACTGAAGAGGTTTATTCACGATACTGGGAAGTCTGATAAATCATCTTCAACTTCATGGTGTTAGAGTGGTCAATTATATACACTTTCTTATCGATGATGTAGTACATTTTAAATTCTTTATCCATTCACTTACAAATACAGACATTGTCCCATCCAGAGAGAACAACAGTGATAATGGTCGTTACATACATGCAGATACACTTTAATCACTCTACTTACATCAAGGATCCTAGGGCTACACTCAGGGCGGGGATAGGGTGGAGGAAGAAGGAGGGGGGTCCTTACAGATAGGTGGCAGGTGAGACAGAAATTCTAAAAGCAAATGTGCTGTTCTCATTGGAATTAGAATCACTAAGAGGACATCTGGCTTCCTGAGCCATCAGATGCTTACACTACCCATTGTCCTTGAGGCTCAGGTATGCTTGTTGGCCATTTAAATGAGTTTCGACCTACAACTTGTTAGCTGAAAACAACTTCAAGCCTTATAATGTGAATAGTAGGGATTAGAATCACATTTAATGGAATTTGGTTTTATAGTGGTAGGAGTCTGAATTTTCATTTCCTGTTCATCTCTTTTTCCAAGCAATGTAAGCTAGTAATGATGATAAAGCTTTAAAATAAGTGCTGCTCTCTGTGAAAAGTATGTGCATGGAATGATGGCACTGTAATTATACAGTATCGTGTAAAAGTTTGACAGGTCGGAGCGTGTCTTTGCACATTATGTCACCTTTTTTGTTGCTAACATATCACGCTTCTTCATCAGCACTTCGTTGTTAGTTACTGTTTCACCCAAACAAATCTTAAGTATTTTTCTCTTGATTGTTTAAAACAGAAAGGGTATGACAGTTTGACCGAAGTAGCCCAATGTAAATTTCTGGTAATTACAGTGAACGTGAGAATCTTCAGCCATTCTGAAGTATTATTATTTTTTTTGCTAACATTAATAGTAGTTGTCAATATTTTAGCACTGATACAAATGTTGTACACGATACGAAGGTAAAGACCATCTATGCCCCCAAGAGTTTAAAATCTGAGGACCTGACCCTGCAAGCACTTATGCAGGTGAGTAACTTTAGTTATTCAAGAAGTTCCATTGATTTCACTGGGAAAACCAGAGGCAGGTGTTTGCTTAAGACTTTTTAAAAGATAAACTTCAAATTACAGGTACACTTACTCTCGCTTACACTGTGTATTGCTTCCTTAATAATCTGAGTCTCCTCACCGTACCTATGTTTCTCCTTTCCTTTAACTATTGCTTTCTGTATTCAATTTCTGTCCCGCCTATTCTAACCATGTTTTCTTGAATTTTCATTTGCCCTTTCCAGTTGTCATACCTAATGCTGTAACTGACAGTTGTGCACTTTCAGTGGCTCTAAACCATCCTGTAGTGTCTTTGCTCCACCACCCACTCAGGATGTGTGTGTCTGTGTGTGCATTGTACAAGTGGAGAGAAGAGAAGAGAATCAACTCCACTATAATAGTGGTGGAATAGTGTATGGTTAAATTCTCCCTGTGCTTTCACATATGGTCCAACTTCCTTCTCTCCTAACAATACTGTACATCGTATTTCACTGAAACAAGCAGTGGTAACTGGGAGAAATATATTGATGGCAAAATCATGATTGCCAGATGCTATATTATGTGCTTGTATTCTCAGCAGGGTTTGGCTCTAAAATAGAAAACTAAGATAAATTCACCTGTACATGAATTCCTTCAAACTTGAAACAGTAGTTTCTGCAGATCTTGGTACACAACAACCACATTTCCCCTCACTCCTCTTACTGTTTTAAAAGAAAGATGCTGTGACTCCATCAATTTTTAAATTTACAAGGACATCTCCTATACGATAATAATTAAACTGAGGAGGACAAAATAAAATGCTTTAATTTTGAAAGTGGTGAAGGACTATTGTTACCAGATTTGCCCTTCACCTTGGGGTGTGCTTATTTATTAGGGTTACCTTCCTGGAAGGGGGGTGTGATTCTACTAATGTACTGCTTGTGTTACTTGTGTGTTCATAGGGCTACAAGCCCCCTCCCAATGGAGGTATCCTGCAGGACCTAAGGTTTTCAGGGCTGGGTTCCTCCAGCACCAGATTCAAATAACACCCCCCCCCCCACCTCCCCCCCCCCACACACACACACAGTTCAGCTCAACTTAGTGCGTCTGAGCAGACCGGGCTATCAGCACTCTCAGCTGACCCCTTATGTGTCCCTGAACTCAGCAGGCTGGGTGACACCACACTTTCAGTGGCTACCCTTATATGCCCCCTTGCAACGCACCAGAATAGAGCAGGCTAGATCCAAACAGCACCTTTTTGGCTACTTCCCTTAATTGCCCCTTGGAATCAATCAGGCTGGGTCAAACAGCACTTGAGCTGCACCCTCATTTGCCCTTGGACCCCATAGGCTAGGCAGAGTAGCACTTCCTGGCTGTCCCCTTCATATGCCCCCTTTACACCACAATTGTTCTAGCAGTAACCTCCTTGATGAGCAAACCCCATAGGAGTTTTGGGCACTCCAGGGATCTTTAGCTTAGCTAAAAGAAGTGTTGCTACAGAGCAAGATAGGGAACAACAACACAAAAGAGCACATGCAGTTTAGAGAGACGGAGGGGGAGAAAGAAAGTGGCAACCAGCTTGATTATAACAGTTATTTTATTGCTAGATATATAGAACTTATGATACTAATAGTAAAACCATACAAGGAGAGAAACACAATCAAATGCTTACAAAACTACACAGTTACAGTTGGGGTATTGGAGAAAGCTATCCTAGGTTTGATTACAAAAGTAGAAAGTACTACCTGGACTAAGGGGGGGGGAAGGAGAGAGACCAGTTGTTTTGGGGGAAGAAGGGGGCGGGGGTTGATCTCACCACTCCATGCAGTTCAGGGGTTTCCAGGAAGAGGCTTGTCATCTTAAGGTCTGGAGTGCTTTTTAGTCTGGCAGAGCCCCCAACAGGATCAGTCAGGAAGAGAGGACAGGTTACAGTGGAACTGATGCAGAGTTTGGATCCAAGCATCAGAACAAAAGTTTGATTTCTGATAGGGGTTTTTTGTAGATCCCAGGTTTGTTTATGGATACAAAAGGAGCTGATCATTCTTGGAAGGGCATCTTTCCTTCAGAGAGAGCTCACAATGCAACCAGGATATAGTGTTTTGCATATCAATACCTAGAATGGTCTGATAACTGCGGAGTTGGATGTGTACAGGTGTTAGTTCATTTACATCAAGAGCAGGGATTTCCCAACATGCAGTGCTTCCCTGCTTCAGCAATCCCAGAGTTCAGTGCATTCCCTGCTGTACCAATCCCAGAATTCCGTGCATGTTCCATCTTTGATGTAGATGAAGCTTCTGTTTTCCATTCATGTGCTAACTGAGATGCTTATGAGGCATGGGGAGTTGTCTCACCCTTGATGGGAGGGTTTCAGTTGTGTCTCCTGCCTTTTCATATTGAGAATGTCTTTGATTTCTGGTTCAAGCAGCCTGCAAGAGGGTGGTGGTGGTGGTGGTGGTGGTGGTGGTGGGGGGGGGGGGGTATTCAGGTGAGCAGTTGGGGTTTTGCACCCTGGTTCCCCAAGAACACAGAGCTGCTAGGTAACACTATTGATAACAATGCTGTATATATGTTCTTCCTTTCTCCCTCACCCCTTCCACTCCAAACAGGGGATGGATGTGGGCACATGGTGGTATATCAAGACAGTGGCACTTTGGCATCCAAGAACTATCCTGGGACTTACCCCAACTACACAGTTTGCGAAAAGAAAATTCAAGTGCCTCAGGGAAAACGACTGATCTTAAAAATTGGAGACTTGGATATTGAATCCCAGAAATGTGAATCTAGCTACCTTACCATCCTTAGCTCTTCAACATTACATGGTAAGTAAGAAAAATTGGTAAGATCACTAATTGTTGAAAGATTTTTGGGTTTTAATTGAACAGTGATCAGAGGAAAGGTATAGGAATTGTTACTTTGTTTCCTTATCAGAAAATCTTCCTGCATATTCAAGTATTCTGTTCTCAGCATGTAAAGTTGTTGGTCCCTCGCATACTGTATTATACTAAGAAACATAGAAGTACTGCCATTCTGTACATGCTATAAACTACATGGGCCAAACTACAAAGTGAATTTGCAGCAAGTACTAGCATGTTCACTTACAGCTTTAGCTCCAAATCTGTGAAATGTAACTAGTTATGAACTTTATATTAGAAGCATAAAGGGCTAGGCACTGCAAAGGATACCTGATGAGTCCCTAAGACCTACGTCTCTGCTACACCCTTGTTAGGTATAGCAGCAATTAAAATAAAATAAAATGCTTACCTACTTCACTAGATAGACTGAGATGTAACGCAGAGTTGTAACTGACCGCTCTGCAGTAAGTCTGAGGCCCCCACACCTGTGGCTAGGTGGGACAAATTTTCACTGCATCGTGGCAAAGGAAAGTCTGAAGCTAGGAGAGGCTGTCCAGGGCAGCCAGCAATTGGGAGGGATATTAGGAAGGAAAGACTGGACTAGAGCAGGAACTAACCTTAATTAACTATAGATTTAAACTTTAGTACCCAAACTTGTGTGAAAGCAGAGATGGCAAATGCTGAGCCAGCTTTCACTTAGGTAAAATAACTGGACTGGAAGTTAAGCTGAAAAGTCTCTCTCAATATCTAGTTGTTCTGAATCCTGAATAGATACATTAAAACTGCTTATTCAGAAGAGCTAGGAACCTCTCTGGAGAAAACCCCATGCATCCCACATATCAACTTTGCAAAACTGTAGCTGATGTTGAACCTTTCCCACTTGTTCATGCTGTAGGAGGTAAATTACCTTTCACTTACAAAAGTCACTGCTTTATATTCAGTTGAAGGTGTGTGTAACTCGAATGAACAGCTATTACACACAAGCTCTTGAATTATTAGATAATAAAATTTTACAGAAAACAAGGGTTGTTGGCTGAAGTGATCTCTAGCCTTTCCTCACCTGAATATGCAACATTGGAAATTATCAATGGGTTGGAGTAGAGCAGTGGTTTTCAACTTGTGGTCTGCGGATAATTGGGGGTCCACAGACTATGTCCAAGATTTCCAAAGGGGTCCACACCTCCGTTTTGAAATTTTTTAGGGGTCTGTAAATGGGAAAAGTTGAAAACCACTGGAGTAGAGGGAAGAGGAAGAGTTAGATACATTCTACTTGGAATGTTTGCTGGTTTTCAAGGTGACCCTAGCATGG
The DNA here is from genome assembly GCF_026122565.2 of Emydura macquarii macquarii. Taxonomy (NCBI): domain Eukaryota; kingdom Metazoa; phylum Chordata; order Testudines; family Chelidae; genus Emydura; species Emydura macquarii. The sequence continues at coordinate 12,690,958 of NW_027131283.1, forward strand.
TGCTTGTTTCAGTGAAGTGTGTGATATCTTGATGGTAAAGGATGCTGATTGCCTTTCACTCGTGTGTGATAGACCTATAACTCATATGATGCAATAAGACCAAGTGAGTTATTAGGTTCTTTATCACAAATGGAGATAGATATTTATTGCCCTTCATGGGTGAGTTATGTTTTAAAATAGAAAGTCTTCATGGAGTGTGAAGAGTGATATGTTCATATCCAACACTTGCATATATGCTGATTATGATACTGTGTGAAAACGTTTACTACATGATGGTGGGAAGGATTGATCAGGTTATTGCTGCACTTAAAGTATATGGAAGTACTCAGCAATAAATTGCACAGGGTAGGTCGTCATTGTTTCCTTAATCATTTCCACATAATCCCTAACACTGTTGCAGCCAACCTATTACTGGGACCCCTCCACCCTCCCCTTACATGAGGTGAAAGGGAGCTGATGGGGGGGTTAGGGGTTGGCTCCTGGCTGTTCCAGACATAGAAGCCTCAAATTCCCCTTACTCAAATATTATCCTTTATTACAAAATATTAATGTGATTATTTTCCCCCATTTTATACAAAATACACTTGAAAAAAATCACCTGTAACTTGATTACCAGTAACATACATCCAGCCATTTGATTACTGCATCACTGAATACTTTTTCTTTAGTATAGTCTTGACTTATAATCAAAACATATTAATAAGAAACAGGGAAAATATCTGTACATTTTTTTAGGGGTGGAGAATGAGATTTAAATACTGGATGAATTTCTATCCTCCTCCTCCTCCAAAAAACAAAAGCGACATCTTTTTGGCTGATTTCAGGAAGCTCAATTCTGCAGAGTTTTTTAGTCCCTGGACAGAGTTGAGCATTATGCAATAAATTACCATGTAATAATTTTAACTGTTCCCACATCCTTTTTTCATTCCTGGTTGATGATGTCTGATGCATATATAGTATAATTACATAATTATTGACATAATTGACATTCTCAGTAACCAGCTGCACAGTTAGCAGATTTCACTCATACCTGATTAAGCATGTAGTGAGTTAGTTTCGTAGGCACCATTTTTGGTGTTTACAGTTTGCACTGCTCATTGAAGCCTTAAGCATTAGGATTTTTGAAATAATGCTTATCTTACCACTTGTGCTTTTAAAAGCCATACATAAAGGAATAAAGAGGGTTAGGCCCGTTCTAAACAGAGTTGAACCCGCTTAACTAAAAATACGATTTTCTATCTGTTTGGTTAAAACAATGCAACTCTGTGTGTGGATGCTCTTTAAATCAGTTTAAACCTGGCTTATATCCAATTAGCTTGCATCAGTAAATTTTATGGGTGCAAGCTCAGCTAGTATACAGGTGAACACACAAGTGTTTGCCCCTGGTTAACTAAATTGGTATAAAATCACACCTTTCCTTAAACTGGGGCAACTTCTATAGGTAGACAAACCCTTAGAGTAAGAGCAAAGCCCTCTTTTTCTATATGTTTGAATCAAAACATTTCCATTAACGTTAAGTCATGTGGTTCAAAATATCCTTATTTTTAAATGGTACAAGGTATTGCAGGTAGAGCACCAACTTTCTATATACAGTAATATGCAGATAAAATGTAGGTGATGGTTTGTGCCAATAGGGGTCTTGCTTTAGACCATTAAAATCAATCCCAAAATAAGTCAGTTCTTTGACTTTCTTACTCCATTTTTTTATGGATCAAAACAAAGCAGTCTGTTGGCAAAATATTATAGCAGAAATAGCAGCACTTCTGTAGCTTGGGTTTTCATTCTAAACTCGTATTTAACATTTTGAAACTTTCACATTTCAGGCTGAAATTTTTCCATGCTTGGTTTCTGCCCTAAAATGAAGTTGTTTTTTTAATGGAAACTTGAGCAACAAATGTCTGAGAGGAAATGTATAAATTATGTTGTATTTGAGAAATAGTAATGGGAGAGTGTATCGTACATAGGTGGTAATGCTAATATTATTTATTTGTTTTGTGGTAAAACCAAAGGGCCTAGTCTGTGTACAAAAACAAACCATAAAGGCAGTTGCTGCCCCAAAGAACTTATTGGTTTTGTAATTATTTCTGAAATTCTTCTTAATTGAGTGCCAGGGCCATGAGGGTGAGAATTGCAGTGCTCCCAACTCTTGATTTTATCATGAGGCTCATAATAATTGGTGTTTTTGTTAAAGCCTGGGCTCCTGGAGTCATGTAAATATAAGAATTTCAGTTTACTTTTTTTTGTAATGGAAGTATCTAGCTCTAATGGTTGGGAAGAAAGCTTGAAAATTTGACACTTTAAAGGCTTGGGGGGGGAGGAATAGGACAAATAAAACTAACCCAAATTTAATCATGTTTGGGTTTTTGGCTTTAAAAATCATGAGACTAAAAACAATCTCATCATTTTTCGCAGCGTGCCTTGTTTTTGAGTCATTGGGGTTGGCAATACTGATTTTTCTAAACTCCTAAGTAATTTAGGAGCACAAATGCTCTTGAAAGCCATCTGCCTGATGTGGGCTTCTTATACTTTCCTCTGAGACATCTGGTGCTGCCCACTATGGGAGACAAGATGCTGGACTAGATGGACCTAGGGTCTGATTCAATATGGTAATTCCTGTGTTTCCACAAAAGTTGTTGAGACTTGTGCTCCAAAGTCACTCAGGAAATTTTGAAAAATTCAGCACTGCCAATCCCAGACATTTAAAAATAATTAACTAGGCCCCAAAAATCATAAATCTCTCTTGACTTTCAAGGCTGTTTGTGCTCCATCCTAAATCTCTTGCGTGCTTTAGAAAGTACCACACCTCCCACCCCAAGAGCCCAGGATGGGCGGTTTTTGTTACACTTGTACGTATTTAGATTTAAATCAAGTATCAGCTGTTTCTTAGCCCAGAGTCCAGGTCTCTCCTCTGCATCCCTCCCCATCATATACTTCTACCCCTGGATGATGTTTCCTTCCTTCTAAGTATATAAGATGTCAGCTTCAGGGATTTCACTTTTTCCCATGTATAATAATCAGTGATTCTGTAAGTACTGAAAACACATTTCATATGATTAATTTAAGACTGATATTTTAATGGCTTTATTTTTATAATTGTCAAATGTTTAAAGCAAAGAATCTGACAGTCTTTGATATGCACTAAAAATGCCAAAGTATAAAGACTGAAAGTACAAGATGTGGTCCACATTCTGGTGAGCAAAGCTAGTTTTTCATGATGTACACAATAATAAGAAGCCAAGCCACAAAGGGGAGCGTATTAAATTATTTCTTTTAATCAACAGAGCAGAACATTTGGCTACTACCGAAATTGGAAGAGCAGGTATATAGTGTAGAGAATCAGTAACAAATCAGAATCCGAAACAAAATATTTTACAAAATACATCTAAGGTTTCCAGGTAAATTTCCCCTTAGTACAACTGCAATTCCCCAATGGCAAAAATGATAACTTCCCCCATATATCTATGTCCGTCATACATTGCCCTTAAAAGTAAACCATTATTCAGACTCCATAATTATCTTTTTGTTGGTACTAATGTAATAAAGCTGGGAATACACCCAGTTCATTTTTTAACTATTGATGTTCAATAGCCTAAAGGAAATTACTGTTCTATATAAATGAGTGGGTTTGAGGATTTATATTACCTGATTGATTTTCCCCTTTAGACAGTGTGTGTGACTGTATGAGTTAAACGACAAAAACCTAAATACAAGTAATACTGAAATGTGTGGTATGCCACAGATTTTATAGCTAAACATAGAACATTTTGGTTTTAGTCATTCTTTCCTTGAAAAGTATATACAATTTGAAAATTTGCTTATGGTGAACTACTAACCTCTCTGCCTTTCACCTCCATTACAAAACTGCCATTTTAATACTATTAAGCCTCAGTGCTTTTCCTGAGTTTTCATAAAGCTACATATGAAACCATTATACTTAGATATTTACAATCTTACTTTTAAAATGTCTGAACATTAAAAGACACTGGACAAAATTGTAAAATAAATCCTATTCTTCTGTAACTTGATAGCTCTTGATTCTCGTGCACTAATGAGGTCAATAAATCAGTCTCTGAAATCACTACTGACCAACATTCTAATAATAAACAAAATCTAAATTTGCTTATCCTCAGAATTAATATTCCACTTCTCTCTCATCCCTCCCACTCAGTTGGTACTGGTAGCTCTCTACCTGTAAGCTGTGCAGGTATAGGGGACCTAAAACAATTCTAAAGTACTGTATATACTTCAGGCTCATTGCTCTACAAAGAGGCTAAAAGTCAGTGTTCACCAGATGAAGCCTCCAAACCAAATATTGCGCTTGCAACTAATAGTTTGGGCTCACAGTATGTGTAACGGTACTTATTAATCATCAGTTGACAAAGCTGGCAGTTTCACTAAAACTGTTCACCTTTTTCTGCCATTAATTTAAATGTTAACAAGGCCATGCACATGCTACCCACCAGAGAAGCAAGACATATCCTCTTTTCAAAGGCACAGCTTTAAAGCAGAAGACCTATTTAATCACAGAGCGAGACAGACTAAAACATCAAGGAATTAAGAATAAGGCCCCGCTCTTGCAGTGAGCACTCTGGGAGCAGACCCTTCACTAGTGGGGCTTTCTCTGGGTGTTGCCCGCATGAAGCTTACTGCAGGATCGGAATCTAGTAAAAGAAAAATGAGCTTTTAAATAATAGCTACTGATGTTTCTAGTAGTTAGTGGCTGATGTAAAAACAAGATTAACAGTGTGGCTCCCTGGTCTAGGGAAGACTATAATTGCCATGCTGACTTGTTTGCCCAGATTAAATGGATTCTTACAATACATTACTTTTTTTTTTTTTAAGATTGATAGAAAATAACTTTAGCCATACTTCAATTATTTTGTCTGTCAAATTTCCACATACCTTCCACTCTTGCCACCCAGCTCAATCTTCCAGCTCTCCCTACTTCTCCTCCCCTCCCCACCAGATTGCTTGGGGGTATTTTTATTTTGTGAAATGACTTTCAATCCTTGTTGAGAAACGAGGGGTGATTTGAAGGATAAATACTTCTCCCATTAAAGTCAATAGGAGTCGGATTTGGTCCTTCATGGGTGGCTGTCAAACCTGCTGAGTGACTAGCAGTGATTTGGATAGTTAATCCAGGTAACTTGTTCTTGCATATTTTGTAGCCTGTCACCAATGCAAAACTGACTGCAGAAAACAGATTGAAAATGCTTTCTCCTCCCCACTCTCTGCTACTAAATATTACACCAATTTTATAAGTAAGCATTTATTGATATATGAGAACCTGTGATGACTAGTCCCTGTATTTATTAGAACTGGGTTTCCTTGAGCCTATTTCATACTTGTCATTACATCTCAAGAGGACTCATCCAACTAGTTTTTAAATCATTATTATTATTTATTGTTTTAAATGTCTTGCGTAACTACAGGTGTGATTGAGTACTTTTTCCCTTCACAGGAAACTCATGAGTGTAGTATTGTTTCTGGTATTTCAGGTGATCTAGTAAATTGTCTGGGCAAGCTTTCATTGTACATCAAATTGAGCAGTTTCTAAATAGGCTTGTTCCAAAGAAAAGCATACTGGCTGCAGTATCTCTCCAAAGTTTCAACCTTAGAAAGATTATTATGAACTAAAAGACTTCTGCCTTTATTTTATTAAATTACCCGCTAACTTTTTTACATCACAACAGACTTACATTTTTCACTATGCATTATTGCTTTTTGCTTGAATAACGCAGTGTGAAGAATTGCAATCTGTCACACCTCCATTTCTTTGTTCAGCTTTGACCAAAGGAGAAGTACAAGAGATATTAATTGTAGAGTATGTTCTTACTCCATCATATTTTCAGCATATGAAATCAGGGCAAAGAACTTTTTTTAATATAGTTACTTTTCATTATGACTCTCTTTTTTTCCCATGGGCTTATGACATCTATTTTTTTTTTTTTTTTAAAACCTCTCCTCCAGGTTTTAAATACAGAATTGTTCTTTCATTGTTTTAATCAATAACCTTTTGGAAGCATACTCTGGAATTAAACTTATCTTTTTGTGTGTGTCATAAAGTGTTGATAGCACTTATTCTGAAGCTTATAGGCATCCCATACTGCTTAATGCTTCTTAAAAATGAGAGATGACAAAGTAATAACTTTCAATAATCATTCTGAGAAAATCCTATATCTAAGCTCCGGCTTTCCTCGGGCAGAGTGGGGACTTGAATCTGGAGCCCCCCAACATTCAAGATGAGTGCCTGGACTGCTAGGCTATTTGCTGTTGGATGCTCATAGTTAATAACATCAAATTAAATACTAATGAATCTCTGGAAAGCTTGAGGACATGGAACATAGCAGTACTATGAGACTGGATAAATTCTTCAGAGAAACTACATTCTGATCATTCTGAAGAGATTAAACAGCATGCAGAAGGTATTAAAGTTTTGCATTACCCATAACTGTACTGGAGGCATTTTTCAAATTTCTGTCTTAGAAAGATAAACCTAAGTACAAAATTGACAGATTTTGAAAAATTACTCATCACACTTATGAAACGCATAATAGACATAGGTCTATTTTCTGCCTTATATAAAATCATTTTAAGTTGTTACTTTGAGAGGAAAAAGCACATTAATGAAAAGATGGGACGCAGTCTTGAATATGGAAAGTAAGGACAAGGATTATGAAAGTATCTAGAGCAGCAGCCCATATACATCAATATGCATGCTCCATTAAAAAAAATAGTTAAAATCCTTTGCTAGTGGTACTTAATTCCTCTTAATGCCGAATGCATCAGTAGTACAGGGATGGGCCAAGTGCTGGACAAAGTGTAATGAAATGGGCAGAATTCTTCATATGTACGGTGGACCTGTCCCTAAAACTAGGCTATTTGGAAAGTGGTTGGGAACTGTGAGAGTTGACTGGTTGTTGGCTCTGAAATGATATGTTCCTGGGGCTTGTTTTGTTTTGTGTGTTAGTTTTCCCCAAAATACTGCAGTGTATAAGAGCCACAAAGAAGTGATTATCCATATGTTAGCTGCAGCAACCATTTCAGTTGTAAAGTGGTGAAAGAGACATGAATCTCCTGAATCAATTGACTGGTTCCAAAAAGAATGGGAAATCTAGTCTTTGGAAACTGACCCAAATCAGAGTTCTACAAGGAAGAAAGAAAAAAGATTCTTACCTAGTGTCACTTGCTAGGGGGAAAAAAATCATCCCCTACCCCAAAATAAGAGAACTTTCTATTGAATACCATGGATGGGAGAAAGTGTTAAACTGCTAGTTTCACAAATTTCTGAAGGATGATTTATGTATTAGAACTTGTATGTACACCACACCTATTGTAAAGTTAGTTATAAGAATGTTTTTGTATTGGATATGCTTATAAATTAATAAAAAGAATAAAAATAGCTATATTTGTCTTCAGATGTTGTGCCAACTTTTTCTGCTGATTTCTCTTCACTCCCCTCTCCCTCTCCCCAAAAAAGAAATGATTAGTTTTATAATGCTAATTTTGCCTGGGTTTTGAATTAATTAATTTCTTGATTGATTGGAAAGAGAGACGAAAGAGTGTATCTGGAATACATGTAGACCTATTACTTTGAAGGGCCCACGCCTGCCCCCAACCAGCCAGTATTTGGTTAAGTCAGTAGCCTAAATTATAGTTGAACAATGGATAGGCCACTTGTTTAGAAGGGAGACATCTGAAAGGTATTTGCAGGAAAATATGCAGAAGAAGGTCTTAGAGGAAGGAAAGATCTAATGCCTTCCCAGAGAATTATTAGCTATTCTATTTTAAAAGTATAAAGCCACATTTTCCTTTCCTCTTCTTCCCCTCCGCCCCAAAAAATCTAAGGTAGCATTTTCCTTCTAAGATGATGCAAGAGACCTTATCAAATAATTAACCTTTGAGAATTTAGGCTGGTTATAACACCATGGCAGATGCTGTCTTTTCTGATAAGCAAATTACTTGGGAAAGGAAACTTAACCCTTTTATAGAAATTCTTGTCTTTTCTCACTAAGCAGTGGGTCATTGTCAGCACACATGTTCTCAAAGGAAATGTTATAATTAGAGCTGGCTAAAACTTGGAATTTCTGGTTTGTTGAGAATTCTGACCCTTGAAAATTTGATTTAGGTTTGAATGATTCAAGGCTGCCTTAGAATAGGGTTGGAAGGGACCTCAGGAGGGCATCTAGTCCAACCCCCACCTCAAAGCAGGACCAACTCCAACTAAATCATCCCAGCCAAGGCTTTGTCAAGCCGGGCCTTAAAAACCTCAGTGGCCTTGGAGCCACTGCCCTGGAAGCCCATGCTCCCCAGCAACCCACCAGGCAGTATTTGGGGACACAAGTGTGTCAAACCCACCATGTTTCCATGAAATACGTTGGGTTTTACAAATTGCATTTTCCACCAATCCCTGGAAAAATTTCCGACCAGCTCTAGTTCTTACTGTTACTTCCTTTAATTTTATTGCTGTGCATTCCTGATTTTGCCTTTTATGTTATAAGCTTAGAGCCAGGCTTAGTCTTTCTTAGGGGGCTTAAACCATTTTTTCCCCCTCTCTGTCCTGCATATAACTGACTTCTGATCATGCCACCGTGCACAGCGCTGGCCTGAGAATGTTGTGGAGTGCCACTGACAGTCATATGTGGGGTGCTGCAAATAATCATTTCCTTTTATATCTGTATAAAAATAGATGCATGGGATCTTTGGGGTACTGCAGACAAAGAGTAGCCCACTGAATTTGTTCTGTGACTGATTTCTTGGATCACAAAGGTCATGGCCACCACCACTGCAGGTACATAGGGTTGAATAATCCTGATCTTTAGGAAAAATCAGTGACAAACTCTCACTGATTGTTTAATGTTCTCAAGGCCATTGTTACAAATGAACAGCACCAGAAATACAATTTATTAACAAAACAGAAGGCTGAGATTAGCTTTGCATCTTTCACATATCCCAAATCAAGGTTCCAAAGTCGTAGTTTATAGACTTTTTTTTTCTTTCTACCAGTTTCCCTTTCCCTGAACTCTGATACAGTTCTCTCAGCTACACAACCGAAAGGGATCAACCTTCGTTTCCTTGCTTCACTCAGTGGTGACTCCCTTCTGGGTGTTTAAGGGAGAAGGTTTGGTGTTCTTTAAAGGAAATTCTGTCCAGTCCTCCTCTACCACGTGCTAATGATGACAATGCTGTCTTCAAGGGTGGGGTCTTGGTGGGGAGATGGGAGCGGGTTATAATCATGTTTGAGAGACTCCTTAAGGCTTTGGCAAGAACACACAGGAGTTCCCCCAGGCAGAGAAATGCTGACTTGCAATGTATATAATCTCTATAGGGCAAATGTTTTTTTTTAATAGAAGTCTCTTTGTGAATTTGACATCATCTTACTAAAGAGTAAGTATTACACATTCTCACAAATGAAAACTAATGGGTATAAACTAACTCCTAGTTTAGGGGGGCATCTGTGGTTGAACGGAGGTCAGAGATTGGGTTGCTTCCTGGTGGGGTTTCAGTCAGAAGGAGCAGAGGGCTATGTCCTAGACAAAAGAAATATTCTCTATGGGAAAGGAGGAGGGTCCTGCAGAAAATAGCATAGCTGCCAATAATTCCGGGTTAGCCTCTGTCACAGGAAAATACTGTGCCAGCCAGTATCCTCGGATATTGCAGCTGGCAGCAGCAAAACTCGTATCTACTTCAATGGAAGCATGACCCCTTTTTATTTAAAGACGGTAAAATAAACTTGAATTGTCTACTTAAAAATCCCTTCAAAGCTTCCTTGTTTCAGGATGTTTTTAAGCCTGAGAGAGAAAAAGATTCAGTGATTGGTATAAAAATAAATGGTTTCTGAATATTTGATACTATTAAGTGGTGCTGGCATGTTTCACTGTACTACTCACGCTACATATTTTCTTTTAAAAATGTGCATGCTTTTTGTGATCTCATCCTTTTTAGGTTGCAGTCATAGCTAAAGTTGCCTGACCTGTGTGTATCTTGATGGATTATCTTGCAGACTCTGCATAGATGCGTTGGATTGCCTTTAAATATTCCACTCTTTCCTACTCGGGTTACTGCTGTTTAAAAATATTATACTTCAAAGGCCAAAGAGTGCTAATCATCCACTTGAGGCTAAAATGATGAGAAATGTAAATGCCAACGTTTTCACTGTACTCACATGATTGGATTTTTGCCATTTTGTGTTTATAGTAACTTCGGAATTTATAAACAAAGGACTGAATCCAAAAATCTGAAGCAAACGTTTGTAATCATATTGCAGGAGGATGAGTTTATTGTGAAATTCCTAAGTTATCACAAGACTGCCTATCCCCTCTTTTATTCATATCATCTAAAGCTTTTGAAATATTTTTTTTCTTTCTTTCTGCATTTAGGACCGTACTGTGGCAATATGATGCCAGTCCCCAAAGAAATCATCTTGGATACTAATGAAGCAACTATTCACTTTGAAAGTGGGTCCCATGTATCCGGACGGGGCTTTCTGTTATCCTATGCCAGCAGTGATCATCCAGGTACAGTAGAGTCCAAAAAAGCAAATGTCCTTATGAATTAGAGAAAGAAAACATGAGGATATAGATGAACATGCTGCTAAGTAGGTTCTAATATTCATAAACCCTAGTCTTTAGGTCTCCAGTATCGCCAGGGAACGTATCTACTTTAACCCTAATTTTGATATATATTTATTTTTAAATACAGTGTACCCAAGGGACAGTTATAGAGTAATGCATGCATACAGCGCAGCCATTGAAGTCCTACATGGACTGTTTGCAGGACTGGGCTCACCTAAGCAGAAAATGAGTGTGTTCTCTTTGAAGTCCCATTGAAAGAGGGCTCAGGCTCAGATATTTACCACATGGTGATGGTGTATCAGATTAGTGAAAACTAACACCAACACCTGATGATGTGATGGTCTCACTGTGCAGTTTCCTTTTAATGGTAGCAGAAAATCTGTTTTACGTGTGGGATTGGGGTCAGAGGGGAAGGGAAGTTGTGAGAATATCCTAGCTGTTTCATTCCAGCTAATAAAAATGTAAACTATAAAGATGTACATGTATAAATAATATCCTGATACTTTTTAAAATACAACTTCCTGTTTAACCAGGGTTTTCTCTGCATTTTTTTGCTCTGCAGTCATCAGGAATGACTAGTAGTTTTACTTTTTACAGATCTAATCACATGTTTGGAGAGAGCAAACTATCACGTGAAGAGCGAGTACAGGTAAATATGAGTGTAATGCTGTGCATTGCAGTTGTCTCGCTGTGTCTTGTTTAATCTATTCATTATTGCATCCGGATAAAGTATCTTGTCTGCTGTTTGTAACATACTTAAAACCCTAGCACTTACCACAGGAATGTGTTAGTTCCTTTTCAGTAGAATGCTGTGATTATCTTTGGCTTATGAGCAGCAGCAGAATCATCTCCCCAGGAAAGACTTCATGTTCCTGAAAAAACATGGGGAGGATGCTACTGTGCTCTTAAGTATCTTGATTTGTGGCATAACTGGGCATTGCCACGGTAAACTAAAAATACAACACTTGACCTTTGGAGGTGCTGAGAGTCCTAAACTTCCATTGATGCCACTGGGAGTTGAGGGCACTAAGTACCTTGCAGGATCATACCCAAGTTTAGAAAGACTGAGACAATCAGTTAAAATTTTTTCTAGGTTAGTTCCTTGAGTCAGTGATGCTTGCAATAGGTTTTGAAATCGTAATGGAGCACAAATCAATTGTTGTTGTGCTCATGAACAATACTGAGCATAGATTTCTGATCTGAGTTGCTTGGAAAGTTAGTTCTTCTTCAAGTGCTTGCTCATGTCCATTCCATGCAAAGTGTGTGTACGCCATGTGCACTGTTGCTGGAGATTTTTCTCTTAGTGGCATCCACTGGGTCAGCTCTAGTGCCCTCTGGTGCCATGAGCGTATGCGCTGGTATAAGGAGCGCCGCCAGCCATGCTCCCTCTCAGTTCCTTCTTACCACCCATGACAGTTGCTGGAACAATCCTCTTGCTGCAGCAAGGTTTTTTTCTCAATGATTTGGACTCTTTCATTTGTAGTTTTTATAGTTTAAGGTACATAGTTCTTGTAATTAGTGCTAGTGTGTATAGTAGTGTAGTTAGTTCTTGTCATCGAGGAATGTCTTTGCCCCAGGGTCTGGACATGCCTGGTCCCCGGGCTTCAAGCCATGCACTTCCTGCAGCAAACCGATGCCAATAAATGACCCACACTCCAGCTGCTTAAAGTGTTTGGGGGAAACACACATGAAGAACAAGTGCCAGATCTGCCATGGATTTAGACCCTGCATTAAAAAGGACAGGGACATTTGGCTGAAGGCCATCCTCATGAAGGCCGTTCTCTGAACAGTGGGGGCAAAAAACCTAGCTGGCTTCAAGACGGAGCTTGATAAGTTTATAGAAGGAATGGTATGATGGGATAGCCTAATTTGGCAATTAACTGATCTTGGACTACTAGCAGTAAATATGCCCAATGGCCTGTGAAGGGATGTTTGATGGGGTGGGTTCTGAGTTACTACAGAGAATTCTTTCTGGGTGTCTGGCTGGTGAGTCTTGCCCACGTGCTCAGGGTTTAGCACAATATTTGGGGTTGGGAAGGAATGTTCCCCCAGGGCAGATTGGCAGAGGCCCATGGGGTTTTTCACCTTCCTCTGCAGCATGGGGCATGGCTCACTTGCTGGAGGATTCTCTGTACCTTAAAGTCTTCAAATCATGATTTGAGGACTTCAATAACTCAGTCATAGGTCAGGGGTCTATTCCAGGAGTGGGTGGGTGAAGTTCTGTGGCCTGCGTTGTGCAGGAGGTCAGACTAGATGATTATAATGGTCCCTTCTGACCTTATAGTCTGTGAGTCTAACATCTCTGAGCCGAGCCGCTCTGATTTGGCGACGAGCACTTTGACATCGATGAAGTGCTCCCCCAGCGCCGTGCTCTTCCCGGCACCACTCACCATCTCTGGGGCAGAGGAAGAAGCACCAGAAGCAGCGCACTGAGAGAGGATGCTTGCCGGTCCAGAAGAGGGACAAGTAGGGAGAGGCCAGCACAGTGAGACCTGTGCTGGACCACTCTTCCTCCCTGGAGCCAGCAATGGCTCCGTCAACTACGCTAAGAGCGTTGAGTCTGGTATGAGACCCTCTGCCAAGTCCCAGAAATTGCCACAGTGCCAGCGGGCTGATGAGCCCTTCGACCCCGGAGGCATTCCAAGCAGCAAAGCTCTTCTCGCTCCCGGTCCTGCCAACTCCCAAGGGGACACCTGCCAGCTCAGGCGGCTGGAGGCAAGAAGAAACAGGGAGTGCCAGGCTCCTTCTCGGCACTGGCCCTTCTGGCAACCTCTAGGGACAAGCCTTCCAGGAGCCCAGCATCGCAGTCACCGACCCATCCCCGGAACCCCAGCACCGTGCCCATGCAGAAGTGTGTTCAGCTCCACTGTGGTCCCCAAGAGAAGACTCCTCTTTGGAATCTGAAGGGGACCCATTTGCTCCCCCTAAGCCACGTCATCGGTACCCAGCCTATATGCCACCAGACTTCAGTGTCCCCTCCACTCCCCGCTGGCACTTGGCCAGCTGGCTACTGGCCGAAGCAATGGCCATTCTGGAGCCCATGGAGGTTCCCCCCACCCCCAGCCCTTCCTCCTGCTGCTCCGACTCAGTTGCCACCCCTTCCCGCTTGGCACCAGATCCCGATTTCGGCACGAGTCTCAGTCCCAACATCCCGGAGATCATTCCGGTGGTCATAGTGGAAGAAGAGGAAGGGGCCCGTCCTCCGGCGCAAGCCACCTCCTCATCGTCCCCAGACGAGGTTGTTGCAGGACCCAGTAACCTGCTGTCACAAGACAATTTCAGGACCCTCAGGACCTTCTGAAGTGGGTCCCTGCGAATCTGTGTCTGGAAATTGAGGAGCTCAAAGAGACATTGCACAGCCTGATTGACACCCTGGATGCAGCACCTCCCTCCAAGGTGGACCTGCCCATCAATGAGGTGGTGATGGGACCAGTCAAGGCCCTGTGGCAAACACCTTCTCTTCCCCTCATCTCAAAGAGGGTAGAGAAGTATTATGTACCGGCAAGCGGGTTTGAATACCTGTACGTGCAACCCGTCCCCCAGGGTCCCTGGTGGTGTCTGCAGCAAATGAGTGGGACAGGCACGGACAGTCGAGTACTACCCCGAAGCATAAAGATGCCAAGAGACTAGACCTTTTCGGGAGGAAGATTTATTTCACAGGTAGCCTCCAGTTACGTATCTCCAACCAGCAGGCATTGCTGGGGAGATACGATTTTAATCTATGGGACTCCTTGTCTAAATTTAAAGACTCCCTGCCACAAGATTTGAGGCAGGAGTTTGCCGCCTTCCTGGAAGAGGGTAAGCATGTGGCCAGGACCTCCCTCTATGTGGCTTTGGATGCGGCCAATTTGGTGGCCAGGACAATGGGTTTGGCTGTCACCATGAGGCATTTGTTTTTTGGCTCTTCTTCCGGTCTCCCTCACGAGGTCCAGCAGTCTGTCCAACACCTCCTGTTTGAAGGCTCCTCTCTTGTTACCGAGCACACAGACACTAGACATCATTACCTGAAGGACTCAAGGGCCACCTTTCACTTCTTAGGCCTTTACACCCCACCAGCTTCCAGGAAGTACTTCAGGCCCCATCAGTTTCATTGGTTCTTTGTGCCTCCAACACAGGAGCCCTACAGGAGGAAAAGGAAAAGTTACAAACATCGCCAGCCTTTCCCATCCACGTCAGCCTCCCAGTCAGAGTCTCAGAGATACTCCAGCAGGCCTTTTTGAAGGTGTGCCCAAGGTCATTGTACCAATCATCACTTCAGATCTACCCCCCCGCGGTTGTTTTTGGACCATCGATTGATTTTTCAGCCCAGCATGGTCATACATAACATCAGATCATTGCGTCCTGAGTACAGTGACAGATACACCCTTCAGTTTTTATCCACCCCTCTCTCCCACCCCAACCCGTCCCTCTTTGGGGACCCTTCTCACAACCAACTCCTCACCCAGGAGATACAATCTCTCTTACACATGGGGGGCCATAGAGGAAATTTCCCAAGACTTGAGAGAGAAGGAATTCTACTCCTGTTATTTTTGACAAAGTGGAAATGTCTCACTTATTGGGCCTCCGAATGGGATCTCTCTCCATCTCAATCTTCTCTTCAGTCTATCTTGGACTATTTGCTCCACCTAAACCAGCAGGGTCTGGCAGTCTCATCTATTAAGGCTCATTTGGCAGCAGTCTGTTTTCCATACCCCTCTTACCCCCACCCCAGTGAATGGCAGATCAGTGTTCTCCCACAAAATGACAGTTCGGTTTCTCAAAGGGTGGAAAGACTGTCCTTAGTTTTGCGAACTGACCTGACCCCCACCCTCCCCCAGGACCTGGCCCTTTTTAAAGGCTTATGGGTCCCCCTCCCCCTTTGAGCCATTAGGTTCGTGCTCCCTACTACTTCTCTCTTGGAAGGTCACTTTCTTGGTGGCGATCACCTTGGCCAGAAAGGTCTCAGAGATCACAGCCCCTAACAGTTAGAACCACTGTACATGGTGTTCCTCAAGCACAAGGTCCAGCTCCGGACAAGTACAAATACAGTCCCTCACCCAGCCTTTCTGCCAAAGGTGGTGTCACATTTTCATAACAAACAGGTAACTTTTCTACCTGTTTACTTCCCAAAACTGCACAAAACTTCTAGGAACGTCAGAAGTCAGGCAGGTCCATGCCTTCTATATTGAAAAAACTAAGCTTCCACAACTTTTTGTAGCAATAGTGGAACAGATGAGAGGGATACCAGTGTCAGCCCAAAGGATCTTGGTCTGGATAACGGTCTGTATTTGAGCTTGCTACAAGCAGGCGAACGTCCCGCCTTCAGCCATCATGACGGCTCATTCCATAAGAGCCCAGACTTCTTCAGCATCATTCCTCATGCATGCACCAATCCAGGACATCTGCAGAGCCACAACCTGGCTGTCGGTTCACACCTTCGCGACTCACTATGTCATCACTCAGCAGGCCTGAGATCATGCCAGTTTTGGAAGAGCAGTGTTGCAGTCAGCCCATTCATGAACTCTGAGCCCACCGCCTGGGGTACTGCTTATGAGTCACTTAGCTTGAAATGGACATGTGCAAGCACTTGAAGAAGAGAGAACGGTTACTAACCTTTCATAACTGTTCTTTGAGATGTGTTGATCATGTCTATTCCATGACCCACCCTTCTTTCCCTCTTATCGCAGTTACCAGCAAGAAGGAACTGAGGGCGTGTGGCCAGCGGTGCACCTTATACCGGGGGGGGGGGGGCTCCAGAGGGCACTAGAACAGGCCAATGGATACCACTAAGGGGGAAATCTCTGGCAACAGTGCGTGCGGCACACACACACCTAGTATGGAATGGACATGAGCAACACATCTCAAAGAACAACATTAGGAAAGGTTAGTAACCATTTTTTACTTTGTGCAGCAATATTTCCAGAATAAACAGAACTAAAGGGGAAAAAATGCACTTAAATTATTACTATTTTGGCTTTGTGTGTCCTGCTACATGCAGTAAACTAATGAACTTGAATCTGAGAACAAATTTGCCTTTTAAAAACTGCTAATTTATGCTCAGCTAGAACACATTTCTAAAAATATTCCTTGGTTTGTTAGGTGTGTGTGTGTGTGTGTGTGTGTGTGTGTGTGTTGGGGGGAGGAAGATGCGGGGGGGGGGGAGAAGCGCATTACAGTCCATGTTCTTAAACAGGCTTCTATTCTTTTACTGCAGCAGATACTGTCCTGCTGGTTGCAGAGACATAGCAGGTGATATTTCGGGGAATATAGTGGAAGGATACAGAGATGTAAGTACGCAGGGTAAAAAGCGGGCTTTAGAAAGATGAAATACAAAGACAATTGCATGGTTATTTAGCTCCAGTTAAATGCAAACCAAACATTTATTTGCTGTCTGGCTAATATAATTCATTCTTAGCTCTGTTAGCAATCGCGTTTGCTGGAACCTTTACAATCACCCATTTATGAGCAAAAAACATGTAATGTCACTCAGACAACCATGTACTGAAAAGTTACTTCTGATTTCTAGCTACAGTGGTTTGTTTTTTCTCCCTCCCCCCTTCTTTTTCCTTTAAGTGATACTGACTGACATGTTAAACTATTCCTACAATCTCCGCTCACTCTCTCTTTTGAGAAGCCTCTTGGCGCCCCACTCCCTGATCTAAATTATTCCCTAAACAGTGCCATACCTGCTTATCACAGATTTTTCCATTTTTTTTAAAGTCCGTCGTCTTAGGGAAAAATTTAGTTCAGTGAGAAATGGATTTTGACTGCAGTCTACTTCACTTCAGAGTGATTTCCTGGGATATCTCATGTTTCCTAAAATAGGCATTTATAATTACCAATCTCTTAAATTATTGAATTTGCGGCACCTTATTGACTTCAATGGATTGTGATCAGGCCTTATATTAGTAGTTCTTTCTTTAAAGACAAAAGTGGTCTGAGTGGTTCAATTTATGCCTATAGTATACATCACCCTGCTTTGACCTCCACCTGCCCCACAGTTCTAGAATATATTCCCTAGATTCCTGAAACATCTTTCTGATATCTCTAATTTTATCCCAATATAAAGTGATCATACAATATATTTACATAAAGTTCTACTTTTCTCCATCACAAATGGAGTAATAGTTGAATTTTAAAAGCCAGTGCACATCTTCAAACTGCTCACCGATGGTTCAGCCCCTCTCTCAGGGAATTACAGAGAAATTGGCTGAAATAACAAGGAAATTCTGCACACAACTCATATCAAAGGGTGTTCTGCTATCCACACCTGATGATTAGAAATGAAAAGAAACCATGTCATTTGTTGATCACCGGCCTTGTCTACGTTAAGAAAAGTTTGCAGAATTTTCCCATCACTGCTAACAAGTTGTTCAGTTTTTCTGATGTTAGCAACATTGGAAGCCGTAGTGTAGGCCTGCTGCTGGTATTTTAAGTACAGTGCCATCTAACTCTGCTTAAAGTGGACATAGTCGACATGGTCCTTAAACTGCTAATGGCAATCAGTGTACAATCCAGTGTTGCTAACAATGGTGAAACTAAACTAATGTTACCAGCAATAGGAAACTTTTGCCAAATTTCCCTAATGTAGACAAGACCTCAATTCTTCACCTTGCTCAAGTAATAGGTGTGTCTGGCTTCACCGGAAATATGTGAATCCATGAAGTAGTTTTACATTAATTTTACCCAATGGATAGCAGAGACCATACATTTTTAATTGACTATTGCTGGGGAGGGGCATGTGGGAGGTTGTTTGATGGTGATTCTGGAGCATTTTCCCTGCAAGCAGACCTGTTAGTTTTTTTTTTAATAGGCATTTTGGGAAGAGTTTTAAACGTAACCTATGTGGAAAAATACTGTCTTTTCTTTATGTTCACCGTACGTCTTCAGAGGATTTTATGATTTTGAAGATCTCTGACTTATGAGAGAAGTAATGGTGGGTTTAGCTTCAAAGTATTAGTAACTTGCCAGAGTTAACCTTTTGTTTGAGTGCTGGTTTCTGCATTTCAGACCTCCTTATTGTGCAAATCAGCCATACATGCGGGTGTTATTGCAGATGAGCTGGGTGGCCAGATCAATGTGATTCAGCAGAAAGGAGTAAGTCGATATGAAGGCGTCCTGGCCAATGGCATTCTTTCACAGGAGTAAGTGTCACAGTAGTTTGTCTCTTAATTCTGAGTTTGAAAGTAACCCTGAAGGTCTAATTAACCAACCGCATCAGAGAGGGAGCAGATGGGAAACTGTCAGGTCTTCCTCTTTCAGAAGGAAAAAAATGGTAAGTGTTTAAGTATTTAACACAACATTTGATAGTTGACGTGTGGAAGATGAATGTAATACACAATCTCGTTTGGTTTGCTGACACTTTTCAATTAAAATGGCATTAGTTTTGGGACACAGAGACATAGTGTCTCAGGTCTTTGGTGCATTAATGATTAGAAATTTTAGCTTGTGCCACACGTTCTCTGTTTATATGTATTTATCAAATCACCTGCTTAGCCAAATACACAAAGTTTGGTGTTCTGCAGACAAAACCATACCTTTAAATAGTCAATGCATTACAAAAAGTAATGATGAACTAATGAAAGAACTTAAAAAACATTAAAATAATATGATTGAATGAATAAGTAGCAGCGCTGAGACGTGTGGAAGTTAAATGAAAACTTTAAATACATTCACAAGCTTCTTCTTGTAGAACTATTTAAGGTTACTATAGCTACCATTTTATCTGCTGAACCTACATGTATTACAACTAAGGCAAAAATAAAACCTCTTAAAATCTCTTAACTGTGCAGTGACTACTTTCAGCAATAGTCTGTCATTCAAGAAGGTGATTAATATTTTTACATTTAAAATATCAGGAATATGAATCATAGAATCATAGAATATTAGAGTTGGAAGGGACCTCAGGAGGTCATCTAGTCCAACCCCCTGTTCAAAGCAGGACTAACCTCAGCTATATCATCCCAACCAGGGCTTTGTCAAGCCTCAGCTTAAAAACCTCTAGGGATGGAGATTCCACCACCTCCCTAGGTAACCCATTCCAGTGCTTCACCACCCTCCTAGTGAAAAACTTTTTCCTAATGTCCAACCTAGAACTCCCCCCCTGCAACTTGAGACCGTTGCTCCTTGTTCTGTCATCTGCCACCACCGAGAACAGCCTAGCCCCATCCTCCCTGGAACTCCCTTTCAGGTAGTTAAAGGCTGCTATCAAATCCCCCCTCACTCTTCTCTTTTGCAGACTAAACAAGCCCAGTTCCCTCAGCCTCTCCTCATAAGTCCTGTGCTCCAGCCCCCTAATCATTTTTGTTGCCCTCCGCTGGACTCTCTCCAACTTGTCCACATCCTTTTTGTAGTGGGGGGCCCAAAACTGGACACAATATTCTAAATGCGGCCTCACCAATGCCGAATAGAGGGGAATAATCACTTCCCGTGACCTGCTGGCAATGCCCCTCCTAATGCAGCCCAATATGCTATTAGCCTTCTTGACAACCAGGGCACACTGCTTACTCATATCCAGCTTTTTATCCACTGTTACCCCAGGTCCCTTTCTGCAGAGCTGCTGCCCAGCTCGTCGGTCCCCAGTCTATAGCTGTGCATGGGATTCTTCCTTCCTAAGTGGAGGACTCTGCACTTATCTTTGTTGAACCTCATTAGATTTCTTTTGGTCCAATCCTCCAGTTTGTTTAGGTCACTCTGTATCCTATCCCTACCTTGCAGGGTATCTACCACTCCCCCCAGCTTAGTGTCGTCCGCAAACTTGCTGAGGGTGCAATCTACCCCATCCTCCAGATCATTAATAAAGATGTTGAACAAAACCGGCCCTAGGACCAACCCCTGGGGAACTCTGCTTGTGACCGGTTGCCAGCTAGACATGGAGCCATTGATCACTACTCGTTGAGCCCTATGCTCTAGCCAGTTCTCTATCCATTTTATAGTCCATTCATCCAACCCATACTTCTTTAACTTGCTGATAAGAATACTGTGAGAGACAGTATCAAGAGCTGGGAGAGGTGTTTACTGTTGGGGAAGGAAGACCTCTCTCTCAAGCACTCTAGCAAGCTGAATGCCTGGAAGAATATTTCTTCTTTCATCCATAGTTTCCCACTTCCCCCTAGCTTTTTTCCCAAGCCCTCCTGACATGATGTGGTCACCCAGTCAGACTATTCTTTTGTGAGCAGTAATAAGAATATACACAAAGGGTGAAATCTGGAGTCCATTGAAGTTAATGGGGGACCGATGAGTTAGGCAGCAGTTCTGCAGAAAAGGACCTGGGGGTAACAGTGGATAAGAAGCTGGATATGAGTGAGCAGTGTGCCCTGGTTGCCAAGAAGGCTAATAGCATATTGGGCTGCATTAGTAGGAACATTGCCAACAGATCGCGGGAAGTGATTATTCCACTCTATTCAGCATCGGTGAGGCCGCATTTGGATATTGTGTCCAGTTTTGGGCCCCCCACTACAAAAAGGATGTGGACAAGTTGGAGAGAGTCCAGGGGAGGGCAACAGAAATGATTAGGGGGCTGGGGCGCAAGACTTATGAAGAGAAGCTGAGGGAACTAGACTTGTTTAGTCTGCAGAGGAGAAGAATGAGGGGGGATTTGATAGCAGCCTTTAACTACCTGAAAGGGAGTTCCAGGGAGGATGGAGCTAGGCTGTTCTCAGTGGTGGCAGATGACAGACCAAGGAGCAACGGTCTCAAGTTGCAGGGGGGGAGTTCTAGGTTGAACATTAGGAAAAAGTTTTTCACTAGGAGGGTCGTGAAGCACTGGAATGGGTTACCTAGGGAGGTGGTGGAGTCTCCATCTTTAGAGGTTTTTAAGCTGCAGCTTGACAAAACCCTCGATGGGATTATTTAGCTGAGGTTAGTCCTGTTTTGGTCCTGCTTTCCTAGTCCTGAGGTCCTTTCCAACTCTATGAAATTATGATAATGGCAAAACTTCCATTGGCTTCCGTAGGACCAGGATTTCACCCATAACGTGTCAGGGATATAAACCCCTATACTTTAGGGAATAAGTCAACTACTAACTGCTTGGGGTCCTAAGATTAGAAGAAATTTTCCTTATAAATCATGTTATTTCATAACTGTCCATTATGAGGTACGCAGCCCATCCCTTAAGTATCTGGTACTTCCTGCTATTGGGAACAGAGTACAGGATTAGACTGACCACTGGTCTGACCAATGGGGCACTTCTGTAGAAATAAATGGGGAGGTGGGAGAGGAATAATTTCATCTTATTTCAGAACATGAGTGAAGTGTTTAGCAGAATGATAGAGAACAAAATTATAGGAAAACCAACCGTATTTCAAGTTTTGGAAAGGGTTTTATAATGTGTGTTTCAGAAACTGAATAGCTCTTCTGTTCTCAGAACACGTACACTGTAACTACAATGTCTTAGAATGGTCAGCGCTGCAAAGAATAATTCTTTGGCACCTAGAGAGTAGTATTTTATGAGCTTCAAATACTCCTTTAAATAGAGGCTTACCCTACTTTTTAAAAATCTCATTTACAGTGGATTTCAGTACTAAAGATTGATTTCATTTAGTGACTTGAGCTGAATGAAACTGACCTCAGCAAAAGCTGCCTCTTGTGTGCATTGAGCCCGTAAATGTGTCTGTATTATAATTTGATAGTTAAGTTATGAATTGCTCACTTACCAGCTTCCTGTACCTGACCTTGGCCTCTCCGGCTTCATTTTTCATACTCTGTTGTCTGTGATTTGCAGTTTCCATGATCTATGTGTGAACCTAGACACACACATTCTCTAATGAAGATATAGTGGCCATGGCTCAGATTTATCAGGCATTTCTGAGATCTAAGTGCAGATGTATCAGCTTTAACTTTGTCACCAGAGCTGGCCTATGAGTTAAAGCCCTTTGTCTTCAGTTTTTACTGAATTTCCCTCCAAAATTCCCCCCCAAAGAAGTATTTGGGTTTTACTGACTTTAACCCAAATTATGCAAGTGCTGGAATTCCCCAGTGCTAAGTCCCTGCCAGATGGCACCGTGTGCTTGGACAGAGGAGGGTAACTACCAGGTGGCAGCTGCTGCTGTTGCTGCTGCACTGGGGGGGAGCTGGGTTCTAGCAACCGAGACCACCCGACTGCTACAGCAACAGGTCCACAGGGAACAGAGGTCTCCTATTGCCCCCCACCCATTCACTGTTTCTGGTGAATACTGTGCATTCTCCGGTTCTCCACCCAGAGACCCTTCATTTTTGGTTTTACTGATATTTCACCCTTTTTTAAATAAATGCTGATAACTTCCCAAGAAACGTTAAAGGGTTTTACCTATGAGGGTAACTTACATCTGAACTTACATTTGCACATACAAGAGTATTTTTCTCTCTTTGAAAATAGAGATAATTGTTTATGAATTGTTCACTTTACGATTTGGGTTTAAACAGTATTGTTTACAGAAATCTCCTTCAGGTAGATTCTACGTTCAAAAGAGGACTTTAATATTAAACAACAATTAGTGCAACAAGAAATCTTTCTTTGCCAAATACCTGACCAAGTGGAGTCTTTTGTAGAATCTTGTAATTCTCACTGTCTGCTAAACAGAACTCTTAAGTTTAATAAGGAAACAGGGAGCTTTACAATAAAGTGCCTTGCCGTCGAAAGTGAATGTTCTGTAAGAAATGCCACCTCTCTCAATATGGAAAATGATGAATGATCACTAATTAGATTAGCCCTTTTTTCAATGACCTGCAAAAACGTTAAAGCTTCAGCCTGACTTAAAAATATTTTAGAAATGTTAAGCTTTTCTCCGTTGGCTAAAGTTAGAGATATCTATTTTAGATGGGATTTCAGTGCCTTTCCTTGATGCAAAAAAGAAAAGACTTTGTAAGCGAGAGCTTTGTAACAGTGCCCTAGAAGTACTATAATTCACTGATTTGATTGGCTTTGTGAGCCATGCTTTTGACAGTGGACCACTTTGTATTTAATAAATAAGCAAAATTGCTTTTTCTGTACATGTGCTTTTGGATATATTGTAAAAGTCTGTCATAGAGCATACAGAGCCCATCTGATAGCCTGCAAGAATTGTTCTAGAGGAGTAGCTGTGGCACTGGCAGCAGTGGCAGCTGTGACTCACCTGAACCCCCAAATAAATCAATTCCCTCTGATTAGTCTCCATTTCTGAAGGTCTTGTTTTTTCTGCAATCACCAGTATTTCCTATCTAGAAAGTGGGGAAGGGAAGTTAGTGCTTTAACTGGTCTTCTCATCTGGCCCCCTTCCCTTCCTATTGCCAGTTTGCTACAGCTTGGTTCTCAAAATATTTAATTCTGTGGGCCACTGTTAGATTAGACAGACTAGAACTGAGGAAAACCTGTCATGAATGACAGTGATATAGCAACCTGGAAGGGAGTTTTGTTGTCATTTAAGTAACTGAAGTTACTGGCCAAAATTTTCCAAAGGGACTAGTGATTTTTGGGTGCCTAACGAGAGGCATCTTGAAAGGAACAGATTTTCAGGAAGTCCAAGTACCCACCCCTCTGCACATCAGGCCTCTTTAAGGTGCATTTTGTTGAGCAGCTGCAATCAGTTGTCACGTCTGAAAATCTTTGTTCTTCTGTATTATGTGAGGTTTTGTGGATTGGGGCAGGGTTAGTTTTTGATTAATGTCCTATATTTAAATAGCTCCTTTTAGAGAGAGGAGAAGGGAGAAGACAATTGACTTGGCCCTATCCTCAGAGACAAAAGAGACCCTTTTAAAACATTTGTTGAACTTGATTTATGGTAGAGCCATGTTATAACCAGATTAAAACATCATTTTTTAGCCCTGGTAGAGCTTGAGTGTTTATCTTTAACCCAATTGTGATGTCGTTTGCACACAGCTGAAGACCAGACTGAAGTATGATTCAATTAAAACGAAGTAAAACTGTTGTGTAACTCACTGCTTATCCTTGCACTTACATGGATTTACACCAGCGTAACTCCATTGACTTCAGTTGAGTTACTCTTGGTTTACATTAGTGTGAGAGAAGAATAGGGCTCACTGTTTGAGCAGTTCATGGCAGCTAGATATAGAGCTCCTGTTTACTCAGTATTTTGGTACTCTGTGATGGTCTGGGGTGGGGATTCTGTTGCTTTGGTGGCTTTTCACGAGTGGATGGGGAAATTGGGTTCACATGAAAGTGCCCCACAGTAGCCAAGGGTCTGTATAGTGGAGAGGCTTAAGGGGAAATGTGTTTTGAGGATAATCATTTTGGAGATGGCGGGGGAGTGTTGAATCATTTTAAATGATAAATTATATGCCAGAACCTGCTGGATTCGGAGGATGGTCTGAGTTTTGTCATCATGAGACTGTGGCAAAAACAGGAGTGCCCTGACAAGAAGAGGTAGATTGAACAGCAAAAAGACATTGAAGATTGTGTCTCTGGTCTGAGAGATTGAGATTGTTCTGTATCTAGCATAGTTTGTATGAGCAGCTCCTGACATGTTCAATAACTGTTTTTGATTGTTCCTTCCCACCACCCCTTTTTTTTCTTATAGTGGCTCACTCTCAGACAAGCGGTTTGTGTTTACCTCGAATGGTAAGAGAAATACCTTTATTTTAGATGTTCAAGTCTTGCCTTACATTTTTTTTTCCCCTGTGAGTGCTGCTAAAATAACCTGAAAAATATCAAACTGCGTGGAATGTGGTGGCTTTGAAGAAAGTAACTTCCTGCTGGTGTATTGCAGCTGTATCTTGTGATTGGGGAAAAGGAAAAGCCAGGAATAATACAAATGCATGTGGTTGAGAAGCAGCTGCTGTTATGTTGTGATAATGTTAAATTTGTGGGGCTGATACATGAATAGAGTTCCACTTTCAGTTTTAGGTTGATGTGATTGAGGCTGGGTAAAGGAGAGGGACCATAGTAATCTGATGTTGGATTGCCTGCTACAAACATTGTGCCTAATGGATGGCAGTACAAGAGGGAGAAACAGCAGAGAGAGAGGAGAATTATATGAGCTGATTGTTGTGGGTGGCCTTGGTGGGTTATTGACCTAACCGAAAATATGCTGGGAAAATGCAAGTTGGCTCTTCCATCTCTCTCTATCGGAATTCCTTCTAGGCTGCAATAAATCCTTGAATCTGGAAGATGGATTCATCCCCAACAGCCATATTACAGCAACGTCCTCTTGGGAAGAGGCCAATGAAATTGGGGAAACTATTCAGTGGTCTCCTGACAAGGCCTGGCTTCAACTCCAAGGGCTTTCATGGGCTTCCAACCATAGCAGTCACCGGGAGTGGTTGGAAATAGACTTGGGAGAGAAAAAGAGAATAACGGGTAAGTTACCTATTGACTAACATGACTGGATTCCAAACCTGAAGCTTTAGTTCACGTTAATGACTAGAAATAACATATCAGAATGCAATGCTTCTACTACTTTGGTCACTAAACATAATTAAATGTTTATAGTAAACTAAATTGTGATGTTTATATATTTAAGAAAAGACAATTATTGGGCATCTTCTCAGTAACTGTTCCAGGGTTTGTAATGTAAGGTAATTTAAAGCTGGACCCCACACTCTTCATGTGTCCAAAATTCCCATTGTTACGCATGTTTTGGATATACAGGAACAGAGGTTTGAGCTGAGCTGTCTTTATATGCCTTCTGTCATATCAGTTATCTATAAACATTCTTCTTTGAGTGCTTGCTCATGTCCATTCCCAGTTTGGTGTGTTTGCGCCACATGCACCGATTCCAGAATTTTTTCCCCTAGTGGTATTTGTAGGGCTGGCACTAGCGCTTTCCACAGTGGTGCACATATGCGCCCATATATAGGGCACCATCCCTCCCTCTCAGTTCCTTCTGACTGCCAGTGACAGTGCTTGAACATTCCCTTGCTCCTGCAAGTTCTTTGTCAACCTAGTGGTTTGCTTGTTACCAAGTATATATAGTTACTTTGTTGTTAAGTGTTAGTCTGAGAGTTAGTTTTAGTTGCATTTGACTGATTTGCATTTAAATCCTGAGCTTCATGTAAGAAGCCGATGCCACTGAATGACCCGCACCAGAGCTGCTTGAAATGTTTAGGAGAGGCTCAAATGTGGGAAAAGTGTAAGATCTGTAAAAGTTTCCGTCCTCGAACTAAAAAGGATTGGGACATCAGACTCAGGGCCATCCTGATGGAATTGGCGCTCAGACTAGCATCATAACTAAGGTCAGACTTGGCATCGAACATTTTGGCATTGGTGTGAAGCACCACCATCTTCTCGGCACTGCTCGACATCTCTGGTGGTGAAGAAACAGCCAAAAAAGGCCCATGCCTAACAGCGATGCTCACCGGTGCCAAAGTCAGTCAAGAAGAGCACAGAGGCTTCAGTGAGACCCTCAAGGCCTGCAGGGATCTCCACCCACATGGGTGTTGACCTCCATCCTGGCCCCACCGCTGACTCCAGGGAACAGCAAAGGTGCTTAGCACCTGACGGTCCCCACTACACTTCAGTCATTCCAGGCAATGAAGGACCTCTTGGCTATCCCAGTGCCTTTATAAGAGAAGAATAAAGGCTATAAACAACACCAGGAACACTCATCGGCCACTGGTCCCCAAGTCAATCTCAAGCAGTCATCCCCCAGAGGGTAAACAGAACTTTTGAAGGTGTGCCCAAGGGTGACCTACCGGTCACTACCCGGGATCCAGACTCCCTATTATTTTCATCCCACCTTACTCCTTTCCTCCCGGCCTGGGCCACCATAACATTGGACCTCTGGATATTAAGTACGATCGCCACCGGGTACACCCTTCAGTTCATTTCACTTCTGCCCTCCCATTCTCCTCCCCGTCCCTCTTCAGGGACCCCTCTCACGACCAACTTCTCATACAAGAGGTACAGGCCCTCCCGCAAGTGGTACATGGGAGAGGTCCCTCAGGAACGGAGGGGTAGAGGCTTCTGTTCCCACTACTTTCTGATCCCAAAGGCAAAAGGCGGCTTGAAGCCTATCCTGGACCTACAAGGCCTCAACAGATTTCTCAAGATGTTTAAGTTCTGTATGGTCTCTCTGGCTGCCATCATCCCTTCTCTGGATCCAGGCGACTGATATGCTGCCCTCAACTTAAATGATGCGTATTTCCATATTTCCATCTTCCCAGGCCACTGGAAATTCCTGCGATTCATGGTGGGCACTCAACACTACCAGTTTGCTATGCTCCCCTTTGGCCTACCGCATGATGCATGTTCACCAAGTGCATGGCGGTGGTGGCGGTGGCCCACCTTGGACGTTGAGGTGTACAGGTCTTCCCTGACCTGGACAACTGGTTCATTAGGGGATAGTCAAAGATGCAAGTCCAACACAGTATTGAGGTGGTCCGTGCCACCTGTCATGCACTGGGCCTGTTAATAAACGAGCAGAAGTCAACACTAGTACCTGTCCAAAGGATAGAGTTCATCGGGGCAGTCCTAGACTCTATGCAAGCCAGAGCACTCTTGCCAAAAGCCAGGTTCCTGGCAAAGTTGGAATTCATAGCCCAACTGTCAGCCCACCCTCTCACCAAGGCGAGGGTATACCTCAGCCTGCTGGGCCACATGGCAGCTTGTACTTATTTTGTCCAGTACACCAGACTCCACCTCAGATGTTTGCAAATGTGACTGGTGACGGTATGTTCCCCATCTAGACATGATACTCACGGTCCCTCCACAAATACTTACCTCTCTGTCATGGTGGACAAAACCATATCACATGCTGGCAAGAGTGCCTTTTGCAGCCCCGCGGCTGATGTTGTCATTGGTCTCGGATGCCTTGGAGCTAGACTGGGGAAATCACCTCGGTGTGCTCAGGACCTAAGACCTCTAGACCAAGGATGAACTGGCTCTACACATCAGTGTCAGAGAACTCAGAGTTTCGACTGGCTTGAAAGGTATTCCTACCTCACTTCTCCATCAAGGTCATTCAGGTTCTCACAGACCACACAGCAGTAATTTATTAGATCAACGGACAAGGGGAGGCCAGATCCTCAGTCCTTTGTCAGGAGGTTCTATGCTTATGGGACTTTTGCATGAGCCACAACATTCAGCTGGAGGCGGTGCACCTGCCCAGGGTCAAGAGCACATTAGCGGATCGCCTCAGCAGATCGTTAATCTTCCAAAGGTGGAAGATTCCCTTAGTGGACCTCTTCATGACCAAGGAGAACAGGAAATGCAGTCAGTTCTGCTCCCTACACGTCGACGACAGCTCACTAACCAATGCCTTTCTCTTGTCATGGTTGGGCAGTCTCATGTATGCCTTTCCTCTGATACCTCTGATGTCCAAGGTCCTCATAAAAATCAAGAGAGACAGAGCACGGGTCATCCTGGTAGCTCCAGCATGGTCATGTCAGCATTGGTTCAAGATGGTATTCGAGCTGTCAGTGGCTCACCCTTAGACACTCCCATCATGGCCAGATCTTCTTTCTCAGGACCAAGGTCAACTGCTCCATCCGGACCTGGCCTCCTTGCACTTGACATGGACGCACCATGGCTAAGCAGGGAAGAGCAATCTTGCTTGGCTCAGGTTCAGAAGATTCTGTTAGAAAGCAGAAAACCTTCCACTAGAGCATCTTACCTGGCCAAATGGAAGCGCTTTGTCTGCTGAGCAGCTCACTAAAGTGTCTCATCAACAAAATCACCTGTCCAAGTGATCTTGGACTATTTGTTCCACCTGAAACAAGAAGGCTTGGCTTTCTCGTCGGTTAAAATGGCTGATATTGCCGAGACACACATTTTTTCACCCTTCTGTTAAAGGCAGAATAGTTTTTTTCGCACAAAAGGACAGCAAAATTCCTCAGAGTCCTGAAGAGGCTCTTCCCAACACTGCGAGACCCGGGTCCCCAGTGCGATCTGAATCTTTTTTTCTCTGGGTTCACTGGACCACCATTCAAACCCTTGGCTTCCTGTTCCCTCATGCGACTGTCCTAAAAGTTAGTATCCTGGTAGCAATCATGTCAGCAAGATGGGTCTTGGAAATCAAGGCCCTGACCCCAGAGCATCTCTACACGGTTTTTTACAAGGACAGGGTCCAGCTACAGCCTCACCCAGCACTCCTGCCTAAGGTGATATCCCACTTCCATGTCAACCAGGACATCTTTCTACTGATCTTCTGTCCAAAACCTTACAACTCCAGTGAGGAGAGACGTCTCCATTCTCTCGATGTCAGGAGGGCCTGGCTTTTTACATTGACATTACTTTTCGTCAATCCACACAACTCTTCATTGCAATCACCGACCAAATCAAAAGGCGACTGCTGTCCTCCCAGCGAATCTTGTTGTGGATCACGGCCTGCATTCGGGCCTGTTACATGCAGGCTGGGCCCGCACCCCCAGAATCCCTGTCAGCCCACTCTACAAGGACCTAAGCTTCCTCAGCAGCCTTCCTGGCACATGTCCCAATACAGGACATCTGCAGAGCTGCTACGTGGTCTTCAGTACATACCTTCATGTTCCACTACACCATCACACAGCAGGCTCGGGACGACGCTGGCTTTGGCAGAATGGTGTTGCAAACGTCATGCCTGTGAACTCCTGCCCGCTTCCGGGGATACTGCTGGTCAGTCACCTAATTGGGAATGGACATGAGCAAGCACTCGAAGAAGAAAGAACAGTTACCTCAGAACTGATGTTCTTCGAGATGTGTTGCTCATGTCCATTCCACAACCCGCCCTCCTTCCTCTCAGTCAGAGTTCCAGCAAGAAGAAACTGAGAGGGAGGGGGACCAGCAGCACCCTTTATACTGGCACATTCATGCGCCCTATGGGTACCACTAGGGGAAACGTTTCTGGCACTGGTGTATGTGGTGCACACACACCTAATTGGGAATGAACATGTGCAACACATCTCGAAGAACAACAGTTATGAGGTAAGTAACAGTTCTTTACATTGTAGTCGCTCTAGTCCACAATATATTCACACAGTCAGCGACAGAGCTTGGCTGTTGTGTCCCGATCAACCTGTAAATGACTCTTTAGAATCAATGAATAAATATCTAAGCTGTGGCCACTGAAAGAATGGTATGTTCACATGAAAGGCAATCCTATTGCTAGCTCCTTGCATTGTCTTAAAAATGTAAATTACAGTCTCTTGTAAAGGGTTAACGACCCGTGTAATGGACCATAATCTGTGAGATCCATTGCCTTTTTTGGGTCGTTAATCTTTAAATTCCATGGCTGTATTTACATAAAGAGCATCTTGAAAGTTTCCTAACCATATAATTTAAATCTGTCATGTGAAATCTCTTCCTGCATTGGGGATGGAGTTCTTTTTAAATACACCTTGCATGTAACAACACTGATTGGTTGATAGTGTAGCCTGGAATTAATCTAGGGTGCCAAGAACACCTGTCACAAAAAACAGGTTCTTTATTTAGGTTGCTACTTACAGTTAAGTAAGAAGGTGAAGCACACACAGAAACTTTAAGCTTTAGTCAATGCAGACAAATATAATTGAAATAATAGAAAAATCAATACACAAGTATAAGAATAATATAAGTACAGTAAAGTGTTTTCCTGTGTTGTTCATACTTACAACCTTATGGAAACCATCAGAACCAAAGATAGAGAAGAAACAGTGAAGCACACTATAAGAAGAAGGTGCTGGGCCAGCTTCCTGCATGGCTGCCCATGTCATTATCCCAGTGTCCCAACTAGGAGTTGGTTTGACAACCCTTTATGCACCTTTTTTCATTCCATCCACATACATCCGGGACCATAGCTGATCAAGTCTCAGCCCCCTACTTATCTTTGGTTTCCAGGAGACCAACTTTAGGGTTCTGGTTGTTCATATGTGTTATTCCAGTTGACCATAATTACATTTCTGGCAATTAACCCAATCATGTGAATCACTCTCTTTCCCAGTAGTTTTGATATATTATTGTGGTTAGATTTTATTGCAAAAAGCCCCTAAGATACTACCATACGTTCAGTTGTGGTTTACTTGTTTATTACACAATGCCTTGCTAAACTGTCAAAAGATACATATTACTAAATTTTATAACCTTAGGTCATTCATGTATCATTTCATAAGCTTGGTCAAGCACATAATACTTATGCCAACTTCTATTAGGCCTCATTCTAAACCCTTAATGCTTAAAACCTGTAGCCAAACCTCTTTTTTTCATATATTTTGGTTCTTCTCCTTACTGGTACAGTTTCAGTAACTTCCATTATTATTTCTATAAACATGCTTAGCAGACAGATTATATTTTATCCAAAAATATAGACCCATCAAGATCAGGTCAGGAGTCAGAAGCCATGAAATTCACAATATAAAACTGATTTTCTTCACTGCAACCAGTTGGCTTTTTTTGAACTCCAAACTTAGTTTGAGAGGTGAATGTATAGTTCTTTTAGACAGAACTGTCCATTTATTTTTAAAGCATTTCCTTTTTGTAGATGCTTATGAAAATGTTTCTTTTTTAAAAAGCTAATGAAAAACGTTTTTTTCTTTTGTTACAAGGTATTAGGACTACAGGATCCACTATGCTGAATTTTAACTTTTATGTAAAGACCTTTATTATGAACTATAAAAGTAACAACTCAAAATGGAGACCTTACAAAAGAATCCTAAGCAATGAAGAAAAGGTAAAAGGAAATTAGGTGGGCGGGAATGCACAAGAAAAAATTCTCTTAGATGTTTGGACATTGAAGGAAAGATTTTCACTGTCATAAAAGATTAGGGGTTTGCCTAGACTTGGGCAATCTTTATCAGTGTAACTGCATCAATATAATCTACTGGTGTACTATGTCTATGGGCTTATCTACACACAAAAGTTACCCCAGGTTAAGCAAAGGTATTATTTCAAACCATTATAGTTAAACTGGTGCAAAAGGGCCATGTGGCCACTTTTTGGGTTAGCTCAAGTCCATTAGGAATCATTGTAAATTAAACCAAAATACATGCTCTTAAACCAAAATATATGTCTACACAGGAGTTGGCACAAGTTTAACTTAAATGGCTTTAAAAACTAATTAAAATTAAAGCAGTGCAAATGTCTCATGTAAACATTAGAGGGTTGCATTGGTGTAACTACATTGAATTTCCTTGTTGGTCTAAACCAGTGATACTTAGACTGAGGCTTGAGAGCCACAAGTAGCTCTTTAATGTGTGTTCTGCAGCTCTTTGCTGCACATGATATTAAAACAGCGTGTGATTTAATTATTAATCAGGATGCTTTTACTATGTTGTTAAACAATTGTAGTTGAGAAAAATAATTATACTTGGTCAGTCATTTTGCTGAGAATTTATATATATATATATATATATATATATATATATATATATATTTTATTTTTATATATATATATATATATTTCCTCTGTCATACTGTTTAAATATGACTATATGCTGCTATAGTAAATAAAACAATGAATTCACAACTACTGTGGCTCTTTTGGGTAATGTTGATCACTAATTTGGCTCCTGAACCACTGAAGTCTGAGTAACACTGGTGTAAACAAATCCTAAGAGCCTGATCCTAAGTACTCATTCTTTTCAATGGAACATGTGGGAGCTCAGCATGTTGCAGGACCAGGCCCTAGCTGATCATCAATTCTCAATATAACTTGTTGCAGAGGAGTCTTACAGACCCTAAAAGTCTGACTGTAGGAAGTTATTACTCC
Organism: Emydura macquarii macquarii; assembly: GCF_026122565.2. Classification (NCBI taxonomy): domain Eukaryota; kingdom Metazoa; phylum Chordata; order Testudines; family Chelidae; genus Emydura; species Emydura macquarii. Next base: position 12,724,082 of record NW_027131283.1, read on the forward strand.
ATGTATCCTGTAGTTTAAATCATATGGAGAAAAGTTTCATTGCACAATGCAGATTTCCTCAGGATTTTTAATATCCTACTGCTTCAGTTTTTTGCCTACAGTAAAAAATGAGTACAGTAACGGCTCTGAACTATGCAAACTAGATATTTGAAGTTTGCTGATTTGCACTATTCCACCATGATAATTCTTAAAAGTTTAAATCATTGACTTGATTGTTTGTTTTAAATTCCACATAAAATACTTTTCATTATGGTAAACTTCTAATTGGTTCTACATTATTCAATCATTTAAAAAATTTCAAAAGAAACTGTGATCTTAAATCAAACAGAATTATTTCAGTCAGGGCTTCAGGTTTATACACTTTTCATTTAAACTAATAAGGTCCACTTGTAGAATGAACTGACTGATCAGACAGATTTTGTAAGTACAATGAAGAGAACACAGTTGAACAGTTTTTGGTCACTCATTTAGATTATGCTAAAGAAAAGAAGTAGTTTACAAAACAAATATTTTTCCTGATTTGATTTCAATAAAAATTTTTGTTTTGCTTTGTTATGCAGGAGGTATTAGGGAGATGCGGACTTAAGCATTTATCAGAAATATTATTAATTCAAACAAAGTAGCATGCATTAGCATGATGCTAATCAGAAAATGAAAATGGCAAATCCCATTTCTTTGTCCAAGTTGAATTAAGTGCAAAATGTGAACAACTAGCAAAAACTGTGAAGTAAATTTCTTCTAAAATTGACTTCTAATAATCCTAAGGTTACAACACAGTTTAAGATATTTTTAATGAGTTTTAGGCTGACAAGTGTACCCGTTTAAATTTAAATGGTTCTGTATTTTTAACAAACTCACTCTGAAAATACGGCAATTTTAAAAGTATTTTATGTGCTTTAAATTTGCAGGTATTCCAAGGCAACTCTAATTATGGGGACATAGTACGTAATAATTTCATCCCTCCTATAGTGACCCGATACGTGCGGATCATTCCACAGACCTGGCACCAAAGAATAGCACTGAAGGTGGAGCTGATTGGTTGTCGAATAATTCAAGGTAAGTGGTAAGCAATAACTTCCAGAAGCTCAGTGAAGCAATGGAATCCCCAAACCCTACTATTACACCACAGCTCAGTTGTTTTCCCTTCTTCTTTTGCAGCTAATAACTCATTTACTCATCCAATGTGGCAAAGACCAAGTCAAAGTACAGGTACAGCGGTGGGAAAAGAAGACAGAACCATCACAGAACCCATCCCGTCAGAAGAAACTAGCTTAGGTAACATTCAAAAAGTACATTCTTTCTAAAATGTGCCCTCTTTTTGAGATGTCTACTTCCTGTTCTACCAGGCCATCTACACTTTGCCAGATCAAACTAAAGAACATTGGTGAGAAGGTTATCTGCAAAGGTGAGAGTGGGGGGCAGTCCTCTTTTTCTTTATGAAGGATAAAGAGAACTTGAAATACTTTATAAAAAAAAAAAATTAAAAAAAAAAAATTAAACTTTAGAAATATCAGGTATTGCCTTCCCTGTTTTGTCTCCCTTGACAGACTCAGAAAATAGATTGATATGTTGCTCAGCCCTTTGAAGGGACAATGATGTTGATTTTTTAACAAAGAACTTTTCTTCCAACTGTTTCTCAGTTGTTGAATTTAATAGATATTTACAAAAACAAACAAGCTGTAAACTCTTAAATAATCTGAATAAAAATCACTTCCTCTTTCAGTTAGTCAGGTTTCACTTCCTTGGTTTGTGTGATGTCCTAAATCTACCAATTTTCTAGTTGTCCCTAGAGTCTTTGAGGAAAAGTTGAGTAGACAAGACCTGAATTTGTAATTTAAAAGAAAAAAAATAAAGTGCAAAAAAAAACTTAAAACAATTTTCAGGTTGTGTTTATATTTGTGCATCATAGAGAAGTGAAGTGGGCATAAACATAAATACTTTTTTTTTTTTAGTTTTCAGGTCCCTCTTAATTTTGACTTGCATTGTCTTGAAACATGGGACTGACTTTTGTTTTTTGGAATAAAATAAAACCCACTTGTTTTTACAATAGTGGCTCTGCAGAGCCTGCTAGAGACCTTATGATGCTGTACAAAAAGAAATGTATATCCAAACTAAATAATCATAAATTAGGTCAATCACCGAAAAGACCAAAACAGAGCAGTACACCTTCCCATTCTCTAACCAGGAATAGAAGGCTAAGTAGGACTCTTGGAATTAAGTATGATTATTGTGAATACATTCTAACTAAAAAGCACCTTAGGTGCTATTCCAATAAACCCAAAGGTTGACTGAAGTTGGGGCCCTGTGGGGGAAAAAATAGTATGTGATTGTGTAATTAAAAGCTTTATAGTTCTGCATCAGCCTCCGACACTGTCTGGATTAAAGGCTTGATGCTGAAGCTCACAAGGATCATCCCCTGTTGCAAAACACTACATCTGCTATGGACAGTGCTGAGCAACAGATGACTACATGTCCACTTGGGCAATGAAGTCAGTTCGCCTCAGTTCCTCAACAGTGGACTGCCACAAGCTTCAGTACTCACGCCGATGCTTTTCAATGTTTACACAAGCAACATCCCTCCAACAAAGTGGTGCAAATTTGCATATGCAAAAGAACTTGCCCTGGCAATGCAAGAAGCCACCTTCAGCGACATCAAGTCCACCTTGAACAGGGACCTAAACACTGTGGAGAAATATTTCCAGAAATGGAGGCTCAAGCCAAATCTTCACAAAACAACATTGACTGTATTTCATCTTGATAACAGGAATGCTAAGCGCATCCTGAAAGTGTGCTTTCACTGTGCGACATGATCCCACTCCGACCTATCTTGGACTGAAGTTGGATCACGTGCTAACCTTCCACAACCCTCTGAAGAAGGTGCTGCCAAGACGGAGACAAGGGTCAACCTGGTCCAGAAACTGGCAAGCACAAGCTGGGGAGCATCAGTGTTATCGACATCAGTTATGCCCTGGTGTGCTTCGTAGCCAAGCACTGTGCACTGATATGGATCAGAAGTAGCCATACTTGACTTATTGATGTCCAGCTGAACACTGCAATGTGGTGCATCACTGGAACCCTCAAGTCAACCCCAACACCTTGGCTGCTGGTGCTGTCACACGTTGTTCCCCCATCCATTCGCCTTCAGGAATTCCAGAGGATCGAGGAAAACGAAAGTCTTTCCATCCACCAGGACCTTAACAATATCGCTCACCACCACTTGAAACAACGTAAGCCCTTTTGCACCCACGTGTTTAACCTTCAACAATGTAACTTCAACCCTGATGAAACTTGAAAAGCTGAATGGAGTTCACAAGAAGTTACAAATAAACATCTCATAAAAGACCCCACACAGAAGATCCCTGGCTTTGATCTCCCAAGAAAAGTTCATGGGCAACCCATAACCGCATCCACACAAACCATGCAAGATGCGGATACTTGCTGCACAAATAGAAAATTAAAGACTTTCCAGTGTGTGACTGTGGTCACCCAGAACAGACCGTGGAACATATAACAACTCAATGTCCCATTCACAAATATAAAGGAGGCATCACAGCAATACACTCTGCTACTCCAGATGCAATTATCTGGCTTAACCAACTAAATGTAAAATTATAGTTGTTGCTCTACATTTTCATCAGCTATTCGAAGAGGAAGAAGATTAAAGGCTATATCATAATCCATACAATAAGGGAGCGGAATCAAGATTGCACAGGCAATCTTAATTCTGGCATTTCATAACTTTTGAGTGCTTAATTTTGCAACCTTAATCTTTTAAAATAGACTGGTGTGTATAATTTCATAGGTTTTTTTCAAAAAGCAAACTGAAAAAACAAATTCTCTCATGCGCTGTCTTGCTGATGAACCATGTGTATCAGCAGAATTAGAACCTTTAGATCCATTGCACAGATCTCGCCTACTCACTCTAATGAAGTAACTGATACCAGTGGAATCAGATGAGCACTTTGTCAGTGGGTTTCAAAGATATTTAATGACAGCAGAGGATGGTGACACTCTGGAATCTTGAGTTCCATTCTAGACTCTGGAGGGGAATACTTTAGTGGGCGCAGATACTTCTGCCCATTCCCCTCCATTCTGCCTCGTTCCCTTCAACCTTTCCCTGACCTGTCTTTTCCCCAGCCCTGGCTCCTTTCCTAATCCTGTTCTCTTTGCCTACCCAGATCCAGTCACTACTTTTCAGGTTTCTCATCCCAGTCTCCCCCTTCAGGCTTCTCTTCCAATCTGTTTCTCTCTCTCTCTCAGACTAGTTTCCAATCCCGGTCTCCATCCCTGAGTTCATCTTATATCAGTCCTCTCTCTCCTCCGCAAAGTTATAAGCAATTGAAAATAGGGTCTTTATAATGGGAAGTGTCAGGCAATTTTAATAGGAGGTGATACTACCAGTCCAGCCAATAAGAAGATAGAATTTACCTTTGGAAGGAAGATCTAGAGAAAGTGGGTTTAACTCCTGTGGTATCAAGACAGCTGCACCCGTTTACATCAAATCCTAATTTGGCCCACAGCCTCTTGCAGTATTGCATTTTCACTTTCTCATGCACTCTTGAATGAAGATTTTTATCATATGTTCATTTTCAGGGTATTCTCCTAAATCAGAATATATCTAGCTCTGGAAAACTGTGGCCTTGTTACCTTTGTTAATTTTTTTTTCCCTGCAGGGTTAAAACTTACAGCTATAGTTGTCCCAGTCCTAGTAGGGCTGTGTCTGTTCCTGCTCTCTGGGATTTGTGTCTATGCAGCCATACGAAAGTAAGAGATTTTATTTTTCATCGTATAAATTAAAACAGCTGTCGTGACATAGATAACACTAGTACAGCAATGCTAGGCATAGGCAAGAACTTAAAATCGTTTGTTGATTGAAAAGCTTTTTTTAAAACAGAATCTCTTGTTTGGTTCAGTAAATCGTGTTTCTCTAACATCCTACAGCCAAATACAGAGTGATGTATGATAGTACCCCTTACGCTAACTTAGATTCCTATATTATTGGTTAGTCTGCCTCCACTTACTGATGTTTAACTGAGTCTAGGTTGGTATAACTTGCACACTCAGGAATCAAAAGAAAGTAGGTGGAAGCTATTTTAATTGTTATCTCACTCCCTCTTGTTAGTGTTGTTGCTACATTCATCTCTGCTGGTTCCTTGATACATGGATTAGACCAGCTTTGACTCGGTGGGCCAAATTCAGAGCTGCTGTGGAAGGGGGTGCAGAAATCACATGTAGGGAAGTTAAGCTAAGCAGCAGTCATACTTGTTGAGAGGGCTGGAAAAAGGTAAATTTCACTATCTTAGACTCCCCCATGACTTCCATTAATTTGAACTCTGCCCAGTGGATATAAATGTTCCCATCAACAGATGGAGATTTGGGGATGGGGAAAAGTTCCTTTGACATCACCTCACTGTGAAAAGGGCTTGCATCTCCTCAGAATCCAGTACCAAATCTAGGGATTCTAACAACTGTGCAAAGAATTCAGGATAGCAATCCTAACACACCTAAGAAGATAACATCTGAGCTGGCATACAGGGACATGAACAAACCAAATAACCAGGTCAAATAGCCAAGGAAAACTAATATAACCAGATCCAGCACTCATGTCCTACTCTAATAAACCCTGGTACCCAAAAACTAAGGGGGAATGATTTTCCTCACCTGGTAAACATGTCGGTTCTCCCCACTGAAGCGAAGGCATGAAGGTGAAGTGCTGTGAGGGACAAAACCTTAAAAACATATTTCTTCCTTACAGGCGAGAGACAAAAGGAGATTCTTATGGCTCATCTGATGCACAAAACACAGGTTAGTGGAGAATCATGCTCTCTCCTTTCTGTGCGTTGATGGGAAGAATCAAACAATTAAACATTGTTTAACATCATTGTCCCTTCATTTTAATTCACTGTATCACAAAGGGATTAGGCCATTGGTGCCACCTGAAAACAGCAGCCACAAAAATACAACATGGCTTCCACAACTGAAATGCAATGAGCAAGAGAAAGAGAGACTTTGTGTCACAAACGTGCAGAGTGTTCCCATTGGAAAAGCTATCTGCCCTGCATCAAATTGCTCCTTTCCTTTCCCTCTTCCGTAGCACAAGGGCTAGCCTCTCCCCAAGGAGGCCAAGAGATGGTTTTAAAGTGGCTTTCCCCTGCGACCCTCCCTGAGTGAGGCTAGCCCTAATTCGTAAAAAAGCCCAACAATACTGAATTTTGTGCTTCATTCATCATATCTGAAGAGAACATTGGCTGAGGGATTTTGCTTTTGGAAGATGTCTGCAAAAACTGTTTTGAAGTAACCTCTTTTGTGTGTCAGATGATTAGGCTGTCTAAGGTGGGTCTCGTTTAGACTATGAAAGCTGAGTTCAGCTACTATTTAGGCTGTCTATACTACCACTTCTGTCGGTATAACTTATGTTGCTCGGGTATGAATAAACCACCTCCCTGAGAGACATAAGTTACACCGACGTATGAGCCAGTATGGACAGCCTGTCAACATAGCTACCGCCGCTCATTGAGGTAGTTTTATTTTGTCGACAGGAGAGCTCCCTCCCATCAGCATAGAGCGGCTACACTAGAGATTTTTACAGCTGCATTGGTACAGCTGCGCTGCTGTAAGCTCTCCAGTGCAGACATCGCCTTAGTTCCTCTCTAGTGGAGCACACTCCTCCTCTGCCAGCTCAGTGAAACATCCATCTGAAACACTTGTTGCTAAAGAAAGCTTGAAACCGATCCATACAGAATACTTTTCTCTCAGCAGGTGCTAAAGGATAAACATATCCCATAAGAGTGGAGGGTCCCTAAGCCCAGGCTCCAGCCCGAACCTGAATGTCTACACTGTGAGTTCACAGCCTGATGCCCAAGCCCCAGAGGCAGCTGATGTGGGCCACCTGCAGGTGTTTTACTGCAGTGTAGACATACCTAAGGCCTGGTCTACACTAGAGAGTTTTGTCAACAAAAGTCAGCTTTTGTTGACAAAACTGTGCTGGTGTACACACTGCAATCATCCCCGCTGACAAAACTGCCCTGTTTTTTCAACAAAATAAAATCACCTCCATGAGAGGTGAGGGCTTTTGTCGGCATAGCTAGAGTGATGCAGTGCCAGTGTAGACACTGCGTCCCCTTGCAGCAGTGGAGAGGCTGTCATTCTTGTGGTGAAATTGACAAATTTCATGTCAACTTATTTTTCGAGTGTAGACAAGGCCTAAGTATGCAGGTGGGACCCCACTGCCATGCACTAAAATTTCCCTGGTGCACTTTAATTTACTCCTGTTTCAAAGCAGTGTAATTCACAGCATACTAGTTCATGCACAGCGGCAGAATCCACACGGAGACTTAGAGCATGGCAGGCTAGATTTACACCCCAGCTTGCCATGGACTAAGTGCTCATGTGGACAAAGTCCTTAATGTTTTCTACTTTCATTTATTACTCTAGGTTGTTGGAAACAGATCAAGCAGCCCTTTGTCAGACATCAGTCCACTGAATTTACCATCAGCTATAATAATGAAAAGGAGACACCACAAAAGCTGGATCTGATCACAAGTGACATGGCAGGTAATAGTTACTTCCTCTGAGAAGCATTCATTTTCTTCTGGATGTATAGTGCCTAATGGAGAGAGGGGCAGGAAAATACTGGCTGCATCAAATGTAAGCATGTGAGGCAGGACCCAGGAACTAATGTACCTACTCTTGTGCCATTGAACTAATGAAATGGGAGATTATATTGGAAAAAACATAGAAGAGATTTCTTAACTCCTTTAAAAAAAAAAAAAAAAGTTTTGAAATTAAAACTTCCCTCCACAATGTCAAGAGATTTGTTTTCTACTTGTGAAACATAATTTAAGTGATAAACACAAAACAAAAACTTGCCAAGAACAGATTGGTGTTCTTTGGTCATGTTGCTTGGTCATGTTTCTTTAGTCATATTTGTATTTACTGTCTTATTTCTTCAAAAAGTTGGAGTGACCTGCTACTGAACAAAGAGTCAGTTTGTCCAACAATTTGAGATGTGGCCTAATGCCCAACTAGAGATCACATTGAGACCTCTGTTCATCTCACTTAGGGCTGGTCTACACTACAGAGTTTTGTCGACAAAAGTCAACTTTTGGTGACAAAAGAGCGGTTGTGAATACACTATACTGCTCCCCCCACCTGCCAACAAAACTCCCCTGCTTTGGCGACAAAATAAAACCACTTTGATGAGAGACGTAGAGCTTTTTGCAGCAAAGTCAGCACTACAAAGCATCATTGTAGACGCTATGTGCCAACTGGGCTCCAGGAGCTATCCCACAATGCCCACCCTGACTGCTCTGCTCATTGTTTTGAACTTTGTTGCACTGCCCTGCATTCCAGCTACATAGGCATGATCCCATCCTGTCCCGTTTCAAAGCCCCAGGAGTTTTGAAATTGCTCAGCATGGAGAGCTCACACAATTACTGCCCAGCTGAGCACCGGCTCCCCAAAGCAAACAGGTTCCTGCCTGGACTGCATGGAAGGGGGATGGATCATTCTCCTTGGTCTGTGGGGAGATGTGGCTGTGGGAGAACTCCGAGGGAATCCTGCTCTCCTGTGGCAGGCATGCAGGCAGCACGGCTGCTGCTGGGGGTCAAACATGGCAGTCTCTGTCAGTGCTGTTTAACAGAGCTGTGCAGGTCAGTTCATCTGCAAAGAGAAAGTGACAGATTAGATTTTAATCTCTTGGTTTCAGGCTAGTGAAAACACTCCAATTTTTTCAAGATTTTGTAAGTAATTTTAAATTAAGTTAATCCTTTGACTGGGCCTTTCTTGGATTGTTGTTATAAACAGCCCTGTCAACACTACAGTCCACTGATCTTACCTCTGGCTCCTCCAGGGGTCATTTGCTGCTCCTAATCCTCATCCTGCTATCCTCCCAGATCTAGGTGACCTGTGCGGTTACCTCCTTTCTTGCTGTTCCAACTCTTCCCTCACCTCCAGTTCCAAGCCGATTTCATACATTACACTTTTCACTTGACCTGTTTGACTCCAGCACCTGCTTTCTTGGTGGTTGTCCCATCCAGCTTTTCTCCTCCCACTTGCCATTTGACTTGCATAAGATTCCTCTTTAGTAATGCAGGAACTAGGGTGGGAGGGGAGAAGAGGTTAAACATCCTTCAGGCATCTCCACTGCTCTCTAAAGTAGATTTTCTCAGAGAACTTCTCACGTGTGAAAATTTCCTATCAACTTGATGCAAGTTCCCTTGCTAGCCTTATCGAGAAGCCCATACCCTGCTGACACTGAACTTTTATCCTCTCTCTAGAACCATAACTATCTCTGACAAATAATGAAACATTCACTGAATGAAGGAGGTTGGCAGGAACTGAGTTTTCTTGCATTCCTAATGAGAATACCTTTTGATGTAGTTGGTGGGTCACTTAACATTTTAAACTTTGCCTCCTGTTGCATTTTATGTGGTGAAATCAAACAAACCAACAGTCTATATATTATTGAGCTTTGAATGCTTCTTTCTAGATTATCAGCAGCCTCTCATGATTGGAACTGGGATGGTAACAAGAAAAGGATCCACATTCAGACCAATGGACACAGAGGATGAAGAGAAGAAAGGTAGTTCAGAGATCGAGAACCACTATCACTGCCCACACAGAACTAGCCGTCATGAATATGCACTGCCCTTGACAAACCAGGAGCCTGAATATGCCACCCCTATTGTAGAAAGGCATCTAGAAAGAGACAACACTTTTCCCTCTGAGAATGACTACAATGTACCCATAATTGCTTCAGCACGTAAACATTCCCTTTCTGATGGCAGTTTCACTAATTTGTGTAGGACCGATATCAGAAATGGGGACTATCAAACACCGCAGAATCTAACAAACTATGATAAGCCTAAAGTTAACACTGTTTTCACCACAGTAAGCTCCAGTACTGACTATCAGAAACCACAAACTAATTCACTGGTGAATGAGGGTTATTCAACACCCAGAGACTGCCTAAAACCAATAAACCAGACAGCAATGACAGCACTCTTGTGACCTGCTGAGTGAGAGATTTGCTGCACTAGTGAACAATGTTACTTTATAGCTACTGGAATGAATGTATTATAGTTTAAAAGGATTCTACTCTGGCAGCTAGAAGACAAACTCAGCCTGTGTACATAATACTGCAGTTCTGTTTGTGTTCTGACACCTGAAGACCAGAGTACACTGATAATCACGGACTATAGCAAGAGAAAATGATCAGTGAAGGCTCTGCTTTCTGTAACTAATTTGTAATATGTGCAATTTGTACATAATTTTTATTTAAGAAAATAATTGTTTCCTTTCGTCTGTTTTGTTCTAAGTATTTAATTGGTAGGGGAAATAGCTGTTGCAGAAGTTCCTGTACAAAAAAACCCCAAAAACTTATGCTCATCTGAACTTCATGTTATCTTCTATTGTGTTAGCAATCTTAAATTGTATTCTCCTGTGGCTTTGGGGGTTCATTTCCTTTCCCATCAGAGCTGGAACTAAGGCATTTTTATAGTTATTTTTTCTAGGAAGAGTGAAAGATATACAACTACTTGAAGCATAAAATGTGCACAAAGAGGGTGGATAAGCAATTAAATGTGAAGCTCAAACCAAAGCTACTTTTTAGCAGCAGTCTTTACAGGCTTGGATTTGATTTGACAGGATGCAAGATGAGTCTGTCCATGTTACTGTGTATGTTAAAGACAAATGGAAAAGATTTAAACCAGCTTTGGTTCAAGCAGACTGTTTTTCGTTGTGATGATCACTACAATGTCATCTTTTTTGGAATATACAAAATCTACATCTGTGAATCTGGCTTTTCAAGAAGTATCTGTGGAGCCAAAATGTGAATTAGGACAATTCATAGGCAGCTTAAGTTTTAAACTTTTCATTGGACTTGGGTTATTTTTCTTTTAAGTTTAGAGTTTTACGCCTTCTGTCTGAAGTAGTAGCAGACTATACAGTGCAACATACATGTGGCTTGCTCTGGCATTTAAAATTGTGGGAGATCACAACAAAGTTGTTTTCAGATCATTTCTTTTTGCGGGGAAGGTCATCCTAGATTCTTGTTTGGGCCCTATACTTGCAATGCAATGTGCATTAGGACCCTTCACTGACCTAGAGCCCCCCTGAAATGAACGGGGCTCCAGGTGGATGCAGGGACTGTCCATTGCTGTTCTCCCAGCAACAGTGGGGCCCTTGTTTTGGACCCAGAAGCCTATTGTAAAATGTCCAGAAGTTCTACTCTTGTGAGGAAGAACAATCCTGCAGTGAAGGCACAGAGCTGAGAACCAGACAGTAGATCTGAATTCTGTCAACAAATGTGTGACCTTGGGCAAATCACGTAACTTCTCAGGATCTTCAGTTTCCCCATCCATAAAATGGAAGTGATATTTACCAGCCTTGAAGGGGTTTAATGAGGCTAAATTGTTTGTAAAGCGCTTTGAGATCCTTGGGTTGAAGGTGCTCTAAAAGTACAAAGTATTATTATTATTTAAGAATGTGCTAATTCTGGCCATACCTGGTCCTAAAACAAGCTCTTAATAGTTTTCCTGTGCTTGTCTCACTGTGCATGTGCTGGGGCCTGTAATGTGCAATGACCTTATGCTGGTGCTGAACTAAAATGTGGAGAGTGTGTATTTGTGTCTCTCCTGTGCAGAAAAGTCAACGTAACTATCCTTCCCATATCGCTGTCAGTACAATTTCTGTGAAATGTATGAAACACTTCAGGTCCTGAAGCAAAACTACAGCAGCCTATTTGCAAACCACATTGTGTGGTATTGTTTACTTTCTGTTGTTTATGTGCACGTGTAAATAAAGGACACTGACATTTGTAACTATATCACTGGAGTATAACTCTGCTTTATCGTCGCTTCAGACCCACATATCCTGCAGGAGGAGAAATGCGACAAACCCAGAAATAGATGTTCCTGACTATGTGCAAAAGTAACAGTTGTGCTGCTGCCACTTCCATTCCCCATGTGACATGACATGATAAAAAAAAATTCTCACTATACCTCATTTAGTGTGTCATTTTAACCCACAGTTTTTGGGGCAGGGGAAGAGAGGCAAGGAAGAAATTAAGACTAAACTCCATGCTGGATTTATATAACCGATTAAGAGGATGAGAATACCCTCCTCATGGCCATGATATCAATACTCCACCACCACCACCCTCCCCACACACACAATTGTTCTGAGATGTTACTCCTCACGCAAAAGCTCGTCTACACTACCATGGATGTCAATCTAACGTTACTCAGGTGTGTGAATAAACTATGTCCCTGAGCAACATAAATTACACCGACCTAAGTGCTGCAAATTTAGCTGCAAATCTGTGGATATCTGCTGTATATCTGTGGACTATTTTTATGGCTCGTGGTTCGGATGCAGATACACGTTTTGTATCTGCGTAGGGCTCTGCAACACACATTTACACATGGAGCGGCTGTCAGTCACCCAGCCCTCAGGCTTCAGCTCAGAGGCTCTGTCACTAGCAGTGGGGTGCGATATCATATGGGGGCGATCCCCACTGGGCATTCTGGGAGTTGTCGTTCCCAGCTTGCTTGGGCAGAGGAGGTTAAACTACAATTCCCAGAAGGAAGCACACCCGTGTGCCCCTGCCCAGTGAGCCAAGCGCCATTTTGAAAGACGTCTTTACTTTAAACTAGCGGACGGCAACGGTGGGCATCGTGAGCAGAGTAGTTGTCACTGCTGTCTCTCTCGGCCAGGTCTGCATGCGTCTGAGTCCCCCACGGAGAGGGCGGTGCTGCATCCGAGGGCCCAGAGTGTAGCCTCGCTGCCCACAGCAGGGAAGGAGGTATTGGGGGGGGGGGGGGCGAGGTGGAATGGGTGGCAGGGCCGGAGGTCTCTGGGGAGAAGTGGGATGGTGATCAGTGGTCAGCACAGCCCTGCGTCACGTGCGCGGAGACCTGTGGAGTGGTTAGTTGAGCCCCGCACATCCACAGATCTCTGCTTTATCGCCGTGGATATCCTCGGACAGCGGGTGGCTCGGATGCAATGTGGAGGTTTTATTATGCTGACAGGACCGAGGCGAACTCTCTCCTATCAGCACAGAGCGTCTTCACCAGCCGCACTACAGTGGTGAAGCTGCATTGGTGCAGCTGGGCTGCTGTAGTGCTTCTACTGTAGACCAGGCCTAAGTAATCAAAGCTACTCCCCGTGTGTGAAGAAGAGGCACACAGAGAGAGTAGCAATGTCAGGCTACTAAGCAACTGATGACATGTCTTGTACTGTAATAATAATCTGGCATGCCTCAGCCAGTTGATTCCTCCATCTGCAAAGTGCTGCTGTACGAGTATCACTGCACAGTTCATGTTAGCACCTGCTTATTTATCTTCCTGCTGGCATGCGAACGTGCCTCAGCACACAGCTTGGGTTAGTCCAATAACATGCTTTTTCAAAAGTCACAGGAAAGTGCTTTAAAAAAATTCCCCAAATATTTTCAGTCTGCTTCCCCCACATCGGAATGACTGACGCTGGAGGAGTGCCATGTGGTGCGATAATGCAGGGCCCTCAGTCTTGCTGCCCCCCCAACCCCTCTTCATTTCTTAAAATGGGCCTTTTGTGGCTCAATCGCCACTGCAGCTTCCCAGTTCTCACTTCCCAGGTGCAGTTCTGGTCACTGAGCAGGGATAGTCTATAAAGCCATACGTATGCTACATAGTTAGTACACAAGGACCATTGCACTTTCTACACCGTAGAATTTTGTACTAAGGGCCCCGCCAAGAGTCCCTGAGCCTTGTGAGGGGTGTGTTTTGGTGGCTTCTATGATGGGAGAGAGCAAAAAAGACAGCACAGGCCAGGTCCTGTGAGATTTCCAGTCCCCACAGGGCTTCTGCGGTAGGCTTGAGATCTCACAGGACTTGGAGCCATAAGAACTCTTGGGATTTGGCACAAGATTTGGAGCCATGCTAAGGGACAGGCTGTGGGTCAATTCCTGTTTGCTGACTTCCAGCAGTCAGCCCAACCTCCTTCTCCTGCCTGACCAGATAGGGTCACAGTGGGGCAGCTCCCTGGCCCACATTGCTTTCCCTTGGAGCAATTGGCTGTCATGGTGCCCCATGCGAAACTGCTCTGGCCAGGTCCTGATCCAAGGTAAGGGCTGCGTCAGCCTCCCCTGTGGATGCTGTGGGGCTCAGGGTGCTGGGGGGGGGTTAGGAATTTCTAGGGAGGACAGGGCTGAGCCCTAGTGGAGAATCATGGCTGCCTCAGGCGGTAGGCCATGCCCATGAAGGGCTGCTCGCTGTCCTGTGGGACTTGAATTGGTGGCAGCAGCAGCTGTTGGATGTGATCATGACTGCCTTCACGCCATGCAAATGCTCCCCCAGGAGCAAACCCAGTCTGCCCTCCTCTCCCACACATACACGTCTGTGGCATGGAATTTACCTAGCGACCAACTTGCTGTGCTAGTCTAGTTGGTTCTTACCCTGCTCCCATCACTGCTCCAGCAGGACAGTGTGGTGGCTGGGTTGATTGTCCTGATCTAGGACTGGATCAGATGCTCCCTGGTGTGTGGTTCTTGCTCCTAATACACAGACCCTTTGTACCTGAGCATCGCCCGTGCATAGGGTCTCCCCTAACCTCCTGTGGGGCATTGGCCATGCTGGCAGCCTAAACCTACTCACAACATAGAAATTGGCACTTTGGAAGTGAAAAATGGAACCCGCCGCCTCCTGGCAGTCGCTAATGTGGCTGGCATTCATACTGCTGGTGGCTTTCTCCCGCTGAGACGTGGTCAGCAAGATTGATAGAATCAAACACCCATTGAGGAGTGTTCATTTCCCCCTCCACCCACAGACTCTGGGGCCTTTCCTACTGCAGTTTAATGGTTTAAGCCCTGCTTCAGACTCACGCACCTCAGTTAAGGGTTTGCACACTTAGGGCAAACTGCCTCACCATAGTTAGGACCGTAGACTGCAGAGACTGTATCGTGTTTGTACCACCCCCCCATTTCCATTGGGGCATTTCCACTCCTAAGCATATGGCCTTTATAACTTTCCACTGAGGGCTGGTGCCGTAAATCCCACAGTTCCTACAACACTTACAGTGTAGAGGGTATAAAAGCTGCTTCTTGTTTCCGCCCCTGCTCCAAATAGTGGGCCTGTCGCCTCTTTATCTCTGTCCCACCCCTTGGTGTACAGGAGTCTTTGCCTTTGGCCAGGCACATGCAGCCTTTTAAATTCTAATGAACAAGCTGGAGGAGGACAATCATCTGTGAGTGTGATTGGAAGGCAAATGGCTCCTCCCATACTGGGCTGAGCCCCACCCCTTCCAAGGGAAACCAAGACAAAGTGGGTGGGAGGGTAGGAAATTAGATCATCTGGTGAAAGGCTCTTGACAAGCGCTGTGAACCGTGCATGGTATGAGTGGCAGGAAGGGACTTGTAAGGGAGGCTGTGCAGAACTGATCTGATGGGTAGCCTAATTTGGCTAGTGTAACATCGCAGCAGAAACATTCCTACGCTTTCCCTTCCACCGAACACTTGCTTATGGAGCTGTAGTGACTCTACTTGTTGAGTAAGGAGCCACCTGTCTGCTGGGCTCTCTGCCAGCCCTGCTGGGGCTATGGAGAAACATGGTAGCCCCTGACGTACTTCTGTCCCTCAGGGCTCATGAGACTGAGCCATGGCCCCCAAAGCATGAAGCAGCCTTCAGCTTTGCACGGCTGCAGTCTGGTCTGTTAACTGGGAGAATCCAGCGACAGCTCCCCTGAGCCCCATGTCCTCACTGGGGCCTCAAAGCAAGGGTGACGAAGTGGAGAGATTTTTGGGGTTTTCTCTAAGTGCTGTGGCTGTGCCTCAGTTTCCCCCATATGTTTCTCATGTATTTCAGTGATGGGACCCAGGTGTGTGATCACTGCAGCGGGCGGATGGGCCTTCTGACTTCCACACTGGCCGTGAATCATTTCTGACTGCAAGGCAGGGTGCCTGGCCTCTTTGGGGCGTGAAAGAACTCCCCAGGGTCCATCCAGGGGGACCCACAGGCGGAGTTTGGGCAGAGCAGGGTCAGGAGGCAGCTGCACTGGTGTGTGGAGACCTGAGGGGGCAGACTCCGCAGCACTAGAGTCCTGACTGGCTGTGTACCGAGTTTTCCAGAGCCCTGTTCCTGGGACACTCGGTCACAGCAAGGCATTAGTGTAGGTAGGAGCTTAACCCCCCTCCCTAGCCAGTGCCTGGCTTATTAGACTATGCTTAAATGGCTTGGTGTATCCATCTCTGTCTTTGCCAGTGCCCGTGCAGAATTCTTCCAGTCAGAGCCGTGTTCCCTGGACCACAGACTAACTATTGTGAGTGCATCAGTCACTCGCGGGAGAAACGGCACACTCCTCATCACATTCCTGAACGGGGGAAAGAGCTTCAGCTTTGGAATCTCTTCCATGTCTTTCCTTGGGAGCCGTCAGGTCGGCATGTGGTGTGCAGCGCAGGTGCTGAGCTGAGCAGAGCCATCCTTGGAATGGAGTGCTACTTGCCCCAAATGGCCCATGCTTGTGAAATGTGCACACTGTGCTCTGAACGGAAGCTTGTCTGTCTCCTCCTTCCTCCCTCACAGGAACTGGAATGCACTTACCTCCGCTCTTGCTGGCATGATTTAAGGGCAGGGACACCAAGACTTATTCTAGCTCAAGTCTCACCCCCTCCTCCCCACCCCCCGTTCTGTGGAAGAGCAAGATTTCCCTTCCTAGCCCGGAGCACAGCAGCCCTTCCCAGGGAGGGAAAGGAGGGACACCACCTGCCCGGAAGCCTGAATGCGACTAAGGCTCTCAAAGCACTCTCTTTAGTCTAGCGACGTTTAGCAATTAGCATTACCAAACAGAAATGTGCATGCCATATTCATTTCACTGCCAAGCACATACCTGGGTTTAACAGCAGCATAGTCCTTGCAGGTCAGTGGATGCAGAGCACTAGCATTGGAGGCCAGGTTAGTGCTGGCAGCCCCATGGAAGCTTGATTGCTAGAAGCAATAGCCGCAGCCAGGGGAGCCTGGGTCTCACGCACGTTCTTAGCTGACACAATGGCGTTTGAGGAGTTTCAGGGATGTGGAAGGTCCAGCCAGGACCTGACCTGCGTCGGAACACCAAATCTGGTGGTTCATGGTCTTGCTATGGCCAATCGCTTCTCCGGGGTGGCCTTTTACTGCAGGTCTGTGGGTCATCCAGACCCTGTCGGGGATTCATGATTCACAGGCACAGACTTAGACTGCCAGGATCGGAAGCCAGGGCCCTCGCGGTCCTTAGGCAATTAGTGGAGGTTCTTCCTTAGATCTGCTGTTTGGGGGTGAAGCTGTCCTCTTCAAGGCAGCCATTCTCTTGTTTTTCTTCAGCACTTTCCGGGTCACTGAGTTGCTTCCTTCAGCCATGGGAGACTCTTCAAGGTGGTCTTTCAAGCTGCAGGATGTGCAGTGGGAAGGTGACTCTGTATGGCTCACAGGCCACAGATCAAAAACCAATCAAATCAGGATCGACGAGGCCTTTGCTCTGCACCGTGCTGGTGAAGGGACCCTGTGTCCTGAACAGACATCGCAGGCATATGTGGCTCAGTGGTCAGCCAGTGAGGTTCCCCCGTTCCTGCATGGAACCAAATTCCAGTTTGTGGGAATGTTTAGAAAGGGACTGTCATTCTGGGGCTTGCTGCTGGGAGCTTATGGCTCCCACTTGTTCCATAGAGGAGCTGCAACAGCAGCTATCCAGCTGGGTCTGGGGATATCAGAGATCCAGACAATAGGGCACAGGTGATCCAAGTCTTGTGTGTGTCTGCCTGAGAGGAGGCCGATGTCTTCTTCCTTCCCTACCCTATCTTATAGAACATATCAGAGCACACCTACACCTGGGCCTATGGATATGTGGGCACAGCATTGTGCACTGGGCTTACAGCAATTCAGCAAGGGGCTCACAGCCAGGCCTTGGGCTGGGTGCACATTTTGTCTTGGCTCAGCAGACGGGGACCATCTCAGACCTCTTTTGTGTGGGCTGGTGCCCCATGACGACACGTCGGCTGAGTTGGAAGGCTAAGTGGCATATTGGGCTGCTGGTGGCCATTTCCCAGCATGGAGCTAGTATAATTTTAGATACTTAGCTACAGGGTTTGGTGGACTGCAGTCCACCCATGGAAAAGCTGCTAGGGCCCAGAGGTAGGCCAGCTAGAAAGTATTGACATGGCTGGAGTCCTGAGGTGGCTCCATTATCAGCCTCGAGTGCAGCTAAGCTTTATTGAGAGGAAGGAGTGCATCTCTCCAGCATAGGTCTCGATTTGTTCCTGGATGATCTTGGTAATGGGTGGGCTGAACTTCTAGATAGCCTGTGCGGGGTGAGGTGGAGGCGCCAAGCTGATGCTGGCACCTCCTTGTGGCAGACGCACAATGTAGGATTTTGCTGATTTAGGCTCCAGATCCAAAAAGGTAACAAAGTGGATACCCTGAGGGCTTCTCCTTACAGGATGAGGGTATCGTGTCTAGCTCCATGTAGGCAAATGAGAACCAGGGACCAGAGCACTACCTGGGGGGACCATCCCACCGATGGCAGTGCTGGCTGAGATCGACATCTCCTCTTGCCTCAACCCCCAATAGGGGGGAGAATGCTAGTGGGTGAGTGGAGGCACCCAAGGACCCTTCTGGTATGATGATAGGTTCCCCCTGCAGTGGGTGCCCCAAGAATTGGCAAAGGATCTATGGGGTGTAACTGCCTGCGTTGGGCTGTCCCTCACCAGGAGCCTTGGATGTAATTTGACTAATCCAGTTGATGCCTAGCTAAAAGCCATGCCCTGTATCCCTGCCTTCTTCTGTGTGGTGAAATCAATGCAACCCCATCCATATCCTCACTGTGGTTGTGCTAACCAGTTCTGATATATCACTCCTCATAATAGTGCAATCTGTACCTAGGTAACTTGATTTACCAGAGTCATGTCCATGATGCATAGAGCTGCACTTTACAGACACATCTATTTGTGGCTAGAGTGTGCTTAACATTACTTTGCACTTAATACATTTAAGAATTCCTCCTGAGATGCAGCATCACTGGCTATTAATCTAGCCTTGAGCAATTTATTATGCCCCAGTCTGAGCCACTTACTTGTTTAGGGCCAAATTTATCCCTAGTTCTTACTTCACTGACTTCTAGAGAGTTTCGCTAGAGTTGAATTTAACCTGCTGTTTCTTAGGACATCTCATTTTAGTGTAGCTGTAACCAGAGACTAAGGACATGGAGAAAATTAAGTGGTAGAGCCAAAGTTAAGTGAAAAAATAGCCTTAATACATGAAATTCCTGTCTCCTTATGCGGTTGGGTTTACAGGGTTTTTTTCAGTCTAACCACAAGGCTTTCCAGCCCTCAAGATAATGCTCCGCCTACCCTGGATTTTGAGCCATTGCAATAGAATTTCAATATAGAGTCTCTTGCATGCAGCAGTCGCTTCCACTAGGATGGAACAGTAAATCCAAGCCAGCGTTCACGAGAAGGTTAACTATTAACTGAGCCACAGCCCCAAGGGCCCAATTGTGCTTCAGATGAAGTCAGTGGCAAAACTTTGACTCCACTAAGGTGCGGGGTTTGGGTCTGAAACTGCTCATGTCAGTCTACAACTAAATGCACTAACCAATAGCTCTTGAGATCGAAGGGCCAAAAGATAACCTGCTTCCACCTTATCTATCTGGCTGGACCCTCAGAATTTTAAAGGCACCCTGCACCATAACAGTGATAGATGTTTAAGCCAAAAAAATAAACCAAAAACAAAAACAACCCCAAGACACTGTTCTCCATCCCAACTGTTTGACATGTGGAAGTGAAATGAGCGTTCTCAAATGCCACTGTCCTCTGTAAAGTATCTTTCTGTCCCCACATGTACCTGTCAAAAAATAATTAATTGCTGTGGTCAAGTGGAATTTCAAAAGGCTGACTTAAGGGGTTATTTTGGTTTTTTTGTTTTGTTTTGTGCAACTACAGTAGTTTTGAGCTGTGACCCTTGCCACTCCGTCTCATGGAACTGTTTCCTCCCATACAATAAGGGTAATCTCTGTTGGTTGTATGGGGAGGGGAACAGACTGGCTCTATTGGCTTGTATTGACTCTATTGGCTGTATAGGGAGATTTCAGCTAGAGATGGCTCACAGGCCTAACTGAGCATGGGGGAAATAAGATGCTGCATGATGTTGGGCAAACCACAAAGACACTTAATGGCCTGATTTACACAGGTATTACGTACTTTCATCCCACATGGGCTTCAGTGGGTATGTTTTCCCTTCAGTTAACTGGGATGATGGGTGCCTGGGTGTGAACAGTGGCACTAAAAAGCCACACCACACGTAACTATCTCCTCGCTGGTGCTGTGCTCCTCCATCCGAGGTCTTAGGACTTCTAGGGACAAATCCCACATTTCTTTGGGCAGGAGTAAGTTGAGCCTCTCTCTGATTCTTACCAGAGGATTATAGGAGAACTTGTCAGTCCTTCTGAACACACATGGGGACTTGTGGGAAAGCATTGGAGGACTAGTCTAGCAGCACTCCTGTGTTCTCACTGCAAACTGGGAGGCGTTACCAGCTCAAGTGAAAGTGAAACTCAAGCTTTAACTCACACCCCCTCGCCATGCCAGGTAACCCCAGTTGAAAGAACCACCTAATTTAGGTCAGAGGGTTCTGCGTATGGTGGTTAGCGGAAAACACCTGAGTAGGAGCCTGAGCTACCTCTGCAGTGAAGAGTTCCCAGTGAGCATTGTGGGTGAGCAGCACCCCTGAAAATCAGGCCATTAACCTGTTGTGCCTGAGCGTCTATCAGTAAAACAGAAGTAATAATTCCCAACCAGTGCCTGTTGTGAGGCTTTATTCATTTTTTTATAAAATGCGTTAGGAGAGCCACACTGTGGAGGTGTGACAGCAATAAGAATTACTAAATTAAAACATCACCCAGGAGAAACTCATACAGCTGCCTTTTGACCGTTACCAGCTAAAACAATAGAGTCGAGCTCTGGTGACATGTCTTCAGAAGTGCACAGACAAAGTTACTATGGAGATCATTGATGTTTAGGTCCAACCTTTTGTCTTTAAACAACTGAGCTTTGTGGAAATAAGTGAAAGGCACAGGGGATTGGTAATGTAATAGAATAGCCTTTCACCTCTAGGAAACTGGTTCAAATTTGGTCTAGGGGAGCAGTGACCAAAGTAATTAGCTATGGGTAGCAGTTTGGTGACCTGTGTGGGCTCAGGCCAGGTCCTACAGGATAGATGTCCACATAATCAAAGTGCAGTTCTAGTGTGAAAAGTGACCCTGTAAAATTGGAATCATGGGGCTCTGTATGGATGTAGAAGCTCTCTACACCAACATTCCACATAAAGATGGACTACAAGCCATCAAAAACACTTTCCCCGATGATCATATGTCACACCTCACAGCTGAACTTTGTGACTTTGTCCTGACCCACAAGTACTTCAGATTTGGAGCCAATCTATACCTCCAAGTCAGTGGCATAGCTATGGGCACCCGCATGGTCCCACAGTATGCCAACATTTTAATGGCTGACCTAGAACAACGCTTCCTCAAAACTCGTCCCCTAACACCTCTTCTTTACCTACGCTACATTGATGACATTTTCATCATCTGGACCCATGGGAAAGAGTCCCTCGAAGATTTTCACAGGGATTTTAATAATTTCCATCCCACTATCAACCTCAGCCTGGACCAGTCCACACAAAAAATCCACTTCCTGGATGCTACAATAAAAATAAAGAATGGTCACATTAATACCACCCTATACCGAAAACCAACTGACCGCAATACATATCTTCATGCCTCCAGCTTTCACCCTGGACACATTACACGATCCATTGTCTACAGCCAAGCCTTAAGATACAACCGGATTTGCTCCGATCCCTCAGAGACAAACACCTACAGGATCTCTGTGAAACATTCCTAAAACAATACCCACTTGGAGAAGTAAAGAAACAAATTGACAGAGCCAGACGGGTACCCAGAAGTCACCTAC
Source organism: Emydura macquarii macquarii (assembly GCF_026122565.2). Classification (NCBI taxonomy): domain Eukaryota; kingdom Metazoa; phylum Chordata; order Testudines; family Chelidae; genus Emydura; species Emydura macquarii. The sequence continues at coordinate 12,746,052 of NW_027131283.1, forward strand.
TACAGGACAGATCCAACAAAGAAAACAACAGAACCCCACTGGTCATCACCTACAGTCCCCAACTAAAATCTCTCCAACACATCATTAAAGATCTACAACCTATCCTAGCAGATGATCCATCTCTCGCTCAGGCAGTGGGCGACAGACCCATCCTAGCTTACAGTCAGCCCCCCAACCTGAAGCAAATACTCATCAGCAACCATACACCCTACAAAAAATCCAACCCAGGAACCTATCCCTGCAACAAACCCCATTGTCAGCTCTGCCCACACATCGACTCTAGTGACAACATCACTGGTCCTAACCACATCAATCACACCATAAGGGGCCCATTCACCTGTACATCCACTAATGTTATATATGTCATCATGTGCCAGCAATGCCCCTCTGCAATGTACATTGGCCAAACTAGACTATCACTACGCACAAGGATAAATGGACACAAATCAGACATAAAAAATAACAACATCCATAAACCAGTGGGAGAACACTTTAATCTCCCAGGGCACACTGTCACTGACCTGAAAGTCCCCGTACTTCTCCAAAAAAACTCCAAAAACAGACTTCAAAGAGAAACTGCTGAGTTAGAAATGATCTGCAAACTTGACACATTCAAAACAGAGTTTTGGGTTTAAACAGAGATTTGGAATGGCTCTCTCATTACAAGAGGTAAATTGCTTTGCTCACCCATTCCCACCTCCTACTCAATGACTGTCATTAGCCCTCAAGTACCCGGCTTTCATCCACCTCCCCCATTGTTCTCTATGCACTTGTATATCTATGTTTCCTATTTATTGTATCATTCTACCTCTGCATCTGATGAAGTGAGCTGAGTCTCACGAAAGCTTATGCCTACAAAAATTAAATTTGTTAGTCTTTAAAGTGCCACAGAACTCTCGTTGTTTTTGCTGTATACAGACTAACACGGCTACCCCTCGGGAACTTGTATTTATAGTGTCTCAATGAATCCAGGTCAAATTTGCTCAAAGATAGTTCTTCCAACTGCCCACCCTGCAAACTCAGCCTGGAATCTGGGAGCTGAACTGGATTTTTCCTTCTTGTGCATCATTGTCCGTAATAAAGATTCTATAGGCCGAATTTTTCACACCCCGCCTGTGCAACCCTATTGTCTTAAATTCTCCCTTCTTACACCATCTGTAATGGGATCGTACAGGCGCAAATGAGGGCAGAATTTTTGTCTTTGCAATTGAAACAATTACTATTGCTATTGCTGCAAGTGCTAGAACAGAATGCAACTCACTTTCTTATAGCTGTGCTGACTGTGCACTACTAAGGGGGTTAAAAAGACATAGCAATTTATTTTAGTCCCTAACGTCAGCAATTGACTCTGAATAATCCCATGGCACACATATATTTAGGGAGAAGGTGCCATTTCCACACAAACAAAAAAACTGATGATTTGTTTTTACTAAAATCACCTAATACAGCACCACAAGCCACGAAATCTATGCAGAAAGAGGCTGTTTCTAAAACCAGATAAGGATGGGGGGGAAAGACATCTTTCATTTTGAGAAAGTTACACCATATGTGATAAGGAAGGAAGCCTAATGTCTGACTTCTTCGGTGTTATCTTATTGTATTGTCTGGACAAAATCATTTGGGTTTCTTCATCTAAACTTCATTGTAATTGTTGAGATTTTCACCCAAGTTTGTCCTTCCAAACATACAAACAAATGTGCTGTCTGGTATGTGCAGAGGCTGTTCAGTATCATGTTTTCAGTAGCTTCTCTTGAGCAATGTAAGACACACACATCTGCCCACCACCACCACAGATAACTTATTGGCCTGGAATTTCCCAAAGTTTCTTATCCTGTTTATTTACAAACTATCATGCAAGAAGTCCATGAAGGATGCAACTGATTTGTCCTAGTCATGTTATCACTGCTTTTTTGAGACTTCACCTTACACTTTTTATAGTTAAACTATGATTTCATTCTTCAGCGCAGTTTCTTGGAGCGTGACATGTTACATCTGAACCTACCTACAGAGCACAATATCACTGACAATGCTTCCTGAAAACATTCTGGACTGAATCTGGGAACTCAGATGACGTAGCTAGACCAAAAATTTCAGCAGGCCTCACTGGAAAGTTCTTTCTATGAGCTGTGATGATCATTCAGTTTAAAAGGAACCACATGTTTGAACAACTGATTTCATCACCGCAATTTTGTGCTAGTAAATGTAGGAAGTAGACAGTTTGTCACAAATTATTCGGGTATTGTGGGGTTTCTTCAGTCAATCATACAGATCAGAACAGGCAATAATTAACCTTAAGAAGTGCATATACTGCTGTAGGGCAGGTGATCAGTGTCAAAAGCCTACTGTTTAAAGAAAGGAACCACCAAAAACAATTAAGTACAAAACAAGAAAATTATACAGAAAGTGGGACATCTAGGCTGATTGCTTCATAGGATAGGTAGATTACTAGAAGTTGTTTGAAGTAGGAGATGGCAGGACCTTGGTATACACGAAGACCCAGATCTTCAATGGTATTTGGGTGCCCAGCTCCCATTGAAGATCTGGGTCTTAGTGTACACCAACTCCCATTGATTTCAATGGAAGTGGGGCACCTAAATACTTTTGGGCCCAAGAGACTAATCCAGGAGGGAAAGATGGAAGAAAGGATGGTGGTATTATAACCTGTCCTCATCAGCTAAGGGGAGGAAAGATCATGACTTCATTTATAGCCACTTTAAACTAACATATTGAGCGGATTCATTTTATACTTCATACATATACTATAAACCAGAGCTTTTCCCCCCAAGAACCCAAAGCAATGTCCAAACATTAACTAACTTTCTACCAGATATCTGTCACATTTCACTGACTGATAAACTGAGGCAAAGAGGCATACAACCACTTGTCCACAGTCACACAATGGGTGGGGTGTCAATTAAGAAACAAAAACCCAGTTCCCCACACAAGACATAAAGGCCTTAAAAACAAAATCCTGTGTCTTGCAGGGAATGGAAACCTAGGTGATAAGACCAAGATGCCTAAAACAAGAAACAGATCTTACTTAAAGAGGCAGCTTTTCTTCACATGTATGGCTAAGCTTTTTATCCTTAAGTAACACCATCTGTTCTGACAGACAGTTTTATAAAATTTGAATAGGGCGACCTGGATAACGTGAGTATCCTGTCTTATGGAAATGTGAAAGTCATACTTTGTTGTGAAAAGAATGTGAACTGCTCTTCCTATTTGTCTTCTATAGAGACTCAAGTATACATAACACAGTGACATGACCAGGAGCTTTTGCAGGCTTTCCATCCAAGTCTGACAATAAATGGCTATTTTGGTACAGCAGCTGAAATAACTGTCATACTGCCTTATGTGTTTACACACACTGACATCTGGCATTTATTAAGATGCCCATTTATAAGCTCTAATTTATTTTGACTGGTATAATTCTGACAGGTAATGTCACACTCCATCCTCACCGTTCTCAGCCTGTTTTCCTTATTGGCATGAAACCATAAGCAACAATTCCTCTAACCAAGCATCTGGTAAACCAATTCATAACAATTCCAATTCTTTGGCAACTCCGGTAACATTATTCACTGTTCCCCCGAGGCAGAAAAAGAGATTCAAACAGATGAAATAACAGCTCGTTGGGATTTGCAGTGCAGTGCTCTCAAAGGTGATTGAATTAACCTCTCTCCTCCACAGAGCTAGTTTCAAATCCTGAATTAGGGTGCAGTGAAACTAAGGTGATGGTGATTCCTGACTTGTTTTCATTTATCCTCCTCCCAAAATCATCTTATGGCTTGACATAATTGGCTGCCTCTGCTTCCAGAGAGCCCCCAGGACTGGAAGTATTATAAGCCATAACTAAGGAGCATTGGCAGAGCAGCGTGTACACTACCTGCTCTTTCACTGCATGGTTTACCTGTGCCATTGTTCCCTGATGTTCAGGAACACTAAGTTCACTCACAAAGATGTAATAGTAAAAGTCACTGTTTCTACTACACGTGTAAGATCACATTAACAATTATTAGAATATTTACCTTGATGTTTAAACATGATCCTCCACTGATACCATTATCCAGTGATGCCTGAAATCAGGGCTTAAATTCTCAGAGAGTATTTCCTGGAGCACACCATGCCTCCCCACCCCCATTCTCCATGGGAGGCTTCCAGGGCTCAGGGCTTTAACTCTGCAGGAGGCGCTGGGGTGCGCTAGGGCTCAGTGCATCTGACCTGCAGGGCAGGGGTTCTCGGGGCTAAAATTTTTAAAATTTTAAAATTGCAGCTTGACAAAGCCCTGACTGGGATGATTTAGTTGGGGTTGGTCCTGCTTTGAGCAGGGGGTTGGACTAGATGACCTCCTGAGGTCCTTCCAACTCTAATCTTCTGTGATTCTATGAAAATATTTACCAGAACTCCACTCCGGACAACTCCTGCTGAATTTAAGCCCTGCCTGAAACCATAGCGATTTGTGTGTATATCATTGGAAGATCATGCTCAAACATCAGTGTAAATAGTCTAATCATTAATACAATCCTACAGCTGTAGTAAAAACAGGAACTTACATATCATAAGGTTATTACATCTTGGACCCCAATGCTAGCCATATGCTATCGGCCAAAAAGCCCATGTTCTTTCCAAAAGCTATATATCACTGGAACCATGTCTGAAGGACAAGTTTTGTTTAAAAATTTTAAATTAAAAAAAGTTGACTATGGTGGTATATTTATTTGCATTTTTTTAAACTCCTTTAGATCAAGTTGGCTTAAAGGATTTTAAAGGAATTTGCTGCCCCCTTGTGATAATAAATTAAAATACCAACTTCTTAGCATATTAGCATTGAGATTATGTTGCCCAGCATTAACATATTTTTAAAATTCTGATAAATTCCAATTATTTACTTAGAGAAATTGACAAGTTTTGTTTTTACTCCCATCTCTGGAGGTAGCACAAAATAAAGTTGCCCTTTTCCTATTTAATCAACTATCTCAAGCTGTTAGAACCACCACATTGGGTTACCTTAATGCATATGGGTCTTGTTAATAGAACATAGCTTGTGTCTCTCAAAAAAAGGTAAAATCAATTTGACAATTTTAGATTTAAGATTAACATTTTAAAAAACATTTTAGGACCAAACAAAATTTCAGAATTTTCCCCTCCCCTCATTCATCTTATGAATCTATAAGTTAAATTGACTGTCAAACTGGACAGAAAGGAAGATCTGAACATACAGGTAAAACTTACATGGTTGTGACTGAACAGTGCTGTTTTCACACGATTGTCTACATAGAAATCTTTACTTCAGATGGGCGCTTCCTTCTAGAAAGTCCACCTCATCTGTACCATCAAGTCCCAAACAGTAAGTGCTAAGCACAGAGGCCCTAATTCTATAATTGGTTCTACTTAGGCAGTCACTTGCACCTGTGTGGAATGCAAGATCAGGGCCCACATTTTGAATGCATTCGTACTTAGATCCTGTGGCTAGATGCTTTATAGCTTTACTTCCAGGTTTAGAAACAATAGCCTCCATGTGCAAAAATCTGAGATGCACCCTGTTATTTATTTATAGTTATTTCAATGGTATTCACTGTAGCTTCTAAGATCTCAAAATATGAATGTGGTAACTAGAATGTATCCCTCAAGAAATCACCTGAGCACTCTTTGTGTAACTAAGGGATAACTTTTTCAGCCCACCAATGGCCTGAACAATTAAATACACCATACGTATTGTCTCGACCTTTTCAAAACTAGCTAATCTCCAGCTGTCACCTAATGTCCAGTAGGAGATGATGTGCCAGGGAGGACAGGGTTTCTGGGTGTCTCTGAGTCCAGATCACCCATATCTCTCCATTTCTAGGGACCCAGCTTTCTGCTCTGGCTTGCTCCTTCCCACACTGCTCCATCTCAAGCCAGAAGTATCAGTATCAACAGCTCGTGTCACCAATTAAGGCTAAGGTGGGAAGAAGCTAGCAGGAAGCACAACAGGGCATGTAAAACAACAAAACAAAACCCCCTCCACACACTGGAAGGAAGGAAGCAACTGCAATTTGCAAACATTCCCAAAGTGGGGTTCAAGAGGGAGTGAACTGAAGTATGCCCATAAATACAGAGGGCTGAGGACAGATCTACTCACGTCCAGTGTCCTCAAGGTTAATGTTTCCCTTCTCTTAGGCAAACTGATACTAAAACACATGAAAGCTTAGACAGTGAGAAGGGAAGTACCCTTTGATGTTAACTTTTAGAGGATACCTCCACCATGATATGCTAGTTTCGTGCACTCACTTATATATGGTTAACAGGGAGATTAAGATTTAATCCAATAAGGACCTGCCAAGATTTACAAATATGTTTGGTAACAAGTTTGTTAACCTTCATTAAACAGGCAAGTCACCAGATGTCTCCCTGACAAGAGAGCCCTCCCTGATCCGTGACACTTTGATTGATCAAAGGGTGTCTATTGAAACACCTGAGGTGCCTTGTAATCACTTATAAAAACACGTGCTCTGCTTCTTGGCAGAGAACCAGCAGTTGGAAAGCAGTCAGCTGAGCACTCAAGTTGATGAAGTGAACCAGCAGGTAACTGGAACAGACTGCTGTGAGGAGGTAGGCAGGTGAAAGTGGCCATGAGGCATGTAAGCAACAGTGGAGCATTGGGTTATGGTGCTTGATGGGGAGCGATAAGGGTTAGGAAGCTGGGAAGACAGTCAGTGTGGTGGAAGAGGTGAGGACTTAAGTATGGTCTTTGATACAAATCCTCCCTGTTTGGGAAGGATGGTTTACAAAATATTTGACCATATTTGCATTATTTTCCTGCAATTTGCACACATTTCAATAAGCACTAGAGCCATGCCTTTTCAATGTCCTATCAATAGTCTTCCAAACATTGGCATTTGTGCACAGAGATGACAGGACTGCTAGCATGGATGCTACCAGGAAAATAATTACTTCACATAACATGGCCACACGTGCCAAATGGGGAAGGGAGAGAAAAGAAATGGAACTAATGCTTTTCTGTTAAAAGCAGCAATAAGTTTACCAGTAACTTGCACTCCTGAAATATGAAAGATTCACCACTCAGAGTACGTACTCTAGCATTCTTACACAGAGTTTTGGTCTGCAAAAAATACCATCCACATCCTACAAACAGGCCTGCTACATTGCCAGCCCTCGATTTCTCTGTGCAAAATGTTAGAACTATTTGACAATCACATCTCCTCCTTTTCAAGCCTACAGTTCAGACTTCCATGCTTCCGCCGCAAGAGTTGCTCTTACATGTGCCCCCCTCCCAGGGGAAACTAGGACCTAGGTTGTGCGTCTCTGGCAACGCCATGTGGCCTTGAGGGAAAAAAAACTGCAAAGAGGAACAAGCCAAAGACTCCAGCCAGTATGAGCAGCTGGAGAAACCAAAGCAGGGACTCCTGTATAGGGGGAAATGGGGTCCAGTTAGAGCCACCCTTCCTCCCAAACCCAGAAATATGTAGGGGAGACCCCCTATGCTAATCTAAGGAAACTAGGACCCAAATGATGCTTCCCCTTGGCCCCCGCCACCTGGGCTTGGGAGACAACGGTCAGGGTGAAGCAGCCAAAGACTCCAGCTGACAGGGCAGTGGTTCCCAAATTTTTTACCCCACAGCCCCCCTTCCCTCTGTCTGCACCCCCACGCGGGAGCAGGACCACGGTTGTGGTTGGGAGTGGGGCCACAGTTAGGAGGCTGCTGTCAGAGACTGAAGCTGGGAGCCAAGACTGTGACCTGAGCCCATGACTGGGGGGCAGGGCCAGAGCATGCTGCGAGGTGCTCTTCCCTCCCTGTGGGGGTTGGCCCAGACCCTGCTGTGCCCCCCCAGGACAGTCCTCCAGCATACCCCATAGTTCAGGGACCTCTGCAATAGGGGCAGCTGCAGAAGCAGCCAAAGCAGGGACCTTCGGACATACAGCAAAGTTTCTGCAGGTTAGGCTTTCTTTGCTATGTGCTGATGGCCTATTTGCTCCAACCCTCTTCCTCCCTCAGTCTCTTCTCCTTGGCTTCACTCCACATGTACTTTTCTTCCGTGCCCCGTCCCCATCCCCTTTCGCTTTTCTTTCTATGGAGCTGATTTCACTCCCCCTTCCCACCCTGTAAACTTAAATCCACCTACCAAAAAAATATGTGGAACTAACATGATTTGTGCCAATACATTGTTCACTCTGCTGGTGTGTTCTACCCCTTTGCCCACCCTGTGTGTCTGCTCTATTTAGACTGTAAACGCTCTGTGGCAGGGACGAGTTACAACTGTTAGTACAGTGCTTGCTACAAGGAGGCCCCACTCTTGGTTAGTCCTTAGACGCTACAGTAATACTGGATACTTGTTTGCAGCAACACCTTACAAGGCAACCGCCACTTATGAGCAACATTTCCCCTCGGAACACTTTCCCTACCATGAATTGTCCACTCGGTTACAGCACTATAGCTGCCACATAACAGCAACGTGTGACTAACATCACATCCAGGGGCAATGCCCGACCCCCACAAACTGCATCTTTCTTTTCCCTTCCTATCCCTGGCCCTTCAACACAGCTCCAGGGCACACAGCCCCATCCACTTGCCCTGCCTGACGGGGAAGTTTGGGAGGGAGGATCTGGAAGAGAGGGATGTGCCAGGGGAGCAGCGGAGGTGCAGCTGGAAGGTTTTCTTCTCCCTTTCTCAGCATCTGTTCGCAGGCAGCAACGTATGGGGTGTATTTGCTAATTTGCAGGGGTGAGTGTGGAGGACACCCCACCCCATGCACTCAGCTATCCCTTCCATCTCGGTAGCTGGCAGCAGGGTGGGGGTGGGCTGTTTGCATTGGGTGGGAGGGTGTCAGGGGACTTCCCTCCCCAGGGCACTCACCTGTCCCCTTCCCCCTCTCCCGTCTCCATAGTCCGTGCTAGAAGCTACCCACCTCTTCATTGCAGAGTGCACACAAGGTCCTTCGCAGCCGTCCCTCGCCAGGCTGGAGCATGAAGCTGCCATCCGGACCATCCTCAGCTTGGTCCAAGGCAGCTGGGCTCGCTCACCCATTTTGCCAACTGGGGACTTCCTTGCCAAACCCAGGATTACTCTCCCCCATTCCCCCCATACTTGGAGTCCTTCTCACCTGTCCCCTCCCAGTGTGGCTGCCCCCCCCCCTTCCAAAACTCTTAACACACCTGGAGTCAGATGACTCTCCCCACATAGCAGCAACAGTCGCATAGGAGCAACATAGCAAAAGGGCACAGATATGTTGCTACTAATGAGCCTCTACTATAAAACTTAAAGCAGCACAGAGCGCACACAAAAAAATGCTGTGTTTTAGGTTCTTGTGGATATCAGCTCTTACACGTGAGTTCACGTTCTTTTGTTTCCCCATAAGTAAAAGAAGAAATTTTAATTTGTTTTTTTATAATGTAACTTTTGTAACAAAGCAAATATTAGGAGCTCTTCAAAGGTGAACTGGAAAGCTTTAATAAAATTTATTTTAAGTGATTACTATTACTAAAGTTTCAAGGGATGGCACCTATTGTACCCCATGGTGTAAAAACCAGAAACATGTACACAACACACCTTTTATTCTTTTACTATATCAAATAGAAAAAGAATATACTCATGTTTTCAATGGTACCCAAAGATTTAATCATTTGACTGGTTTTAAGTGATCTGGATCTTTTTGATTGATGGTTACGAGATGTTTACAGCATTACTGTTGGCCAAACACCTTGTGTTTATCAGATTGTTCCCCCATCCCTGTGTAGAAAAACTGCAACAAGAAACATCCCCCAAATTTAATTATTTTTGAGATACCTCCTACACTTCCATCTCCCTCTCTTTTTATTTAATTTTCTGTTACACCTCACTGACCCAGATTGGATTAGCTTTAATCTTTTTAAAGAGTTTGATTTTCATCACGAGGTAGGTTTTAGCACTATGTCTTTTGCACATGGTACTCTGCATTTGGATGTATAACAATAAATTTAGCAGAAGATGATCACATGTGGTGTTTGTTGCCTAGTCATGTTTTATAAATAAAACCAAGGAAACCTGAAATGCTAGTTGCAAATTAGGAACAGAAATCATTGTAATGCATAAGATTTCATCTTTATTTACAGGCTAATAAAAAAATATGAAACTCAGCTTAACTAGATATAATACATTTGTTGCAAAATGTTACACCTTCCACAGATATGAGACCAACCCAAGATGGAAGGGCGGTTGGACAGATTATACAATATCTGAATCTTGCTTAACATATCCATGAATCAACATATCTGTGATAAATTTGAGATAGATACAAACCCTCTCCACGGCAATGAATATACTTCTACCAAGGAAATACTAAACACAATTTATGACCAGAGAGTTAATTTATCACCATCAAGCTTGTTTCTTAGTAAGCAGTGGTCCCAGATGCCTTCAAACTCCATCTACCTTTAAAAAACCAAGAGATAGCTGCTATCCCATTGACGATTTTAAAAAATGCCCAAGAAATTATCCATGCAAAACTGCACTCTATACTCTTTAGAACTTTGTTTTAGTATTTGAAGTAAAATATATACAAGTAAACAATGTTCTATACTTTTTTTTAAATAAAAATGAAAATCTCACTTTCCTTGGAAACTCAAGTCTAACTCATTCAACCCCTGGGAACCAGTGGATTTGAGTGTTCCAGTTATGGCAAAACAGGGTAAAATATATTTATAGATTGCATTTAGGTACTGGCAACTTGTTGCTAAACTACTGTCAGTTTAAAAAAGAACTTTTTATAGTTTCACTATTGTAACAGTAAATCTGCATTGTTATAGCAGGAAGTATGGAGTCCATCCATGCTATTCTTTCACTGAATGTCCCAGCAACATTGTCTGAGTCGGGGCTTCCCAAAAAAGATCAGAAAAACAGACATGGGGGAAATTTGGCATTAATTTGTCAATGCTAGTCATCTTCCCAGCCACTACACTACTTCTATCACTGATCTCACATACAGGGTGATCAAAGCAGCAGTGGAACAGAGTCTAGCAAGTCAGAATTTGAAGAAGCGAAGTGGTGATGGAAAGAAAATTACTTCAGCAACCGTGTCCAACGTCAAACTGGAGGTGGCCAAAAGTATTTCAAATGGAAGATTCTAGGTGCTTGAAGGGAGAAGGGGCTTCCTCTTTCCCCACAGATAAATATCCCAGTGCAGCTTTCCTAGATTTTTTTTTTTTTTATTAAAGGATATGAAACTATTTGGACACTTCAAGAGGCCATGTCTAACATCTTCAAACACAGAGGGAATTCCAGAAAAGTGAAGACTGAACGACCTTCTCTGACAGAGAAGCATGAGATCTATGCTACACTCAGTTTCAGCGTACACCTTACTGGAATGACAGATGTGACCCAATGAAAAATGAATGTCTGGATGCAACATTACAGCAATAAATTCACCTGCTAAAATGTACCTGAAAATGTCATGTGATACATGAAGCTTCAGATGCATAGAAAGATCCTTTCATGAGCAACCGGTGATATGTTTCATATGCGTTCAGCCCTATTTTTAAATACTAACTTCTGCTTAGAGGCAATATTAGAGTATTTTAATATGTTCTACCACAAATAAATGTGTCTGCAAATGAAGCAGCTTGTTTGAGTGAATGGAACCATGCACAAAAATTCATGAAAAGAGCAACAGTTAAAGGTTTTATAAATAACAAAATCTTTGAATAAAGTATATACATTTTAAAGATCTCTCTATAAATATATATATAGTGCTCCTAGGAGGGACAAGTAACTGTGTTCTACATCAGAAGTTTTGAACATTAACTGATATTCCTCTAAAGGCCTTCTGAGATTTTTTTTTCTATTTATGTATATCCAATACAGTAACATTTGCAAAACTGTTATTTCACATTAGTTCCACTCTCAGAATACAAAATCTCATCTTTTCACATTACAGTTTTACAGTCTGCAGAGCAGTGAACAGGAGAACAGGCATTTCGTGCTTAATCCTGGGATAATAAAAGCTATTACACTTTTTACAGTTTACAAATGGAGCATATTGTGTTTTACTAAAGTATCTATAGATAGTGTGAGAAACTAGCCATGAAAATCATTATTTACTTTACCATTTTCCAAATATAACAGGCCTTTAGATGTACATCAATCACCAGCAATTTTAGGATGTAACTGTTCTTGGAAGGCAACAGTATTTCATTTCAACAGTAACAATAACAATGCTATAGATTAACAGGGCTGTCATACCATAACACATTTAGGGCCAGATACTGCATGGTCCTGAGCACCTGCTGTGAGGTATGGCGTGTCTTCAACCCCTTTTGATGTAAAGACTATTTCAATGGGAACTGATTGTGTTCAGTGCCCATCCAAAAGTACTCAGCATCTCATAGGATCAATCCCATGATGAACAACTCAAAATGTATAAAACTACTTCATATCAGTTCTAACAGTATCCATTTAATAAAGAATACTGACTGTATGATGCTCAGATACAATGTACAAGGACAGACATAATTCTGAACAAGCTCTATGCCATTTTTACACTAATTTTGCATTTAAAAAAACAAATAGAGCAGTATACTGTTTAAATACTTTTGGGAGAATATTTTAAGTGCAGCATTGATTGGCAATAAATTGTTTAAAGAAATTAAATAATGCTGAAAATCTCCTCACATGAAAAATGATCATGGATTGTGAGATCTGAATTCACAATACTAGACAGTTGTTCTTTCCACTTTTGTTTTTCTTGAAGAAAAACATTTGCTTTTTACTATTACGTGAAAATCTGAGTCATGACATTTTTGGCTCCTCCCCCCGGCTTTTTTTAAATTGCAGTTCAAAAAACCTAAATGGAAAATTCAGGGATGCAGTGGTAAATATTCACTTCTCCCCTTTTTAACAGTTATATGCTGGTTCAGCATCAAAGTACTGTTAATTCTGTACTTTTATGCAGTGACAAAGGAACAAAATAAAGCCGGCTACAATTTTATTCTACATCCTTCAAGGACATCAGTAGGATCCAAAGTTGAATGTATTAAATTATCTTTTGGAAACCACATGCTTTGGTTCTTACAGTTCAAGGAAAATTAATTTTACATGCAATGTGTTAACTACTGTGAATCACAGAGGAACAGAGTTTTACACGTTACGAATTGCTCACAAAGAAGCCCTGAGGTAACCGCCATTTTTTTTCAGGCAACAGTAATACAGGTTTCCTTTGACTTTTAATAGTCCTTTTACAAGCTACCATGGTATATAAAATTTAGAACAGTCTATACTAATTACCAATCTTTTCCGAAGAAGTGATCAGGCCAGTCAATTTCTTTAGGACAAGGACTCAGCAGAATCAGCTAGTTTGGGTGCAGTCTCTTCTAAGGGAGTTTGAACTGAATTTCCTAGGTCTCCATTTTCATGTCCATCAACACTTGGTTTCTTATCAAACACTGCAAATTAAGAAGAATATTTTTTTAAACAGGAGCTGAAGTGATCTGGGGAATTACAGCCCAATTAGCTATTCTTCAGGAACTGGAAAACTCACTCAAATAATTAAAATACAGAACTATAAGACTCCTGGATAAACATTATATGATAGGAAAATCATGCTTGTCTAATCTAGAAGAAATATTTGAATACATCTACAAAACAGTGGACAAAGAAGCACCAATTGTCAATATATTACGACTGGCCAAGAGTCAGAAACCAAAAAGTAGAAAGTCAATTTTCAGCATGGGAAAAGGGTTAAGAAGTAAAAAGCTGCAAATAATACAGATTTATCTTGGTTAGTCAAGATGACTGAATGAGGAACTTCAGAGGGACCTAACAAAGCCAGGTGAGTTGGCTGCATGATGGTAGATGAAATTCATTAAAAATTCTTGATTCCAGTCAAACAGGTTTGAATAATGATGTTTCAGCTTTTAACATTTAGGCAAAAGAAGTTTTACCTTCTGATGGTTTGACATCCACACTTGCATGTTTCCTATTAGAACCTGAATTTCCACCTTCCTCCAATTCATCAAGATACAAGCGATAGCGATGTCCACTTTCATCCTCATATTCTACATTTTCATCATCTGAGTCTACCTCTGGAGCAACATATACCACTTCAAATTCAATCTCCCCTCTCTAGAATACAATGAAGTTTATCATGTTACTTATTTCACAAAATGGCTAGGGTTAAACTGGACTACTAACAAATATATTTTGTTGAATATCTGAAACACTTTGAGTAAGTGGTTAATTCAGATATTTTCCCATTGAAGTGCAATAATAGCTCTATAGGTTGCATTGATATTTGCACTAAAGCAGGGATTAAACATCTTTGCTATGCATGAATAATAGTGTATCATCCCCAAATTTACAAAACTTACTGTTAGTGGAGAATGAATTTACCAAGTATATAAGTAAATCTGTTAATTATTTGGAGAGGAAAGGCAGTGCGTCAAGGGAGTCCATGGCCATGGTACATCATGAAAGTTGTAGTCTAGCACACCAAAAAGGAGGACAGGAGGGGACTAAACTACAATTTTCATGAGATATCACGGCAATGTTTCCAAATAAAAATAATATTTCAGATTTTGGACAAAATATGGTTTTCAACAGCTTAGTACTGACAGAGAGAAGAATAATCAGTAATGCTTCTTTACACCTTTAGATGCTCATTGGAAGTCTTCAATCTGAGTGCTGACCTAGCCTATCTAAAAGCATCAAAGCAGTATCTAAGAGCATCAAAATAGAAGGTTATACAACTGCAGGAAACACTATCTAAACACAAGTGCTGAGGTTAAAAGAAAATTAAAATATGCCAAGCAACTCAGTACATAAGAAGAAAGAACACATATGCACACACTGATGGATAATATAAATCACCTGCTGGGAAAGAATGGTCACTGCTTCTTTATGTTTGGCATCTCTCAGATTGACTCCATTTACTGCCAGAATGGCATCTCCAACATGCAGACCACCACATCGGTCAGCAGGCTGACCAGGGTGGATTTCAGAGATTAGTATTGGAACGCCGTGCTCTTTCCCACCCTATCAACACAAAAAGGTGTGTGGGTGGTTTAATATCCATTAGCAGGAAATTGAACAAATATGAGTTAAATACTCCAAAGAGTGAACGGTGGTAATTCTGACAATTAACAGAAAATAATTAAATATTTAAAGCAGATATACAAATTGATGAAACAAGATCATAAAGTAAAAAATGTTTTTAATACATCAGACACCATGTCAGTTACTTAGCAGCTACTTGCAGGATGCAATAAAATATAGGCATGAGGGCCAGAAGTTAAGCTCAGTTGCTTAAAAGTTTGCTATCTGAATGAAAGTGACCCAACTTTCAAAGGTACTGGGTGTCTGCTGCACTCACTAAGTTACCCTTTGAAAATCAGCCAACTCTTATTTGGATGTATGAGGTTGACACCCACATTTGAAGAAGCTGGCCAATGCCAAGATTTTGAAGCATTTCCATTATAAACCCTCATTCTTCTCTCTGCTTGCTAAAATTATATTCATTGGGTGTCAGAATTCACCACTGACTAACCTGCATATAAAGCCTAGCCCCAGAAATAAAATATTATTGGGTTTTTTAAATGCATGTTTGGTCTTGCTGAAGTTAGGTTTTTTAAAAAAAATTAGAGGTTTCAGCTGTTTTTCAGCTATGTTGCACATTCTAGAACTCTAAATGATTTGTATTAGTTTGTACATGCAGTCTAATCCTCATGAGATGATATTAAAAGCAGTAGACTTATTGTTCCTTATTTTATAAAAATAATCCTGCTAAATTTAACATCTTCACATTTCAAGTTAATATTTCTGTACATTTCCAACAGCAATTCTTACATTGAATAATACTTGAATGGTGAGAGTACAAACTACTTTTTGTTCTTCATAAACAGAAGTGTGTAACAACCGTTTCTATTTAAGTAGATTACTACTTATCTGTAATATTCCAATTTTCCAACTGTCAAAAATTGGCATCATTGACTGCTACAGTATCACCCAAACTTATCACCTCAGCGACAGGAATGAACTAAAAGTTAACTGTATATGAGGACAGAAAGTGGAAAATAGGTTTAAGTATTTATTACTGTGATTGAAATGCCGAGTCCTTCATGGTCTTCTTTAACAAGGAGAACTTTTCTGATTGGACCAACGCCTTGACTCTTCTTTAAGGAGTCTGGTTCCTAGTTTAACACAAAAAAGAATAAACACGTGAACCAGAAGGTAATTTTATGGCTGTTTTTTCACATGCAGAAGAAGAATATAAACAGCAGCAGATAAGTTAGAGTATTCCTTGCCAGACAAACTGTGAAGCAGAACTGATGATAGGAACAAAAGAGACCATCATCCTACACTCCTGATTGAAGGTAGAGTTCCTTTGGCACCAAGAGATGGATGAGACAAAAATCACCCCTGGAAAGGAGAAGTAGACCACACAAAAGCTCACATTTGAAAGCTGAGGATTCACCACACACTACTAGAAATTATATTTGACATCAGGTGAAATAAAAAAACTTTATGAAACCATACAGTGATATATTCAATACATTCAATATACAGTCTCAGGCATTTCTGATCATTTATTCCAGTAGGATATAAGAAACAAAATACAACAAAATACATTCATTCTCAAAATCTCACAAAAGCAGAATATAACAAAATATTTCTTTTCCTGTTATTTTTGTTAAATTTGTTGTTGCTATTATACATTATGAGAAAAAAGTAACTGCATAGAAAATCTACAGGGCTCAATATTTTTATAAGTAATGAGTGACTTTAGGTGATTTTTTTTAGATGCTTTTAAGAGGCTTTATTTCAAAGAACACTTTCTATAAAACCCAGGATTATTTAAGGTGTATCCAGTTGCAGCACCTAAAATCACTAGCCACTTTGAACATCTGGATCAGGAATTTGAGTTCACTCCTAATTCTAATTAAGTTTGTTGTTCAGATTTTTTTATAAAGATATTCTGACAATAAACACTATTAAGCCCAATTTTTTTTAAACTATGTGCCCGAAATTTGGCTCCTAAATTCATAAGTAGGCACCTAAACAGAAGTAGTCTCATTTTCAGAAGGGCTGAGCACCCATCACTCCCAGGGAAGCCAATGGTAGCTGCCGGTGCACATCATCAGGCTATTTTAGCAGTCACTATTCAGGACAGAACCACACTTTAATCCACTATAATATATGTAACACCTTAATGGCTCAGATTATATCACCACATGCAAGGGAATATAAACTCTATATCAGAACAAGCATGAAAAGGGTAGATTATACATATTAATTCTCCCTCGAAAGCTGTGAAAGATTTATGGAGAAAATAGCGGAAGGCAGGCTCACTAAGATAAATGTCAAATTTCAGCTTACATGCCCTGGTGGTGCTTGCATTGGTCGTTTCAGGTCATTACGACCCCGACACGCTCTAATTACAGTTTTGTGACGATGCAGGTGTATTTCTGCTTCTAGCTGGTTCCAAAGTTTATCATGAGCAGGACCTTTCATATCTCGACCTAATAACTGAATCTGCTGGACCCTACAAAATGAGGAAGAAAAAGAGTATGTACATATATCACAACTGAAAATTGAGGTGATCCAGAACTTACAATTTAACTGCTCTAGTGAACTGCAGTGTTGTAACATGCATCAGTTTGCTCAAACTAGCACAACTGCAGCACTGCTAAGCATGTACGCACACAGAACTCCCTGAAAGTTTCAGGACCTATGGATTGCTGTACCTACTCCACAATAACCAGCACAGCTCCTTGAAGCCAGTGTACATGGTTTATTAGGTGAGAGATTTTGCTTAAATCAACTGTAATGGCAAGACTTTCCCTATCTAGTGAAATCCTCATTTCCCCCAACCCCTTGAACTCTGGACCCTGCCTCAGAGGCCCATTCCCCACTGGAGACCACCATTTGGTGCAGAAACCCGCAACCATTTCCCTGGGTGTTGGCAAGAAACATGGTCTGGCAACAATGGAAATGCAGCAATGACAGAGAAAGAAGCTGTCTGGGCTCCCCCTGCAACCCAAAGGCCAATTTTTTTTCAGAGGGCAGCCTTGGAGGACTGTGTCAGTGGACAGTGGATGAAATCATAGCAGAGGGGTACTATGGAATAGAGGATAATTTAATATCCATTTTAAAACAAAGAACTGGAGAAATAAAAAATAGACAAGGGGTAACAAAATTAAAAAAAGAGAAATAACAATAGCTTTGCAGAGGGGTAGTTGGGGATAGTTTCTATACATTTTGAAAGATAAAAGAAACGATGTATACTTACCACCACCCTCACCACTGTTTATCTGTTCATTCACCTTCTCACACCTTTCACTGGATTTTTGTCTTTTCAGATTTTAAGCTCTTTGAACTAGGGACAGTGTTTTCCTATATGCTTGCAAAGTACTAAGCAAAATGTGGCCCTGTCCCTGAGAATGGAGTCTTTAAGTGTTATAATATTGTTACAATATAAATAAATAGTAATTTTACATTTAATTTCCCTTTTTATTTTTGAATAAATATGGTTCTTTAAACAATTTTAGAATTAGGATATTATTGAGGTAGTCACCATAGGTCATTCATGAAGCTAAGGAAAACAAACTTTTGTTCTATGGGAAGAGAAGGAAATGTATCTTTTATTTCTCCCTGGAGAACAGACATTTGCTTTTCTTACATGGGGCAGGAACCTGACCTGAAATATTCAGCCAATGCTTGGGCAGAAGTATGCATATTCCTAAAAGATGCTTCCAAGCTGCTGGTTACAGTTAGCAATGGACATATCAAAAGCCTGGTTTATTTTCAACAGCAGGAGGAACAGAGGAACTATGGATAAACATGTCCTAAGCCTTCTTGAATTCTGACTCTCACATAAAATTTATTATTATTTGTATTATCGTAGCACCTTTGAACCCCAGTCATGAATCAGGACCCCATTGTGCTAGGCATTATATAAACAGAACAAAAAGATGGTATCTATCCCAAAGAGCAAAATTCTCATGGTGTGGACATGAATTTACTGTTACAAACCTTCCAGCTAGTTCTTTATCTAAGTATTTGGCTGCCAATCTTGCCCCATAAACCTCAGCCTGGAGCACAGCTATATGTCGACGAAGTGCCTCATTTTCTTTCCGCAGTAACTTCACCTCAGCTTCAAGCTGAGCTTCTTTCACCTTTTCTTTCTTGTTGGCTTCAAGCTCTCTCTCCTAAAAAAAATGAAGAAAAAAATTGGCAGTGTTTCATCTCAGTTATTTCAACACCACCATTAAACATTTCTGCAAATAAACATGAAATAACTGCCAGCATTACAGAATGCATTACTCCCTCTAGACAGTATTAAAGCGATAGTTCCTTTATTATAAAGACTCTTACAAGAGAGCCATAAAATTGTCTTAACTGGGACTAACTTTGTCTACATTACAAGATCCTTTTATTTTCTTAGGGGAAGGGCACCCAAAAAACGCAGAGAGGAAGTTTCAAAAGGCACAAAGGGCAATTAGGTGCTCAAGCCTACTGAAAGTAAATAGAAGCAGGCACCTAATTCCTATTTGTGCTTTTGAAAATCTCTGCCCTAAACACCAATAAAAAGACTTTTAGACAAATACTATGTAATAAAGTCATCAATTTGAAACAGAAAATTAAAAATAAAATTAGTTACCACTTCATTAACAGATTATGCCTTAACATCAAATTATCTATATGCTATCAAATGTGTGGTAAATTTAAGAAAAGTCAGAGAAGGTCTTCAAAATATATGACAGACACACCCAGTAATGATCTATCTGAAAGGAACTGGCTGTCATGCCTGGCAAAGGTTAAGAACTGCCTCGCTTTGGAAATTATTTGGAATTTTATTTCCAATGGTAGTACATGCTACATATTATTTTACTACTAGTAGTTATTTATATTGCCATAATAGACAGGAACTCTAGTCCTGGATTGGGACCCCACTGTGCTAGCATGCTACCTAAAAGACAATCTATGCCCCAAGGAGTTTACAATCTAAGACGAGAGACAACAGATGGATTTACACAGATGGGGGAGTATAAGGAAACAATGAGACAATATTGGTCAGCATGACAGCTGCTGGTGTACAGACCACTGTCTGTCTGTTGTCAAGTTTTTTGTAGGCTTTCTGGCAAAGTGGAGGTTTGAAGTTGGATAATAAAGTAACTTTGAGGATGTTTACAGGGAGCGCTTCCCAAGCCTGTGGAGTAGGATGCAAGAAAGCACACAGATGCTTGTTTGAAAATTTAATAAGTGGGTGATGGAGGCTGGCATCATGGGCCCGATCAGAGGTGGGAGTGACAGCTCAATACCTAATGAGAGATGATATGTTCAGTGGGGATTAAGTGCGAAGGGCCTTGAAAGTTAATACAAGCAGTTTATGTTTGATGCAGCTGAGAAGGGGAGCCAGTGGAGGGATGCAAAGAGGGGAGTAACAAGGTCAAAGCAATGGGGTAGGAAAATGATCTTTGCAGTAGCATTCTGAATGGTTGAGTGGGGCAAGATTGCATTGGTCAAGACCAGAGAAAAGGATTTTGCAGTAATTCAGACATTTGAGTAATTGAGAGGGTGACAGCTTGGGCAAAAGTTTGAGCTGTGTTGATAGATACAAAGAGCTGTATCTTAGAGATGTTACGCAGAAATAATTGGCAAGGTTCAGATATAGCCTGGATGTGAGGTCTTAGAGGTCCAACTCGAAGATGACATACCCAAGTTATGGGCCTGAGTGACAAGCAGGATATTGATGTTGTCCACAGTGATCAAGAAAAGAAGCAGCAGGGACGGCAGAGATTAGCATCTTTGTTTTAGTCATTTTGAGCTTGAGCGGGCAGTGAGACATCCATGTGGAGATGTCAGAGACAGGCCAAGATTTTAAGCATGGACAGGAGGAGATAGTCTGGGGATACATATTAAAGTACATAAGAATGGCCATACTGGGTCAGACCAATGGTCTATACAGCCCAGTGTCCTGTCTTCTGACAGTGGCCAATCCCACATGCTTCAAAGGGAATTAATAAAACAGGCAATCATCAAATGATTCATCCCCTCAGCCATTCCCAGCCTCTGGAAAACAGCAATCCCTGCCTATCATGGCTAATAACCATTCGTGGACCTATCCTCTATGAACTTATCTGGTTCTTTTTTGAACCCTGTTTTAGTCTAGACCTTCACAATATCCTCTGGCAAGGAGTTCCACAAGTTCATAGAATCATAGAGTCGGAAGGGACCTCAGGAGGTCATCTAGTCCAACCCCCTGCTCAAAGCAGGAATAACCACAGCTAAATAATCCCAGCGAGGGTTTTGTCAAGCTGCAGCTTAAAAACTTCTAAAGATGGAGATTCCACCACCTCTCTAGGTAACCCATTCCAGTGCTTCACCACCCTCCTAGTGAAAAACTTTTTCCTAATGTCCAACCTAGATCTCCCCCACTGCAATTTGAGACCGTTGCTCCTTGTTCTGTCACCTGCCACCACTGAGAACAGCCTAGCTCCATCCTCCTTGGAACCCCCTTTCAGGTAGTTAGAGGCTGCTATCAAATCCCCCCTCATTCTTCTCTTCTGCAGACTAAACAAGCCTAGTTCCCTCAGCCTCTCCTCATAAGTCTTGTGCTCCAGTCCCCTAATCATTTTTGTTGCCCTCCGCTGGACTCTCTTCAACTTGTCCACATCCTTTTTGTAGTGGGGGGGCCAAAACTGGACACAATACTCCAAATGCAGCCTCACCAATGCCGAATAGAGGGGAATAATCACTTCCCGCAATCTGCTGGCAAGGCTCCTACTAATGCAGCCCAATATGCGATTAGGCTTCTTGGCAACCAGGGCACACTGCTGACTCATATCCAGCTTCTTATCCACTGTAATCCCCAGGTCCTTTTCTGCAGAACTGCTGGCTAGCTCATCGGTCCCCAGTCTGTAGCTGTGTATGGAATTCTTCCGTCCAAAGTGCAGGACTCTGCACTTGTCCTTGTTTAACCTCATCAGATTTCTTTTGGCCCAATCCTCCAGTTTGTTTAGGGCCTTCTGTATCCTATCCCTACCTTCCAGGGTGTCTACCACTCCCCCTAGCTTAGTGTTATCTGCAAACTTGCTGAGGGTGCAATCTACCCCATCCTCTAGATCATTAATGAAGATGTTGAACAAAACCGGCCCCAGCACCGACCCCTGTGATCAGCTGCCAGCTAGACTTGGAGCCATTGATCTCTACTCGTTGAGCCCTATGCTCTAGCCAGTTCTCTATCCATTTTATAGTCCATTAATCCAGCCCATACTTCTTTAACTTGCTGATAAAAATACTGTGAGAGACCATATCAAAAGCTTTGCTAAAATCAAGGTATATCACGTCCACCGCTTTCCCCACATCCACAGAGCCATTCCCCTCTTCATAGAAAGCAATCAGGTTGGTCACGCATGACTTTCCCTTGGTGAATCCGTGTTGACTGTTCCTGATCACCTTCCTCTCTTCCAAGTACCTTAAAATAGATTCCTTGAGGACCTGCTCCATGATTTTTCCAGGGATTGAGGTGAGGCTGACCGGTCTGTAGTTCCCTGGATCCTCTTTCCTCCCTTTCTTGAAGATGGGCACTATATTTGCTTTTTTCCAGTCCTCAGGGACCTCCCCCAATTGCTACGAGCTTTCAAAGATAATAGGCAATGGCTCTGAAATCACATCAGCCAACCTCTCAGCACCCTCGGGTGCATTGCATCTGGCCCCATGGACTTGTGTATGTCCAATCTTTCTAAACAGTCTTGGACCTGTTCCTTCAGCACTGCGGGATGTTCACCTCCTTCCCATTCTGTGCCGCCCAGTGCAGTAGTCTGGGAGCTGACCTTGTCTGTGAAGACAGAGGCAAAAAAGGCACTGAGTACCTCAGCTTTCTCCACATCCTCTGTCACTAGGTTGCCGGCCCCATTCTGTAAGGGGCCCACAGTTGTCCTAATCTTCCTCTTGTGGCAACATACCTGTAGAAACCCTTCTTGTTCCCCTTCACGTCCCTTGCTAGCTGCAACTCCAATTATGCTTTGGCCTTCCTGATTTCATTCCTGCATGTTTGCACAGCATTTTTATACTCCTCCCTAGTCATCTGACCAAGCTTCCACTTCTTGTAAGCTTCTTTTTTGTGTTTAAGTTCACCAAAGACTTCTTTGTTAAGCCAAGCTGGACGCCTACCTTATTTGCTATTCTTTCTGCACATCAGGATGGTTTGTTCCTCTGCCTCAATAAGGTTTCTTTAAAATACAGCCAGCTCTTTTGGATTCCTTTCTGCCTCATATTAGCCTCCCAGGGGATCCTGCCCATCAGCTCCCTGAGGGAGTCAAAGTCTGCTTTTCTGAAGTCCATGGTCCATATCCTGCTGTTCTCCTTTCTTCCTTTTGTCAGGATCCTGAACTCGACCATCTCATGGTCACTGCTGCCTAGGTTGCCACCTACTTCTACTTCCCCTACCAAATCTTCCCTGTTTGTGAGCAGCAGGTCAAGAGAAGCACGGCCCCTAGTTGGTTGCTCCAGCACTTGCACCAGGAAGTTGTCTGCAACACTATCCAAAAACTTCCTGGATTGTTTGTGCTCTGCTGTATTCCTCTTCCAGCAAATGTCAGGATGACTGAAGTCTCCCATGAGAATCAGGTCCTGTGAACTGGAAACTTTCCCTAGTTGACTAGTTGAGTGTCTGTTGTGCAAATACTTCTTTTTGGTCACTTTAAACTTGCTGCTTAATAATTTCATTTAGTGACCCCGTAGTTTTTATGTCATGAGAAAGAGAAATAACACTTCCTTATTTACTTTCTCCACACTAGTCATGATTTTATAGACCTCTATCATATCCCCCTTAGTCATCTCTTTTCCAAGCTGAAAAGTCCCAGTCTTATTAAGCTCTCTTCATATGGAAGCTTTTCCATACACCTAATCACTTTAGTTGCCTTTTTCTGTACTTTTTCCAATTCCAATATATCTTTTTTTGAGATGGGGCGACCAAATCTGCATGCAGTATTCAAGATATGGAAGTACCAAGGATTTATAAAGAGGTAATATGATATTTTGTCTTATTATCTATCCCTTTCCTAATGATTCCCAACATTCTATTAGTTTTTTGACTACCACTGCACATTGAGGAGATGTTTTCAGAGAACTATCCACAATGACTCCAAGATCTCTTTCTTGAGTAGTAACAGCTAATTTAGACCCCATTATTTTATATGTATGGTTGGGATTATGTTTTCCAATGTGCACTTTGCATTTATCAACACTGAATTTCATCTGCCATTTTGTTGCCCAGTCACCAAGTTTTGTGAGATCCCTTTGTACTTCTTCACAGTCTGCTTTGGACTTAACTATTTTGAGTAGTTTTGTATCATCTGCAAATTTAAACCTCACTGTTTACCCCTTTTTCCAAATCATTTATTAATATGTTTAACAGGACAGGTCCCCAGTATGGACTCTTGGGGGACACCCCTCTCCATTCTGAAAACTGACCATTTATTTCTACCCTTTGTTTCCTATCTTTTAACCAGTTACTGATCTAGAAGAGGACCTTCCCTCTTATCCCATGACTACTTACTTTGCTTAAAAGCCTTGGAGGAAATTAATGACCCTTAAGGGGATCTATTCTAGTAAAATTACTCTACTCTAAACACTTAACACCTACTGCGTAACATTTATTTTAACTATTTACAGGAACAGAGTGAAGAACACAAGAGGATAGGCCCTTGCTGAGCAAGAGACTATGGATTCCAGCCGACCGTCACAGGCGGTAAGAAGGAACTGAAGAGGCAGAGGATTGTCAGAGCCCTATATAGGTTGTCATGAAGGCACGACTCCAGGGGGCTCCAGAACTGACCCTATGGGTAACACTGGGGAAAAAACCTTCCAGTGACTGTGCATGAGGTGCGCACACACTTTGTTGGAATGGACATGAGAAAGCACTCAAAGAAGAAAGATATCTAGCCACACATTACAGAAAATCATTAGAAAATGGCTAATTTTTAATATAAAATGTACTGAGCAAAATGAAATGACAGGTTAGTGTCCTAATATGTAAGAATACCTCAGCCTTTTCATAAATCAGTTATATTATGCCTATATAAGCAGATATTGCTTTCTAGTGTTTATGACTAACATTCCTTAAAGCAGAAAGAATATGCTTAATATAGACAATGTTAAAAATATGAAGATTTACTCAAGAATAACAGTCCTCAATTAATGATTTTTCAAAAGATAAATTTTTAATAGTAGCTATAAGGTACATAATTCTACGAAAATAGTGACATTATTTAAAAATCTTGAAGTATCACTTACAAAGTTTAAAAGGTGAAAGTCAAGTGACCACCACTACCAAAAACACCTCCATATAAGTACATTACTGAGCTTATGTATTTTAGGCACCAAAGGACTGTTAACAAATAGGAAAGTTACATTAAAAACAACATGCTCACAAAAAAGGAATTGGGGAGAGGAGTCATGTATGAAAATTGACATTTTTCCAGAGAAAATTGATAATGTACAAAAATTATTGCTCATAACATACTGGATATTGTTATTTTTAATACATTCTTAAATAGTTTCAGATTTTGTTTCTATGCAGCAAAATAAGACAACCTTCAGAATTTCATAAGTTACCAGACTATATTATCCTAAAATTGTTGCAACAACCAGAACAAATATGGACATGCATACACTTGGGGGAAAAGGCACCAAAATTAAAAATTGTCAACAATATTGGATCAACTCAGGGGAGAGGAAGAAAACCAGCTAGATCTGTTTTTCTAGTCTCAATGGCAATATGTATACTGCCACACAAAACAAAAGCACTGGCTTAAATACAGATAAAGACAACTAGCATACTTACCAACTCATCCACAGAAAGGATAGACTTAAGAAAGAAAAAAATAGTTTCATAATCAGAAAAACTGGCAAACAGTGGCAACATGAACTTTTAGAAAATGCCATAAAATAAATGCCAATATCAGTCTTATTCTGTCAGAGCAATATTACTGAAATTTACTAGGTTTATAAAAGGACACAAAAATAAGGATGGTATTAAACAAACATATATTTAATACCGATTTCTTCATTGAAAGAAGAATTCACTGAAGTGTGTATTATAAGGAACAAAACATTAAAATTCTTAACTTTGTTAGAGAATTACATACATTCATTTCCTTATGAAATGTAAGTATGGGGAAGATCTACAAATACTTGAAATACAATAAGATTGCTATATAGATTTCCACATTTTGTTGCAGAAAAGATAATTACTTTTCAAACAACAAAAACAGGTTTGCTTCTAAGCCTTTCTGAACCTAAACTAAGAGTTTTACCTGATAATTTAATTATAATTGGGATTTACATAGCACCTTTCATCCAAAAGGATCATAAAATACTTTTCAAGCTATGTATTACATAACTGGCATGCAGCCAGTTTATGGGAGGGACAGATGTAGCACAAAAATAAATAAATATTATATATATATATATATAAAAATATAAATAAAATGCACTGCAAAACAGGAGGAGATACCATTTTGACCAAAGTCACTTTGGCCAACTCCTACAAAAAGTACCAAGAGTGCTTTCATGTCCATGCAGCACAGATCTTTAAAAAACAGATCTTATATGAAAGATGCCTGTAGAGTAAGCTATATGTAAGTCATCTGTTCAGTAAGCTTGAATATTTAAATGTTTTCATTCACCAACACTGCATAGTTCTGGAATTTATCAAATATGCATTAATAAATAATAAGCTGCATCTCAACCTTTCCCCATGCTCTAGTAAGAGTAGTAGTATTCTGTGCACAGAGTGAAGGAAGTGTAGTATTATATATATTCCAGTTACACATTTTGTTGATGTGGTCTTCCTTCAAAATACTTCCTCTGGGCAGATTCAGACTGATAGAAGTTCTTTTTAAAGAAAAACTCAGATTTTTTGTTGTCATCTTAGTAGCTCCAATTTTGTTTGCTAAAGCTCTCCTGGCTTTGTACTTTCTTTATCCAAAATGGTTTAAAGGACAGTTTCTCTCCACTAAAATCTACGAATCCCAGAAGAGAGAGTAAAGCAAACTCAAAAAATAAGCATTGTGGTTTATAAGAACGAGGATGAGACAAGGCACCATACTGAATTAAGGACAAAGTATCAGCCTAGTTTTTTAATGAGTACAATAAAAATAAAATAATAACCCTAAAAAATATGGGAAAGTTTATTCCTTTAATTTTAACTATGAACCCAGATATTTTTGTGGCTTTAATACAAAACTAATATTTTCCATGTAGTTCAGGTCGATTTTTTTAAATAGAAATGCTTACAATAAGATCACAGATAGTATTTTCAAAAATGCCTAAGTACTATTGTCAAAAATATGACTGAGGCACTTTACTGCCTAAATCTTATTGCAAGTTACTGGGATTTAGGAGCCTAAATCACTTTTGAAAAGTTTCACTCTATGTGAGAGTTGATATGATCAATCATTGCCACCCCATATATTTTATAAATATTTAATGGATGCTTATTTACAGGCAGGGTGGATTGATTTAAATCAAAACGATTTAAATAATGGATTTAAATCATGATTTAAACTGCCAAGAAAAAATTATTGATTTAAATCAAGTTTCCCACTGATACTTCTTCACATATTTCTCAAACAATGGTGCAAATCTGATCACTAAACCATGTTAATTTACAACTCAATACAGCATTTGACAACATCTAGGAGGGTATACTTTGTGTAATTTTTTAGATAAATTAATAAAAATCAAGTTAGGAAATAGTACATAATACTCATTACCAGTGTCAAGCTGCAGATGCAGCAGCAGTACATTAGGAATGGTAAGAACTAATTCACACTCACGCAAACACAATAGCACTTATATTTTATTAAAATAATCTTAAATGTTACATAAATGTTTCACATTTGCAATTGCAGCAGTCTCCTGAATTGCTGGCTGATGACTGTCCTTAAACTCTTTTTGTTTTTTAATTTTCACATTTTATTAACGCTGACAAGTCATCACAATAATAAACGTATGCAGTCCTTAAAACTTCTACAACTAGCTCTCATCTTCCCCACTCCCACTGTCATTTTTATTCACAGACAAACAGAAATACGAGATTTCTTGCTTTTTCAACTCCCAGTCGATTTCTTAGCTTTGAGTGAATAATACCAAACGATGAAAATATTCTCTCTGCGCTTGCAGAGGAAGCTACCGCTATAAAAAGTTGGCTTAGCAAATGAAGGAATTCTTGTTTCAAGGTGCCTGGCTAATGATTTGCACCAATTTAGGGGAGTGACTTTGTTCAAAACATCATCAGTAAACATGTACTGTTTAAATGGTTCTGCTCCAGCCCTGAAATTTATTATTATTTTTATTTTATTTATTAAAATTCCGTCCATGCTGGACCCTGAAACCATGTTAGCAGTGTTTAGTAATGAGAAAAGACTTTTCCTTTTTAGATCACCAGATAAAATGAAGCTTAAGCTAACAGGTTTTTTTTTTTTTTTTTTTTAAAAGACTGTTTGGTGGCGTTTGTCAAATAGTTTCTCAAATCACAGTGGTGTATGGAGTCTTTTCTGATTATCTGTTGAATGAAACAACAAGACTGTGATGGAAGATGGCCCAATATACTATATGAAAAAAGGACCACTGAGAAAGGAGCTTGACAGTTTCAGTCTTGTCTCTAGTAGTTACCCTTCCCATCACAAAAAAAAAAAAAAAAAAAAAAAAAAAAAAACACTCCACTCTAGGATGGAGTGGAGATGGAAAAGGAGAAATGGGTCTCTTTTTCTGGCTTCTTTACAATGCATAAAGAAGTCCAGATTTTTATTTTTTTTAAAGACATGCTTATTTTTCACATTAGAAATTCAGGTCTTTTCTACCCCAGGAAAACACCATGAACCATTGAAGAATTGTTAGCTTTACTTCTAAGGCACTTAAACTTGATTAAGAAGAGAAGTGACTTTTACAGTGACACTCATTCACACGCGGGTTTTATTTAAAATTCTGCTTTTGTTAACACCTAACAAACAGCTGAAAAAAGCTATTTAAAAAAACCAAGAGATTCAAACCCCCTTCACTCCTTCAATTAAGAAAACTGCCTATCAATTTCTCTGCATTCTCCAAAGAAAACCTTCAGCAAAAAAATTTATATTTCCGATATTTCGAAAATTAAAACCCCAACTCTCAGATCTTATTTATATATTATAAAAACAAAAAAATCTTAATGTTTCCCCACTGCAGAACTTTAATATAATTTTTTAAAAATTATCACATACATATTTCAAAGCAAACAGCCTGAAAAAACCCTGAATGTTGGTAGACAACAGCTGGTTGGGGATCCTTTTTTTCTCTCTACTGTATTTCTCTGGCTATAGTTTGTTACTAACTCATCATTTTAGCAGTCTTCATAAAAAATAGTATAAGAAGCCTTAGATGACATATATTGGTTTATTTTAAAGCTGGTGTTCCAATAAGTTTATGCCCGCAACATTAACATTTCACCACCTACACAATCAAAAAAGAGTGTAGTTTGAACTTTTTCCTTCACTCTCGGATACTTACCAATTTTGCTTTAATTGCCCCAGAATCCACATTCTGACCAGTTTTGGCATGCAGCTGAAGTTGAATAGCATGGAGTTGCAAAAGCTGATCATGCACTTCCTTTTCCAATACTACTTTCTCAGCCTGAGTTTCTGTCAGTTCAGATTTCAGATCCACCAGCTGCGCCTGGAAGATATCAGGAGTCCAACAATCAGTGTGTTATTATTACATTTTGGTTTCTCAATATCATAATACAGATGGATATTCTACATTATAAAGGTTTCAGATGTACAGTTAAAATAAAGATGGATTTGGGCTCTTTCTATGGTTCTCTCTCACCCCCTCTAAGGAGTCCTTCATTTACAACACTTTTTCTTCTCCAACTGCCAGCGCACAAACACATACAACCACTTCTCTGAGAAGTGAATGGAACTTCTTTCATAATCCATCAATGCCAATAACTGAAGGAGTAGTTGAAGAACAGTGTAATTCCAAGGGAAGATCATGGTGCTCCTGCAGAATTTAGCCCTTGACAGCACTGCCTACCTATCAGTGACTGTGCAAATCTATCAAGAAATTTTAAATGTCAGAAATCTGTTCAGCTTCCTCCCCCCACCCCCCCACTCTCATTTATTGCCCTGTTACATTGCTCATTATTCAGTCACATGCTTTAGAACACTAGGGGCCAGATTTTTAGAGGTATTTAGTGGGAGTTAGGCACCCAGGCACTTTTGAAAATCTCACAGGTGCCTAAAGATAAACACTTAACATGCCTTTAAAAACCTGGCCCTAAGTTCCTGGTCTACACTGGGATTTTTGCCTTCAGTACAAACCCTTAAGATAGACTCCATTCACACCAGTACAGCATGATTTCCATGGGTAAACCTTACCAGGATTTTAAATGGGGTAGTTACATTATATTTACACTAGGGACTTGCAATCATAGCTTAAATTCCAGTGTAGACAGTCTCAAAAATAAGGAGGAAGGCATCGTTCGGCAGACCAAGAAACTGACCAAGAAACTCAGGGCAATAACTGTGAGAACAATCTAAGCAAGATGACAATCACATGAACAAGAATGTAGCCAAGCCTTGGGTTTCTTAAACAACACCAGATATGTTAAAAACAATATAATAAAAATTAATTAATCTAATCCCAAAACCAAATGAACCAAGTCACACCCCAATTTAAAGTACTCCAGAACCAGCACCTCAGCTGAAATACTTGTATCTATTCTAAGGTACTTATATAGCCTCCACAATCATGGCATTTGAGCGCCTCACAATCTTAAATGTATTTATCTTCCAGCAACCCTGTAAGGTAGGGAACTGAGGCACAGAGAGACTAAGTGACTTGCTCATGCTGTCACAGGAAGCCTGTAGCGGAGCACTTAAATTTGGAGTCTCCCAAGTCACAGGCCCGTGCCCTAACCAGTGGGCCATCCTTCTTCTATTTATTTCATGTGTATACTATAGATAGATAAACTGGAAGCTATGAAATAAAGTGTATCTAAAATATTTTTTTGCAGGAAAGCATACAAAGTAGTAAGTCTAAAATCATATCGTTATTAAAGATATCAAATGAAGTTTATACATAGTATTTATATCTGAAATTATATAGCAAGGACAAGCATGTTTACTTAGTTGTTATATCCAAGTGTGGCCAACATTTTATAAGATATAAACAACTACATTTATATGTGCTATGAAGTAAGTATTTATCTAACTAATGTAACAGAAAATCTTTGGAAAAATGTATATTTAGTTTGTCCTTGTATTTTTTAGGGAAGTCCCCAAAGCAAATGCAGTTTTGGGACAACATAAATAATCAGATTAACAACAAAGAACATGAAGGCTCTGCATAAATTCCTGTACAGACTCTTGTGAATTAAAAGCACATTTCCCCAGAGATTTTGCTAAGATTATGCAGATTTCTTTTGATATTGAAAATTTCAAATTATAGGATGAATGACACTTGCTTTATTCCTGCAAGCAGCCTCCCTATCTTCAACAAAAAACATCTATGTTGATAAGGTAAGCCAGGATTTGCCCTAAGTGCTAAGAAAATTTGAGTAATTTTTAAAAACTCTCTTCAGTGAAGCTGAAGCAAAATGATTGTTACGGAAGTATTTTGCAACTTCAATAACATTTTCTTTTATTCCGGGAGAAGACGTACTTAAGTCTTTGGCTAAAAGATGCATTAAATGGGCACTGCAGCCATAGGTTATTAAGTCTTTGGCTAAAAGATGCATTAAATGGGCACTGCAGCCATAGGTTATTAAGGAGTATCCTTCCATTTCTTCTTCTAAGTAACTTCTCATCTTTGCCATGTTTGCAACATTGTCAGTGACAAAACACAGCACGTGACAGTTGAATTTTTGTTCACAGTTTATTACAGCTTTCATTGCCACTTCTTTTAAATATTCTGTTGCGTGGGCATCTCCCGATGCATCTATTATTTCTGAAAGATATGCAACCCCATCTTCAGGCACATATTACTGGATCATTGTGTACATTGTTCCACCCATCAAGGCTCAAAGTTACAAATTTTCCCTCAGGATTTCTTGCACACTGTTCAAGTTCTTTCTCATAGACTGTATCTGGCAACCTTCCATCAATGTCTGATCTACCAGGTGGCGTGCAGCCTGGTCGTAAGGACTCAATCATGTCAATGAAGTGATTATTATTAACAATGCAAAAAGGAGAATTAGTGGCATAAATGAACCGAGCAATCTTTTCATCTATGGTTTCTCAATGGTATTTGCTGGTCCTTACTACATACCCATCCATGGTGGTGGTTTTACAGGATGATTTAAATCTTTTGCTTGCTACGGATACTTTGTTGTCTGAAATACGTTTAGTTGCAGCACTGCTGCTAAAAGTACCAATGGATTACTCTGAAGTTGTTGCAGATAGATAGTCACAGTCAAGGTCTCTTATGCTTAAATGGATCCTGAAACAAAATTCAAAAATGATTTGGAATAGTTGTTCTTCTCATTCTATTATTCAGGTAATCGTTTACACTTTTTTTCAGCAAGGATGCAGATCCGATTCCAAATTACCAAAAAAGCTAAGACTAACTGCATTTAGAGTGCATTTAATTTGGAGTAAGCCCCATAGAACTCACTGGCACTTCTGTTTTTTGAGAAAACAAATATAGGATGGGGTTCCCTTCAGAAAGCTGAATTATGCTGAAGTAAAATAGGGAACAGACATGTGGCATCACCATTGTGGTCTGTGGCCATGATGTTCCAAAATAAAGGGCATGTATTATGTAAGATAAAATAAGAAAATGACACCCCAGTGGCAACTGGCAACTCTAGATTTCTCTTACTGCAGCTTTCTGTACCGTAGACTTGCAACATCCAACATAGCAAACAGCTTGCGAATTTACTTGTTAAATCACACTTATACCAAAAGGCATAGGAAGAGTCTTGAAGAGTGATGCATTGCAAAATGAATTAGTTGTTACTAAACAGTTGATCCACATTGTACTTCAGACATATCCACATCTTCATCCTCTTCATTTTCTCCCAATAAGCAGTTTTCATTATGATGTTTCATTCTTGCAACTAGGCACTGCATCTCCTTCTTGCACTGCTTATACTGTACACGTTTTCCTTTTTTACCCAGGGAAGGAATTTCTTCAAAATATTCCCAGAAGCCATGACAGTTTTTCTGTGGCAAAAGCATTGGGGAATATAGGAAGCTGGCTGTGTACTGAATAATGTCTTCCCTTTTTTTTCCCAGTCAACTCCACTGTTCCTTTCTACTCTGCCTCCATCCTTTGTCTCTCTGTCTTTAAGACAGTGTCTTAACTAACTCCTCTGCCTTGCTTGGCCCAGCTCCACCACCACATCAAAGCACAGAATTACATTATCCAGCCTGCGTCTTTCTTTGCACATGTGACTTTAGTCTGCTGAGAAACAGAAAATGAAATAGAAACTAAAAGCCCAAAACTTTCAAGAAGCAAGAGTTGGTAGGTAGGCTGGATAGACTAGAGCCATTTGTTCATTTTTATGAGACCCTAAGTGTAGGTTTAGCATGTTTGTGATGAGATTTAACTGAAACTGTTATTTTTTAAAACAATAGAGAAATTTAATATTTTATTGATTTTTTTAAAAAATAAAAAAAAATTTAAATCCAATTTTTTTTATTTAAAAAAAATCATTGATTTTTACCCACCCTAGTCTGAAGTCATATTTATTAAAAAACAGGTAAATCATGAGTAGTGAAAGCTTTTGATATTGTCCCATCTATGTCCAGTCACAAATGCTGCTGTAACCTGGTACAATTCTAATAGCAGGAGGTTAGTTCACACTATCAGTTTATTACATCCTTGGCTTCTCTGTTCAAATTCCCAATCAGTAAGAATTGTAGCTATTGGTTACGTGAGGTGGACATAAGTCCTTTGGGAACCATACTGAGACAATCAAACTCATTCACATACACCAAACACTAACTATTTTCTAAGTTATTAAAACAGATAAATAAATGCAGCTGGTCTGATGTACACATGAGATAAAGTGAGGGGAGAAGGAAGTAATCTATACACATATGAATGACAGTCATAATTCCATCTCATGTTTTACAGTATCACAAACATAAGTATTCAGACCCAAGGTTGACACCCGGAAGGTAATATAACTGGTGGCATATCACAAACACTGAATATAAGAAATCCTAAACCTTATTAGTCTGTCATACAATCATAAGCTTCTAAAAAAGCTGACCACAAATTTCTAAAATCACCTAAATAATTTCATTGATATGTCACCTATTTAAGATCAGCCAGCTGACTCAATTCTAAAAATCAGAGTAATATTTCCAATAGAGAAATTGATTTCCAATACTGTAAGGTATTTCTGTTCCAACAAGGAATGATGGTAGTTTACTATAGTGGAGTGGCTGCATTACGACAGGAAAGTTGTGTCAACGACTTCTGTTTAAAATAAAATCAACACGCTTAGTCAGATTCCTTTGAAATGTAGTGTGCATCAGAAGGGTACAGGGTAGGGTTAGTGAACCACATTTATATCCAATTATATAAGCCCTGAATAAAATAGTTTTCAAAAGGGTTTGGGTTTTTGTTTTTTGTTTTTAAACAGATCTAGAGATCAAACTATTATTGTGACAGGTGCTAAAATGGTCTCAAATAGTCCATTTTTACCCTAGGTATTGTTTTGCACACTAAGTTTTTTCACCCAAATTGTAAACAGTATTTAAGAACATATTCATTACTTCACTTTAACAGATTTAAAGTCTGAAAGGATTACAGCACACAGAAAAAAAAAAACCCAAAACACAAAGAAAGAAAAAAGAAAATCAGGAAACGGTTTCTGTGCAGCCACTTTATGCTTGACTGGTTAGTCTGAGGGAACATGTCCTTGGTGAATACTGCACCACTGATGCTATTAGTCGAACCTTTGTATATCTATGCAATAAAGATTTAATAACTTATGCTGCTTGCTACAAGTTGTCTCTACTATAATATAATGTGTTTTTATTTTTATGCTGGGGTTTACTGTGAATACAGCAAAAGAGTCAGCAGTCTAACCAAAATTTTTGTTATATCAGGTAGGGAGGAGCCTGAGACAGAGGACTGTGTGTACGTTGTGCAAGACAGGGGTTGTGGCTGCAGATGGGACAGATGGTACACAAGCCATCGACTGGTTATTTGAGAAAATCTGTATTTTACTAGCCCCTGGGCAGAAGGGAGATGATGGGCACAAGTGGCTGGTTCTGATCTCAGCGTAGATTAATGTGGCATTTCCAAACACACACAGTGTGGAGGTTTGGAACTGACAGAAACAGTGACTGACTGCTGAGGGAAAAGAAAAAAGCAGGGTTTCCAAGTATGGATTCTGGGTGATTTCTGAATCAAGAGATTGTAGAAGTTTGTGGGAGAGCAAGGGGTACACCATTGGATAGGAACCGCTGACTATAGACTGATTGGCTTAACATGTAAATTGTGGGACATGATACGTATAACTGCCTAATTACTACTAACTCCTACCAACAACTTATATTTTCCTGTTTAAACAAACACACACACACACACCCCCCTAGGAAATTCAATGGCAAAACACTACATTAACACAAAGTTAGGTTATTCATGATTTATCATCCCTTTACAAGATACTGAGTTGATCAAAATTCAAACTTCTGGAAACTAGGAAACGCACTGTTAAGGTTGCCCAGGAAACCTTAATTCTGCCCTCTTTCAATAACACCCTCGTGCACCCTGTTAATACACCTTTACTCTGCCACCTCCTTTTAAAATCTATTCACTCTCACTCACAGGATTCCATCTAACATTATTAAAGGAAAAAATATAGTTGCCCACACCACCTTTCTTTTGCCTTCTTTTTCAGCAGTGCCTCGATTTTCTGATATAACACACTCTCACTGACCATTGGCACTACGCAATTCAGGTTCCAGACACTGGCATAAATTCACAAAGTTAGCCAACTCTCCAGAAACAATACTACATGTGTACCATTTCAGAAACACTTCACAGTCTTTTACAATTCTAACTCTTTACACCAGCGGTTCTCAACTACGGATTTGTGGCCCCCCCCAGTCACTTTCAGGGGATCACGGGACCCCTCGGCTGAAGGCTGGTGCCCCAAACCTAGGCGCTCTCACGGGGCTGAAGCCGGGAGCAGAGCCGTGCAGCTGAAGCCGGGAGCCCTGGTGCCCCCTGCGGATTAAAGTCAGGAGCAGAGCCACAGGGCTGAAAGCCGGAGCCCCCGTGAGCCTAAAGCCCTGAGCGCCCACTTGCATAGAGCACCAGCTCCCCACAGAGCAGAAGACCCGAGCTCCTGTACCCTGACCAGAGCCCCAGCGCACCACAGGGCTGAAGCCCCAACCCCCCCCCCCCCCCCAGCCCAGTGTGCAGAGTCCTCCCCCCGGCCCGGTGCCTGAAGTCCAGAGCCCTGAGCCCCACAGGGTTAAAGCCCCAAACCCTCCCCCCACAAGTGGCTGAAGCCAGGAGCCCCACAGGTCCCCCACTGGGCCCTGGAGTTTTTATAGCACGTTAAGGTGGCCTCAGAAAGAAAAAGGTTGAAAACCCCTGCTTTACATAACTCACAGGACAGCTTCTCCAACTACACATTCACTTAGAGCATTAGAATCCTCTCATATTCCATCTCACTACTGACAATGCCCTTTGTAATAAAAGCTCTATGCTCTGCTACTGACATAATCCACACAATTCTGTATTAAAATGATGCATGCTGCATCCTGAAGGTATACATGCAGATGGACGTAAGGAAAGAGCTAACTCTGTAAGCATCTACACTAAAATGTAGCTCCCACCAATGTAACTTGCCCACTACACCAACTTAATAACTCCATCTCCATGAGAGGCGTAGCGCTTACATCAAATGTAGTTAGGTTGAGACAGTGTCAGTGTACACTGCACAGGTTACATCAACTGTTACTGCCTTTCAGAAACGTCCCCCAATGCCCCACAATGGCAGTTAAAATCGGACAAGCGCTCCTGGTGAGGACGCACACTGCCAACACAAGAAGGGTAGTGTTGTCATATAAAACTCATTCAATTACTATGGTGGCTGTACATTGATGTAATTTAGGTCGAATTAATTTTGTAGTGTAGACTCGTCCTTAGTATATGTACACCTAACACACTGACTGCACCTGCAGTGTATGCAAACAACTCCCATTAGCTACTGTCAGCTCCAGGGGATGAGAGGGAAGGTGTTGTGGACAACTTTTTTTTCTTCCTTCCCTTTTTGTCCTTCTATAGTGTTAGATGGAATCATGTGGATGAGAATGAATGGGTTTAAAAAGAGATGAAGAGTTTGTACATTTCAGCAACTGTGGCTGGCACAATAAAGGTATTTGCGTTAAAGGGGCATACTGAGAGACTGCTGAAAGAAGGCAGAGTTAAGATTACATGGACTACCTTAACTGTGCATTTCCTGGTTTTCAGAAGTTTAATTTTTGCTCACCTCAACGTTATGCAAGGGGACCACCAAGCAACCTTATCTTTGTGTTAATATAGGTTTTTGCCACTGAACATTACATATTAGTCTTAGTAGCTAGTGTCCTTCATCCACAGCACTGCCAATGCCCACAATATTACAAGACCACCATAGAAAAGCCCATGAGAAAATTAATAATTCTATATTCAGGGCAGAAAACACAGTGGGCAGTAAATAATGCACAGCCACACACTGAATGAGAAGGATAAAAAGAAATATTAAATAGCAACCCATTCAGTGAGCACTATTCATCCTGTGCACTGAATAAGAATGGGGTTCTGTGGAAAAATAGTACGTGATCATTGCGACAAATAGGTCCATTTCCCACAATATCTTTGAGAAACCTTATGTAATAAAGTTTAAGTATTTTTGGAGTCCATTGCATTGAATTAAAAGTTTATGTATTATTGTGGGACTGCAGGTAACTTCTTGGGAAGTTCGTGGTTGGGTGGAGATATGGCCAATACAACCCTTGGAAAGTGTTATGAGTTCCAAAGGATTATTTTAAACAATGTGACAGACAAGAAGGAACTTTTGGGACAAACAAAGTTAAGTGGGTTTCCTATGAAATACCTGGGGGGGGAGGTGATTTCAAGTTCATCTCAAGACCCAATCTTTTGAAGCTACACCCTGAGGAGAGAACCCATTGTCCGCTTATCACCTGTTCCCAGCATGTGAACATCAAAGGCCAAAGCTGTATAAAGAAGAGACTGACTTATTTATGTGTTCTTGTGATGCATTTGTAACCACAGAAAAACCATTATGTGGGATCTGAAGGACTGAATGCCTACCAGAGCCCTTGCTGGAGCTAGGGATGATCTCTCTCAAGCGTATTAGCATTCGTGCAGGTTCTTTTGTTGTTTTTAATATGTTTTCTCTGTAATACTTTTACCTTAAGAATTAATGTGCTTGCTTAGAAAGTGTGTTAATTTATAACTGTGGGCAATTACACTTAAAGCCCCTGAGGAAAAAAGTGAAGTGCAGATGTTATCTGTTCAGGCCATCTGGCTTGCTGGGAATAACACACAGTAAGCAGGAAATTGTGCACCCTAGAAAAACCCTGGTCAAGAGGAACAGACACATGGGCTCAAGAGGGGAGCCAGAAACTTTTAAGTAGGTGTCCTTGGTGGACCATGGAGCGGGAATACAAGTGCAGTTACTCTGAAATTGCAATGATCTTGTAATTAAAGACTGTATCAGAATGCACACAGACAAAGGGGCTGAGTTAAGCTTGCATGGACAATCTTACCAATCTTTTAATGTAGTTTTTTTTTTTAAATATATATTATAAATTACATGTCAAAGGAAAAGTGTCATGTCATGTTCCGAGAGTCACCCATCACTTATGGAATTTTCAGAGGAACCAATCAGAAACAGCAGAAAGAAAAACACATTATGTACTGGATGACAAACAGAATGTTTAGTTTTAAGATCAAAACATCTTGGGAGAAGACATTTGAACAACTAAATGGTACAACAGCAGGTTTGAGGCTGGAATCACAATCGAGAGGTTATTTTATATATTTATTAATGATATAATCCTTTATGTAACTTACTGATTCAGCCATGGAAGGCTGCAGGGAAGAGCTCTAAATGACTGGAATTCCACTTAACTTCCAAATCCTTATTTTCCTTAAAATTGCAAATTTACTATAAGTACAGTGAATTTTTGTGCATCAAGAAACCTCATTAACATCAGTAGGAGCTTTGGGTGAACAATGTAGCTAATTATAGGTATTAAGTACCTGTATTTTGATATTTTAACAAATATCCTGCTGCACATTTTCTAACTTCAATATTTACAGGAACAAACCTATCTGCTGTTTGTCAAACACCTTTCAGCTTGTCACAGTGGGAACTGTTGTGGTTTCCTCTTTAGGAAGTAAACCTGTGTAATCCCTACTAAACTGAGTAATGAACAAGGAAACCAACGGAGTACACTGTGGCACAAAATGAAGGCACATTGCCTTAAAAAAAGGCACATTGTCTTAAAAATTACAAGGCATTTATCAGTGTCTCATCTAGTATCAGTTACTCTTCTATAGCAATAAGAGCTCAGAAATATGGAGAGTACATCTCTAAAAGAAAACAAGTGTGGCTGAGCAATTTTTCCTTGGTATCATTTTCACCCTCGACAAACACACTGCCGGAAAATATATAATTTATTGGACAGGAAATCAAACATTTTTAAAGGGTACTAAAACTTTCCACTATTTTAACCTTATTAAAGACAATATACTCGGAGTATCATAGCAAGCTATTAATAAGGTAGTCAGGCAGCACAGGTCCCAGCAACAACTGTTG
This sequence comes from Emydura macquarii macquarii, assembly GCF_026122565.2. Lineage (NCBI taxonomy): Eukaryota > Metazoa > Chordata > Testudines > Chelidae > Emydura > Emydura macquarii. The sequence goes on from NW_027131283.1 coordinate 12,785,861, forward strand.
GCTAAAAAAAATCAAATATATGAGAAACAAATGTGTGTAGTGCAGCAACCCATCAATACTAGAGGCAGTCAGTAAATATTAAAATGGCAACAATATTATTAAGGACTAACATTCCAGGCAAGTGATGGGAGATGCCCCACTGAGTCCTAGTTACACTAAGAAATTAACTCATTTCCTACAGCAGTCATCAACAGTGGTTCAGGCTGAACTGGAGCAATAAAAAATCTGACAGCTATTGTAAACAGGACGTAACCCATGGTTAGCACCATTACGGAAAGCACAGAAGGGGAACAGTGAGGTCTACTGGATTGGGCACTGGACACTCAGTATTGGCCTAACTGTGTTCCCAGTGAAGTCAATAGGAGTTTTACCACTGACTTCAACGGGAACAAGTTAGGCCAAATGCTGAGCTGTTTTGAAAATCACAATTTTGGGGTCTAATCTCAGCTCTGCTATGGATTCACTGTGTAAACGTGGATAAAGTACTTAGGGCCTGAGCCAAACTTCACTGCAATCAATCAAAAATGTCCCAGTGGATAATGGATGAGGCCTTTAACCTCTCTATGCTCCTGTTTCCTCACCTTTAATATTGGAATGATACTGCTTACCCAGTTTGTCTAAAGTTGTTTGAGATCCATGGGTAGAAAGGGCTAAGTATACTGTTATTAGTGTTGACAAAGATTTAATGAAGTTTCAGGGCTCAGGGAGGAAGAGCATCTGCCATTAGTAGGCAATGGAGATTTCTGAACTATGAATATAGTGTTTTTCAGTTTCATGGTCACCTCTAAAAGAAAATACTGCAAAGTTACAACTATCTATGGAATAGACTAAGAAGAAGGGAAGACATAACTAACAAAAGGGCCTATTTTCCAATCAAGCTCTCCAACTTTTTACCACATATATTCATATTTTTCTTCATCTCCTTTTATTCACTGTCTCAAGTATAATCCTTTACACATTCACTTTAATTGCTACCCCACAACATCCACTCCAAGGTTACGGCTTTCTAAAGCATCAATGAGCAACATTCTGTTTCAGAATGAGTAAATGTTATAATCACTGTCAACACTGTCCTATATCAAGGAAGCTAGTTTTTAACTCTGAAACGCAAGTATCCTATTTTAATTAAGCTGTAGGTCCACATCATCAGCATCAACAATTGAATGTTCTAAATAACTCAGCAATAAGACAGTAACTCAGAAGAAAAATAAGTTAGTTTCTGCTAAGTGTATTCTTGCTGGGGTTTTTTGGTATACTTTTACTATTTGCCAGAAATTAAGTAGCATTTCTTAAAAAAGCATTTACAGCTACAATACATAAAATTAAATTTATCCCATTGAAAATAGTCTTAAAATTTTAAACATGACAATTTTGCCTATTGGGAATAGAGAACAAAATCATCTTGGAATTAAAAATCTACTGTTTAAATACGTTCTGAGCTATTTTTCAAAGCATTCAAAAATATTGTTGGAAAAAAGCCTGCTTCTCTAGACAACACAATTCAGACAGAAATGTTTCTATTTTTTATTAAATGGTTTTCTTTATTTACTGTTCTCAAGCATTTATAAGATAACATCATCAAGTCATCTTAGTATAAATGCATTTTCTGAAGTGGAAAAATATTCAAGCTGCCAATGTTCTAATTAACTATTTTAATTACTGTGATGATTACATTTGCAGTTCTTGTGTAGTTCCATAAGCTTTTTTGCAGGAAAGGAGGTGGGACTTTATAAAAAAAAGCTAGCATTATTCAGTCAACTCTGCAGTTCTTTATTTTAATTTTATTATTAGATATCCTGTGTCAACTCCTCATACCTAGACCTCTCAGGAGATCATTTGAGGAGCAACACACCCAGTCCACCTATACATTTTTTTCTAGCAAGGTAAGTGTAAAAACAATGAAGCTCGACTGAAAATAATTACTTATTTGGATTACCACAGCACAGAGGAGCCCTCATCATGGACAAATCCCCATTGTGATAGATGCCGTACAAATAAAGAAAGCAAAAACAGCAAGAATTTACAATCTAAGACTATGTCTACACTTAAACTGCTACAGCTGCAGTTGCACCGCTGTAGTGCTTCAGAGTAGACACTCATTACAGCAACAGGAGGGGTTCTCCCATTGCTGTAGTTAATCTACCTCCCTCAGAGAAGGTAGCTAGATTGATAGAAGAATTCTTCCATTCATCTAGTGCTGTATACAGGAGGAGTTAGACTGGTTTAGCTATGTCACTCAGGGTCTAGATTCTTCACACTCCTAGGCAATGTAGCTATGTCAACCTAACTTTTCAGCGTAGACCTGGTATCAGCATTAGATAAGAGAGAACAGATGGATACAGACAGGGAAGTATAAGAAAACAATGAAAGAATACTGGTCAGCATGATAGGCAATGGTCTCGGTACACCAGCAGCCTAACTGTTGTCAAGTTTTTTGTAGGCATCATAGCAAAGGAGTTTTAAAGATGGATCTGAAGGAGGATAAGAAGATAGCTTTAAGGATGTTTATGGGGAGTGCCTCACAAGTGTGAGGGACAGCATGGGAGAAAGCACACGGTGCTTATTTGAAAATTTAACAAGTGGGTAATGGAGGCTGGCAGCATCATTCCCACCTCCAATGGACCCAACAGCTCAATACCAAAAGAGATAATAGATAATGTGAGGATTGACTGTGATGGGCCTGGAAAGTGAGTATAAGCAGCTTATTTTTGATGTGACAAAGAAGAAGCCAGTGGAGGGATGCAAAAAAAGAGGTGACAGTCAAAACAATGGGCTAGGAAAATGATCTTTGCTGCATCATTCTGAAGGGATATGAGCAGGGCAAGATTGCATTGGTCAAGCCCAGAGAGAAGAAAGATGCAGTAATCGAGATACAAGATGATGAGAGCTTGGATCGATAAGAAAAGGCATATCTTACAGATGTTATGCAGAAAGAATCAGCAAGATTTAGACATAACCTGGATTTGAGGACCGAGAGAGGGCAAAGATGACACTATGGGCTTGAAGCTGTTCACTGTGATCAAGAAAGGAGGATGTGAGGAGGGCTTTGGGGAAATTAGGATCTCTGTTTTAACCACACTGAGCTTCAGTTGATGGTGAGACATCCATGAGGAGAGTCAAAGTCATAGGCCAAGAACAGACAAGTCTGAAGAAAAGAGGTAGATCTGAGTGTCGTCATCATAGAGATGGTAATTGAATTTAGGCTTGTGAATGACACTACCCAGAGATAGGATGCAGAGGGAGAAGGGAACCTAGGACAGAGCCCTGTGGAACCCCACAGAAAGTTGGAAGGGGGATGCTGGAAGGCTTCCAAGGACACAGGGAAGTTAGCTTTGTTCTATCTTGACAATTTATGACATACATTAATTTTTAGTCTCACACCAAACTACTGAACATAAACATGAACTATATCAAGGTAACTAATGCTTTTGTGAAGATGGTAACCACTCATAACACGAAAGGATAAATCACGTTAAGACATATGATTTATTATACAAGTACTATGAATATCACCAAATCTAACATATATTAGAAAAAGAGAAACTTTTTATTGGACAAAGGAGACCTTGATCAGAACAAAAAGTTTAACACCAATAATGTTCTTGATACTGTTTATATAAAAAAAAAAAAAAAGGCATCATACCTTGCTTCAACTGTGCTTCATGCAGATACAGGGGTCCACATGTGGACATCTTTGCAGAGTGAGGACCCAAAACTGTTGGAATGCAGTTAAACACTTAAGATGTGTGTGTGGGGGAGGAGTGTTATATCAAGTCTTCATTAAGCAATATGTAGTTTACAAATCCGCTAAAAACTAGAGTTTCTATAACAAACATGGCTTGACAAATCCTCTCTTATACTTCCCAATAGCGAGAATTAAACTTTCCCAGAAATTGGAGGATGGGGACTCACCCACCAACTTTTGCAAGAAACCAAGCTTACATTTAAGAACATTTCTAGTCTTACAATCAGAAAATATGCCCTCCAAACATGAACCAAATGTAATCTAATGTACAGTGTTGTCTTCTTGAATATGAAAACAAATCTTAAAGCCGTATCTAGGGCTTCTGTTTTTCAGGGTTTATTTATTTCATTTATCGGAATTTATTTTTAGCAATTTTTGAGTTCTATGTAATGTCCAGGGTTTTCTCTTTGTACATAATGTAATGAGTATCTCTTTATAATGTTCCCTAGCACACTTAACATAGTTGTGATGGGGTGTATAAACCCTGCACTGACAGGGAAGGGGCTAGGGAGGTTCTGTGTGATAAGGTAGGTTGGTAGGGAGGAGAGCTTTAAAAGGACGATGCTGTAGTTGGCAAAAGGGAAGCCCTAAGGAATGGCTGCTGAAGCAGCAGGAGGAATCCTCATCCCAGAAACAAATCAGGAGAACCCCAGGACAAGCCCGGTAGGGAGAGACTGGCTTGACTACCTGGCTATAAGGACTCCCGTAAAGTTGTTTCCCAGACACCCCTGAAGTAAGGTGGTGCCACTGACCTTTTTGCTTTATCCCAGGAGGGACTTGCTCTCTATTGAGTCTGAACTTTTACTTTTCCTGCACCCATAAACAAAGTAAGCAGGCCCACAAGGGTGGGGCCCACTGCAAGGATTAAGAGGTTGGGGCCTGGTCTGTGCCAACCCTGTGGTGGTAACTGGGCGTCATAATGCGCCTCAACACAGCAAGAGAGATGCCAGAGAGACTCTTTTTACAGTAGTACGGTTTCAAACAGCACTACATTAAAGTGCATTAGGGAACCTTTTGAACACTAGCAAGAGTCTGAATAGGCCAATTATTGTGCAAGACCTTAATGTGATTTATAAATCACACCCTCATAGTCTATATTACTTCTCAGTGTAGACAAGCCCTAAGATACAAGGCATTTTTGGTGTTTATTGGATAAACACCTACTGTTTTATTTTTGTACTGGAGGTGGGTTTTATCCATGTTTAAGGTTAAAACTACAAATCAGAAGCCCTAGCCTGTTTTATGTTCCTAAAGTCTCATGCTTCAGCTGATTACCTGTAGAGACAAGGAAGGGAATTATTCCCCTCCTCCCCACTGTTGACATATTCTGCGTTTTTTGTGGTCTCCATCTTCTGAAGAATCAGAGATGGCCATGGGGTGGAGAAGAGACACTCGATGGAGTGGGCTAGTGCTCTGAGGTGGTACTGAGAAGTCTCTCTCTCAGGTGCTTTGCTGGTGGATCTTACTCACATATTCAGGTCAGAAAGGAATTTTCCCACAGGTCAGATTGACAGGATGTTGGGAATTTTTGTCTTCCTCTACAGCATGGGGCATTGGTCACTTTCTAGGATCATCTGGTTGTATCTAATTAAATTAACTCCCTGCCTGTGCGAGAGCCTCCGCTATTGGTGCATCTCAGTCCCTTTTGTTCTTTGCCTGTGTTACATAATAGTTCAGTCCTCAGGAGCCTATAATACTTTGATCTAATTTTGGTTGTTGGGTGCTGTATAGTGGCCTGTGATGTACAGAAGGTCAGCCTATATGATCTGGTGCTATCTTCTGGTCTTAAACTCTGAAAAGAAATATGAATTGCCTAAGGCCCAAATCCTGACCCCATTATGCAGATCAAGCAGCAATGTTGTGAGCTACTGAGTTCCTCCAGGGAATGAATCCTTCCATTCCCCATGCCACCGCACATTACAATAGTGGAACTGTCCTGTGACTTCTATTTCAATGCTATGCAAGGCTCACATAACAAAAGGCAATATAAATTGTATAGCCCCCACATCTTTACATTTTTGTTTGTGTCACACATTTTGTTATGGCTGGGATTTTTTTGAAGGGAGGAGTACTGGTTAACTTACTTTGTTCTTCAAAGTAACTACTATACTTCAGAAACAATAAAATTATTAGTATGAGCTCAACTTGGAGACGTACACAAGTGCAGGATAAAGTCAACTTGTATCAGAACGTGAAAAAATAGGCCTCCTACTAATCTGAGGCCTACACTTTCTTGCCAAAGGCAGATAAAAGAGATGAGGGTGGTCAGGCTCCTCTAAACAAGACCCTGGGACAATCTGCTCATGAGAAGCATCCAAAGATGCTGGTATTTTTAGCATACCCGGTCTGCTTGGAGGCTCCATCTTTGGATCAGCCTCCGGCTAATAGTTACCTGATAAATTTGAAAGTGTCACCTTCCTCTAATTGCTGGAAGAGATAAAACTCCTCCAGAGTCCCCAGGGCTAGGTTGCCACAAAAAAGCAACAATGGAAGCTACTCTATTCCTTCCTCAGCCTCAATTATTTGAGTTCTCTTTCCCAATGAATACCTCCAATACCTACCTCTGTTTGCTATCTTCTCAAAACCCAGTATCTAAATGACATGATTTGTTCTAACAAACTAACCAGTGTCTTGTAAATTGCAAAGGCAGATGCAGCAGCTGCCATACACAAGCTGTCTGTAGCCTGAGAAAGATAAACACTACACCTTAAAACAATAAAAGGTAAAACCTTTAATTTTTTTAAAAGATACCTTAGGCTCACCAACTTGCTAAAGAATGCTTTTTATTTTGCACAGGTGAATGAGTGAGTGGACTTTTTCAAGCCCTGATTTACACAATATTATGAAATTTATAAAACATTTGTGTATTGGTTATCATAACCACCTAAAAGAATAGGAGACATTTTCTTTTACTATGGTGTTTCAGTGATTTCAAACTGTTAAAACATTCAGTTAAAGTTTAACACAGGAACTCCATCAATTCTTGTAACCCTGAGAAGAACATAAAGAACATGCTATGCTTATACAAAATGCTATATTAAATACAATTAGTTTAGATTACCACTGCTAAATATTAAGGACCTAAATTAATACTATAAGCCAAACAAAAACAAAAGCAAAGTTGAATTGAATTGTCCCTTAACTTGCATAATATTTAAATAAAAGTATTTCATATAAATACAGCAGATGGCAGTGAACTCACCTTTAACGTCTGACTCACTTTAAATATATTTAAATATATCTCCATACTCAATAAAAAGTGGTATATAACACCTAGCACTGATTTGCTCTGTTCCTCAGGTACAGTCGAAAGTCCTGAAGAAACATACTGAAACATTGGCTGGAGAACTAAAAGGACAGACAACATCGGCTTTGTTTGTTGTGCTAAAGCCCATTATGAACATATGATTTTTTGCATGTTTGCACACTTTTTCCCTGGTACACCAATAACTAAAATGCTAACAAATGTAAACTTCACAAGGGATTGTTTTGGTTGCTATAAGCAAGATAGCATTTAATATTCATATTTACAATAAATATTTTTCATCTCTATTGTTAGAATGGAAATACCTGTTCCTGCTGTGAGCTATTATCGTTGTGTTTTTATTTTGTTTTATGTACTGATTGCTGCCATTGTTTTGTACATAATTGTAGTTTTACTCTGGACTTGACTATCATATTATTTGTACTTATTTAAAAAAAGAAATTCTGAACTGTATTTTCATAAGCAACTGTAAGTCTTGTTGGCAATTTCAACATTGTCTGTACCACAGGAGTATTTTTTCAAGTTGCTTATACTTTTTAATTGTGTACCAAGGGTACCTATAACTTCTAAAAGCTGTTATATTCCTTATTATTGATGTCATTATTAAGAGTGTTATGCAAAGTTTATAACTCAGTGGAATAAAATTTAAAAACAAAACATTAGTACCCTATCATTTGCTCTTTGGATGTTCAACTTCTTTTTTTCTTTTATTTTAAAGAAAGCACACTGATTTCTGAAACACAAGTCAGATAATCAAAACTTCTTAGACAAAATTCCAGGATTTCAGAAGCATGAGAATATGAATTAAGTACAGCTAAACTCTTCATACAAAGCATAAAGATGAGTGAGAAACTTATAAATTAAACATGCATATGGCTGATGACCCTTATGAACCTGGATTTACACTGATGATATTTAAGAACTCAGGCATATCTTCACCTCCACTTACTGCATCAAAAAATAAGATCACATCCCTGAATATAAGTTTAATTGGACCAAGTCTGATTCAGTGGATGTTCCAAAAGACTAGATCACAGTCAATACCAACACTTCCATGCCAATATACATAGAGATCTAGGAGTAAAGCTGACTGCTAACTTATCTAAAATGGTCTCTTTAAATAATCATTTCAAAGGATAATGTATGCTGGCAACATTTTTAGATCTCATTATTAGGTTGCATTGACAATACAGAGATGCTTCCTTGACTTACTTTTGGCTGAGAAAGACGCCAATCCTGTAACAAGCTATGCAGGTGGACTCTAAACTTGTATAGAAATCAGTGGGGCTCCATATGGATGCAGGGTTCCACCTGTATGGTTTTGGTTTTGTTCTCTTGTAAGATAGAAACCTTAGTGTTACCTATAAATGACTATTTAATGCTCTTGGCTGTCTGAGTTAACAAGTTACTTGTACATGAGTAAAGCTGCAAGTCTGTCACGGAGGCCACGGAAGTCACAGATTCCATGATTTCTATAGACCTCTATGAAATAATCTTCTTCAGCTTCCGCCCCATACCTGGGCCAGAGGGACTAAAGCAATCATCTTTTGGGGGCTGTAGGGAACTTGGAACTCTCAGCCACCACAGGCAGCGAGGGTCCCAGAGCTCTCAGTGGGGGGGCAGCTCTTAGCTGCCACAGAGAGCCCACACCTCCGAGCTGCAACCAGCAGTTCCCAGACGCCACAGGGCCCCCCGCCGCAGGCCAAACCCACCACAGGTCATGTGGGACCCCAAAGTCTCCAGCCTCAGCTGGTGGACCCCGCAGCCTCCAGCAGGGGTGGACCCTGGAGCCCCAAGCCACCAAGGAGGAATTCTGAGTCCCAGTGCTGAAGGAACCCAGCGGTTCTAAGGCTCTCACCCCCCCATCTCGTTTCAATAATGCCCTTAGCTCCTCCCCCCATTATTTTTAGTAAAAGTCACAGACAGGTCACGAGCTTCCGTGAATTTCTGTGTATTCCCCGTGACCTGTCGGTTATTTTTAGTAAAAATAACCATGACAAAAATCTTAGCTGTATATATGAGTGTTTTGATGTGCTGAGCAGACATCATAATGGGCCTGATTCAGCGAAGTACTTAAGCCTACAAGTAAGCATATGAGGCTAATCATGTGTTTAAAGTTAACCACATAGTTATGTAATTTTACTGAACTGAGGCCTCTGATACTTTAAGTACATCTGATTGTTAGAGCCCCTTAGAGGTTTTGGTATGGCCTTTTTAAAGACAGGTTATGGGAGTGCCAATCAGAGTCGCATAATTGAGGATTAGTTCAGTTTTGTACTAGAAGCACAGGTATTCAACCACTTTGTTACATACAAAGAATAGAGTGTAACCTCCAAAATTGCAGCACTTATTCAGTGTACCAAAATAAATTTTAAGAATTGATAAATAAATCCGTTAGCCTAATTAAACAAAGATCTGTAATAAATGTGACACCCTATCTCAGATACAGAATGATCTTAACCATGGAATAACATACCCTTGAAACGTCATACAAGTTAAAATTCATTGAAATTTCATGAGTAGACTACAGTAAGAGGTTTTGTTTTTTTAAGGATTAATGATCATTCTCATGCCCCCTCCTCCATGTTATTTTTCTTTAAGAAATTCTTTTTCAGCAGAGATATTTTTTAAGAATTTCTTCTTCAATAGAGACCAATAAATAATGATGTACTACAGGGAATTTCATGAAGAACTATTTCAAAATGGCAGTTACCTCCTATTGTTCTCAATGAGCCTTTGACCCCACACATTCTCAGTCAAGATACCCTCTTTCAAAATCACCGCCATTTTCCTTTGTTCCCAATAAAATTGAAGCCAAGATAACCTCTGGGAAGATGGTGTCCCTGTACCACAGGAGGTTTACTTAATATACTTAACCTGAACTCTACCATGTACTGACATGAAAAAAAATTAAAACAAATCAAACCTGTCTTTACAAATCAGATCAAACTAATCTGGGACTACAAATGTATTATGCACTAATCATAACTGTATAGTTATTGCATGCCATCACTATAGGGAAGAGTTAAGGTTGTCTGGGTGTGCTAAATGTGCACCTCTATTTGGATTTCTTTTATATGTTATTATAACCTGTACTTCCTGGGTTTGTAATATCTACTTTGGGGCTAACAACAACATCCCTGGAATGTTTTTTACCCTTAAGTTGCTATCTATCTTAAAGTTTTATATTGCTGCCCTTCACTGTAGTAATATCTAAGCGCCATTGCCAGCAACATAGAAATATTTTAAAGTACGAAACTCCTTAGAGCAAGAGTGTCCAATCTATGGCCTCTGCAGCACTAAACTGTGGTCCTCAAGGGCAACTTCATTAAGAAGAAAATGTGTATTTAATTGATCGAACAAACCAAGATCTTACACTCAGTTCAATGGCACTTCTCTGTTTGCTTGTCTACAATGCAATAACGTGGTCACTACAGCTCTACAGGGGAACTCTGATAAAAAAAATAAAACCAACATGATATGGGCATTGGTTATTTATTTGCTTATATTCTGCAAAATTGTATGTAAATATAGACTACTGACCTGTGTTTAAGATGCAATGCTGTAATACTGACATTTCAAGAGAATTAAAAAAAATTAATAAATTTAGGAATGCTCTGAAAACCTCTTTGGAAAGTACACAGAGGGGGAAGAGAAGTAGCACTTTAGCATGACTACTAGCACCTTCCACCTTCACAGAGCAACTCTTTCTACACAATTTGCCCACAGTCCTGCACACACTTGTGCACACATATACCATTATACCGATACTATGGTGATGGGCACAGGGCAAAAATCTGAATAAACAATCTCATCAAACTCAATAGGACAACTTACATACAAGTATCTACAGGACTGGGGACCTTAGTTTCAGATAATCAATAACGCTTCAATATCAAAATATTACTCTCATCCAGATGAAAACAGAATTCTGGATTTGTTTTCTGATACTGCTAACTGCTTATGTAAAAATTAAGATGAAGTTTGAAACAAGTGATCTGAGTAAATGTTATATGCAGTGTTATTATAGCTGTGTTGGTCCCAGGTCATTAGAGACACGGTGGGTGAAGTAAATAACTTACTGGACCAATTTCTGTTGGTGAGAAAGACAAGCTTTTGAGCTTACAAAAGAAGAGCCCTTCTGGAAGCTCTAAAGCTTCTCTCTCTCACCAACGGAAGTTGGTTCAATAAAAGATATTACCCCACCTACCTTGTCTCTCTGAGTAAATATTGGTTTCCACACCAAACAGTGTTTGGCTCCAGTTTCACAATCCCAATGAAGGCTTCAAACTAAAATATGTAGGCGTTTTTAAATCCTTGTAACCAGCTACTAGGCAATGGTTGTCATTTTAATTATTATATCAAATTAAATACAATAATATGAATTTTAAACTGTAGTGTGTCTACCAATCATGTCCCAAGAACTGATATTGACCCAAGTATGTTGTTTCAAAATTTGAAACTGCATCCTTCATGTTGTCCACCAGGTCTTTTGATTAAAGGTTTGTAATAAAGACAGACATTTATTCTCAACGTAACTTGTAACTGTATCAATAAGACGTAAAATTAGCAGTTTCCATTTCAAATTTTTGCCCTTAATATTGAAGGTTTCCAAAAACTGATATAATGAAAACCACAATGTGCAAAATAACCCTTTAAATAACTATTTTAAAAAGATAAAGACCAAAAAACCTAACTGTATATATCGAAGATCTATTAAAAGTAATTGCTCAATAGAAAATTATTTCTCTAAAATGAAGAGGCAAGCACTCGCTCCACAAATTCCAACACCACCTTCAGACTTCATTTCTTCTTACACCCAGTCTGTCCCACTCAGGCATCTCTCTTAACTCTTTCCTTTTTCTCTTCACCCATTCAAGACTTAATGCTTGTTTTCCACAGTACAGGGAACAACTTTCCAAATCAATATTTGCCATGCATCTTCTTTCCCCTTCAAACAAGATCATAAAATCCACCTGTTTTACAAGGTACAATAAAACTGAATAGCACTTCCATCATTTGCTATCCGTGTTGATTTTGTCTACTGTAACTACACACAAGACCATCTTATCATAGATATATACGCAGGAACCTTGTCATAGCTAATGTATGGCAACATACATATGAATAATACTAAAAACATCAGTCTGGGAAGAACTCCTGTGAAATATAAGGAAGACAACTTTGTCCATTACAAACTAACATGATCTACTGAATTAATTTGTACTCTATTTTAAAATATTTTCCATCTCAGCTACTGCATTATTAAAACTCAAGGGGTATTTTGCACATCCATGTCTTGCTGCCAAGAAGAAACTGGATTAAAACCAAGGCCAAGGTACTTTCTTTCTAGAGTACACTATTTCTGCAACAGACCATACTGTAATTTTAATAGCAAGTGGGTGATCATATTGTGGCATTTTCTATTTTATTCCAAATACATGTTGCCACTGTGGTAGTCCTGCTGCATGGTTCTATGGAGGAAGGTATGGATAGGCAGACCCATTTGTGGGGTTACATGTACTACAGCCCCTGATATCCAATAGTTTTCTTTCTTTTCCAGCCTACTGACTCAGAACCTGGGGTAACCCCAAAGATCCTGTGGCCAATTTTGGTGGGCAATTGTTGCAAATACCTAATTTGAGACTGGAGGCACCATAACCATGACTCTGTGCCCATTTAGTTGGGAAGTCAAACAGCATGTCTGGATGCTGGGCAAATGTACTTCACCTGGCTACCAGATACAAAAGACTTATATAGGGGTGCTTAGGTTCATTTACATGTTGATCGTATAGTGGAATTTGATTAACAGTTCAGGAAAGACAATTATATGTACAATGGGGTACACCAGATGTTTTCACAGGAAAGACCAAAGAGCCACTTGATTATACAATGTGTTTCAGGTACCCTGGCTATCACCCGAAGATGGGTGGCTACACAATACATGTTAAAATGCTAATCTGTATGGAGTAAGTTCCTATGAGGCCAGGAAGACAGGGAGGGCACATACCCCCGATACTTATCAGAACAGATGTCTGGTCACAGACTTCAAAAAGGCTAGAGTTCACAAAAGGAGTTTGCATTTAAATTGTGGTCCTGAGACATCCTGTGGGATTTTAGCATCTTTATCTCAGTCTCAGTTTGGGGCATCCTGTCAATGATTTAACCTGAGGGCTTCCATCACAGTTCAGGCTACCCAGTTTCAGGCCAGGCCCTCTATAATCAATTTCAGGCCAGGCATTCTATAATCAATTCTATGATTAATTCTTTGATTCCACAATATAAAAGGCAATTTAAATTACTTATCAATCACACAGAGGAATGAGAGAGCCAGAGTTGGTGATTTATTTAACTACCCATCCAGGTTCTTACAGTGCATGTCACCATAATATTTGAGTGCCTCACAAATTTTTAAAACATACTCTCTCCCCCTTCCTGCTGTAGGTCAGAGTGCTTTCTTGGTTATGGATTCTTGAACTGGTTTATCTGATTATGTGGCTCTCTGTTTTTTGAGCTGTGAAAACAATATTCTAGGAAAGCTACGTTGAAGTTGTGGGTTTTACATTGAGTTGTGAATACATGGAGCGGTCCTGGCCCTCACACTTTAATCAGCAGGAAGTTCCAGTCTTAGTACAGCTCCTGGGAAAATTCCATCTCCTGTGCTCACAACAAGCCTTCTTGTATTGGTCAGACAAAGTGGGTGAGGTAATAGCTTCTACTGGATCGACTTCTGTGGCTGAGAAGGACAAGCTTTTAGCTCCACCGAGCTCTCGTTTCTCAGGTCTGGGCAAGGTACTCGGGGTTGCACTGGTCAATGAATTCATTAGCCTAGCAGCCCATAGCTACCATGGGAAACTATAGCTAAGGACAGCAAGAGGTAACCCAGCTAGTTCCGGCCAAGTGCAGGGAAGGCTTTGAACAGCAGAACAGCCACCATGAATTTAGTCTATCCAATGGGAGGCGAGGGCAGTTATGAGCAGTCAGGGCACCGGGGGGAAAGTACCCTCAGTTTATCAAGCCCTTTTGCTTCCCAACTGACTCCCACCTCCCCCAACAACTCAACCCCCCTTCACCCCAACCCCACCCCCATTCACTCTGCTCCTAGGACTCCCCCACCCCTCACCTCCAGCTTGTGGTTGATCTGGGAGACGGTCTGCGCCTTGTGGCAGAGCTGGGCGAAGCAGGAGCTGAGGCTGGTCATTTTCTGCCGCCCCTCGTAGGTGATGTCCGCCTGGTCGGGGTCGATCTCCCCCAGCAGCAGGTCCACGTCCACGAAGGCCTTGTCGAACTCCTTCTCCAGCACCTCCAGCCAGCGGAACATCGACACCCCCCCGCCCGCCGACGAGGCGGCGGCGGCGGCTCCCCCCCCGCAGGCCCCGGAGCCCGAGCCGCAGGCACCGGCCCCGACACCGGACATGATGACGCCCCTCACACGGCCCACGCGAGAACAAGACCGCCCCTTCCCCTCAACGCCCGCCAGGCGCGCCCCGCAGACACACCTGCGCGCTCCGCCCCGCTCCCCCTCAGTCGACGCCCGCCGCAGCAGGACGCGGCGACTTGGGGGCAGCGGCTGGCTGGCTGCGGGAGGTGAGGCGCGTCCCTACGGCGCATGCGCTGGCATGCTGACACAGGCAGGCTCTGAGGCGGCGCTCGGTCGGCGGACGGAGATCGTCGATCGGCTTGTGCTGCCTGCCACAACTGAGACCGCACCTCAGGCAGCCTGGCCGATCCCCACATCCGCGATTCCCGGCGCCGTCCCACCCCCTCGCACTGCGCAGGCGCCGCCTCCTAGTTCCTGCGCTGAGGGGACTCCAGGGAGGCTGCACCAGAGGGGGCGCTCACCCGCCACAGCGGGGGCTGGCTGCGCGTGCAGTTCCCTTGGGAACGACCACCCCCCTGCAGAGCAGCGGCGTTAGGAGGCTGCCCCGGAGACAGTCCGCGGCCCCCGCAGGCCTTGAGTCGTTGGTGTCGGTCGGAGGCGAGGCTGGGGGACGGTTAGAGAAGGGCCTGGGCGTCTGACCCGCACCAACGGCCGCCTCCGCGGTGGCCAGGCTGCCGCGTGCCAGGGCCGGCGTCTCTCCCGCCGAGCCGCGCGCACCGCCATGTCCGCGCCTTTGGTGAGCCCTGGCTGCAGAGAGAGCGAGAGAGAGACCATCCCCCCCTCCCCCCCGTCTCCAGCCTGTGGCCAGCACCGGCAGCTGGCGACGCGTGTGGAGCCCTGCGGATGCTGAGGCCGGCAGCCAAGTCAGGCCACAGTGTCATTGCGCCCCCTGCTGGACCTGGGCGAGGAAAGAGCGGCCCGCAGGAGCGGGGAAGGGCAGTACTGGTCCCTAAGCGGGAGCTAGCCAGCCCCTCAAACATTTGCATCCAGTCAGTCCCCACAGCTCTCCCACCCAGCCCTTGCAACCCCAGCCCTTCAACAGCTGGCTCTGTCTTCCCCCACAAAGTCATTTCTGGCCACCTCCAGCTTTCCCCAGATGATGCAACCCTAAGTGACCCCAGCCTAGCTAACCCTAGCTCCTTGCCCAAGCCGTCCAGCTGCTCCCTGGAAACCTCCACAAATCCAACTTCCCTTCGTTACCTCACACACTGCTCCCACCATCTCCACCTAGTAAGTCCCCCCAACAGTCCCCATCTTCCACACGAAGCCAGCTTCCTTCCCAGGTGCTCTTCAGCACGCACCCATCTGTCACAGCTGACGTATTTTGTGCAGCTCCATGTCCTGCCTCTACCATGGTTTGGGGGACAGTACATTCGCTTTAAGATGAATGTTATGGTCATATGCAAATTATTTGCAAATTTGCAACTTGAGCTGTAGCACATAAATAAATAATTTGACTAAAATGTCATTCATGGAAAATACTTGGCAGTTATTTGGCAGTTATTCATTTTCTTGGCAGTTAATACTTGGCAGAATAATACTTGGCAGTTATTCATTTTCTGTGCCTTAGTTTCCACATCAGTAAAATGATCTGATTAATAATTACCGCATAAAAGGAATTAATGTTTGTAATGTATTTTAAGATTATTGTATTAATGTTAAAGAAGAGCAAAAGCTTAGTATTATGTTATCATTGCTGTCTAGTAATTACCAATTGCCAACAACCAACCAATTCAAAGACCTAATTCTGCAATCCACATTCAGGCAAAACTTGGTTTCAATAGGGAGATTTTTTTTGCTGAGTGCAGACTCCAAATCAGGTCTCTGATCCAAATGAGGAATTTTGTTAGTGGAAGGACTGAAGATCCAGTCCCAGATGAGGACTTTGATATTCAAGTGAAACAATTTGTTGGTGGCCAGAAGTAAAGGCATGTATTGCAACTATTTTCAGAACTGAGATTTAAAATCTAGTCAGTCTCTAAACTGTAATTAAAGTAAATCCAATGGGGGCCAATTATTCCATTGATTCAAAAGTCAATACTTCCCCCTCCCCTCCTTTCTGGTGTAATGGTGAGGCTTCCCACCATTGTCCCTTTTGTAAACAATTAGATAATATAGAATTTTTAAGAAAAAAACTAACTTCTGGTGCACCCTAGGCAAACGGAAAATTGACTTATCTTTGCATTTGATTCTTGTGCTTCTCATTTTTAGAATTCCTCCAAATTTTGCTATTTTTTCAAAATGAAGTGTGTAGTAGTGAGAAATCTGATTTTGAAAAAATACTGTATTTACTGTGAGTCTCCACCCATAAACAAACCTGAGCACATGATCTGAGGGGAAATGCTTGGGATGCCTAGTTAGATCTGTTTTTTATTAATAGAATACTTTTCAAAGGGGGAAGGATACTTCTCTTTCCTCTTCCAGACAGTTTGATTAAGACCATAGTTCTATCTTAATCCCAACAATCAAGGGTGAAAATATCATTAGATTCCTGAATGAGTCAGATTTATGGTGGTAGTGCAATTCCACTCTGAGCCAAAAGCTTTCCTACTTTAAATTGCATCCATAACAGCACCTTGCCAGAGTAAGCTAAAGACTATTCTAGTTCAACTAAACTGTTCACACTTCAAAATCTGATTTATACATGTTCATTTGAATAATTGTTGAATAATTGAATACTTTTCTCTTCTACCAGCAGACAGAGGATGACTATATAGAGACTATGCAGCATAGTTGTAGCTTTGTTGGTGCCAGGATATTAGAGAGACAAGATGGGTGAGGTAACATCTTCTATTGCACCTACTTCTGTTGGTGAGGGAGACAAGCTTTCAAGCTACACAAAGCTCTTCTTCAGTAACTTCTTTGTGTAGCTTGATAGCTTGTCTCTCACCAACAGAAATTGGTCCAATAAAATATTACCTCACTCACCTTGTCTCTCTATATAGAGAATACATGCTTTACTGCCATTTCTAACCATATGACAATAGCATGTGAAGGCTAGGTTGTACATCCCACTCTGCTTCCTAAATTCCAGGAAACACTAGAGTGTTTAAATAACATTTTGTCTCTCTACACTTGCTATATACTGTAGTATGCACTGTTTTGGGGATGTGTGTTCATTGAAAAATCCACAGGACCAAATGTGGGGAAAAGCTCCACGTGTATTTTTCTCAAAAGTCACAAGAGTGTGTAAACCGCACATCAGGCTAGAACAGGCAGAGGTTACTGGTTTGGCCTTCAAACAGGTACAGCACATAGCTCCAACCTGCAAAACCTGCCGGAAATGGCTGGAGGAAGGGCTGTCAAGCTAAAAGAAATAACCTGGAGGGTGACAGAAAATAAGGGCAGTGGGTGGGGGGTAAATAGACCTTACAAAGGCTTCACGGATCTGGTGGAGATGTGTTGGAGGGTCAGAGCCTTCTATGCTAGCCTCTTCTTCCCAGAGAACTTCTTCCCTGCTGGAGAACTGGCAGGGTTTGGAGGGCAGGGTGGATGAGTAGTTGCAGAGGTGGACAGGACTGCTCTGGTGCCTTTCCTTGTGAAAGAGGGTGCCAATGCTTAATCAGCTGATCCTGTCCACGGTCTGGGACTGGCTCAACACCCTGATCCTGACCCCAGATTTCGTGGCCCATCTTTAGAAGTTAATTCTGGAGTTATTTTGGCCAGGACTCCTGCATCTCCCCCTGGAGGAAGAAGGGCAGGGCCTGTGCTGCCTTCACAGTCAGGTCCATACCTTCTGATTCCAGGCCCTTCAGAGACTTCATTATAATGCAGGTAGTCCGGCGTAGAGCACGTTGGCGCACGCCTTCCTCCACCGCCTCCGAGGGCTCTAATATGACCAGCAGCTCTTTTTTCTCCATCCGAGAGGTCAGTCTTCTACCAGGACCTCCTCTGGGCCTTGAGACTGGTTTCGGTGACCAGTCTGTGGCAGCCACTGAGGGGGCAGATCTCCTCATGGAGACCCTGCTACACAATCCTCAACTTGGTGTGCAGGTGGTGAAGTCCCTCTCAGTACGCCAGAGTTTGATCTTGGCAAGAGTCACCAGTATCAGAGACCTCCTGGGCTACAACTGGGAGACTGGGTGGATCCCCAGGCGCTAGGTCGACGCATGGGACTCTCCATCCTACAAACTCCCCAGAGCATACTCCAGAAGGTGAGGGCAGCCTTACTGCCCATCTCTTGGGTTTACCTTATGCTGGTCCTGCAGGAGGGTGCTCCCTGCCCACCTCTCATCCCTAGCCCTCTGAACCTTTTCATTGGGTCCCTGCCCTGCGAGCCCACACAGCCGCTCCCTCCACATACCCTGAGCCAGCTGCAAGAGTTGCAGCATGTTTGTTTCCAAACTGTGCCAAGGGGACATCTGTACACACTCGTGCTCCACACTCCATTTCCTCACCCTTGTATCCCACTCTGACACTATGTGGCAAGACATTTTGCCATCTGTTGAAGATGAGGAACCTCAGTGGGCCAGCTTCTATCCCACCATGGTTCCATGGCCTGCTGGGATATCCGCTGGCGACTCCTTCATGAAGCTGTGAGCACGGGCATGTGCATGACATGGTTCACCCCTCTCCTTGATACCTGCCCTTTCTGCAGTGTGAGGGAGGCCCTGGCACACATCTATCTGGAGTGTGCCGAGTTGCAGCCCCTTTTCTGGCTCCTCCAGAACCTGCTCCTAAGGTTCTGGCTGCACTCTCCCCACACCTTCTGATATATGCATACCCTGTCCGTGGCCCCACAAAGTCCTAAGACCTCCTCGTCAACCTCCTCCTAGCATTGGCCAAAGTGGCCATCTACAACACCAGGGAGAGGATGTTGGCTGATGGGGTGCTCTACGACTGTAGGGCCTATTTTCATTCCTCTATTCATTCACGTATCCGGGCAGAGTTCCTCTGGGCCGCATCTGCAGAACAGTGGATGCTGTCCAGGCTTCTCTGCTTGATGTGCCTTTGGGATTCCTACTTTTGACTGTTTAACCCTCAAACCTGTTCTTGTTTTTTCATTTGTTGTCCCCTGCACTTAGTTGAGTCCTGGGCACAGTAGTTCCTCCCTTTAGGCTGAGGGAGGGGCCTTCACTGTCCCAGAACCCAATAGGACCAGAAATTGGTCCAGTAAAAGATATTGCAACACCCATCTTGTCTCTCAGAGAGAAAGTTCTTTCCTTAGTTATTGTTTGGAGGTTGCACTGGGTGCAGTGAATTGGTGTTTCTCACCCATGCTCTACCTACAAAGATCTGTCCACTCATGTCACCAAAATGAGGCCATTTGTAGTAGATAGTGCTGATCTTATTAACATGATCCTCCCTCTTCTTCTTTCTGTGTTTTAATACTACTCCCATTGTGTGAGTAGGGTAGTTCACACTTCTTGGAGCTATTGTTTCAGGCTGACTGCAAACTAAAAGACAAATTGCATTGGTTTATGCTGTGGTGAAGGTTACCGTTTCAATAACAAAGGCTACCAGTGTGATTTTATTTTTAAATGAAGCATAGATTCTGGAGCCCCAGGTGTCAGCCATCAGGGAAACATACTGGTTTGTTCAGATCTTACAAGCTGGCCCACTTTGACCCCTACTCACATTGATGTAGATACAGCAGTTCAAACTTCTCTTTTTTAGTTTTGTCCCAAAAACCTATTGACTCATACGAATCATAAAATCTGGTCTTGAGGTCCTACAATATACATCTCCTCATCCTTGCGCATCTTGGAGCAAATTCAACTCTGATCAAACTTCAGTGAAATCATTAGAGTTATTCCAGCAATGACTGTAATACTGCTTGTGTCTGGTGCAGCCAGTGCCTATCCATGGCAGGGTAAAGGCTCTTAATTCAGCTCCACTGGCAGATGGGAGTGATCTGCCACAGGCTAAAGTATAAATTCAGCTTAAGAGTTGGTTGAAATATTTCAGAGGAACAGTTTTGGTTTATTTATGGTCAAAATAGACCCTTTTAAATGCTTTTTTTCCAGGAAATTGCAATTGTTGAAACTTGATTTTTTCTGTGTGAAAAACTAACCCTTGTAATTTTTTAAATCAAGAACATTATTAACAATATTAATAATTATTATCAAATGGTTATCAAAAAATTTCAGTTTACTAGAAACTGATGTTTCAATTTCAATACCATTCAATAACCATTTTGATAACATTACTGATAATATTTTCAATGCAATTAAAATTGTAAGATTTTGCTTTTTAAAAGTGGCTTTTAGCAATTATAATCAATGTATGTCACAAGGAGGACAGAGGAGCAAAAAGGCATACGCAGAGCAGGGACTGACTCATGGCAGTTTGATGAGTTCCCTCCTTTTAGAGGGGAGAAATACCAAAGAAACCCACCACAGTAGCCTTTAACTTCAAAAAGGGGAACTACACAAAAATGAGGAAGTTAGTTAAATGGAAATTAAAAGAAACAGTTACAAGAGTGAAATGTCTGCAAGTTGCCTGCATATAAAACACCAAAATAGAGGCTCAAACTAAATGTATGCCCCAAATTAAAAAAAACCCCCAAAACAACAAATGCCACCATGCCTAAACAACAAAGTAAAATAGGTGGTTAAAGGCAAAACGAAGACATCCTTTATATATTGACGGAAAATCCCAGCAAGGAAAATAAAAAGGAGCATAAACTTTGGTAAGTCAAGTGTAAAAGTATAATTAGGCAGTCCAAAAATGAATTTGAAGAGAAACTAGCAAAAGACAAAGAAGGGCAACAAACATGACTAAGGGCATGGAACAACTTCCATATGAGGAGATAGTAAAAAGACTGGCATTGTTCATCTTAGAAATGAGACAATTAAGAGGGGATATGATAGAGATCTATAAAATCATGAATGGTGTGGTGAATGTGAATAAGAAAGTCTTATTTACCCCTTCACATAACACAAGAACCAGGGGTCACCCAATGAAATTAATAGGCAGCAGGTTTAAAATACACATAAGGAAGTATTTCTTCACACAACACACAGTCAACTTGTGGAGCTTGTTGCTACGGGATGCTGTGAAGGCCAAAACTATAACTGGGTTCAAAAAAGAATTAGATAAGTTCATGGAGGATAGGTCCATCAATGGCTATTAGCCAAAATGATCAGAGACAAAACCCCATGCTCTGGGTGTCCCTAAACCTCCAAATGCCAGAAGCTGGGACTGGTTGACGGGACAATTCACTCAGTAATTACCCTGTTCTGTTCATTCCCTTTGAAGCATCTAGCACTGGCCACTGTCACAAGACAGGATATCGGCTAGATGGACCATTGGTCTGGCCCAGTAAGGCCATTCTTATTTGCTTATGGGTTGGTTCAACCATGCCCTGTCCACTAAGATGTCCAAAAGTCACCACTCGCAACAAATTGTACAGAATCTGCATACAATGACATCAGCTGTTCATTGTTTCTCTGTCCTGTGTGATTTGATCAGCAGTGAAATACTTGACAGTGTTGACAATTAAGTCTGTATGCTTCAGAGTTATGCTTCAGAGTCAGGGTACTTCAGTCAAAGTAGGCTTCCTGAAGAATTGGGGAAAAGTAAACTCCTTGCCATTAAGGACTAGGTACCACAGTCCATCCCCCAGGATCTTTGGTGCTGTCAATAAAATACATAACACATTTTTTGGTGATTTTCAAGATTCACTCACTCCTCATAACATTTTGTAATACTGAAACAAACACAAATTAAGGACCCACTCACCTCTTAATGCTTTATGTAATGTATGGACAACCCCTTCTGGTATCATAAGATTAGCAAGAGGCCTGCATGACTGCCATTGCAAACCATTGAAGGTACATAATTCAGGTAACTTGTTGTTTATTATTCAAATTGACTGCATCTTAATTTAGTGTTGAAGGGCGATCAACAGCACATCTTTTGCTGCTAAGCCCTGTCCACACTAGGAGCAAACACTGAAAGCTACAAGCACTTTTAAGCAACATTATGCTTGACAACTGGTTTTTAACTCAGTTACAGCAAACATTGTTTTAGCATGGTTTCAGCTTAGAACACTATACAAGGTCCTAAAACAAGACACAGCCTTAACACAAATTAGTTTTACAACAAAACCTCCCAGCAGCATTAAAATAACCCTTCACACAGAAATTCTGGCAATGGCAACCAGACACTTATAAAAAAAGCTCCTTCTCACTTCTTCATTCAGCCCTCCCCCAAAACGATACAACTACCATGTTCACCTAAACTTCATTGACTGCGCTGCCTGCACCCCTGGTGTAGTCAGCAGGGTTCTACCATAGTACTATTTAGTGTGAATACAAACTGTTCTACAACTGTATTTGACTGAAACCAAACTGGTTTGAAACCTTCTTGTGTACCCTTGTAGGAATCGAGCCTAACTGACCTGATGTCTGACCTCCATCCAAATAACAGCATGAGGCATAATTCTGTAGGGGAAAGTCTGATGGAGAATCAAAGTATTTAATTGTATTCACCAAGTAAAATGTCATTATTTTTAAATTTGGCCAGTTACATGATAACATTAGTCTGTTCATTTGAATTAGGATTAACATTTTCTTTCTTAGCCTTTATTTAAAATAGATTTCAGTAAATGTCAGAGTGGAGAAATATGTGTGGAATTGCATTCGTTTCTGCTGCCTCTGTTTAAAGCAGAGATCTTCAAACTGGGGTGCACCACCTAGGGGGACATGGAGGAATGTTACCAGGGGTACAGCAGGGCCCAGCTGGGGAGGGAGCACCACCCCACCCCGCTCTGCCCCAAGCTCTGCTCCGGCCCCACCTCTTGGCCCTGGCTGCCAGCTGTGGTTCCCCGACTTGACCCCTGGTCCCACTCCCAGCCTTGGCCACTGGCCGTTGCAGACCCGCTCCTGGCTGCAGTTTCTGGCCCCTGGTGCCCAGTTGTGACCACAGCCTTGGCCCCCGGCTGGTGACCACAGCCTCAGTCCCTGGCTGCTATTCCCCGCTCGGCCCCCTGTTGCAGCGGCCCCGCTCCCAGTCTCAGCTGCCATGGCTTCAGCCCCCAGCCTTGGCCCCCAGCTCCTGGCCGCTGTTTCTGCCTCAGCTGCCATGGCCCTGCTCCCAGCCCCAGCTCAGGGGGGGCAAATTAAAAAGTTTGGGTACCACTGGTTTAAAGAAAAAAGGCCAAAATAATGTCTCCTACCCAGGCATTAGAACTTCATGCTAACATATCTTCATCTTGCATTTAAAGATATCAGCTTATCTTGACAACTGGCAAGGAAGTTTCTCAAAGTTACTGTGTAAAATATCTACAGTAAACATTCCCTTTAAACTCACAGAACACTTGATATAATTAATTGCCTATCTGTCCCTTTATAGAGTGTCACCTGTTCTTGATTTTGGATGATTCTTTTCCCTTTGCTCAGGGTTTGGCCTGGCTTTATCTTACAACTGCATTATCTGCAATGGTGTCAGAGTTTACCGGTCATTAATTTTACCTCTTTCATCCCTTGTCTGTGCTACATTTATTTCTCATATCATCAGACTTCACAGGTCAAACAAGGTTTCTCTTTTGCTCCTCCCACTCCCAAAGCACTCTCACAGATTAGTCCTTCAATTAGGCGGTTAAATGTGTTTGTATTAATATCATACTGTGATATTATACCATAGGTATATGCTTTGCTGGATTGAAAATAATTAGGATAGAGTGGGATCCACAAAGGTACTTAGGTGCCTAAACCCAGATTTAGGCACCTAAATCTCAGGTTTAGGCTCATAAATCCCAGTTTCGGCTCCATTGCAATCCACAAACCTCCCACTGAACATAGGTGCTTAAACTCACTGAGTGCCCAAGTTTTCAGGGTAAAAGTTCCCTTGGTGCTTACGTTTCTGCCACTGAACATGCACACTGCTGCCTCCTTCTAGACATCTGGACACCTATCTCCCCCTATGCCCCAGAGAAAATCATGAAGTGGGAGAAGATAGGTGTTGGGCCACCTATCTTTGTGGGTCCAATTCAGTAGGTGGCCTTTGAGCATACCTACTGGATTGGGTCCCATTCAAAATCGGGCCAGAGGTAGTGGTGCCACCACTGCCCACCTTATAACTTTTATGTCAGTGGTTAGAACACTTGCCTGGAATGTGGAGACTCAGGTTTAATTCCCCACTCTCTAGTAGAAGGAGAGAAAGGATTTCAGCAGGAGTCTCCCCCCTTTCAAGAGAGTGCTTTAACCACTAAGGTATGGGATATTCTGATGTGGAGCTACCTCAGTCTCTCTGTTGAAGCTGTTCCATGGTGGATAAATAATGAAAGAGTGATTGGAGCAGGGGAATTAGACCCAGGGTCTCCCACCTCCCATATGAGTGCTCTGACCAATGAACTATAGAATCATTCTCTGTCTCTCTCTCTCTCTCATTTTTTTCCCTTTTTGTATTTTAACTGTGTTAGATGGAATCCTGTGGGTGAGAGTGAATGGATTATAAAAGGAAGTGAAGAGCTTGTACCTTTCACCAACTGTGGGGTTGTCAGTGTAAAGGTATGTGTGTTAACGGCATGATATATTGGGGCACTGCTGAAAGAGGGCAGAGCTCAGGTTGGATGGGCAAGCTTAATTGTGCATTTCTTGGTTTTCAGACATTTGAGTTTTTCTCAATTCAACATTCTGCAAGGGAACAACATGCCACCAATCAACCTTAACTCTGTGTTAACGTAGTTTCCTATTATTTTTAACAGGAAAAGATACATTGGTGGTAGGAATTAGTAGTCATTTAGGCAGTTGTCCATACCATGTCCCACAATTTGCATACTAAGCAAACCAACATCTCTACCCCAACACATAAACACCAGCTTTGTCTCACCAGTCCTGATTCTGCACACCTCCCCAGTTATGTCCCTGACCTATTCACTGAGTTCCCCCTTAAACCTGGCCCCAAGGGCTGGCCCTATAACAAATGGCACCCCAGGCAAGAAGTGGCTAGGGCACATGCCTCCCCCCCCCCATTAGTTAAATTTTTAATACCTTTATTTTTTATTGCATTTGTAGCCTATTTCACAACTTTGATACACAATTTGCATGCATGATTTATCCCTGTTATATAAGATGATAACTTTGCACACTAGGGTCTGTTATTCATGCCATATGTAAGCAAATACAAAAAATTCATTTCCTCTAAGCTTATAAAAACTTTTTAATTTTAATAACTGAAATGTACTAAACATCAAGAAATTGAACTGTGCACCAACAATGGGTGGACCAGTATTAAATAATGTTACAGTAGGAAACAGCCTTAGAATGTTAACCCTAGTCCTTTAGTTCAAAAAATCGCTTTTCTCCCCTTTGCCCTCACAAACTGAAGCACAGCGTCAGAGAGATCCAAAGACTGGCCAATGGCATTTTCAAGTGATAAAATAGCAAGCAATGTCAGTCTCTTGTTGGCTATTGTTGAGGGCATAGCTGACAACATTCTAGGAGTTTCGTGGAAAATGTAGTTCTCAGAAAGTCTGGAAATTGCACAGGATTCTACAAAGGTCCAGAACATTCTAGGAGGTTAGTGAAAAATGAATCCAAGTATGGAATACATGAAACATTTTACTTCAAACATTCTATTTTTCCTTTTGTCACTAACAATAAAAACAGCACCCCGAGCCACACAACCCCCAAGCCCAGCACCCCAGGAGGTCACCTGGGTTATCTGCCCCTAAATCTGGCCCTAGTGGCTCCCTTCCCATTACTATATCCAGCCTGCCCCACCTCTCCCTGAAGGCTTCACTCCCTGGTATATAAACATTTCTATTGCTGTTACTGCCCCTTCCTCTCCACCCCCCACTGCTTCCCATAACCTGACTGACATGCAGTACCTGGAGCAAAGGACAACTATGTTACAGTGGAATGGTGTTCCTGGTTGTGTTTCAGAATGGTGGGAGGGTGATGTTTGGGGCAGAAATCACAGACAGGGTTTCTGTTCCAAAATACTGAAAGTTTTATGTTTGACAGAAAGATCCTCTGACTCCTGTCCAATAGATATATCCCATCTCTGAGAAACAGTGAGGTATCAGCGCTTTTAATGTTTCTGCAGTATACAGTATACTTTCTGGTCAGCCATGAACCTCCAGTTTCCCAACAAATGTTCTTCCAACGCATATTAATAGCTTTTATATTTTTGCTGTAGTAATTATTCAGGCGCTCAGTCAAATCAGAGAAAACTATCACAGTTCCTGGACATAAATCTCTGATGCTGTTCAACTCTGCTCTCATAGATTATATGAGCTGTGCATCAGGAATACGGCCCAGATCATTTCCATCACAGTGAATCACGCAGCGTCCTGCAGACACTTTTAAATCACCAGTTACATCAATGGTTCTCAGCCCGCGGGCAGCTTGCAGCCCAATTAGCACATAGCTGCGGCCCATGTGATATCCTCAGGGCCATACAGGTAGTATATAGGTTGAGTGGATGCAGCCCACATAACACATAGGGAACTGTATATATGGCCCAGAATGGTAAATAGGTTGAGAACCACTGAGATGCTGCAGAGTGGGCAAGACATGATGCCAATGCAGGCCACCTGTCTTCATTCAAATCAGCCTGTAGTCAGCAACCCTCCTATCATGGTATACTCCTTGCTCTCCTGCAATCTTGTGATGGAGGAATCACCAGAATCCACATGTTGGTAACCTTGCTTATTTCTTTTCCCTCAGCAGTCAAGGTACCTGGCATTGGCATTCCAGACCTCTGCACTATGTGTGTTTGGATACACCATATTAATCTGCCCTAAGATCAGGAAGTGCCACTTGTCACCCCCCAGCTCCCTGGGACTAGTAAAATACAGATTTTTTTAAACAACCAATCCAAGGTTCGCCTACCACCTATCCTCATTTCCTGCACCTTCCTCAGCTGCAACCCTCCTCCCTATCCTTGCCCTCCTCCACCCCACAGTCCTCTGTTCCTGGCTCCTCCATAGCCGATATAACAAGAATTTTGATTAAATTGGTTTTGGTTGGTTGCTGACTATTCTGCTATGTTCACTGTAAGTCTCCACACAAACCCCTCTCTCCCCCATGTTACATTATAATAGAGACAACTTGTAGCAAGTAACATGAGTTATTAAATCTTTATTACACCGGTGTATAAAGGTTTGGACAAGAAACGTCAGTGTTATGGTGTCAACAGAGGCAATGGCATTGGCACGTTCTCTCAAACTACCCAGACAAGCAAAAAGTGGCTCCATAGAAATCCTCTCGCGGTTTTTTCCTTTATTGGTGCATGTGCACCGTAATCCAGACTGCACATCTACACAAGCAACGACATGAATGTGTTCTTAAATACTCTTCTCAGTTTGGGACCCCCAAAGATTTAGTGGGTGCAGTGCACTACCTTGAGTAAAATTTGACAGATTGAGACCATTTTGACATGCCTCACATCAATAGTTTTATTTCTAGCTCTGTGCAAATATAAAAAAAATCCTAGAAATTTTTGAAAGTTGTCTATTTTTTCAGAGTTTATATCTCTACAACCCCTGGAGCAAATGAACCCAAATTTAGGTCCCTAACCCTACCCTGCACCTTCCTTAGGCACACCAAATTTCAAAGAAATCCAACTTAACATGTCAATTTTAAAGGACTTAGAAGGTCAACCTTTAAACAGAAGTCGTGACACAACCTTAATTACAGTGGATGTAGCTCTTTGAGTCTATTACTATATGGCATGTTTTCTAATCCTTTAATCATTCTAGTGGCTTTTCTCTGAACTCTCTCCAATTTATCAACATTCTTCTTGAACTGCGGACACCAGAACTGGACACAGTACTCCAGCAGTGATCACATCAGTGCCAAATACAGAGGTAAATTAGCTTCTCTACTCTTACTTGAGATTCCCCTGTTTATACATCCCAGGATTTCATTAACTCTTTCGACCAGTGTGTCACATTGGGAGCTCATGTTCAGCTGATCATCCACTACAACCCCCACATCTTTTTCAGAGTCCCATTTCATAAGAGTAAGAGTTTATTCTAGAGTTGGGGCTTGTTCAAAGAGTAAGTGCTGTAAGTTTGCGAAAGATATGTATTTTTCATACAAAATAAAGAGGTTGAAATGAATCCCTGATTTAAGTGCAAAACAGAACTCAACTTCAGCTATAGAATTGCAACAAACAGCTCCATAATTAGAATTATAGTAATACCTAGCAACTGAACCATGATTGGGATCCTATTGTGCTAGGTGCTGAACAGATCCTTAGTAAGAGGCAGCTTCTGCCCCAAAGAGTGAACAGTCTAAATAGACAGGTTGTATGAGATCTGTGAGTATGAAAGATTGGCATTCATGTTCTCATACAGAAAGAGTAACACAATATTATTGTATACATATACAGCACTTTACTTTTCAAAATGTTTCCTAGTACTAAAACATAACAAACTAGACGTGGTTCAAGGTGAAGTCCCTTACAATACGTTCCCACTAACATTACTGACTAAATTCTCAGGCCAAGATCTGCTCCCAAAGTCCAACAGCTGTTTCTTTTATCTAAGGTGAAAGAGAGAGAGATGGGTAGGGAGAGATCCCTTGGGATGTTTTTGACCCTCACTTACATAGTCCAGTCCCCCTTTGAAATGCATTTTCCTCAGGGTTACCCATAGATAACGTTTATTCCCACGGTGAGGATGGAGACAAGGTGTCTCATGGTGAAAGGTTTCATGCTGTTGTTTGCTAAAATACAGATTTGCCTTTTCTCCCTCTTGCTGTCTCAAGGACCTTGTTTACTATTTATATATAAACTGAGGTAAACACACATAAATTCCTTTGCTTAAGACAGACCAGCTTGACCACTCCTGCCTAATCAGGCTACGTGAGTTTGAACATGTGCTACCTATATCATTTCAGGGGAATTAATAACTTTACATATAATGTTGCTATGCACATTTCACCATGATGCTATTGACCAGCAAGTTATTGGTTTTCAAATGATACCTTACAAGGTCTATTTTGTACAAAGATTATTACAATGGTGTGTAGAGTGAGAATACTGGGGTGCATTCAGTCACACACACACAGAGTAAATTTCACAATACTCAGTTTATCTTCTTTGGAAGAAAACAAGTCTATGTCAAGATTGGATTTGAATCTGTGGCCCAAGGAAGTCTAGGCATATCAAACCTGACTCTTAGGTTATAGTTATCTGATCTTTCCTTGCAAATATATGTACAAAAAGAGGTGGTATTATCCACTTTCTTTTTCTGCTTGGCAAGACTAAAAAAATACTCTGGCCTATCTTTATAGTCTGTGAAGTAGGGTATACCTGCAGCACGATACTCCATCTATACAAGAAATAACAGATTAGGATTTTGCAAAGAGAGTGGGGTGCAGAGGTTTGAAGTGGAGGTGTGACTTGTGCTTATTGGTAAACCCTAGGGGCAGTGGGAAAACAAACGTAAGTTAGAGCACGTTTGTGGTTACTTTAATGTATGTCAGGGGCCAAAGAGGCTCCTAGATAGGTAGTGTAAAGCCACTTTCTTTCCTCCTCCACTTTTCACATTCTGACATAAAGCTTAGCTCATATAGAACATATCAGGCTTTTAGAGGTTTACACATGGAAGTCAGCTCCCCTGGAAATGTTTGTAATTGCCAAGTGTCGAGCTGTGGATGCTTAGCTACAGCATATGCATATGTGTGGTTACTGCTGACTTACTGAAGCAGCTCATTTACTCTAATAGTGTGTAGTTGTAGTTGGGGTAGAACAGGCTCTTGATTACAGCTTCAAGGGGAGGCAAAGATTGGGTGCTGGTTTCATCAACATGGGAGAAATCTTGAGAAGATAAAACAAGAATTTAAAACCATAAAAAATATAATTAGTCTGAGTGACCAAAATGTACTTCTATGAAGCATTTTATAGAGAAAAAATGCATCCATCCACAATGATATTTATGGGAATATACATTTTAAGGTGTAGCTACAGAAAACTGCTTGCAAAAGTAAGACTTAGTGGAGTATCACATTTTAAATGATTGGCACTCTGTGGACTCAATGAGAATTCTTTGAGTCCCTTTAATTGACTTGCTAAACTTTGATGGTTCCTTGGATATAACAATACACTTATTTCTTCTATGAAGAAATATGTAATTCTTTTGGGTCTCTTTTTACACAGGGATAATTGCACAGTTTCATAGGACCACCTTTTTCCTCTTAAAAATGTTTCCTACAGGTACATTTCTAGACTCGATTACAAAGATACCTTTACTTTCATTCACTTACTTCCTTTTCCACCTTTAACTCTCAGTTTGATTTGAGCTTTTAAATTAATTTAGCAGTGGTGAAAGGTACTGGCTTTCACAACCTAGGACAGTGGTTTTCAATCTTTTTTTCATTTGTGGACCCCTACAAAATTTCAAATGGAGGTGCGGACCCCTTTGGAAATCTTAGACATAGTTTCTCATAGTTTCCCATAGTTTGGAAATCTTAGACTCTGTTTCTCATATTCTGAGTACCCAACTTGAGACACCTGGACTTTGATTTGCAGAAGTGTTGAGCACTCATACCTGCAGCAAAGATCAATGAGAGTTCTGCTCTGAACAAATGGAGTGCTATAAAATGCTAAGTACTCAAATGGGGCACCCAAAATTAGTGGACCCTTTTGACACTTTTGACTTTAATCTTTGTGCTTCAGTTTTCAGTCTGTAAAATCAGGATAATAATATCAGTTTCAAGGTAACAGCACCTGTATTTCCCCTTTGTGATACCTCAAAGGCACCCACTTAAGGTCTTAGGCTCCCAGCCATCATGTTTCTTGGGCAGAGAGAGTCCTGCATCTCTCTCCCTCCTGACCAGGAATTTTAGGGCTGCACAGCCCTCCTGACCTACATTGTGATATCCTCAGCAATCCAGTCTGCCTAAAGGCCAGACCTTCTGTGTTGCTTTCTCCCAAGGGCTATGACCAGTGTGTATGAGCAGTTATAAGTTATCACACAGCTCTTCCTCAACAGAGTGCATTTATTCAGGATTAAAAAGCATACAGAAAAAACATAAAAAACAATCACAGGTCCTACACACTTACTAATAAACATACCAGAAATCGCCCATCTGACTTTTAGGCCCTTTTGGTCAAAGTCATCCCACCCCCTCAGCAGGATGGAGGGTCTCCACTTCAACAGAATGTCCTGTCTGTTTGCTCACTCCAAATGAGAGCCCTGAGTCTGTTTAAACCCAACTTTTTCATATCCCAAGTTATTTCTTTGTCTCTTGGTGAAGCTTATGAAGCTTATGAAACTCAAGTGCCTCTTTACTTTGGGCTACAAACATAAAAAATTGGCAGGAAGATAATTCTTAGGTAAGACACATGCC